>NC_143064.1:6405000-7655000 GCF_052426305.1 Pelodiscus sinensis | reverse complement strand
AGCTGCGAGCTGTCTACACTGGCCCTTGAATTTCCGGAAAAGCAACGATGCTCTACTGTACAAAATCAGCCGCTATTCCGGAAAAACTATTCTGCTCCCGCTCGGGCATAAGTCCTTATTCCGGAACACTGTTCCGGAAAAGGGCCAGTGTAGACAGCCCAGTAGTCTTTTCCGGAAAAAAGCCCCGATTGCGAAAATGGCGATCGGGGCTCTTTTCTGGAAAAGCGCGTCTACATTGGCCACAGACGCTTTTCCAGAAAAAGGGCTTTTCCGGAAAAGCAGCCTGCCAATGTAGACACTCCTTTTCCGGAAAAACTGAAAACAGAATAGTATTCCGTTTTAAGCATTTCTGGAAATTCATGCCAGTGTAGAGACAGCCAAAGTCTGTGGGGAGGGGAAGACTGGAACCTATATCTCTTTTCTGCTAGTCTTATGCTTTCACTATAAAACCATTCTTATATCTTCCAGACCATCCCTTTATGGTGTAACCTTCAGTACCTCAGTTGAGAGTAAGTTTCAAGAGTTTTAAACTAATTAATGCTCTGGCACTTTTCAAACTCTCCCTTGCTTTTTACTGCCGATGGTTGCATGAGGTTTGATGACCTCCAATGATGTGACTATGAAAAGACAAACAAAGAATAGCAGACTCAGAACAGCGATTTAAAAAAAAAAAAAAAAAGCTTTGAAATATACTCAGAAGCATTTACTTATATTTTATAGGCTCCTTATTCTTCATAAACACTGTGCTTGAAAGCTTCTAAAAAGAACACTGTCACATTAATTAAGCCTAAAATCTAACTCACATTAAAAGTTTCTCTTTGCTGCAGTCTTTTGCGTCAGCATTTCACTGATTAAAACAGATCATTTTGATTCTTTTCTTAAATCTAGTCATTTTCAATACCATCCAATTAAAACCCACCCGACTCACTGTGGATACAGCAACACTGCAACACTATTTCAGGATACTGAAGTATCCTGAAATAGCTATCACCCATCTTCACAGCAAGCCCGTTATTTTGGGTGCACTATTCCGACATCCCTGTAAACCTTATTCTACGAGGAGTAAGGGACATTTTGGAATAGCACTTTATTTTGAAATTTGGTATTGTGTAGACAGCGCCAAAGGGCGAAATAAGCTATTTCAAAATAGCTTTGAAATAAGATACGCAATTTGAGTTATGCAAATTGCATATTGTATTTCCAGTTACAGTGCAGTGTAGACGCACCCTGTGTGTCATATGGACACGCACACATTCACAAATGCTATCTCCTGCCAAATTACTTATAACCGGTGAGGGACAAGTTGGATTCGAATCTCCCCCAAGTATGGATTGGGACTGGGGTTTGGGTACATCCCTGATTACAGTTCACAGTATATAGAGCAGTGGTGAGCAACATACGACCCATCGGGGTTCTGTGTGTGAGTTGTTTTGTTTACCATTGCCCATAGGCAGAGTTGCCAGATTTTGCTGGTTTCCATCCACATAGGTGTTTTTTCAGCTGGTATTACTAAAGCGACACGCATGTAAAGCAAGGGCGTGTGAAGGGAAGTGTGTGCGGATGGCACACAACACTGACTGTGAGAGCCATGCCCGCCCTCTTTGCATCCAGTCAAAGCACTGCCACGGTTCAGTCGGCACCCCTAGGTATGCAAGCGCAGTGAACAAGCCTACCCCATCCCGGGAGACCATTTTGGTTAGGACAGTCTTGCAGCCCAGCGTGGTGAATGACAGCCACTCACTAGCCCATCCCTGATACAGAGGCTTTCCTTTAGTTTTATTTTCCTGTCAGTGGGAAGTTCAGTTTTAAGAATAAATCTGTCAGAGAAAACACGAACAGAAAATGTGTAACAAGAAGCCGTTCTGGTAGTAAGTCAGGCTGTTCAGCCTCATTAACGTCACAAGGACTCTCCATAACATTTTGCCATAAATATGCAGTACACTTCAAGCAGCCAATAGGGCAGAGTTAAGAATAGTCTTCCTTACATCACCGTGTTGGCTAAATTCTCAGTATTTCTCCCAGTGCCTCTTCCCATTCCACAGGTACTGGGTGTAGTTTACATCTTACTTCATTTTTATATGTTCCAGCATCCCACTAGCGGTGCATCAGTGACACTCTGAGTATACTCATTATAAGAAAGATAGGGTCTAAAATAAACCTGAGTGAAACATCTGCTTAACTGATTACCCACACCATCTTTCTGAGGAGTCTTTTAATTTCTATTGCTTCACTAAAGAAAAAGACTTGAAAGTTGACTTTAGTCCTATAGAGTTGTGTTTAATTTCCTTAACAACAGTAATTAATAGAATAACAAAACAAGATGGCAAAAACAGTATTGGACTATGATTAGGCTAACACCAACTAAAAAATTGGTCCATATAACCATTAAGTTTTTCAGAATCACATCACACAACCACAAGAGAAAATCACACATATTCAACCACAGTGCTGGGAAGATGACTTCGTTCAGATTTTTGCCCACACGACCTCAGATTAAGGCCTCACTTGTGACTATGGGTTATCAACTCCAGTGTGGCTAACACGACCGAGGAGAAAACAATCCAAAGCTAGACCATGAGATAATTTGGTTAATTACTTACATGCCAGGTCACCAAGAACTCCTTCCCAGTAGATTTCCATTAGTCAATCCTAGTTACCTATTTCTCAAACATTCGTATTAGCCACAGAATGTAACACGCCTAGCATAATCTCCTGCATGTATGAAAACTGTATAGACAGAATGCAGTACAAGAAGCTTGCTCTCATTTTATGTCTGTGTACACCTAGAACTTGAAAGGCAGTATGAACCAATGAACTATCATAGACAGATGTACAGTTGGGTCCAGATTTAATGCATCCGAGGGTACTGAGGAAGTTGGCAAATGTCATTGCAGAGCCTTTGGCCATTATCTTTGAAAACTCATGGAGATTGGGAGAGGTCCCAGATGATTGGAAATAGGCAAATGTAGTGCCCATATTTTAAAAAAGAGAAGAAGGACAATCCAGGGAACTACAGATGAGTCATCCTTACCTCAATCCGTGGAAATATCATGGAGGGGATCCGAGGAATCCATTTTGAAGCACTTGGAAGAGGGGAAAGTGATCAGGAATAGTCAACATAGATTCACCAAAGGGCAATTCATGCCTGACCAATCTGATTAGCTTCTATGATCAGGTAACTGGCTCTGTGGACATGGGGAAGTCAGTGGATGTGAGATACTGTACTTTGACTTTAGCAAAGCTTTTGATATGGTCTCCCACAATATTCTTGTCAGCAATTTAAGGAAGTATGGATTGGATAAATGAACTATAAGGTGTAAAGAAAGCTGGCTAGATTGTCAGGCCCAACAGGTAGGGTATGTCTAAACTACATGGCTCCGTCGACGGAGCCATGTAGATTTGTTGTTTTGGCAAGGGCAAATGAAGCCGCGATTTAAATGATTGTGGCTTCATTTAAATTTACATGGCTGCCGCGCTGAGCCGACAAACAGCTGATCAGCTGTTTGTCCGCTCAGCGCGGTAGTCTGGACGCTCCCCTGCCGAAATCAAAGCCCTTTGTCGGCAGCCCCGGTAAACCTCATCCCACGAGGAATAACGGGGCTGCTGAGAAAGGGCTTTGATGTCGGCAGGGGAGCGTCCAGACTAGCGCGCTGAGCGGACAAACAGCTGATCAGCTGTTTGTCGGCTCAGCGCGGCAGCCATGTAAATTTAAATGAAGCCACGATCATTTAAATTGCGGCTTCATTTGCCTTTGCCTATGTGTCTAATCTACATGCCTCTGACGACAGAGGCATGTAGTCTAGACACAGCCGTAGTGATCAACGGCTCGATATCTTGTTGGCAGTTGGTTTCAAGTGGAGTGCTCCAAGGATCAGTTGTAGGGCCGGTTTTGTTCAACATCATTATTAATGACCTGGATGAGGGGATGGATTGCACCCTTAGCAGGTTTGCAGATGACAATAAGCCTGTGGGAGAGGTAGATACATTGGAGGTCAGGGATAGGGTCCAGAGTAACCTAGACAAATTAGAGGATTGACCCAAAAGAAATCTAATGAAGTTCAACAAGGACAAGTGCAGAGTCCTGCACTTGGGATGGAAGAATCCCAAGCATTGTTACAGGCTGGGGAGTGATTGGCTAAGTAGCATTTCAGCAGAAAAGGACCTGGGGATTACAGTGGATGAGAAGCTGGATATGAGTCAACAGTGTGCCCTTGTAGCCAAGAAGGCTAATGGCATATTAGGGTGCATTAGGAGGAGAATTGCCAGCAGATCTAGATAAGTGATTATTTCCCTTTATTCAGCACTGGTGAGGCCACATCTGGAGTATTACATTCAATTCTGTCCCCCTCCTCCCCATTACAGAAAGGATGTGGATGCCTTGGAGAGGCTTCAGCGGTGGGCAACCAAAATGATTAGGCTGGAGCACATGACCTATGAGGAGAGGCTGAGGGATTTGGGCTTGTTTAGTGTGCAGAAGAGAAGAGTGAGGGGGGATTTAAAAGCAGCCTTCAACTTCCTGAAGGGAGGTTCCAAAGAGGATGGAGAGAGGCTGTTCTCAGTAGTGACGGATGACAGAACAAGGAGCAATTGTCTCAAGTTACAGTGGCAGAGGTCTCGGTTGGATATTAGGAAAAAACTATTTCACTGGGAGGGTGGTGAGGCACTGAAATGGGTTCCCTAAGGGAGTAGTGGAATCTCCATCCCTAAAGTTTTTTAAGTCTCAGCTTGACAAAGCCCTGGCTGGGTTGATTTAGTTGGGATTGGTCCTGCTTCAGGCAGGGGATTGGACTCAGTGACCTCCCAAGGTCCTCTTCCAGCCCTAGGTTTCTGTGTTCTACAGGCTTAGTCAACAATATTCTGTTCAGTTCTAAAGCTATTTTACAACTATCTTTATTAGAATCTGTTACAAAACAAAGACACTCAGAGTGAAATCTGTTACAATCTTTTAAGCGCATATACAAGCATATATATTTCCTTACTAATTGGGTACCTAGATTTGGGAAACAATTCATTGACTGATTTGGTGGGACCTTGGTAAATATGGCTGTGAATTGTTAATTGGATAGTTACTTTATTTGTTGCCTTTCTCAGCAGAGGTGTATTTCACTAATTAAATAGCATAAGCATGCTTGATTGGAAATATTAGCATCACCTCTTCGCTTTGACACTTCAAACTACAATACATCAATATGAATACAACCTCCTTCTTTCTCATAAGGGATTGTCCATAACGTAAACTCTGCCATTAAAGTTTACAATGTTTAGCCAAAGCTGAATCACTTTTAGTTCCCTTCCTTTTTATATATATTTTAATCATAATATTAGATGCAGTCATGTTCTGAGTTTTTCTGTTGTATCTGGCACTTTGTATAATAGCTGAATGTTTGATATTAATTTGTTTTTTAATTCATTCATAGCAAGGGAAAAGAGGGAAGCCTCTTTAACTGCACCAGCAATGCATTCAGGTGAAAGGCTGCATCACTTCTCAGTTTCCTCAGACTATGGAAGAAATCTGCTTGTAATCTTGGGGTTTTATTTTCTTAGCTCTGGTCTGCTTTCTAAAAGGCTTTGGTGTTTGGGCAATTCTTAAACAATATTAACTCATAATTTTGGGGAGTTAGTTACTTCATTATGAAAGACATTGTAATACTTTTGTCCTTCCATCATTTTTCTATTAATATAAGATAAACCTTGCGATAGGAAGTTTGGAAATAGGAGCTTCTGTGCCCCTTGATGTGAATCAAACACCATTCAATTGCAGTCATGCCAATACATTTGCACTATTTCTGAGATCAGATCCTTTGAACTGCAAAAAAGTTATCTTGTAAAACATGGTGCAGTTTGGGGAATCTACGGATGGGGTAGCTTGAACAATGTTAAATGCACATACGGTGTGCAGTTTTAAGTGTCAGCAAAATGCTCAAAAAGCAGTTAAGCTAATGCTTAAACTTGTTTGACATTGGATTCCGCTTACTGCTGATATTCGAGCCTGTGTACAGATTGAAAATCTTGTTGAATCTTGTTTCGTGATAGACTTAATGGTATTCAGGCTTGTAATTTTCCATGACTTCATCTTGCTGAGATTCAACGCGGGCAGTTGCAAAAGGGAGAAAAGCATACAGCTTGACCAGCTGAAGCAAAACAGGTGATAACATATGTGCATAAAGGTGAAGAACCTACCCACTGAACTCTTCTTGACATGCATCATTAACTATTAATAGAGATACATTGTTTTCTGGATTTGTCACAATTGGCTCCTACAACTGGGTGTCTACATACCTTACTCATTATCCCTAACCTGCTTGGAGGCACATTTGCGAATGCCAATCATTATTCCCATTATTTGCATCATTGGGAAGGGGGAGCATACACACTATGAAAACACCTTGGAGTTGATGCATTCGCATTTCCCAGTCAAGATCATCCTGTGCAATGACCTGACATGTCCATCTCCATCCTAAATCAACCCAACCTCTCGCATCTCTCGCAAGCAACAGGGAGGCTGAACAAGCTCCCTGAGGGCATTTGAATTCTTTGGAATAATGTCAATTGTTGTGTTGCATTTCGGGTAGTTTTTAAAGATGATGCCCTTGCCAGTTGTGATAAAGTGCTGATTGGCCTGTTTTAATGTGGCTGTTTCCTAGGGATAATCCATTTTACAGGAGTGTCAGGAAGCAGTTGACTATCAAGACACAAGGGAACTTAAATTCCCTTTATTTGAGTGTGTAGGGCATCCCCGCTATAAGATGCCTCATTCTGCACTAAAGTCGTCGATACTTGTAGGAACTGATGAGATACAAGTCCTCCTATTCCCTGCTCTTAAGTCGCGCAACCTCCCCTTCCCCCATCACCACCACCAATTTGGCAAATGGAAGTGAGCTGCGGGGAAAAAAATTCCCCACTTTATGTTGTTTCGCTATAAGTCCAGGTTTTTTTGGAACGTATCTTGGACTTACAGCAAGGACGGTCTGAGTATGACTGGGATGGGCAAATACCATCCTGCAGGCCAGGTCAGAGATTAGCTCCTGGCAGGCCCCATTGCTAAATTTACCTGCACAACTGCAGGTACTGGCAATCACAGTTCCCATTGGCTACAATGTTCCCAGCCAATGAGAGCTGCAGGAAGTAGTGTCACCGTCTGCCCTGCTTACTGCTGCTGCCATTGTCCGGGAACGGTGATCCACAGCCAAAAAGAGCTGCAATCGCCATTACCTGTGGCTGTGCAGGTAAATACAGTGGTGGCCCACCAGGGTTATGCCACCAATTTATTGCCACTGGTGTAGGAGTGTGTTATTGAGATTTGCATTGACTTTGGATTTATATTGTGAAAGGGTGGGCCAAAGCTGAGCGGCATGAGTGCTGTGGCAGTCGCATTCGCCATAGTGTGTCTTACCTGAGAGGCCATGTCTGACTACGTTGCACTACTATGCTGTGTCAGTGCCTTGTCTTCACTAATTGAGTGGCGGTTGTGGAGGGGCACTTCTGTTCGGCAAGTCAACGGCAACATTCAGGTGGCATTTCTGACGGGGAAAGTAGCAGGCTTACTTCTCTGCCTGGTTCTCATCCCCTTTTTTCCTGTTCCGTTGACGGCTGCAGTAGCTTTTGATGAAAATCAAAGGCTTTTTAATTCTAAAGACTAACACTGAATCAAAAATACACCCAATGAATTCAGTGGTGAGAGCACCTCATTCGATGGTCTTTTTTTCTGATTCCATCCCACCAAAAAAAAAACCCATTCATATGTCAACACACAATGCTTTATTGAGGAGGCAACTTAATGAGCATTAAAAAAGCAGCTTGAAAAAGGCATGCTTCTGGCTATTGCATAGAGAGTCAGCCTAAGGCCATTGCATGCCATGTCGGCAGCACACAATGGCCTTAAAGAAGCCAGAAATAGCCAGTGTGGCATTCCACCTGTACAGGGGAACGCTCCCTCTCCAAGAACAGAACGGTGGAGCCCAACTGCTCCATCCCCAGCATGAGGTAGGCATGGAACATGGCAGAATGAGGTTCTCTGAAGGCTTTTAGGCTGCGCCTGTGCAGCTGTGATTTGTGAGGGAGCTTGCTGACTGACGTTGGAGAATGTGCCTCCCTCCCAGACTTCAGACCAGTTTCTCTTGGCCTCTAGGCCCTCTTTTCAATCCTTCTGGTGATGCAAAGGGAACAGAGAGGCAGGGGTACCACCCTACTTGTGAGAACCTTGGCTTGGGGTGTCCCCAGTGGGCAAACTACCAACACAATTGGCTCCTCTATGCCCCCCACCCGACTAAACACCAACACAGCCTCCACCATGCAGAGAGTGAGAAGAGTGAGAAGGAACATGTTGGAGAGGTGGCCAGAAACCTTGGTACACCTCGCTAGCTGGTGTTGTTCAGAGCGTCCCCGGGCTGTTCTAATCTAGGGCCACAGGACTGGCCCCAGGAACAGGGAGCCATAATTGTCTCTTTTATCCCTCTCTTCCCAGCAGAAACTTAACACAGCTGAGGCTCTGGCCCAGGAGCAGTGTGATGTGCCCACCCATAATCACCTGAGGAGGAACACACTGGTGCTAGCTTTTGCAGGCTCCCAAGAGCCGCTGGTTAAAAGTCTACCACCCAGTCGAAGGGAAGGCTGGGGTGACAGCATGCTGGGGCGTGGCCGGGCTTTGCTGCCCTCTAGAACTTCCAGCTGGCATTCTAAAGCTTTTCTGTGGGGTAGGAGTCCGCTCGCATTGTCTCTATGCCTCCGCAGCACAAAGTGTATGCTACCCCGCAAAGGGTCAAGGCTCTGGGTCAGCATGGGGCTTCCTCAATCCCCAGCTGCCACTCAATCCCATGCTGATGGGAGGGTTCTTCATAGTAAATCATACATGCAGCTAATTCAGTCACATAGCGGGGGACTTGCAGTTTGGGTGACTCTACAATCGGCAGACTACACATCAGGCTGCATTCTACCGGTAGTGATATCCGTGTGACTACTTCGCTAGTTTCACCTGGGTATAAACGAAAGTCCATCATAGCTACAATTTCTAAATAGCCCGTGCAGTCTGGAAGAGTTATTTATTCAGTTTGTTTCAGAAGGGGCTTCTTTTCGAAGGAGAGATGCCGCCTGCTGTGGATACATGACGATGTAGGTCTCCAAGGTTTAGTGAGTCTGGAATTATGCTATTTGTTTCACACTAATTGAACCATATGTCTACAAGTGCACAATGTAAAATGCAGACTAAATGGAGGTTACGTAGTATGGATACCACATGGCCTCTTCTTATAAGTAGGCAGATAATCGCTTGCATGAGACCCAAAAACATGTGTCACATCAAAACACAATTTTCTGCTCTCTCTCTCTCTCTCTCTCTCTCTCTCTCAATCTCTCTGGCTAATGGGATTTATTCATATTAAGCAAGTCTGTGAGACTGTGCAATCATTTATTACTTTTCTGAACCCTTACTATATGTCTCTGATGTTTATGAACAGTGGCAAACATTTGTACGTGCCCTTTGACCTCTGGATCCAGGAATGGGTGCACATACTTTAGTTTTTAAGATTCTGCCTGCTAACAAGACAACTCAAAGACAACATTTTATATTTTAAGGACTGTTAAGCTTCATTAGTTGGTGCATAGAGGATACAGAAAACTCGAGTGACACAGTATGTAGTTTAAGTTTCAACTGATGAGATGAGTGTGATGATTTTGGTCAGAAACCAAAATGGACTGAGCGGGATCAGAGGAAGCGGCACATCTCTGTGCCTAGCAGAGGCATTTAGGAAAAGATGCCTGTTCAAGGAGTTTGACTGCAATAGAAATTGGTTAATGTAACATGTCCAAAGCAATTTGAATCATAGAATCCAAGAACACTGGACCTGGCAGGGACCTCAAGAGGTCATTGAATCCAGTCCCCTACCCTGATGGAAGGACCCAGTACCGTCTAGACCATCCCTGATAGATGTCAATCTAACCTGCTCTTAAATATCTCCACAGATGGAGATTCCACAACCCCCCTACAATTTATTCCAGTGTTTAACCACCTCGACAGGTAGGAAGCTTTCCTAATGTCCAAACTAAACCTCCTTTGCTGCAGTTTAAGCCCATTGCTTCTTGTCCTACCCTAAGAAGCCAAGGAGAACAATTTTTCTCCCTCCTCCTTGTGATACCCTTCTAGATACTTGAAAAGTGCTATCATGTTCCCTCTGTCTTCTCCTTTCCAAACTAAACAAGCCCAGTTCTTTCAGTCTTCCCTCATAGGTCATGTTTTCTAGACCTTTAATCATTCTTGTTGTTCTTCTCTGTACTCTCTCCAATTTCTCCACATCTTTCTTGAAATGTGGTGCCCAGAACTGGACACAATACTCCAATTGAGGCCTAATTAGCGCAGAGTAGAGTGGAAGAATGACTTCTCGTGTCTTGCTCACTACATTCCTGTTAATGCATCCCAGAATCATGTTTGGGCTTTTTTGCAACAGCATCACACTGTTGGCTCATATTTAGCTTGTGGTCCACTCTGACCCCTAGATCCCTTTCTGCCGTACTCCTTCCTAGACAGTCACTTCCCATTCTATATGTGTGAGACTGATTGTTCCTTTCTAAGTGGAGCACTTTGCACTTGTCCTTATTAAACTTCATCCTATTTACCTAAGACCTTTTCTCCAGTTTGTCCAGATCATTTTGAATTATGACCCTATCATCCAAATGAAAACTGATTAATTTGCATATCATTGCAATATCACTGCAAATTGTAGGATCCCTCTTTGCAAATAGTTGTTGGCCCAAGAAAAATAATTGATAGATGTTGTCATGTGACGCTTGATCTTGCACCAGTCAAGTCAAAGGGATCTGACTGCAGAATCAGGACCTTGCAGAGTATTATTGGGATTTAAATATGTCTTTTAAGGGCACCCTTACTTTTATTAGCATGTCTACAGAACAGCTGAGGTGTGTTGTACTATGTTGTGCGTAGGAAAACAATGAATGGCTTAGTATTGTTGTACTGAAATAAAATCATTAGGAGGGAAAATACATTTGCTGTGTTTCTAATCTCTGAGGATTACTGGCATCCAGTCACAGTAAAAAAAAAAAAAAAATCCATACGCTTCAGTGCATATCAAGTAGAATGTATTTTTTCGACATGATTCACAAGGAGGACTCATGCAAGTGACTCTAGTTACAGCCGTGTAGGTGGGTTGGATACATTACAGAATATATGCAGGATACAGGAAAACATCTTTTTTTCCTAGTAAACACTGTCAAATGAAAAATGACTCCATCACAGTCTCATGATTCGAATCACTCACTCAGAAGAAAAGTGTAGTCCAAGGTGGCTTATAAACTGGTAGTGGCATGATGAGGTTACCTAGAAGGTCCAACACCAAAATTAACCATTGACTAAGACGTTAACCAAGATTCTAGTATGGGAGAGGCGTGACAAAAAGTGTAAGCACAAACCATACAGATTCACTTTTTTTTTTTACTTGCAGTACATGATCATGAAAATCAGCACTCAGGATTGCTATGAAAGGGCTTGAAAGAGCTGAAAATTACGGTGATGTGCTCTTGTACTTTGACCTTCTCAGCATATTTCAAAATGCTGGACATTCTGTTCCTGCCCTGTCCTTGACCCAATTTAGTAAATGTAAACAGGGTTCCTTCCACGCCCTGACAAAGGTGAAGAAATATTCTGAGTCCCCAACTTCTTTGTCCCAAGTGAGCAACAAAATCGAAGGGTCTGGGTTTTAGTCCAGAAGCCACTTCAGCCCAAGGTGATAAGTGTATCATTTCATCCTCATCTTTTGGGATCTACAAGGAACCAGAAATATGACGTATTTGATTATTTTTCAGTAGCTGATTAGGTAGGTTCTTGGCCTCCCTTAACTAAGGGGGTCTTTTCTGCCACTAAAATCAGTGGGAGTTACATGGAAGTATTCAAAGAGGAAAACAGACTCGGAGAAAGGCTGTGCTCCTAGTCTGTCCTCCATTCATTTTCTAAGCCTTCTCTATACACCTGCCTGCACAGCACTCCCCAGCAAGGTAACATCTTGTAAAACAGGAGGGATTTTCTCTTAGTGGCGGTACCGACTTGCATATACTAAATACCTTGGGCAAGATCTAGAGCTGATGTTTGGGAAATCACACAAGGCTGATTTATACCTGTCCCATTGTTGAGAGTTTGTAGGGTTTGTCAGGTAACACTGTCAAGAGATTTGTCAACACAAGTTCCTTCCCTGAAGCCATCTCTCTTGTTCTAGGTTACTGTACTGTAACTCCCTTAGGAGTTACATTACATTTCAAGAAAGATGTGGAAAAATCGGAGAAGGTCCAGAGAAGAACAACAAAAATGATTAAAGGTCTAGAAAACATGAGCTGTGAGGGAAGACTGAAATGATTGGGCTTGTTTAGTTTGGAAAAGAGAAGATTGAGAAGGGACATGATAGCAGATTTCAAGAATCTAAAAGGGTTTTACAAGAGAGAAAGATTGTTCTTCTTGGCCTCTGAGGATAGGACAAGAAGCAATGGGCTTAAACTGCAGCAAGGAGGTTTAGGGTGGATATTAGGAAAAACAATTTGCATATCTTATTTCAAATCTATTTCAAAATAGCTTATTTTGAAATTTGTCATGTTTACACAGCGCCAAATTTCAAAATAATGCGCTATTTCAAGCCATCCCTTATGCTGTGTGCAGTGAGGCTTAGTGGGATGGCGAAATAGCGTGCCCGTTATTTCGAAAAATATTTTGAAATAATGGGTAGCTTGTGTAGACATGGGGTAGCTATTTCAGGATACCGCCGGTATCCCGAAATAGCTGTGCAGTGTAGATGTATCTTTAGACCCATAGTAGCTGTTGACCATTTTTGTGCATTTTTCTCTCTTTTGTTTTGTTTGTGATCACTTTGTAATAATGTTTATTGCAAAAGAGTGTGGCAGCAGATAAAAGAAAAGACTTCAGGCTCGACAGCCTGTCATAAAACACAGAGGCCTGCATTTGGTATCCACTGAAGTCAGGGATGAATTTGGCTGAGCAAGTATGAAAAATGAAATGACAAGGTTGTGATGGTAATTTATTATTGAAGTAACTTATAGTAGTCAGGTCAGTTGTAGGATGTGGTGTGGTATTTCAGGTAGTTTGTTAACTAAATTAGCATCCAATATGCCCAACCATTGGCAGTGAAAACCTTTAAAAAACAAAAAAGCTGACTAGAAAGATCAGAAAGAAATGGGGAAGAGAGGAGAGAATGAGAGAGCAGTGAAAGTTGTTGAAAGATGAAAAGGGAAAATAGGAGTAGAAAAGGCTGAAAGGACGTTCAGTTAAGGCAAATGAACAACTATAAATGGGACTGAGGAGATTAGAACAATGGGAAAACAAATTGGAGGGTTCACTCAAAAAACCAGCAAGAAAAATGAGAACAAGGAATAAGGAGATAAGAAAAACAGGGACAATGGCAGAAAAGTGACAAGAGAATGCTAAAATAGAAGAAACAAGGGACAAATGGGCACAGAGAATGCAGGGAAGATGCAGAGGGAAGTGAAAGTCAAGGGGCTGTGGCTTTAAAAAAGACTGAAGGAGAGCAAAATAACTGTACTGAATTTTGCCAGGGGGTTGCATTATAGGGGGGAAACATCTCTGTTCTAAAAATCAAAACCTGCCTAAACACCTTTCTGGGGCTGGGATCCTGAAGATCCTCACATTCTTCCCTACTTTAGACTATGTCTGGACTACAGTTGGCTCTGCAATTTGCTTACCTTTTTCCAATAGTTTTGTCAGAAGAGGCTTTTCTGAAATTTGGCCTCTCTACACTGGGCCAAATTTCAGAAAAACCTCCTCTTTCGGAAGAACCCTCATGGAAGGAGGAAGACAGGACTTCCGAAAGAGCACGTTTGCTCTTCTGCAGAAAAAAAGAGGAAGAGCATATGTGTTCCCTGGACGCGGTGGAGTATCCCGGAAAACCCCCATAGTGTAGACATAGCCTTAAACACACACCTAACACTGCATGCGTGGCTTTATGGCCACCATCCTAGAGAATGGAAGACTGGAGAAGACTTCCTTTAGAAGGCTGCTCCTTAATTGGCTAGATTTCAGCATGTCACAGTTCAGTTCCTGAGAGACAAAGCTCCCCGCTGAAAGATACACCAGAAAAAAACTGGCAATCTTTTGATTTTTTTAATTCCCCTTAATGCTGTTCACTGTATAGCTCCTGAGACAAAGTACATGGGGGTCGGATGCAGCCAGATGGCTGCACAGTGAGTAGCTGTCCCCTAAGTCATTCCTAAAAAGCACCTCTACCAAAAGGGTGGAAAATTGAAAAATCGTGTTGGCGCCACAGGGGAATGGCTTGTGTTTAGTTGTGATGGAGTGGAAGATCTTTGACTATTGCTGATTATGAAAGGGCTTATTACTGGCGAGGGAATAGAAGCAGCAAAGAACTCCTTCCTCTGCTTTTCATTGCTGTTCACCTCAAGAGCATGAGCTTAGGAAAATAGTGTGCTAGAATGTCAAAGAAATGCTCAAGCAGTTCGTTCTTTTTGTTTAATCTCCCTCTAAATATAAAAAAAACCCTTGGTCCTAGAAGAGACAATCTTTCTCTTTAATAAGTCTATTTCCTATACTGAGCTAGTACAATATGACAGGCAAGTACAATAACCTCATTAAAACATCTTCTGTGTTACACACAAATGTGTGAAATGTTGTCTCCTAAATAAATAGCTTCCGTAAAGTATGTGTACTGTAGCTAGTTATTAGACTGCATTGTCAAATTACTCTGAAAGTGCATCTGGTAAATTTTAAATAGCAATCAACAAAGTATGAAGGTGACAGAAAAGTTTAATTGTGTGCCCTTTATCTGCCAGAGGGCATGAAGAAAAATAAAGTCAATGGCTAGTATGAGTAGAGTAGTGCATATTACCATGTCAGTGCACACAATTATACTCCTGTTTGGTAAATCAGCAATGCATGGTGATGAGATAAAATTGGGCATTTTATAGAAGATGTTCATTCTTTTGTTGATTAGGGGAGATGCATGTAACTTTAACCCCTTGATGTCAGGAGTAAGCATTTCCCCATGCAAAACCCACAGATATAGTAATGACAACATGGGTATTAACAAACATTGCATAAAGTGGCAGTGAAATGCCTTAGATCATGTGGATTTTGCAAAAAAATTATCCCAAATTTCATACTAAGCAAACTTTGTTCAACAAACTTGAAATGGCTTTCTGTGCTGCTGTGTGCATGTGCTACGGATGAGATCCTGCCTGCCGCTGTGTCAAGCAGAGTGGGGAACCTTTTTTGGGGTCAGGGCCACTGATCCACAGAAAAATCAGTCAGGGGCTGCACACAGGTGAGAAGCAAAATTTGTTTTTCTGACATGGCCCCCGTCTGAAAAGCTGAAAGCCGTGCCCCACATTCCCCTCACATACCAGAGACTTGCGGGGGGCTTGCTTTGTTGACAGAACTGGATGTAGTCTAGATGCTCTTTGTCGACAGAAGCTTTGTCGACAGTATCTGTGGACAAAACTTCTGTTGACAAAAGCCTGTAGTCTAGACGTACCCCCAGAAAGGCTTTAAAGCACAACCTGGCCTTCAATGGCAAACCCAGTCAGAACTCGGCTCCTCAGCGTCCGTGATCCTGTGAGATTTAATCTTCCAGATCCCTGATTGTGCTGCAGATCCCAAGCAGCCTGATAGATACACTCTGATCTTCCAGTCACAGCTGTGTTCCTAGCAAATGCAGTACTGGAAGTTGGTGAAGAATCCAGGTATAGTACAGTATTTCGTTCCCCAGGATATGAGCTGGTAAAGTGGTTTACCATTAACTGTGTGCTCTTACTTTGAACTGTGGAGTAAATAGCCTCAGCATTTAACTTTTTCATTTTTCTCAATGGCTAGTTGTAAAGTCAAAGTGGGGGTTGAAAGTGTGAATAAGAGTTGAGGTACTAGCATTAGGTGCTTATTTTATGGATAGTACACAAGCCCTCTCCCTCTGAAACCTTGCTGTATGTCTAATCTTTTCCTGCTGTGGAATATCTTGCCGTTATTACCAACGCTAAGCATTCAAAACTCACGAGTCTTTTTTAAATAATAAGTGTTAAGTTCTCTTTATTCCTCTTCCAGGTTTTGAGCACTTGGGGTGCATTCAGTCCTTTTTCCAGGCTTTTCTCCATAAACATGAGGGCTTGAATCTTACAGGGTTGGTTGGTTTGTTTGTTTTATTAATATATCTTCAACTGGCATTAAAAACATAGGGTCAGCTCCTCAGCAGGTATAAATTGGCACTGAGCTCCAATGACTTCACCAAGCTTAGGATCTGGACAAATAATCACTGAACCACTTCTGTCCCTTAGAGAGAGATGGATAATATACCTCAGGGGTGGGGAACCCAAGGCCTGAGGGCTGGATGCAGCCTATGGGTTACCTGGATCTTGTCCCCAAGGCTTAGGGTCTCCCCCAGCCTTGAGGCGCTCACGCTGGTACTCCAGCCCCCAACCACCTCCCCTTGCCCCCGACTGATTTTTCTGTGGGTCAATGACTCCCGACCCAAAAAAGGTTCTCCACCCCTGTTATGCCCATTCTGCAGTGAGAGTTGTGGGGAGCTCAAGGATTTCTGACTCACAGATATGTACACTCAAGCCACTAAACTAGATCCCCCTAGGAAGGAAAATCCACTCAGATTCCATAAGAGGGAGAGTTGCTTGGAAGCTAAATTTAAACAGTAAATACGTCCTTCTACAAATTTTACCTCCTCTCTGGACAAATGGATTCAGCCAAATACTATTCTGGAACCATTTTTCCACTACTCTGGAACCCGAGTTTTCCATTCTGAATCCTGAAAAATATACCGCCTTTCATAGAGACTGCGACATAAAACATGGCTTCCTGCAGACTCCAGGGATTCCAGAGTGGAGCATGAAGGCTGCCGTTTCTGTTCTGAGCAGTGCTATGGCCCCTTGATAGTCTCCACGGTGCCACAGGACTCCTCATTGTTTTTAACATTACAGACTAACGCAGTGACCCCTCTGAGACGTTCTGTTCTGAGCTGCTTTAAAAGAAAGCGGGAGGCAGATGGTGGCGAGCACAGAGCCACCTCAGAGCCAAATCCTCAGCCACTGTAAAATAGTGTGAATCCACTGATTTCATGGGAGCAAAGCTAAGGGTCAGACCCAGGAACCATAAACCCTTTGTTGAACAAAGAAGGAAAGTGTAGTGGAGTATTAGGATGGGCTCACATTTTTAGGCTCACACCCCTCAAGGGAACTAAGGGGAGTGTTGTCCCACACAAGAGTAATGTTTGTGTGGCAGATATTTCCAGGCAGTTGTAGGTACCTTGGTTCCTTCAGCCAGAGGTGCGAGAACAATTTTTATAGAGGGGGGTGCTGAGAACCATTGAACCAAACTGTAAACCCTGTGTAGAATGGACACCACTTCAAATGAGGGGGTACATCCTCCACCCCCCCTTCCACTCCCACACCTCTAGTTCCAGCACCTCTGCCTTCAGTTCAGAACCTGACGGACAGACACCAACATCATAAAACATGTCGGTCATTTGACAAAATTGAAGAAAACTGTCATTTTCTGCCTAAAAGAAGCCAGGACTAAGCTACCACAGAGAATAAATCCTCTGTGACTTGTAAAGAGAGCACTTTTTTAGGTCAGGTCAAGAACAAAGACATAGGCAGCACAATGCAGCGAGGCTTATAGCAGTACATCCCCAAGGGAGACTCCCCACAGTGACAAGAATTTTTTTCTGCGATGGGGTGGAGGGGGTGGGGGGTGTATGTTGAGAACTGAGGAGTAATGCCCTTAGAAACGAGCCACTAATTCAGTTAGCAGATTCCTCTTCAATATGGAGTACTTTAAAGCTCAGTAATGCCAAAAGAGCCAGTTTTCCAAACAAAATGGATGGAGTAAATGCACAGGAGCATCTGAAGTTCAGAGAAAAGCTCAGCAATGCCCTCTTCCCTCCTTGGCCCCCAGACACACACACACACACACACACGTTCGCAACCTTTATTGAGGCTTTCTGCACTGTCAGATTCTTCACCGTTGTTATCCCATGGAAGGGAATAGATTTCCTCCCCGGAGTCTAAGTTGGATTAAAATAAAAGCAGAAGTAAAATAAAATATAATTTTGCCCACAAATGCCAATTTTCTTATTTGTCTTGTTGTTCATTGTAAATCCTGGTGTACAGGCAGACACAACGAGGTGTCCTGTGGCACGGCAAAGACTAACAGATTTATTGGGGCATAAGGTTTCGTGGCCAAAGACCCACTTTGTCAGATGTCCACGAAAGCTGATGCCCAATTAACTGTGTAAGCCTTGAAGCTGCCACAGGTCTCCTCATTTTTGCAGCTACAGACTAACATGGCTACCTCTGTGAGACCTGTGTACAGGGAGAATCCAGAATTACATAAAATGACATCTGTTTTCAACTGGAATTTTCCCCCATTCAATGGCTCCCAGAAAAATATTGAGCACCGGACTCCCTATTCTATTGACCCAGAAGGGCCTAGCTCTAGAAGCTACCTAGCTATACAGGAGTCCACGGGCAGCAGGTGAAAGCTGAGCTGGGGAAGACTAGCCCCACCCCCATCCCACCCCTTGTGCCTGAGGCCCGCCCCTGGAGCCAAGCCCCGCCCACACCCAGCCCAATCCTTCCTGGCCATGTGGAGGACTGGGGCTTTTTTGCTGAGGCCCCAGCAGGGCCCTCCCCAGTGGCAAGGGAGCAAGGCTGCCATACTGTGGCCTTAGCCCTCCCTGGCGGCTAGGGGAACTGGGCTGCCACACTGTGGCCCTAATCTTCCCCAGCGGCAGCCCCAGCATTTGGCAGTTGGGCCTGTAGGCAGTTTTGGGAAGGCTGTGCCTTCCCTTGCCTACATTACCGGTGGCCCATGCAGGAGCCATCTCATGGCACGTTTTCCGTGGGCCAGTGCATTAAAAATTATCTTTTTTTAATGGAGGCTATTTGTGGCCTAACCAAGACAGGTTCACGGTAAAACCAGAGGGCCCCAAAACGAGAACAGGGGGGCGAATGTAAAAGAGGACACGGGGACTCTATTGCAAAAATGTGCTTTAGCCCCCTTCAAAGTCTCATTGGCTCAGAGCCCAGATTCAGTTGCACCTCAAGCTCTCATTGTAACGAGGAAAAGAAAATAAACGGAGCTCCTCCCCTCTTTTTAATTTATTTATCTTTCCAAACCAAATACCTAAAAACCTACTCTCCTCCCCTGGGCTCGGCAGAGACGGGGCAATACTGTCTGGGGCATTTCGGATCAAGCGGTGCTGATTTTGTGGCATGGTTCCCTTTCTGCCTTATCCTTCAGAAGCTGTTCCACGGGAATGCTCTGCAGCAAACTGTACTGAAGGCTCCCTTCTGAACCCGGCGTATGTTCTCTCTCTGCTGGGGGTGGGATTAGCTTCTCCCCTCTGCTCTCTGAGGGTATGTCTACACTAGAAAGTTAGTTCGAACTAACTTTCCTATGCGCTACACTAGCGCTTCGCTAGTTTGAATTTGAATCGAACTAGCGGAGCGCTTAGTTCGAACTAGGTAAACCTCATTTTACGAGGACTAACGCCTAGTTCGAACTAGCTAGTTCGAACTAAGGGCTGTGTAGCCCTTTAGTTCGAACTAGTGGGAGGCTAGCCCTCCCCAGGTTTCCCTGGTGGCCACTCTGGCCAACACCAGGGAAACTCTATGCCCCCCTCCCGGCCCCGGACCCCTTAAAGGGGCACGGGCTGGCTACGGTGCCCGTGCCAGGTGCAAGCCTGCCAGCACCCAGCTAGCAGACCCTGCACCTGGCACGGCACAGAGCCACCCACCCGATGCCCCCCAGCCCACCCCCTCTTGCCGGGACCAGGCTGGCGGCTCCCGGGAGCTTGCCCTGGACCGCAAGAGGCGGGCACCTTCCTGGGCTAGTGCGGACATCGTGGACCTCGTCCACGATCTCCGCACTAGGCACAGGAAAGTGGCCGTCTAGGGCAGGAGAGCTGCCAGCCTGGCCACCCAGGACCAGGTGTGCATGAAAATCAAGGGGGTCCACTGAGACCCCCGACACTGATCCCTGAGCTTACAATGGCCGTCCTGGGTCAGACCAAAGGTCCATCTAGCCCAGTAGCCTGTCTGCCCACAGCGGCCAACCCTAGGGACCCTGGAGGGGATGGACTGAAGACAATGACCAAGCCATTTGTCTCGTGCCATCCCTCTCCAGCCTTCCACAAACTTTGGGCAGGGACACCACTCCTACCCTCTGGCTAATAGGACTCCATGGACCCAACCTCCATGACTTGATCTCACTTCCCTTTAAACTCTGTTCTAGTTGTAGCCTTCACAGCCTCCTGCAGCAAGGAGTTCCACAGGTTAACTATTTGCTTTGTCAAGAACAACTTTCTCTTACTAGTTTCAAGCCTGCTACCCATTCCTTTCCTTTGGTGTCCTCTAGTCCTTCTTTATGGGAACTCAGGAAGAACTTTTCTGAATGCACCCTCTCCACCCAACCCCTGCTTTTAGAGACCTCTATCCTGTCCCCCCTCCGTCTCCTCTTTTCTAAGCTGAACAGTCCCAGTCTCTGTAGCCTCTCTTCATCTGGGACCTGTTCCCAACCCCTGATCATGTTAGTTGCCCTCCCCTCTCCCAGCCTTTCTCTTCCCCTCTCCCACCTCCTTTTCCCAGTCTCCCCCAGTTTTTTTCAATAAAGACAGAGTCAATGTTGGAAGAAACGTTATCTTTATTTTGTACATCAATAAGAAGGGGGGCTAGGGAAGGGCAAGTGGAAGGAGGTGAGGGAGGAATGGGGTACGAGCCCCCGATGGGGAGGACTGGGCTGGCTCTGCGGGCTTCTGGGGGTGGAAGCTCTCCTGCAGCCCCCCAATTACTCCCTCTCCCCAGATGGCAGCCTGCGGCAAGTGCAGCCGGGCTGATGGCCGAGTGGTGTGATGTGCCCAGTGTGGGCACTCAGGGCACTCCAAGCCAGAACTTCTTTGCAAGCGGGGCACCCCTTAGAACTGTGTGTCCGGGGTGGGGGTCGGGACCCTTTAAGCGCAGCCCTCGGCTAGCCTGAGACAGTATCTCCATGCTCTAAGTCCTCCTTTTATGCCCTGCCGGCACTGCTTCCGGCCATCATTAAGCCCTGTTCAGAGTCCACTCAATGTGGACTTACTAGTTCGAACTAGCAAAACGCTAGTTCGAACTAGTTTTTAGTTCTAGATGCGTTAGTTCGAACTAGCTTAGTTCGAATTAACTAATTCGAACTAAGTTAGTTCGAACTAGCGCTGTAGTGTAGACGTACCCTGAGTCCTTAGTGGGGTCAGAAAGCCCAGAGCTTGCAAAGAGTCCAGTGGCAGCCATGCTCCAGAATAAACTCCGCTGCCTGGGGGAGGAAAGGCCTGGGAACAGCATAGAAGGGCTACTCCTCCAGTTAGATACACCAGTTTCCAGGTGGGTGGAATCAGATTTCCACACAGATCCTCAGGCTCTGCAAGGTTTTTTAGGTCTCACCTACCTTCCTCCATAAGTACCTCCCCTCGGGGGGAGACAGCTGTGGTAAATGGACAAGGTAAATTTAACGCAGCTGTAGGATACCCCCATCCTCTGAGTTTGGGCAACAGGGCTGACAGCAATATGAGCTGTGTGAAAGAGTAGAGGAGCACTTGTTTCCTACACACACACACCCAGGCCCCATTGAATGTCTTCTTGTGTTTCTTTTTCTTGTGAGGCCTGGAAACGGGGGCTTTTTCAGGTCAGATATGACGCAGACACAAGGTCTGATCCTGTGAGGTGCTGATACATCCCTTCTGACAGGTGCTGAGTCCACGGTAACAGAGTGCAGTCTGCACCAACTGACAGGAGGTTGGCGCCTCAGAAAGTCCAGCCCACACAAAGCTGCTTTTATGCCCTGGTAAACTTCCCATGCAATCACATGTTTTCTAGCTATTGTGAAACTATTTGTTAATTCTCCAAAGCCACCCTGACTTAATATCAATAGTGGTGCCTGAGGTAATTCTACTAACATACGGTTTGACCAAACTTCAGATGAAAATTCAAACCCAACTGAACTTAAGCCTTTCTGGAGGTTCTCTGGTAAACTTTTGAAAAGCATTCCATGTGCTCAGACAAGCAGAAATACATGGATGGGGGAGGTGAGCCTCTTTCATAGAGTTTTCTTTCTGGGCTAACCCCTGATGTACTGGAAATGTCATAATTAAGTCCCTTCTGGTGGGCTTTCCAGCCTGATTTTTAGTCTAAGGAATTTCAGATAGAACCAGCCAAACTTTAGGATTCTGCTCTGATTTTAAAGTTGCAGGCTCAACCGCCACTAGATCCGGCCCCTTCAGCCTATCCATGAAGAAACATTTGGAGTTTGTCTAACATACATACATGCCTGTGCTGTGCTCCTGTAACTAATCATCAAAGCATTGGAGAGTCCCCATGGGGCTTCATTATAATCAGGATATTTCGGGATTACCTTTCTTCTGCCTACCATTAGCAGGTTAAGAAACCAGATTAATCATCTTCATTGTGGAAAGGTGTTAAAAGAGTCACCTACATACAACATAGTCCCTGAACTGTTTTTTTTTTCTTTAAAAGCTCTAGTGACTAGTTCGGAGGGCCAGATTTTCTGGGAGTATAAACTGGTGCCACTCCATTTTCACAGTAAATTTTGTCCTGTGGTTTCTGATGGTGTCCACAAATCATTTTTGAGAGCTCAAGTTATTATGTTTATCATCTTAGATTTCAACACGTTAAATAGGGCATTTTATACAGCATTATTCTGCCAACATTGTTTTCATTGAAGAGCAAATATATTCTTTTCTTTTCTTTTTGAGTGTTCATTTAAACAGCTCATTGTCAAAAAATTTTTGTTCTTCGGCTTTGATAAATTGACTCATTTTATTTGTATTGTAAATGTTTATCATCTATAAATTAATGTGGAATCAGAATTAATTAGGATGAAAATATGAATTGCAGTTCAACAGCATACTCAAACAGTAAATAAATTACAGGGATAATTTTTCCACATTACTGTGTGTATGTGAAAGCTGGCTCCAGATATGGTTTCCTTGTTCTCTATTGTCATTAAGCACAAGCCTCTTTTGACAAGTTTTTGACACATTGCTCTTCCATCAGGTTCCTTACTTTCGATTGTGGAATGACAAGTCTATTTTGTGGCAGTGTGAAATGAACCATGTACTGCTACCGCTGTCTCATGTCTCATAATGGAAGGTTCACAGCATGGACAATTGGGAATTTCTCCAGGCAGGGGAAAAGCACTTATTTCAACCCCTAGCTTTAATCAATCAAGGAGAAACTGGAAAATTGCTGTAAAGTAATGAATGCCAATTTATGTACATGCTATTGATTTTAGAAATTTAATGCTCTGTTTCCCTACTTTATGTTGACCTTATGCAGCTTTACAATGAAAACCAAAGGTGAATATTAGTGAAACAATGAGAATGGCTTTTCCTTTGGAAATATGACCAGAAGGCTTTATACCTCAGGTGTAAGAAAGCAAACTGGGGCAGGGGGGAAAGTCATCTGGAATTTAAGTCAAAGGGCTGTACCAACTAAATTGGTTGGTGGAGGGGGTACTATTAAAACCATTCCTTGCCAAGAGGACAAAACCTTTCTTACAAGACAAAACCCAGTTATTGTCTTCCTGCCTTAGTGGAGGTGGGTTGTTTTTTTAATGTATCCTTTGGATAATTGCAGCATTTGTTTAGCCTTTATTATTTTTGTATAAGTGTTACAGTATTGTGTTTTATGTAATGCACTATCTTCCTTGCCTTTCACATGCCTTGTGCTTCAGAATCATAACATTCTGACAGAGAGCAAGAGCAAGATTAGTAAACATGACCCCAGAAGACCTCTGTAAGTGCCTGTCTAGCATAACTTATTGGCTTCACTTTCTCTGCTGTGAGGATTGTTAGCTTCATTGGCTGCATTACATGCAAGTTGCACTACTGCTTATCTTAAAGTTTACATTTATCCCTTTTTATTCAGAGATTAAAAAAAAACAATCCCAAGCCACTGTCAGTTACCACATACTCCCAGAAACTTGCCATATCCCATCAGGTGAGAGAAAAATTGTGATTTCAGAGGTTCTATATTGCATCTGAGATGAAAAGTCCGATTATAATAATTGTTAGTGAAACACTTCATGAACACAAAAATAATTCCAGTAAGAAACTACATGGGTGCTTTCATCAGTTTCCTCATGTTCTGCTGCTACAGAAAAAAAGTAAGAAAATACATACAACATGTTTTGTTCACTCAGAGGGTTTTGTGTTGATCTCCACTGTATGTTTGTATAAAAGATCTCTGGGGAATTCTCATGTTACTTCCCTGAATACACAGTAAGAGAGTTCCACAGGAAAAGACCTGGTAATAACAGCATATCCTTCTACCAGTCTTACTAGTGCAAAAATTGGAGCTGCTTATGAAAAGACAGGAGTTTTTTGCCCCTTCCAAAGAGTTTTACAAATGAAATCACAATGCGCCCTGAAATTACTAGTGCACTTCCCGGTGCAATCAATTTACTCCATTTTCAATGTAGGCTTTGACAAGAATGATTTGTTTACGCTGTCACATGAATCAGTCTCAGTAAATTAGAGCTGTCAAAGTTACTTTTTCTGCACAACACAGTTTGCTATATTTTTGACACCTGGGAGGACTATTGTAAATAGTTCAAAAACTTGAGCGTTATAAGGTGACATAACTAGCTGCTCAACCTTTAGGTGGCATTTCCTGTGTCCCCAGGATATCTAAGAGGGCATGGTGGTACTTAGTTCTTTTGGAGTCAGTAAATATATTACAATATAGTATTTAAAATAAATAATGCTTTCTTTAAAATGGTGTCTGTATAGTTAAATGAAAACATGTATGTGGATGGGTGTGTGTACATACCCGTATGTGTGCATGATATTACAGATAGCTTCATATACTACCACCAAACAGGCACATATAAAAATACCTTTGGAACCAGATTAGCTCCTCTTTGTAACACTGATGATTCCCTCTCCCATCACTTGGGGCTGTTATTATTGCAGACATCCCGTTCTCCCCCTGCTCTCCTCTTGCTCCAGGGAAGTGGTAATATCCCACTGGCTTCTACTAGCAGCAAATTGCTACCCTCCCTTTCCAGCTCTGCCATACTGCACCTACGCCTTGCTCACCTGCTCTGGGTTGGGGAGTAGTGGCAGCACGATAGCTCTTTGTTCCTGCATGCCTGAAACCAGGAATGGGTTCCTACTTCCCCTATGGCCTTGTGCAGGTGTGTCATCCCGGTTAAAATCTAGCCCTGAGGTTGTAAACTCATCAAGGCAGGGAACATTTATGTATTTGGAGAGCACCTAATCATGCTTTTGGATGCTGTAGATATTAATAGCAATGACAACAATAACAATACTAATACTTAATAATCTCTTGTAACAATATGCCTTATTGTAGGATTGTCTCTACGGAGATAGCTATTAGTCAACAGCCAGAAGGCCAAACAAAAGGCCGATCAGCTGATGGATACCAAGAGCTAAATTCGTACCTAGGTCTCATCTGAGTGAGAAAGTTTTACTGGTTTATCTTACATTTTCACACTGCTGTTAACCTCTGCAGAGATGTTTATTTCAGTGTAGTTTGCACTTATTCCTGATCAACTTGAACAAAAATGAGAGCATCCCAAACGGGTTTCTGCTCTGGTTTAAGCAAAGCAGTTTAAAATGAACCTTCAGTTAAATCAGTGCAACTTTCTTAGGTAGACATGCCCCTAGGCTCAGGAAGTGCTGTTCTTGTTAAGTCGATGCACTTGGCACTAGTGGGCCTGAATTTTGCCCATGGTGCAATCTCCTGCATTGAAAATGGGCCACAAAATGGAAAAAATATTAAAATAAATTAACACCGGAAGATGGATGAATAAAAGCAAGACCCAGTGATGGTGCTCAGGGTGCAATGCTACTAATTATCACTGTATGTTCAATCCAAACCTTAATCAATTTGTCCTTCAATTTCCTAATTGCCGCTTCCTACCTCCAGCCCACCCACCACTTTCCAATTTGAATTTTCTGTTAGAAAATAGATGCCATTCAGTGCTTAACAGACCTTCATGATAGAGTTCATTTGATAGAGGCAGGCCCAATTTATAGCTCCTTTTCCCCAGAGCCTGTTTACTTTGCTTGGATTATGATTTGCTGTTGTAATATTGGGACGTCAACAGAAGAAGCCAAAGAAAAATGTGGTTGATTGATGGTAGCCTATGTCTCTCCAAGAGAAATGCTTTATCAACATCACCAAGGATCTTATGCTTTCCAGCAACAGAGGCATCTATGTGGCGGTGACAAACATGAAGGATTTTTAACATTCACCTTTTAAGTATTTTTATAATCAGGCATAGTTTTGTACAGCTGAGCAATGCCTGCTGTTCACTTGCAAAGTCTCTCTCTGTTTTCAAATCATGCTCTAGTAAAAAAACAGAACCTGAGAGCTGGTCTTAAGAGAAATCATGTTTAAAGCACATTTTTAAAAATAACCAAAACCATTCAAATATAACTTCTACACATCCCTCTTTTTCAGTGCTTCTTTCCAGTTTTGTTTAATTGGCCATGCTTAATGTGTTCTCCTCTATTTTAAGGATTAAAACTTGACTGAGTCTTGTATCTTTTATGAGAATTTGCAATGGAGATCTGTCTACATCATTTAGCAACCAATCCTACAAGCTATAGGTATGTCTACACTACCCCGCTAGTTCGAACTAGCGGGGTAATGTAGGCATACCGCAATTGCAAATGAAGCCTGGGATTTGAATTTCCCGGGCTTCATTTGCATAAGCCGGGCGCCGCCATTTTTAAATCCCGGCTGGTTCGACCCCGTGCCGCGCGGCTACACGCGGCACGAACTAGGTAGTTCGAACTAGGCTGCCTAGTTCGAACTACCGTTACTCCTCATTCCACGAGGAGTAACGGTAGTTCGAACTAGGCAGCCTAGTCCGAACTACCTAGTTCGTGCCACGTGTAGCCGCGCGGCACGGGGTTCGAACCAGCCGGGATTTAAAAATGGCGGCGCCCGGCTTATGCAAATGAAGCCCGGGAAATTCAAGTCCCGGGCTTCATTTGCATTTGCGGTATGCCTACATTACCCTCCTATTTCGAAATAGGAGGGTAGTGTAGACATACCCAGAGTGAGTAGATTTGATTTGTGTGGGTAATCCCATTGACCACTGCAGGGAAGGAATAGTTAATTATTTGCAGGAGCTGACCCTTATGGGTAATTTCATAAACTCCTCTCATTTTCTTTCTCTTTCTGTCCTGAATTACCTGATCAGCCCCGTGTTTTATTGTAATATATCTAGGCCCAATCATTTTTCTTACATTGCATAGGAATAGCAAGGTGACATCTTCAGTAGTAATCAGGCAACTGCTTGGAATACCTGTTTCACAGGCTAAGGGAAGATCCAGAGAAGAAAAGTTTTAGAAATTTCTGAGATTTAAATTTCTAAAACGTAATTTTAAAAAAACAGACCACAATAATCCTTTTAAGACAGAAAATGTGACTTCTGTATTTTCTTTTTCAACTGGAAGATGTTCATGTTCTCTGTCCAAAAGAATGAAAATATTTTTATCTCACATCAGTTTTACATTAGAAATTATGCCTAACTCTGGTCTGAGTGGGTTCGTCTAAACTACGAGGCATAAAGGATCTGCCGACGAAGGGTTCTGGGGTCGGCAGATCCCCGTCTCGACTGCTGCGCTGGGCTGACAATCAGCTGATCAGCACAGCGTGGTGGCCCATTTGATTTAAATGAAGTGGCAATTATTTAAATCGCCGCTTCATTTGCCTTTGCCTTCCTGCCTAATCTACATGGCTCCATCGACAGAGCCATGTAGTCTAGACACACCCAGTGAGACCAGAATCTTCCCCCACTACACAGAAGCAGTTTTTGTATGGACAGTAGGGCTCATACACCTTCAAGAGTGGTCTTAAATTCACTTGGCTTTTGGCACGGATTTACCTGTATAGCTCAAACCCCTAATGAAGACGTTATGTTGATGCATAGAGTGACTTAGGCTGGTGCGGTCTATTGGCACTGGTGCAAGTCACTTTTTACCCCCTGAGTAGTGCGTCTGGCTCAGGTACGGACAGTTCCTGTGAAGTTATGAGCATCCTCAGTACTCTTGGACATCCTTGAGTCTTCAGACTCTCTGCACCTTGCAGGATTAAAGCCGTAGGCTACATCTAGACTGGCCACAAATTCCGGAAAAGGGATGCAAATCAGGTAAGTCAGCATAGGGAAATCCGCGGGGGATTTAAATATCCCCCGCGGATTTAAATAAACATGTCCGCCGCTTTTTTTCCGGCTTGGGGAAAAGCCGGAAAAAGAGCGTCTAGACTGGCGCGATCCTCCGGAATAAAGCCCTTTTCCGGAGGATCTCTTATTCCTACTTTCAAGGAATAACTTGAAAGTAGGAATAAGAGATCCTCCGGAAAAGGGCTTTATTCCGGAGGATCGCGCCAGTCTAGACGCTCTTTTTCCGGCTTTTCCCCAAGCCGGAAAAAAAGCGGCGGACATGTTTATTTAAATCCGCGGGGGATATTTAAATCCCCCGCGGATTTCCCTATGCTGACTTACCTGATTTGCATCCCTTTTCCGGAATTTGTGGCCAGTCTAGACGTAGCCATAGTGAAATTACAGGTTGGACCTCTCTAATCTGGCACCCTCAGGACCTGGCCGGTGCTGAACCAGAGAATTTGCCAGACCACAGGAGGTCAATATTGTCTAGCAGCATTACCGACACTTCCACTGCTTGCTGGGCTCTTAGAAGACATTGAGGGGAACATTAGAGCTAAATCACAGCACTGAACTCTGAGAGCCAGGACTGGTGGGTGTAAACAAACTTTATGTGACCATGGGAAACTTGGCCACACCCATGAAGAGTGGACATCTGGCGAACTGAAATCAGGCTGGACCACGGATGTTGCTAGACCAGAGTTTCAACCTGTAGAAAACATGAGTTCAGAAGCTACAAGTTTGAGTCTAGCTGTGGCAACTTGGGAAGCAAGTAAGGCAGGTCCCTTGGTAGAAAGGTCTCCTTCCTGTTACTTGAATAGTTTCAGCAGCTGAGTCCAGAAAATTACTACGTAATGATGCCTGCAATGAGGACAGAACCCATATAAATGGGTTTATTTACTGCAAACGCATTTTAAGGCAAATTGAGGATGTTTTCCTTCGAAACACATTCCACTATAATTTTGAAGTGATGGCTTTTTTTTCCCTTTACAAATAACACATTCAAGAGGCTTTTCTTCACAAGTGTTTGATCTAACCACAGTAGATGTTTAGCCATGGTAACCGTTAGGATCTCTTTTTAATGCCTGTTGCTTCTCCCCATCCCCTACTGGGAGTGATTGATTTGGAAACTATCCAAGTTTTCTCCAGAGTAGTATCAAATTCACTCTGTTCCCTCCGTATCTGACCCATTCCGCTGTCTTTAAATTCTAAAACTAGGAAGAACCCCGTCCCGATGAGCAAAACAAAATAAGTAAATCTCATTAAGCATTATCCATTAGTGATGGAGGTGGCTGGTGTGGAGGCTGGGGGTTAGTGGATCCTAAATGGATTATGTTAAAATGGAGATCTCCAATCAGTCCTCTTTTATTGGCCCGTCATATTTAAGCGAGAGAGAGAGAGAGAGAGAGAGAGAGGAAAACAAACTTAAAACATTGCTTAAACAGCTGTAACTCAGCAAACAGCATTCTGGGAAAGGTACCTCTGTGTTGTTATCCTTTGATTCATGGACTAATAAAACAATCCTTCCCTGTATTCACACTTTTAAACACACTGTGCATTTCAGTCTGATATTTCATAAAATAATCAACCCTATTCCCTAGCTAATAGCTACACACATTTGTGAGTCAGTTCTTTAAATACCTGACCTTTGGGAAATAGGCCCTGGGTTGGAGGACTAGCAGAAAGGCTGAGTGCACAATGACTTTAAATGGAATAAGCTAATTTGTCACTGTTTTGTTATGATTGAATATATGTGTTTAGAATGAAATTTAATTTAAATCCAATTTGTAACGTCTCTGTGGGTGGGACTAAAAAACCCAAAGGATAAATTAGCTGGATTCTGCACTTTGAATAGAATAAGACCTCTGATTTTAATGTTGCATTTAAAAAAACCTTGCCTTTTGATATTGCTGTTTAACAGGGGAAGGTTTGGGGAAGATTTATGATTAAAAATTATATCCAGCTAGATTCGGGAGGAGGGCACTGCTTCGTAGACAGACTCTACCTGGCATAGCCGAGCCATCTGTTATTCACGACGGAAAATTTGGTCACAGTAGTAGCAAGAGATAAAAGGAGCATTTTTATCAGGATATTTGCCTCCGTTGCCACATTTTTGACTTCATAAAATGGAGATGAATTAGCAGAACTGGCTGTTGTGTTTTGATAGGAACCAGAAGAATCTAACTGGAATAAACAAGTGTGAGCCTTGTGGGGGTTGATTAGTCACACACTGTGAGGCATTCTTGGAGTGAGCGCAGTGCAGCCAGCTCTCCCTTTCCACACAAAGGGAGGGGCCACGGAAACATACCAGGTCTCACAACCGCACTGAGCAGGAATGAAACTAATTTTGCTTCAGGGCAACGAAGGAGTTCATCAAACCCTGGGACCATAAATTGCATCTCTTCTTCCCACCACCCCCAGCCTGGTTTTAAACCAGCCGACGGGAAAAGATAAATGGCTGAAGGAAGAGTAACTTTGTTTGTTTTACCTATTGGACTCTGGAATGCCAGTCCCTGAGACGTCAGGTCATCGTGCCAGCTGGCGTGACTCACGGTTGCTCCCTTGACTTCCATGCAACAATGGCAGTTTACACCAACTACAGATCTGACCCGTTCTTTTTTCCATCTCTTTGACGAGGGAAGTATGTTCAAACTCTCATACGCTAAGCCAGTCACTTAAATGATGCCCAAATTGTGACACTAAGCCCACAAAAGCCAAGAAGCGTGAAGTCTGTGTGCTAGTCACCACTCTTCATGCTGTTGTCAAAAGAGCGTCGTGAGTTAAAGATGACACGTTTATCTTTGAATTTATTGGCAGTAGTCAGTTTGTGTTACAACCTTTGCATCATTTAAGCTCCAGTGTCTGTATCTAACAACGCTTTATGAAAATACTAGTCAGAGATGGTTATTTAAATGTACAGGTAGAATGGGTCTCTCAAGGAAAGATGTATTTTATTGTAGACCTTAAAAAATTATACCTGTCCAATTAAATGTTTTGTTGCTTGTACTATAATTTCTTCAATATGCATGTTATTTACCCAATAATCAGCTAGGGCTTACTACAAGCTCTGAAGTAGCCACGTCCCTTGTTTAGGTATTAATACTAAACTTGAAAACTCGTATTAGTAACCCACAGACAGTAATGGCTACCTTAGGAGCTGTTACAGTCCATCTTGTAAATCCTTTCTTAGTTTGTGGGTTATTAACCCTATGGCCAATAATAGTTCCTTTGGAGACATTATAGTCTGGCGTGTCAGTCCTGATGCCACACATAGGCATGAAGTGTCTGATCCAAAACCCCGTGAGTTAAGTCAGTGGAAAGATTCCTACAGAGCTCAGTGGGAGTTGGATCAGGCCCCAACTCTTCACACTGAAAATCCTTGTGGAATGGGGGCGGGGTGATGTGATTCTGTGTGTAAAACCACACATCATTTTGTGTGTGTTGGTTTTCCTTCGGAGTGCTTCAGGGACAAATGAATCAGGCCATTCCATACAGTTTAGGTTGAACATTAGGAAAAAGTTCCTAACTGTCAGGGTAGTCAAACACTGGAATAAATTGCCCAGGGAGGTTGTGGAATCTCCATCTGTGGAGATATTTAAGAGTAGGTTAGATAAATGCCTATCAGGGATGGTCTAGACAGTATTTGGTCCTGTCATGAGGGCAGGGGACTGGACTCGATGACCTCTCGAGGTCCCTTCCAGTCCTAGAATTCTATGATTCTATAGAGCAGAATAATTTTTTTTCCAGGAGCGCAAGTAAACTTCTAAGCCCGCCTTTTTAAACTGCTATCGCTTACAGAAAACTGAAGAGACATTGTTTGAGTGTGTTTATGTTTAAAGAAAGGAGCCCATCGGCATGCACCATGCTTTGACCCAGTTACTAATTAGTTGCCATCCTCCAAAAATGGGTTTTACAATGGGGGAGTGCTGATGGGATGCTGCCGTAACCAAAACTTACCTCTTCTGACCATGCAGGAGGGAGTTGGCAGAGAATGTCTGATTATTTCAGACACAGCTTCAAATGGACTTTACAGTTATATTGAGATATCAAGGGGCTAGCTGGTCCTTTGTGCCTAGAAGATGGGAAAAGCAAACTAACCTCCCACATACTGAGCACTAAAATTTGGCTATCCACAAGTACTGTATTATCTTAGCTATGAGTGCTGCCTGCAAACTTTGCCTACCCCTAGTGCACTGCTCCCTTGCTGATGAAGACTAGTTATTGCTAGCCGTTGTTGCCTGAATAAAACTCCTGTTGAAGTGAATAGATATTTTATGGGTGCAAAAAGAGCATATTCTGGTTCAAATGTGGGCACAGTCTGTGCTTATGAGTGTGACCTCCTGAATCTCAATTAATCAGGAGAGCAGACTATATTAACTAATATAAAAGGAACAATAGGGACTTTTTAAAAATACCCATTTAAATGAAACCGCTTCGGTGCAAGCAATTGTGTTATCTTGGGAAGTAATCTGCTTTCCAAATCGAAAATATCAGATTATGTCAGGCCTTGCCTTAAAGGGAGTTGCCTATTGGATGCGGCATTTGGATGAGCTCATATTTGCAGGGACAAGAAACCCCTTACATTGATTGACTGTATAAATCATCTTCAGACACACTGTCTATCAGAAATGAGTGTCCTTCAATTTCCCTCCTTTTCTGTAGCCCCATCGCTCTTTGTTTGCACTGTCAGATCAATGTTCTCAGTGGAACAAAAGAGTCAGGGCTATAGAAAGTCCAGATTCTATTATGCACCAGCCCAGTGAGGCAGATGTATTTTCCAGTTAATTGTGCAAGAGCCACTGTAATTGTTTCAGAGCTTCATTAGCTGTCAGCCCCCTTCTTTTGTCCCGGGCATGTCATAACCTCGACATAAACTGCTAATTTCTGGAAATCAGCCACAGTCTCTGAAGCTCTACAAGGTCTAGAAGTTCCCCCATTCTGCACTAAGGGGCCAGATTCTGCTAGGTTCTGAGTGCATCCACCTCCCATTGAGGATTGTAATCAATGGGAGTCAGGGTGCTTGGTGTCTTGCAGACAGCTCTTGAAAAGGAAGAGTGGCTTAATGGTTAAGGTACAGAGGCTGCATCTCAGGAGTCTTGGGTTGAGTCCTGGGCTCTGCCACATATTTTCTTTGTGGCCTTGGGCAAGTCACTTAAACCGCCTGTGTCACAGTTCCCCAGCTCTATAGTGAGGGCATACCTAGCAGCCAAGGGTTAATCTAGGAATGAGCATGAGGTGCTCAATGACAGGGGTAGATTATGTTAGGTAGAGCTGAGCCTTTAGAGATGAAGGATAAGATTCTAGGCTGTATCTAGAGCAGAGGGAGGACTGCTGTGGCTGCCAGTCCCAGGACTGCCCTAACCCCCACATGCTTCTTTGGCTCCTGGCACTCTCAAACCATGCTAGGGCTTGGGAGGGCATGTCATTGCCTTCCTCAGTTCCTGCACTGGAGGAATTCTTCCCCAGATGGAGCTCTGATTTTAGAATCCCTTTCTGCTGCGCTGACTTTTCTCAAGCATTGAGGAGCTAGAGCTGGAGTAAGACTGTCTCTCACGCAGCGTCACGAAGGGCAAAAGATGTGAAGGGGTGCTGGCCGCCTTCGTCTTCAGTCAGTGTTGCCAGAGATCAGCCGCTCTCGTGATCAGGCCCAAAGTGAGGCGGAGGCGAGGGATTGTCCTTCCAGAGGAAGTCTGACGCAAGCCAACGTCTTGCATTTCAGACAATACTTTGGTCCTTCCTTATGGATAGCATTGGCTAACATTCCTCTTGAAACATAAGAGGTCCTGACGCAGTCTTTCCTCTGACTGCCCTTTATATTTCTTTGGTTTGGTCTTTTTAAAGTCCTGTTTCTGTGGCAGGATCTAGCTATCCCAGTGGAATAGGATCCGCTGTGGGACACGAACAGTGAAGGAATATTGGGGGGTGGGGCTGCTCTCACTGTGAGAGGCAGAGAGCTATCTGTTACGATTCATTTAGAAGTACAGACTATAAGAAGCTACACAGTACAATAGCTTCTTAGTAGAAGACGAAGGCAGAGACGCTCCAGGGGACATAGACAACCTTTTAATTCTCATAGTGCTTTCCATTCCCATTCCAAGGCAAGTGAAACAGTAAATATCAAGCAACGCAGGCTAATCTGTATGCCCAGCGATTGTCTGAATAAAAATCAGTTCGGATCCCAATGACACTTACTAGAACTATCCAGATGTGTGCCTGGAGAATGTCATGTATTTGCAACCAGTCTTCAAAGCCAAACTAACAATGCAATTGAACATCCAGTGGGACAGTTCCCTCTTCCCAGAGCCACTATGGGGCTGGAAAACTTTCGTGAGACGGGAGAGCCAGTGTAGCGTAAGTGGCCCTTGTTGGAAGTCGATTGCCCCAGGAGTTTGTTGTTAAGTGATATAGGAATCTATCGCATAGAAAAACAAAACTGATGCTGTATCTCTGAATGTGAATACAAATCGGTGCATTAATAAAACAATAAATGGAATGAATAATTTACCAGCACCTGCCCCCTCTTTTTTATTTTATTTTATTTTATTTCCATTCAAACTGAATTGGAGTGAAATCACTTCTTAGACCGATAGGTGACGTTCAGAAGAGCGGTGTACTTTCCCAGCAAAGCGAGCTGCAATCCCAATTAACACTTTTCAAAACTGAATTTAGGGTTTTTTTTCCCTCCCCCTACTTCCTAATGAGGTTTTTTCCTCCCTGCTGTCTTGATACAAAGCTTTATGCCGTATGAGTGTGTTCATATGGTGCTTGAGTGCGTTATCTGACCTTGATTGGTGTTTTGGGAGCCAGTTAAATAGATTACATAGAGGTTACCTTGACAACTGTCTTTGCTGATTTAGCAATGCAGTTCATTCTTCGGCGCAAGACTCTCAGCAACTGTGGAATTCCACTGACTTCATATTAATCATTAACGCAGTGTTCTAGGGAGGCTGTGCCAAGCTAGCAATAAGGACTGTATTGAAATAATTTTTTTTCTGGGTAAATGTTATAGACCAGGATATGTTTACAGTATGAAATGTTGTTCACAGTCATAAAATGAAAATATATGTTCCTGTTTATTTTCTCTCTCTCTCCTAGTTTCAACAATAATATTGAAATAATAAATCTGCTATCTTGTCTGATGGGAAAAGATGGTCTTTTAAATGAAACACTCTCCTTAACATTGATCATCTACTGTACCTTCTTTGAGGACTATGTTGTAACCTCTCAGGCATGATAGATAGCTAAATTCAGCACACAGAAGCCTGTGGGCTGGCAGTCTGATCTCCATTAACTCCTGTGGGGTCATTCCAGATTTTCATTGGTGTTAAATGAGATCAGAATCTAAGCCCACTGGTGTTTTAAACCAAGCTCCTCCATTTGTTTTTAATAGTGAATCTCAAAAGCATTGCTGAAAAATGTAATACTTGCTGATGAGTGAAGCTACATTTCAGTCACGGGGTATTTTTAGTAAGGTTATGGGTGGGAAACAAAAATGTATTGGAGAGAGGGTGGCCTGAGACGGCCCCAAGCAGCAGCCGGTGTGGCTGGCTCAGGGGCTCCCTGAGCTACTTAGACATCCCCAGAGCCAGCCGCATCGGCTGCTGCACAAGCCATGGAGGTCCTGGAAAGTCACAGAATCCATGGCCTCCATGACAGTCTTACTTATGAGACCTCCAGAGAGTAAGAAAATGTAGCTTCCGCCTCCGGGTGTCATGGAGTAATTATGCAGACAGGAGAGTGTTCTCCTGTCGATGTAGCGCATCTTCACTAGCAGTACTGCTGCGCCAATGTAGCCCTGTCGTGTAGACGTGGAGTGAAAGAATTAACCGTGATTAACTGTGCCGAAGAATAGCTTGAGGCTAACACGCCACACCCTCCAGCCCTGGGAAGGTCTGGGGCAACCCCCCTCCACTCCAGACCCAGTGAATGTGGGGGTGATTCCACCTTTCCGTTCAGCTACGCAGACAGAGGAGCAGATCCAGCTGGCTCACATTGCTCCACTTCCCCTACCACTGGCTGCAAGTGGGGGGGGATACTCTTGCTGTGGGTGCCAGGCCCCCTCTCCTCTGCTGGTGCTCTGGGACTCTGGTCCCACTGGCTGCTGGATGGCCCCTTGCCCCTCCTGTCCATGGCATGTGGGGGCATGTGCCGCTTCATGTCACCCCTGTTTTGAGGTCCCGTAGCAAATATCTCTGAAATCTCACCCAGCAGCATAGCTTGAGAATCCATGTTAAAATCATAGAATACTAGGACTGGAAGGGACCTTGAGATGTCATCGAGTCCAGTCCTCTGCCCCTGTCCATGTTAGCATTCCCTCAGACATCGATTTTCTCTCAGTAAGGAGTTTTCTGTGGAACACAGAATTCCGAGCAGAGTCTGACTGCACGCACAGGGGCAGACCTGTGTCAGAACAGGCGCCAGCAGTGCTTCTTTGAGCTAAGGCCAGGTCTGCTCTCTGAAGTGCGGGATGTTCACAAGGAGCGTTGCCTGCCTGAAAACGGCATACGGCTCTGTCTGTCCCGCCTTGCGCTCAAGTGCTTGTTCATCTATAGGCAAGACAACGAAGGATTCTGTATGACCAGCCAGGGTGCCATTGGCAACCTGTTATAATTTTTTTATTTCTTCAGGCTGTGAGGAAGCTACTGAAACCTGGAGATTTTGGTAAACTACAAAAATGATTCTATTTTGAATCAGCTATAACTGTGCATTTTTGTTTTACGGCTTTTGAAAACCTAAAAACAAGTTCTAGGGTAACCCCCCTACTTTTACAGTTTATCTTTAATAAAATCTTATCTCCATGTGAGGCAACCATGTAAAATCACTGGAGGAATTATAAATTAGATATTATCGCTACCAAGATACAGGGCCCAGTCTTCCCAGTTCTGTTCAGAGAGCGTGGGAGGTAGCAGGGGTCAGAGGCGTAGTGCCAACCAGTAAATTCTCAGTACTCACTACTCTGTTTTTTAAGGTTGTTTGGAATTTGTAGCCTCAACTAAGGCCCAATCCTACTTTCATTGAAGTCAGTCCCAAAACTCCCACTGGTTTATTGTAATCAGGATGGAGCAGTTTCTCATGGACTTTTTTATATAGCCTATTTCCAAAGCCAACAACCAACACCAATTCTCAGTCAGTAATAACTGACCCACGGATGATTCTGGGATGCACTAACAGAAGTGTTGTGAGCAAGACACGAGAAGTCCTTCTTCCGCTCTACTCTGCCCTGATTAGGCCTTAGTTGGAGGATTGTGTCTAGTTCTGGGCACCACATTTCAAGAAAGATGTGGAGCAATTGGAGAAGGTCCAGAGAAGAACAACAAAAATTATTAAAGGTCTAAAAAACATGAGCTATGAGGGAACACTGAAAGAATTGGGTTTGTTTAGTTTAGAAAAGAGAAGATTAAGAGGGACATGATAGCGGTTCTCAAGTATCTAAAAGGGTCAAGTATCTAGAAGAAGGAGGGAGAAAAATTGTTCTTCTTGGTCTCTGATGACAGGACAAGAAGCAATGCGCTTAAACTGCAGCAAGGGAGGTTTAGGTTGGACATCAGGAAAAACTTCCTATCTGTCAGGGTGGTGAAACACTGGAATAAATTGCCTAGGGAGGTTGTGGAATCTCCATCTCTGGAGATATTTAAGACCCGGTTGGATAGACACCTGCCAAAGATGATCTAGATGGTGCTTGGTCCTGCCGTGAGAGTAGAGGACTGGACTCAATGACCTCTCAAGTTCCCTTCCAGTTCTAGTGTTTTAGATATGGGGAGATGAGAGGAAAACAGCAGAGCATGATAAAGGAACCTGCTACTGATCTTGCTGTGACCAGGCAGTCTGGCCCAGGGAGCAGGGTCAAGGGTTACCCCTATTCCTTCTGTCCAGCTCCCCCTCCCTCATTCTTGCCCACCCTTCTGAAGTCAGGACGCACCGAAGTCGGAGCTCACCCCAATGGGCCCTTCTGGGTGTAAATTTAATCAGAATTAGGGTTTTGAAGCAGCTCCTGAATGGAAAGTGGGCCCAATGGAAATGCTGGAGGGTTGGCGTGAATACATTTTGTTACCACATTCTTAAGTAAAAGAGATTTCAGTCCGTCATTTCAAGGGATAGTGAAGTTGTTTCCAGTATACTCCAGGACGTCTCTCTATTGGCAGGACTGATTTACTTTGGAGAACTGTAAGAAGAATTCAAAGTTAGCATTCTTAGGTCCTCTGATCTTGGAATTACAGGGTCTGGCCGATGCAGGTTTCCTGGCGTCAGTTTCTCTTTTCACGTACAATATCTTGGTTGGACTGCTGAGCACATTTGTAGGCAAATATCAGTCAGACCTGCAAGTGCACTTTTCCCAGACTGTTATAGCTGAAGCAGGCCCGGGCTTAGTCCAAAATATAAACAGAGAAGTTTTTATTGAATGTAGTGTAATATATAATCCATGCTAAGATACTTAGGTACCCAGCTCCTGCTGGCTTTTAGTAGGAATTGAGGGCCCAGCTCCCTTGGGCCTCCTTGAAAATCCTAGTGCTAGCCAAAGTGCCAAATAACACTTATTTGGGCCTGATATAGATCACCACGCCCACCAATGGAGGGGGCGGGAACAATTGTACTGGGACCTGGTGATTCAAAGGGTCCACTGCCACTTCTACTTTTAAAAACATAACAATGGCCATACTATATCAGACCAAAGGTCCATCTAGCCCAGTATCTTGTCTGCCAACAGTGGCCAATGCCAGATGCCTCAGAGGGAGGGAACACAACAGGTAATTCTTCCCTGTCATTCACTTCTAGACAAACACAGGCTAGGGACACCATTCCTACCCATCCTGGCTAAGAGCCATTGATGGACCTAACCTCCGTGAATCTTTCTAGCTCTTTTTTGAACCCTGTTAAAGTCCTGGTCTTCACAACATCCTCTGGCAAGGAGTTCCACAGGTTGACTTTGCGCTGCATGAAGAAAAACTTCCTTTTGTTTGTTTTAAACTTGCTACCTATTAATTTCATTTGGTGACCCCTAGTTCTTATACTGTGGGAATTCCTCAGTTGCCATGTTTGTGGGAAATGTCCTTTTGCTGCGTCTTCCTCTTAATTACACTTTTTCCCTGGACTACCTTAATAAAACAAATTAGTTCCTTCCCTGTCAAGGTAAAGAGGATACATTTGCAGTAGAATGCACAGGGAGACGGGCCCACCGGTTCTTGTCCGACTAAAGAAAAGTGTGAGTGTCTGATTCCCCGTCACTTTCAAAAACTACCCCTAAGTATTACCCAAATCACTCTGGAAATGAGTTTAATCTCAGACCAGCTCTAGTAGTGGGCAGCAGCATTCACTGTAAGATGAGCACTTAGGTGGCCATCCAGAAAAGATTCAGGCACCACCCAGCTGATTAGCAGAGTGCTCACAGTTGCCCATAGCCAGCAGCATGTGTTTCTACTGGTGGTGCACATCCACACATGCCTCAGTGCATGTAACAAAATTTATTCTGCACGTGGCTGGAAAAAATAAAAGGGAACATTGGTGGCAGTAGCCCAGAGCAAAAAACTAGTACGTGCTCATATTCACATTGATAACTGAAGTCTTTGATCGGGAAAGACACCGCATTACCTCTCTTTTTCACTTTGGGGAGAGTTGTTCTCCCAGGTCAAGGCTCAAAACTTTTTAACACAGAATGAAAAGACGTCCGTGTGATAATCTACACAGTACCAGGCCGGAGGATAAACCCACCCTTTGTTGTCAGATGCTTTTAACAATGCTCCATTGACTTTTGTCAGCAAACTATTGTTTTGGATATCATAGAAAAGGCAAGGGAAAATAGATACCTTCGGTGCAAACAAAGCAGGGGTTTGTGTCCTGTGATAAATGCTCTGTTTGACAGTAGCTGCAGAACATGGATCATAATCCCTCCTGTTGCTAGTATGCTGAAATCAGAGGTGGGAGCCTGCTGAAAGTTCCCAAGTGCTCACTGGGTCATTTATTGAGCTGTACTTTCATCACGCATTTAACAGTGGGGATCGTTCCCTGCAGCTTACTGGTCGGAAGCATCTCGTGCCCTTCACCAGACGGGCTCTGTTGTCATTTACAACCTTCTCCAGCCCAGCTAACCGACTCCATGTTCTGCTATTCCCATTCACGAGGCAGCTGTAGTTGCTGAATATCCATTGCCTGGCCATTTGGGCACCACTGATTGAATGGTCGCTAAGATGATGGCTTTGACTTTACCGAGAGTTAAGTGAACAAGTCGGATGTTAACAAATAGCCTGCCGGTTTCCCTTCCATCTGGCTCTCCTGCGAGGAGCGGCTCTTCTCTAAGAAGGCCGTGCCTCTTGCAGCTCTCTCAAATCCCAATTTCATATCCTTTATCTCTCCCCAGGACTTCCTGGGGAAGCACATTTTGACTCTGTTGTTCTGCCATCTTCCAGAATGCAGCTCCTACCACTGATGGAAGGTGACATGATATAGCCAAAGTGTGATCACCCTGTGCTATCTACGTACAGGCTGAACCTCTCTAGTCCAGCATCTTCAGGACCTCACTGGTGCCTGAGAATTTGCTGGATCACAGGAGGTCAATATTGTCTAGCAGCATTACTGGCACTTCTAGTGCTTACTGGCTCTTAGAAGACATTTAGGGGTCAATTGGAGCTAAATCACAGCACAGAACACCAAGAGCCAGGACTTTATGGGATCGCATGGAAATTGGCCAAACCCAGGATAAGTGACCATCCAGCTGACCACAATCATGCCGGACCACGGGTGTTGCTGGACCAGAAAGTGCCAGACTAGAAAGGTTCAACCATTGCCTTTGCTATAAGGTAGCTAATGGATATAATATAGTTAAGGTGTATCACAAACACACACTGGTCACCTCCCCGACATGCACACAGTCTCTCTCGCTTTCTTTTGGAATCTGACTTCTCTGCTGATGTTACCATGACTTCAGTGAGGCTCCAGTAGAAGCGTATATAATCTTTGGCCTATGAGTGATATTCCGTACAGCCGTTGTGAGAAGCACTGTCTAGGGTAATCCATCATAGAACTATCTTATGGATTAACAGCTGTGACCTTGGTCTCCTAGCACGAACATACGGTAACTGTGCTCCCGGTAATGTAAGTTCCATGTAGGAGGATATTCTGTGTTCGCAGAGATAAAGAGAAACTGAGGAGAGAGCTCACTTTGCCAGCCAGTGCAAGGGGCCATTAATGGGGAACATACGCTACTCCCAGGGGAATTCTGTGCCCCCCAAAATACAAATTCTATGCACAATATATTAAAATTCTGCAATATTCTGTGCTTTTTACTTGTCAATACATAAATGTGGAGTCTGCAGCATGGCAGGGGGAGCGCAAGCCAATGGCTGCATGGAGGTGGGAGATCACCCTGCAGTTGCCCCCTCCTCCACTGCCCAGATTTGGGAACAGGGTGGGTGGACAGGCTCAGCCCAGCAGGATCCAAGCCTGAGGGGGTTTGGTGTGGGGAGGATTGACATGTGGGCTGAAAGGGTTCTGTATGGGGCAATCTGGGAATGGCTTAGTGGGGGATCTCGTTGAGGAGGGATCTGGGGACACAGGGGCTCATTTGGGGGTTGTGGGCGCATGGGCAATGGGACTCTGCAGGAAGGGGCAGATGGAAGTGGTTGGGGTTCAGTGGGGCACCAGGGTATGGGGAGCTCAGTGGGAGAATCCGGGTGCTGGGGGAATTGGTAGCATGTGAATCTGGGTTCAGCTGGTTGGGACGCAATGGGGTGGGGGTTCAGGTGCAGGGGATGGAGTTCGGTGGACGAGGGCTCTGCATGCAGAGGCTGAGGTGAGGGTTTGGGTTGGGGGCTCAAAGGAGAGGTTCTGGGTATGTGGGGGGTGAGGCTTGCTGGGAAGGTCTTTGATGTCCTGATGCGTGGGGGGGTTGGGCAGACAGGGGAGCCTCCCCCTGCAGCCGAGGAACGATGGGGCAGAATGCAAAGGGGCAGGGTGCAGAGCTTCCTGCAGCTGGGAGAGGGTTCTCCCAGTGGGGCTGGCCCCAGCCCCTGCTGCTCTTCACACAGGAAGTACAAATCCCATCCTCCCCCACTCCAGCTCAGCCAAGGTTAGCAACTGAGCCTGCTGCAAGGTCGGAGCTAATGGCCAGGATAGAGCTACTGGCCAGGGCATCTGCAGCTTCTCTCCCCGAGGTGGTTAATTTCTCTGTGGGCTGCTCCATTCACCTGAAACAACACGCCCACAGTGCTGGAGAGGGGCACATGACCAGTCTGGCTGCTTTTCTTTCCTTCCCCTCCCCCCTCAGAAAGTAATTTTTCTGCAGGGAAGCAAAGGAATCAGGGAGGGATATGAATTCTGCATGTGCATAGTGGCACAGAATCATAATACGCTCAGTTCTAACCTTAAGATTAGGCACTACCTATAGGTTGAATATGGACCAGCTCATTTCTGTACAGACCACTCACTGCCAAGCCCACAATAGCCAAGACCAGCTAAAAAGGAATGGGGATTTCTTCCAGAGCCTTGTATATTGTGACTCAGATTTGAGCTCTATCCTGCTCATGGAAAAGTACAGCAAAACTTCCACTGATTTCCACTGGAGCACAATCAAGCCTGTAAGGATTAAGTCACAATTTACTTGATAATCCTAGGAACAGAGGACGTCTGTATGCACAGAAAATCCATGTTGCCCTGTGGAACTAGGTGGGGGGTGAGGGAGGAATTGGGGTGGGAAAGGAAGGGTTGTTTTGGTTTTTTGCTTTCTTTAGAATCTAAATTTCAAGTTAGACACTTCACTATTACAGATCCACTGAATTAGCACTGTTGGGCGCCCTAGTCAGAGAGACATGTGTAGCCACGGCAAGTGACAAATTGGACACCTACAAATAGGGGCCTTCAAAACTGGTGAATACTTTGGAAATTTGGACTTACTTTAACATCTTCCCCCCGTGTAGCAGTGATATTTGGCACTGAAATCCAAGTACAGCCCAGCAAAATAGAAACATGACCTCCCTATCCCACCCAGCCCCAAAATGTTCTACAAATTACAGCAGACTTGGGGAAGAAATCTCTGTAGGCCCATATTTCCCACCGATTTCTATTGTCTCTGCTGATCATGTGTTGAACTAGCAAGCAATACGTTGTGGTTGACTGTATCTTCCCCACAACTCTTACCGAGCTAACAATGTAATTATATTCTGTGACTTTGTATTCTCATTCAGCATAATGAAAATGAGAGTGTCCCCAGAGAAACCACCAGGCCTTTGTTCTGTTTGGCCACAAATTAGTTTAGAGAAGGATCCACTAACAGCAGAGAAAGCTTCTGTAAGATCTGCCGAGATCCCAGCCTGCTCCCATTTGATTCCTGCTGCTGGAAGCAACACTTAATATTAATTGAGAATTAAGTATTGTACAGCCCTTAAAAAAAAAGATGGCTGGTTCCCTTCAGTCCTTCCATGAACCTCAGGCAGTGTTTACGCTGCATCTATTCAAAACATGCCAGCTATTTCTTACCACCTACACACATTCCCCGTCCAGGGGCTGGGCTTCTACTTTATCAGATGTGTCATTTTGCTGTCCTGCAGCTACTGTACAGTCTTTTTAAAAAAAAATCTCTTTTTATACAATGGAGACAATAGAGGGAAAGAGGTGCAGTTCGGGATAAGTAAAGAGCACGTCAGAGATCTTCTAACCAATTTGCATGAATTCAAACCAGCAGGGCCAGATGCTGTTCACCTGAGGGGACCGAAGGAATTAGCTGAAGAAATCTCAGAGCTACTGGCAATACTATTTACAAACTAATGAATGACAGGAGAGGTCCTAGAAGACAGGAGAAGGGCTAACAAAGTGCCCGTCTTTAAAAGCGGGGGAAAGGAAGCCCTGAGACAACTACAGACCAGTCAGCCTGACTTCTAATGCATTGTATAAAATGAATTGTATAAAAAATGGAGTTTGCAAATAACGGAGAGATGAGGGAGCAATCACGGGCAGCCAGCAGTGATTTACAAAGAACAAATCCTGCCAAACCAGCTTGATTTCCTTCTTTGACAGGGTAACTGATGTGGTGGGTGGGATTGCGGTGGACATAATCTACTGGACTTCAGAAGGCTTTTGGCCACGGGCCATGTTCCATTCTGAAAACTAAGCTGGAGAAATGCAGGCTCCACAGAACTACCATGATGAGGAGACATAGCTGGCTAAACAATCGCAACCAAAGAATAGCCATTAATGTGGGATTGGAGGGAGGTCTCAAGTGAGGTTGCACAGAAATCAGCTCTGGGTCCAGTGTTGTCTAACATCTTTATGAATAACCTGGAAATAGATACAGAGCTCAGAGTGATCAAGTCTACAGATGACAGTGTTAGGGGATTGCCCATACTTTGGAGGCTAGAGCTAAAACTCAGTGGGCATGTCTACACTAGGAAATTATTGCGAAGTAATAACACCCAAAATAACTATTTTGAAATAACCTGTCCACACGGGGAAGCCTTGAAATTAGTCCGAGGCAGGCTCCATTAATGTAGACACACTACCTCGACTTAGAGCCCCAGGAAGCACAGAGGAGTAATTAGTTTGAATAACTCTGGGGAGTAGTTATTTCGAAATAGCAGCAATGGAGCGTCCACACTACCACTATTTCAAAATAAGTGTTGTTCCTCGTGGAAAGCGGAAGTGCAGATTTTGAAATAGCCAGCTCCTTATTTTGAAATAATGGGCTTGGCAATGTGGACGCTCCACTTGTTATTTTGAAATAAGGGGGGTTATTTCGCAATCACTCCCTAGTGTAGACCAGGGCAGAGGTATGATGAACTTGGTGAACTGGGTTTTCGGCAACAACACACACTTCAACAAAGACAAATGCAAGGTGCTACATTTAGGGTATGTCTAGACTACATGGCTCCGTCGACGGAGCCATGTAGATGTGTTTACTAGACACAGGAAAATGAAGCGGCGATTTAAACCATCACCACTTCATTTACATCAAAATGGCCGCGGCACTGTGCCGATCAGCTGTTTGGCGGCACAGCGGGGCAGTCTAGACGCGCCGCAATCAACAAGGGAAGCTTTTTTTCACCACTCCGGTATGCCTCATGAAATGAGGTTTACCAGAGCAGTCATTTGCGGAAAATCATGCCAGTCTAGACGTAGCCGGTATGTTTAGTTTGGAAAAGAGGAGATTAAGGAGGGACAGGATAGCAGTCTTCAGATACTTGAAAGGCTGTCATAACAAAGATGGTGAAAAGTTGTTCTCTCTTGCCACAGACAAGAGGTAAAGGGCCCAAACTAGAGTATAGCAGATTTAGATTAACCCTCAGGAAAAACTTCATAAACTGTAAGAATGCAGAGCAATGGTCTCAAGTTGCAGTGTCGGTGAGAGAGGGTGTCTAAGTTGGATATTAGGAAAAACTGTTTCCCTAGGAGGGTGGTGAAGCACTGGGATGGGTTCCCTAGGGAGGGGGTGGAATCTCCATCCCTACAGATTTTTAAGGCTCCGCTTGACAAAGCCCTGGCTGGGTTGATTGAGTTGGGGTTGGTCCTGCTTTGGGCAGGGGGCTGGACTCGATGACCCCCTGAGGTCTCTCCTTGACTTGTGATTCTATGATTCTGTGATTCTAACAGCAGGATAATGGAGCTGATTGCTTTGGGAGGCTGTGGAAGCTTCTTCACTGGAGGTTTTTAAAGGAGGCTGGAGAGCCATCTGTCTTGGGTGGCTTAGATCCAACAGGTCCTGGAACTTGACAGAGGATTAGACTAGATGACCCTTGTGGTCCTTTTTAACCCCATGACTGTATGATGCGAAACTTAATTGTTTTTCAAACCACTCAAGCAATCAGTTTTAGGAACAAACCGTGTAAACAAAGACTGAACTATGAGAATTCCCCTGAAATAGATTCCTTAGTTGCCTCACCAGTTCTTCCAATTAACAGCTCCTCCTAAACCTCAGGGCTACGTCTACACTGCCCTCTCTTGCACAAGAAAATATGCAAATGAGGTGAAGCAGTGAATATCACTATGCCTCATTTGCATACTTAATGAGCCACCACTTTTGCACGAGGGGCTTTTGCGCAAGAGCCGTTCTTCCTAAAAAAATGGCAGAACGGCTCTTGCGCAAGAGGGTTTTTTTTGCCCCTTGTGCAAAAATGGTGGCTCATTGAGTATGCAAATGAGGCACGGTGATATTCATCGCTTCACCTCATCTGCATATTTTCTTGCACGAGAGGGGGCAGCCTAGACATAGCCCAGATGTGAACTCCCGTACAACTCCTCCCAAAACCCAGTGCTACACTGCCTGCCTTTCTACATACCAGCATCTGGACATATCACTATGATGCCTGTGAATGAGACGCTGGGTCAAGTCACTAGAGGTGATTGCCACGTACATCTGAAGCTCCAGAAAGGTTCCCTCTAAGTTGCGTGGCAGCACAGCCCCGCAGCTGCTTAATGAGCCCCGCCAAGGGGCTCGGGGCTGCATACAGGGAGCTGTCTGACTGGGCAGGGCTGATTAAGCAGCCTTTGGGTTAATCACAGCATCTCTCCTGAACTTAAATCCTGGATGTTACAGACAAGAAAGATCTGTTGGATGTCATTTAACCTGTGCAATCTGCATAGTTTAGATTTTTCTACAGCAGCCCTCACTGATTGTGTGTAACACTCTCCGCGTGCCGTTTGTAGTCACCATGGACAAGACAGATCATGCATTTATTTTCTTTTGGATAGCAATTTAAGATCCATTAGTGCTTCACCCATTTACGCCGGCTGAGGATTTGGCCCACAAAGCACTATAAAAGGTGCTAAGTATTATTTATTATTATTTCATGTTATTGACTAGACCGACATCTGAAATGACTTGACATGCAGACCCATCCACTCCTACTTCCACAGTCTCAAGTGCTTACTCGGAAATCACTTTTACAGCTCCATTTTTTCGGTAATGTTTATTTAATAAGATCAGCACATTGGCAGTCTCATACGCTTGCTATTTTATGTATCTCTGGTTTCTTTAGCTTTCATAATTGTCACGGTACTTGGAACTTTGAGTATGAAAAGTGCACGGCAAGAATAAATAATCAGTCTAATCAAAGAGCTTCGATAAAAAAATGATCTGTAGGATTAAATCCTTATTAGCAGCATTATTATTAGTCATGATTAATATTATTACATATTAATTAGTAGCAGGGAGATAATGCAGCTTAGCACTTCTCAGTTTCTGAATTATCTCTCCATCCTCAGTTACATGTGAAGTGGGCAAGATTATTATTGATATTATTTATTTACATATGTACAGACTGCCCCCGTGCTCTGTGCAGTATTAAATGAGACAGTCCCTGCTCTGCAGAGCTTACAAACTACAATAGACACAGAAGAGGATGCCGAAGGGAGTTACATTAAAATGGGGAGGGGTTTTTTTCATCTTGAAAACCAGGATTTGCAGTTTCTATCTGTGGATATTGTGTTCTGCTTTGTAACAGCTCTGTGCCACAGCTTACCCATGTGCATCAAATGTGTTGGGAGACTTAATTAATGGACACGAAGCACTTTGAAGTATAGCTACCATGTGAGTGTGAAGTATTATCCTATGTCACACCTGAGTAAAAATTCCTGTCAGCATGTTTGCCATGTTCTATGACAGGGTATCTTTCCCAGGTACTATATCTTGCCACTTACTGCTACTGTGCAGTCACATGATTGGCAGATTGTGTACTGTGCACTATTTCTTTTCCCTGAAATGATATGATTATTCTGTCCCTTTGATGCAGTCTCCCAGGCAAGGTCTAACGAAGGGACACAAGATAGGAAACGACTAACAAGGGTTATTATGGCACATGTCAGAAGACTGGAGAAGGGCAAATCGAGTGCCCATCTATAAAAAGGGAAAGAAAGACAACCCAGGAAACTACAGACCAGTAAGCTTCACTTCTGTGCCAGGAAAGATAATGGAGCAAGTAATTAAGGAATCTAGCTGCCAACATCCAAAGATAATAAGGTGATAAGTAACAGCCAGCACAGATTTGTCAAGATCAAATCATGTCAAACCAATCTGATAGCTTTCTTTGATAGGATAACAAAACCTTATGGATAAGGGGGAAGCAGCAGAGGTGGTATACCTAGTAAAGCTTCTGATACAATCTCACATGACCTTCTTATCAGTAAGCTAGGGAAATACAACGTAGGTGGGTGCATAACTGGTTGGTTAGCCGCTCTTAGAGAGTAGTTATCAATGGTTCACAGACATGCTGGAAGGGCATAACAAGTGGGGTCCACAGGGATCAGTTTTGGGACCAGTTCTGTTCAATATCTTCATCAGTGATTTAGATAACTGCATAGCGAGTACGCTTATGAAGTTTGCAGCTGACACCAAGCCGGTAGGGGTTGCAAGTGCTTTGGAGGATAGGGTCATAATTCAATATGAACTGGACAAACAAGAGAAATGGTCTGGGATAAACAGGATGAAATTTAATAAGGACAAATGCAAATTACTCCACTTACGAACAATCCATTTCACACATACAAACTGGGAAGTGACTGTCTAGGAAGGAGTACTGCAGAAAAGGATCTAAGGGTCATAGTGCACCACAAGTTAAATATGAGTTGTTAGTGTGATAATGTTGCAAAAAAAACCCCAAATATCATTCTTGAATGCATTAACATGAGTGTTGTGAACAAGATGCGAGAAGTCATTCTTCTGCTCTATTCTGCACTGATTAGGCCTCAGTTGGAGTATTGTGTCCAATTTTGGGCACCGCATTTCAGGAAAGATGTGGAGAAATTGGAAAAGGTCTATAGAAGAGCAACAAAAATGATTAAAGGTCTAGAAAACATGAGCTATGAGGGAAGACTGAAAGCATTTTGTTTGTTTAGTTTGGAAAAGAGAAGACTGAGAGGGGACGTGATAGCAACTGTTAGTGTTGTTAATTTTGTTATGCAGGCTTTTAGGTACCGGCGTTGTAGGAACAGCAGGAGAGTTTGTTGTCAACCTTCATCTCTGTTTGAAGTCAATTCTTGAGGCAGAGTTGCTTCCTGGGAATTTGTCTTTGGTGTTGGTCTGAAATTCCTGTGAAAAAGAATTGTGCTGCATGCTATTTGTGACTACCTCTGCTCTAGGCCAGTTTGCATGTGTAAATAAAGTAAGTTACATTGAGAGTATACCTAGACACTGATTTCCCTGACTTGAAAGGCTTCGGACACCTGTTCTCGCTTGTTCTCACTTGTCAGAGAGGCCACAGTATTAATTAAGGATTTCTTTGGCATCTTCTCAGTAATGATTCAGCATCTCTTATGTAAATAAATAACAATTAAAAATCAGATAACCCCAAAGCCCTGATCTTGAAATTGGATCTGCATTGGTAGACCCCTGCATCTATTCAGGGGGTCTTCCTGGACTTGTTCTGGTGGGGGCAAGAATCCATGTTTGCAGATACAATTAGATCCAAGCCGACATTTGTGGGAGAACAATGCGAATTTGGGTCTAAAATGAGGGACTGTTTGGATTGATGAGTAAGTGTGGGGGTGGGGGTGGAAAGAGTTACAGAGAGGGCTCAGTAGCACCTCATGGATCAAGCCTAAAATGTAGGAGACAACTTTTCCTAAAAGTGGTGTCACACATGAGGATATAAACTAATTGGAACTACGGCTAAGTGCAGGGATCATACAATCCTGTTTCATTCCCCCTCCCCCACACACACTTCCGCTCTGTTCTCTCAATAGTGCCAGTCTCTTTGCCTCTTCTACTTCCTTTTCCGACCAGCTCCAAGTAGGGAATGGACTTTCCACCTCTGTTTTCCAGCACTCCCTTTATCCAAATCCAACCTAAAAATCCACCTCTGTCATATCACCCCCGGGAAGCGAGATTAATGTATAATCAACTATCTGATCTACTTGGAATCCTCCTTCTGTTCAGTCCCTTCTCTCCATTTCTGTTTGTTACTTTCACTTACGTCATTTCTAGAATTTAGAATGTAAGCTTCAGGGCAGGGACCTTGTCTTTAATGCTCTGTAAAAGCCTTGCACACTTCGGGGCATGGTACAAATATCAAATAATAATAGTAATGATTTCTGAGGGCCTACTCTTCCATTAAAAATCCCTTGGTCTCATTGAAGTCGATGGCATTTTGGGATATGCAAGGAATGCAAGATCAGGCCCTTGAGAATTGTAGCTAGTCATCTGAAAGAGTCATCTGATCAGTCTGAACTTTTTGCTTGGCTACCCCATTTCAAATGGGTACCACTAGGGCAATAGATTGGCATCGGATGCTGGAGAGGAAGAAAACCCACGTGCATTTAAGCGATACAGTAGCAAAGTGATTCTTGTAAATCCCAGGAATTAATAACTACAGGCGCTCTTTCAGACAAGGAACAGTATCATTCATACTGAAAAATATTCTCTTCCCTCCCACAGGGGATGCCTTGTGTAGGTGTGGAGCTGTAGTCTGGGAAATTAAAAAATGCAAATTAAAAAATGCAAATGTAAAAAGAGAGGCACTGCTTGCCATGGTGCTTGAAGGGTTTTCTTGAATAGCAGCAAATTAAAGAAATGCTATGTAATCAAAGTTTATATCAAGCCTTAAGAAAGAAAAGCACCATTATCGCTAAATATAGTGATACTGCTGTCTGCTCTTGATCTTTCACACTGTGTACAAATTACTAGTACATTATAAATACAGTGTGTTATATTTCCAGCAAGTCCTTGAAGAAAATAAACTTTACCCTTTTCCTGCCTCTTTTTCTCTTACAGTTTGCAGGGAAGTGGCATTTGCACTGCAGTCTGGTTAAGGTGTTTTAACCCAAATTCATTCATTTGTCTTTCTTCCTTTGCCCTTAGCAGCAAGTTCCCTATAAGTGTTCTCCAATATCAGCTGCTTCAGCCACTGATGCTCATACATTTCAATCCATGGGGCTGCACAGTTTATGACTCAGTGCAGGGCTTGCCTTGCTTGTAGTAATTGAGACCCACTCACAGATATGTGACTTGCACCCCATTTCACTTCCTCTCTCAGCTTTGCTCATCTCCAGTCTCTTATTTTTTCCCAAGCTTCCCACCCCCTCCAAAATTTTGGTCTCAGTACAGGTTGAACCTCCATAATCCAGATTTCCATGGTCCGGCAACACCCCTCATCTGGCATTGTCGGGTGACCCCGTGGGAGCACTCGCGGGGATAAGCCAGAGTGTTGCCAGACTAGGGGGCTGAGATGGAGCCATGGTTGGCAGCAGAGCCGCTGGGAGGAACAGGCCCCCAGTCACTGGAAGAATGCTGAGCCCCCCAGGGGACAGCAGAGCCGCTTCGCAGAGCTCCAGGTGGCAGCGAGCCCTGGGGGAAGCGCGGAGCTGCCGGGAGCAGCGGTTCCCTTGTCTGCTGGTGGGAGCCATGAGCAGCAGCAAAGCCACCGGGGGAAAGTGGAGCCCCCACCAGGCAGAGAGTCCTGGGTGGCAGCGCACCCACAGGGGAAAAAGCAGAGCCCTGGGCAACAGTAGAGCCACCAGGAGAAAAGTGGAGCCTCTACCGCTTTGACCAGGGATTGGTAAAATGGTGGGGTTGGTCCTGCCTTGGGCAGGGGGCTGGACTCGATGACTCCTGAGGTCTCTTCTCGCCCTGGGATTCTGGGATTCTATGACCTCCCTTCGTCCGGCAAATTCCCTGGTTCAGGACCAGTCAGGTTCTGAAGGTGCCGGACCAGGGAGGTTCAACCTGTACAACATTTTCCCAGAAAAGGGTGAACGTGCTGTTATCAAGTAACCCTTCAAACTCATTTTCAGAATTTCAAGTTAAGGAGAGGTGTGACGCGCAAAGGAAGCTGTTGTGTCTGGACTTTGTAGTGCTAGGTGTATCAACACCCACTGCTAATGCAAATTCCAGGACATACCGTAGTTTAGCGAATATAACCCGCACCCATGTATAACCTGCGGTTTTTCTTTTTTGTGTAAAAAAACCCTTAGATTACCTACAGATACGTATAGCCCGCGGGTGCTGCATTCATCCTCACACTGCATTTACCGCACTCACACCCGGGCCCCACACAGCCGCAGCCAGGCACCCTCCTCCGTGCGGGGGAGCAGAGAACGCAACGCAGGCATGGTGGCTGGACTGTGGGAGGGGAGCCCAGGCCCTGCACAGCCGCAGCCAGGCACAACCCACCCTCCTCCAGGCGTGGGAGCTGCTTGTGAGTAAAAATAAATTTGTATACCTCGCGGACATGTATACCATGCAGAGGGGGGTGGAGTTTGTAAAAAAGTGTATAACCCGCGGGTTATATATGCTAATTTACGGGTAATATGTCTACAATGAGCGTGGGACGGTGTCGTTTCCAGCCTGAGGAGAAGAGAATACTTGCTTGGCTGAAGCTAGTATGCTAAATATGGAGCATAGATTCAGAGGCGCGACCACCCCAAGCATACACGAATCGTCTCCGATGGGATCGGACTCAGGAGAAGCAGCCCTGCCTACCACTCCTGCCGCCGTGGCTACACAACTGTTTTTAGTGCACTAGCTTTGACTTCTTGAGCTAGAATTTACCCTCGAGCTCTGGTGTAGACATACCTTGAATGTAATAGATTTAAAATTCCTCCCAAATCCTATAGCAATAGAGAGAGACTGGCCCCTCTTCTTGCTGCTTTAAAATGACTTGCTACTTAGGGATTTACCCGCTCGAGGGAACCCCTGGCAGTGTCAAGCTGGCCCATCAACTGCCACCCTGTCATGGCTCTTGGGCGTGCTGTTGAAGAATAAAGGGCGTCACTGGAGGAAAGGGAGAATGATTGGCTCACTGTTTAGCTCTAGCCACCCTTCCATGGCACCCTGCTCTCGAAAGCCATTGAAACTGGCACAGTTTCGATGAAGCATGAGACTGCTGTACACTGGGATGGTGCCTCTGCTGGTGTCGACGTGTCCCCACAACTCGGAGCTGCAAACAGCTGCTTGCAACCCCCTTCCTTCAGCAACACCTAGGACACGTTGGGTACACCTGCGTCCAGGCCATAGTTTTGCCACTGGTTCCAAATCACATTGCTACGAATTTCCCCACGTGTAAGTGGGAGGGGCATTTTAACGATACAAAAACCTTGATCCCCTCAGAGGAAGAATCGGCACAAGTTTCGGCACAAGAATCGGCCCAGCTTGTGCAACCGGGGGATCTGATTTCACCAAACACTCCATGGCACATTCCCTGGGATGATTATCCCTCTCTGACAGGCTGAGTTTGATGCATTGGAGGGGTAAACCCATGCACCACGGCCAGCCGAGCTGAGGAGAAAAGATAACATAGCTTAAAGCTGCATGGTCTTTTCCATGGGGCCCTAAACTCCTTTGGTGACCTAGTAGAAGCTGCGGCCTGGGGGAGCTACACTTTTTGGAAGTTGCTGAGAGCCACGGGGTGGCACATATGGGGGCCTCATGCCGATGCCTGGGCTCGTAAACAAACACCAGGTGTGCAGATGGGTCACACAACTTACTCTTGTGGTGGGGTGGTGCATGCAGAGACCTTCCTGGCGATTTCAGGGGCCCAGCGACTTAGAAAAGCAAACATGCCTAGATCGATGCTAGTGAAAATCATTTCTTACATCCCCATTTTAATTAGAATCAAGGCTAACTGCCCCATTGTGACACCATTACAGTTTACAATCCTCTCTTCATTTTACTTAATCAGACAAAGCAGATAAATCAGCAAAAAGTGTTTGCACAGATTAAGAGATAAAACTCATACAACCTTAACCAAATATATGGTCAATAAAATCCGCATTAATAAAATTCCCCAAATACCTCTCTGGATAAAATATGCTAATTTGCTTTGAAAACAGCCCTTTACGATAGATGTAAATAATACATATTTTTAATTGAATACTGTAAAATAAAACATGCCTCTTACCTTTATGACTCATTAGCCAATACGTATTTGAGTGAAATTCTGGACTGGATGGCATAATTCATTGAAGAAGTGGGTTCTGCCCACGAAAACTCATTACACCATCTGCATTTTTTGTTAGTCTCTAAGGTGCTGCAAGACTATTTGTTGTTTTCTAAGCTTTCCAGTTACAGACTAACACAGCTACCCCTCTGAAACTTTTGAATCATTACAGTTGGAAGGACTCAGCCTATGTCTACACAACAGCCTGGATCGATGCTCTGAGATCGATTCACTGGTGGACAATTTAGCAGGTTTAGTTAAGACCCACCAAAACAACCACAGATCGCTCTGTATTTGACCTCTCTACACTACCCCAGATGAGAAGAGCAAGGGAAGTAGATAGGAGACTTTCTCCTGTCGACCCTCCGTGGTTCAGACCCTGCGGTATTGTGACCTAAAGTACATCGACTCCAGCTACGTTATTCACATAGCTGGAGTTCTGTAGCTTAGGTCGACTTTCTGTGGCAATATAGATGTAGCCTCACTCAGGGATGTCAGTAGCTCTAGCATTAGAATATGGTTAGATAGATAGGGCTGTGGCTAGCTTCATTCAGAGCACCATTTCAAGCAGCATCTCCGTGGCTTCTTGTTTCTTTTCTTGGGCTGTGAAGTAAGGACTGACCGAAATGCATGCAAGGTGAAATTCACCTGTGTGTGGTTCCTTACCCCTCTAAAGACAAGGCAGTGGGCTCCATACTGACCTCAAACATGCCAGTACAAAGAGACATAATGAACCCAGGGTCACAGAGCTGTGCACACAATATAGCTTAACCCAACTGCTTTAGCTAGCATGGTTCTGCTTCCAGTGTGGGCAGGCCATTAGAATAAAAGACCTCATCGAGTCTCCCTGCTATCAGTATTCCAGACGCTTTGTGTTATAACATGTAAAACCCAGGTCTAACTCTCCTTTGACATTTTAATAACTAAATTGAGATGGCCATTCAAATTTTACAACAGCCCGGCATCTCTCTATGATGAACACTTTGCAAACTTGAAACAGTTCCAAAATGTCTGGCCTTAGCTGCTTGGAAGAAGATGCCATTATTCTTCAATTCAAATACCACCATAAAAACTCCAGCCAGCGAAACAACAAAGATCTACGACAAGCCCCTTTGTCTTTTCACTTAAAATTATCTCATGCTTGTCTCTAGATCCTTGTATTATATTTCTAACGTTAGCATCTATTTTAATATAACTGACATAAGAACAGGGGAGTTTCTCAAAACGATCTTGAGGAGCCTATTTTTTTTAACAGGAAGGTGTCACTGTTCTGATGGACAGGTTCGAGTTTGGCTAGTTTGGGCTCTAATTCCTTAACTTTCCAGAGGTTCTATTTCTGTGTGGCACTGGCATGAGTTGTTTTGAGGTTTTTAAAACTACTAAAGAAATGACCAAAATTCATTGGCATTGCTATGTGGCGAGCTGTGCAAATTGAGTAGATCGTGTCAGTTTACTTAAAATGATCTACATTATATAGGCATGTGTTTAGTTTCTTGCTGAATTGGGAGTCTTAGGCCAGGTCTACACTATGGAGGGGAAGGTTGGATTAAGGTATGAAACTCCAGCTACGTAAATAACAGACTCCGCATTTGATTGAGCAGCTCTTTATTAGACCCACTAAATCAAATCCCAAAAGATCAATCACCAGATAGTCGAGCCTTCAGTAAGTGGAAATATGGCTTTAGCCACCATCCTCATTGCTAACTTTTTTTTTGCCAGAGGCGCCATAAATTGACAAGGAAACTGAAGACTATGCTCTCACCTTTACAGGTTATTTCTCCACATCATGGCTAAGTCTCATTGGAGAGTCAAGGTGAGGAAGTTGGTAGTGGGGACACACTGAAGCCTGTCTCCAGCACTATTAATCCTGTAACTTTCAAGCACAGAAATTAATAACATTTTGAAAAAGTCAGTGTGTTCATAAATGAGTGGTGGGTAACCTCAGTGGAAAGGGGGACAGGGATTGTCTGGGAAAGGCGCAGATTCATTTACTTACTTATTTTTGTGTGCATCAGAAATGCAATGAGTATCTAACAGAACACAAGCACCATTATTGATAAAGAAATGTGTGTCATGGAGTGGGCAGCTACACACAAGGAGCAGACAAATCTAAAATGGAGAAATCTGTGCTCTTACAAATTATGAAAGAATTGAATGCAAATAGCAGCTAGAAGAGTAAGATTACAATGTGTAACCTTTCCCTTCAAACGTGGATTGAAATCTTTCCAAAATATCAATTAATCCCTAATCTAACATGCAATTTCTGAGTTGCTTCCTGTGCATTATTAATGGACTGGTCACCCTGAGATGAAGGTAGGAAGTAAAAGCAATTAAATTTTCCTCCCACCCCGGCATATACAATTGACCTAGAGAATTCAACTAAGAATAAAGAGAAAGTTCCAAAAAATAATAAACATGGCCTTCTTGCCTGAGCCAGACTACATAATTTTAGCAGTAGCTGCAACAGCAATGCTGCTTTGGATCCAAACAACAAATTCTTTAGATCTGGGGCTGATAAGGATAAATTCCAAGTGTCTGTCCTCAACTGATTTTCTTGGTACGAAAGCAATGTGTTCCTAGTGAGAGCTTTGTACAAGTTCTATTCACTTGGTTTTTCTTTTCCAATCTAGAAAAAAACACCTATGTCCATCTCTTGAATCGTATTGATCCCATTGGAATGCCAAGAAATAATTTTAACCTTATATTGCGGTGTGTAAGGTGACAGCTGCAGTTAGACTTCAGTAAAAGAGTCTGCTGTGGAACATAGTTCCCGCCGCATGCACGGGGACGTGAGTGGTTCCTGTGGGAAATTTACTATAGTGACCAGTCGGAAAGTACAGTGAGCAAAGATCTGTGGTTGATAAAGCTACACTCTAACGAGCGCCATGTTGATTTTCACATCCCTGAGGTAAAATTATTTTCTTTTTAGTCTGTTGTGCACTTTGGAGAAACACATATCGGAATGAAACAAGCACCTTTTCCCGCCTTTTGCTGATAATTCTATTGTATAGGAAAACGCCCAACATGTGACACATATGACACTGGACCCGCTCTGCGGTCAGCATCATGATGAGTGAGACAGGTGTTTCCCAAAGGGCAGAGTGTGTTTCTCTGGGTGGTGAGTGGAGGACTAGCTGGTGGAGCGGAGGGCCGAGTTGCCTAGCTTGCATTGCGGAGGTGAAAGGGGGAATGGGCTCATAAGCCCGTGCCTCCTGGAGCGAGAAGAAAGCAGTGCTGAGATTGTATCTCCGGCCCACCCGTCTTTCCCGGCGCGTCTCCTGGGCGGGAGCAGTTACTCCGCACCAAGGTTCAGATTTTGGGAGGTCGCGGATTCTGTGACTTTCAGAGACCGCCATGACTTTTTCCTCAGCTTCAGACCCACAGCCAAGAGCAGTCATAGGAGCTGCTAGCCATCGGGGGAGGGGAAGGCCTGGGAGCTCTGTGTTGTCACCAGTCCCAGAGCTCTGACCTCTGTGGGCAGTAGGGTCCCGGAAGCTCTGAGCCCCCCACCACTGCCACAGCCACCATGGACGGGTGGTGGCCCTAGAGCTGTCAGCCTTTGGGACCCTGCAGCAGTCAACTGCCACCATGGGCGGCCGAGCAGAAGCTATCATTCCCCTCACCTAAACTCAGCCCCTCCCCCCCCCATTATTTTTAGTAAAAGTCACAGACAGATCCGAGGCATCTGTGGACTTTTGTTTATTGTGCACGACCTGTCCTGATGTTTACTAAAAATAACCCTGACAAAATCTGATCCTCACTCATCACTCAGGGCAGGGCCTAACGGCTCTGCAGAACCCCGGATAATATTTGGTAGGAAGGGCAGCTACCTCCCCAAAATGAAAGGTGGGTGATTCAGGAGTGAAACTGCTCTGGAAAGCGGCTGGTACAGGTCACAGTAGCTCTGAAAGCCAGGCCAGCAGCACTTCACTTTAAAACCTAGCATGTCAGTGGTTTGAGTCCCCCTCCGTAACTGGCTGCACCAAAACTGCTGCTACCATAACTTTCATTCATTTAGGCGAGTCCTAAGTGTCAGCATTCGGCCAGAGAGGATGCAAGACTAAATTCATCCCCGTAGCTCCCTTGACTTCACTGAAGTTATGCAAGGACACTTTTTTGGCCTGGCTGTTACAAATATAAAACCGGCAAAAGCCGGAATCAAAAGCTAAACAAACAAAATAGAAAGTGAGCTCAAACTTAAAGCAAGCCAAACTTATCAGACAGATGCTCATCTGGAACAGAGAGCTTCCAAGGTTGCAAGTTGCATCAAGCTAAGAACGTGAAAATAGATTTGTGGGTGTTCTTCTACATACAGTTTTGCAAAGGGTTGCCAGATTCTCTTGTATTTTACCTAAGACAAGATTCTACCAAAGCTTACCATCCCCAGATGGATGGCAGTCCAGTGGTGGGAGGTGGGGAGGAAACCAACAACAAATGCTCAGAAACTATGATCCTTGCCTTTCATTCAACCTAGGTCTGATGAGCCATGTGGGATTACATAGGAAGGAACAAACAGCCCATTGAAAGTTCCACAGCTTTTATTGTCCTTAGAGGGATGAAAGTCTGAGTTGATCCTGTTGGAACTTGAATCACTGATTTCAAGAGACTAGGCTAGGCTTTTTTCTTAAACCTGAGAAATCTCCTCTGCTTTTTCTGCCCAGAGTTGAGGCCTCTGTCAATAGGTGTGCCTCGGAATCTGTGCTACTTCTGGACTGGTTCTGTCACGCACAGTACATGCTTGGCGGTGTCCCTCAGGTGAGCCCATGACTCAGGGGCTATGTCTACACTGCAGGCTTTTTGCACAAGAACTTTTTGCACAAGAGTTCGTGTGCAAAAATTCTTGTGAAAGAGCACGTCCACACTGCCATGTGCTTTTGCGCAAGAGATGAGGTTTTGTGCAAGCGTGTCCATAGCAGTGTGGACGCTCTCTTGCGCAAGAAAGCTCTAATGGCCATTTTAGCCTGTTTCCGTCCGCACGAGTCTTTTTGCACAAGAGCTCTTGTGCAAAAAGGCTTATTCCTCTTGCGCAAAAAGCTCTCTCTTCTGACGCTCTACTGTAAACTTTCTTACACAAGAACAGGCTCGTAGTGTGGACGTTCTGCAAGGTTTTGCGCAAGAATGGCCGTTTTTGCACAAGAAGCCTGCAGTGTAGACATAGCCAGAGGGATTTATACAAAGTGGAGCCCTGTTGTACAACACATAAACACTACCTAAAACGTAACATATTTGCATGGGATCAACAAAAATGGAGTGTCAGGACCCTTACCTAGACCTAGAATCTCCTGTGCCTGATGGCACGAGACAACCCATGTTTCTCATTGCTGTCTGTCCAGAGCAAGATGTTTAACTCCATCATAAGTTATCCATGGTGGCAGCATGCTTTTCATAGAACCATGGAATCATAGGGTTGGAAGAGACCTCAGGAGGTCATTGAGTCCATCACCCTGCTAACAGCTGGACCAGTTGTCTTGTGATAGATTGTTCTTTGCCATCCATATCTGCTATTCCCTCCACATGGAGACCAGTCTAAGAGGTAACTTCTATTTCTGCCATGGGCTACCCTGATGACATGTCTCTGTTTAACAATCTACTGGCCCATGCAGTGCTGCATTTCCCGTTGATTATGTGATCACTCCAATGAATTCCCAAGGTGGTTCTTATGCGATCCTGGTGGGATGTTTCAAAGGCATAGAGTAGTGTTAGAGGGGGCGTTAGTATTGTACAATCTCATTATTGGGTGCAAATGTAATTTCTTTGTCTTTTGGATGTTTGACAAAAGGGGACACGATCATCTGGCTTTTACCAATTCTTGCCTTCATTTCTTTGGTGAGTTGGCCATTTCCAGATATTGCACTTCCAGGACAGACAAAGCCATCAACAATTTCATGCTCTTCTGCATTAGTTCACTGGTGTTGATAGAATTCCCGCTCATCTCCCTCCTCTTGGTTTTCTGCAGAGTGTACAAAGTCCCACGTTAACAGTGGCATAAAGTGTCTTTTCATTTCATCCCAAGTTGGTATCCAGCCTGACTCTATCATCTGTAAAATCTAAGTCTTGCCGTTTATCTCTTGCTCAATCGGAACCAATGTCCTTGGCGGCAGCTGTTGCTCATCTCACCACAAAGCCTATGCCAGTGCCGGAGAGACATGGAGATACTATGCAACTCTTGCCTTGCGCCAACAACAGTCTTAAATCATTCCATGTCTCTGCTCGCTCCCCCGAGGCAGCACACAGACTCGCCATACAAAGCATTTATCAGATTAACAGTCTTTGCTGAAATGTCTGTCTCTCCCAGAGCATTTCTCTGTGGACACTATCAAATGCTTTCGTAAACTCAAGGAAGTAAAAAACCATCTTCTACTGGGATTCTAAGCCTTTCTCTGCACGTCTTCTCCAGGCCTGAACATTACCTACCTGACTGAAATCTGGCTTGATCTTCCCTGAGTACTTCATCAACAGCCATTTTCATTTTAGTCCAAATAATCATGCAAAACGCTTTTCCAGGCACAGCGAGGAATGTCGTCCATCTCTAGCTATTGCCAGTGAGATGCTTCCATGTGTAGGAATGTTGCAGGTAACCGCTCTTCAATATTTAAGGCAAATCTGCCTTTCTAAACCAATCTCTGCAACGGGCCGTCACTTTTCAGTGGAGAAACGAGATGACTAATGGAGGATACGACGGAGCTGGGGTCGGCGACCTTTGTGAAGTGGCGTGCCAGGATTTAACCCTCCTGCCCTGGACCGCGCCACTCTCCCGGGAGAGGGAGGGGCTCTCTCCACCGTGCACCCCATTTCGTCTCCTGCCCTGGGCTCCGCTCCAGCTTTGCCTGTGGGGAGGGGAGGAGCAGCAGGCGCACGCTCTTCCCAGGAAGCTGGATGCAACGCGGAGCCTCAGGACTTCCTCCCTCCCACAGGAAGCTGGCGCTGGCTCCAGTCATGTGGGGGGGAGGGGCACAATGCTGAATTGCTATCACAGGCTGGGGTCAGGGCGGCTGGAGGGGTTCAGGGAAATGGGCGGGTGGGTAACCCCGAGGTGGGTGAGGTCCATGGCACCCTTGCCTTCCTGCCAGGCACTCAGGGGCTAATGCAGCTTTGGGGTAGGAGGACCCCCAATGTGTTTTCCTCTTCCCTTGGCCAGCCGCCCCCGCTGCCTCCCAGCCCCAGAGCCGCAGCCTGGGCAACACTCACCCTCACTCACACCCCAGAGCGAGCTTCCCTCCTCCCCGCGGTTGCCACACCCCAGCCTGGCTCCAGCCTGCCCCGGACAGCTGGCTCTGGGTGCACCACTCCCCTACATGGCCTAGCCACCACCGGAGCAGCCCCAGCTCCCGGAGGGAACACATTCTGCCATGTGGCCTGGCCGCTCCGGGGGCAGCCCCGGGCCCCAAAGCAGCCGCTGGCCACACAGCATCCCCCCACCCCCGATTGGGCTGCCTGGCTGCTGTGGAGAAGAAACCGGGGTCATGGTGACCCTCACTGCCACCCAGCTCCAGCCAGGGTACACGAGGCAGCTGCCAGCCACACAGCTCCGCTAGCCGGGCCATGTGCCACTCAAAATCAGGTTGTGTGCCATGCGTGCTGTATGTTGCTGACCCCTGTGACAGAGATCTAGAAAATCATGACTGGTCTGGAGAAAATAAATAAGGAAACATTATTTACTTGTTCCCATAACACAAGGACTAGGGGGTCACCAAATGAAATTAATAGGTAATAGATTTAAAACAAAGAAAAGGAAATATTTCTTCAGACATCACACATTCAACCTGTGGAACTCCTTGCCAGAGGATGTTTTGACTTTAACAGGGTTCAAAAAAGAGTTAGATAAATCCATGGAAGATGGATGCATCCATGGCTATTAGCCAGCATGGGTAGGTACGATGCTCGTAGCCTCTGTTTATACCAAGCTAGGAATGGGTGACAGGAGGGGATCACTGTTTTGTTCATTCTCCCTGAAGCACCTGGCATTGGCCACCATCGAAAGACAGGATACTGGGCTAGATGGACATTTGGTCTGACCCAGTTTGGCCATTCTTGTGTCCTTAAGACATTCTCTTTAGCTTTTAACATTTCAACATCTGTTTATCATGGCCTGGTATTTACCACTTCTGTGTTGTTTTATAGCCGCAGTTACTTTTGCAAAGACGATTACTTGTAGTGATATAGCTACGTCCACTATTTCTTCACAACTGTTTGATGTGTTACTAGTTCTGGCTGGGGGAGCACAGTCTGGAAATGTTCCATCCAGTGGTTGGACCCCAATGAGTGAGGTGCGTGTACACGTCAGAGGCTTGTTGGGACACAATTTCTGGGACCCATGGCCTGGGAAAGGGAGTATGCCGAAGTCCAAGCTGAGACTGCAGAGAACGGGAGCTTGTGAGGTATCAAATGAAGGCGAAGTGCTCATGCCGGAACCCAAGTGCTATGTGATTTTTTGGCACTATTCAGTTTCCATTTCTGCCATATTTCCTATTTTTATCTCCAGACATACCTACCAGGAAATGTGCACTTAACGTGACTAATCGTTTTTTTCATTAATCTTACATGTATTTTTTCAGACTTCTTTAATTGACGATATAAAGTACTCGTTTCCATGGACAAATTCATTTCTGTGCAAGAAAAGCAATTACATGGTTTTCTTGTTTCATAGCACTCTGCTAGAATTTGCAGAAATCTCTTTGGGGGCATCTGGTAGACATTGAGATTAAAATATTCAATGAAGGAGCCTAATTGAGGTTTCCTTTACCCCCGTGAAACCCCAGTGAAGTGAATGGGGTTGCATGGATGTAACTGCGAACGGAATGTGGCTGAAATAGTGAACGAGGCTCACAATAGAATACAGTGTAGCATGACTGGGCTGACAAGCAATAGATACTTGTTTTGCATTATAATTAAGAAAGACACTGGAAGGCAGAAGTGCAGATAGCTAGGCTAATAGCTAAGATTAAAGTGACCATAAAATACCAAGCAGGATGCAAAATAATGCCGCCATCACTGAGTCAAAAATATTAAATACTTAAAATCTAGGTTTACACAACAGCAAGACTGAGGTAAGAATTGACAAAAGCCAGGAAATTCTGAGCTGTGGCTGATGCTATGTCTTTAACCAAGCCTTTTGTTCACCACAACATAAATTAAGGCGAGACTGTGAGCCTTAACTTTGAATTCCCACATGAGTCTCAGTTTGAGTTCCAAATGTAATTTTTTTTGGTCTATTACTTTTAAATAAGCAAAGCAGCAAGATCTTATTATACCCTAATCACTTGCCAAATTTCATTTTTGAAATCAAAGCTGTTTGAAAGTTCAAGAACCCTTTTATGCGTATATAATAAACGGCTGTGTTTTACTCATCTGTGATTTAAAACTGATTTTACTAATATTAGAAAAAAATTATTTGCAGCCAGACTGAACTCATACAGTAACTTAAATCCAAGCCAATTATGGCTCAGTTATAAAGTTATAAACCCATGAAAAACAAGGTTTATAAGAGAAGTATTGACACAGTCTTAACTATGGCTGGGTGAATGTAGACACTGTAATATTGTTTGGAAGTAGTGTTCTAAGAGGGAATCTTTTATGAAAAGAGATGCCAGCTGTTCAGTTTGGAAACATTTATTTCACTGGCTCATGATAAAATTGACTGTGAAAGGAATTATTCTGAAACAGAGAAACTTTTTAATGGCATTATAATCTGAAATTGTTAGGAAAGGCAGCAATGCTAGGTGCTGGTCGGAGGGTTTGGTGGTATCATATTGGTTATAAAGAAATAGATATAATTGTGCAGACAAGTGCTATCTTGTTTGCAATTTATATTTTTGCACAAAATGTTTCTTTTATGAAAAACAGTAAGGAGCTTTTGCTGGAGAAAGCGGCCTTTTTTGCTTTTTGGTAATAATCCAACACTCAAAGACATGCCAGATTCTGCTCATGCCAGATTCTGCTCTTCTAGGCATCAAAATTCTCCTACACACGTAATAGTGATTATTATTACAGGAGCACCTGTGGTCTTGATCGTGCTGTAGAAACACACAGGATGAAAGAGTCCCTACCCCTAAAAGCCTGCAGGCTAGATAGACAAAAGAGGCGAAGGGTGGAGGGGAGGGGATTTTCCTAAAGTCAAGCATCAGGTCAGTGGCATAGGTAGATCCGGAAATTTGTATCTGCTGGGTGTTAGACCAGTACCCTATAGTCATTAGACTACATTGCCTGGCAACTTAATATGAAAACAGAGCGATCTGCACCAAAGCGAATCGCACTGTACTGGTACAGTTTGAACCTCCCTGGTCCGGCAACATCTGTAGACCAGCATTTTAATTAGCCTTTCATAGGTGTGGCCAAGTTTCTTGCAGTCCCATAAAGTTTGTTTAGAGCCACTAAACCTGGTTCTCATGTTCTGTGCTGTGATTTAGCTCGATAAAGAAAAGTTATTTATTAGTTCCCTAAATAGAAGAACTAGAGGACACCAAATGAAATTAATGGGTAGCAGGTTTAAAACTAATAAAAGAAAGTTCTTCTTCACATAGCGTGTAGTCAACCTGTGGACTACATAGCGTGTAGTCAACCTGTGGAGGGGGGAGCCTCGGGCAGGCCTTTTGTGGGGGGTGAATTTCCTCACTGCCCAATTTTTCTTTATCGCCGATATTCTGAGGTACAGCGTAGCTCAGATATTAGACATGAGGTACAGTTCTCCAATGCAGCGCTGCGAGTGTGTTTTTCCTTATTGCCGTATCTTTGAACTGTCCTTATTTCACTGGAGGAAAGCCAGCTTGTTGTTGTTAATCGCTGTACTATCCAGCTTCTCTTTCTGCTGTTAACTGCACTCTCTCTCTTTTGCCGTGTCATTGAACTTTTGTCACCATTGGATTTGTTAGCCCTTATTGTTTTGGTGTTAAAAAAAAGGGAGGGAGGCCTGCACCACATATTACAAGATGACCCAAGGCCATTATGTAACGGAATGTTCCTGTAAGGACAAACTACCCACGATATATCAGTTTGTTGAGAAAAATCTCTCTTGTCTCAGGTCATGGAAGCTAGGTGGTTGTTAAATGTTTTAAAAGCAGTTATATAACTGGCATTTAAAATGTTTTATTGAAAACCCTTAAGGAGACTGTAACTGAAATGATCTTGAATCTAGTTCAATGGATCCTACCTTAATCAGGATTTGCTCAGAAATATCAAATGATGGAATCATGCAGCGGCTCCCAACTGCCGGTCGGCGGACTGGTGCCGGGCCACTAAGGTACACCTGGCCCCCGAGCCGCCACACAGCAGCTGGCTTCAGCTCCGGCAGCCATCATGTAGCGGGTGGCTGCTGCAGCTGAAGGTCTGCAGTGGCCACTTGGCAGACTGATAGCGTTTTATTTGCATATTTGAATATACATATTCAAATAATGAATATGCTAATATGCAAATAACATGTTACCAGTCCGCCAAACATTTGTGAATGGGTTTGACAGTCTGCGGTATAAACAAGGTTGGGAGCCACTGGTATAATGTACTCACTACTATATCTGCATCCTTCTTTTGTACTGACCACACTAATCTTTGATAGGACCTCAAGTGCTAGACATTATGTGCTGGCTTTTTTGTCTTATAGTTAATTTAGCTGTATAATTTCCATTTACTTATGGGGAGCTGTGGCCATGATGGATTTTTTTAAATCTCACTGTAATGGAGATAGTGATAGAGATGCAGCCGTGTTAGTCTGGTGTATCTGAAACAAAAGACAGAACTATGTGGCACTTTAAAGACTAACAAGATGGTTTATTAGGTGATGAGCTTTCGTGGGCCAGACCCACTTCCTCAGATCATATTGGTCTGGCCCACGAAAGCTCATCACCTAATAAACCATCTTGTTAGTCTTTAAAGTGCTACATAGTCCTGTCTTTTGTAATGGAGATAGGCCCTAAGGCCAAAAGGGCCATAGAGAAGTCCTCCAGGAGGCTAGAGTGGCTAGGAGGAAATCAGCCAATCAGTGGCCAGGAGGGACTATATAAGAGGAGCTGCAGGACTCAAGGCAGCTCAGTTGCAGCCCTGTCCTGGAAGGGAATAGGTATGGGGGGCAGGCAGGCAGGCAGGCAGGCAGGCAGGCAGGCAGGCAGACAGAACCTAGTACAGTTCAGAGTGGAGAGCTGTTTAGGACATTATCTCCAGGAGCAGAAGCCCTAGAGGCACCGCTCTCCTACTGAGTGGGAAAACAGATTGAGAGACTGGACTAGACTCAGACACTCTACAGAGGATGCCAGGATGGGCCCCCATTAGAGATAAGCACCGGAAAGGGTTTATGATTGCACAAAGAGTGTGACTCGGATGGAGAGCTGTGTTGCTGTAAGGCATTTAAAACTGAGGAACCCCCACTCGGCCATTTGGGGGTGCTGGTGTGAGGTGAGTGCCAGCCCTGTTACACTCACGCAATATGTGAAAATGTGAGAGCTATGGATAATGTATAGTCAGTATTTTTGGTGCGCATGTTGTTCTTGTTATCCTGTTTTTTAAGGCAGGGGTTCCCACGGTATGATCCACAGCAGATGACTGATGGTCTACAGAGCACTTGCCGATGACCTGTGGAAGGCTGGTTGATCATATGGGGCTGGTTCTTACTTGCTTGCTGCAGTTGCTAGAATGCACTAAAAAAAAAAAATGTGTCAATTGTTTTCTGAATATTACTGATCCAGGCAGTTACCAAACTGATGCCATGTGGTTCCAAGTGAGAGGGGAGTCAATCTGCACAATTGCTACAGATAAGGGACCGATCCATGAGATGGTCCTCACTAGGAGCCATTTTCAGAGCATCAGTCAGTTACCACAGGTTGAACCTCTCTAGTTCAGCACCCTTGGGACCTGACCGGTGCCAAACCAGAGAATTTGCCGGACCACGGGAGGTCAATATTGTCTCGCAGCATCATCAACACTTCCGCTGCCTGCTGAGCTCTTAGAAGACATTTAGGGGTAAATTAAATAACACTTAGAGCCACAACTGGTGGCTATAAACAAACTTCATGGGACCACAGGGAACTTGACCACACCCTTGATAAATGAACATCTGGCTAACTAAAATCTTGCCGGACCACGGATGCTGCTGGACTAGAGAGTGCTGGATTAGAGAGGTTCGACTTGGACTTTATTTTTGAGAGAGTTTGTCTGTTTGATCAAGAATTCGTCATAAACGTAAGAGCTAGGACCACAAAAATCAGTAGACAGCTTCCTCTTGTAACTTAAAGCCAGGCCAGGATCTGGTTGTACCAGGAAAATGGGATGTGTCTGGAATGGGATTGCTTCTCATAAAACGAAACAGAAAAGAGACAGACTCACCAAATCCACAAAGCTGACATAACTGAGCAATGTTGGAAGACTGAACCAAGATGAGCCAGAAAAATAGGATGAACCTGAAATAGGATCGCTTCTCAATAAACCTTACAAAAAAGAGATAAAATGGAGAACTTTGGAGTAGTGCTCTGTTTTGTCACAGTTAAGTCAATGTTTAAGGTTTGAAAATGAGAAGAAAATATTATTGGAAATTAAATTGACTGTAGCCCTTGTATTAAAACAATTGCATTTTACATGTTTCTAAATGTTGACTTTATGGAATAGTTAAACACAGAATAGCTGAACAGCGAGTAATGGGGCTAGATTTATGCTGTAAGTGCAGAATAACAAAACTGAAAATAGGATGTCTACAAAAGTGAAAAATGATAATGGAAAATATAATATAGTAATATTTCAAAGAAAAATTACTCTCTGAAACAGGGTGACTCACCAGTAAGACATATGTACCTAATATTTTCAAGTATTCTTAATGGAGAACCCACCTCTCCAATTAAAGGGAAAGGTTTATTTAGCAATCTACTTACTTGCTAGCTAATATGACCCCAAATGAATGTATGAATTTAACTTCACAGTGCCCCTGTGAAGTAGAGTATTATTAGCTACATATCACAGATGGGAAACTGAGTCACGGGACAATAAGCAGTTTGCCCAGAGTCATCGAGCATGTCTGTAGCAGAGCCAGGATCTGAAGTCATATATCCTGAGACCCAGACCAGTGCCTAAATAAGATGACTAACCTCCTCTCCCCAAAAACCCCACTTCTGCAAATACCATCTTGTGTTTCCTGTACTTGCAGAGCATAAATAAAATGTGTTTTCTGTTCTAGCTGAGCCTTTCTAGATTCAGGGCTTTGGAGAGTCATTTAGACCCTGTGGGGCACAGGGATTTGTTGAACCTATCCCTCAATGTTCATATACTTGTAGCTATGGCTTAAATAGGAATGTGGTCAAACTAATGCATGGCACTGAAAAAATATATGGAGAAAAATTGAATAACATTTTGTCAGAGAGGCTGAGGAACCAGTAGATCTGGTCCATGCTGATGCTAGAGATTACAGGAGGCAGAAGCAAAACAAAGGTTTTGCTTCCCAGATTTTGAGTTAGACAGCTTAGCAACATGAGCAGGAGAGGTGGTATTCTTAGATACACCCCTCTGTGCCTGTAATGTTCAAATATATCCACAGGATTTATCCACAATCTCCCATTAAACTCATCAGGCCAAATTCATCCCTGGAATAATTCTACTAACTCCACATACTGGAAAATGAATTTGGCCGATCATGGCGAAAACCCTTGCAAAACCTTCCAGGGCCTGGCACACAGACAGATTAGGAATATTAATACGGCTGAAGAACTGGCATAACCAGGAAGGATTCAAGTTTTTGAGTCACTGGGGAGCCTTTCAAAAATGTTTTCTGGTGACAGGAGTGAAAAATCAGTGAAACTGAGAGTCCCATAAAAAAGATTTAAACAAAATGCAGTTGTAACTAAAATTAGGGAAGACACTGGATAGGATGGCTAGTGTTCCAGAATTCTAAAAACAAGAGCCAATTAAATACAAGGACCAGTGTCAGAGTGTTGCCCATTCCCCACACACAACACAAAACAAATAAATGTTCCTATAGTCTCACAAGGAAATACAGGCAGTCCCCGGGTTACGTACAAGATAGGGACTGTAGGTTTGTTCTTAAGTTGAATCTGTATGTAAGTCGGAACTGGCGTCCAGATTCAGCTGCTGCTGAAACTGATCAGTTTCAACAGCGGCTGAATCTGGACGCCAGTTCTGACTTACATACAGATTCAACTTAAGAACCCCAGGCATCCCCAAGTCAGCTGCTGCTGAAACTGATCAGTGGCTGATTCCAGGAAGCCCGGGGCAGGGGCTTCCTGTAGTCAGCCACTGGTCAGTTTCAGCAGCGGCTGACTTGGGGACGCCTGGGGCAGAGCAGCTGGGGTGCTGCTGGGTTGGTCCAGTAGCGCCGCCGCTCCTCGGCGCTACTGGACCAACCCAGCAGCACCCAAGCTGCTCTGCCCCAGGCGTCCTGATTCAGAGCGGCGCTATGGGACCAACTGGCAGCGCCCCAGCTGCTGTACCACAGGTGTCCGGAGCAAAGCCGCGGAGCACGGGGGCAGCGGGACAGCCTAGACGCGCCGTGGCTGTCCTACTGCCCTCAGGCTCCGTGGCTTTGCTCTGCTTTGCTCCCCGTCCCCCTGGTCTGCAGACCAGGGGGACGGGGAGTAAAGCGGTGGAACACGCGGGCAGCGGACAGCCCAGACGCGTCTGGGCTGTCCGCTGCCCGCGTGCTCCGCGGCTTTGCTCTGCTTTGCCTCCCCCCGTCCCCCTGGTCTGCAGACCAGGGGGACGGGGGGGAGGGGGGGACAAAGCAGAGCAAAGCAGAGCCAAGCCGCGGAGCGCGCGGTCAGCTGACAGCCCAGACGCATCTGGGCTGTCAGCTGGCCGCTGCTCCGCAGCTTGGCTCTGCTTTGCTCTGCTTTGCCCCCCCCCCTCGTCCCCCTGGTCTGCAGACCAGGGGGAAGGGGGGGGAGGCAAAGCAGAGCCAAGCCGCGGAGCGCGCGGTCAGCGGACAGCCCTGTCCGCTGCCCGCATGTTCCGCCACTTTGCTTCCTCTCCCTGGTCTGCTGGAGACCAGGGAGAGGTAGGGCCCCGTTCGTAACTGCGGATCCGACATAAGTCGGATCCGCGTAACTCGGGGACTGCCTGTAATCAGACATTAGTATTTCACAGGCTGAAGACCTAAGAGTCTTCCTTCCTTAGAGGAAAATTTTTTAGAATAATTGATAAGGAGCAACAACAAAAAAAGGAGCACAGAATACATATGCAGATACAGATGGCTCCAAGACAATAAAGCACAAAGTTACAAAGGGGAGGCCATGCTTAGTAAATGCGATTACAGTCTTTGTGGTGTTGACAATGAGACGAGATAGACGTAATCTGCTTGAGCGTTGAGGAGCCTTTTGATACAGTATCACATAAACAATTACTATGAGGATGCGTCTACACAGCACCCTTACCTAGAAATAAGCTATGCAATTTGTGTAGCTTATTGCGAGGTAATTTTGAAATGAAATAAGATGCTATTCTGAAACGTCTCTTAGCCCTCCTGCAGCGAGTTTTACAGAGACGTTGGAATAGCAAGCCCATTATATTTTGATATAACAGGCTTGCTCTTAAGACGTGGAATAGCTATTTTGGGATACTTCCAGTATCCTGAAATCGCTCTGCAGTGTAGATGTAGCCTAGAAGGTTACAACATATGTTATTGCTGTAGAAATTCTAAACTGGATTTAAAAGTTGGCTTAGAAGGTAGCCAGTGACAAAGGCTTGAGATAATATAAATAGAGACAAGCCAGGTAGCACAGAAGGAAGATGATGGGTGGAGAGCCACAGGGAAAGGCGGTGGATCACACTGTACATCAGTGATCTGGAGGAAAGGGAGCTGCTTAAATCGGAGGATCTTATCAAACAGTGAGGGCTGATTAGCACAAATACTCAGTCTGAAAGACTTGGGACTTAGACTGCCAGATGGTTCAAAGTATTTAACATGCATGATGCAAAGTAAGGACAATATGATCAATGATGGTAAAAGAGATTATGCTTTAGAAGGACACATGGTGCCCCAAGAAAAGAATCAGAAGGGGGGAAGGGAAGAGGAATGGACAGAGATTTTTAACCAACCACTCACACAGAAAAGCCAAAGGAAAACACAAAGGTAGCAGTGGAGGACGAACAGAAAACAAATAGAAAAGATTGCCCTAGAGCTGCGATCCCAGCTAAACTACTAGGCACGCTTGGGTATGTGTGGGGAAGGTGGCTGATGATTAAACACCGACACTGAGGATGGGATGTAGGCTGGCAGAGGGTTAGGCAGGCATTCCTATTACCGAAGTCACTTTCAGTGTCGTTTTAATTAGAAATCAGTATCAACAGCAAAATCTGGAACTAAGTCTATCTGTGAAATGCCACTGCAGAGCTGTGGAGCTGGTAGACTTCTCGTGGAATTTATTCTAAAACGAAAACATGAAATGAGCCAAAGAACAGTAAATTCCAATGAATGTTTATTCGCTGAACCTTACTCTCTGATGTGCAGTTCATTTGCCCCTCCGCTACAGGGCCATAGGGTGGAGCATGCAAGTAATCCACAATTATTTAGGAAGAGTCCACAGCTGAAGGGACTCTGTTATACAAGCTTAGCAAGCGGGCTAGGAAGTCAGCACGCTGCTGATAAAGGAAATGCCAGTAGTTAAAGCTGCAATCATTGTGACTCTGGGGCAGATAATCAACATGTATATGATGATTTTCAGTTCAAAAAAATAAAGCGAATCCAAGCTGCCTTACAACACCATTGTGCTATGACTACCGCTGGCAGCAGAGTATCACTGATGACAGCCAGGTGGTTGGGGAGGGGCGAAGGAAAGGAGAAGAGAGAAAAATACATATCTGTGGTCACCCTTATTTCCAGAAGGGTTCTGAGAGATGTGACCACTTATTTCAAACCTGAAGGGAACCTAAACGACACCCCTTTTAATTCCTCCCCCTAAAGATCACCACCCAAAAGACCAGAAGCATACAGAAAGAGACGCATCCCCCCCCCCCATCGGCATAGCACTTTTTACCATGACTCTCAACTTTTTCCCTCTATTCTCCAAGTGTAACCAAAGAACTGGGAGGCAGGACTAACGTGTAGTCTAATCACCAGTATGGAGTTTTACACTGCAATATTCATATGCTCAAATTTACCATAGCAACCTTTGCATCACATTTAATACACAGAGACATCCCAGCTGTTGCCTGTTTAAAGTGCCCTTGCTAAGTGGTTTTGCTCTATAGAATGCCCAAGAAGGCACCTAAAATGTGGCATTTTAGAGGTGATAAGACTGATGTGAGGCTACATGGCCAAACTTGCAGGGCGTGTGTGGAATCTCCCTCGTTATGTGAGTGATTTAGCAAAGCAGTTCTTTTGACGTGACAGTCTATTCCACTCCTGTTCGTCAATGAAGTATGAATGCTCAGCACACATATACCAAGTCTATTATACATACGCAGATGGGCATTGCTTTATATTAAATTATGAAGATGCCAGTGCTTTGTGGCTCTGTATTCCATGAGACAAATGGAGAGGTTTATGAGCCTGCTTCCACTATTAAGCTAACAGACATGGACCTCCAGCTCAAGCAGTGGAGATTCCTATCAATAAATCCGAAGATGCTATCCACACGGATAACCTGTCCAAGGGCATCGTTATCCCCACCTGCAGGGTGCATTCTCGTTTCAGCATGGCATGTCCCAAGGAGTTACAGTGACACCAGAACTAAGGTGCATCTCCTGTACCTTCCACACGTGCACACCTCACAGATGTAAATTAATTAAACCTGTGAGAGAGAGGTCAGTGTTGTTATGCCCATTTTATAAACAGGGAAACTGAGGCATCGTCCAATGTCTTAACAATAGCTTAAACTAACAAGGTCTTGATTCTAGCTCTGTAGTTTCCCAGAGGGCTTGCACAGTCAACTCCCCTCAGGCTGGAAGAAAATCAAGAAGGCCCCAAAGGTATTCTCTTCTTCCATCTCCAAGAGAAAGTCAGAGAGCTGGGCAAAGACACGGGGACAGGCTGCATCTAACTGGGAGCAGGGACTCCTCAGTACAGTTACATATTGACTTCTGGTACCTCTCTGAATGATGTGACAAACTGGTAGGGAGGCTGAAGCTAATGCAAGCTTTGAAGATCAAAGGATATTGCCTTTTCAAACAAACAATAGTTGGTTGCATCTGAATTATGCATCTTTTCACCTTACTATTAAGCATCAAAACTCTGCATGAAAAGGGAACGTTTGCAGATTCTGACTGTGCTATCTGATTTACTTAGGAGGCGTGGACCAGATTAATTTTTTAGCATATACACTTTTAAAATTTCACATACAGTAAACTGAAATACTTAGGTGCAATGCGACTGGAGCTTCCTGAGTGCACATCTGTCTTGCTGGCTTTTTTCTTTCTTTCTAGGTATCTTTCTTCCTTTTCTCCCAAGGGTGATACAAGAGTCCGCTGGGATAGCATGAAAAACAACCCCACACACTGATGGGTAGGCAGCTGGCACAGATATTCCCGTAAACATGGAAACCTGAAAGCAGAATAGCTAACAGGGAAAACCACTGACGCAAGTTTCAGTGCACTAATCTGTTTAGTCCTGACTTTATTTAAATCAAAATTAAGGAAGAAAGCGGGGTGGCACTTTGAGCTATTCTGTTTCCTAAAATAAACCGTGACCCTGAATTCTTTACTCCAGCAAATTTCCCCTTGATTTTAACAGCAGCTGGGCCTGAATGAGCAGTTCTTAGTCGGGATCAGTGACAACTCTTTTTAGCAGGGTGTGTAGCTATTTAAATCATGCATTAATTAGCCATGAGATCACTGTTGTTTATTGCTTGTATTACACTAGCAGCTATTGGTCCCAAACAGGATCAGAACCCCCTACAGATCAATGCTGTACAAACACAGAATAAAAGACATTCCCTGCCCCAAGCAGTTTGCAAACCCAGGACACCATCCTACAACTAGCAAGGTACGGACAAATCCTCATCCCCATACAGCTCCTCATTAATTTTAGTGGGGCTCCACCCAGGCATAGAGATCTATTTGGAATTAATTGCAGGGTTGAAGCCTAGCTATACCACAAGACAGCCAGTGGGTGTTACAAACAATCTCCCTGATCATACAAAGAAGCCCCCAAATTCATGTAAGCCAACTCATTGGCGTCCTTAGTACTACTCCCATGTGCAAAGCCACTCAGAAGGCAGGTGTTGGCTTTCAACCTTGCTGTCATAATGCTTTTCCATTGAAAAGAACATTAAATTCTTCACTGAAATATCAAATCAACCCCAGTCCACAGAACCCATTGTGAGGGACTGCCACCTACGCTCTGCCCTCCCAACTCTGTGTCTCCTTCGGTGCTTATTGCTCCATCTCAAACACGAACAGAACCTGTTCAGCAGCTGCAAGGACATGTCTTTGCCATCTCAGTCTCTTGCCAACGTTTGATCCTACACCAGTGGTACACATTGAGGGTGCGTCTATGCTGCACCCTTAGCTCGAAATAAGCTATGCAATTTGAGCTATGCAAATTGTGTAGCTTATTTCAAGTTAATTACAGCACCAAATTTTGAAATAAACTGCTATTCCAGAACATCCCTTAATCCTCGTGGAATGAGGTTTACTGGGACATTGGAATTAGGGATGTAATAGTGTAGTCGATTAACCAATAAGCAAAAGCTTATAGGTTAATACTATAGACTACTATAGACTCCCCCCCCCCCAAGTACATTTTTTAGCAGGCTAGCCAGCAACCTGTCTCAGTCCTGGCTTGCGACGGGTCCTGGACTCCCGTTGCGGCTCTGCATCTAAAGTGTATTAGGAGCAAGGCTGGCAGGCAGCCTGGCTCAGTTCCAGTTCACGCCAGGTCCAGGAGCACAGACCCCTCCCCCCCAGACAAGGGCTGCTGCCAGCCTGCACTGCTGCATCTGACACAGAGGCAGCAGCAGGGAGTGACAGGGGGCTCCTTGGAAGTGGGGCCGGAGTGCACTGGCTGCCACCCCCACCCCTGGGTACTATAGAGTAGTCGACTAACCGATAAGAATTCATGAGGTTACTCGACTATTCAGTTAACCGATATTTAACCTCCCTAATCGGAATAGCGTGCCCATTATTTCGAAATAACAGGTGTGCTGTCAAGACATGGAAAACGCTATTTCAGGATACCAGAAACATCCCGAAATAGCGCGGCTGTCTAGACGCACCCTGACTGGGAGGCCTGAGACAAAGCCCGCTGAAATCCAGGGGAGGCTTTCCATTCAGTTCAACAGGCTTTAGATCAAGTCCTGTCTCTGGCAAATTGAATATAAGCAGATTGGTTTTTGTGATCTCTAGCACAGTGGCACAGTATGGCCCCAATCCTGCGCTCCTTACTAAAGGAAAATTCCCGTTGCGTTTTCACTGCCTAAAGACTTAATGATCAGGTAATGAGAAGCACTGAGCATATGCTGCCCTCCCTATTAGATCCTGTGGTCAGACTACCTCTGATGTGCTTCTGTGAAGCCGCTATCCCTGGCAATCTGTGCTTGCTACACTCAGAGAGCTTCATTTTAACAAAACAGCTTGACTCTGCGAAGGAATGGTTCTGAAACCAGACCATCGTTTGATTTCATCTTCCTGGACCTTTCAGAAATCCTGAAAAGCTTGTATCCCTGACTGCCAGCAAATAAAAGTTATATCGGATTTAGGTGTGTGCTAGGAAAAAAGGAACAGTTTGGGCTTCGATCCAAGAGGTTTTCATGACATCATGTGTTGCATCCCCTGTGTTTACAATGTATTATTAACAAGCTATGGGCCAAAACTCAAAACCCTGTTTCAGCACAACTCCCATTGGCCTTTCAGATTTGGACCCACCTGGTCTCAAAAGGAATTCTGAAAAGAAAAAAAAAAGAAAAAAATCCGAGGGTGGAGAACAAAACCCTAGAGGTTTTTAAAGTGCTCGGCTTTCAGATTATGTAAGAACTTGCATTTCAATGAGCTGACAGCGTCCAGAAGCAACCAGAGTTCTGAGTCATAAAAGAACCTCTCAGTCATACAGTGAAATAATTACGAAAATATTCCAGGCATATTAACCTAACTCAGCTCAGTAAGTCAAGCCACCGTCTACCATACAAACAGGGCAGAGAAAGCACTGAACTGCTGTGCTAGTGATCTGTTCCAGGGCCATGAAGCCCTTTCTCCTCCCCATCCCAACTTAGCTATGGGCCGGAAGTGTTGGCAGTAAAGGACTAAGCAAGGAGGGACAGTACTCTCCTAACAACTGGAAAAGGATTTACGGCAGCAGTGGGCAACCTCAAGGCCGTACGCAGCCCATGAGGGTTCTGCCTGTGAGACATTTTGTTTCCCATTGTCCACCTGCAGGCTTGCCAGAATTCCTCTGGTTTCAATCCACATTGTTTTTCCCTACCAGTATTACTAACATGACACACGTGTAAAGCAAGGGCACACGAAGTGAGGTGCGTATGGATTGTACATATATTGGCTGGGAGAGCCGTGTGCTCCCTCTGCACCCCACACATTTTAAGTGCACCTGCACAACTAGCAAAATGACTCTACCCTGGGAGTCCATCTTTGCTAGAACAATCTTGTGGCCATGGATGGTGGCGCCAACAGTATCTCAGCTCTTGTAAAACGAAAGAGACATATCAAGTTTTATCGGTGAATTTGCAGTTTATGTTCGTGCGCTGGGATTTCAAGATGGCTTGCTTTACATGGCCTGAGTTTGAAGAGCTCAGCACATGCTATGAAATATCATCTATCGACTCGTCTGTAGAACGTGGTGCGGTGCTGCTGAAAAAAGTAAATGGTTTTGGCTATTTTTTTTTAAATAATCGGAGAGTGAAAGAGAGAGAAATGTTTACCGCATTATTAATAATGTTATTCTCACTGAGTCTGAAACGGCAGGTATTATAATCTGTCAGGTTGAACACAGTAAGGTCAATGAAGTGTTCCACACACTGTCATGTGTGTCTTCCCATAGCCTCAGCTTAGGAGACAATTTAAATGGGGAAAATCCTTTTACAAGGAACATCCTACACAGTCACTGCACTGCTGAGCCTATTTGCCTTTCTGAGCCTGTGCCGAAGCTCCTTGCAGTCACAGTTTAGTCAGGCTTCTTACTGAGTAACATTTCACTTGCTAAGTACTTTCTGGGCACATTAAGGGTTTGAGTGTGCAGTTGCCTGAGTAAGGGGCAGTACATAGTTCCACTATCCAAAGACCAGGCCAAGGATGCTCTGCGTCGCGGTTCATTCCATGGACTTCAGGGCGTAAGAAATTTACACTGGCCCATTACTGAACTTTGAGTATTTCCACCTGTACTAGCTCAGCTGCTTTGGCTGGTGTTGGGGGGGAGGAGCTGATGTCAGCACTCCTCCCACTCACCAATACTGCCTGTTCAGTGTCCACTCTATACTTATCTGCATGGAACTGAGGCCTCACCTACGCTATGCCTCCCTGCCCCATCAATCTAAGTTACGCAACTTTTTATGCAAATAAGCTCAGCTGGGGCTGCTCTCCAGTCACTTCCAGCTACTCTTCTTGTCCTGGTGGAATACTGAAGTCGACAGGAGGGCGCTCGGAGGTTGATTTATCGCGTCTAAGCAGAGGCGATAAATCGATTGCTGCGGTGTCAATCCACCATGAAGTGAAGACAAGCCCTGAGAGTAGATGGCACATGGAGGTTACTGACCTCCCACACTGTAACCCGCGAGGCAGGTAGCCCTCACAGAGGAATAAGAGGTCATCTTACACACAAGTGACTGTACCCCCCAACAAACCACAGTCTCATCCTCTAGCATTATTTCCAGCATGTAGAGTTGCCAGGCACCTGGTATTGACCCGAACAGTCTGGTATTTTCACCTCCTGTCCAGCAAAAAAATTCGGAAAATACCGGACACCTAAAATGTCCAGTATTTTCTGATTTTTAACCTGGCCAGGAGGTGAAAATACCAGACACCTGGCAACCCTACGATACTCAGCAACTGGGCTCAGCCCCCAGCATTCCCTGGGCCCCCAGACTTCCGCTTACCTGGTTCCACAGTGAAGCTCCCTTCTGGCTTGACCAAGAAAACAAGATGGCCACCAGCAAAAAACCTCAAGACCTGAGCAAGGGGAAGCAATGCTTTCCCTGGGTCTTAGTGCTCAACCGCTCCTCTTCCTATCTCTATTCTGACTCTGCACACAATTAAAGGGGACATGCTGTTTAATGCTGTTTTATTTTATGTATTTATTTTTTTGCTTAATAATTCTTGGAGTCCTTTTTTTTTTTCTTTTGCTCAACAGCTTTGGTCTTCCCCTCTCTCCCCTATTTCCCCTTCAACAGAATTTTTTCCCCAGTGTTATTTGGGTGGTGGGAGGTGTTCAGTAATTTTGTTGAAACCACCTGGCAACCCTACCTGCATATCTGAATCCATGATATTTTCATTTTGAATGTTTCTGTATTTTGAGTTTTGCTTTCACTTATGAGATTAGCGTTACTGTAAATCCGTGTCATTTGTGGTGTATGTGTTCCTGGCAACACCGCCAATAGCGAAATTCGCAAATACTGGGGATGGTGGTTCCCAGACCCCACGGTGAATTCCCTGTGGCTCCCAGCCCCAGCACTGAGGGGGGAGGGCAGCTAAACTCTGCTGCGATCTGTCTACAGATTCCCCGGAGGCCGCTTTCCCCCGCAGGCTGGGGAATGAGGTGCTATTGGAGGGGAACAGGAGAGCCCCGTGAATAAGTAAAATCACAAATAGCGATTCTGTGAATTGTGAGGGTCTCCTGTATAAAGACATGACTAAAACACGAAGCTTTATATGGATCAGTGGGCAAGATCCTTAGTTGATGTAATTAATCTAGCATGGCTGTGGCCTACTATTTGACCTCTCTTCATGCAGATGTAGTTTTCATTAATTGTCCTGTTTTCCTGAATGGTCTAAACATAGTGAAGAATACATTTACAGAAAGGCTTGGAAATGGGATGGGCTCTTAAACTAAAGTGTATGCTTGCTTTTTTCCTAGCTTCTGACTAATCATAAGTCATTTAATTGCAAACTAGAGAGGTGGAGCAGAATTGGAAAGTGAGGTTTTATTTTGTTCCTCTTAAAAGCAGAACACTCCGTTTCTTATTTTCTTATCAAGTTTTCAGATTCCTGTGCATAATCATTAGAAATGCAGCAATTATATAACATCATGGTTTGAACTCCAGGATAGAAAACTATGTTCCATATTTTTTTTAGATGCCTGGAAGTACTTGTAAATGCAAGTGCTCTCACTTTATTTCTGGCTGTCTGCTTTCTTGAATATAAACCAGACTATTCAATCAGTCATAGAACGTGCTTTTAATTTTTCTTTCTTCAAGTTTAGCAAGCTTAGAAATTTGTATTGGAAATAGGGACATCTAAAATTGCCCAAACACACAATACCACCCTAAATATATAATAAGATTATAAAGTCAGAATTGTACTATTGGTAATGTTGTAATTTGTTCCACAGAAGTGATCACATGTATTCTAATGAGCAGTCATGCATGTTATCTGAGCACCCATCCCCGGCCACAACTCTCAGATCTCCTGCCCCTTGCTTACATTTTCAGTCACTAGATTGTTAAGTGTGTGAGGCCCTAGTTCCGCTGGGTATTTGAAGACAAAGGAATTACTCGTGCACTTAAAAGCTATCCCTGTACTTGGGAGCGTTGCTGAATTGGGGTCCAAGTGAGCATTTCTTTCTTCGGTGCTGTCGCAAACACACAGTCGTTTTTCTAGTAAAACCATTCCCTTCCTCCATAATTGCTTTCCTAAAACGGTGGCTCTCAACCTTTCCAGACTACTGTACTCCTTTTAGGAGCCTGATTTGTGCCCTCCAAGTTTCACCTCACTTAAAAACGACTGGTTTACAAAATCAGACATCAAAATACAAGTGTCACAATGCTCTGTTACTAAAATATTGTTTGCTCATTTTACTTTGTAATTATAAATAAATCAATTGCAATATAAATATTGTACTTAGAGTGGATACTACATAGAGCAATTATAAACAAGTCATTGCATTAAATTTTAGTTTGTACTGACTACACTAGGGCTTGTAATATAGCCAGTGGTAAAACTAGGCAAATAGCTAGATGAATTGATGTACCCTTCCGTAAGACCTCTGTGTGCCCCTGGTTGGGAACCACTGTCCTAAAAGAGTAATCTGATCTCAGCTTGGATTCTGACTACCCTTACTTTGGGCTGTCTTTGTATAGCTGTTAATTTCAGTCTATGCAAAACAGGGTATCACTGTTTGTGTCATTTTGAAATTCAGCTGATTTTGAAGAAGGGCCAGTTTGTGGTCAAGGACTGCTGAGACACAGTCTTCTTTGATTATGCTCCCTACTGCAGGAAAGTTTGAAGTGGAGGCCCAGTGCTGAATACACCAGTTCTCCCCAGGGCAGAGTTTGATGGAATCTATGGCTAACTAGTTATAGAAACTCTTCTGCCCCTTTGTCCCAGTGCATTGTCACAAGGAGGGAGGAGCAGGGCTGAGGAGTTGGATTTGAACCTTATGCAACCTTAACACCACATTTTAGCTTACTTCTGCAGGCTCTGATCTACATAGCAATTTTCCTGCCCATGAGTACGAGTTGAAGCCAGCTGATCTGGGCCGGCAACGATGGTGTAGACATAGCCTAGGCCATGTCTCCACTAAGCAGAAGATTGACGCTGCCGCAATTGATCTTCTGGAGTTCAATTTAGCGGGTCTAGTTAAGACTCACTAAATCGAACTCAGAGGGCTCTCCCATTGATGGCCGTTACTCCTGCTGTTGCGAGGAGTATGTGAAGCCGTCAGGAACATTTGCTCCTGTTGGCCTCTCGCTGTAGGGACAGCGGGGAAAGTCAAAACTAGGTATGTCAACTCCAGGTATATAATTAACATAGCTGGAATTACATCTCTTGATTTGACCTTCCCCTTTAGTATAGTCCTGGCCTAAGGTTTTTACTTAGCACCTATCACTGTGTCGAATCCATTTTATCTGTTACCTCCTCCCTTGAAGCCTCATTATATATTTCAGTGCTGCTGAATCCACCCATGGAAGAATGTCAGAACCTGACCATGCTGGTGGTGGGGACTTCAGAGTTCCCACATAAATCCAGTGGACTTGGAAGAAGTAATTGCTCCATTTGCTCTGTACAGTTTCCGATGCCTTGTAATGCTAAATGAGTATTCAGAAAGCAGGTCTGTTGGGTGAAAAGGCATGAGATCTTTCATGATCAGCAGTTGGCTCAGATGGAGTTTTCTGAGGCATTTGGCCATGACTGGAGAAATCCCAGCCCCTGTGAAGTCAATGAGAGTTTTCATATTGACTTAAGTGGAGCCAGGATTTCACCCTCCAGATGCTCAGAGGCTTAACATAGTCACCCCATAGTAAAATTATATCCTCTCCTTTACTGGTCGCGCCCAAGCTAGTAACTGGATACCTTGTACTGACAAATGCTAGCATGTGAATTATACCTCTCATGTACAGTCTTACCCCTTTATGCACACAGCTCTGAAACATGATGGAGAACTGGTGTAACCACCTCTGGGTCCCCATTTCAAACTTTCTTGGGGTAGCGAGCAGAGTCAAAGCAGACTGTGTCTCAGCAGTCCCTGACTGCAAACTGGCCTTTCTTCAAATCAGCTACATTTCAAAATGACACAAACAGCAATACCCTGTTTTGCATAGACTGAAATTAACAGCTATACAAAGACAGCCCAAAGAAAGGACAGTCGGAATCCAAGCTGAGCTCAGACTCCTCTTTTAGGGCAGTGGTTCTCACCTAGGGGTACGCAGAGGTCTTGTGGACAATCGGTGCAAGATTGTAACACCAGTGCATAAACGGTCATTGAGATGAGGAATAGCACTGTAGTGAAATGATTCTCTGTGTCCTCATAAGATAACGTCTTTGTGGACAGAACTATGCAGCAGGGATGTAAAATCCTGTTTAATTGGCTAACCGGTTTAACATATTGTTTAACCAGTTAACTGACTAAAGGGGGACAGTCGACGGCCTCCCCTCCCTGTCACTGGAGTGGAGCACCCACACATGCATACCATAGGCAGGGGCTGTTCCAGCCTGTCTGCAGCAGCCTCCCCCCAATTAACCAGGTAATGGCTTAAACTTTCACATGCCTACTTTTTCAATAGGATCTAGAGGGATACAAGTCCCTAGTCATAATAACTCCCCTGGATTCACAAGATTATATTACGGGCCTATGAATAGGAAAATCATTATTGAGAGCACAATATTGTGGGAGATCAAAGATGGAACAACAAATTTAAAAAAACAGTAGCAATGGGTGAATTCAGTTACCCATATATAATCTGCCCTCCCCCCCAAGAGCCAACCCCACAGCTCCCATTAGCCGGGAACAACAATGGGAGCTGTGTGGGTGTGTCTGTGGACTATGATGCGGGAAGATCCCCTTGCTCCACCCCCACCTAGGAGCCACTGCCAGAGAGGTGTGCTGGTCGCCCAGGTTCTGGCTAGAAGACTTATCAGCCCGTAGCCAAACCAGCCTGCCTGCCTGTAGAGCTACAGGTTTGCAAAGCTTAAAATGTTTCTGCCTGCTCGGCCAGGTGCTTGAGTGAGTAACTGAGCAGGATGGTTGTGCTTCATGGCTGCCTGTTATTCAAATAGGAAGCTCCCATTGACCAGTTTCTGTCTAGAAACTGGCCAATGGGATTGTGCTGGGGCAGGAACAGAGTATGAATCTTCCCCCCCTCTCCTCTGGACTCATAAAGAGAAAGTGCCCCGCAACCGCATTTCTGAGTGGTATGCGGGGCAAGCAGGGGAGCCTGCCTGGGCGAGCCAGATCTTGTGGCTTTGTAGGCCAGATGTGGCCCATGGGCCGTAGTTTGCCCAGGCTTGCACTAGACCAATGCACAGACACATCTGTGGATAAATGATTGAGTCCCTGGAAAGACCAAGGATTGTGTGATAAACAGTGGGCATGGGTGTATATATTTTATACATCTAAGAAGCTGCTGAAATAATCTCTGATTTAAACAGATCAACATCTAGAGCAGTAACGTGATCCATTACACAACTCCTGCATAATGACGGCACTAAAACTTTAAAATCTCCTCCCTTTTGTGTTGACAGAACCTCACACTGGAAATACTGAAGTCTGTAGTTAAAATAGAACTTATGTTCAAACAGTGTACTTTTGTCCTTATTTTCCTTGGCTAGAGGCTAACGTGAGTTCAGTATGCAGCTGTGATGCAATAGAGTGGGTTTCAGGAAAGAAAAGAACACTAGACGTTTCTCTGTAGATGCAAATATTACTGACAGAGCCTGCTGCAGAATAAATTGGAAGTTTATAGAGAGTTTTTGTCACGCGGTTGTGTGTAATTGTTGGAAAGGCCATACATAGTTCATGTTTCTGACTAAAAATCTAGAAATGGCAGCTGCTGAAAAACCAATTTATGCTAGTGAAAGCAGAAAAATAAAAGAAATAGCTGGTTTGCTGCAGTTAGTTTCATGTGAAGAAATGGTGTCCACACTAGGGATGTTAGATAGCGTGGAACTGAATAGTTGTGTAGCCATATCAAAATTCAGCAGTTACATGACTATTTCATAGTCTCCAGGGACAGGGCAGCAGCCGGTGCACTCCTGGCCCCAATCCTGGGGAGCCGCCTGCCACCCCACGCTGATCCCCCAGTAGCCCCTGTTGGCAGAGAGCTTGGCCCCCCCAATGGACAGGGGCTTCTGTGGCAGAGCAGACTCTGCAGCAAGCCCAGGCCTGCTGCGGACAGAGGCTGCTAGAGGCAGCCTCGCCGTCCCCCCCACACATGCTGCTGCCGGCAGCAGTGTAAGCGGGGCAGACAGCTCCATGGAGCTGATGCTGGATAGGAGCTGGCTTTTAAGCTGTCTCCCCCCAGCACCATCTCCTGCCCCCCCCCCCACCTCAGTAGGAGGCAGCAAGTGGAAGGCAGGTAGGACCACAGAGCAGGCAATGCAGAGAGCCAACTTAAAAGCTGGCTCCGCATACATATCGGCTCCGCTTGCCCCCCCCCCCACCTTCCATGCTGCTGCCTCTCTGTCAGAGGCAGCAGCATGGGAGGGGCACCAGCTCCCACCTCCGCCATCCTTGCTGCCTCTGACACAGGTGCCTGCAGAGCTGCTGGCTGGGAGCCACCTCCTCTCTTCCCCCAACTTCCTGCTCAGGTCACCAGCCAAACCCTCTGTACGCCCTCTCCCCACCTCCACCATGCCACAACTCCCTCTCAGACCCTGCACCCCCTCATAAACCCCTCCCCCTGGCCAGAATCCTCTCCTGAACCCAGACCCCTCCTGTACCCTGCACCCCAAGCCCCTGCCCCAGATCATAACCCCCGCCTTGACCTAAACTTCCTCTCAGACCCCACACGTCCTCTTGCACCCAGGTCCTCTCTCCCAAGCTCCCTTCTACACCCCACCCGCTGTCCCAGATCCTCGCCCCCTCTACAGAAGTGCAGCCCTTGCCCACTTACCAAAATCTTGGAGTGGTTCCCCCATTAAAAATGATTGCCTACCCCTGGCTTACAGTATGCACCTCTTTATAACCCCTTAGCTCTCCCGCAAACACCCCCTAGTGAACTATGTTCCCATTTCCTTGCTGCTCCCTTTGAGATGTCTTAACCTGCAGGGGCTGCATAGAGGGACCCACCCCTGTGCTCCAGAGAGAGCGGGGTTGTAAGAGTATCTAGAGGGGCCACTTCAAGCACCCTTTGAGCAACTGGGCACAGTCTGGCTCTTCTGGAGATAAATGCTTAAAGTGAGATGAGGCCACCCCCTTGCAAGTGCACTGGGACATCTGGGCTTGTCTCTAGAACAGCGATGGGCAACCTAGGCCCGTGTGTGTGGGCCACACGAGTGGCCACCTTCATCTCAGTGGGCTGCAAGATTTTCGCAATCAAGACGGTCTCCAGGAATAGGGTGGGTTTGCTCACGACACTTGCGTACCTAGAATTTGTGGGGGAGATGGGACCCGACTGAATCGTCCCAGCACTTTGGGTGCAGAGAGAGTGCATGGCTCCCACAGTCCACGTTGCGTGCAATCGGCGCGTCCCTCACCTCCCGCGCCCTTGCTTTACGTGTGTGTCATTTTAGTAATACAGATAAGAAAAATGATGCGGATGGAAACCAGCGGAATTTGACTACGCTGTGCATGGGCAACAGTGAACAAAATGTCTCATGGGCCACCCATAGAACTCCAATGGGCTGGATTTGGCCTGCGGGCCGCTGGTTCCCTATCCGTGCTCTAGAATCTCAAAATGCAGTGCTGCACTGGACATGAGGGAAGCCCATTCCTTGCAACCCACCTGTGTGCCCAATATCTGGGACCACCAAATCAGGACTTTGCACATAAAAGGCAAGGACTTCCATTCACTGAAGAATGAGCACCCATAACTGATGGATCATGCCAGCCCCTTGGCCATGCAACATGCCAGCCCCTTGGCCATGCAACATACTTCCACAGCGCTGTATTGCAATCCTTTGCCATCCGCTTACCAGCCATTGTCTCTAGGGGTCTTTTCCCTCGTATCATATTGCAGTCATCTTGATATTTTAACCTAGTTTCAATAGACTTGCATCAAAATCATTTTGCCATCATCTTGACATAGTAATGTAGTCTCTAGTGATTGCAGTGACATTATTTTGCCATCATCTCAATATACGTCATCACAGCACTGTGGTCCCCATGCTCTGGCGTTGTCTTGTGTCTTGCCTCAGTGTATCATTTTCACAAACTCGCACTGAAATTAGAGAGTGATGTTCAGTCCCAAAAGATGTAGCTGGGAATCCTCAATAAGTCAGAAAAGATACTTTCGGAGTTTATTAAGGAGCTATTTTTTCAACATAAACATTTCAGATTTTTCACTTGAAACAGACCAAATGTAGAATTTGTGTGAAACTGCCAGGAAAATTTTCACTCAGAAGATAAATTATGTTTTAATCAGTGTTTGGCCGAACCATTCAGAACTGGTTCCAAAGGATGCCTATGCGATTTTCCATAATTAAAGAAAACATAAACTTCTTAAAAATCTTTTTTGGGGTGTTTGTGGAATGGAATATTGTTTATTGCATTTCAGCCCAATGCAGTTTGAAACAGCCCCAGTACTAAATCCTCATAGTCCTGGTTAGATAAACAGCTCGTTCTGAATGGTACCAAGTCTGCGCTGTAACTATCTCAGGTCCTGATCCTGCCAGCTTGCACAGAGGAATCATTTGGCATGTATTAGTAGTCTTGTTGGGTTTATCCTGAATAGAAAATAGGTGGACTTTAGATCAGGCTTAGCTGACATATATTAGCTAAACCTAGTCTAAACTCAGCCATTTTTCCTGGTCCGGACAAACTCATTGACTTCAATGGAATGACTCATGTGTGTAAAGCTAAGTATGTGCTAAGTGTAAAGCATAAGTGTAAAGTGTAAGAGTCAAGAGCCTTAGGGCCAGGTCTAAAGCCAACTGAAGTCTTTACGCTGAATTCAGTGGGCCTTAGATCATCCCCCTGAGTATTTGGAATCACAAGGAGATGCTTTTCTTGGTGAATTAGTCACTGGGCAAAGGTAAGCTCTTGCATTTCTAGAAGTATTGCAGCTTGTTCAAATGTAAAAGTAGAAAGTTATGTCTGCTGGGCTTCCACCATGGGTGGTGCATGTCATAGGCCAGGGCAGACTAAGCCACCCTCCCCCCAATCCAGGCTGTTGACCTGCTCATGTTGCAGTCCCACCTTCCCCCCTCCCGGGGATCAACTCTGGCTGAAGCTCTGAGCTGGGGCCAGCTGGTGGACAGGAGCAGCGTGGTGCCACGCTGGGGCTCACGGATCAGAAGGGTTGGGCCAATGGATTGGCGTGGAACGAGGGCCATCACAGCACTGGCAGGGGCTGGGGCCCAGACTGATGCCTGCTGGGGCCTGCTGCTGACCCGGCACTCAGCTGGGCCTGCTGGGGTGGGTAGGCCACGGCTCCTCCAGGCACAAGGGGGTCACTTGGGGCTGCGGCGGGTGGAGGGGCGGGACCGCAGGTGGAAAGGGAAAGGTCTATGGCTGCCACTTTCTTTAAACCTTACGAACTCGTGAAATCAGAGGAGCAGGGGATTTTCTATAGACATAGTTGGATGATCAGCTGGCACTTCCACTAATGCCGAACAGTCATTCATTTCGCTATTGGCAGGAGAATTGATGTCAGCTGCTGCAACCTAGCTCGATGGTGGATCCAAATTCCTAATGTCTTGGTTTCCTCGTTTCTGTATTGTAACGATCTCTTTGACATTTTTTTTAGTAAACCAATTTCTGAAAAAACCCAGCCTGAAATTAAACATCCCAGGAATTATTAATCCTCTCGCCTGCCTTCCAAGGAGGCCATCAGATTATAAGCATAAAACTGAAAAGAAAATTGGATTTGTTTGTATTATTTCTTAATCAGAAAAATTCACTCCTGTCTTGATTTATTTCAACTCTAAAAAATGTAGCAACACCAAGAGCGGAAATAAATCAGAAGAAAAGTGTAGCAAGATTTTTCAGCTTCCAGATTTAAAACATTTAATTATATTTAGTATTAAAATATTGATCTCTGCAATATTCTTTGTCTTGATTGGCTACACAGCCCATTTGTCCTTATTCACAGCTTTCTCGATGTAGATCTGGAAAAAAAAGAGGGATGACACACATATTCAAATGTGGAAAACTAAGGCTAAAATACTACTAAGTATTCAACATCAGACAGTCAAATACTAAGATGACTAGTCGCTTCATTCACATACTGTTGCAAAAACAACCAAATGCACAAAAAAAGAAATTGTAACAAAGAATGAGATCATATTGAATCATTTTTGTTCCAAACTCAAGATTATCTCATGGTCCTTCCAAGATGCCATATTAAATCTTCATTAGCACCCAGATAACACGCCAATCAATCAGTCCATTCATGCATCAACATCTGCTGAGCCTGCAGATGAATAGAACTTTGTACTTCTCTCCTACAGTTCACTGTATTGGCAAACAAATAATTATTTTCTCTCTGTGTTTTATTCACACTGACACACTGGACCAAATCCTGGTGCCAATAAATCCAATGGCAAATCTCCCATTGACTTCAACTGAACTGAGGCCACTTACATGGAGGCTAACTAGTTAATTTTGTTAGAAGCTACCTAGTAACCTTGTAAACATGCCGTCTGTCGTAAATGTGATGTATTTTTTATGGCGTGCTGGTGAGTCACTTGGGCTTGGAGACAAGCTGCTGATAGAAAAGCAGCTGCTGCCACCAGGATGAAAAACAAGCCATCTCCACTCCGTTGCCACTAATGGGAAGAACTTAGCTTCATAAAACAGCCCAACAGGGAGCCTGGAAGCAAACAATGGGAGAAGCAAGGGGAGTTGGTCCCCTGGTCTCCTAGGCCATGTCTTCACTATGCAGAAGATCAACTCTGCCGTGATCGATCTGCCATTCGATTTAGCAGGTCTAGTGAAGTCCTGCTAAATCAAACTCAGAGGGTGTCCCTGTTGGTGCTGGTACTCCTGCTCCTCATGAAGAGTGAGGGAATCCGACGGGAGCATTTTCTCCCTTCAACCTCCCGCTGTGTGGATGGCATGGAAACATGATTTAAGATATGTCGACTCCAGCTACCTAATTCGACCTTCTGCTGTAGTGTAGACCAGGCCCTAACATATGAGTGAGGGGCAGCTGGCCTACACAAAATGGGTTCCCTAAGGAAAAGGGAGCAGGAGTACACAAGAGGCGAAGAGAGAGCCGATGACTGGGAGAGGCAGCAAGAGCAGAGAGAATATATGGGATTCATTCTTTTTTTTAATAAAGAAAGCTTGACAAAGGTGAGTGCAATGTTCCAGTGGCTCTTATTCAGTCACTGCAGACTACCTACCTCTGACAAGAGGAGTGGTCCATGCTCTGAGATTCTTTAGCCAAGTGGCTTTCAATTTTTCCAGACTAGTGCCCCTTCCAGGAGTCTGATTTGTCTTGTGTATCCCAAAGTTTCACCCCCTTAAAAATTGCCTGCTTACACAATCAGACATAAAAATACAGAAGTGCCACAGCCCAGCCGTACTGAAAAAAAATGCTGACTCTCTTTTTTACCAAAGAATTATAAAATAAATCAATTAGAATATAAATATGGTCGGGGCAGATATAGGGCAGGGCGAGCGGGGCGGCCGCCCCAGGCCCCGCGCTTCAAGAAGCCCCGCACATACACCGTGGCAAAGTGGTCATCTGGCCCTGAATATGGTACTTACCTTTCAGTGTATAGTATATAGAGTAATATAAGCAAGTCATTGTCCATTTGAAGCTTAGTTTGTACTGAGCTCAGTAGTGCCTTTTTGGTAGCCTGTTGTAAAATGCGGCACATATTTAGATGAGTGGATGGTACGCCCCTTCATGTGCCCCTGGTTGAGAATAACCGCTCCGGCACGATGGATATGGCTGCCAAGCGGAGGAGACACATTGCAGTGAGCTACTGGTATTAATAATTTCCTCTGTGTTTCTGGCAGTGTCGTGATTAACTGGAGGGGAACCAAACTGTGAACCCCTTTGCCCTCCTGGTAAGCAGTGACGTTCGTGAATGGTTTCGCTGAACTCAATGGGACTGCTTGTGTGAGGAACTGCTCAGCAGTGGGAGAAAGGAGCTTTCTGTGCTATCTCAGTGTTTCCATGGGCAGCCGCTGCTAGCCACTGTTGCTGTTGGTTTTGAATCCTGTAGCACCAATGGGCAGCTGCTGCTAGCCACTGTTGCTGTTGGTTTTGAATCCTGCACCAATCAATCACCACGGTCATCACTGGGGTTGGGACACAAAATAACATCAGGGGCTGGTGTGGGCGGAGCACTGGGACACAGCAAAGGGAGGGGTGGCCTTGTGAAATCAAGAGCAGACACATCTGGCTGGGGCTGTGTCAGCTCTCTCTTCCATGCTGGGTGTTTTTTGCGGGGGAGGTTTGTTTGTTTTATTTATTTATTTTATTGCTGTGAATTTGAGAAACTGGGCCCGATATGCCAGCAAATCATGTATTCCCACTATAAAATATCTACTGCAGATATTTTACCTCTACTGCAAATATCTCACCTCTTCAGTGTAGTCAAAGCCGTCTTGGAGGGCAAGCCTACTGCAGAGACTCAGGAAAGAGCCCTGACAAAATGCTCATCTCCTCCGGAGATTTCCTTCCAAATGACGACTAGTTTGGGTGCAGTGGAAGCAAGCTAGAGATATTCTGTCTTGAAAGGACAAGTCCTGTGGTACCTTGCAGACTAAGCCCTGGTCTTTACTAGGGAGGGATTTTGAAATAATAAGTGGAATGTCCACACCACCAAACCCGTTACGTCGAAATTACGGGCTGGTTATTTAGAAATCTGTACTCCGGCTTTCCTTGGGGAATAAAATGTATTTCGAATATTTCACGAGTGTGGATGCTCCACTGCTGCTATTTCGAAATAATGACTCCCCAGAGTCATTCAGAGTAATTACTCCCTGGTGCTCCCTGCGGTTCTAAGTCAAGGTAGCGCATCCACATTAAGGAAGCCTGCCTCGGACTGATTTCGAGGCTTCTCCATAGTGGGGAAAAAAAACCCTTCTTTCAAAATATCCTTTAAACCTCATAAGGAATAAGGGTTATTTCGAAAGAAGGGTTTTTTCTCAAAATAACAGCATCTACACAGCATTTTTTATCTCGAAAAAGGGTATTTCGAAATAGCGGCCAGACGCGATTATGCAAATGAAGCACGGGAAATTCAAATCCACACTTCCTTTGCAATTTTGTTTGTTTGCATTTGCATTCCTCTCTCGAAAGAGGAATGCAGTGTAGACATACCCTTAGAGAGGGACATGGTCTTTGATATAATTTGGATCTAGTTTGGACTGAGCAATAATTTTTGATGGGGGAGGTGTCTCTTCACGATTTTGGAAAGTCGTCAAGGGGATGTGGGGTCTGGGATGGAGGCTGGGTAAGAAGGGAAGTCGGGGGCAGGAGAGAGTGAGAGGGAATTTGGGTGAAGGAGGGGGTTGTGACCTGGGACAGAGGATAGAGGTGCACAGTCCAGGAGGGGGTATGGGTGCAGGAGAGGATTCTGGCCTGGGGAAGGAGTGCAGGCGGGGTGCAGGATCTGGGAGGGAATTGTGACAGGGGTGGGGCTCACAGAGGGTTTGGTTGGTGACCTGGGGAAGGAAGTTGGGGGGTGGGATGCCAGAGGCAGGCTCTAAGAGGCGTTTACCTAGGCAGTTCCCAGCCAGCAGCCCTGGGGGCTCCCTGTAGGCCGGCAGTCCCAAGCTGCTCAAAGCAGGTGGCTGTTCCAGGTGGCTCTCTGCCAATAGGAACTGAGAGATTGTGCTGGGGGCGGAGTCAGCACACAAAGCCTCCCTCCCTCCCTAGCACATGATGCAGAGAGCCACATGGATCAGCCAGCCACTTTGAGTGGTGTGGAGCTGCTCCATGCCTGAGGATCCCGGTGGGGGAAGCCACGGGGCAGATTAAAAGGCTTGGTGGGCTGGATCTGGCCCATGGGCTGAATTGTGCCCACCCCAATCTAGATAATTTAAGCCAATGCAGCATGTGGAGTACGGACAAAACAACGAGACCAAGTACTCCATAACAGGGTGGCTACATTCTGCAGCAAATGAAGCTTCCGGTCGGTTTCAAACTCCATTTCAAAATCAGTCTCAGGTGGAGCAAATTGCAAGCGTCAGGCCCAGAGATAATAAAAAGGTGGACAGTTGCCCTGAGATGTGCATCTCTGACGGAGGAAAAAGCTGCTATTTTTTTTCTCAAATTCGGGAAAGCACTTAACCCATACTTAACTTTGAGCATGAGTCATTCCACAGAAATCTGTGAAACTATTCATCTGCTTAAAGTGAAGCGCAGAACGCAAAAACGCATTGCTGAATCGGAACCGTATTGTGAAAGGGATGGTTAAAACTCTATGGGCCTAATTCTCCTCTCTGTTACATCAATAGAAAGGAGGAGTAATTGCAGTCCCATCAGTAACTCAGAGATTTTTCTCATTTGTCTGATGCCAATCCAGAGCAATCCCACTCACTCCCTTGGAGTTGCTCCAGATTTACACTCATGCAGATAAAAGCAGAAATTCGCCGGGTGCAAAGCAGGTGCAAGTGAGAGGAGAATCGGGATCTGATTGCTTTGCAAGCTGGATATCGGGGATAACTAATGCCGTGGCAGTAAAATATGGTCTCCTGGCATAGAACACTTCATCTCTGAGCATTTTGGACTCCTTTACTATACTTCCCTCGTTACTGTTGACAGGTTTAATTAGATACAGGTTTGCAAAATTCCTGCTGCAAAATTTTAAAAAAAAATGTTCTACGGTGAAATCTAAACCCAGCTGGAGCATGCATCTGAGTAGAATGGGCCACGTATTTTGTGCCCCAGCAAGCCAGCCGAATGTGAGGGACAAAAAGTCGTCTTTTGAGTTTTATTACTTTTTGCTTTGTGATAACTGGCTTCAAGCCCACACATTTCTTGAATACACAATAGGGAGCTGGGGAAGACTGCAGAAATAAATTTTATTAACACACAACTGCTGCAGCACCAGACAGAATAATCTCCTTTAGTCTCCTCTGGCTGGCAGAGTCCTCTTTGTCCCAGGTCAAGTCAATTAGCAGTATAATGTATGACAGGTTTTATTTAAAAAGGGTTTAATTAAAGTTTTGATACAATGCTCATACAAACCAACAATCTGTCTTTCAGGGATATGTATTATCTTGAAATTGATTTTAACTGGAACACTAATTTATAGGCTGTCCTTTTTAATAAGTGTAATTCCTTGGGAGATATTACAGTCCCCCTGCCCCAAATAATTTAGATGCTGATTCAGCAAAGCACTTAAACGTCATTGACTTCAGTGGGACTACATGGGCCATAAATAAAGTAAGTGCTTACCCTGTTTTGCTGAATCAGGGCCTCACTCTGTGAAATATGCCAAGATGGCATATTTCTCCCATGTGTTTCTCTAATGCTCCGTGCTTTTTATTTTTACGGTGCTCATCCTTTTAATATCTAATATGGACTCGCAAAGCGAGGAGGATCGAATTGCACTAGGAATAAATGACTCTTCCCCAATTCTACTCTCTTCTTAATTCTCTGTAAAACAGTGTCAATTGTTATCTCTTCAGAAAATCTTTCCCAAAATATTGATGGCAATGCTCTTTTCTCATTAGACATAAGGAGCCAGGCACAGCTCTATTGACTTCAGAGAAGGCCCACTGAGAATGATTTGCCCCAAGGAATTTATTGAAGTGTTATGAACACTGGATTTCCTTGCTGAAAACTGTTTTTATTGCTCAGACACCCCAATGTCTATTATCAATTACTAGCCAGTAAATCTGTTTTACATATTCAGTCTGAACCTTTCCCTTCGTCTAACCCCCTTACTTTAAAAGACTAAGAATAAAATTACATTTCGAGATAATTTTAAAATAATGCCTCCTTATTGTGTTTATATGTATTATGTTTTTAATTTGATGCTGCACAATTTGGAAAGGGGAAGAGACAGAGGGAAAGGTTTATATTTCCGCAAGTTTCCAGGTACTTCTTGGCTCCTGAGTCGAATGGTTTTGTGACATCAAACCCTCTGGAAATTGACCTGCATGGTGGTAGGGAAGGCAGGCAGATATGGTTCTATAATCAGCTTCGTCTTGAGACGGAAACACCACAGACCTTCTGTACACACTTGTAAGGTATGCGGTATGCCAACGAAGCTGAGATGTGCAAGCTAGAAACACTCTCAGGATTCTGCTGTTGTAAGTAGCTTGTGGGAAAGAATCAGCAGCACCCGACCCATTTCATAGCTCGTCGCCATGGACTCAGAACAAAGAGCCAAAGTCGCCAGAACTCTTTAATGCGTGTCCCCCGTCCTTCCATTGAATCGTTGGGAAACCCCAACTGGCAGTCAGATCAAACCCTCTTCGCTTTTAAAAATCCACGATACTGACTCTTAGGGACAGAATTGGTTTTGATTTATAGTCTCTGAAGGTTTTCTCATTGGGTTCACCCACCTGGGGTCAATCCAGGCAGTATTCGGCAGCAGAAACGCTATAAACGTGGCACTGTCTCATTCACAGGCCCACTGATGAGGGAGGCAAAGGGGGAAGTTGCCCCAGGGCATGGCGATTCAAAGAGACCTGGAACTCCCAACCATCACCGAGGCAGCAGAGGCCTCTGTAGCCCTGGCCCCTTTAAATTGGCGCAGGAGTGCTGGGCCTAGAACTCTCGGCTGGCTCCATAGGGTCGGGGATCCGGAGCCACTGCTCTGCCTCACAAGCTTAGGGGCTGCTGCCTAGCGCTGCCTAGACAAGGGTCCCGGGTCAGCAGGGTTGCTGTTCTGCCAGGTGGGGTGTTGGGGGCTGACGTCTGGTTCCACAAGCTCGTGCAGCTCTGAGGGCGGGGAGGGAAGGGGGGAGCTACAGGCCCCACCTTGCCCCTTCTTCCCGAGGCCCTGCTCTTTCCGGAAGCATGGAACCAGGCCCCCCAACCTTGCCCAGGGGCCCATGAAGGCTGCTGGCTCCCCTGCTCATTCACGCTGCCACGTTCAAAGCCATAAGCATTCGGGAAGGATGAGCTTCTGTTGCTGACTGCGAAATCCATGTGAACAGTCTGAAAGTTCAGCCCGAATTCAAAGGTTATTGGGTCGGTGACCACGAGAGAGGGAAAAGGCATGTTGGGGGGGGAAAACGTTGTGAAAATAAATGGAACAGGATAAAATAAACCCAACCAAACACAGGAAGACTGAAGAAGGGAGCAGGAAAAAAATGGAATGGAGGAATAAATTCAGGGGTGCGGATCCTTGGCAAATGACTTCAGTGGAGTTCTGACACCAGCAGAGGCTCTCTCCCATTATATATACCCAGGGATGAGGAACCTTTTTTTGGGTCGGGGGCCTCTGACCCACAGAAAATCCAGTCGGGGGCCACAAGTGGGAAGCAAAACAAAAAAACCAAACCCTCACTGTTGTGGCCCCCCCACTGAGGAGAAAGACCCTCCCCACATTCCCCTCACACACCAGAGGGGGCCCAAGCTAGATTTTGTATGCACCAGCCCCACAGGTGGGACAGCAGGCAGACTGGAGCACCAATGCCTGGGCTCCCCAAAACTGGAGGGGGCCCCCAAGACTTGGGGGCCAGATCCACCTCAATATATACTGTATAAAGGGTCCTACTTGTGTCAGCCTAGCTTTTGGGGGAGAAGGGTGTCTGTCCCTAAAATACAGCGAGAGAAACAGTCTTGTTCGTTTTTCACTGTGTCACCTTTAGACAAGCCCAGGGGTTAAATTTCAAGACAGAAGGGGGCCAAAGAAAAGGTTTCTTGAAACCAATCTAACTCACAGAACTCCCAGACTCTGTGAGGTTCCCGCAGGCCTAATACTTGGCCATCTTGCAGCTAAACCCACAGACTCGGAGCCATAACATGTTTTATGAAAGTCAAAGGAGCCTCTGATTTGTTACGTAAGCCACAGCACACACCTGGCGAAATCACGACCAGGTTCAGGTGCGTTTGAGGCACTAGGCATTGGCTGTGCTTGTAACTGAGATTACGAGGCTACGGGAGGTCAGTCCCTTGCAATTAAACTGAAATATTTTCGTGGATTGGAATTCTCACCAGCCAGTCAAGAGGCATGTGTTTTTTTTAACGTACCGTTTTACTAGTATAAGACTATGTATGCCCATGTTGTTCACCATACACAGGATTAGGGGGAAAGTCTGAATGGAAACAAGTAGTAAAATTCAACCACATTTTCCCTGGCTTTTGGGGAGTGTGCACAGAGAATCTTGTAAATATAATCACTAGGGAAAAGAGAAGGCCCTTGCTAGGCATAATGTATCAAGGCTCTATGGTTTGATCCTGCAACACACTGAGCACTCTAACCCCGATCCAGCAAAACACTTGCTTGACTTCATAGAGACTGCTCATAGGCTTAAAAATAAGCACATGGTTAAATACTATGCTGGACTCCGGGGCAGAATGCTCACCTCAGCACCTCACAGGACGGAGACCACAGTTCCAAGGCAGACATAAGCTTAATATTTAACCCTGCTCACTGCCCACCCTTTCCTCTCCCCTCCACTCAGTTTTAATCAAAATAAGAACTAAGTGCATTTGGGCCTCCTATAAGAATCCATTTCATGTCAAAATGGGTCCCACAGAGCTTTTTGCCAGATGCTTTCAGGCGCTCTTTCTCAGCCAAAGTAACCATGCGGCATAGAATACAAACAACATTACTGCTGAAAGGGGGGGGGGGGGGAGATAATTATTGGAATGAGAATTAAAGTATTTGTAATTGAGTTAAGCTAGTGCCTATGATCCTCTAATATTTGGACTGATCTCCCTCTGAAAAAAAATGTATTAAGGTCAACACACAAACTTCCTCTGTTTCCTGGAATTCTTACATTTTTTCACTATGATAACATGATTTGTGTGTGTGTACATGCAAGGGGAGAGGCAGAGGAATACAGGCCAGGAGTCCCCCTCCCCCATCCAGTCCTGGGAGAATGCCGAAAGCATGAGCTCAGCTGTTCAGGCTCCATGCATAGTGTCATGTACTTCCACAAGCAAATTCACAGTGACATTAAGAAAAGAAAATAGGGGGCCCACGCCTCCAAAGGGTTCAGAGTGTCCACAAGGAAATTCCAAAATAAATGGGTGTTTATTTGTTGAGTTATCACACTGATACTGACAGAGAGGGTTGAAATTTATGTGTGAAATCCAGGGGTTTTCTTTGGTACGTGAATACATTTGTTCTCTTCTGCATTAGCTGCATTTGTCAATATTCCAGGTATGTGCCCCTCACACACACACACACACAGGCATGCTTGAAAAAAATTAGCTAACTCTTAATTAAGCCCTTTAAAAATAAAGAGTTGAAGAAGGCTTGGAAACAGGATCTCAGCATGAAGAATGTCTGCATGATGCCGTATGCTTCTTATAAACAGATTTTTCAATGATTTGCATATGGCCACCTAAATATTTAATGTTTTTGCAGTTTGGGAATGCAAGTTTGGAACTATGCTTAGAGCCCCAGAAAATTTATATCTGCATCTGTACCCGTAAAAACGAGCCGCGGAGATCTGCATTGACATCCGCGGATGCAGATTCCCGCAGCTATCCGCAAATTTGCAGGGTTCTAAATACAAAATTTGTAGCTGCATCCAGTCTGCAAAAAATGTGCAGCGGATATCTGCATCCACATCTGCGAATACATATAAAATGGGTATCCACAGATTGTCAGGGCTCTCACGCCGCTGTATGGGCAATCTCTGATCTTATTCACATCAGCTGGCTCTCCTGGGCTAACTGGCGGTGTGCTTATTTTATGGCTGGATCCTGAAACTCCCATGGAATTGGGAACCACTCTTTACTTCTTGGGATCAGGTCCTCAGTGTCATGATTCCTTGCCGAAACGACGACATGGGTTTGAGGTTTTAAAGCTGTTAAGGTGTAGGAGGGTTCATTAAACAAGCAACAAAAGCCTAAGAACATTGTTCTCTGACACAAAGTTTCACAGCAAAAATTGTATCCGTTCTCAAGCTGCTTCACAACCCTCTTTCTTTACCTCTTCCCCCATTCCTCTCCGTGCCCCTCCCCCACTCTAAGTGCAGGCTCCCAAACTCAGCTAAGCATTTCATGAGTGTGCAGGGCTGAATGCACATTCACAGGAAACAAAACCGTGAGATACTTTCAAAAACGCAGGCACACAAAACGCCTCTAGACAGCTACGGGCAGGTGCACGGCTTATGCTTCAAATTATTGTCCATGTTTTCGGCATGGGATGGAGACTTGCTCCGAGGAGGCTTTTCTCAAGGACTCCAGGAGAATGTTAACCACAAGGAGAGGAGCGGCTCTAACCAGAGAAATGGTAACTTTTTCCTCTCTCCTCTTCACACTTTTTCGGGCTCGTTCATTGCTTTGAGGGAGCAATAATAAGCCAACCATTTGTACAGCATTACACTGGCATAATAGAGAGGAGAACCAGGCCCATGAAGCTAACTCAGAAGCAGGATGCAATGCCTTGCTGCATCTTTTATGAACTAGGACGGCTTCCCTTTGTTCCCCTACAAATGGAATTCCTCTCAGAACATATGCACCGAGCTCAACTATTGTCACAGACACCTGGGTTGTGAGTTGCCTCTGAATAACTCACGTTTATAGAATCTGCCACACAAAGGGCTCCCATGGCTGATTACGGACTACACGCCCAGTGGGCACAAGGGTGCGTGGCCAGGGAAGTCCTTAGCACCAAGCAGGATCAGGTCATGATGACCCAATCTTGAGAAGTGCTCAGCATCCTACATTCCCATTGACATCCATGGGTGTTCCAGGTGCTCAAAATCTCTCGGATCTATGATCACATCACTCATTGCTCGACAGAGGCCCCCTTTGGCCTGGAAGGCAGTACGTACCAAAGAGCAACACTGCACAGCCATTCAGGATATGTGTACGCTTCAAGACAAAGCTGAGTTAAGCTATGCAAGTTCAGCTACGTCAATTGCATTGCTGAAGTCAAAATGGCGTAACTCGGCTTTTGGTGCCGTCTACACAGCAGAAAGCCAAAGGAAGAACATTCTTTCTTCGATTTCCCTTACTCCTTGTGAAATGAGGGTTACAGGAGTCGGAGGAAGAAGTCCTCCAGCTTGCCCTTATTTCAAAATAACAGCTTGCAGTGTGGCCGTGCTCTTTGTTATTTCGGAGTAATGTCAGTTATGCCAATATCACGCTGCTGTGTAGACATGCCCTCAGTGGCTAGTGTGGGCCAACTCCTAGCCAAAATCAAACCTTCACATGTGTCTAGGGCTTTCTCAAGAGAGTATTTTTTATCTCTTTACACTCTCTTCTGTTTAAAGAGTGCAGGGCAAAGTATCATCTCTCTGCTCCAACTTCCTTGGATGTAATTGACTCGTTTTTGAGGCCCGGTCACTGTGTTAGGCTAAACCCTCCTGTTGAATCAATCCCTTTCTTATGAAAAAATCAGTCACCGGTTGGGCAGGGATAAAAAGCTAGGCTGATTATTATTTCTACCATCTTGAAAGTATGCACTGAGTACTGAGGGGTTTTGTAAATGGTTGCATTGATCCTTACTTACAGCTACCCAGAGACATGGGTGTTGGAACACCCTCTGACAGGAGGAGGGGGTTATGCCATACAGGGCATGCAGTTTGGTTCACAGCTCCCCCACCGTACAAATTGTTCCAGTGTCTCTTCATACAGAAGCCCATAAAGCGTCTCAACACCTTGTTCTTCCTGATGTCCTTTGGATGTCAGAGGTGACCTGGGCCACCTCAGACAAGTTTCCATCTCTAAGGAGTACATTCCTTTATGATGCTGTCTCCATGGCACCACAGCAGGCAAGGTTCCCTCTAATCTTTTCCATCCACGTGCAGAATAATTTTTTTATGTGCACCGAGGCATGTGAGAATGTGCACCACCAGTAGAAACACATGCTGCTGGCTTTGGGCGCTCTGCTAATCAGCTGGGTGGCATCTGAATCTCTCCTGAGTGGCCGCACAAGCGCACAGCTTATAGGGAACGCTGCCGGCAGGTATTGTAGACACATGCTTTTTGGCTCAGCCCTCCCAAACTGCCTGGTGAGTCCTCGCACGTGCTCCACCGCCAGGCCACCTCCTGCCTGCTGTTCCCTGCCAGAGGCTGAGGCAGGCAAGCTGGGGACTGTGCCACCCATGCTGTCCGTCCTCCCGGCACTGAGGATGCTTCAGCTGTGCCACCTGTCCAGCGCTGAGGCTAGTGGGGGCCCATGCTGGCTGGGGATTGGGCCAGATGTTGCAGCCTGCGCTGCCTGGCTCACCAGGGCCAGAGGAGGCTGAGGATGTGCTGCCTGGCCACCCAGCACTCTGGGACTGGAAACAGCTGGGGCCATGTTGTCTGGCATTCCAAGGCCAAAAGGGGTGCTGCAGGTGCTAGCTTACAGAAGAGGCCAGCAGCCACAGTGGAGGCTGGGTTTCAGTAAGGGATGAAGGGGCGGGGCCTCAGGTGGAAGGGGCGGGGCCAAGGTCTCACATACCACCCGTGGCTCACAGGAGGTTCTGTGCAACCTGAGATAACACCCTCCTCCCCTTTGCTAGAAGCTTCCTAGCCAGTCCAAGTTCTCACACACAAAATCCTTTTCCCACCCCCACTGAGACAGAGCTCACCCACAGCCTGAGGTTCGTCTCCAGTTGACCCCTGCCAATTGTAAAAGATGCTATTGCCTCCACGACTAGTATTCTTGGTTTCCAGAGTGACACTGAGGTGTCACCACTCCTGTGCCCAGCTGGGATTTCAGGGCACCGAGAGGAAATTGGTCCAGAGGACAAGGGACCAGATCTCATGCTGATGCACAGCTAGACGGACAGACAGAAACTCTTCAGTTCTGGTACCAGCTCCGCTGCTGATTCACCAGTTAGACTTAGTCAAATCATTTAACCTCTCTACATTAGAGAAATGTATGCTGTTTGGTTCTGCTGGTGTAACACCGACAGGTGGAACAGAACCTGGGACCTCTGGAGCTTAGTACATGAGCCGATACTGCTTGAGCTAAAAGCCAGGTGGTTCTCAGATAAGGCTGTAGAGCAGGGCCTGCAGCCCATTTGTTTGCAGCATGTGGTGCAGTTTGGGTTTACACAGCACTCAACACGCAGCCCTCGGGTGGAATCCTTTGAACATGGTCTCCACTGGCAACATGCTCCACAACAGCGAGGAGTCTCCCAAGCGGGGTGAGCACTGAAAGACACAAGCGGATGGGATGGCTAGAACAGACGGGTACAGGGAGTTGGCATTTCTAGGCCCCAGGGAGGAGGTGCCAGGAGCACTCGGGCATTGTGGGAAGTGCGGCTGCTTAGCCTTGTGGGCAGAGCCTGAGCTGTGTTGACTGGCTCACACTAGCCACGTTTGGGTCCGGCACTGCAATTTAAACTTTGTATTCATGTCCATCAGTGTGAAAGAAGCTATTTGCATATATTTGCATTTACATGTATATGCAACGACACTTAAGTTGCGGCCCTCGGTATGTGCTGTGAGTATCATTGTGGCCCCCAGGGCTTCCAAAGTTGAGTAGCCCTGCTGTAGAGGAAACTCATTCTTTTCTTCTTGTAAGTAGTCTAAGTGCCACCATATTGCACAGTGAACCACACCCAGCAGGCTACATAAATGTGAATGTAACCAACTGTAACACACCGTGGTCCTTTGTCCCCCCCCCCCCCCCGTACTGGGTGGCAAATATAAGACATTTATTACCTGCTATTTCCTCTAAGCCAGCGGTTCTCAACTTGTTGCAAAAAAAGCAAACATGATTCTGGGCTGCATTAACAGGAGTGTTGTGAGCAGGACACGAGAAGTCATTCTTCCGCTCTACTCTGCACTGGTTAGGCCTCAGTTGGAGGATTGTGTCCAGTTCTGGGCACTGCATTTCAAGAAAGATGTGGAGAAATTAGAGAAGGTCCAGAGAAGAGCAACATAAATTATGATAGGTCTGGAAAACATGACCTATGAGGGAAGGCTGAAGGAATTGGGTTTGTTTAGTTTGGAAAAGAGAAGAGTGAAAGTGGACATGATAGCGGTTTTCAGGTACCTACAAGGGTGTCACAGGGAGAAGGGGGGGGGATTGTTCTCCTTGGCCTCTGATGATAGGACAAAAAGCAATGGGCTTAAACTGCAGCAAGGGAGGTTTAGGTTGGACATTAGGAAAAGCTTCCTAACTGTCAGGGTGGTTAAACACTGGAATAAGTTGCCTAGGGAGGTTGTGAAATCTCCATCACTGGGGATATTTAAGAGCAGGTTGGACAGACACCTACCAGGGATGATCTAGATGATGCTTGGTCCTGCCAGGAGGGCAGGGGACTGGACTTGATGACCTCTCGAGGTCCCTTCCAGTTCTAGTGTTCTATGATTGTTTATCATTGTGGGTCACATATGAGGCCCACAGAGCATAGCTTGGCCCAAAGGAACTGGGTGACAGAACAACGGCTGCTCAGACCACAACCCACCACCCTGCACAGGGCCAGACGGCTACTCGGGAGCTTGTGGAACCAGACATCAGCCCCCGATACCCGACCTAGCAGAACCAGGCAGCAGCCTACTGACCCGGGACCCTTGTCTAGGCAGCACTGGGCAGCAACCCCTGAGCTTGTGAGGCAGCGGCCCTGGATCCCCTGCCCTATGGAGGCAGCTGAGAGTTCTAGGCCCCCGAGCTCACCCCCACAGCTGCTCTAGGCCCCTGGAGCTTTCTGGACTAAGGTGAAGATCCAGAGCTCTCAAGGCTGGCCCCCAGGGCTCATTGGGAGCCCCTGACCCTGGAGTCTGCAGGGCCTGCTGGCTTTGAGCACACAGCTGGGCGTGTGCTAATTGGGCCACAGGCAGCCTGTGAGCTGAAAACTGCTGCACTAAGCGAATGTCCTTGATCCTTTCATTCAAGCCATCGAGACTCAGGCTTTTAGATGGAGAGCTCCCAGATTCGAGCACTGCAGCTGGCCCGACCGTAGACATCATCACTTTAAGCATTATTATTACTACTGGAAAGCAAGCGTCGTTACACATTAAAACTACTGGAGTAACATTAAGCGGCCAGAGAGGCCAAATTCGGCTCTTAGCTCTGGGTTTGCCACACACACCGAATGTAACAGAAGTTGCTTTCACTCTATCTGCGTAGCCAGAATTTAGCCTCGCTTAACTCCCCCACTGGTATTAAGCCAGGACATTACAGCTAAAACGCTTGCTTTTATAAAGTGTGCATCGGGGGCTCCGTATTCTCTTCTCAGCCATTATCCGCAGTTCTGCATTTAGGAAATTTGCCTATGATGTTACTGCAAAACACACTCATGAATAGATTTGAGAAAATGGTTATATTTCTCCTTTCATGTCATAGTCCATGAGTCTAGATGCCATTCTCTGTGCCTGGATGCTCCCTGCATTTTCCCCCTGGAAAGAGAAGATATACCTGAATTAATTTAATTGCCAGAATGTTTTGTTGAAATAGCAGTGGCAGACATAACTTTTAGTGGCCGACTTAAATAGCCCCTTTCACTGGAGCAGTTAACACTTATTGTGGTTGGCAGACCTCTCAGCATTGATTCAGGATCATACCGTGGTTAGCGTTGGAGTCGCAGTGCTCGCTGCCTCCCTCCTCCCCCGTCCTGCAAGAGGAAGAAGAACTTGTTGGAGGCTGGGGAGCAATTTGCTCCCAGCCCTTAGGAAGAGCAGAAGCCCTCCCTGAGAGCTTACAGGTTCATTTCCAAAGCACCTCCCCAGCGGGTGAGAATTGGCAGAGCTCCCTTGAAGTCAGGAGAGCTACGCTGTTCCATACCAGCTGGGGACATAGTGACTCCGGCCACACTGCACATCTCTTTTGGAATAAGCCATGTGGAATAGTTATTCCAAAATAGTTTATTTTGAAATAGCACATCTACACTGCAGGGAAGCCTCAAAATGAATCCCAGGAAGGCTTCCCTAATGTAGACGTGCTGTCTCAATTTAGAGCCCCAGGAGGAATAACTTAGAATGGCTGTGGTGAGGGGCTATTTCGAAATAGCAGCAGTGGAGCGTCTACACACGCCTTATTTTGAAATAGCTGTTTCGGAATAGGTGTTATTCCTCGTCGAATGAGGTTTACAGATTTTGGACTAAGCCGTCCATTATTTTGAAATTATTTCAAAATAACGGAATGGCCGTGTAGATGCTGGCATTGTTATTTTGAAATAATGCTAGTTATCTTGAAATAAGAGTGTGGTGTAGACACACCCTAGAAGAGGCAGGTAGGCAGCAATGGGGTGAAGCAACACAGAGTACCCCCACTGGAAAATCTGCTGTCTTGCAGAAGTAGACAATGTGCAGAGAAACACGGCTCCTGGTGTAACACGTCTGTACATTCGAGTTCCTGTTTTGGAGTTGAGGTCAGATGAGTGGGCAGCCTGGAGGTGTAAACATGACATGGGGTGAGGGGGAGAGCAGGAGGTGAGTAAAGAGGGACAAAAGGAAGTTCATGTGAATCATAAAATCATAGAATCATAGGACTGGAAGGGACCTCGAGAGGTCATCGAGTCCAGCCCCCCGCCCTCAAGGCAGGACCAAGCTCCGTCTACAACATCCCTGACAGATGTCTATCTAACCTGTTCTTAAATATCTCCAGAGAGGGAGATTCCACCACCTCCCTTGGCAATTTATTCAATATTTGACCACCCTGACAGTTAGGAATTTTTTTCCTAATGTCCAATCTAAACCTCCCCTGCTGCACTTTAAGCCCATTACTCCTTGTCCTGTCCTCAGAAACCAAGAGGAACAAATTTTCTCCTTCCTCCTTGTGACACCCTTTTAGATATTTGAAAACCGCTATCATGTCCCCCCTTAATCTTCTTTTTTCCAAACTAAACAAGCCCAGTTCATGAAGCCTGGCTTCATAGGTCATGTTCTCTAAACCTTTAATCATTCTTGTCGCTCTTCTCTGTACCCTTTCCAATTTCTCCACATCTTTCTTGAAATGTGGCGCCCAGAACTGGACACAGTACTCCAGCTGAGGCCTAACTAGTGCAGAGTAGAGCGGCAGAATGACTTCACGAGTTTTGCTTACAACGCACTTGTTGATACAACCTAGAAACATATTTGCTTTTTTTGCAACAGCATCACACTGTTGACTCATATTCAACTTGTGGTCCACTATGACCCCCTAGATCCCTTTCCGCCATGCTCCTTCCTAGACAGTCGCTTCCCATCTTGTATGTATGGAACTGATTGTTCCTTCCTAAGTGGAGCACTTTGCATTTCTCTTTATTAAACCTCATCCTGTTTACCTCTGACCATTTCTCTAACTTGCTAAGGTCATTTTGAATTATGTCCCTATCCTCCAAAGAAGTTGCAACCCCATCCAGTTTGGTATCATCTGCAAACTTAATAAGCGTACTCTCTATCCCAATATCTACATCATTGATGAAGATATTGAACAGTACGGGTCCCAAAACAGACCCTTGCAGAACTCCACTTGTTATCCCTTTCCAGCAGGATTTAGCACCGTTAACAACAACTCTCTGACTACAGTTATCCAGCCAATTATGCACCCACCTTATCATGGCCCTATCTAAGCTATATTTGCCTAGTTTATCAATAAGAATATCATGCGAGACCGTATCAAATGCCTTACTAAAGTCTAGGTATATGACATCCACCGCTTCTCCCTTATCCACAAGGCTCGTTATCCTATCAAAGAAAGCTATCAGATTAGTTTGGCATGACTTGTTCTTCACAAACCCATGCTGGCTATTCCCTATCACTTTATTACCTTCCAAGTGTTTGCATACGATTTCCTTAATTACCTGCTCCATTATCTTCCCTGGGACAGACGTTAAACTGACCGGTCTGTAGTTTCCTGGGTTGTTCTTATTCCCCTTTTTATAGATGGGCACAATATTTGCCCTTTTCCAGACTTCTGGAATCTTCCCTGTCTGCCATGATTTTTCAAAGATCATAGCTAAAGGCTCAGATAGAGGAGGTATCAGCTCCTTGAGTATCCTGGGATGCATTTCATCAGGACCTGGTGACTTGCTGACATCTATCTTTCCTAAGTGATTTTTAACTTGTTCTTTGTGTATGTATAATGAACATACAGAGGGCAGAGCAAGGAGCACATGAGGGAAGGGCGGTTATGTAGGTGAACATAGGCTAAGTGCAGGCCCACCGACAAGAGGTGGGGGCAAAGGAAGCAATTGCCTTGGGGCCCAGCAATTCAAAAGGGAGCTGAGGCTCCTGGATGCCACTGTCACTACTACAGGAGCCGTGGTGGCCTGAGCCCTGGGCCCTTTAAATTGCCGCTGAAACACCAGGAGGCACAGAAGGCTGGCTGTTCACAGCCCCGCCCCTTCTGCTCAAGGCCCCACCCCTTTCAGGAGCATGGAGCCCCGCCTCCTCACACACACACATCTTGCCCAGGACCCTGACAAGTCTGTCAGCCCTCTCTGGCTGAGTGGACACAGTAGACCAAGAGCAAGGAGTGAGGGTGGGGGCGAATGCAGAGATATTTAAGACCAGCAACCAAGGCATGCCCAATCAGATATTACTTCTTGGCTCTCAGGAACAAAAAGTTCCCATCCCTGGCACATATTTTCTTTCGTACAAGGCATAACTTAAAATTAATTGATCCATATGACAGAGGTGCTTAAATTCTACCTAGTGAGCACAAATTGTTGTGTTTAAGCATCTCATCTGTTCCAGGTATTGAAATACCTGGCTCCTGTTATGATGACAGGGTTATACATGACTGCACCATGCACTAAACTTATTCTAAGGATGCAAGAATCTGAAGGAGGTTGAGATATAAAGAAGCAAAAACTTTGTTTAAAGTTTCTGATGCTCTGTGAAATACGTAGTGTCATTTTCTTTGGGATTATACCGTTTCTCATAAGAGTGATTCCACATTAATTTTGTTTCACAACAAAAATATGGCCATTCTGTCACTATCCCACAATTAAACCAAACAGATATTGCGCTAGCAAGTGACCGGGACTCAAAAGTCACGAACTCAACGCAACTAGAGCTTTACTTTTATTGCCACAGATCTGACTTGTGTGGAGAAAATGCACTTTTTTCATATAGACTGGCTGCAGGTACTAGCAGATGGATGCATATCCCATATGACAGGATAATACATTTAGCAGCCCTGGGAAACTAAAGTATGAAATCAATAATTTCTAGTAAATCACTAACTAATGTTGGCAAAATACCTGTTATTAGCTATCAGCACAAAAGGTGCTCTCCTTTAATAAACAGAAAAGTCGGGGGTTTGTGCAAACTTTTGGATTTTCTTGATAAATGTGTAAAATATAATTTCAACATTTAATTCAAAGAATTTCCCACAAAGGGAAATAAATGCCATGTTTGTTTCCACAGGGTTTATGACTTTCTAGCTTAGGGATAATTCTACAATTAAGTAGTTTATGGATGTTCATGTGATTTATTCTGGGGTGCAGAATGCAACTTTGCCTTGTAATTTGAATGAAAACAGTAGTTTGCATTAAAGAAACAAGGAATACCCTAAAGGTGGTGCCAGCTATATGAAATAGAGGAACATACTAGAAATGCAATTGAAAATGCCCAAAAAAGTCTGCCCTTTCCCTAACGGAAGAAACCATGCAGATGGCTTCCTTCCAAAAATAGTCAGTAGGAAAATAAAGTTGATGTTATGTTTTGACTGATGCAGTTATCCCCAATAACTTGGGTAGAACTTGAGCCAATATTAATGCAAGTAAATAGGTGTCTTTACATTAACTTAAGTGGGCTTTGAATCAGGCCCCATAATCCATGGTCACTGCACACATATACATATGCACTGAATGGGTATGTCTACACTACAGAGTTTTGTTGGAAAAATGGCCATTTTTCTGACAAAACCTGAGTTATGTCCACACTGCAATCATGTTCTTCTGAAGGTAAATCGAAAGAACAGAGGGGTTTTTCCAGCGTTGATAATCCTCTTTCTACGAGGAAGAAGCCTTTTTCCAAAAGAGCCCTGTCGCAAAAAGGTGTGTGTGGACAGGGAAGAGGGAGTTCTTTCACAAGAAGAAGAAAGAGGAAAAAGCACAGGTGCCCTGGTGGCCATTCCACCCATAGTAATCACAGCTTACATGTGAGATAGCGTCCATTCAGTGTGGACATTATCTTTCGAAAAAGCAGATCACTTTTTCAATGCGCTTTTGTGTGCGGATACTCTCTTCTGGAAGAAGTTTTTTTGGAAGATCTCTTCCGAAAAAAAGTTTCTTCCAAAAGAAGCCTGCAGCCTAGACATAGCCTATAACTGTGAATGTGGCATCTTACTTTTCTCTCTAAATCCTTTTCCTTGATACCCCGAATCATAAGTAAGAATATGATTCAGATCCAGGCATCACATTACACGCGATACACTGTTAACATCGAAAGCAGGAAGTTGACAACTGCTACAACATCACCCGCGGTTCTGATGCCCGTTTTCTTGGTCTAGAAGTTGCATTTTTGTCCATTTGGTGGTTCCTGTTAGTTGCAGTTACTGACAAATGCAGGACTTCTACAGAATGTAATGCTGTAGAAGAGGCATCTCAAGTGGAGAGACAACACAAATGCAGGCTTGTTTAAATTGCACCTGTGTATTTCTGTGTGCAGATTGGATTTCCACTCCATGCATCTGACAAAGTGGTTTTGAACCACAAAGATTATGCCCAAGTAAGTCTTTAAGGTACCACAGGACTCCTCATTTTTTTACAGATAGAGCAAAACCAGCTACCCCTCTTAGACGTGTTTATATTGCCACTTGTGTGTATCAGGGGAAAAGCATGTTTTATTCTGGCCTCTAAGGGTACGTCTAGACTACACCTCTCTGTCGACAGAGAGATGTAGATTAGGCAGGTCAAAATTGCTAATGAAGCAGGGATTTAAATATCCTGTGCTTCATTAGCATAAACATGGCTGCCCCTTTTTTTCAAAATGGAGTTTTTTTTTTTTTAAATGGCAGTCTAAATGTGGATCTGTCGAAAATAAACCCTTTGACGACAGATCCTGTAAACCTCATTTTTTGAGGAATACAGGATCTATCGACAAAGGCTTTATTTTCGACAGATCCGCATCTACACTGACAAGTTTTTTTCAAAAAAGCTCCATTCTGAAAAAAAGCAGCAGCCGTGTTTATGCTAATGAAGTGCGGGATATTTAAATACCTGCTTCATTAGCAATTTCGATGTGCCTAAGCTACATCTCTCTGTCGACAGAGAGGTGTAGTCTAGAGAAAGCCTAAATGAGGTCAGTGGGAACATGCAGGGTCTTTTCAGTCTGTTTGTACATCCCCTCGCTAGCACAATGGAAGCTTGGTTCATGATTGGAGCTCCTAGGTCCTACAGTAAAACAAATAATAAATAATCATAGCTTGCAATCCTTCCGTCATGCTGACCTACGCCTGTATATCTTACATAACAAACTCCCAAGATCCAGTGTGCGCCATGCACCGCAGACATGCAAGAAGTACATATCACAAGTTCAAAGAGGAGAAAATCTATTAATTAGCCAGTGTTTTCAATGTATTGCCGATGTTAACAACCCAGCCGTAAAACACGATGCCACCATTCACTTAGAATTGAGATGGCATTATCTCCTCGACAAAGACATTTAAATGAACTGCCAGTCATCATTCAGTCTTTCCACTGAATATTTGCCTTTGGAGAAGGCATATTTACTATTCTTCAGAGCACTGCTACCTAACCTGATCCGAACCCAAAACTCCAGTGATTTCAGTCAGAATCTTGTATGTGACATGATTGCAGGTAAGAAGGAATGAAATAATGTAGGACCAAACCTGACAGCAAAATTAGGCAACATTTCATGGACATCAAAAAGAGCTTTTGCCTGTGTGAGGGTAGCACAATTTCACTTGTGGTGCATAATTTTGAGTATATTTCTCAGGTTTTGACTGTTGTTTCACATGGGCAAAACTTCCATTAATTTAAATGGAAGCAGGTTGTCGCTCTAGGTAAGCAAGCCTTTGATCACTAAAGCTATGTCTACACACCAGCATTGTTTTGGAAAAACTGACATTATTCCAAAATACCAAAAAGCGCGTCCACACAGCAAGCTGTTATTTCGAAATAATGTCGAGCTGGAGGACTTCTTACTTTGACTCCTGTAACCCTCATTTTATGAGGAGTGAGGGAAGTCGAAGGACGAGTGTTCTTCCTTCAACTTCCTGCTGTGTAGACAGTGCCAAAAGATGAATTAAGCTATTTCGACTTCAGCTACGCAGCAACTTTTGCCTGCTGTGCATACGTGACCTAAGACATTGACAAGACAAGACAAGTATTTGGCAATGTCTATACTACCAGACTATGTCTATACTACCAGGTTATTTTGAAATACAGGCAGTCCCCGGGTTACGTACAAGATAGGGACTGTAGGTTTGTTCTTAAGTTGAATCTGTATGTAAGTCGGAACTGGCGTCCAGATTCAGCCGCTGCTGAAACTGACCACCAGTTCTGACTTACATACAGATTCAACTTAAGAACCCCAAGTCAGCTGCTGCTGAAACTGATCAGCTGCTGATTCCAGGAAGCCCGGGGCAGAGCAACTGTGCCTCGGGCTTCCTGTAGTCAGCGCTGGTCAGTTTCAGCAACTGCTGACTTGGGGACGCCTGGGGCAGAGCAGCTGGGGTGCTTCTGGGTTGGTCCAGTAGCGCCGAGGAGCGGCGCTACTGGAGCAACCCAGCAGCACCCCAGCTGCTCTGCCCCAGGCGTCCTGATTCAGCCGCTGCTGAAACTGACCAGCAGCAGCTGAATCAGGATGCCTGTGGCAGAGCAGCTGGGGTGCTGCCGGGTTGGTCCAGTAGTGCCCAGAGCGGCACTGCGGGACCAACCGGCAGCGCCCCAGCTGCTCTGCCCCAGGGTCCACAACAAAAGCCTGGTCTGCTGGGGGGGGCACACTAGCTGCGCCCCTCCCCCCAGCAGACCAGGGACAAGGGGAGCAAAGCCGCAGCGGCGGGGTGCCTCGCCTCTGAGGCTTTGCTCTGGCGCGGGACCCGCCGCCGCTGCGGCTTTGCTCCCGGTGCCCCTGGTCTGCTGGAGACGGTCCCCAGCAGACCAGGGGCACCGGGAGCAGCTTTTCTCGCCCCGGAGGTCGAGGTGGCTGACCGCTGCCTGCAAGCTCCGGGGCGAGAAAGCCCCGTTCGTAAGTGCGGATCCGACATAAGTCGGATCCGCGTAAGTCGGGGACTGCCTGTAGTAACTCCCAAAATAACTAGTTCGAAATAAGCTTATTCCTCTTCACAAGCAGGAGTTATTATTTTGAAATAACAAGCCCCTTCTTTCAAAATAACAGGCTTGGTAGTGTGGACGCTCGCCTAGTTATTTCGAAATAAGGGGAGTTATTTCAAAATAACTCCCCAGTGTAAACATGCCCCCAGGAATTACGGCTTGAATTAAATCTATACACAGTTAAAAGCAGCACACTTTATAGCCCATGTATCACTGAGAATATGCCTTTTCTTGCAAAAGTACTAACGGTTTCATCATCATTTCCTTGTACTCAAAAGCACAGAAGCTCTGGTTAGATCTCTGACTACTTATTCTATGCAGAAAACCTGGCATTCACTTTGATTTATGTAATTCCCTAAACCAGTTTGTGCACCCATTTAAACAGACAACATGTCAATCCATTCTTTGATGGCTTTACCTATGCCATTGTTGTGCTGACATTCATGTTAAATAATGATCTACTGAGGAAAAATTGACTTGCATCAACTGTGTTCTTGTTTCATGTCCAAATCAATGAACACCATTCTGAAGACTTTTAATTAACTGCTCACTAACAAAGGCTTTTTTTCTTAAAGCCTTCAATTTTTTCCAAATTTAGTGATTCTCAAGAAAATTAGAATCAATATATTAACAATGCCATACTCTTTTCCAGAGAACTTTAAAAAAAACACCCTACTTATTGCAACAAGCATTAATGAGAAAACTGATACTGTTTATGGATGCGGTTCAGAAAAAAACAAGTCACGTAATTTTCAAATGTCTCTTATGTGATTGAATTAACAACAGGGACAGCAGATTAAACCAACTTAAATCTGAGCTAAGGAAATGCCACTCAACCTCATTTGCAGGTGGAAGTTGATGCAGGGGAAGTAGACGTGAGTGGCAACCTGGGCAACAGTGATCATAAGGTGGCTGAGGTCAGGATCCTGACCAAAGGAAGAAAGGAGAGCAGCAAAATACAGACCCTGGACTTCAGAAAAGCAGACTTTGACTCCCTCAGAGTACTGATGGGCAGGATCCCCTGGGACGCTAACATGAAGGGGAAAGGCGTCCAGGAGAACTGGCTGTATTTTAAGGAAGCCTTATGGAAGGCACAGGAACAAACCATCCCCATGCATTGTAAGAAAAGCAAATATGGTAAGCGACCAGCTTGGCTTAACAGTGAAATCCTTGGTGAGCTTAAACACAAAAGGGAAGCTTACAAGAGGTGGAAACTTGGACAGGTGACTAGGGAGGAGTATAAATATATTGCTCAAACATGCACAGGTGTAATCAGGAAGGCCAATGCACAATTGGAATTGCAGCTAACGGGATATGAAGAGTAACAAGAAAGGTTTCTACAGGCATGTTAGCAATGAGAGGGTAGTCAGGGAAGGTGTGGGACACATTGGCTGAGGGAGGTAGTCTAGTGACAGATGATGTGGGAAACGCTGAAGTACTCAATGCTTTTTTTGCCTCTCTCTTCACAGTCAAGGTCAGCTCCCAGACTACTGCACTAGGCAACACAGTGTGGGAAGGAGGTGGGCAGCCCTTGGTGGAGAAAGAACAGGTTAAGAACGATTTAGAAAAGCTGGACATCCTCAACTCCAGGGGCCAGATCGAATGCATCAAAGGGTGCTGAGGGAGTTGGCTGATGTCATTGGAGAACCTTTGGCCATTATATTTCAAAACTCATGGTGATAGGGGGAGGCCTCGGATGATTGGAAAAAGGCAAATGTAGTGCCCATCTTTTAAAAAGGGAAGAAGGAGAATCCAGGGAATTTCAGACCAGTGAGCCTCCCCTCAGTCCCTGGAAAAATCATGAAGAGATCCTCAAGGAATCCATTTTGAAGCACCTAGAAGAGAGGAATCTGATCAGGAACAGTCAACATGGATTCACCAAGGGCAAGTCGTGCCTGACCAATGTGATTGCTTTCTATGACAAGGCAACTGGTTCTGTGGGTATGGGGAAGTCGGCGGGTGTGATATACCTTGACTTTAGCAAAGCTTTTGATACGGTCTCCCATAATATTCTTGCCAGCTAGTTAAGGAAGTATGGATTGGATAAATGGACTGTAAGGTGGCTGGAAAGCTGGCTAGATTGTTGGTCTCAATGGGTAGTGATCAACGGTTCAATGTCTGTGTGGCAGTTGGTGTCAAGCAGAGTGCCCCAAGGGTAGGTCTTAGGGCTGGTTTTGTTCAACGTATTTATTACTGAGCTGGAGGAGGGGATGGATTGCACCCTCAGCAAGTTTGCACATGATACTGGGCTAGGGAGAGAGGTAGATACTTTGGAGGGTAAGGATAGGGTCCAGAGAGACCTAGATAAATTGGAGGACTGGGCCAAAAGAAATCTGATGAGGTTCAACAAGGACAAGTGCAGAGTTCTGCACTTGGGACAGAAGAATCCCAAGCATAGTTACAGGCTGGGGACTGACTGGGTAAGTAACAATTCAGCAGAAAAGGACCTGGGTATTATAGTGGATGAGAATCTGGATATGAGTCAACAGTGTGCCCTTGTAGCAAAGAAGGCTAATGTCATATTAGGGTGCATTAGGAGGAGCATTGCCAACAGATTTGGAGAAGTGATTATTCCCCTTTATTCAGCACTGCTGCGGCCACATCTGGGCTGTGTCTAGACTGGCAAGTTTAGCTGTCTACACTGGCCACTTGAATTTCCGGAAAAGCACCGACGATCTCCTGTAAAATCATCAGTGCTTTTCCGGAAATACTATGCTGCTCCCGTTCAGGCAAAAGTCTTTTTCCGAAAGACTTTTGCACAAAATTTCCGCAAAAAAGCCCCGATCGCGAAAATGGCAATCGGGGCTTTTTTGCGGAAAACCGCATCTAGATTGGCCATGGACGCTTTTCCGCAAAAAGTGCTTTTGTGGAAAAGCATCCTGCCAATCTAGACGTGCTTTTCCGAAAATGCTTTTAATGGAAAACTTTTCCGTTAAAAGCATTTTCGGAAAATCATGCCAGTGTAGACGTAGCCCTGGAGTATTACATTCAATTCTCTCCCACCCCCCCACCCACCCCCATTACAGAAAGGATGTGGATGCATTGGAGAGGGTCCAGCGGAGGGCAACCAAAATGATTAGGCGGCTGGAGCACATGACCTATGAGGAGAGGCTGCTGGATTTGGGCTTATTTAGTCTGCAGAAGAGAAGAGTGGGGGTTGAGAGCAGCCTTCAGCTTCCTGAAGGGAGGTTCCAAAGAGGATGGAGAGAGGCTGTTCTCAGTGGTGACAGGTGGCAGGACAAGGAGCAATGGTCTCAAATTACAGTGGGGGAGGTCTAGGTTGGATATTAGGAAAAACTGTTTCCCTAGGAGGGTGGTGAAGCAGTGGGATGGGTTCCCTAGGGAGGGGGTGGAATCTCCATCCCTAGAGGTTTTTAAGTCGTGGCTTGACAAAGCCCTGGCTGGCTTGATTATGGGGTTGGTCCTGGTTCAGGCAGGGGCTTAGACTCAGTGACCTCCAAAGGTCTCTTCCAGCCCTAGGATTCTATGAAATCCCTTCCATCTGATGAAGTAAGTTTTACCCACAAAAGCTCATGGCCCTATTTCGATATTAGTCTCTAAGGTGCCACAGGACTACTTGTTTTTATCCAGTTAGCATAGAGTGGGTAAAAAATGGACACGGTGTATTTGTCCTTATGCTTCAGGACACAAGCCACTTACTAATTGCCTGAGTGCAGGAAAAAGCTTCTGAAGCCTCTCCTAAGGGCAGGTTATTCCATTGCAGTGCTCCTTGCAGCTTCTTCTGAAGTACCTGCCACTGCCCACTGTTAGAAACAAGATCCTAGGTTAGATGGATTGCTCAAGGTCTGACCTAGTATATGGGAATGGCAATTCCTATATCCCTGTAAGGACAATCCATCTTTGTTGCTTCAAAACCAATCCCAGTTCTGCTCTTTTCTGTTCTGTTTCATCTTAGGTACAATTCCTCCATCACAACTCCGTTTTTCCTATTTTTCGTCCATTAAGCCGCTGCTTACGTCAAACCTTGAAGAGTTGGTCTCTGCTATCTTCGCAGAGATATCTGCATTGCATCCTGCCTAATTTCTCCCCATTTTTACCCCTCACTCCCCCTCAGTAAGGCCCTGCATTGTAGCTAGTATTGGGGGGAAACTCAGGATGTTTGGTTTGCAGGTACTCATGCAAATTTTGTTTTCAGTTCATGTGGTTTTACTCCCCTCGAGTTGAGCTTTGAGTTTCAGGTTCCAACAGACACACAACCTCAAAGTGAAATTCAGCCGAAACCACTGAGTTTCACCTGATTTCAGGTCAAAAACATACAGAAGCACCGCACTTCGCATTTTCTTCCTGTTTGACTTCAGAGCACAGAGGTCTACGAGTCTTACTTGAGATGTGAGAGTTTTTTGTTTGCTACCAGCACTTTGATCCCTCTCTTGACAATGCCAGATGCTCATCCAACTACACTATACAATCTGAAGCAGGTTCGATTCACTTTCATGGCTTCTTCCCTCAGGGTCACTTTTGGGGAAGTAACCGACTGCTCGGACGCCAACACGCCCCCTTTGGTGAGGTGTTCTCTTGAGGGCACTGCCCTCTGGCAGTGACCACTCCAATTTTGGTCTGCGCCCCCTTCCGGGGGGGGGGGACATTGTTCTTCCTCCGCTCCTCCTCCAGGGTCCTCCCTACTTCCCAGGACCCCCAGTTCTTCTTCCACTCTGCCTGCCCGGTTGCCTCCTGCAACCCTGCCTTGCGGACTTATGGCCTGTGGCTTCCCTGGCTTGAACTCTCCCAGCCTACCACAGCTGCCTTCTTGCAACCCAGCCTTTTAGGGCCACCTCCATGCGAGCCCCGCCCTCCATGACTTCGTTCTTGCAGCCCTGGGCCTCAGGCCAGGTAGCCTGGGCTTGCTAGGCCAAAGCCTCTCTCATTGCAGGCAGGCAGGCAGGCAGGCAGGCAGGTCTCTCTCCTTCGCCTCCCAGGAGCTGCTCTACATGGCCTCCAACTGGGCCCTCATTAGCTGCCTCAGCTGGGCTTCCTCCTGACTCCAGGTCTCAGCCACTTAGAGGGCCAGTGCAGGGCAATGCCCTGCCACAAATCTCTAGCTCTCTCTTCAGTGGAATAAGCCACGCACTTATTCAGCACACTATTGTAATACAGGCCTGGGCAAGACACCCTCCGCGGGCTGGAGCCGACCCGCCAGGCCGCCAGATCCAGGCCGCTGACACAGCTTGGAGCCTCAGGCAGACTCCCTGCCTGCCCCCCACACGCTGCTGAGAAGAGCAGCCGTTGTGGGGCTCTGTTTGAACAGCTGTGAGCCTGGGAGAGGGGAGGAGGCCGTATGCGCTGCCCCCATCCCCAGCACAATCCCATTGGCCAGTTTTGGGCCAATGGGAGCTGCCTTTTGTCAACAGGCAGCTTGTGAAGCACCCTCCACCCTCCGCTCAGGCTCGTAGCTGTTCAAAACCCACATGGCCCCTGCAGCCCGTGTGGGGGTGGGGCAGGCAGGGAATTTGCTTGAGAAGGCTGCTGGCTGGGAGTCAAGCAGGTAAGTGTCCTAGCTGGAGCCTGCCTCTGGCACCCAACCCTCCGCCCCACACCCCACATAATCCAAACCGTCTGCCCCCCTTCTGACCCCATATCCCCTCCAGATCTTGTACCCCAAACTCCTGCCCCACGTCACAATCCAAGCCCTCTGCCCCCCTCCTGCATCCATATCCCATCCCAAATCCTGCGCCCCAATCCCCTGGCCTGGGTCACAGCCCAAACCCTCTGCCCCCCTTCTGCACCCATATCCCATCCCAAATCCTGCGCCCCAATCCCCTGCCCCAGGTCACAGCCCAAACCCTCTGTACCCCCTTTGCACCCCAGTCCCCTGCCCAAAATCACAACTCCCTCCTGCCCTAGGTCACAGCACAAACACCTTCACCCCCTTCTGCACCCTGGTCCCCTTCCCCGCTTGCCCAAGGTCACAACCCAAACCCTGGCACCCTAGTCCCCTAATCCAGGTCACAACTGTCTCCTTCACCCAAACTCCCTCCCAGACCCCACCCCCTCTCCTGCACTCCAGTCCTATTGCAAGCTCCCTTCTGCACCCAGCTTCAATGCCAGACCCCACCTCTCCTCCATTAATATGGAAAAGTGCAGCCCCAGACCACTTTCCAAATTCTTGGCATGCCCCCTCTTCTCCCTCTGCCCCCTTCCTTCCCCCCACCCCCCATCTTAATATATGGTTCTGATCAGTTTTCCTTTAAGACTAGTGGAAAGGAGATCAGCTTTTCAAAATCCACAGGAAAAGGATGGCTGGGTTCAGTTATTTCAAAATGATGAGTAATAAGTACATTTCGGTGCACTTCCTCTTCCTTCTGTTTGATTAGCATTATTTTTTTTAAAAATATACATATATTTATCCTCACTGCACATTTCCCCGGCTCCAGGTTTTTTGAGTCTGACATCTTCAGGCTGTCACTACAGAAAGGGCTCCGGCTCTGTAAAACAGACTGAATAAGTCACACATTCTCCAGAATCGCTGGGATAAATATGCCCCAGGAAAGATGACAAACCCTGGTAGAACTGTGGAAGAAAGAGAGGATCCCTGCTGATGACAATTGTGTTTGGTGCCCACCTCAGGAAAACCATCTGTGCAATTGGCATGTTGGTTGGCAAGCTCAGCAAAAAGGCCAAGGACTTAATAGGCCATAACAACAACCTTGATGCCTCTAGAGTTTCCTATCCGTAACAAAACCATCCCTTTTCCAGAATAAAAATGAGACACCTTGGTCAGATTATCAGCACTTTGCCTACGGGTAACCAGCCAGGGCAATCCTGCCCCAGGGAAGTCCATATGCTGCAATAAAAGACCCATAGCATGGCTGGGGCTGGCCTGGGTCAGTTGATTCAGTCTCATAAGACTCAGGCTGGGAGGCTAAAAATGGCCGTGGTGATGTCAGAGCTTGCAGCTTTGGCCCCGTGGGCGGAGCCTGAGCTCTGACCCTCCCCCAAATGTCTACACTGCCATTTTTAGACTGAGTCAAGTGACTTGGGCTCAGAGACTTGGTGCCAAAGGCCTTTTATAGCCGTGTAGAGGCACCCGGAGGGAGAGTTTGGCTCATGACTTCAGGGCGGCCAGATTTTCACCAGAGTCACCAGTTGTCACAGTCGTGGACCTAGAACAGAAGTGGCCAAACCACAGCTCATGAGCCACAGGTGGCTGCCTTACAGTTAACGCATGTCTAGCAGAGCCCCCTCCCATTCTCCACCTGCAGGACTAGGGCGAGGGAAAGCAATGGGGTAACAGATAGGGGCGTCTGTCCAGCAAGGAGGGCAGTCTCTGGTATTTAGCCTCACATGAGGCTCATGACAGCAGGACCATCCCGAGGGAGGTGTGGGGCCTGGGGCAATGTCCCTCCCCGGTGTCCCAGGCACAGGATCCAGGACAATCCCCCTTCCCCAAAGCCTTGCCTCTCCCCATTTCCCGCTCCACTCCTCCCCCAAGCCCTGCTCCTGCCCCACCCCATTGCCCTCTCCCCCGGGGAACATGGTTTGGGGCATTACAGCAGCAGCAGCAGGGGTCGCGTCCTTCCCCCAACACTTACCAAGCAGGTGGCGGGAGCTGGAATGGGCCAGCAACCTGCTCTGCCCCCACCATGCCACCTTCCCGGCCCTCTGGGCCTTGCTTCTCCATGGGTAGCAGAAACCAGAGCACCCTGAGGCAGAGCGCTCTGCTTCCCGCTGCCACGGAGGAGCCACGGAGGGCAGGGTGGAGCAGGTTGCTGTACGCTCCGGCTCCCACCAGCCATGTGGTGAGTGGTGGGGAGCTACCAAGCCAGACCTCCATAATCTCCCAGTCCCTGGTGTCCATAGGATGGTTTTGTGTCTGCAGCGGCCACACCAGTTCATCCTATGGACGGGATAGCCCTGCATGATGGGATTTGGGGGTTCAGCAGTAGCGGGACAGGCATCTCCCATGGGACAGAAACTCCAAGCCCCAGAAGGCGGGCCAGGCTCTCGAACTTCTGAAAACTATAATGTGTGGCTTGGGAAGGGGACGGGGGAGTCAGTATGTTTGGCCACCCAAGTTCTAGGACCTTTCACCATGCTACAGTTTCTTATTACATTATTTCCCTCCTTGGACAATATACAAAGTATGACATAATGCCCCAGTCACTCTCAAAGATACACAAGGCTACAAACAGTCTACCAACCTAGCAGCACATTTCCGAACAAAACACAATTAAAATAATACAAATCGTGCTCAGTCATGTGGATGCATCATTACGTCTGTTGATGCATCCAGCCCATAAAACTGGGGATTTACCAAAGGAGTATGAGAGCCCGCTTCATTCAGGTGCCATGATCAGACATTTTAGGATATTTGTTACTATTTTGCTTTGTAAACGTCCAGCTATACATGCAAAAAATGAAGGGTAATTCTGTCCTCACGGTAATTTCCCTGGGACATGGGGTAAATGAGAGCAGAAGGTGCTCAGTTAGGGCATGTCTACACTAGGAAATTATTTCGAAATAACTCCCGAAATAATAATTTTTGAATAGCATGTCCATACCCTGGGGAAACCTTGAAATTAGTCAGAGGCAGGCTCTGTTAACGTGGACATGTGACTCCAGGAAGCACTCAGGAGTGCTTTGAATGGCTTTGAATGGCTCTGGGGAGTAGTTATTTTGAAATAGCAACAGTGGACGTCCACACTACCACTAGTTCGAAATAACTTATTTCAAAATAAGCGTTACTCCCGAGGAAAGCAGGAGTACAGATTTCAAAATAACCAGCCCATTATTTCGAAATAATGGGCGTGGCAGTGTGGACGCTCTGCTTGTTATTTCGAAATAACTCCCTAGTGTAGACCAGGGCTTATAGAACTATCATAAGATCTAGGTCTGGCTCCTTATATTTATTTGGCCATACTTCTTGAGTTTTATTCATGAAACGTTCTCTATTAGCTTCTTAATTTTAAGGGCAGGCCCTCTCTGGATGGCTATAATTTACTGTTATTACTATGTCCAGTAGAAACAATAAAAATATGTAGGTATCATCATTGTTTCCATGCAATGATGTCTGTAGTTGTGTTGGTCCCAAATATTAGAGATACAAAGTGGGTGAAATAATATCCTTTATTGGACCTACTCATGTTGGTATAAGAGCCAGGCTCTTAATCTACAGAGTTCTTCTCTCTCTAAAAAAAGTCTCAGAGGAGTAGCCATGTTAGTCTGTAACTTTAACGACGAGTAGTCGTGCGGTACCTTAGAGACGCATTGCCTCTAAAAAAAAGACATTTTATTAGAAATTAAAAATTAACATGGTATTAAAATGTAGAATAAAATCTTAAATATTCACACTGAAAAGGCATGAAGAAAAAGGACTGTCATCAAGTGATGGTCCTCAATATATTTGTTGTTTTCTTTAAATCAACACGCACAACCTGGGCAAAGCTAAGTCTAAAGTAACGAACTGGAATACCTCCAGGTGCTTCTCCCGATGGTACAAATGCATTTCCACATCTCACCCATTAGGTCAATGAGTCAAGAAAGAGGAGAGGGTTCCAGTCGGGGAGGTATCAATACAGAAGTGAACATCATGCTGATTTGGGGAGGTAATGGGATGATATTATGCTCACAATTATTTGCAAACTCAGTGTGCTGTCCTGACTGCCTGCCACTTGCTATTCCCAGTAATTTATGTACATTCCTGGAGGGGTTCAGAAGAAAATCTTAGTCCCTCAGCTGCTGTGGATGTTCTGTCAAAGTTAATATTCAGAAATCACAGTTTTTCTGTGACAAGAATGTTTAGACCCCTAAGAGAAGCATCCTGACTTTGGGCAGGTCTGCCTCTGTATCTAGCTTCATACATGTTTCTGCATCTTAGGAGGCGGGAGTTCCACTCCTTTACTACTAACCTGGGTTCACCTACAGGAGGTAAGTTTAACCCTTCTTTGAATGTTTTCCTATTAAATTTCTTAGCTGGAATGGCAGAAACAGCCAAGAAATCACTAGATTTTTTTAGGACTAAAATCTTTACAGATCATGCATTATTACTCTGTCCTTTCAGTGGCTTGGAATACCTTGATTTGAATACAAAAAAACTCCCTGTATTTTTGTAAATTACCCAACTTTTTTTTTTTTTACTCAAAATGAAATTACACCTCCGGGGAAGGCTGTAAAAATGCTAAGCAGCAGTTTGCATGCTCAAGTACTGTGCACAGACTGTATAATTATTTGCCTCCATGCACTGAGCAAATAATTCCTTGGATCCAGTTTCTAAAGGGGAAAAGTGACACTTTCCCTTTAAGGCTAGCGTGGTTTGTGTGCGTGTGTGTATGTGTGAGAGTGTGTGTGTCTCCTCCTCTTTGAGTGACACAGCAGTTAGATATGCCTATCAGTAACTTAAACCCCACAAACTCCACCTTCTAAGTGAGGAAGCTGTGGGTTGATGGAAATGTAGTGAGCAGATTGAGACAGACAGTGAATCATTAGCAAACTGCAACGCCAGGATGAACTTGTCTGGAACCTAAAAGGAGAAAACCGTCTGTGTGTGTTGTGCTTTGCCTTGCTGGGTTTTTGTTGAAGACAGCCAAAGTGGATCTAACAGCTGGTTGATCGCCAGTCCAAGATGCTTCTGGTTTCCCAGCGGGTCATGGAGCCACATATTCCAGTAAGTAGCATGGGGAATGGTTAGGACCCGGGCAAGCAGTAGCTGATTTAACAGAGCTAAATTCGCTCCCGGAGAGTTGTCTGGTGCCGTTTGTAATGGGAGCGCCTCGGAATTGTAAAGTTCTCAGGCGTGGTCCGGGGAAGCGCCCACCTTTATTCTGCTCGTTTGTATTTGTGAGACAGTGTAAACCTTTAAACCGGGCCACTTGGTGAGGGACTGATCGCTCCTGTCTTTGGAGCCGGTGTCAGTCTGGGGAGAAGGGCAGCTGCTTCGTGGGGGTCTGCGGGTGTCTAACATGGTGCTGAAGCAAGGTGGATTCCTTCGACTGATTTTTTTTTGTAAGAAAGTGGGACAGGCTGCTGTGTGGCCGGAGAGGTTTGAAACTCCGGGAGGTTTGCTGCAAGGAAGCAAAGTGCAGCCTCTGGGCTGTGGCTGCCTGGGAAGCAGCTGCTTTCCTCCTCGTTCTCGCTAGGATCGCTCGGGTCAGTCCGAGACTGTCTCCGAGGTCCCGGCATAGTTTTATTTCTGAGCCAAGCGCGCCGTGTGCACGATGTGAGCAGGGAGAGGGAGAACCCGATGCAGCCAGAAAGGGCTCTGTGATTGCTGCCTCTCTGCACCCCGGCACGGGGCTGAGCCGGATTCATGCAAACACTTTATTATTATTATTGCATTTCATCCTGAAATGTGTCTCCAAATCCGCCCGGAAAGGAAGGAGCTGCTGCCTGATTTTTATCCGAGATTAAATGCTGACTGCACAGACTAATGGGATTAGAAAACTGCCAATCCACTCAGCCCTTGAAGATGTCGTATCCCTGTGTAAACAGAGCAGTACAGGAAGGCTTGCTTCAGTCTAATTACTGGGGGCTTTTGGTTTCAACTTAGATCAAACAGACATAGGCGGATAAACCCCCCCTCATTTTAAGGGGAGTCTTCCACAAGGTGGCCCAGGCTGAGGGTGCTAGCGGCAGCGGTGTCTGGTTTTTTTTTTAAAGAAAGTGTTTGATTTCTATTGGCATAAAAAAAAAAGTCAGTGGTTATTTCGGAGTGTAAAGTGCACACGAAAGGCGGGCGGGACGGGAACAAAAGACCCGGCGGGGAGCAGGAGGAGCCCTCGAGTTGTTCCTTAAAAGAGTTTGCAGCCCCGAGTCTGCCCCCGCGCCGGAGCGGGCTGCGCGTGTGTGTAAACAGGAGCGGCCCCCAGGAGCGGCGAGGGGGTGCAGCCGGAGCGCGCGGGGGCTGCTGACTCACGTTTGCAAACTGTTTGGGTTTCTCAGCCTGCGATGCGGAGCAAAGCGAGGAGCGCTCGTGCGGCGGCGCCCGGGCCCCCCTGCAACCTGCAGGCTTTGGAGGGCGGCTCCTTGTCTCCCTTCGCTTGCCTTGGGCCCACCCCCGAGTCCCGCGGCCCTGCCTCCGCCGGGAAGTGGCCGAGGGGGCGGGTTTGTTTGGGTGGCATTTGGCTTCTGCTCGGCGCTGCCTGGCCCCGGGGGGGCGGAGCTCGCAGCCGGTGTGTAACCAGGGGGGGCTGGGAGCTTTGCAGGGAGTCGGGCGGGCGCTTCCTCCCAGGCCCCCCGCTGCTGGACGGACGCGGCCCCGGGCGCCCGGCGGGGGCAGCTGGCTCGGTTGCAGGCGAAGCCTGGGACGCCAGAGCCGGGCTCCCGTCTGGCGCCGATGAGCCCGGCGTGGCCTGGCTGCTGGGCGGAGAGCCCCCCCTTTCTGCCCCCCCCCCGGGAAGGGGGGTGACCTCCACCATGACCCCTCCCCCCTCTTGCTGCTGGACGCTTGCCCCGGCCTGGCGGGCCGAGGGGGGGGCTTCCCCGGGCAGAGCAGCCGCGGGGCGAAGCTCCGGGTCACCCGCTGGTCTGGGCTCCGCCTCGCCTCCTTCCTTCCTTCCTTCCTGCTGCGGGTTGCGACATCGCCGCCTGGCTCCCCCGCCCGGGCGGCAGGCTGGGAGCGCTGAACGCCCTGGAGAAAGCGGGGGGGGGGGGGTAAATGGAGCAAGGTGGGGGGGTGTCACCTCTTGTGCCGTGCGGGTCTAGGGTCAGCCCCGATCCCTGGTGCATTGCTTGGAGGAAGGAGAGGAATGGCCCCCAAGGCCTAGCACGGGGGTGGGGAACTCGGGAAGCAGCCCCTGGCTTGGCTGGATCCAGCCCCTAAGACTCAGGGCCCTCCTCCAGGGAGCCCCCCCCCCCGCCGTTCCTCTGCGGGGCTGGAGCGCACTGAACCCCCAAGCCTGGGGTCCCCTAGGTTCTGGTGCGGGAGAGGAATGTGGGGAGTGTCTTTCTCCCTCGCTGAGGGTTTGGTTTGGTTTCTGCTTCTCACTTGTGTGCAGCCCCCAACTGACTTTTTTCTGTGGGTCGCCCCCCACTCAAAAAAAGATTCCTCACCCCTGGCCTGGGGGGGTGACCTGAATGAATGAATTAATGCAATACCTACTGCCACCAGAAGTGAGCCCCCCCCCCCCCAAAATCAAATTACCCTAATGTGGGAATTCTTCTTCCTTCCTCCACAATCCACTTGCTAGTAGGCAAGGGAGGCAAAAAAGCATTCTCAGGTGCCTTTGCCCTTCCCTGGTTTAGCATGTCCATACACAAAACTGACACTGACAAACAATAAACCCTGTGTAGAATGTGGGCTCTCCCCTCTTACCCGCCATGCCTTCCTTTGTTGCTTGCCTTCTGGAGCAAGATTATTGGAAAATAAAGCTGCTGATGTGAGAGATGGAACATATGGTGTCTCCATAAGAGAGGGAGCTGAAATGGCCTTGAACCTGTGCGACTGACCAGCTGTTTGCTGCCAGCCAGAGCAGCTAATCAGCTCTCCCCCTTAAAGAAACATCTCTCTTTTCTCTAGGTGCTCATAGTTTGCATACTAAGTAGCATATTCTCAACAGGGGGAAAAGTAATGGTCTCACATATTGCTTTACTAGTTATTGGCACGCTCCCCAGCCCAACACGCCCACACACTGAGCATGAGAATATATTTTCCTATACATTTATGTAAGAAAGCTGATTACAAGTATAATATTAGGGGTGGGAGGCACTAATGCTGTGATGGGAGATGCCAGATGCTTGCAAGACAAACATATGTGTTTTTTGCATAGGAGAAGCTCAGATGAAAAGCAGGTCGAACACACATGCATACACACCTCTAAATCCAGAGGCAGGCAAGAGCGGTTTGAACAAGTTACTCTATCATCTTAAATAATCTTAATGTCCCTGTTTTGGCAGTGACCATTTTCAGTTGTTTCTCTCTGCCATATGTTTGGAAGGGGGGAAAGAAAGCAATCTGGGAAAGATGTGTCTGGTTGGAGGGAAGAGGTGGGTTGAGGGAGAGAGCTGGAAGGAAATTCCATGTTAGGAAACCATTAGCAAAGGGTGACTTCTAATGTTTTCCTGCCACTGACGTTGACAGTGACACAGATGCGTGGGTTGAAACAGGAACGTCACTGAGTTTTTAAACTCAACCAGGAAATAAGTCTGTTGCTGAGGGATGAAAAACAAATACTATGTATCGTAAAGCAGGTGATAGGCAGTTAACAGCTCCTCTCTCCAGTGAGTGAAAAGCTATTTGATGTTTACAGCTGAGCAGCCCAAAGCAAAAATTGTTCTTTTCTGTGTGGGTTTCTGATTACAATAAATACATAAATATTCTTTCAACTAATAATTCCAACTCAGAAGGGCAAATATTTGTAAGACTCCGCTTTTAGATCCTAGAAACAGGGTAATTTCTTTTAGACTTTGAAGAGTGAAGGTAGCTATCAGTGTTTTTTTGGAAGAGTTACTACTGGCAGCAGTTAAAATATTACTCTTCCTGTGACTTGGAGTACAGATATTAGGTGCCTTGTAAATACACTCTATTGGGTATTTTGTAGTGAGTTGTTCTTAAGTAGTCACAATGAAATATTCATATTTATATTGAAGCACCTATAGATTGCATTTCTGGTTAGAGACCCATTGTGCAAAGCACCATCTAAACATGCAGGAAGATATAGTTACTGCCATAGAGAGTTAATAATCAAAGATCTCAATCCTGCAATCAGACCTCTGCAGGAACCAGGGTTAGCCCACAGGGATCTAATTACAGAATTGGGACCAAACTAGAAACTAGCTGCAATGAGTGTAATGAACAATAGAAAGGAGAGGTGAAGGACACTGGGAACAGTAATAAGAAAGCTAAACAATGGATAACTTAAGGATTCCCAATCATTTGATCGATAAATGTCTCATGTTCCGTGCTGTTCACCTACACGTTACTTTAAAAGAACTTGTTTTAAAAGTTAAATAGCTGCAGAAGGATCACTTAAATCTGGCAAGGGTGGGATAATTAGATTTAGGCAAACTTAGGGGAGGGGGAATAATGGTGGGAAAATGGTAGGAAGCTGGGCTAGAGCTTTTAAATATGAAGGAAACAGAAAATCCCAAAGTTTTCACTGTTCCTGTCTGCTGGCCATTTGTGAGTTGTCAGCAATGAGATACCTTTAGATCAGTGTTTCTCAAAATGGTCCACGGATCCACTCTGAGAAACCTGCTACCTGGCTGCTCAGGTTTCTTTATTTACCAGCTCCGCAGCCACAGAGCCTCAAGGCTCCCATTGGCTCCGGTTCGCCGTTTGCTGTAAACGGCGAACTGGAGCCACAAGGTTCCATGGCTGTGGAGCCAGTAAATTAAACAAACCTGAGCGGCCAGTTACCAGGTTTCTCAGAGTGGCTCCATGGACCGCTTTGAGAAACACCGCTTTAGATGAAGGTTCTGGTAAGTTACGATTCCTTAGTAATTGATATTTTCAGATAAAGATAGCAAAATCAATTGAGGGCACATTTCCAAAAAATCCTCTTTATATCTGACAGATTTGCCGCTCACTTATTTAAGGAATGATTAACATTGTACACTGCTAATTTTCACCCTCTATAGGGAGAGCAGTATTTTAACTCATTAGTAAGGCTTTCTGTCTGCCCAACGCTGACTTGCCATTTAGAAAAATGTATTTCAAACCGAAGGAAGCAGAAGATACGCCAAAGTCTTGCATTAAAATGTTATATATCAATATTGATTTCTGTAAAGGTGGTGTTTGTTGTAAAGAAGTAGCTTTTATCCCCTTAAGCTCTTTGGCAATTATCTGACCGCCATAAATGTTGATACGCACAGAATAGATGTAACTAAAAAAAAAAAATCTCTTCACCCAAGCAAAAAAAGGCCTACTGTTTGTTGGAGCAGATAGAATGCTGAGAGCATGAATAGACAAACCCATATGTCGCTGGTGAGAGAGATAAATGATGGCCGAACAGGAGCTGGTTACTATGGATCAGCACAATAAACTAATTCCCATCATACACCTCTCTTAATAATATACCAGTTTCAGTGCTATTGACGGGTAACCTAGGTAGCACCAGTCAACTGTAAGTTTTTCAACTGTTCTTTTATACATCTCAAAGAGTAGTTGGGACTGTTCTAATTTTTTCAGCTGTTGAGTCCTAAAATTATGCAGCACTTCATTTTTTGTCAGGAACGTGAGAGGGAAAACTTCGAAACTTGCCTTAGAATGCCACATGTAGAAGATACTTTGGTATGGTCATTAGGAGTTTTTATCTTTTTTAACACGTAAGATGGGCATGGTCAGAAAGGCATTTATTTCAAGTAAGCTAACTGCATCTGCACTTACCAATATGCTGTCTGAGTTCCTGGTATGTTAAACTGAAATATTTCTTTATTTTGAGTGGAGGTGTAGCAAAAGTACATCTTATTTTATTGATTACATTGCTGGTGATCAGTAGAACTGCTCTGGCGTTCTTTGCCTCACTTCAAGCTCCTGACAGCTGCGGGAAAACTTGACAGAACAATCAGCATTTTACAGTCATTTCTGTATTTCTCTTGCTCTTTATTACTGGGAGCATTTTTTTGTGGAAAACCAAATGTTTGTTACTTAAAGGTTTCACTTTATCTCCCTTTTCCTGCTGGATGTTCATCACCTGCGGTTCCCCGTGGACTAGATTGTGCCATTTTAATTCAGGATGTAGGTAACTCTCGATGTAAGTAAGGGTTGCAGAAATGAGACCATAGTTTTCCATGTATGAATGACCTACTTTTCAAAGTGGTCAGTTGCACAGTCACAGTGAGTAATGCATTCAGACGGGGGCAACTAGAAAGTGTGAATGAGATCTTAAAAAATGTAGGTTCTTTATTTCCCCTGGTATTACACACCTCAATAATAATAATAATTAATAATTAATTCAAAATGGAGGGAAAGGAAGCAAAGCAAAGGAAAAGATGGTTTGCTTTGTGTGGAATTTTCCAGACTGTCGCATGAACTCTTTTGAAAAGCATGTGCCATGGTTGTGGCTCTTGGATGAAATGGGTTGCATTCGGTAATGTATTTTGTCGGAGGTAGTTATGTTCTTTTCTCTCTTGGCGGGCCCGTTCTGGTAACACTTCGGCACATGAGTGGCCTACTAATCTAAAAAGGACTGTGATTTTTCACATATGAGTAGGGGTTCGCAGTTCATATCCCGTGTCCCTGAAGGACAGTGTGAAGTGCCGTGCTCCCATGTCTCAGGGCGGTTTGTTGGAAGAGAAAAGGCTGACTAACCTGGGGGAGGCCATCATTTGGCTCCAGTTTTGGCTGGCGCTTGTATGGGAGAGCAGCTATGTGAGAGGTGTGAGCTTGCGGAAGGCCAGACTGATTTGCCCCACTGGGCTCTGTCCATGTGTGAGGGACACAGTGCTTTAAAAATGGCCCATGAGTTGATGGGCCTATGGTACTGTGCTTCTCCTGCTTTCTCCAAACATCATCCACCAGCAGTAGCTCACTGCCGGTGCTGGGTTTGACAAATTACGCACACAAAGGGTATTATGATTATTTGTATGGGTGTAGCACCTAGGAGCCCCTGTCGTGGACCAGCACCCCATTGTGCTAGGCAGGGGGTCTCCAGTTCAATTTACCTTCAGGCCAATGCCAGTCCTCAAATCCCCATAGTGGGCCAGCGGGCACCCCTCTCCGGCAGGCCTCAGGGCGGGGGGGAGAGGCGGTCTCCATGTGTCCCCTCTCCCAGTGCGTCTCCCGGCTCCCAAGCCAGCCTGCGTTTCCTCCTGCCGCAATGAAGTGGAGTGACCAGGCAGGCCTGGGAGATGGCAGCAGAGCAGAGGCAGCTGCGTTGCTCTGCTTCCCCAAAGCTCCTGCCGCCAATGTGAGAGTGAGGGGGGCCGACGCCAGTTGGCACCTCCTGCCTGGCCCACCGGTAATTCCCCGAGTCCGGGTCCCTTGGGGGAGAAGGCTTGAGGGAAGGGGTACACTGGGGTGGGGAGAGACAGGGTGGGGGAAGTGGCAGGATGGGGGCAGAGCAGAGGCTGGTCTTGGGGGAAGGTTACGGACCACAGGAACTCGCATGCCAGCCACCATTTGTGAGCCGGATTGTGGAACTTTTCGGATGGTTCATGGGCCGCGAGTTTCAGACCCCGCTGCTAGGCGCTGTCCTGACCTGAAATGCCTGTGAATCATACAGTGCTCTCCTGGGATTCGGGAGGGGCCACTTGGCCTACACTCATAAAGGGAGGCAGCAGACGGCATGGTGTGGCCTTGGCATCTCCCATCACTCCTCTTGGGGCAGGAGGACCTTCTACTACCCCTTAGTCTAGTTCAGTGCTCCCGGCGTGACGAGCATTGACCTGTTAGAGGACTGCCACTGAGAGGAGGCCAGTGAGCGAATAATCATGTATTCCGCATGCTGTCCAAGTGCTACATATATTGTTATGAGCCAGAGAATCAGCCACCTGGTCCTTCTCGTGGACCATTTCAAACCGCTGCATCTCTCTTTGCCTCCCTACTGCAGGCAAAGCACTTGGCAGCTATGTCAAGGCAGTTCTGTGTCAGTACCTCCTGGAGCATGTCCTAGTTCATGCATCATCGATGGGCTGATATTTTAGGGCTGTGTCCAGTGTTACCGATGCACTCCCAAGTAGATCCAAGAACTTGGAGAGACTGCAATTCTCTGCCACTTTGGCTTTGTCTACACTAAGCCATTTAAAGTGCCGCTGCAGCAGCGCTTGCACCTGAAAGTGTGGTCATGGGCAATGCACAGGAAGAGAGCTCTCCGGGCGCTCCATGTAAACCACCTCTGCATGGGAAGTTGCCAACAGCGCTGGGAGCATAGCTCCCAGCAGTGTTGTCTGTTTCGCATTCTGTGTGTGTTTTCACACCCCTAAGACAGAAAGATACAGCACTGCAAAGTGCCAGTGTAGACTTGGCCTTAGACTGTGATATTTTCTTTTGAATCTACCTGGTGATTTAGCTACAGCGGCCCATTGTTCAGGAACAGACAGCTGGAGGTTCAATCTGTTGCAGAGGAGATATGGATTACCTCTGCAGGGGAGGGTGTTAGTTGTCTTATTGTTTCACCCCATGTCAGGCAATCTATTGAGTGGCATCAGTGTTAGCCCTGGGGGAAGCCAGTTTTTTTTAGCACCTTGCACCTTCAGAGATAATGTGTAAACCAAGTGGGATGGAAGGCATGGGGGAGAGGTGAATGTAAAAGCAATGGATCTTTTCGTAGCATAAATGCTACTCGGCCTTTCTGTTTCTAATTAGAAACCTTGTTTTGAGGGAATTAGAAACTGGCTAATAAGACAGTTTACATCAGTCATGAGGGTCAGAGAAAATATTTACTTGAACTAGACACACACACACACAAATTAGTAGAAAGTATCGACATTGCCCGCCCAAGTATCTTGTATTTTGCATTGGTTGTTCCCTATTCTACTCCACATCAGTGAATTAAATACCTAAAAATAAAAAAAAATTACCTCTCTCAAACATGACGATTTAATTTGTCAGAATTATGCAGCAAATTTTATTTTTGAAGGGAGTAGGTAGAGCTCTGGTATTCAAGATCTGCATTAAAATCAGAACCAAAAAGATAACTTCCTAGCTGTTAATATTAGAGGTGGATCATCCTGTGATTGTAAAAAGCCTGTAGTGCTATGTAAGGCTCTTTCCTTTCAAGTTGTTGATCTTGGTCAGGCTGTCAGGTCGTATACAATAACGATAGCATTGATTTCTAAATCACATGTTTTAAATAAGATTTAGATGTTAATACTGGCTATCTGATGACTTGTGAATGTTGCTCCTTTTGGTTGGATCGCAGTTGTAATGTATTTGCCAATCTCACGTGTTTTTTGTGCATATTCTGAAAGACTGGCAAGCTGTATGCTATGTTTTGTGAAGAGGGCCCAGTTTTACTAAGCTGCTTGTCTGTCAAGGATTAATTTAACCTCTAATTACTACATTTTCTTCACAGTTTGCTGCACATGAGCATGTTATAACAAAAGCACAAAGAAGTATGCCATTTTATTTAGCCACTACTCTGAAATTAATTTAGGGGGTATGGACCTGACACACTTGGTGTTAAAATAATTGTGCTGGCATTAGAATGATGGTACCCAATCTTGTTGCTTCTAATGAAAAATTATTATTACTGTTTCGGCAAATATTTCCCCATAAGAAGAGCATGGCCTTGCTTTAATCCATTCAGTCTTTTTTGGGTGAATTTCAGGCTTTTGTAAGGGTGATTTGTAAAGGTCTTCTTAATTGCAACAAACAAGCATTTAATATGGCTTGAGTTTCTTCCAGACTGTTTTTTTTAATAGATAATCTTAGAAACAACGAACAAGGCTGTACAGCCTTCTCAATCTGCATGTTAAACTTACACTGACATCAAAAGAGGAGCTTTGAGAACAGGGTATGGGCCTAAAGGAAGGTGGTGAATCTGGTTTTGTGATGAATCATGTTTATGAATCTCTTCTTTCCATGTATTGTGCTCAGTAATGTTTACATTGAACTGTTTTGGGGTTTTTTTCAGTTAGGCTGGGAGGGTCTAGCTATCTCAGCAGCAACACAGCAATTCTCTAGCCGTGGCAGAGAAAAGACCTGTATTGCCTGCTAGATCTTTTTCAAGCATCTCTTCTTCCCAACATTGACCACCTCGGAGCAGGCTTACTGAAGTTGCTTTGAAAGTGTAATTTATTACATATGGCTGGAAAATAATTGGCCACATACTGCCGTTTTACTTCTAGCAGAAACAAAAGGTCACTGTTTGCTTTGGGGTCATGTATGTGAGGTTTGCAGGGAAAGCCCAATCCCGCGGTCCTTGCTCAGGCAAAACTCTCTAATTGAATTTGATAGGGTGCTTCCCCTAAGTAGGGACAGGGTAAAGACAACCAGGCTTTTTACTCGGAAACTGGCCTTACTGAAGTAAAACACTCTTCACCGAGGACTAGGGAAGGAGTGAAAGGATTGCCATAAGGAACAAGAAAGAGATGGATCTTTGTCCTGAAGAGAAATCAGATTATTTGCAGGAATTCTTCTGTATTTTCCTCTCCTAGCCCAAAGTACAACCAGTTACTGTAATCGTTTACTCCCATAACCCCTCATTTGAGGGTAAATTGAAACTAAATTAAAATCAATCAGTGTAAGGCTGGATGGTTCAATGTGCTGGTAATGAGATATGGAGTCTTCTGGTAACCAAAAGTTACATTTCCATGTCTGTTCGATAGCTAATGTGCAGCAAGTTGTCAGTCCCATCCCAGAGCTTAGTGGTCACAGATGTTCCTGTGACATTTGGTACCTTTGTGTGCAACCTTGGCAAAGAGGCCAAAGACTGAATGAGCACGGAGGCTGAGTAATGCTTTTACTATTCAATTAACCGATATTTAACATCCCTTTAAATGCCCATTAAATAAATATGGACATTATTTAAAATAACCTCTTTATGGTAAACTTAACATTCAGATAAAGTTAGACAGCTGAAGCCTTCAACAACAACAAAAGTTCTAGTTACACCCATCTTTTTTACTCCAGTGACACAAATAAACCAAATGTAGTTCTTTTTATATGGACATTGCTTACAGGTATCTTCCTCTTTGGTGGAGGCAGTAATGAAGAAAAAGTTCTGTAAGGACTGGGAAATGGGACATGCTTTCAGCAATACGTTATAATAGTTTGTTCACCAGCTGAGGTTTTCACAAGGTTATATTTGCTTCAATTGATTATGTGAACATGCTAAATGGATATGGTAGTTTGTACTGTTCCACTCAAGCCTAGAAGCCCTTTCTCAATACAATCAGGTAATAGTTTCAAAAATAACTATCAAATACTCATCTGGCCTGGTTAACAGAGAGAGACGAAATATATGCTGACGGTAATTTCATGTTGCTGTGGCCAGATGCTTCAGCTTGTCCTAGAATTTTCAGAACTCAGAATTTATATATGGAAATAAGCTTAGAACTTTTCTGGTATTTCAGTAACCTCGTAGATAGGAATGTAAAATCCTGTTTAATTAGTTAACCAGTTAAACATTAAGTTTAACCAGTTAACTGATTAAACGAGGGTGGGTGCGGGTGGGGCCGCAGGCTGGGTTGGGGCAGCCCCCCGCCATGGACAGAGGCTGCTTCAGCCCCTTTGCTTCCGGCCCTGTGTGGGGCCGAAAGCAGCAGCCCCACCCCGGAGCCAATAGAGCCACTGCCACTTCTGGGGCCACTTCCAGTCCGGTACAGGGCTGCCAGCTCCCAACCCATGTGGGCTGGGAGCTGGGAGCTGGCAGCTCCACACAAGGGGCCTGGCAGAGCTGGTGATGCTTAGTGGGTAGTCGGTTAACCGGTTAGCTGTTGACAGCCCTATTAGTAGATCATGTTTAAGGACTTGGGTTTTGCCTGCTTCTCTAGCCATACTTATTTTCTTAATTAACTCTGTTGATTTAAAAAAAAAAAAACGCACAGGCTGCAAAACCAATTATGTACAGTACTGCAGTTAGATATGCGGGCAGAAGGTTTTGATCTCTCACTGCCACATGGTGACTCATTAGACAAGAATGTTTCTCCCTTTTCAAAGAGTTATTCACGACAAGCAGCAAATATCTGGTTTTGATGCTACTGCTCTGAAATCCCTGACATTGCTGATATATTAACTAAGACATAGTTCTTCAAGATTATTTGGTCACAGGACACATTAAGATTTGTTTCACAACTAGGGATTTTTTAAAAGTACTATGTTTTAAGGGTGATTTTAGTACCTAGATTTGAGTCTAAATATTCCAACTTAAATAAAATGTATTGCTTTTTAATAATGATTGGGGTCATTCAAGTACTTTAATTGTGGATTGTTTAAGTTATTTTCATACACATGGGTCTGTTTAATCACTGGTGTGTTTTTTTAAATAATTGCATTAGGTAACAATGGAATGTTGGCATTTGTCTGATGTGGAAGATTCTTCTGCCTTTTGCCACCAATGGTGTTATACGTTGCAGATTTTCTAATGTTTCATCACATAGCACTGTCAGTGAGCTGTTCTTGAGTGACAGCCAAAATCCACCCAAAGAAGTGTCCTTTGCTTAATATCTATACTCTTCTTGACTCTCTGAACCTTTTCTTTTTATCTCTTCTTCCCTTATATTCCCCCATCAGATCTGTAGAATAGATAAAGTTTGAAATCCTTTTTGTTGCATCTCCTGCATGGTTGGCTTGAACCTTACCTAGCTGTGGATAGATGTTTTTGTGGTTGAAGGAACACTTGACTTTGACTTGAAACAGAAAGGGCATGAATTAATGGCTTTCAGTCTTTATCAGAAGTGAATCTTGGTCACAGATCCCAGAAGGTAGATCAGCCCTAATTTCAAGTGAAAGTCCTATATCTTCAAATAATGTTGAACGTCACTTAAAGTTCAGTATTCTCAAATTCCATGTGTGTAGATCGCGTGAAATGTAAAGTTTAGGATATGCGTGAAGGATATACATGAAAACTGGGATGCTTTCTTTTTTACTCTTTCAAGGGTCCTAAAGTTTGTCAGCTGTAATGGAATAATATGATTACAGGCAGTCCCCGAGTTACGCGGATCCGACTTATGTCGGATCCGCAGTTACGAACGGGGCTTTTCTCGCCCTGGAGGACAGGAGCGGTGGGACGCCCAGATGCGCCACGGTCCGCCGCCCCCGTCCTCCGGGGTGAGAAAAGCTGCTCCCCGTCTCCCTGGTCTGCAGGGAGATGGGGAGCAAAGCCTTGGAGCACGCCCGCAGCAGGACAGCCCGGGTGCACTTGAGCTGTCCCCCTGCGGGCGTGCTCCGCGGCTTTGCTCCCCGTCTCCCGACCGGCAGACCAGGGAGATGGAGAGCAAAGCCTCGGAGCACACCCACAGTGGGACAGCCGTGGCGCGCTTGGGCTGTCCCGCTGCGGGCGTGCTCCACGGCTTTGCTCCCCGTCTCCCTGGTCTGCAGGGAGATGGGGAGCAAAGCCTTGGACTGTCCCGCTGCCCGCGTGCTCTGCGGCTTTGCTCCGCGTCTCCCAGGTCAGCAGACCAGGGAGACGGAGCAAAGCCGTGGAGGACTTGGGCGGTCCCGCCACCCTGTCTCCCTGGTCTGCTGGGGGGGGTGCAGCTAGTGCCCCCCCCCCCCAGCAGACCAGGCTTTTCTTGCCTACCCCTGGGGAACAGCAGCTGGGGGCTGCCGGGTTGGTCCCGCAGCGCCGCTCCGGACCAACCCGGCAGCACCCCAGCTGCTCTGCCCCAGGCGTCCTGATTCAGCCGCTGCTGGTCAGTTTCAGCAGCGGCTGAATCAGGACGCCTGGGGCAGAGCAGCTGGGGTGCTGCTGGGTTGCTCCAGTAGCGCCGAGGAGCCGCGCTACTGGAGCAACCCAGCAGCACCCCAGCTGCTCTGCCCCAGGAGTCCCCAAGTAAGCCGCTGCTGAAACTGACCAGCAGCTGACTACAGAAAGCCTGAGGCAGAGTTGCTCTGCCCCAGGCTTCCTGGAATCAGCCGCTGATCAATTTCAGCAGCAGCTGACTTGGGGATGCCTGGGTTTCTTAAGTTGAATCTGTATGTAAGTCAGAACTGGCTTCCAGATTCAGCCGCGGTTGAAACTGAGCAGTTTCAGCTGCGGCTGAATCTGGACACCAGTTCCGACTTACATACAGATTCAACTTAAGAACAAACCTACAGTCCCTATCTTGTACATAACCCGGGGACTGCCTGTACTTCGTTGTGTTAAACTAAAAAGATAAATCTAAGTGCCTTGGGAATGGGAAATAGATCCAACAATCAGAAAGCAAACAAGTTAATAAATGTGAAGCATTTCTGCACTGCTCACTGCAGAAATGCTACTTCTAGGAGATTGTGGCGATAGCTATGACTTTGGGACAGTCTATTAGTATAATTATGTTCATTAGACATCATGCCACTAATTGGATGCTGTGAGTGCACTGTGTTTTGAAGGAGGAGTGTTTGGCTTCTATTAGCAATAGATTTATTAAGTTCTTGAAAGACACAAATAGAACTAGAAAGCACTCCATTTTGCTTCTCAATCTTCTCTATATGCGTGTTTTCCAGCTGGAAAGTGTTTTGACTTCCAGGCAGTCCTGCTTGCCTTCAGTCCTTGTGGTTCTGAATATCGCCTACCAACTCTTTCTTCTCTTCTCCTCCCCAAAGCTGACAAGATACACTGCTTTGGAATGAGTCTCCACTGAATTCAAAATTAGCCACTCTCAATCCTTTCTGATGATCACATGCCCAAACCACATACAGCCAGCATTCACTTTAGAAAGGCAGCATGCACAGAAATATTGCGAGCTGTGGTAATGTGGACAGTCAAGTGCTATTGTGTGAGGAAACCCGTAGCCCTTGCTGGCATGGAACTGATTTTTAGATGTTGTTACTTTGTGAAGCTAGGGTGTGAATTAATTATTGCAAATCTTACGTAAGCCAATAGCTTTAATTTGATCATATCTAAGAATGGCAGCAGTGGCAAACTGCAGGGTAAATGGCTGATACTGGCAGCTGGCCAGTCCTTCTAAGTGTCTTATATCTGTAATTGCATTTCTAATATTTCATGATTTAAAATGCCCACCACAGAGTTTCAGACTCACCCATAGAAAGCCCCTTTGTTAGTAGTCACATTGTGAGTAGAAATATAGAACTTTACACTGGGATCGTGGAAAGTTGTACCACTGAATGGCGTACCATCTGCCACAACTTTTTTACGAAACCAAGAGTTCACTTACGTTAAATTGCCCTAGTGTTACATGACTTTATCACATTGACACACAATTACAAAGGAAACATATTCTCAGTGTGTGGGTGCATGATTAAGAAAATGCAGCTCGCCAAAACTAGCCAGTACCGTCTGCTTTACTCGGTTTTTTTGGGTTTTTTTGTTTGTTTGTTTTTAAGAAGCCTGATAAGTGTCTACAGCAGTGAGGGCAACCTGCAGCCCGTGGGCCGGTGGGCCGCATGCAGCCCATCAGGATAATCCATTGTGAGGGCGCAAGATGTTTTGCTTATGACACTATCCATAAACAAGACCACCCACAGCTCACCATCCCGGCCAAGGGGAGATGCAGGAAGCAGTGGCAAGCATGTCCCTGTGGCTTGCACAACTTCCCATAGTTCCCATTGGCTGGGAACAGTGAACCACGGCCATTGGGAGCTGTGGGTGGCCATGTCTGCAGATGGTCTACATCAGCAAAATGTCTCGCAGCCTGCCAGTGGATTACCCTGATGGGCCGCAAATTGCTCGCTAGTGGTCTACAGGTATAGTTTGTGTATAACTTGCATGTCCACGGGGCTTAAGCTTCTGCTATGATTTCCATTGTAAACTTTATTCTAATTAACCTGTACATATTTTTTGTGTGGAAACCTGCTATTTTGTTTCTCCACGTTTTAGTGCACTAATAGATGAACGTTTTCTTTATCCTTTACTGTGTTTCTTCAGTTTTTCCTCCTTTTATTTTATCTCTGTTCTGTAACAGCAATAAGACTTTCTTCAGCAGAAGATAAGAAGTGCTCTGTCCATCTGTCCATGTGCAGTGCCTTTTTTCCTTGTCAGATGGTGGAGACAGGTATTAAACAGAGAGATAACCTGCAAGGGGGCTTGCACCTTTTCTTCCGTCTGTCTCAGCTGGCAAAATTGTCATAGATTGCTCTGTAAACATTTCAACTTTATTGGTTAAGATTTGTCTGCAAGCAAAGTTGGCTCTCCCACCTATCTAAAGCCCACCTGTTAGATTACTAACCAAAAGCAGCCATCTATTAATTTAGACATTAGTGCAAAGCTGCAATATGTAGTGTTTGGCTTTGAACCTATGCTGGTTGTAGACTGAAAGTCTCACTATAATGCAAGCCCACTGAGATGACTCTGAAGATTATGTGAGTTGCATATGAAACTGCTGCCTACAACTCCATCTGCTGCCGAGGTTTTTGAGACAATTGATTCACTAATTTGGTGGAAAAATAGATGCCCGTCCTTTTCCAGCCTAAGACGTGGGCGTTATAGACTGTCTTGAGGCTCCATCATGCTGTGGATCAGAGAATTGGTGTTCTTCTCCCTTGAAGGTAGGCTTTTTTATAAGATAGATTATGTAGCAATACATCCTGATATCGGGACTGGAGGCATATGTTGCTCCTCAGAGGAAGTAGCTGTAATTAATTCAATGTAAAAAAGCAGAAGGGACCCTCAGAAAGGTTCGTAGGTTCTCCCTACAAACTTTCTACATATATGGATAGAAATGAATCTCCTTAGGTGTCACTAGAAGATAAAAGCTGATCTATAAATATGAATGCGCCAAAGTGAATATGTGGGTAGAACTTCAGTTTCCTACATGACTAAGAATACCAAGCTTTAGGTGGCATTCCGTCTGAGATGATAGTGGTTTCTGGAATGGAAATATTTATCTTTTCTATGTTCAGGAAACTGAAACACTATTGATTAGTATTTATTTGTACACTGGTCCAGGAAGAAATGGTTTGTAAGTTGGCTGGCTACAGGGACTTGCATTTCCTGCCTGAGTCCTCATGTATTGGACCAATGGATATCCTAGAGATCTTTGTACGGATGTAATAACTGTATTTAATGCGCCAGTGATTATTTTTATCTCCAGAACACCTCACAGATATCAACCAGTAAATCCGCCCATTATACCTGTGAATGAGGTAAAAATAAGTATTGGTCTTCCCATTTTACAGAGGAGGATGGGGAAACTAAGGCAAAGAGACTGAAGTGATGTGTCGAAGGCTGCAAAGGAAGCCAGAATTAGGCCAGATCTGCACTACAAGGCTGCGTCTAGACTGGCATGATTTTGCGGAAATACTTTTAATGGAAAAGTTTTTCCGTTAAAAGTATTTCCGCAAAAGCGCGTCTAGATTGGCAGGGATGCTTTTGCGCAAAAGCATCTCTGGCCAGTCTAGACATGATTTTGCGCAAGAAAGCCCTGATCGCCATTTTAGCCATCAGGGCTTTTTTGCGCAAAACAGTTCTTCCCTGTCTATACTAGCCCTCTTGCTCAAGTAGTCTTGCACAAGAGGGCTTTTTCCCGAGCGGGAGCGTGAAAGTATTTGCGCAAGAAGCACTGATTTTGTACATTACAAAGTCAGTGCTCTTGCGCAAATTCAAGCAGCCAATGTAGACAGCTGGCAAGTTTTTGCGAAAATCTTGCCAGTCTAGACGCACCCCAAATGTATTGGTATAATGACATCACTCATGGTGTGAAAAATCCACACTGGAGTAACATAGTTATGGATCTGGGCAAGCAAGATAAGGCCCATGGGCTAGATGCAGCCCTCCAATCTTTTCAGTCCAGCCTGCAACCATATCCTGGCCAATGGGAGCTGAGAGATTGTGCTGAGGGCAGGAGCAGCCAATGGGAGCTGAGATATTGTGCTGGGGGTGGGAGCTGTGCATGAAGCTTCTCCCCTCCCCACCGCATGGCGCAGAGAGGAACATGGAGCAACCAGCCACTTTGAGATATGGGAGCCTGCTTGAAGGTCCCGCTGGGCTGCTGGCTGGGAGTCGCCTAGCCAGCACCTCCCAGCCAGAGCCTGCCTCTGGCATCCCACCCATGCCCCAACACCCTGCCCCAGGTCATCACCCACTCCTGTGTATGGTCATTACCCAAACACTCTGCACCCCTCTAACTCCCTGCCCCAGGTTAGAATCCCCTCCTGCATCCTCTCCTCTCCTCTCCCATATATCCCTCCTGGACTCTGCATCCCAAACCCCGGCTCCACATCACGACTCCCTCCTTCACCCTAACTTCCTCTCCGACCCCATTCCCTCTCCCTGAACCCCAGGCCCCTACCCCGGGCTACCTTCTGCACCCAACCTCATCTCAAACCCTGCATCCCTCCATAGAAATGTTCATCCCTTGACCACTTACCAAATCTTGGAGTGCCTCCCCATTAAAATTATTGCCCACCCCTATATTAAACAATGATATGTTGAATGGAGATCTTCTCCTGTGGATATAGCTACTGCCTCTTGGTGAGGTGGATTAACTTCGCAGTTGGAGGGTCTGCTTTTGGGATAGTGTTACAGCCGTAGTGCTGTTATGTGAAGACAAGCCTTTAGAATTCAAGAGTTCCTGGTTCTACTTCTGTAGCACGGTAATAGTTCTTCCTTGAGAGAAGGAAACTGTAAGGTGCTTTGGAGTAATGTCTTGAGGCAAGTCATAGAGAACTTAGTTCAGGTTCAAACTGTTCTTCTGGTTTTTCTCCAAGTACCTTGAGTTCAACTCTCTTCATGTTTTAAAATTGAGAGTCTGTGTTTTCCTCCACTGACACTGCAATTTCTGACTCAGTCATATGGAACTTCTCTACTTGGGAGTTCTTTTGCTTGGGTATTTGATGTTCTCATCCAGATGTACTCGTTCAGCTAAATCATCAAGGAATGATAGGGATGAGTGCATGGAGAGAGTTATAATTCGGGAATTCCCTCGGAAGTAAACATGGTGATCCCATGCTCTGAAGTAAGCCTGTCTTTTTCTTTTGGCCTGTGATTTCTTGATGCTATTCCTTCGTTCTTTGATTAGCATATGTTTAAGCACTTGCTTGAACTTTAAACATGTGGGTAATCGCTTTGACTACAGAAAGGCCGTTCAGTACCCATTGACTTCATTGGGACTATCGATGTGCTTTTGAAGTTCACTACATGCTTAAAGTAAATTGCTGGCTCAGGACCTTTCACGAACAGGTTGGGCGGTATTGAACTGAATTACAAGCAGTAGGTGATTTGTTGGAAGCCTGCGGGCAGTTGGTGGATTTGAGAACTTCCTATCAGTATGAATCAATTCAGAAAGCTTAACAGCTGAGGGGATTTGTATCCCAAGGAGGAATCTTAGTGAAGAAACTTCTTTTGCAGACCTTCATAAAGTGACAAGACGATGTCCAACTTTTGTTAGACTACAGGCCTGTACGCAGGAATTTCTGTCTTTAGGGAGGTGCTCTTTTTGTAAATGTGGACCGCAAGAGTGTGATGCATCCCCCAGAATCCCCCAAGTAAGCAAGGAAATCAGCCCCCGCCTTTCCCCGGCTGGGCAGAGCATGGGTGAGGGAGGCTCAGACGTACTCTGGTCCTGCCTTTCCCTGGCGGGCCAGAACATGCTTACTTGGGAGACCAAAGGGGGGTGCTTTCACACACCCCTCCCTCCACCCTACCTCCAGCATACAGACCCTGACTATGCAGCTTGGTTGGATGTAACATGAAACCTCTCTTGGGGAAGGAGACCTTCCAAGGTGAAGCCTGAAGTTGATTTGGAGAAATACTGATTCGTAGTCCCTCCAGATCCACACTGTGCAGAAAGAGAAAATTGTCCTGGGCTGAAACCAGTTTCTCTTCCCTGGTTAGGAACCTTCCTTTGGTCCTGGGAGCATTAATCTGTAACTCAAAGAAAATACTCTTTGTTTCAAGTTAGTTTCTGTTTTCATTTTTGCCCACGTTATTGCTATGCAAAATTCAGAATAAGGAAGAAATAAATGCCTCTCGCTGATTGACACTTGGGCTTTATATCTGCCTGCACTTTCTGCTGGAAGCCTTATCCTGTAGGGTTCAAAGCATCTGCTATGACTTCTCTTGCAGGCTCAAGCTTTTGGAGAGAAACTAGCAGAAACCACTTTGTATAGTTTAGATTTGACTCATAATTCAGTAACTTCTTGCTGTTCTTGGAATCACGACTTCTAGCCTGAACATTCTGGTGGGGCGAGGTATCATTCGAAGGACAGGAAGCAGCTTTGCTCTGCCATTGTTGGGTCATGGTTGAAACTGTGTATTTGTTTGGACAAGCTTGTCATTCTCCTTTTGAGAAAGTAATGAGGGATCAAGAGAAACGGACTAAACTGATGAAGCAAATGAGTTCTGGGGCAATCCATTTGTTTTAAACTTTGGTTTTTAATTTGATAAGCTCTTCTCTTGCATTTCTTTGCTCCCGCTCATTAGCCAGTATTCTTCTGTGCTCCTGCTTGGAGGTTTGTTCAGCAGATAGCAAAATGACCAGAATATGCCTCTCTAAAATGACTTTTAAATATGGTTCAAATAGAACTGCAGATAATAGGAATAAAAGACTATCTATTTAATGGTATTATCATTGGGGAGAGAATTTAGGCAGGATTATGAAAAAGTAAATTTTTATTATGCGCCAAGGATCTAGACGAATAGACTGATATTCCTCTGGGTCTCTGAGCAATCAATTTCCCTTTCTAGTATTCAGTTACTGCTAATTGTATTGATTTTTATCAAATATGTGTACAAATCAATTTTATATTTTAGTGCTGTTAAAAGCTTCCTTCCTTCCTTCCTTCCTTCGAAGCATTAATGCTCTGATCATTTTTTCTCATTTTTAATGCTCTGATTTTGCAGTACATTTTCTTTAGATAATAGTTTATTTAGGCATTTAATTAGTTATGGAATTATATGTACATGTTTAGGGTCTTATCAAACAGACCTCATTCAAACAAGAACTGACTCATCTTAGTTGAACTGTTTACTTGGGTAAAAATTGCAGGGATGAGCCTTCCTAATGATTAATAATATGGGATGATTAGAAAGGTATATTATTAATGAATAGATACGAAGACAGGGTGGTAAATATAAAACTTTTTTTTAAAATAATGCAAGCTGTTTGTCCATCCAGACGCCTCTATTTCTGGAAATTGAGTAGCTTTCATGCTCTTACAACAGAGTAGTTATCTGAGACCTCTCAAAGCACAGGAAACGTATGGAGCTCAGAACGAAATAAAACAACATTATCCATTTGCGTTTTGTTTATGCCTATGGCAGTTTAAATTGCTTCTGTCAAACTTACCTATTTGCCAAGCTATCACTCTTAAAAAGAAAAGGCAAGTACATAGCTTTGAGTTCAAGAAAATATATATCTTTTTTATAAGTAAGCCAGCGAAATTGACTCCTATAATTGAAATGGTTTGGCTTGTGCAGACTGCTGTCAGATACTGAATGATAGACTTTGAACTTTTAATGGTGTGAGTCGTAGTAATGAGAACCAGAGGAGTCAGGACTCTACTATTCCACTTATCTCCAACAATTATTCTGTAGATTTTATGATACTATGTTTTCTGCTCTCCAGGCCAAGACACTTTTTCAAGGAGGGGAGAGTTGCATAAATGAATGTCCAGATATATGGGAGTATCTAATAAAAAAAAATCTCCTTCCATAAAGAAGTCATGAGAAACTTAAGGGAGACAGTAGTATTTAAGTTTGAGATTTTAAACAAAAATTGTTCTCTTCCCCCAATCCTGCTGATGGTTCTTCATAACACAGCAACCCCCGCTGAGAAGCTGAGTAAAAACCACAGGCTTCTTTGCTTGACCTGTCTACCAATAACTGCTCCCAAATCCAGCAGTCCTGTGCTAAAATTAATGCACTTTCCAAACCGTTACATGTGCTGTGATCTGTACTGTCCAACGTAGACCCCATTTAGGATTTTTTTTTATAAGCCAGGAAATCAATAGCTTTTTTTTTATTCCCCCCCTTCAGAAGACAGTGCCATTATTTTATGCATCATAGCACAATTTCACCACGCTGACTGGCTGCCATAACAGCTTTTCTTGTTACTGACCACTGGATAGTTTCTCCAATATGGTCAGTATAAACATAATCATATTTGCAGGATTTTAAAAATGGGTTAAGGGAAATGTGTCTATGATCTGTGTACAAAGTAGGCTACCTAGCTGCATTGCAGGCTGGTGTGAGGCTGGACCTATTCAGCTTATAGATGAATGCCTATAGAAACTGGCGTGCATTGTATCCTGAAGGGTAAGTAAGGGCTCTGTGGGAAGAGACGCTGTGCTAGTCTTGCCTCTGGCTTTGCATAACATTGCAAACTGCAATATTAGGTTTCTGCAGCATCCCCAGTATTAGGCATCACAAACTGGATAAGCTACATAAGGGGTCATTATAACATGGAGAAGATACATGTACTGGTTCTGCTGGAGGCTGTCCCCAGGCTGTTTGTTATGTGTCTCTAACACTGTCACTACATCACACACTTCCTCGATCTTGGTATTACTCTACAAGCCTGTCTAATAGGAGCCTCTGTTGCTGATTCCGGCTTACCCTGACCTACTTCTTTCTTGTGTCCCAGCAAGCTGTCAGGAGCTATCAGAGCATTGGGAGCTGAAATAAACACTCACCGAGGGGAAAAGCGAGGCTGTCTCAAGTGAATTTAATTAGCTTTGTTTAACTGGCTTGTTTGCTCTGTAAATCACATAATTTTTAGTCAAATTTAGGGTGTAAAAATATCTGTAATTAAAATCAAATGGTGCACGACCTCATTAAAGTCAAGCAGTGTAGAAGTTCGGCAGAAAAGGTGTTTTAAGTCACAACGTATGCAGTTTTTTGGGGAAGAGGAATGAATCAAGGATACTTCTTCTGAAGAGCTGTTTATTACTGCAAGGTTAACGTCTTTGGGTTTCACTTTTCCTTGAATTTGAGAACTGAGACTTGGATCTTTATATCAAGTAGTGCAAGTTCACACGGTAAAATTTTACAGCTTCTTTTCTTGCTCTCTTGTGAGCTAAGCATCAATATGGCATGTGTAGGTTGAATCCCCGCTGATTTAACAGGACATAATTTACAATATGCCTCCTTTCTGCAGTGCCGTGTCCTCTTGAGTGGTGGCCACTGAAGTTATTGTATAATCGGGCTGTGCTAAACTAATCAAGAACCGGGTTGGCACGGCTTCATTGTGCTAAATTTAATGGAGGACAAAGACCAATAGGGCTTTTATCAGTGTGCATGTTAGGATCCAGTGTTTCAGATACCGTACTGTATTAATTTTGAGAATTGATACATTAGATCTCTGTCAGCATAAGATTTCAGCCCTTCGTCTGTTGAAGTCGAAGTTGGCACAAGTCCTATTCAGTGGTATCATGACCTGGCCTATAACATAGATCTTTCAAATACAGACCCTACTTCTCGCCTTGTCAGAAACACTGTGTTCTCACATTCTTGGCCCCCCCCCTTTACATTGTGAATGTATAGTCATACCCACATACATGCTTTTTAAGACTGCATCTGTTTCTCAGTTCCCATCCTTGCACTGAACCAAAACATGAACAGAAACACACTAAGGGCCCAGACAAATAACAAGAGAATGTTCAAAAGAATAAAACTTGCTGCCGTGCACCAAAAGGTGAAACACAACAGAGAAATTACTTGGTATTAATTCAGTTCTTCCATTGTGGTTGGCAGTGGAAGAAGATCTGAAGAAGGGCTCTGGTAGCTCAAAAAGCAAGTCTCTTTCATCCACAGAAGTTAGTCCAATAAAAGATATTACCTCACCCACCTTCTCTCTGCTAAATCTGTTTCACAAATCAGCAGGGCTCCCTTCATCTCTGGAAAGAATGAAACATTGTTCAAGTGAGATTCAACCATCTACCCTACTGAGATGGATTTATGGTACCTTAACTTCACTGAGGAACATAATGAACAGCTTATTTGGTTTCTGACATCTTGTACAGTTCAGTGATACACTGAATGGTCTAACACAAGTAGAGATGCTGCTACTTAGGTATTTATGTTTTGGAGCCCTTTTGGCCCCACCAAACTGTGTGTGCAAGACAAAGGGAAACTGCCAAGGTTGGCAATCACGGGTACTTCAAACAAAAAGACACCTCTTGGAACCGATTCTTTTTTATTGAAACCGGTTCCCCCACATTAAGGCTAAGAAGATGTATTGCAAGATCGAATATTTCCTTGTTGAATTAAAAGAAAAAAATTGTCATCACTGCAGTTGCTGGGGTATATACTATGTCCCTTCTTAAACATTATGGTGGGCCCTGCAGGGCTGGAGCAGCCCTCCAGTTAACCGTAATCGGTTAACCATTCACATCCCTAGTCCCTTCCCACTGAAATGTGTCTCTCTTTTTTTTTTTTTTTTTTTTTTTTTTTTTTGATGCTCTCTGGGACAGTCTTTGCTTTTGCTATAAATCTGCATCTGAATTTCCTTGAAGTCCTCATCAAGCCCTGAGTCTCCTTTGCTTTTGGAAAGTCTCAGGAATATGTCAAGCACTGCTGCCATCAGAATAATAAATAGTTAACTGTGGGCTTCTTAAATTTGGCTGGGGATATTTCATTAAGAGAAAGCTTCGCTCAGAGGATGCAGAAAGGGGCCAATGTTCGCTGAGTCTTCAGTCATTTCACTTAAATCAACCTCCTCCGACTGCTATTGACATATCAAGAGAACCAATGAGGCATGTTTAATTACGCATGCACTGAGTTTACAATTAGTCTGCAGACAGTGACATTTTTTCCCCATTTGATGCAGCAAGGAAAGATTTGATCCTGCAAAAGGTCTTATTAGCCTTAATGTGAGCAATTTTACCATTTTAAATGTAAGTGGAGTGTTCTTAGCTTCTAGGTCAAATAATTTAATCTGATGCTCTAATGTTATGGGTTAGCAACCCTTCTGATTCCTCTTTACTTGTAATAAGTCACAAAGGTATGGCTTGTGTTGCTTGATAAATGGGTTAACAGTATTCACAAGGCAGGTAATAGAAGTCCATATTAGTAGGTGGAAATTGGTTCTTGATGCTAGGCAGGAGAGTCTAATGAAAGTCTTATTGTTAGTTTTAGCTTCAAGATCCTTTGGAAGCTGATAGCTAAATACCCATATTACAATCTTATTACCTATTTGTCACACTATATAGCTTACTGGATGTTTATTAAATTACATTCATGTTTACAACCTGTTTGTATACTTTTCACTGTTTGTGTTCTCAAAGGAAATTTTCTGGAAGCATTTCAGAAATGCATAGCTATTTTCCCATTCCCTTTATAATCTGGAATCATCGTTGCCAACTGTCAACATACAAATAGCTTGGAAAATTTAAGTGTTTCCTGCAAAGATGCTAGAAGCAGCTAAAAAATGACTCTCTTTAATTTATGAATAATACGGACAATATCTGTAAAAATGCATTGTGTTCGTAGGTAGGGAAGAATTTATTCAAGCCATAAAAACAATGTTCTGATCCAGAGAGATGCACTTAGTTGGCGTGTGTGTGTGTGTGTGTGTGTGTGTGTGTGTGTGTGTGTGTGTGTGTGTGTGTGTGTGTGTGTGTGTGTGTGTAAATCTGATTCTAAACATTTCTGGTTCCTTTGAGAATGTTTTAAAAATACAGAAAAGGAAAATTTGCTATTTCAATCGCATCGCATCTGTAAATTCTGTTTGTGGAGCTCCTCTTCTCAGCTTAACATTTGTTCTTATTTTCTTTTTAAGCAGCACTTTACATTCGCTTTCTCGAAACTTGCTTCTTTTTTTAAAAGAAAATCTCTCTAGTCAAGTAATGAGCAACCTAGGCTAGTGAGTGGGCCGCATGAGTGGTCTTCTTTCATCTCAGTGGGCCGCAAGATTGTCGTAACCAAGATGGTTTCCCAGGGTAGTTTTGCTCGCTGCACTTGCATACCTAGACTTTTTGGTGTGTGCTAGCTGAACCATAGCAGCACTTTGATTGGACGCAGAGGGAGCCCACGGCACTCACAGTCTTTGTTGTGTGCAGTCATCACGCACCTCACTTCACGGGCCCTTGCTTTATGTGTTTGTCACTTTAGTAATATTGGTAGGGAAAAAAACGATGCGGACAGAAACCAGCAGAATCTGGCAACCCTGCGCATGGGCAATGAAACCAAATTGTCTTACGGGCCACACGTAGAACCCCAATGGACCTCATTCAGTCTGCGAGCTGCCGGTTGCTCATCGCTGCTCTAGTCTGATGGAATCCCTTGCGCAGAATGGAACAAACATCCCCCATGTACCTCTTCTGCAAGGAGGTTTCAGCAGATTCCAAGAGAGGAGGATGAGGAGGCAGGCTTTTTTACATGGTTTTAGGACTGGTAATTGTGTTTCCTTCAGAAGTCAATTTGGCCCTGTGACACAGAGAGCCTTTGGGCTCAGTGCGAAGCAGCAGGGGGAGGTGGGTTAGAACTGAAGAGCTTCTTACTCCAGCCCAAGTCCCACCCATTCCCAACTCTGTCTCATCTAACTGAGCCATTCTGCCTTTCCGTGGGCGCCTATCTCCTAGCCGTTGATGCCCTACTAGACAGCAGAGAAGCTTTCTTTGCAATTTATTTTTGTCCTCAGGCTGTACAGGCCCCTGACTGGAAGTTGGTGCTAGTTTATACTTACTACTGCAATCCCGGACAGGAAGCTGACTTCTAGTCTCACTCTGAGAAATAACTGTAACATGGAGGAGTATGTAATTTTTCTGTTCTCCTAAATCATTAACAGGTGCCTTGGAAACACCAGCGTTTGGCTTCTCAGGCAGTTCCTGTGTAAGATGCATGCAAGACTCTGATCTGGCTTGCTGGTCCAGGTGGGTTTAGCCTTGGTGCCCACCTCAACCCTTATTGATTTCAGAGTGCTGGTTGATGGTGTGCTTGTTGAAATCAGTGGGGTTTAAACTGGCTCTCCTTGCGGACCAGTGCCTGCCTGGCAACCCGCACGGTGTGGCAGTGGACTTCTCAGGAGCGGGGCCAGAGTGCACTGGCTGCCAGCTCCACCCCTAGGGACTATAGAATAGTCAACTAACCGATAAGAATTCATAAGGTTACTCAACTATTCAATTAACTGATATTTAGCAAACACTTCCATTGGCTTCCCTTGCCCCTTGTGACTGCAAGGAGTGCCACACTGACCGGAACTGCCCTCAGCGTTTAATTTAGTTGGTCTTAACTAGACCTGCTACATTGAACGCCAGATGATCAATCTCTGTCGCGAAAAGTAAAGACTTGGCCTAGGATCCTGTGACATGAACCATTCCTGTTGGCTTATTTTTAAAAAATGGAGTTGTGATTTTTTATTAGATTCTGTACTGGTGAAGGGACAGTAGTACACTAGCTTTTGTTTTTTAACAGCTATTGCTGGTCACTGATTTTGCTTACTTTCTTTGAAAAAAATTACTGCTTTTTTTAAGGAACAAGATCATTAACATGTGCCTATTTGATCATGTATGTAAATTGTAGTGACAAGATATTTATAACTTCAGGTTACACCCTTGTTTGAGTTTGGTTTAGTGTGGTCCTCTTTCTAGAGCTACTCTGCACACCCTTCACACCCTTGGAAAAACTCAGCACAGTGCTATAAGCTATTAGAGATGCGGGGGCAGATATGATGTCATGATACATTGGAATCATAGGTTCATGAAAGGTAGAGTAGCTTATCAGAAGGGTGTTCAGGGCACATATCAGCAAGGTTTTTGTGATTTTTTTTATTTTTTTTTTTTGGTGGGGCTAGAGATGAGGAATACTTTGCACTGAAAATCCCTTAACATTTTTCAGGAACACTATCAGTTTAAAAATGTATTTAAACAAACCATCTTCATGTCTATTGCGTCTGATGTATTGTTTGTCACGAGAATAGGCACTTTATATGATTAACATTCTTTCGTCTTTGATAATCTGTTAATTTTCACTGCTTATGCTGATGGTTTCTCTTTTGTATTTACTCAGTTTGTCAATGGATAATGTGTTTCACTTCTTTTTATATTTGGTCTCTAATAATTTTCACAGCTTTAGTTTTTTCTATACTAGTTCAATGATGTAATGTTTGTGCTGTAAGCATGACAAAGAATGCTTCTCTCTCTTTCTGTAACTTCTTTAAATCTATGAAAACCTTTTTTATTAGCCGTCAGTGTTATAAAAGTTATTTTTAAATGTGGGTCAAATTTGAATCCAAATATCCCCCTCTATTTTTAAGTGTTCTTGAAAACCCAAGCCATTTTTTATGCAATACAACATACAAACTTTACATTAATTGTTTTTCAAGTAACATAATGTAGGAGGGGAGGGTTTACAGGGCAATACCACTGAATGGCAATATCAGTTGAATGGTCACAAGATTACTGTTTTATTTTCTTTTCTAACCTATTGTCACTTCATTTTCATTCCAGGTGGTTTTGAGTGACAGGGTGTAACTTTTTATTTATAATTAGGGTAGTCAGGTAATGCTCAGATAGTACTGATATTTCAGTAAATCTTGCCTGCTTCTATAGGTCTTGGATTTTATTTTAATTTTATTTTATTTTATTGACTTGACTTGACTTGACTTGACTTGACCAGGGAAATTACTTTAAATAATCAAGAAGATTTACAGAATTCATATTTGTGGTTTGTAACGTGCAAAGCCCGTTTTTGTGATGGCATCCAATAGCAAGTCAGATACCTAACCAGTTTAAGCCTGTATGGGATGTACAAGAAAACAGTGTCTGACTCCAATATTGTCCACTGATTCACGCTGACACTCTGCCATGGATCCTAGGAAAAGGTTCATTAATAGCAGTGGTTGGTGCCATGGAGATGTAAGACAAACCATTGCTTGGACCATTTCTCTGTTGAGATAGTTTGTAGGTTGTTTATTGATTGCGCAGGTCATTGGTGAAAGGTCAACGCCTCTGCTGTGTCGGCAGATAAAGATAGAGGAAAGGCACATTGGGGTCACATTCAAAAGGAATTCGGTCACGCTAGAGGAGGAACATTTCAAACCTTTATTTTCTCAAAAAAGGTTGTACAGCTTTCGGCCTGCATGTTCTCAACCCTTGACAATTAGGTTAAGAAACTTCATTTATAGCTAATGCTTTCACTATGTTTCTTCCTGGGCCTCCTTCAATTTAATAACCTGTTTTTTAAGCTGAAATATTTATTAGCTCTCTGCTGTAATTATTTATCTGCATTTCTGTGTCTGGCAGAACACTGCAAAAGATTTCTTTATGCACGACAGGATTGGCAATTTATTATGAATTACTGAACCCTGAACGTGCTGTGATCTATCCAATTTGTCTGCATTTATTTTGCAATTTTTGTTTAAAGGGACTGGGCGTCTTATAAAGATATGTACAAATGTTCACAAATTGCATATTTACTGCAATTATTTTAACTGGTATAAAGGAGATGAGATTAAACGCTCTCAGAATGTCTGATTCCGCACTGAATCTCAAGTCAGGAACATCCAGTTATCCAGAACACCATTTGAGGGACTTAACTAAATGAAAAAGTTATATTGGTTTAACTAAATATGACTTCCCCCGCACCACCAACAGTTTAGTCAAAATAGTGTAGAGAGCTGTGTGGATGTGTTTATTTGGTTCATTTTAAGTCAGTTAGTAATCAGTTTAAGTGAAACCATAATAAGGCACTCCTTAAACCCAAATAACAGCATCTGTAAGGGGTGTGTACCTGTTTATTGAAAAAAGCTTAAATTTACACTTTTCATTAAACTGGGGGAAAATTCTTGTATAGACAAGGCTTTAGGTACATTCCTTGGGGCTTCCTGAATTTGGAAGCCTTTACGCATAGCCAAATGTTTACAGAATGAGCGTGAAACTTGTCCTGATGCACAGGGTCTTCCCCATCCTGCTTAATTTCATATTGTGATACTGTATTCAGTGATGCTGTGAGACTGTATTCAGTCTGATGCAGGCATTTTTGACTGGAGTGAACTTCACCCACAATATTGTGTGTTGGGGGAGGGGGAGGAAGAAAACTTACGCCTTTCATTGGCCGACTGTATCAGACATTGAGGGCGCATTGGTTCCCTTTGACAGTGTTCTGAAAGGTGGATCAGAGAGCAGAAATGTGTCCTAATAAAGGAAAGGAACAAAGATTTGTGTCAGAGAGATGGGTTGGTTTGAGTGATCATTTTAATATTGTCACATACTCAGATTTTGTGAGCCCCCCAAATTAAACCCTTGTGTCTCTTTCTTCATTGACTTGAAGCCAGTTTGCTCCAAGTTTATGGGCAGGGTAGATTCGGAGATCTTCTTTGATATTAAAAGTAATAAATCCTGCCTGGTCCCTGGATAGTCTTTTTCTCAAGACTGCGCAGGTAGCTTTCTGAATTGTTTCCATTCTGCTATGTAAAGATAAACACCCCTGCTCCGACCACGGAGGTCTGAACACAGCTCCTTCGGAGCCACTCGGAACTGGGATGGTACGTCAGAGGTCTTTTGAAGAGCCAAACTTGGTGTCTCACAACAAATATAGCAAGGTTAAGAGGACTGAGCTCTTATTTAAGAATTAGACACCAATACTAAACCAGCCGAGCCACTACTACTTGCCCCGCTTCAAAAGTTCATATTTTCAGCTTCACACAGTTACTATTTTTGGCACCCCACACAGGCACGCAATACGGAATAAGTTTAGCTGTGTTTCTTTGTAGTTCCACTTATAGTTAGTAATCTGCTGCTTATTCCCAGCCGTTAGAGGAGGAGTGCTCCAGCCAACAAAATAAACTCAAGATGCCACGTGTGCAGTAGATTCTGTGCCGGTCTTCCCAAAGCAGAGAAAGTGAGGGGACCCACGATCAGGTGATGGTATAAAAGAAACAGCATAAGCTCTATCATCAAGATGAAATTCTGGGGATTTGGGAGAGCAAATTCAAAGGCTGAGGTCAAGATGTGATACTGATGATGCTGAACACAAGTTATGCTTGAATACGGTTCACCAATGGAACTATCAAGACCACTGAGACACGCCTTCTGAATCATATAAGCATTTAAAAGATGCAAGGCTCAGCAAGATGCTGCAGCAGAGGGGAAGAATAGCATGCTACGTTAGGACCAACTGCAAGAAAAAACAACAGATTTGAGTTTTAATTTAGAGAACTAGGGGACTGGAAGTGAAATACAGAGCATCTGGCCCTATGTTACTGATTCAAATCCTGCCCAGATGAATAGTAACCAAATGTTGTTGCTAACCACTTTACTCTCTCTCTTTCTCTCTCTCTCTCATGAATCAGTCAAACTTTGCAAGGATGCTACCCCTTTTGTACCTGTTCAGAGTCCTCTGTGTGACCACTGATGTCCAGCTGGCATCTTTCACCTGCATGAAACATGCTTGAAAGTTAAAGGGAAAAAATAATTCATTAAAGAGAAACACTGTTCTTGAAGACTCATGGTCTAGAATTATTTCCTTTTGGGTTGTTACAAAGACTGGATGCTTGAGCCATGCCTGTGCAATAAAGCCTTAAAGCTACTAGCAGAGTAACTCATCACTGCCATACCCAAAATGCCATATTTGTGTTACTAGGTGTTTGCACTCCTGTTCTAGAGAATCAGGCCTTTGTTTACAGAACCCCTTTATATTTTCTCTATTTGTCTGCGTGAGGCCTGGAAAGGAGGAAGATGGGGTTGGGGGGAGGCAACCTGTAAAAGATGATACAGCTCATGAAAAGTAAGCTGCTGAATAGACAAATTGTTTTATCTAGATAGGTTTTGTATTCCACCATCTGTATTCCAAGAAAGGTACAGTAAAAACAGTGTCCTGGTTCAGATATTGCTATCCCAAACAGAAGATCTCTCTTTGTAATTTTAATGCTTAAAATCCAAACCCATTTCCATGTATTTCTTTAATTCCTCCCTTCTCAAAAGAAATCCATTCACTGTTGATGACATTTCTGTTTAGTTGCTGAAAAAAAATTGAACTGGTCTAAAGTATTTTGCTGTTTTGTGCACCCCCGCAAAGGAGTATTTCCTCTGTCAGTTGACTCCGAAAAGGTCTTGTGCTTTCAAGATAGTTTGCCTAACAGGTTGAAAAGAACTCTGGAACCTTAAGAAGAAGGATCAGTCATCTGTTGGACTGTATGAATGGAAATCTGAAAACCCAGACTCAGAACAGAGGTTCCTACATTTATTTAGTTGTGTGAAGCTTTCTCCGCTCCTCCAGTCACTCCCCACCCCACTTCCAAAAACCTTCATGGATCAGGCAGTCTTCTGAGGTGGTGGCTGACTGTAGTGCTAACATTCCTGCCTAAAACACAAATGTGCTCTGGTGAAAAGGAGAAGCAGTAGCCTCCGTATTATCAAAGGTTATCAGGTATCCTTTACGAGCTGAAGGAATTTTTTGCCGTGAAGGAGAAAGGGTAATACACTGTTTTTCTTTTTTAAGTGAGACTGTGACAATCAGAATTGCAGGCAGTAAATTTCCTGTCTCCACTTTATCAGTGTGGCTGAAGACAGGACGGCAAGATGCATGTGTCCAGAAAGGTTTCCTGATTGAAATAAGTCCTGTCAATCTAGGGATCCAAAAAACCAAATAAGCTCATTTTTATGTGACTGTAGATTCTTCCTCCTGAACTGTACCGGTGAGGCACTGAAATTCTCATGGTGGGAACATGGGAGTTGACTGTGTGTTTTTCAATTGTGCTGTAGTTGTGACTAAAAGGAGGTGGGGAATTAAAGCTGGCAGAAGTTTTGTCTTTACATCTGAGGAGAAAATGCTATCACACCCTTGCCATGCAAAAAGAAAAAAAAGCAGTTAACAGGAGTCTGTGCAAACACAATGGCTCTATCTTGCTCTATTATGCCACAAAGGAGTGGCTTGCTTAATCTCTGAAATTAATAAAGCAGAGAGGAAACAGCTCTTTAAAGAGATGTGTCTGCTTCCTTCCTGTTCATAGAATTGGGAGCCTGTGAGGTAATGTCATTTCACATAACTAGAGGGCTCTTCTTATAAAGGACAATTACAGTAAATGTAGCGAGCCAGGAATTTTTGACTTTTAAATATTTTTTCCTGCCATGGTGGTGGGGAATTTTATTTGAACTCACATACATGGTGTTGGTAAACATCATTATGTGACCACTCAAAAGTTGTCACCGGTTTTATATTTGAGAGATTTTAATTTTGCCTGAATGTTGTCGCCCCGGTGTCATATGCTAGAAACCGGTCTGCAGTCGTGCATCATACTATATTTATACAGTGGTATAAATGCAGTTTCAGCTAGCCTATTAGCCCAGGAAAATGTCAGTGTAAATAGAATTAACTCAGTATATTCTAATACAGCAGCTCCTTTTCCACACTGTAATGGCCTTTTATAGTTACTCTTGGAATGGGGCCAACATAACTGATAAGCAACAGGCGAGGTTTTCCTGCACGTGGTCCTGGCTACTCCCATCAATTAGTAACTTTTTTTAGTGTTAGGAAGACCTTTTGCTTCAAACAGTAAAGCGCAGTTTTGCGCCACACCTAACCATTGTCGGTCAGAAAGACAAATGGAGGGAGAGAACAGAAACGTCTGGCTCGCCAAGAAACCTTCCGGTTTGTGAAAACTGTCTCGGGGAGGAAGAAGGAAGGCCCTGGGAGGAGGTACAGTAGATTTTTTGACATTTTGATGCGTCCAAAAGGGCCCATCCTGTACTCCCTCTACTCCCATTGACAAACTAAAGGTGCTTGGCATGTTTCAGGATCACACACTCCATCCAGCTTTCAGTTCCTCTAACAACTAGTTAGTAATTTCTATGGGCAACAGGGTCGACAGTCTCGCTGGGCCATAGGGCGCAGGGGGAGGGGACTATGTGGCTTCAGAAGGAGCGGGGGCCTCAGGCAGAAGTGTGGGGCTGGGGCTAGGCTCCCCCAGGCTGCTCGTTGCATGGGGCTGCGGCAACGATTTAAAAGGGCTCAGGGCTCTGGCTGAGGCCCTTTTGAATCACTGGGCCCCCTCCACCGTTGGCTGGCCCGCCCGGAGGTAATGTTATGCAGTAGGAATGTTCTACTGAAAGTGCTACATCTTGAACCACCAGGGCAGCACGCTATAATCCAGCCATGCTCCTTGAGTGGTCATTCAAAAGCGAAAAAAAACCCCATCCATTTGGGAGCGAGGGGTTGTTTGTTTGTATTTCTGAGTCACAAATCAGGGAATGTGTAATAAAACAACTCCCTATCTACAAAATGCAGAACAGTGCAGTACCGAACAGCAGCACAATGTACTTTACATATGAACAATAGCAAGATGCTTTGCAGAAAATGTGTTTTTGATTATAAAGATTACTACGCCTGCTACCCCTCCTCCCTCACTTACTATTGGATTCATCATTGTAAAATTGCAGAACTGCGAGTGTCTTTTCGGCATTCATTCATCTGCATGATTTGTAATGACTGTTGTGATCTGGGGAAAAGAGGAAGTTTAAATTTCTAGCAGTTGTGCATCTAGCCACAGTTAACGAGGCATCTAATTTCTGTGCAAATTCAATAGCGCATTACCACCGTCCTGCCAAGCAGATTCAAGTGCACTTTGGTAGTTTTCAATTTGTTTTCATATCTCTGCAGTTATCAGTATGTGTTTAAGCTCAATCTAGTTCAGATTTTTTTTCTTTGTAAAGACTGTATGAAGAAATGGTTTTGTATCAGTATGGCTCAATGACAATCAGTGAGGTTTGGCAACTTTTTGCCTGCTTAATTCCACATTGACTGTTCATACAGTACTCAATGGAAACTGTATTACCATGGTGCCTTTTCATCTGATGATAGCAAAGGCTTTCAGACAGTGGGACTAGTTATGTCTCATTCTTGGCAAGGTGGGTAAGTAATGTGTGTGAGTCGCATCACTTACCACCAGAATCCAGCTGGTTTGTAAGCGAAATGGAGCAGCATGCATCAACTACAACCAAGAATTTAGGCTGGAAAATAATAGAGGAAAAATTATGGATGCACTTGAAATGTCAATGGGATTTTTAATGACCTGTGACCAGGTTAGCACTCCACACACACTATGAGATCCCTAATAACTAGAGGCAATCATAATCGTAGCTAAAAAGCCTCAGAGGGGTAGCTGGATTAGTCTTTAAAAACAATGAGTTGGCCTGTGGCAGCTTAGAGACTTACAAAAATACATAGTATCATGAGCTTTTCTGGGTAAAACCCACTTCATCGGATGAGTTGGAGTGGAAATACATATATCTCTTGCTTTTTATTAACAGCAGAAGTAGTACCGGACAATTGGAGGACCTATGTTAATGAGGCTAATTTAGTGATCTGGATGTGTCCCATTCGTATAGCTTTTGATGTGAAAAAGTGGATGTTAAAGGCAGGAGAAATTGGCTTTGTAATGCGCCACCCAGTTAATGCCTTTATTCAAGCCCAGGGCAATAGTGTCCAATCTGTAGATAAATGTCAGTTCTGCGGTCTCTCTGTAGTTGGTCAGTGAAATTCCTTTGTAGAAGAATAGCTACTTTTAAATCCATGGTTGAGTGACTGGGCAAGTTAAAATGTTCCCAAGTTCTATAAGTTTATGTGTGTTACTACTTCTAATGTCTGATTTGTGTCCATTTATCCTTTGTCGTGATAATACTTAGTCCTACCTTAAGTGCTGGGGACTGGACTTGAAGACTTCTCGAGGTTCCTTCCCATTGTACAGTTCTATGAATCTGTGATTCCCTACTGTCTTTTGGATGAGATGTAGCTCTGGCAGCCGAGTGCCTTGTAACAGTATGGCAGGGCATACTGACTCAGAGAGAAAAGCGCCCTTTAAATCATCAGATCAACATCTTGTGCTGTGTCGGTATGATTAGGCTCAAAGTTCTTCAAAGATCTCCCATCTCAGCCTCTGAGGTAATGTAAGCGCTTTGGGGCAGGGGCCATCTTTTAGTTCCGTGTTGGTTCGGGCCCTAGCACATGGTCTCATGGTCCATATCTGGGGCTCATAGATGCTTTGATAACACAAATAATAAACGATAAGGAGGAATGGCGGCAAAACGTGGAATTGCTGCAGTTTAAGATGTAAGCTGGCATGATGTACAGTTATAATTTTACATTGTTGAGCCTAATTGTACCATTAACTAATCTCTCTGTTAGAATTTGCCTGTTAAGTGGATGTTACCTCTAAATTGGTATTATTTCTAGATATTGTAGCAGTAGCGTTCACATGACTAAAATGAGCTCATGGGCTTATCGGCGTTCCCTGAAGACAATGAGGTTAAAATGGAAATTATAATTTGGGTTTAAATACTTTCTTATGTTATGCAACACCAGCCGGGGTGGGATTTATTTTGCTCGCTGTCTTCCGCAAATGCATGCGGATACACACAAACACCCATTACCGACAGATTTGCATCATCAGAATGTGTTTTAAAATAATCACCAGATTGTTCCCACATTTTAACCCACTGCGTGGAATTTCAAAAGAGAATGGGGAAAAATTAAATGCTTTTGGATTGTGGCAGAAACATGCCTCGTTATATATCTCTCAGCCAGGACTGCCTCCAATCCAAATATGGCTCACAAGCTCTTGCTGGGCTCATGTCCTGACAAAGGACAGATTTTTGGTGAGTGGTGAGAGAAAACACTACTAAGATCTTCTGAGGGATGGGGAGGGTTTCCCTCCCCCTTCTTCGGAGCCCCCGTTTTGAGTAAGTCTTCATTCAACATTTCTCTAGCATTCCCTGTGATTCTCCATGTCACGAAAATGGAGGGAAAGAAAATCCATTTCTGGCCATTCATTTTCAGAGCAAATTCCCCTTCCCCCCTAGCCGCACATAGCTGTTGTCTGACGTATTAATTGTGGCTTGTTTCAGCAGCAGGATCTTTTCTGGTAGGGTCTGAAATCCAGTAAGAATGGAATGCTTCTGTGAGCACCTTCTTGAAGGCCTGGTTATATGCCCATTTAATTCGCCCCCCAAAAAAACAAAACAAAACAAAAATTCCCTTATTCCGCTGTGGGCCCCGTGTTAATGCAAGTGGATTCTGGCTCGGAGGGTTAGACAGGGACGCTCTCTGCATCCAGTCAGTACTGTTCCCAATTATTGTCCTCTGTTGCACTCCACCCCCCTGCCGCCATCCCCCACTGACACAGTTAGCAAGAGGCTGAGACCGGGATTCAGACGCTGATGTCCCATGTAGCAACACAGAGCAGTTCAGCAAGGCGGGTAATTTGCATTTTAATAACTCCCTCGTTGATATGTTTATCCTGTCCTGTCAATATTTTGCATTTTGGAAATCCTGCTGACGGCGTTGGTGTTATAGGCTATCAAGTCAACAATTAGATCACTTACTTAAAATCACTTTTAATTGGAAATCAGAGGGAAATCTGTTTTTGTAGCTGGTTGTTTGGGCTGTAAGTGTGGGAGGAAAGGATCAGAACTGAAGAAAGCTTTTCAGCCAAAGATTTCCTTCCAGAGTTTACTTTTAGCTCGATTAAATTAGCAAATTTTTAAAATTGGTATTTTTTTCATCTTTCAGTAAGATTTTTTTTAAATATGGGAAGTCAAGACAGGAGAAAGCATATAACGTCATACGAGCATGGCACTTCAGAGGTAAGGCCTGGGCTTTTGCTTCAGGCTTAGCCTCCTCCTTTCTGATCAGTTTCTTGCCTTCTCACATAGTTAAAGGCAGAAACGTTGGATGCAAATCACACCTTTTCGAGCTCCCATTGACATCTATAGAGGAACTCCCACTAGCGTTTCATTCACCACTGGAATAAAGTCACACTCCTGTCGTCACCATTGTCACAGGAAAAATTGCATTTGCAGTTTACACTGCCGATGGTTTGCATTTCTGTTCAGCCTTTAGCTGTGTGCCCTTGGTGTTCTGCAGGGGCTGTGAATGCGCTTTATACTGGTTAGGTTTGCTGTCACTATCTCACATAGAGATGAGCTTACATATTTTTAAGAGCAAAAATTCCTCTGTGTTCATTGATTAGTATCTAGAGATTTAACTGTAGACAATTCCATAGTAAAGGACATGCATGACCGCAGAAAAGTTATTTTCCCCCCCTCAGTCAAAGAGCTCAAGTGATTGCAAAAAGAGTTAAATCTTTTTTTTTTTTTCCCAGAGACACACAATTGCACATCTCGCTCACAGGCAGCGATAGAGCCAGATGCTGCCCTCTTTTATTATTCCACTTTGGCATAATTAATAAGCAATCCAGATTGTTTGGGTTTTAGTGCTATGCCTAGAATAATGAACTTTGTCAAAAATTCACAAAAGAGCCTCTGAAACCAGAGTGTGAATCCTGAGCATGCCTGCACATGGTTATGCACAAACCAGAAGCCTGCTCCTTCATGCTGCAGAGTCCTCAGCTCCCAATGGAAGAGAAAAGTGCTTCACATCTGCCAGGATCAGACCCCGCCTAATCCCTTCCTGATTGAAGGACGTAATGTCCCAGGGACTTGAGTCCTGATGCAGTACTCATTGAAATCCACGCAAAGACTCCAAGTGACATCAGTGGGTTTTGGAGTAAATATTGGTGAATGAATAGTCGATTAACCTCATGAATTTTTATCAGTTACACGACTATTCTATAGTCCCCAGGGGTGAGGCCAGCAGCCTCTGTATCAGAGGCAGCAGCGTGAGGTGTCAGGCGAGAGCCAGTCCACGAGTGGAGCCAATTAAAAAACAGCTCCCCTCCTGGACCAGTTGCCTGTCACCCCACGCTGCTGCCTCTGATACAGAGGAAGCAGCGTTGGGTGGCAGCAGTCCCTGTCTGGTAGGGGAGGCTGAGCTCCTGGAACTGACGCAAGCCAGAACTGAGCTGGGCTGCCTGCCCATCTGGCTTCTAATACACTTTAAATGCAGAACAGCAGCAGAGGTGGGTCTCAGACCCAGCACAAGCCAGGACTGAGCCAGGCTGCTGGCCAGCCTGCTAAAATATTTACTGTCCGGAGGAGGGGAAAATGCCTGTAGTCTAAAGCATTAACCGATAAGCTTTTGTTTATTGGTTAATTGGTTAATCAACTGCACTATTACATCCCTATTTTGGATAGGGATGTAAAATCATGTTTAATTAGTTAACTGGTTAAATGCTAAGTTTGACTGGTTAACCGATTGAACAGGGGCAGGTGGAGGGGCATCTCCATCCCGCTGGGCTAAAGCAGCCTTGTGCCACAGGCAGGGACTGCTCCAGTCCAGCTATTTCCGGCCCCGCGCTGGGAGTTAGCAGCCCTCACCATCACAATGGGCCGCAGGCAGGGACTGCTCCCGGGGAATGGTTAACATCCCTTGTTTTGGATCAGGCTCTTAAAAATTAGCCTCTGTGCTTTGCTACTGGTGCAACGATGGTATATGAGAACTCATTTTGTGGGGTTAGCACCACTTCGGGCGAATGCTTAATGTGCTTATTTGCAATCTCCTCTCCTGTCCCAGTAGTTCAGTTTTGATTATCCAGATTAGAAATATTGTGTTGTAAATGAGCAAGGAGGTTATTTGGGTGATTTACTCATCCTGGCACTTCAAAGTTAGTCTCTTTACTATTGCAAAATGAATATACTGCTATGCAAAAATAAGGAAACGCCCTTGAAAGGAATACAAAACAAGATGCCGAAAGAAGGAACTTTTTAAATGGAAGAGTCCATCGATGATGTCATCATAGTTCTTTCCCATGCATTCCTTTTTACATCTATATGAATGTGGAACTACAAAATATTTCCAGATGGATTCAGTGTTAAGAACTAATACATTCTTACGCACAAGTTAAATATAGTAATGCTACTGGATACTTTTGCCTAGTAACAAACTGTACATTTCTTAGTCCAATAGCAAGATGTTTTTATTCCTTCCTCCACCCCCTTTAAATCAAATGTCGGTGTATTTTAAATGCAAAGGACTGATTTGATCCCTCTCTTTTGTTTACTTTTCTATTTTTTTCTTCACTTGTTTTAAATTAATAGAAATAAATACTTCTTATTCCAATGTGGGAGGAAGACAGGAAAAGAAGGATGATTCCATTAGAGAACTACATGTAATGCACATCTGAATTCAATGGCCTTGCTCCTTCTGTTGTCATGTACACCTGAGCAAAGTGGATGAAAATGCTCCCAGATTAGAAATGCACTGTTTTACTCCCACTTCCTTCTGTCACTTCACATAGGTCCAAAATGATGGCACAAGGGGCAAGGAAGTGAAGAATCAAGCCTGCAGGGGAGGAAAACACAATGGGTTTTGGATCGAAGCAAAATTAAGATGGCTTTTTTTAAAATGGGGGAAAGCAGAACGCTTGAAACCTCTTCACTCATGTGCTTCTTCGTGCACCAGCACCTTTGATATTTATACAGTGCTCTGGGAATAGTATTTCTGCACAGGGAATAGAAGGAACATACAATGTGTTGGTTTTGGTAGGTCCTGCAAAACGATGTATTTACAAAAAAACCAAGTGGAATATTCAAATCTTTGTTTTACGTGTGAATCAGTCTGAAAATGGTTTTTTACCATACTGCATCCCAAATGTTCAGGAAAGAACCTCAGTGACGGGCTCTTACTTAAGTTGAATTAAATAAATCTAACCGGTAGTACTAAATGTCCATTCCTACCAAAACCCACAAGGCTCGAGCCTACTAAATTTCTCTGACTGAGCATGGGGTGGGGGAGGAAATTTCAGGTTTAGCCAGGGTGACATCACCTTCCCTGTCTCTATCATGCCACATCATGTCTGGCTCATCCAGTGGCTGAACCAGAGAGTGCCAACTACAATTTATATCCAGCCACTGTGAGTTGCTTCAACTGCAGGCAGCTCTGTTTTTAAAAGAGTGGCTGAAGAATGTTCCCTTCCCTGACAACCATGCCAGCCAGATTAAATAGCTCGTTGGTTAAGATGGATCTGTGTGAAAACAAGACACTGTTGGCCTGGATGCACCAAGAGTCACATTCTGATCTGGTGAGAATCTGGAGTAACTCTGATGAATTACTTACTTCTGGGCAATGTTCCCTCTAAGCTTTTCCATCCATGTGCAGAATAAATTTTGTTATGTGCACCAAGAATTATGTGGACGGGCACCACCAGTACAAACACATTCTGCCACATTTCTAAATCTCTCCTGGGTGGCCTTTCAGTTGCAGAGTTTACAGGGAACATTGGTTCTGGGTTACATGGGTGCCCCTGAAAACAGACCATGATCCCAAGTGAGGAGCTCAGGAAACAATTTTAAACATTGGAATTTGAGAGGCCCATTAGCTCAGCAGGGAAGCTTGGCTAAGGACTTGAGTTAAGGAGGTGTAAGCGCATCATGCTGCAGGTGGGAGATCAAATATCTTGTCTGAACTAAGGATGAGAATACCTGGTGAAGAAACGAGCTCAAACATTCATCTGGAAGTGGAATCTTATTCTTTTCAGCTGTGTTAGGGGAATGCTAAATTCCTCTCTGTGATCTGGATTAACTTGGAAACAAATAAGAGAATTGGCTTCCTATGTCTGGCCAACTTTTTCGATTAAAGCACGAAGAGTAAATGTCAGAGAATTTCAAACTTTTGCCCCAGATTTTCTGAGATCTTGTCATTGTCCAATCAGAATTCAGCAGTCTTGCTCTGGTTCTTTATAATAAATTCACTAGGCCACCTAATCATGACCTTACAGGAGAAATTCCCGCATACCTTCTATGTTATAGGGTGTTACATTTCTTCCGAGCCTTCAAGTTCAGTCCTGCCCTCCAACACGTGACATGCCTTGGCTGTGACTCTCTGAAAGGTAGCTACTACACAGATTTGTTTGATTTCCTGCCCTCTCCCTTTCCCGCGTAAGATACAGGGCAGTTCCCAACATGTACTTCTGACAGCAGGTTAAGACCCTTCTGAAGAAGTTACTGTATTTTTGATGAAGTGGCAGATCTGTTGATAGCCAACATAAGCTAATGTAGAAAAATGTTTTAGTATTTTACTGTTGTGGCTTTCCACGGTGAGCAGCAAAATGTGCTCTTGGCCTGGAAAGTTTTCATGGAGAGCAGAACAATTCCAGTGGGCAAACTGAAATGTCCTAACTAAGAAGCAAGAGCAGTTTTGATTTGGTTTGTTCATTCTAAGCCAGTCGTCTCCAGCTGTTTTAAGCACAAGATCACTTTTCAAATTAAAGTGCAATTCAAGTTCTACCTCAACCCAAATACCTTTGCCCCACCTCCTTTGTGCCCCTTTTTCAAGGCTCCACCCCTGCTCACTCCATCCTCCCTCCCTCCCCCACTTTCACCAGTCTGGGGCAGCGGGTTGGGGTGCAGACTCTAGTCTTGGATTAAGGGATTTGGAGTGCGAGAAGGGCTCTGAGCTGAGCTTGGGGCAGGCAGTTGGGGTGGTGGAGGGGGTTCTAGGTGCAGGCTCTGGGATGGCATTTGGATGCAGGGCTGCTTGGGTCTAGGGCAGGGGCTTGGGGTGTAGAAGGGGGTTCATGCCTGGGGTAGGGTTTCGGGATGTGAGCACCAGCTGGGCACTGCTTACCTCTGGTGGCTCCTGGATGATGGTGCAGGGGGCTAAGGCAGGTTCACCCCTGTCCTGGCCCAGCACCACTCCCAAAAGCAGCCAGCAAACTCCATGCCAAGTCCTGCTGTGCCCCCTCTCTACTCTGTGAAGATAGGAAATATGGTGGGAGAGGGGGCACCTTGACATAAGCACCCTCCTCTCCCTCTCCTGCACAGAAAGGAGGAGGCTTCTGAGGGGTCAGCTCCAAGGCAGAGGGCAGGAGATGCACAGCAGTCAGGGTCGGGGGAGGCAGCTGAAGTGCTGGACTTGATAACCTCTTGGCCCAACCAGTCAGGATCACTTGTGAGAGGCTCCAAGATCTACCGGTAGATCCCGAGCGACTGGTTAGTGACCACTGCTCTTAAATCTTCTGGCCTTTCAGCAGTCTGTGCCTCGCATATGGCATAAGCTCTGTATTAGGAAAGGGGAGGGTACCTTGCCAGTGATGCTCAAAAAGAAGTCAGCGCATTTCAGGAGCACCTGTGTCTTTTCAGTTCTTTCAAACAAGGGCTCAATCCTGGCACCGATTGTGCGAAGAGAGGACCAAACCTGGTGTTTCACTATATCGTGTCTTAAGTATGGAAGAAACCTCTCATTTAATTACACTTAAGTTTTGTAGAAAGAAGACTCTGGAAAGCCAAAACCGCCTGTCATTTTTCTCTTCCTTACCCCAGCCCGGACACTGCTGTTACGTACTGTGAATATATCATACTGGCAGGTGAACCCAGTATTGCTTGGGTATTTAACTATTACATTTTGTGGGGGTTTTTGGCAAATAAAAGGAAAATGCCCATGCTTAATCTAAATCATTGCTCTGGGGTGGGGCTGGGGATGAGGGGTTCAAGTTGCCCTGCGGAGAAAGAACAATTCCAGCCCTCTCTCACTGCAGCAGCTTGGCACCAGGTGAGAAGCACCTGTGCATGGCCGCTGCAGCTCCAGCGGGCACAGCCGGGGAAGGGGTGCATGTTCCCCGGCAGGTCCTGGTCCGTCTGCTCCTTGCACTCCCCAGCCAGAGTGAGGAATGCAGAAAACTACATTTTGTCCTCGCTCCCTGACAAACGGGAACAATCAGCAAGGTCCCTGTACAAATCAGAGGAGGGGAACTTCAACTCCCGCCATCCCTCAAGGGCACCTGGGGGTGGGTGGCTTGCGGCTGGGGCAGTCTCAGATGGAGAGGCTCCCCAGTGAGACCCTTTCACCTGCCTGGTGATTCTGTCTCTTTTCTGTTGAGTTATATGAGAAGCAATTCCATTCCAGGCAGATCCCATTTTCCTGGCACAACCAAACCCTTCCATTGCTTTAAGTTATGATAAGAGGAAGCTGTGAACTGAATTTAGTGGTCATAGTGCTCACTGTTTAGGAGTTCTTGAAGAAACACACAGACAAGCTCTCTCAAATATATAGTAAATGAATAATACTAAGATCCTTGATGGATCATGTGCTGCATTTGAAAAGGAAAATATGTCAGTAAACCAGAAAACCTCAGATACACTGTTCACCTCATCCACAATAAGGGCAGCAACTCAAGGATTGTACTAACATTCATCTTGTCACAGTTCTGACACCTTTCCTCCACCCCCAAATTGGTGATCTCACTGTAGAAGCTTTCTCCTTTCCCTCCCCTCCCCCGTCCCTGTGCCCCACCTATAAGTTGCAAATGTTTGGGTTTTCCACACTGTGTAGCAGTCAGATTACATCACTGTGCAGCTGGAAGTTGTCAGGGAAGAGAAACCTGATGACTAGAAGAAGTTTGTTTCTTTGTAAAGACTGTCTCCAAATCATTAACCTTTCAAAAATTAAACAAAATAATTAATAGTAGTTAGTTATTGGATTGAAAACAAGTGGAATGCTTAACCCAGCTTTTTAGCTCCTGTCAATGGGGAGACTATGATGCCATTTGTAAAATTCACATGGGGTGGGATTTCCTAAGGAGTCTAAGGTCAGGTCTGCACTAGCTCAGCTTAAGGCAGAGTACATAGCTGGAGTCAGTTTACCTTAAGTTGAGTTTGGTGGCACCCCCCCACCCCCAGCAGGAGGCTGACAGGAGCAAATGTGCCCGTTGGCTTCCCTTGCTCTTCGCAAAAGCAGGACTACCAGATGCTGGCAGGGGGCACCCTCTGAGTTTGATTTAGTGAGTCTTAACTAGACTCACTAAATTGAAGTCCAGAAAATCAGTCGTGGCAGCGACAATCTTCCGTTTAGTGTGAACAAGGCCTAAGGGCATTAGGTCCCATTGAAATTCAACAGGGGTTGAGCACCAAATGCCCCTAGGCTCTTTGAAAATCCCAGCCAAGAATCTTAATGAATACAAATTATTCCTTTTCATAATTCCCTTCCCTGACCCATTACAATGACAGACGGATTCCAGGAGTAAAGTGCCAGGCTGTCGTCTCCATATGCAATCCAGTCCTGAGAGGAGAGACTCTGGGCTGCATGTAGGAGCAGATATCAGTTGTCTGATTAACCCAGCCACTCCTGTGGTGAATTTATTCTCCTTTTGTGGTAAACCTGGAGTTCTGAAATACTTGAGAGACCAGATGCTGAAATGTTCCTCACACGCTGACTGTTATTGCTACGGACTGTGGTTAGTAATGCTAGAGTCATTTTCGAAGCCACCCCCGTACGAGGAAAGAATGGAAACAAGTGGGCAGCCACGCAGTCCGTTCAGAGAGTTCCTCTGACACTGATTTGGTTTACTTTGCTGAGCACAAAATCAGCTTTAAGTTTCTAGCCCTTTTCTCTCCTCCCTGTCCCGCTCCTTTTATGGGGATTTCAGAAGAGGAACTAGAGCCTCTGGTGTAATCCTGAACAGAGCCACATGCTTTATACGGGGCATTCTAAACTACTTCTGTTATGATTGACGACTCTAGTCTGGCAGCAAAACCAGTAACTGGACTGCTGTCCCTCTAGCCTGATGCTCAGCACTCAAGAGCTAGTCCATGGTTTTGTTGCATGAGCATCAGAGCGGTTAAATAGCTCGCTGGTTAACATGCATCTGTGCGGAAACAAGGTGCAGTTGGATTTAAGAATAATAATTGGACGGGTGTGAGTGGGGAAGAAGGGGTAAGTGGCCATTCAAAACTTACCGTGCACCCCAGAGTTATATCCTGCTTTGGTCCCATGTGAAGAACCCTTCCCCCTAGAGTCGTGTTACGACTGTAATCTGGATGCCACTCTGCTGTTGCCCTCTGTAATACAGACAGGTGCCAGAGGAGCACCATCTCAATCCTTTGGAGCCTTCTGCTGTGCTCAAGAGGATGCTGGGATTTGTAAGAGCCAAAGCCCACTGCAGTCCATGTTAAAAATTCCTTTTGATTTCCATCACATGGGGAGGTGACCCCCTAAAATGGCTCGTCATTTTGTCTGCTTTCCCTGGCCATGTTTGGAGAGGGAAGAAACCATGGTGATGAGACTGATCTGCTCAGGCTAAACTGTGTTGTGGGGGAGTGTTTTTAACATGAATATCTAAGGAGGAAAGAGCACCACAGTGATGCTAAAAAAAGCTGTCTTCGCTATGCGGTTATGTAGAAGTGTTACTGCTGTATTTGGTACTACACCCGGGATGGGCAATAGCTGGCCCACAGGCCACTGCATGTCCACAGCTATGGCTGCTTGCAGCTCCCATGATTCACCGTTCCCCGACAATGGGAGCAGCAGGAAGCAGGGTCCTGATCCAATCTGCTTCCTGCAGCTCCCATTGACCAGGAACGGCAAACCGCAACCAATGGAAGCTGCAAGCAGCCTGCCACGGACTAACCCGGCAAACCACATCCGGCCCGCAGGCCGTTTATGGCCCACCCCGTACTACACAGACAAAGCAATGCAATCTGGGCATATAAATTAAATTCTGAAAATGCTTGAACCCAGGATTCAATCCGCACAGACCACTCAAGTGCTTAAAGTTAAGAGTTCGCAAGATCATGGGCTTAATTGTTCAAACAGGTACCAGGATGTGTGACTGAGGATTAGTATTATCTCAGCGATATAGATACTTGCTTTAAAAGAGAAAAATATCGTTTTTGAGTGGATTAAAGTAGGTTTTTTAAAAATTCTGCATATTGAAACTTTTCCTGCATTAGCTGATAAAATCATCTTTTAATACAGTCGGTAGCAAACATCTTCTTATATACACTTACATGTGAGATTTAGTAAAGAGTACTTTAGAATCAGTGGAAACACATGCTACACTTCACGCTTTCAGCCAGGTGGCCTTTTAAATGTGAACAAAGGCTTTAAAAATGAGGGTTTACATAAAATCTAGAAGTATGGAAAGCGGGGAAGGATGGCAAATGCATTTCTGTAGCTAGAACACCATTTTCTCTAATGTCGTTTGTATGTGTCAGCATTTACATTGTCAATTTACAATGATGAATGTGTGATGAACACTGAGTCCATAGGACGGAGGGGAATCTCTCTGTAAACAGATTTCAGCAGCGGCTGAGTCACGCTAACATTGTTATAATCTCTTGGGGATATTTCTCCAGATCCTGAACATTTTTTGTTTTACTCCATTCGTCCATAATAATAAAAGATTAGATGAAATCCTGTCTGGTCCCATTGCAGTCTATGTTAAAAATTCCTTTTGACTTCCATCACAGTTTTTAATGTCACTGTGTTTTGGAAGCCCTAGAATAAAAATATATCTTGAGTTTCCTGCTAGCGTACAGCATCAGGGAGCCACAACCACTGTTCAAAGAGGGTTGGGGGATGGGGAGGAGACAGTATGTGAAAGTGTCTGTTGGTTCAGGGTCAGATGTTGAAGGTGAAAGGATATCAATAAAGGCACAACCAGCCTCTGATTCAGTTCTAGTTAATACATGGAGAGGATAGTGCTTTGTGGGGAAGGATGAAACTAGTAGGATGAAAAGAGGTAGTTAGAGCTGAGTAACATTTTCACAGCCAGACCCAAAACCTCCCCAAATATGACTGTTTCCTGTCTTGTTATCAATTTTCCACTCAGGCGAGGTTCAACAAGGAATCTACTAAGGCTCATGAGCCAATCATAGAACATTAGGACTGGAAGGGACCTTGAGAGGTCATTGAGTCCATGGCAGGACCCAGTACCATCTAGACCAGTCGTGGCCAACGGCTCTCCTCCCCTCCCCTGCCCCTCTGGGTGCAGCTCTCGAAGCCCCCCCCCCCCCCGCGCAGCTCGTAAAGCCACCCCCGCGCACCTGAAAACGGCCCTCTCCTCCTGTGCTCACCGGTGCAGGGGAGCCATCCAGCGTGGCCATTAAAGGTGGAGTTTTAAAGATGGTGCCGGCTGGCGGGAGCCCGATGTGGCCAAAAAGCCTCTAAATGCGTTTTCTTAAAGGGGCAGTCTTTTTTGCTCAACAACTTTGCCCCGGCTCTTTGCGCTGGATCCACTGACATCTTGGCTTTTTGCCCAGAATGGGTTGGCCACCCCTGATCTAGACCATCCCTAATAGATGTGTATCTAACCTACTCTTAAATATCTCCAGAAATAGGGATTCCACAACCTCCCTAGGCAACTTATTCCAGTGTTTCACCACCCTGACAGGAAGTTTTTCCTAATGTTCAACCTAAACCTCCCTTGCTGCAGTTTAAACCCATTGCTTCTTGTCCTATCCTCAGAGGCCCAGGAGAACAATTTTCCGCCCTTCTTCTTGTGATGTCCTTTTAGATACCTGAAAACCGCTATCATGTCCCCTCTCAGTCTTCTCCTTTCCAAACTAAACAAGCCCAGTTCTTTCAGCCTTCCCTCATAGGTCATGTTCTCTAGACCTTTAATCATTCTTCTTGCTCTTCTTTCACTCTAACTTGGGCTGGTCTTATGGCATTTTCCTTAAAAATGGACAGAATTCATGGTTTCACTTGCAGTTTCTGGGGTTGTTTGTACTTAGAAACTTCAGGTGACTGTCAAGGCACAAACCCACAGAAGATATATTAGATGGGCCTAGGGTGAAGTGATGGAGAATGTGGGAGAGGAAGGAGTTTCACAAATTTTGTCTCCCATCCACCCCATTTTCCTTGGGCCTTAGTGCTTTGGGTTTGAGCAGGTTAAATGTAGCAATTCAGCACCCCTAAGAGATTGTATTTTGGGCTTAATTGCTCAAGTAGAGGGTTCAGAGAGTTAGGAGTATCTTTAGAAAGCCTTCAGTTTTGAAATGGGGAGAGACCTTCAAACTGCATGTCTGAACATTTTTGCTCCTTACTCACCTTAGATTACATGAATACATTAGTTCCTTCCCATACCGAGTGTGTACGAGCCCACGAACTAATGCTGTATTAGGCCATATAATATGTAACATTCAAGAGCAACAAAGGTAAGGTTAGAGCCATGATTCTGTTTTGTAGGGGAGTGTCAATATTTTAAGGATTAAGCCAAAAATGCTTCATTTTCTGTATTTCTTATCACTGAAATCTGATGGGAGCTGAGAATTTGGGGAGAGTCATGTTACAGGTTTGACACAATCAAAGGCTTTCACTCCAGGCTGCTTAATCCCTAATCATATTTCCTTGACAAAATGCAACCCTGATGAAACAACCTGAGTCTGTCTGTGTGTGTCTCTAACCATCAGGATTTAAAAGAGAAAAGTAACCGGAAGCAGAAACCAGTGCAAAACTATGGCGAACATGGTTGATCATATGGCGAAGGATCATGATTCAAGGACTTGTACACTGTATCACTAGTAGTTCTTGTTAGCTTATGATCAGTGTACAACTGTGCCATCATTAGAAGCTAAAAGAGAGGAAGATATAAAGAGTGTGTGTTTAAAATCTCAGTTGGCCTAAATAGCAAATTCATCCCTTTTTGTTCAGTGGATCGTATCTACACTTTACCATCTTGGCTATTGCCACAAGAAATTAATGTAGACTAAGGCATTACTACAAAAGGTGCCAGAGGACTTTGAAATTAATGGACTATAAAATATATTACAATAATACTGTAGGCATTAAAAGTGGGGTACAATGAACTAAGAGTGATGGCACAGTGCTGAGTCTGAGATACGTTTGATTTACAAGCAGCTATGAAAGAGCTGCCCTTGTATTCCAACTTAAAAACCAGAAAGGCAAAGAACTGCTTCTTTCTTCAGCTGTCTAGTTGATAACTCTTGTCATTAAATGGAATGTGAAAGTTACAGCTAAACAGTATGCATGAAGTGGTTTGCTTAAGTCTTCACATGACTAATTAAGAGGCATCCGTATAGGAATCTCCTGCTAGCAGAACAACACAGGAGTAAGGGGGCAGTGTCCCGTTCTTCCAAATACATTTGTCAAATGCAATTTTTTATGAAGAAAATTTGGTTTAACAGCCAATTCAGTTAGCACAGAATGTAGCTGAACTCTTAAGCCTGATCTACACTAGGTCGGTTTAAGATTCGCCATTCTGCTACACAAAATGCGTAGCTGGAATAGGCTTACCTTAAGCTGAGCCACTGCAGTGTCTACACTGTGGGAGGTCAATGGAAGCATGTGCTCCCATTGGCTTCCCTTACTCTTCGCATAATGAGGAGTACAGGATGCCAGTAGGGGCTGCCCTCAGCATTCGATTTGGGGTGGGAGGGTCTACACTAGACCCGCTAAATCGAACACTAGAAGATCAACCTCCAGAGGGTCGATCTTCTCCATAGTGTAGACAGGCTCTTAGAAAAGGATGTGCACCAGTCTTGATACAGCAAAGTTGTTACGCTTCGTGGGCGTAGCTGTGCCCTTTAACATGAGACTGGTCATTCAAATTAGCTCACTGACAAATAGCAGAGCCAACATTGGTTTATTCCCTTTTGCTTTCCTCGAGGGTAATATCAGGTCACACATGGAAAGAAACATAAGGATTGTTAGTATCTCGTAGCGTACGATGGAAAAGTAGATATGTACTAGATGAGATTGTCATCTCGCTTGCATTGTTTGGACATTGGCATAATTGTTGTTCTCTGTGGTGAGATCACTTAATATTACACTGGTGTAAATGAGAGGAGAATCTTGTCATCTTTTCCAAATAGCCTGTATGACAGCTCTAGAATGAAAACAAGGTATAGCATAGTGCGGTTGGGAAAATAACTCAAATACTTTCTGTTAGTTTCTTTTCTAATGGACAACCTATCCTAAATTCTCAATTACTGAGGGACAATTTTCACTCATTGATACATTGTCTTTCCACAACTAACTCTCCGTCTATCTTTTCGTGAATGATGTACCCAAACATAACGATGCGAATAGCTAAACTGATTTCTTAAATTTATTCATGTAAATTTGGGTTATTGCTGATTGTGTACTCTATGTATTTTTTACTTTTAATAAACTTGGTCTTTGTGGATAATCTAAACACAACACCTAGATGTACATTTTAACATAAGCTTTAATAAAAGTTTTATAACGCTTCATCCATCTTCCTGAGACTGATTGCATATGAATGTCAACCTGAAAAAATCAAGTCACTTTCCTAGGTGTGTCTTAGTGTTATATTTTCCTTTAATTTTTGGTAAAGATGTCAAGCTTTTATAAACAGAAGCTTATTAAGGTTAAAGTGCAAAGCTCATTTTACTAAAGAAGATGCTTCTTGGCAATACATGTTGAATTTCCAGTTGATTTAGGTGGATATGTTCTGAGACTACATATTTGTTTCCAGCAACCATGATGTGCTGAATTTTTGCATTTACCCCCAGAACCCTGTAGTTCTAGGTACTTTCAGTTGGGATTACATGTTGTGCTGCAGGGTTACTTGGGGCAGAAGATTAATTAGAATAGAGGAAGTGACAGAAGGAGTCATAATGTAAGAATGCATCCATAATTAAAAGGGAAGAGGCAGTGCGTTCTGAATTGTTAAGGGAGGCTGTGATCCTCCCCGGTGTTTGGTACGGGCAGCTTTCCCATTGTAGGCGTTCACAATGTAACCTTCATCTGTCAAATCAGCACAGATTGAAGTTGTGCAGTACAAGCAGATTGTGAGTTGGAAAGGTAACTCTGATTAGCATTACACGGGTCGCCATGTTAGTCTGTAACTACAAAGACTTAAAACCCAACCAATAGTCTAGCAGCATCTTAGAGACTAACAAAACCATCAACATATTTTCTTAGTCTGTAAGGTGCTTCTAGAGGCTATTCATTGGTTTTAAAAATTTTCTGCTTAGGCACTTTTTTTTAGCATGTGTTAATAGTCACTGTGTTTTTGTAATGCAAACTTAAAGCAATACAATTGACAACACTAGTGGCTGATAAAACAGTTTAGAGAGAACAGATTTTTTTTAATACAGTTATGGGTCCCTGTGATTTGACACTTGATCAGACAAGGATTCATCTACAGAGTGAGTCATCTGGATATAATGACTAATGCTAAAAACAGGGAGAAGAAGAGTTTAATCCCATGTCGCTGAAGTAAATGGGATCGTTGCCATTGATTTCAGTGGGTGCAAGGTTGGATTCTGAGAATATAAAAACTGTATATAACTTCCTTAGACGATACCTGTATAATTTTGTTTGGAAAATGGTAAAGTTCACATTTCCATTGTAAACTAACAAGGGGTAATATGTTGTGTGCCCCAAAAAGCAAACCTCTGTATAATGTGCTCTCTCTAGTTGATCACTAACATTCTTTCACTGTAAAACATATATTTTCAGCCTTTCTCCCTGCACTCCCCTCCACGTGGATATTTCCATGTGCCTGATGAATCCATGTAGCCCCATCCTTCTAATTTTCCTCATACTCCGTCTTCTTCCCTCAAAAGCCCCTCTGCCCCTATTGGGTCAGCCATCTTTCCAGATAAATCTGGCAGATCCCAAAGGACGTCTTTGCTATGTTGCTTCTTAATTGAGAAGTTGAAATTTTCTTTTAGCAAAGTGAAGCACTCTCCTGCGAATTGGGAATACATGAATAGTAAGCTAGTCCACACTGATTTTTTTCTTGAAGAAGTTCAAAGCAGTCTGTATCCCAATGCTTTCTCTATGTCTACACTAAGAGAAATGGAGTGTTTTTTAAAATGTGTAATCCCAGTGTAGAGAAGGCAAGTTGGAGTGTTTAACACAAACGAGGTGTGCAAGATAAGCCCTCCCCTTAAATTTACTTTGCCTAGCGAGGATGGGATAAAACTACAACTAACCAAATTAGAGAAAGCGAGCTCACCCCACTTTTGATAGGCTTATTCAACACTTTACGACTCACCCTTTGTCTTTTCAGTGTTTCCATATGAATTTTAACAGCACATCCTGCCACTCACTTAATGTCGTGTCATGGTTCAGGTTGCCCTGATACAAAAATACTTGTGCATGTGTTTGTAGTGTCCAAGAATGAGATGCTTTGAGGAGGAAATTACTAGAGAGATTCATCTGATGGCAAAACACTGGCTTTCTAGAAATGTCCCCAACCCTGTTTACCCGTTTCTTCAGCAAAAGATCACACTATAAGAACACATTTGATTTCTTTTTTGGTAGCAGCTGGACTTTGAATTATTAGAAACAGACAAGCCTCTCCTATCGGATTGTGGCATAGTAAAGTGTGGACTATCCTTGTAATTGAAAAGCTTTCACACCAAGTACGTACACAAGAGAAGCGCCCAGAAGGGGGTAAGTAGTTAGAAATGTGGTCACTCTTTTTCGTGCATTTAAAGAAACAGGGCCATCCATTCAGCAAGCCAGAACCTTCAGCCAGGTTCTATGAATAGTAACCAGATACTGAATAAGTAATGTGCTGTGTAGTTTTGATTGGGTGCCTGGGATGGACCACACTGAGAATGCCACACTCAGGGCAGACTATAAGAAACAGGGCAGACGAACCCCCAAAACAGAGCTTATTCTGTACTTAGATTCACAAAACCAGTAAAAAAGGAGATTCTGTAGCACAACATTGGTTAACCAGAAGCCAAACACAGTCCACATTAGGCATTCCAGCCCTAGCACTCTTCCAAACAGATCTAATATAGTGAGAGGTTACTGAAAACCCTATTCACCATCCTTAAGGTTCTTCCAGTCCTAAAGGATCAGACTCTTCCCCCACCCCCGTCAATATATATTTCAGATCTTACATATATTTCAGATATCACCATCTTCAGTCAATCATTAGCACTAACTAAAGATTTTATTAACAAAAGAAAAAGGAAGACTTACTGAATGATTAAAGAATCATGTACATACAAGTGATTTTCATTGTTCATAGATCAGGATTATAGCAGGGGTCAGAGTGGCTTTCAAACGTTTCTCTGGTAACTTCCAAAAAGACTGGAAGATCCTCAGTCTATTGTTCAAAAGACTCCTTTTAGCTGTGAATCAAGAGTCCAGAGAACTGGAGCAGAAATGAGTCAAAAGGGAGATGTTTCTGGTTTATTTTGTATCTTCTGCCATATTCATGGAAATTTACTGTCCCAAACAAACCGCCTGTGTATGGAAAGTTACTAACAAAGATGTAGTCCCAGATCACATGCCCTTACATGTTTTTCTGAATCACAAAGGTGACCACTGGGTTGTTGCTGTCTGAAGCACCCTGCAGAAGAGCTCTCAAGAGATTTAATTCTTCTGTATGACCCATCAAACTTAAATAGTCCATTCACAATGGGCTGGTGAAACTGGATGTAGACTCTCTTGTGGGTGTTATACCAAGAACAAACACATTCGAGATACAAACACAAAGCCAAAATTCATAACTTTAGATATGAGGCTGAGATGTGGATTTAATCTGGATAATCATTTTTGACAGACTGTAACTTGCCCATTGATGCCTTACATGATATACACCTTGTACAAGATCTGTTGCAATTATAATAGTATCAATAATGCTATAAATGGTCACTCATCTTTTATGCAGTGTGCGGGAAGCATGTTAATGTTTGCTTTCAATTCTGCCTTAAAAACAAAACAGACCTTTTTTTCTTAGGGTGGATATGGCCCCCGTTCTTCTTAGATTATTCTCTGTTCAGGAGGAGGTATTTCTTCTTGAATATAGCCCTGTAAAGATTTGGCCTCCAGACTGCAATTAGGCCCATAGGACAGAAATTCAGGAATATGCTACACATGTTTATGTCTTAATGTGGTGATAGGTTCTTCCCCAACTGTCTTAGGGCACCTGCTCCTTGACCATATCTGCAATTGAGCTTCTTGTCTGTTTTTTTCACTGTCCATGTATCCTAAGACTGCCAACCTTCCACCTGCAGACTGTGCACCGTTGCCATTTTTTAAAACACGTAAATATGTAGACTTATCCATTTCACGGTAATTATACTTAGTCATAAAATGCCCAGTGGAATTCTTCTCTTTATTTTTAATGGAGAGTCTTCCTAGATTAGTAGATTATTAAACTACATCAGTCATTGCTGAGGTGCAGATCCTTCCAATTTAGAACAAGGTAAAGAATTCAATGAGGTTTATCTGTGTAAATGGAAAATTGCCACCCCAGGCTACGTCCCTCTAGACTACGGGGTTTTTGTGGGATACCAGAGGTGTTTTTTCGCGGAAGAGCAAACACACTGTTTCGGGGAGCCCTGTGTACCTTGTTTCATGAGGCTTAAGAGCTCTGCCAAAAGAGGAGGCTTTCCCGCCATTTGGCCCTGTCTAGACAAGGGTCTAGACAGGGCCAAATGGCAGAAAAGCCTCTTACAAAAAAAAATCGGAAAAAGCTACGCAAAATGCAGAGCGAAATTGGCATAGCTTTTTCCGCAACAATGTCGCAGTCTAGACCTAGCCTCTTTTTCACATTACACTGCTGCTTTTGTCTGAACAGATAGAAACATTTTGGGCTGATGTGCAGATACAGCTCATCACAGTTTGTTGAAGCCGCAGAGGCTGAAGTTTTGATGGCTGAGTGCTGCAAACAGTTTGCCGCTGGCAAATGCATACCACTTCTAGTTTTGACAGTGTTTAGCGTTTAAAAAAACTAGAGAGAAAGCAAAAAAAAAAGATGCATATTCCAGTTAGTTCAGTTTCAGTTAGGTAAATTGCTGATTATTATTTTAGCTTCAAAAACAAACCAACCGACTCCAGCATCACACAGTTTGAAGGGGTACTTGAAATAACTGTGCTTCCAGCTGCTTTAACTTGGGCCTCATCTATACTACTGCGGGCCATCAACCTGAGTTATGCAACTTCAGCTTTGTGAATAATATAGCTGCAGTCAACATACTTAGATCCACTTATTACAGTGTCTTCACCATGATAAACTGACAGCTGATGCTCTCCGTCAACTCCCTTTACTCTTCTCTTTCTGGTAAAGTACTGGAATCAATGGGAAAGTGCTCAAGGGTTGATTTATTGTGTCTAAACCCAAGTTCCTTCTAATCTTTTCCATCCATGTGCAGGTTTTTTTCCATCCATGTGCAGAATAAATATTTTATGTGCACTGAGGCATGTGCGGATGTGCACCATGAGAAACAAAAACCATAGCTTTGGGCGCTCTGCTAATCAGCTGAGTGGCACTTGAATCTTGCCTGAGCGGCTGCACAACTCACCAAGAGCACTGGTCTATATTAGACCTGATAAATCAACCCCCACTGGCTCAATTGCTGACCATCGATTCAGCCTGTAGTGAAGACATGCCTTTGAAGTGCCAGTTCACAGTTCAGTGTAGCTGTTCCATTCTGCTTAGCCGAGGAGAAGGTTGCATTGCGTAGCCTTCTTCTCAAAAGTTAAGCACACTCCTCCTCACCATTATTCAGACCTGTTACATCTTCGACAGCTCATTACTTGGTGACCTGAATTCCCCAGTTTTCTGAAACACCTTCATCCTGTCTGGAGAGTGTTTGTTTAAAGCTCCCCGAATTCTGGAGACTGCTGATGGCTGCTTAGAAAGTCTGGCTTCTTTCTTGGTGGTCAGCACCACTTTAACCGCTGGCCTGTCTCCTACCTTTAACCAAAGGAACAGCCGTAAATGTCCTGGCACCTGGGATTTTCAAAGGGCCCAACTTGCAATGACTTTAAGTGAGAGCCAGGTGACTGATTCTCATCAGCCCCTTTGCAACTCCCAACCGGTGTGATTACCATGTGGCGTGCTCTCCAGCTGAGAAAGGAGGGGCTAGCATTCAGGGTGAGAGCAGAGGGAAGGGATATGGAAGAAGAATGAGATGACTGCGAAAGAGGAGTCCAGTGTGGGCTGGGCTGAGGTGACGGTTGAAATATCAGGGGTGACGTGCAGGAGGCACCGGGGGGCATGTGCCTCCCAAATGCAATGGGCGGGAGGGCCAGCAGCTGGTGGGTCCAGAATCTCCGGGCATCTGGGGGGGCCTGGTGCTTGCAGCAGAGAATAGGCCCCCCACACACACCAACAGGAGCAGGAGAAGCGGAGCAATGCGGCCCCAGCTTGCTCTGCTCTGCTGGCGTGTCACTCGGAAGAGGTGGGGTTGGGTACCATCCCCGCACTCACCGGTGGGAAGCAGAGCTGCTGTGAGTGCAAGGTGGGCTAGACCGCCACTGCTGCAGTCATGCCAACCTATCTCCCACTATAGACACTGCTGCGTCGATGGGAGAGCTTCTCCCTTCTATGTCCCTAGCAGTGCACCTCTCGGGGAGGTGGATTAACTATGCCGCCAAGGGCGTAGTAACCTCCTCACTATAGCACACCAGCAACACATGCGCTGCTGCAGCTTTTGAAGTGTAGACCTGCCCTGGGTCAAATACAAATCTAACCGCAGGTGAATCATTCACTTGCAGAAGGCAACAAATGGGCAGTGCCTTTGACAAGATATTTCCGATGTGTCCCAAGTGAGTTTAGCAGCGATGCCCCGGGAAGTATGTTTAGACCGAGTCGAACCTCTCCAGTCCAGCACCCTCAGGACCTGACGGGTGCCGAACCAGAGAATTTCGGAGGTCAATATTGTAGCGAGTGGGTCTCTTTTTATTTTTATTTTGCTTGCAGTGCTGCTTTATAAAGCATAACTGCACTGACACACCCTGTACAAGTCTGCGCCTAGCTAAGCCCGATCAGCTCTCTTCATTACAAAGTGTTAGTGGTGTTACACAAGTTTACTGTCATAAGTGCAATAAAATCATGTTTACACTTAGCGGCATCACCAACACTTCGGGTACGTCTAGACGACAGGCTTTTGTCAACAGAAGTTTTGTCGACAGATACTGTCGACAAAGCTTCTGTCGACAAAGAGCGTCTAGACTACATTCAGTTCTGTCGACAAAGCAAGCTGCTTTGTCGACAAAACCCTGTAGTCTAGACACAAGCCTACATGCAATAACACCTTCTGTCGACAGAACTCTGTCGACAGAAGGCGTTATGCCTCGTAAAATGAGGTTTACCAGCGTCGACAAAACTGCTGAGTTCTGTCGACATTATGTCGACAGAACTCAGTGGTAGTGTAGACGCAGGTATAGTTTTGTCGACAAAAGTCCACTTTTGTCGACAAAACTCTGTAGTCTAGACACACCCTTCCACTGCTGACTGGGCTGTGAGAAGACATTGAGGGGTAAATAAGAGCTAAAGAACAGCACAGAACATGGCGAGCCAGGATTGGTGGCTGCAAACAAACTTTACGGGGCCACAAGAAATTTGGCCACATCCATGATAAGCAAACATCTGGCTAACTACAATCATGCCAGACCACAGATGTGGCAGGACCAAAAAGTGCTGAACTAGAGAGGCTCAGCCTTTCATACACGGGCCTGCTTCATTATGCTCCATGCATCTGCTATTCTCATTGTTGCTCGTATAAAAATGCAGTCGCATTGACAGTTTGCATCTTCCCTCTGGCATTTTATGCCAGACTGTTTGGAGGGTGAAGGTTTTTTTTTTTTTAAGTAGTAACCTTTTTTTTTTTTAATTTTTTGGCGGGGGCATCAAGGTAAGAGGGGGAAGGCCCTGCTGGAGTCAACGATCAGGGACCCGCAATCCGTGTCCTATGGCTGCCATAAATCCTGAATCTGTAATGTGCTGCAAAAGCCGGGCAGAACTGTCTTACTCAACCGTAGGTTGAGTAGTTTCATTATTCTCCCTAATGATTATCTCTGCATAGTGTTGACCTAAATTAAGAATGTCTCGTCGTTGCTATAGCTTCGGTGCGTTTCTAATGGAAGGATGGGTCTGAAGGCAGCCAGGTTGGGAGAACTGAAACCCCACTTAGTCCTGCCTGTTAGCCCATGGCAGCACATTCCTTTCAGAGTCTGGGTGGGCAGAGGAGCAAGCGGTGGAGAATTAATGTAGGCTGGCAGCAGGGGAAGGAGAGGCTGGCTTGAACGGATAGCTCCAATTTTCAGAGAAAGAAATGAAGCTGGATGACTAGGCAATCAGGCAAGGGAGGAAGGGTTATTCACTTAGATGTAACACATGGCATCATGCTACCTGTCTCTCTTCTCAGTCTGTTTGTTCTGCTTCAGTATTGACCACTTACACCCTTCAGCTGTCTCTGCTCTAAACTCAGCTCTGCAGGGCAGGGACCCTGGTCTTCCTCTGTGTGTTTGGAAAGTGCCTGGGTATGATCATAATCAAAATGCTAGTGATCTGTGGAAGTGCAGTGCAAAGAGACAGCGGATCTCACAATGGTAACGCTCCACCTTGGCATGGCCAACCTCCGTATCCACAGCTTTGCTCTACCCCATCTCCATTTAAACTAGGGGTAACCCGTCTAAGACGGGTGCTCAAGTCGAGCTGGTGCAGGGAAAGTCTGGCTTTGTCTCACTGAGTCTGCCCTTTATTCCTTGGGCCTCAGAGACTGGAGCATGTGCCTACACCCGCACACAGAGAATTGTTTCTCCACTTTCATTTGTGTGTGACAGATTAGATATTTATAACCACAGCTCTAAAGCTTCCTTGGAAGGAGTCGTATAAACAGTTATTATTTATTCTCGTTACACTTCCATTATGAGCTAGCAGTGCCACTTGTTTGTAACTTTCGGCCTTTCCCAGAAATGCAGCTTTCTCATTCTGAGATAAAAGTAAAACGGGAACAGTGTCATAGTCTCGTTTTTTAAAAGCAGGCCAGCGATAATAGAGACTTCATAGTTTAATTTGGCAAAAATCAGAAGGGCTGCCTTTGTTCCCCAAATATTTCTTAAGAGGCTATCATGTGCGCGCTAATGCATTTTAATGAATTTTCACAAGGTCACATGAGAGCACATTGGTTGCTTGTCTATTTAGTCCTTGTTTGTGTGTATGAATGAAGCTTTTACAGAATTAGCCGTGTACTGTAGTCAATCAGCGCAATTATTTATATACTTGCATTCATTGCCAGACAGTGCCTCCCTGCATAATAGCCTGCACAGAATGGGGCAGAACACGGGTTGATCACTGTTCTCATTTATTTGTTGCCAGATATTGAAAAGTGATCTCAAAAGCATCGCAAAGGAAAGTGGGAGAGAACTGTAGTGACACAGTCCCGCCCGCATGGACAACGAGGGGCAACCAAGGCTAGTGAGAGGACCGCATGAGTGGCCCTCCTTTGTCTCGGTGGGATGCAAGATTGTTATAGCCAAGACAGTCTCCCAGGATAGACTAGTTCTGCTAACTGCGTGTGGGTACGGAATTTGCAGGGTGTGCCGATCGAACAGTAGCGGCACTTTGATTGGGCGCACAGGGAGTGCACAGCTCCCACAGTCAAGGTTGTGTGCAATCAGCCCGCACCTCAATTCACGTGCCCTTGCTGGATGGGCGTGGGCAAGTGTAAAGTAAATGCCTCACGGGCCACCCACATATAACCCCAATGGGCCGCATGTGGCCGCTGGGCATCAGGTTGTCCACCACTGTCCTAGGAGGAGCCAATGCCAGGCGAGAGAAATTGGCAGTAGAGCTAGTGAAGAACGAGTCTGCAGAGGACGTATGTGAACCAGCAAGCAGTCTTAGTCTAGAGATGCTCCTTAACAATGTGATTGATAAGGGCCTGCAGTGAGCAGCTGATTGACTTTGTTCACCCAGAGGTTCCTGGATATGGATGTGCTAGCACAGCCATGATGATCTGCCGGCACTGCAATCAGATTAGCTAAACTAGCAAGTGCCTCTGTAACATGAAGCTGAATTTTTCTTCCCTGTACTTGTCAGAACTGCCACAGCGGCATGCTAATGCAGTGTATTTTCCAGTGAAAGCATTCAAATTGGATTTAGGGAGTTGGGGAGAGAAATCTAGCAGGCTCATAATAAAGATACCAAGGAAGCATAGTGTGTATTGTAAATGAGTAATGAATCATGCATACTTGAGCATGGAATACTTAAGCATACCTTTATATAATATAATACAATATAAAATCAATAAGAGATGTCCACACCTAGCTGATAACTAATAAAAAAAATCCCTGGTACAGCACTGCCATCTTTTCATTTACTTGGAATGCTTCAAAGGTGGCATTTTAACTTTGTAAATATGGAGCTACATTGGCGAATTCAACCCTGCTGAATTCAGTGGAGTTACACTCGCTTACCCCAGTGGTGAATTTGGCCTCATGTGTTTTTTGGACACTAGCCGCAAATACTCACCCATGACAGTGAAATGCCAAGATCTTTTGCTTATTTAAGAAAAAACTGTAGACATTTTATTATCCGAAAAAAAAAGCAGTTTTAAAAGCTCATATGCTACTGGGTATCTTGAGACTTAGACGCAGATTTTTAAGGGTTCAGTACTCAGTGGGGATGGATTTTCAAATGAGCTCAGCTCTGCTTTAAGAATCTATATAAGGTCTTGGTTGTCAGCCAAACTCTACATCCAGCAGATCCCATTGGAACACTTACACTGGATTTTCCATAAGAGTTGAGCACCCAGCATGCTGAGTGGTTTTAAAAATCCCCTGTGGATGTTGAGCCCTTTTGAAAATTCTGGCCTTAGTCTATGCAGGCTTCTAGTAATTCAAGGTGGTAATGGGGTTTTCCTGTTCCCGTCTCATTTGCTCCCCAGTGCAACTGTTAAGCTGCTTTTTTTAAATGTTCTGAAAGTCCAAATTCTGTGTGATAAACTGAGAGCAAAGGAATATCCCAGGCAAAAGAAGTGCTGACCGGTACAGATATGTCAGTAATTCACCCAAGATTTCCTGGGGTTCTGCTTGGGATCACAATGTGCTTGTTTTGGAGATACAAAGGAAAGCCATTAAAAGCTCTCTAAATGTGAGTGCTTAGATGTACACAGTTGTGTCTTACAGGCTCGTCTCAGACAGCATGAGCAACATCTTTTTAAACATACAACTTCAGCTCATTTTTATCAGAGCAAGAGAAGGAGTATTTCAGATCAATAAAAACCAAACAACTTTTCTCCCACCCTCCAGCCCATGCATCATCAGACCTAGGACCTAGGACTTATGCCGTTCTCAAATTATCACCAAACTTAGTCTGTGTCAACTCAGTGGAATAAGCAAATGGCAATCTACAATCTTCCATTGAGCCTGCTCTGCTAAAAAAATGCAGAAGCTTACATCTAGACACTAAGGCTGTGTCTAGACTGCACCCCTTTTGCGGAAAAGGGACGCAGATTAGACACAGCGCAATTGCAAATGAAGCGGGGATTTAAATCTCCCCTGCTTCATTTGCATGAACATGGCTGCCGCTTTTTTCCGGCTCGGGGCTTTGCCGGCAAAAAGCGCCAGTCTAGATGGGGATCTTTCGGAAAATAAAGCCTTTTTCGAAAGATCCCTTATTCCTCTTAAAATCAGGAATAAGGGATCTTTCGGAAAAGGCTTTATTTTCCGAAAGATCCCCATCTAGACTGGCGCTTTTTGCCGGCAAAGCCCCGAGCCGGAAAAAAGCGGCAGCCATTTTCATGCAAATGAAGCGGGGGAGATTTAAATCCCCGCTTCATTTGCAATTGCGCTGTGTCTAATCTGCGTCCCTTTTCCGCAAAAGGGGTGCAGTCTAGACACAGCCCAACGGTATGTCTACACTACCTCATTAGTTCGAGCTAGGTAGGCAAATGAGGGCAACTGGGGTTGCAAATGAAGCCCAGGATTTAAATATCCCGGACTTCATTTACATGTTCCCAGGCGCCACCATTTTTAATTCCCCCTTAGTCCGAACTCCGTGCCCGCGGCTACACGCAGCACGGAGTAGGTAGTTCAAATTAGGATCTCTAATTCGAACTACCATTACTCCTCGTGGAGGCCGCGTGTTGAGTAGCCCTGCTCTAGGTCTTGCCCGAGAGAAAAAAAGCAACTCAAAAAACTATTGAGTGAGCTTGGGACCTGATGCATGTTAACATGCATTATGGTCAGGGATAGCAGAAGGTGCTGATGTATCTAAGAGATTCTTCAGGGGACACCTAACCACTGACTCTTGTTTGCCTGTTGCTGGGTGGATTGATTTAAATCACCAGAAAATCACTGATTTCAATCACGTTTCCCACTGAGACTTCTTCACATATTTCTTCAAACGAGAGTGCAAATCTGATTGCGATACAGCATGTTAATTTACAACTCAGTACAGCATTTTACAACATCTAAGAGGGTATACTTTGCGTAATTTTTTAGACAACTCAATTTTTTTTAGGAAATAGTACAGAATTCTCATTACCTATGTCAGCAGCAGTACGTTAGGAATGGTAAGAACTAAACCACACACAGAAACACAATAGTACTTATATATATACAGGGCTCAACAATTAGTGTAATCTACTCGCCTGGGGCGAGTAGATTACAAGCTGGCACAGCCGCACAGCGCAGTAAGCACATGCGCAGCGTGCCAAACCGCACGGCTGGCAAGTGGGGCTCACCGCTGCTTGGCGAGTCCTGTGTGTGTATATATATATATATATGTGTGTAAAAATCTTAATTGTTATATAAATGTTTCACATGTGCAGTTGAAACCATCTCCTGAGTTACCAGCTGTATGGCTGTCCTTAAACTTTTTTTAAAAAAAATTCCGATTTTATGAACTCTAACGGAAAAGTCCTCAAAACACTAAACGTACAGTGTGCTTAAAACTTCTACAACTAGCTTTCATCTTCTCCACTCCCCCTGTCGATTTGATGCAGATGTGATTCCAGATTACTAGAAATCTGAGACAGTGCTTACTTAGAATGCACTTCGTTTTGGAGTAAGCTAAGCTAAACTTTTTTTCTAGCGACATCCAATATAGCAAACAGCTTCGGAATTTACTTGTTAAATCACATGTGTAGTAAAAGGCATAGAGAGAGACTTGAAGAATGATGGATTGCAGAGTTGATCCACACTGTTATTAAGATGCATCCACATCTTCCTCCACATCATTTTCTCCTAATAAGCAGTTTTCCTTAAGATGTTTTGGTCTTGCAGCTAGGCCCTGTATGTTCTTCTTGCATTGCTTAAACTTGACATGTTTTCTACCCAGGGAACGTATTTCTTCCAACTGTTCCCAGAGAGTATGTCTACACTTGCACCCTAGCTCGAACTAGGGATGCAAATATAGACATCTGAAATAGTCAATGAAGCAGGGATTTAAATATCCTGTGCTTCATTAGCATGATCTCGCCGGCACGTTACTCCGATCAACAGCTGTTTCGAAAGTGAAAGTGCGCGCCGGAACACGTTACTTCGAAACAAACCCCTTGGTTAGGAGTAACATTAGTTCAAACCAAGGGGTTTGGTTCGAACTAATGCGTCCCGGTGTGCAGTTTCACTTTCAAAACAGCCATTAATCGGAGTAACACGCCAGCGAGATCATGCTAATGAAGCACAGGATATTTAAATCCCCGCTTCATTGACTATTTTGAATGCCTACATTAGCATCCCAAGTTCAAACTGGGGTGCAAGTGTAGACATACCCACAGAGGGTTTATTTTATACACAGAGGCCATGACAAATTTTCTGTGGGAAAATTGTAGGGGAATATAGGAAGCTGTGTCTATCCTGAATATTGTCTTCCCCTTTCCCTTCCAGTTCACTCCGGTGTTCCTTTCTGTGCTGCCTCAGTCCTTTCCTATATACTGTCTCTCTGTCTATAGGCAATGTCTTAACTAACTCTGCTGTGCTTGACCCAGGGCCACCACCAACAATCCTATCCCGCCTGTGTCTGTCCTTGAACATGTTTCTCAGCAGGCTAACAGGAACTGAAAGCCCAGAACTTTAAAGGAGCAAGGGCTGGTTGTTAGGCTGCACCGACTCTGAGACTGTAAGTGTAGGCATCGCACGTTTGTGATGAGACTTAATTGTAACGTACTTTTAAATAAGAAATGTAGCATTGTACTGATGATTTTTAAACAAATTTTAAAAATCCTATTTAAATTTTAAAATATCAGGTTTTTTTAATTAAATCATTGCTTTTTATCCACCCTGGTCTGTTGTAGGGCTCAATGCTGAGGTTAAAATTGTGAGTATACTTATAAGGATCATTTCAAAGCAGCCTCTCTTTGGCATGGCTTCTCCGGGGAGAAACCATAATTCTTAGGAAGCAGGACCAACTCTGTAGTTCGAACCATGCTTCTGAGATGGGCCATGGGATGCTGCAGTGGATGATAGTCTACATTTGTCTGGCACAGCTGTGTGTGTTTAATACTGCATAACGGGGAACATTAGTCTACTGCGGATATGCAGGCACCTGCACCAGTAATAGGCATAGCAGCTCTAGGTGGGGAAGTGAAGATTAACTTCGTTCTTTTGCATCTTAAGCAATTTGTGGAGCTCTTTTCCTAAAAAGATCTTAAGTTCTTTTACTGATGGAGATGCAGTGTCTACCATAGGGGATTTTGATCTTGGCTTGAGCCTCTAGGTGTCACCATGATACAAATCAGATATAACAATTAAAGTAAACTAGATTGAGGACTTTTTGTTGATAAACTTGGGTGTGTTGGGTTGTGACACTGGGGGAAACACCCGTAGTCTTGCAAAAGTGTGATGAGATTGCTTTAATAACCATGAATAATTGAGAAGACCAGATTTTTTTTTTGTTAGCTCTCCAACCAAGGGAGAGGTGAAAGGTTCATCTTATTTCTGTCTGAGTGCTCTGCATGTGTTGCACACTGAATGACAGGAAGAGCTATATTTGCTTATAATGCTATGCCACTGCATGTTTCTGCTGCCTTGTCTATGCTAGAAAGGGTCTGCCTATTGCAGTCTTTGCCTAGTATAACGGTGTCTACAGAAGAGCTTTTGTTGGTATAACTGCATTGGTTAGTGGTTTGACTTGCTTGCTCCTAACTAACGTAGCTAGGCCAGCAAAGTGTGCAGCATTGCAGACTATAAGGGTCTGACCACAATGTGAAGTGTTGCATTCTAATTGCCCTCTGTGGTCAATGCTGGTGCCAATTAGCTACCTTTTAATCTGTGAAAGCCACAAGCATGCTGGGCTGTTAGATCTCACCAGTCTGACGTGCTCTGCAATACCCAGACCTGTTAGTGCACACTGACGCACAGTTTTGACAGACATTAATGTCTAGGCCTGGGAGAGGCTTACAAGAAATGATGGCTTTTTATTTTTTGCCTTTTGTGGTATTTAGTAACTTCCAAATACAGGATGCACCTCCCTGAACTGGGACTTTCTGGTCCAGCCACATTTGTGGGCCAGGACCATGGATGTTCCCAAGTCAGAGACCCTTGTAGCCAGGAGTCAGGCAGCAGAAGGGCCAGCATCGAGAAGCCCTACTTGGTGGTGCTGACAGCCACCCGACATGGCAGTCAGGGCCACAGCAGTGTGGCAAGAAGGCCGGGGCCGCAGCAGCCTAGCAGGGAAGCCAGGGCCAGCGGCAAGATAACCAGTCAGGGCCTGAAGAGTGGCGGACTACAGAGCTGGTGGCAGTGGACTTCACCTGGCCCAGCAAATCCCTTCATTTGGCACTGGTCAGCTCCCAAGAGCTAACAAGAAACTCCAACCAGTACACTTTCTCTCTTGGTAAATAATAACGCAATTGTAATGCCTTTAACTGGAAGCAGCAGTGTTAATGACTGATTAATCCTCTGACCCGCAGTCCCTGGTTATTAAAGTGAGGAGCACAGATAATTGCATTTAGAAAAGACTGGCATGTCATGTCAATGGAGCACTAAAGAGCTATTGTTTTCAGCTTCACTTTCTTAAAACACTGTAAGAAGTGTGATCATATTGATCAGGGTTACTGGATTTGTAATTCAACATATAGTGAGCCTCAAGTTTTTCATGTGTCTTTTTTTATTTTGCAAACACAGTGGCTGTTCTACACTGGCATGAATTTCCGGAAATGCTTAAAACAGAATAGATTTCGTTATAAGTATTTCCGGAAAAGGAGCGTCTACATTGGCAGGCAGCTTTTCCGGAAAAGCCTCTTTTCCGGAAAAGCGTCCGTGGCTAATGTAGACGTGCTTTTCCGGAAAAGAGCCCCGAGCATCATTTTCGCGATCGGGGCTTTTTTCCGGAAAAGACTACTGGGCTGTCTACACTGGCCCTTTTCCGGAACAGTGTTCTGGAATAAGGACTTACGCCCGAGCGGGAGCAGAATAGTTTTTCCGGAATAGCGGCTGATTTTGTACAGTAGAGCATCGTTGCTTTTCCGGAAATTCAAGGGCCAGTGTAGACAGCTTGCAGCTTATTCCGGAAAAGCGGCTGATTTTCCGGAATAAGTGGCCCAGTGTAGACACAGCCAGTAGGTTTTGTGAAGGAGCAGCAGTCCTTCAAATGCACCAAATTGAGGCGAGCATGGATTTATAAGGAACAGAAATTAAGATGTGTAGCTGCTTGGTGTGTCTGAAGTCTGAAACATCTGTGGCTGGGGAGCTTGCAAGTTTAAAATTTGTTTAGCAACTTGAGGGTGGTTTTGCTTTGTTTAGAAAGTATGCTGATTATTTCAGATGCTTTGTCTTTAGAGAATGTAAAACAGTTTAGCTGTCTCAGGTCTGAACTTAATACCTGTCATTGGCAGTGGGTAACCAACATTAATCCATGATTCTATTCAACTCCACCATTGTTTAAACAAAAAACAGTTTCCATAAAAATGTTGGCATGTGTGTTATGCAGGGAGCATAATGTCTTCATTGAAATGGTACCAAAAGCAATTTTTTTAAAAGTCCCATTATTCACAAGACAGACAATATTTTACAGAGTTTTAACATTCGGCCTAAGACTAACATGTCAAATTTGGTACTTTGCTGACTTCGGTACAGTTGCATCTACTTAAATCGTGGCTGACACTGACCTCATAGGTCTATTATTTTTATTGTACATGTTTAATATTTTATTTGTAAATTTTTATATTTGATATTTATAATATTTTTAATATTTAGTATTTCTGTGTGTCAGTATTTCACCAACGTGGTATATAGCCAATAACAAGTCCTTTTCTTGCAGTTACAGGGATCCATTAAGAGAAAACTGGAAGATGACAGCTCCCCTGCTTCCAGCGGCATGCCCGATGTTATTTTCCCAAGCGACAACAAGAGACTCTGTCTTGATGATGTAACTCTATCTATGGGCCAAGATACCAATCCCAATGTGGCATGTCCCGATATGCAGAACTCGCCATTCTCCACCAATCACAGCGCTTCTTCCATGGGAGTAGCTGGTCATTCAGTGCTACTTGAAAACAATCACATGAATGGCAGTGGCATTGGTTCTCCGTTTTCGGTACCACCCAACACAGAGATAGGACAGAAAGGGACGATAGGTGGGCAGAATAATGTTGTTCACTATGACGAAAAAGGAAACAATATGCAATCCATGGACCAGGAACTGCAAGATCTGTTAGAAGAGCTGACAAAAATGCCTGATCCTTCTCCTAATGAGCTGGATCTTGAGAAGATCTTGGGAAGCAAGGCCGAAGAGACACTTGGTCTGAGCCACCCACAGGCAAGCATCACCACCACGCCAAAGTCCTCTCCGCAGACCTCTCACTTGGAGAACCACATTGTCAACAAAGACTTTTCTCCAGGTTGCAATCCAACGAGTGGAGGATCACCTCAAATGAGGTCTTCATCTGCTGTTGCATCTCCCATCTCTTCGGCAGCACAGAGTAAGAACCAGGCCCAGCCTATTCTGCCCGTACCCTTGTCCAACATGCCTGGGTCTAACTGGCATGCACAGCAACTAAAGCAGCTAGCAGCAAACAAACAAGTGTCTACTACTAAACAGCAAGTGCAGGCTCCCAACTGGCCAGCCATGGCCACCCCAGGTCTTTCTCCACCTTACAGGCCGGGATCATCGCCACACCATCAACCTTTCAGCCCTCAGAATGTCATGGTGTCCAGCATGGCTTCTAATAGTTTACCAGGAAACAATATTCAAAGTCCTCAAAACACTCTGCTTTCAAACATGTCCAGTACCAACCCATCCAGTGGGCCTTCTCCGCCATACGGGTCAGAGAAGCTTTCCAGTCCTGCTCTTAACCAGCCGCCTTTCAGTCCCCAGAATCCCATGCTCTCCAATATGACTTCAGCCAGCCTGCCGACCAACAACATTAAAAGTCCGCAGAACAATTTGGTTTCCAGCATGGCCTCCACAACGACGGGGCCCTCCCCACCATACAGGCCAGAAAAACTGTCCAGCCCAGCTCTGCACCAGCAGCCGTTTAGTCCCCAAAATACATTAATTCCTAACCTCACTGCCACCAGCAATCCCACCAGTATGCAAAGCTCTCTCTTCAAATTGATGACTACAAACCAGCCCAAAAACATGAACATCATTATGCAACAGCCGTCAAATGGCTTGCAGAATGACAATCCTGTGGCCCAAGACCAGTTTTCTTTCAATAACACCAAACCGCTGTCTCATTTTGCATCGGAGTCAACTACTCCAAAGATGTCAACCATGACTGCCGGTCCAGGGCAACAATCCCTCATTCACTATCTCCAGCCACAGCAGCAAGCGCCGGCCACACAACAGTCTCCTCAGGCTAATAATACCCAGTTTATTGAGCAACATCTTCGACAACTGATGCAACCGCCTCGGATGCAGAGACACATGCAGCCGACTGCTTTGCCGTCTCAACCCAGACAGGTTAGTACATTTTCTTCTACAGTAAATGGGTTACATGAAAACACTGGTGGTTTTTGTTGGTCTCCTCCCTCCATGGATATGTGCCTAGATAAGTGAGGCCACATCTGGAGTATTGCATCCAGTTCTGAGCCCCTCTCTACAGAAAGGATGTGGATGCATTGGAGAGGATCCAGCAGAGGGCAACAAAAATGATGAGGGGGCTGGAGCACATGACCTACAGGGAGAGGCTGAGGGATTTGGGCTTGTTTAGTCTGCAGAAGAGAAGAGTGAGGGGGGATTTGAGAGCAACCTTCAGCTACCTGAAAGGGGGTTCCAAAGAGGATGGCGAGAGAATGTTCTCAGTGGTGGCAGATGGCAGAACAAGGAGCGATGATCTTAAGTTGCAGTCAGAGAGGTCTAGGTTGGAGATTAGGAAAAACTATTTCCCTAGGAGGGTGATGAAGCACTGGAATGGGTTACTTACGGAGGTGGTAGAATCTCCATCCCTAGAGGTTTTTAAGTCCCGGCTTGACAAAGCCCTGGCTGGGATGATTTAGTTGGGGTTGGTTCTGCTTTGGGCAGGGGGCTGGACTCGATGACTCCTGAGGTCTCTTCCAGCTGTAGGATTTTATGATAAAATGATAACAATACCCTGGGGTTTTCGGGAGTCATTTTATTTATTTCTTCACTTCAAATACTATGTAATTCCATCGCACACATCCTACTTGTTTCACCTGAATGGACTGTTTCACACTGTTCTACAAGTGTCTCAAACCACTTACATCACTTTTTAAGCGAATGGTTTTGCTCCTCCAGTTAGCTTATTTTGATAGTCATGAAGATATTCGGAGAATGGATTTCCCATCCCTTGTTGCGCTCTGTTCAAAGAAAGTTTCATGCTCTGAAGCAGATTCCACCCCAAGTTACATCTCTGAAGCCAAGGAGGTTCAAGTGACATGGAAAATAAAGCCAAAGTGTGGCCCCTCTGTGTTTAATGGATGGGCAAATACCGCTCCACGGGCCAAATCTAGTTCCCCAGGCTTAGCCCCTGACAGGCCGCCACTATATTTACTTGTGCCTCTGCAGGTGCAGGTGATTGCTGCTCCCATTGGCCGCCGATTGCCCTTCCTGACCAATGGGAGCTGCGGGAAGCGCTGTCCCAGTCCATGCTGTTTCCCGCAGCTCAGATTGGCCAGGAATGGTGCTCTGTGGTCAATGGGAGCAGCAGTCGCCTGTGCCCACAGAGGCGCAGGTAAATATGGTGGCAGCAGCCTACCAGGGGCTAACCCTGGTGAACCACTACTGCCTTATTGCTTACCTCTGGTTTAACAGATCAAACTGCAGGACTTGAGTAGCCCAGAGGCAGACGTGAAATACCTGTTACCAAAACTCACCCCAGAATGACTGGCTTTCGGTGAGTGCCTGCCCTTCCCTCAGTATATCTGGACTATGTGTCGAGGGGCTACGGGACTGCCACCATCAGGGAGGAGAAATGCTATTCATTTCTTTCGTGTAACCCCTATTGGGAGAGGTGCTATCTGTACCCTGCCTGACCTGAGAGATGTTCCTTGTGACGTAGGGTCTTTAACAAAGGGAGAGTCAGAGGAATGGGGGATCAGGTGCTAGGGAAACAAAGCGGTTACAATAACAACGTACCCTCTCAGCTAACCGAAGCAAAACTCTGGCAGCAGAATCTGTCGGGCTGCGTTATTGATTACAGTGGACTCTGCCCAGACAACAACTGGCGTGGAGTCTAATCGCTTATCATTGGCCAGCATTCAGAAGAGCAGAGGTTGGTCTCTAAGGTGCTGGTGGGTTTAGCTGAGGAATGATAGACAGAGTGTGCCAGCAGTTCCCACAATGTAGTATCTTAGCGACCACAACCTTTTCCTGTGCTAAGAATAAGAAATAAGGTGATAAATGTCAGTTTCTGAATGGTAACTAAATGTAGCTCCTTTGTACAGCGGCCATTTCAAGACTAACTCACCCTTTTCCAACTACAAATTGAACCTCTATAGTCCGTCACTTTCTGGTCTGGCAACATCCATGGTCTAGCGCGATTGTAGTTAGCTGGATGTCCACTTATTCTGGGTGTGGCCAAGTTTCCCGTGGCCCCATAAAGTTTGTTTACAGACACCAGTCCTGGCTCTCAGGGTTCTGTGCTGTTGGTTAGCTCTAATTGACCCCTATGTGTCTTCCAAGAGCCCAGTCAGCAGTGGAAGTGTTGGTGATGCTGCTAGACAATATTGACCTCCTGTGGTTTGGCAAATTCTCTGGTTCAGCACCAATCAGGTCTCGAGGGTGCCAGATGTGAGAGGTTCAATCTGTGGTGTGCTCCCATCACCCTTTATTATGGTGCATCTACTTCAAACAGGCTGATAGCAAGCTCACTGAGGTTACTTATACAAACATACGTAACATATTCTACTGGGCACTTCAGGGGTTGGTTAGGCATTAAAACAGAAAAAAAAACCACAGGTTACAGATGGAAAACCCTGATCCAGCAAAGCACTTAGGCACATGTGTAATTTAAGCATGGGAGTAGGGTGGCCAAACATCTTGATTTTATAGGGACAATTCCGTTATTTGGACTTGGTCATATATAGGCACCGATTGGCCGCCACCCGCTGTCCCAATTTTTCACACTCGCTGTCTGATCACCCTCCATCTGAGCAATTCTTTTGTCTTCAGTGAGACTAGTCGTCCTCTTAAAGTAAAGCATGCACTGAAGTTGTTTGCTGGATCATAGGCTAAGAGCTTTTCTCCAGCCCCCGTTCTTCCCACTGGGAGTTTGGGATTGCCTTGTCCCTGCAGAATTCCTCAGGGCACCAGTTATCCCTGCTTCGCATTGCCACACAACTTTTGAGCTCTGACATCGTTGGTTTATCCTTTTAGCCTACAAAAATTGGCCAAGATCCCCTTTGGAGACCCTCTTTAATTGGTCAGTGGCTCCTCTTCAGGCATCTTTCTTCATGCTCGGCCTGTGCTGAATTTCTAGCCCATGCCTGCCTACAAGTGAGTGAGCAAAAGTGTATAATTTGGGGGCTATCAGTCAAGATCAAGGACAGCTCAGGCAATGATTACAGGTGATGATCATTTCACATGTCCACGTCAGTTAGGGTAGGTCACAGTGCCTCACTGATTTTATAAGGAAAGACTTATGACATTAATTATATTGAAACTCCACAGCTTCTCCAGGTGTTATAGCTTGTTAAGCTGCCTGTGATCAATGGTGGGTGTTGAAGATCAGGATACTTGCCCTCGGTTTTAATAACTTTATGACAGTTTTTAATGAAAAAGTGGCCCTTGCATGCAAAATTATAAAAAAAGATACCACAACAAGAGACTATTCTAGACACATGAAACATCAAAATTCCAGTATAGTTAAATTTATGTGAATATTAGTACTTACCTTTTGCTGTTTTGTATATGATTATTTTCTTAGTTGGGTCAAAAGCACGGATGTTGAGATTTTGTCTTGATCCTGATTTCACCCCAGGCTTATGCCCGGGTAGCTCAGTGAATTTCAGTGCAGTTACTCCAAAACATTGATGTAGCAGAACTGGGCCCTTTTTGGCTTATTGCCACCACTTCTCCATCAAAACCAGTAACAAACAGAACTATTCACATATAGATCTATTGTGTCATTAAAGGACAAGAAATAAAAGATTGGGGGAGAAGAGAGAGGTGAATAACTTCTCCGTCTTTTGAAGTAGTAACTGGTGATGGAGAACAATATTTTATCCCTGGTCAAAAATATATGGGAAGAGGAAATTAACACAGTACCTTGGAATGTTGGTTGTTTTGAAGCCATCCCTCTACTCCATGCATACTTGTGTTTGTATGTGTAAAATGTATGAAGAAAAGGCATAGAGAGTATGCTCTCCTTTTGAGCAAGAGGTGCAGCTTTGTACTGAAGAAGAAAGTGGATGGTGGCCAGTTGGAGGAAGAACAATAAAGCATGAAACTTGATCTCTGCACAAGGCAGAAGGGAAGGGAGCAGCAGCTGTGACATAGACCCAAATCCTGAGCTGCTTTGTTGTTGTTGTAACACATTAAAGAGAAGACTCTGCATTCCAAAAGTTGGACTAACCTTCTAGTGTCTTGCAGCAATATGTTTGTTATACTTCAGAGATATAAAATATATCAGCCAGGCTATTTTCAAAGTATCATAGTGCCTGGACAACTGGCAAATCTGATCATGTCTAATCTTCTCCCATCTAAAGCACTGTGTCTTCATTGCTGGGCATTGACAGATATTGATTTAGCCACTGACAGTTAGCATTGTGTGCAATGGGAAAGCCTGCTACTGCCGGCGCCAGTCTTGTAGATAAATTCCAGTTTTCATTTTGCTCATGTAATGCAGAGTGAAATTACGCACGCTGATTTGGATTCACAAATCCACAACTGCCGAGAAAGACACAAAAGGCCAAATTTGTCAAAAGCGGCTCCCAAAAATGCCATGCATCCTTTTCCACAGTTAGGAGATTTGGTGGCGAAAAAGGGGTGCCAGTTTTTGGACATGTGGCAAGTTGGAAAGCAGAGCGCCAACTGCATTTGCCACAGCCCTGCATCTCTCTGATGTGTATGCACTGCAGTTTGCATTTGCAAATGTTTGTTCTTCTAGATCAAGAATGAAGTGCCTGATTCTCCTTCTCATGTACTATTGCCTTCAGCCGAACGACTCTTGATTCCTATTGGCATGAGAAGAGAACTGGGTCTTTGAGGAAGGAAGCAAAGGGCCCCTGAAGGTTAAAGGTGGGCAGGTGAGCTTGCAATGCTAGTGGCAGAATTTAAGCTACTTTGAAATCAGTAGCGGTTGGGACACTTTCAGTCTTCTAGGGCACAAATTTGACATAGTAAAATTATTCAGAACCCGGTAAAAGAATGGCAGATGGGTTGGGTAAATACCTTAAAAACAAAATACCATTTTTCTGGCTGTTTTGCAGAGGAGATAAATATTCCAGAGCCATCCTTTGGGTGCAACAGTGGACTCTCCGAAGCTCCTCTTGCTATCCAGCAGGCGTGGCCATCCCGCTGCTTGCGAGTTGCATGTGGCTCCTCCCCCCATCAGTGCGGCTTGTGAAGCCACCCCCGAGACTCACAAAGCTGCCTCTGCGTCCCCTGAATATGGTCCATGCCTCCCAGCTGATGACGGGAGCCTGCTAAGGCCAAAAAGCCTTCTTAAAGAGCCAGTCCTTTTTTTTTTTTTTTTGCTCTACAACTTTATGCCACACTTCATCCAGAACGGGTTGGCCACCCCTGCTCTACAGCAACCAAACATGCTATTCCTAGAGCTCTGTGCATTCCTGCTGACATGTGGGGTAGCTGTACCAAGAGGAGTCAACAAAAGATATCTTGGCTTCAGCTCTTTTGGGAGGGAAGAATGGAAAGGAGCAAAAATCAGCAGGAAAACAAGTTCTATTTATAGGATTAATGGTCAGACATCTTGCTACTGAGTGGTGCCCAGTGAAGAGTAAGACAGTGAGGAGCAGACTGAAATGGAGAGTGAGGAAATTTTAACGGGGCTTGCCAGTGTTTCTTTAGGCTGTGGGGAAAGCTAGTAATACATTGCCTGAGTTGGCAGGGTAAATGATAGATAGCATACAAGATTAAATTAAATCTCAGCTAGATTTTTAAACGTTTCTTTTTCTTTGTGCATTTGAGCTACAGATTATAGACATTTACTCTTTCTCTATAGAGGCATAAACATTTGAATACCTAATACCTGATTCTCCTGGTACCCTGCACCCTATCTGTGGTCAGTTACACCAGTGGAAAGTCAGCCGATAGTGGGTGCAAAATACTACTATTCTGCCTGGGTAGCTGCTGTGGTGTAAATGGATAAGCATTCAGAAGATCAGTGGAGGATCAGGCTCCTTGAATCTAAGTACGTCCAAATTGTGCTTTGGGGGAAAATACCCTGTGTTTTAAATGCCCAGATGTTACATGGAAACATGTCTGGCATAGAGAGAGCGTCCAAGCTGTCATGCATGAATAAACCTTTAGTTGATCAGACCAAAAACTGAAGGTCAGATTTCATCTAATGTCTTCTGTTAACATTTTTGAAATGTGCCAGATTTATTTTCTTCAGTGCCACTGCGAAAGAAGTTCCAATTGGGGTTTTTTGGGGGAGGTTTGTTTTGGTTTTTACTGTTAGAAAACTTTTTTTTTAAAAAATATTACTTTTTTACTTATACCGTGGAGAAGAAAAACAGATTTGATTTCAAAGGATATGGCTAGCGATAGCACAATGCTGGAGCTGGGGCTTTTGAGGGAATGGAGAGTTTCTGAAGGCAAAGCAACAAGCCCTTCAGCTAATTAAGTGCCTTTGAATGATGAATAAAGGATGCTGGTGATGAATCAGGATTACAGAAAGCCGTAAGTCTGAGCTTGGAGTCTGACCTCGCCACATACTTTCCCCACAGATGTGAAAACATCTTCTTGAATGGTCATTTCTGCTTTTACATTTATTTGTGCAATTGCAATTCTTTCCCCCTCAAGCTTATAGGGGTTTTTTTTCTCCTTCTTTCAACTGTCTCAAAGGAGTCAGCGTGAAACTGTTGTAGATTTGTCTCCCCTCCTCCCCAAAGCAAATGTTAAATACGTTTCAGAAACTCAGGGATAGACTCTTAAACGGTTGTAGTGGACTTGGCCGCTTAACGTGCATGAGAGCAGACTTCACGTAGATAATGCAACAATTTGAAATACCAGAGTTAGGAATTAAATCACAAAGAGTAGTTTGAATTCAAATCTGATTTATTTTTATATCATTATTTTCCTTTGTTTCTTTGAATTGTGGGCACCCTTGTCTTGTTCCTGAGTTTCCTGGATTTCGGGATGTGTCTGCATTGTAAAATGAGCCTTTGCAGTCAAATCTTTAAACTTCTTCAGGTTGTGGGTCTGGAAATATCGAAAAAAACTTCCTACTGCATCAGTATCAGAAGTACAATCCGCGCAGGAAAGTAGTTACCAATAAACCCTCTCCTGTTGTAAATGGAAGATCAGTAACTAAACTAACTTTACAACCCTATCCCATGATCACCCCCTTTTTTTTTCCGGAAAATTGCTAAGAAACTGTCAAAACTCTTTCTTTGATCCATCACGCTCTGGACGTCTTAAATTTATTTTCTCCTTCACTGTACAGGAAAAGTCCATGCCAGCAGTATAGTTCAGTACTTGTGGCACACGCAATCCTACAAAAATAAATGAGAGTGTTCGCTCACGCTGCAGAAATAGAAAAGACTCCTAGGGTTTATAGTAAAGAGTGAGAGGTGCCAGGGGAGATTATGCAAAATATCGTTCTTCCCCTGTTCCCCAACGACAAGATGATGATGTGGAAAATGTATGCACATTCATACCTGTAGTATTTTAAATTTGCTGTTGGAGGTGGGGGGAAGAAAAGCATATTCTGTGCTGCATGGATTCCGGGCGCGCAGGGGGAGTGTTAGCCAGGAATCAAAAGACATTCAGAAACCAGCGTGGGATTTTACCCTACCACTCTGTCTTTAATTAACTTCCTAATGCCTAGGAATTGCAGCACATGGGATAGACTACAACTTTGTACCACAAATGTTCATAGACCTCAGTACTTGCATGGTGAGCCTAGGACATTACATGTCCCGCAAAGTTCTCTGGCTTAGCACTGAAATAAATCTTGCATTTGTGGTTTTATGTCAGTCCCTTCATGTAGCTTTAAGCAACAAACACACATTTGTTTCCTTTTATTTAACCGTAGTAGAAGGGGAGGCCGGGGGAAGGGGGAAACCCTCTCTCAAATGTGCACAGAGAGTGACCTGATCATGTTAAAAAGTCTCTCAGTAGCTGTAAGATCCTGCTACCCTTTCAATACCCCATTGATTTTAGTGGTCATGCACCTCAAGCAACGGTATCAGTCTTCCCTGTGTAGCATGCATGTGGGATTTTTTTTTAAATTTCTTACCACAATGACTCTTGGACTAGAAGCCCAATCCTGTAAATCTGGATGAGTAAACTTTCCGTCCGTAAGCCGCACTGAAGTTCAGTAGCATGTTTGCAAGTAAAGAGATGCTGTACACAAGAGTTGGCAGGGCTGAGCTTCAACTACTGATTTTCATTTAAAACCATTTTAAGCCTTTTGATTTTTTTTATTGGCACAGAAAGCATCTGATTGTCGACACCTTTTCTAGGTTCATAGATGCCAGGCCAAAAGGAACCGTGTGGTGGCCTAGTCTCACCTCCTGTGTAACCCAGATCATAACTTCCCTGAAATAGTTCCTAGAGCAGATCTTTAAAAAAAATCACTCTTCATTTTAAAATGGGCAGGGATGGCACACCATGGACCCTAGTAGATTGTTCCAATGGTTAATTGCCCTTGCTGATAAAAATGCACACCTTATTTCCAGTGTGAATGTGTCTAGCTTTCGCTTCCATTCACGGGATCTTTTTTTATACCTTTCTCTGCTCTGGTGAAGAGCCTGTTTTTGAATGTTTTGTTTTCCCCATGTAGATACTTACAAACTGTGATGTGGTCACCCTTTAACCTTCTCTTTGTCAGGCTAAATAGATTGAGTCTATCACTACAAGGCAGGTTTTCTAATCCTTTAATCATGCTTATAGCTCTTCCCAGAACGTCTCCAGTTTTTCAACATCCTTTTTGAATTGTGGACACAATATTCCTTCACTAGTGCCAAATACAGAGGTAAAATAACCTCTCTACTTGTAATCAAGATTCCCCTGATTATGCCTCCTGAGATCACATTAGCTATTTTGACTTCAGCATCACATTGGGAACTCACATTCAACTGATTTTCCCCCATGACCTCCAAATTCTCTTCCCAGGGTAAGTTCCCTCAATCTGTAAGTATGGCCTGAATTGTTCCTAGATATATACGTTTACATTATCTGTATCAAAATGCATATTTTTCACTTGCATCTAGCTTACCAGGTCATTCTGTACGAATGACCCGTCCTCTTCATTATTTACTACTGTCACAATTCTTGCGTCACCTGCATACTTATTTTTTCACATTTTATTCTTCTGGATCATTGATAAAATTGTTAACTTGCACAGAACAAGAAACAGATCTGTAGGGGATCCCACTAGAAGCATGGGCACTGGGCAATGATTTCTCATTTTACAATTCCATTTTGAGACCTATTGTTAGCCAGTTCATTTGTAAACAACCGAACAAAGGTTTGTAACTTTTTCCTGACTGTGCCCTTATCTTTGAAGGAACTTAAACACCCTGAAAATCTGAGTTTCAAATGAGAATACAGAGGGACCCTTTCTCATTAGTTGGTGCCTAGAGGGCATAGCAGTGAAGTTATCTGAATACACAATCTGCCTGTGTCTCATTTATAAAAAGACCATGAATAGTGATTTAGCCGATTGCCCCAAGGGCTGCTACTTGTGTTTTCTCTTGTAAGTTCGTACAACCCTAACTCCCATATTAAAAAGGTGTGTGTTGTACTTATGAATGCTAAGAAGTATTTTCCATGACCCCAATGTGGGTCTGATTTCATTTTCCTCCCACGCTGAAAATTCTCATTGACTTCAATAACTCCAGCCTCCCATTCTTGCCACATTGGCAGGTGGTTGTTTTTCAGGCAAAGAATTTCCAAAAGTGACTAGTGATTATGGGGGCATCCTAAAGGGACCTCACTGTCAGGAAACTCCAGTATATCTCATGCTGGGCACTCAAAATCATTAGTTCCTTTTGAAAATCCTTTCCCAACGTGTTTTAAAAACACTTACAGGGTTGTATTGATTATCTTATATTGACATCATGTTCCAGAATTAGAAAGCTGTGTCTATTTTACAAGACAAAAAACATTTAAAGTTGATGTCATGTAATGGGGCGGGGTGGGGGGAATCATTTTTGAGGAGTGATAAACGGTGTGACTAAAGTATGAAGACAGGATTGGAGGGTGGGGAAATTCAGTCAACTTTTTGGTGCTCCTGGTTATACTACTGTACTTCTGTAGTTTTCAGCCTTGGTAAAATAAGTGCTCAAGAACAACAACAAAAGTGCAAACCTGTTCTGTTTCAAATGCAATACCTAGAAATAACTTTCCTGGTAAAATGAACTCAGTTTCTTTCTCTTTTTCTCTGGGCATTTTGGAGAAATTTCAGTGTGTGGGTGGGGGAAAACAGAAGTGGCTTGTAAACAGGAACTGATATTGTCTGTGCTTCTGAATGGGGAGAGAACTGAACTGGCTTCATTGGTTTGTCTCATACATCTGTGTATCTGGAAACACTGGGATGATTCAGAGTTTGCTGATTAAGACGGGAGCAAGCAAACTGGTGCAAATTAACTGCCATTACAGATCTGCACTGAATGGCAAATTTGCCCTGTAACAAATGCTGGCCTATAAAAATGGCTTGAAGAAAAAGGTAAAGGGCCTTAAATACAAATTAGGAGCAGTCCCTTCAAAGCTGTTAACATTAATGTTTGAAAGCAAAGCATTCTTATGAGCTGTCTTCAAAAATTCTGCCCATTTAGCACGCAAATCAGCTGGCTCTGTTTGGCTTTGCATTATTTCTGTTTCAAGTACATAGGCTTTTTTTCAAGTATCCTACACTCATTATTGATAGAAATTCACGATCAAAACATAGCAGCTTCTTAGGACTTTGAACGCTAATCACTCTAGGACATGTACATGCTGAAGTTTAATTTTTTTTATGCTGTATCCATGAGGAACATATTACCATATTGCTATGTCTTTCTAAGAATCTCTTTCAGCCATTTAAAAAAAATTAGGCTTGTTCAAGTGCAGGACATTTTAAAAAATGGGTTGAATTTAAAATCCAGTGCCATGCTTTAAACTTTCTGGTGCCAATAATTACCATGAATGAGAGTGAGACCCTTAAGACAGAGAAAAACCTGACTACGTACTAGATGTTAGGTGTTGATTTGTATTGTTTACACTGTAGTATTCCGTAAGAGGCTCACATCAGGATCGGCAGCCCCTACTTGTACAAAGAGCGTATACAAGATGGTCCCTGTTTCAAGACTTTACAATTGAAGGGTGTGATCCTGCAAAGATGTGAGAACATGCTTAACTTCACACCCTGGGAGTAGTCCTGTGATTTCTACCGTACTGCTTAGTTGTGTAAAGTGAATCACACATGTAAGTCTTTACAGGATCAAGGCCTAAACTCACAAAAGGGTAGAGAAAAGGGACGGAGACTAACAGCAGAATAATGCTAATATCCTATTAGTCCCATGATTTTTTTTTTGATAGTATGAACTATGAGCAGCAGTGCCAACTTGGCTTTTAATAGTCTTTTTTTCCCCCTGCAAATGTAATAATGATTCTGTACATTTTGGTGACTTGGAGCATATTCACAATGTATTTTGTTTCACTGGTTATTTATATACTTTGGGGGTTGGGTTTAAGGGAGAATCAGGAATAAAGGAAGCAAAACCTGCCCCTTGCAGGGAGGAGGGGGAAGAGAACATTACCTTCCTCTGCCATTTCACCCACAATGGTGACAGCAGCAAATAAGAGACCCTTAAAAAGCTCTTTCTGGAATTGCAGCCCCCTAAGGTTAATACTTTTATTCCATTTCCAGAAAAGTTAGGATGTACTATCTGGGGACGGTATTAATATCCCCAACATAAACCAATCAATTTTAGTTGGTACTTAAAGACCGAGGACTTTTGAAAGCCTTGCTTTGAATACTCAGTGTGTTGAATTCTAATATTTCTTGTTGACACTATTAAGTATATACACTTGCTCTCTTTGGATTGAAGTGTAATTTACAAGGCGCCTACCATGACTACAGAGGGGTTTGTTTTAAACAATGAACGATCGTAAATCTGTTCTTTTTTTATTTCACACGCCAGTATTTGTGATCCTTTTCTTTGAGAAATCAGCGTATGCTCCTTTCTAAAACAACTTTATTCAGTTTTCAGTATGGAAATGTTGTGTTCAACAGAAAAATTGAATAACAAGGATCAGTTACTTTTTTTTTTTTTTTGCCCCTTTTTCCCAAGAGATGTCCCGTGACTTCCTCTATTACTCCATTAATCGCTGCAGCTCAAAATTCATTCTGATCAAAGGAGCAGAATGAGGTTGAAAAGTGCGGATTCTTGCAATTGACTTGACTGTTTAGATTCCCTGCTGAGCTCATTTACATCTGGAATTAAGCTATTCCTGCTGTATTTTCCTGCTGTATTTTTCCTCTTCAGTTTATTGACAATCATGCTCTTTTCAGCCTCGGTCCTCACCAGGGGCAGCAGCCCTGAAGGCAGAGCAATAAACATGAGCTGGCCAACCATTCAGATTTGAGATTCACAACAGCATTTCTCCAGCATCTGTAGAACTGAACCCCTGTCAGGGTGCTAGTGAAGCTACATAACCTACATGTGAATTTTCAGTGTTAGTTCGGTGTCCGTGTCTGTCTTTAGAACTCGTTATTTATTCCCATATAGAACCTGCTAACTGAACTAAAGCTTAGGAGAAACTGAAGTTAAATAATTAAATGTCTGTGTTTTATGTAAGCACGCTTTTTTCATCTGCTGCTGCTATAACTGGATTATTACATATTGTTCAAGTGACGAAGAAATCATTTTAAAACGTGTAAGGAAAAATTGAAAACTTCTTGAAGTCTCTGGTGAAAATCTTACTTTATCATTTAATGGCTTAGTTAAAGGACGCAATTGACTTTAATGTCTCATTATTTTGAGATCAGGCCTTGATACCAGAAGTGCTTCTGGATTTCTCGTGTGTGTGTGGGTGGGTGTAAGTAAATTATATAATGTCCTTGGCAATTTGGTGTCTGATCTTGTCTTCATCATGCAGCCCAACGTCCCACTGAAGTCACTGGGAGTTCTGAGTGTGCAAGGATTGCAGTGTGGGACCCTTGATCTGATCATTGTTTTATGATTAAACAGCTCCTAAAAGTGTGCTAGGTTCGACATATTACAAACAACAGAGAGAGATACATTCCCTGCTCTCGACAGAGATCTGCATATCATTGAGCTGACCTATTGTTGCTGAAATGTGAATGGCATTCTGTTATCGGGGAATATTGTGTATTTAATGCTTTAAGAGTGCTTAAGATTAGCATGAGAGAAAGTGATGTTATCATTATGTACTGCCTGGTGTTCTGAAAAAATGTGAGTACAGCCAACTGACAATTTTCTATCCATGTCTTGTTTTGTTAATTTCCTTTATTTTAAAAGGGGAATTTCTGCTTTCCTTGAAAATGGTCATTTTTTGTCAAAATCCTGACAAATCTATTTTCAAATGAAAATGTTCTATTTTGGGGGGGAGGGGAAGGATTCTGGAAAAACCTAAAGGTAGTTTGAACTAGCGGGGGTAATGTAGTCATCCTCAGTTGCAAATGAAGCTGGCCGGCGCCATTTTTAAATGCCGGCTAGTTCGAACCCCGTGCCGTGCGGCTACACGCGGCACGGAGTAGCTAGTTCGGATTAGGCTTCCTAATCCGAACTAGCTGTATTCCTAATCCAAACTAGCTACTCCATGCCGCGTGTAGCCGCGCGGCACAGGGTTCGAACTAGCCGGCATTTAAAAATGGCGCCGGCCAGCTTCATTTGCAACTGAGGATGACTACATTACCCCCGCTAGTTCAAACTAGCGGGGTAGTGTAGACCTACCCTAACACTTTAAACAAAAATTTTAATTTTGTTTTCATCAAAATTGTTTGGGGGTGGGGCTGGGAAAGTCCTTTGCACAACCAGCCCCGTGTGAGAGCTCGTTTCTGATATATGTGCTATCAGGCTCGGGTTTTCATTTAAAAATGAGCAAGTGTCCTGAACTCGAGTCCCTGTGTGAAATTAAGTCAGAAGGACAGCCCAGACTGTGCCTGCTCAGGGCCGGCCAACAACATTTTGGCACCTGAGGTGGGGCACTCAAATGACGTCCCCATGCCCCCTCGCTTGGGCCAAAACTTTGAAAGGTCTCAATTTTCTGGGTCTTAATGGCGCTCCCACCTTTCCTCCCCCCCCCCCCCCAGTCTGGCACCTGAGGTGGCCATCTCAGTTCGCCTCATGATAAGGCCAGCCCTGTGCCTGCTTTACCCAATCTATCTTTCCATGGTGTGAAAACCATGCTGGGTCTTCCCAGATTCCACAGGGACTCTTTTAAAGAAATACATGTTGTTACACTATGGGCAGTAATTTAGTTCTCTCCATTGGGGATTTGAAAAGTTAACCAGTTAACCGGTTAACTTTAACGGGTGATGCTTACTGGTTCCCGTTAACCTTACTGGAGGCCACTCCGAGCTAGCCTCTGTGGGCAGACGGAGAGGTGGGCTGGAAGACCAGCAGGACTGGAGAAGCCCTCCCCCCACCAATACACCTTTTAAACGGTTAACCTGTTAAACATCATGGTTAACTGATTAAACGGGATTTTATATCCCTACTCTCCATGAGTTCTTGCTTATGTACAAGAGTGACCAATACTGAGGGTGACCTGGTGGGGGGGCATTGTCCAGATGCTACTGTCAAGAAGATCTTGCCTCTAGAGTGGAAATTCTTGCGCCTGTTTCTTTCGTAATTAAATGTTTTGGGGACAGTTACATAATTGCTTTCTAGATAATGGTAAAATGTAACTAAAAGGTAAAGTGTAACTAAAAGGTAGTAAAGTTGCTTTGCAGCCTGCTTTGCATACACAGCTGGTTTTTGCCCTCTAAGTGGGAGCGGATATTTTTAAAACCTTCACTTTGACAATAATCCTTGCCAAACCAGGCCTTTGTGTCTGAAAATCCAGATTCTGAGGGAAATATAGGGAGTCTTTCCATGCCCATGGTGGAACCTAAAAGCTTTCACAAAAAAAGAAGGAATGAAAGTAATACAAGTGAAAAACGTAAGTGACCTGTAAATTCATGGTGTGCATTTCTTCCCCTCATTTACACTGTATCTTCTCCTGTAACTTTGTTCTTCCACGCCTTTACTGCTCAAAAAACAAACAGCTACTTGTCTGGGAAACCAGTACAGAGGCTTGCAAATACATTACAAGCTTGAACGCGTATTTTTAACAGCAGTTCATGATTGGGATGACGGGAAGAAAATGAGCTGAAAACATCATATTCTAGCTCTCTCAGAAACCTTGTTCATGAAAGACACCGTTACCACCGTAACGATCAGATGCTAATGGATTCATTGTGTGGTGAGACAAGTGCAGAGTGGAGGAGCCGGGCGGATTGTCCTCTTGTTCAAACTCCACTTGGGTTTGGTTGCGGAGGAAGGGCGGGAGAGGGTTAGCAAGCTGCTGCCACTACCTCCAGTGCGTGTTTTTCTCAGAAAAGAAGAGGCCCCGCCAGCCAAGAGCTCTTTCCTTTGGAAACTGTGGCTGGGAAGGGCCCCTTTGGCTTGCGAGACGAAGTGGGCAGGCAGACAGCCCTTTTCCTGAATCCCAGGCAGGCAGGCACCAGACGGCTGAAGGAAGAGAGGCACCAGGCTGAATTAGATTGCCTCACTGTCCAAAGCAGTCAGTCAGAGAGTCAGGCTTAATTAGTTTGCAGCTGTTCATTTTCCCCCTCCCCCCTCCTCTCTGCCCTTTCCTCCTATCTAATCCTCACACCCACCCTCACTCCAGCAGAACGGAAACTTCGCCAAGTTGGGAAGAAGTATCTGAATTGTCTGACTAATTTTTAGCAGCTTTTATACCTTTCCCTAAAGAGCAGCCACAAATGGGGACAGAAAGGAAAGCCTTTTAAACAACAAACAAAAAAACCCATTTTAGTTGCAGAGAGAGAGAGAGAGAGAGTGAGTGAAAGAAAATGCAGGACGATGTAGCACTTTAAAGACTAACAAGATGGTTTATTAGATGATGAGCTTTCGTGGGCCAGACCCACTTCCTCAGATCAAATAGTGGAAGAAAATAGTCACAACCATATATACCAAAGGATACAATTAAAAAAAATGAACACATATGAAAAGAACAAATCACATTTCAGGACAGGAGGGGGATGCAGGGGAGGGGGGAAAGGAAGGAAGGTAAGTGTCTGTGAATTGATTATATTAGAGGTGGGGAGAGTGGGATGTTTGTGAGTTAATGGTATTAGAGGTGATAATTGGGGAAGCTATCTTGATAATGGGTAAGATAGTTCAAGTGTTTGTTCACTCCTGAGTGAAAGAGTGTGTGTGTGTGTGTGTGTTTAATGCACATAATGTTGTTGAAGTGTTTTGCTGAAGGCCAGTCTTGTCTCATTGTCATTCACAATCTGCAGCCAAAGGATCAGTGATTTTTGGGTGCTGTTGACAGAAACCTTTTTAAGGGGTCTCACTTTCAGAAAGTGCTGAAAAACCGCCCTAGGAAAAATAGGCTCAGTTAGCATCTCCAACTGGGCTCCTAAAGTCACTGGTCAGTTTTAAAAAATTTGGCCTTAAGTCTTCATTCTCGAGTTTGCGTGTTGGAGGTGGAAGGATGCAATGGGAATTCCACACATCCTTGCTTTCGTTTAATTCTTGTGCCCTTTCCGTTCTCCAAGCCGCATTGGAGATGGGTTGTGATCTTTCCAAGCGGAAATGACACACATTGCTTGCCTCATATGCACTCCATCCCATTGCTTTCCTCTTTCTTCCTGGGGCCTTTGACCCTTTAGCAGTCTACCTCTGCGTACTGCACCCATGTGGGACTGAAATTCACCCTAGGGGAAACTGTGACAGTCTTGGTGGCTTCTTCAGAACGAGGAGAAGAGTGGCAATTCCTCTTTCTTTTTAATGCAGGTGCCTTCACTGCTGTAAGTCCATCTAGAAGCTCCATGGCTTCTAATAGTATCCTCTAAGTCAGGGTTCGAGGTGACTAAGCCAAAGAGCTCCTGTCACAGAAATTGACCCATTGGAAATAAAAGCAAGTTGCTTTGTGCCAGAGAAAAGACTCTGGAAGATGCAACAGAGCATTTGTCGGCTCCAGCGTAATTATCAGTTCTGCATCCATTCTCTGGGTCCTATCGGTTGGTCTTGTGAAGCAGCCTGGTTCTATCCTGGATCTTGGCATCTCTGACTGCTCTTTACTGAAGAGCTCACTTGCTGGATGCTATAGTTATTAACTTCTAAATTCTTTCAAGTGCACTAAAGTGCTCCCTAAACTAATGCCTAGGAGAGGCCCTGAGAGATTCCTCTTCCAGAACCAGCATGGTTTGCAGTGTCCACTTAAGGTACCTCCAGGACTGGGAACTACACAAAGCAAAAATTATTGGGTTTCTTTTTCCTGAAAGATGTTTCGCGCCTCAGTAGTCTTGAGCTGAGTATCACCAGAATAATGGTCTGATCCATTAGAGAATTCCTGAAGGGCCACACCTTCATGATCTGCTCAGACAAAGCTTCTGAAATGTCATTTGCCGCATCTCACTCAGGTGCCAAAACCTAGTGAGGAACTGCTCCTTTGTTTCCTTACTTCCCGGTGCTTCTGGTATAAGGACCTGCTGAACTGCCCTGTAGATGGGGCTGCAGTTTTCTGTTAGTTCACTCAGGAAGATGGGTCCTGATTCGCAGACAGGGTTTTAGCTCTGCTGGTATCCAAGTGGTAAGGCTGCCTATCTGGGCCCATTCACCTCCAGCAGCAATGTCAAGCTAACCTAGTTTTGCAGCTGGCATCAAGTGCCAGAGGCGACATTTCTGGATGTCTCTTTAATTTCTGTGTCCATGAAATTTAGTGTATATTTTCTTCCATTCCACTGATTCAGATGGTCCTTCTGGGTTGGGGAGGGAAGAGAAAGGAGGATATAACTTGAGGCTGGTGCATTCCACTGATAAAGCCAATTGTAGATGTGTTTTTCCTTTCCCAGACTGATCTTTTGTCCCAGTAGCATAGTGAACCTCCCAGTTTATTGCAATAGTGGTCCATAGATTTGCTCATGGCTGGTCCCTTGGATCACCTAGATATCCCCCTTCAGGTCATTGGGTCTTCAGTGCCTTCAGCCTTGTCTTCAATACACAGTGGCTAGACGCTGCAGTGATCGATCTGTCGGCGGTCGATTTATTGCCTCTGCTCAGGTGTGATAAATCAATCTCCAAGCCTTCTCCCGTCGACTCTGACTCTGGTACTCCACCAAGACGAGAAGAATAGCTAGAGTCGATGAGAGAGCAGCCCCCACCGACCTTACTGTGTGGGAGACACTGTGGTAAGTTCGTCGACTTCAGCTATGAAACGAGGTGTACCGGTAGTTCGGAATAGGCACCCTAGTCCGAACTACCTAGTTCGAGCCCCGTGTAGCCGCGCTGCACGGGGTTCGAACCAGCGGGGATTTAAAAATGGCGGCTCCCCGCTTGTGCAAATGAAGCCCGGGAAATTCAAATCCCGGGCTTCATTTGCAAGTGCGGTATGCCTACATTACCCCGCTAGTTCGAACTAGCGGGGTAGTGTAGACATACCCTGAGGGAGTGAGAACACCCGGGTGAACTGAACCCACGTGCAGTGAATCTATGGCCGTGCGATGTGGGAGCCATCAAGAGTTTAAGGCATGCTAATCTGTTTATATAGGAAATACTTGCTGGGAGTTTATTTTTATAATGTCTGCATTAGTATAAACCAGGGCTTGAAGTGGGCACTGGTTCCCTGTTTTGGTACATTTCTCTTACTCCACAGGAGCACAGCGGGCAAGGGAGGCCTTTGTGGGGTTGCAAGTACTGTTGTGGGCAGGAGGATCTGCGCCGGGACGTTTATGTAGAAGCACAGCAAAGTCGTGGGGGGGGGGGTTTAATCTCTTCGATGCGCAGCTCTGCAGTGGCTCTTGTCAGGGAGAGGGGGGGATGGAAACCTATGAGAAAGGGGGCAGGAGATAGGGAGAGCAATCGGGGCGCTCCCACAATGGTGTCTCCAAAAACCTCCGAGTTCTTGCAGTGCCACGTCCTCTGTGGACAGAGTCATTTTTTGGCAGAGTCAGGAATCCACTAATGCTGAACTCCGGACAGTATAGCACAGACACTCCCAGACCTGAACCCCTCCTTCTTGTGCAGACCTCTCCTGCCCAGGGGTGGGCAATAATTTTTAAAAGGGGGCCACCCTGGAAGGGGTGGGGCCAGGAGCCTTCTTGTGCTTCCCCTGCCACCTTCATTGGCCTGGGGTGGGGGAGCGTGAGAAGTCTCCCTCCTCCTTCTGCCGTCCCACCCCCTAGAGAGAAATGCCAGCTGTTTTAAAACAGCCTGCGTTCCCTCTAGGCGCCTCGCGGGAAGACACCTCGCGTGCTCTCCCTGTCCCCAGGCCAGTCAGGGGGGCGTGTCTCTATAGCCGCTGCACGCCCCTGGCAGGGTGGGGAAAGGACGCATGAGACTTTGTGCACTTCCCGCCCCCAGCCCCTGATTGGCCTGGGGTTGGGAGAGCGTCAGCGTCACGGATCTGGCCCGCGGAGGGCCCTTTGCCCACCCCTACTCCAGCCCCTCGCTGTGTGAGGCTGACATCGGGCCCCACTTTAATGCTGTCTTGGCGTGTCAGTCTGCACAGCCAGAACGAAGGGCGCTTGAAATTGGGCCATCCATGAGCTTCTTGACTCCCACTGTAGCCCTTTTAATGACAGGGAGTGGTTGGTCCTGATGTGTTCTGAGTTAATAAGCAGTTCCTCGTTAAAAATAGCCCAGCGATTAAAACAAAATGCGTAACGATTTAGGATGTGACACTGCAGCACAACCAGCCTTCCTCGGCATTGGCTGCACACGGAGACTCGCTCCTGCTCTGAATATTTCGTAATTGCTTTACACAAGGTATAACTGATGGGAGCTGCCGAATGAAATGCCGACGGTGGCAGAAAGTTGTGCAGAGAGCTAGCCCTTGAGGGTGGGAGAAGCTCTGACTTCAGGACTTCTAAACTGGTTTGACTCCTTCCGTGTGGCGACTACTTTGGTGCGTTGCTTAAAGATACACAAACAAAAAGATCCATTAACTCTTTCTGATTCCTGTCCCCTCTCTGTCTCTCTCTCTGGGTTCCCTTCTCTCTAGTCTCTCAGGCTACGACTAGACTACATCTCTTTTTCCTATTCTTTTGTCAAAAGAGGCTTTTCCAACATTTGGCCCATCTAGACTGGGCCAAATGTTGGAAAAAACCCTCTTTCGGAAGCCCCCTTAGTCCTCGTGGAAGGAGGAAGACAGGGCTTCCGAAAGAGCACGTTTGTTCTTCCACAGACACAAAAAAGCGGAAGAGCAAACGCATTCCCTGGACGCAGAACAGTTTTTCAAAACTGAGTTGTCTAGATGTACCCCGTTCGCTCTCACCCAGGTGCATGCACACAGAGTAATTTCAAGGAGTTCAACCTAGGGATGTAAGGGAGTAGTTGACACTACTTGACTACTCGCAATTCCCTCCTTGCTGCCTCTGTATCAGAGGAAGCAGGGGAGAGTGAGCAGGGGTCGGTGCTGCGGGGCACCATCTTAAAAGTTAAATTGAAACTGCAGAGCCGCAGCGGGGATAGGTCCCGGACCCAGTGCGAGCTGGGACTGAGGCTTCCTCCCTTATTGACTAGTTTGTGTAGTCAATAGAAATTCTGTCAACTACACGATTAACTAATTACTCACCTCCTAACATCCCTAACTCAGCATCTCTGCCCCACCCTCACTCGGTCATACCCTCCGCCCCTGTGTTCCACTGCATTTCAGCCTGAGGGCGTGTCCAGGCAGGCCGTGTCCTGTGCATTCTATTTCAGGGCAGCTAACATTCCTAGGAAGAGCTTGTCCGTTGGCTCTGGATGGAAACGGATATGGGAGCACTGACCACAGCAGTGTGGGAGCAGCAGTGGGGGGAAGGAGGAAGATCTGCGGAGAAGAGAGGGCTCTGTGGATGTCCCACCTTCATCCCTCACTTTATCCCAGGAACTTGACCACGGAGGTTAACTGTGGTCACAAGATGAAAGACCCTATGTGGCGAGGTGAGCCTTTTCTGTGAACTGCCCAGCCCACGTCAGTGACCACCCCCGTGGCTGGAGTGGCTTAGATCCACAAAACACAAGTCTGCCAAAAATTAAAACAATAAAAAGCAGTGCTATGTTAGTGCTTTGGAATTGGGGATTATAAATAGCCCTCTCAGTGTGCTACTCCTGCCTGCGTGCGTAGCTCCTAAGACAGCATTGCGTTCATCATTTACCTTTGGAACAGGCTGTCTGCTTAATAAACGTGGCACGCAGAGGCCTCGCCGGCATTTGGCTCTTGTGATGACGTTCGCAGTTGAGCTAAAAGGTGCCTGAAGACATAAGCATTCAGCTCAGAGGTGCTTACTTGGAGCGCTCGGACCTGTATGAGTGCCCTTTGAGCCACAGTACATATCGGACAGAGAGAGCTGGCATCCCAGCGTCAGCTGGCAAAAACAGTAGCATGAGAGCTGGGGGTGGGGGTCTGTGATACCAGGGCCATGAAACTGAGCAAAGCCCAAACTAAATTGTAGAGAGCAGGGATGTAAGATTTGAACCAGTTAACCGATAAGCATCAGCTTATTGGTTTCTCTTATGGTTAAATTCTGCACCGGCTCCAGTATACTCCAGCTGCCGGTCTAGATCTTGGCCCCCCGTTTATACTGCAGAGCCCCAGCGCAGGGTGGCAGCCAGCTCCCCAGGAGCCTCTGGGTGCATCCTTCCCTCGCTAGTCCCACCAGCCATTCATCCCCAAAACGGGTAATGGTGTAACCTCGAGGATTTTTAACAGTTACTGTTTTTAAAGCTTTTTTACACCCCTATTAGAGAAGAAAGAGTTCCGAGGCACTGATTACAGGACGGGAGGCAGAGACTGCAGAGCTGCATTTCAGCAGCAGGATGTGCCAGTGGATAGGACACTGAGCCAGAACTTTAACAGCCTGGGTTCAATTTCTTGTTCTGCCACAAACTCTCTGTATGACTTTGGGTGAGACATTTAACCTCTCTGTGCCTCACTTCCTCATCTGTAAAATGGAGATGTTAGCGCTTTCCCATTTCACAGGAGTGATGTGCGTTCAAATGCGTTAAAGACTGTGAGGCACTCAGATGCTGTGGTAACGGGAGAATACATAAGTACCTTAGATAGATACTTGAGGATCTCCTGCCTTCCTCCCTTACTGGACCTCTCTCCCTCAGCAACATAGAGACAGCATCCGTCACATGATGTTGTTGAATAAGATTATCTCCATATTTCTAACGCATGCATCATTGTAGTATCTCGTGCCATAGTCAAGAATCAAAGGAGTATCCAGTTACACTAGTTATATGCACCATAATCTGCTTCTCTCTCAGCAAGTTTTGCCATGGATATGCACAGGCTAGTCAATGGGTCACAGGTTGGGACCATCATATAATTGGTTTTCCCAGAAGGAATTGTGGCTGACTGGAGGGCAGTGTAATAATCTGTTTATTCGCAATCTATTATTTAGCCACTAGATGTCTCCATGCATTATAGGGTTCCACACAGGCTGTGAAGCAGAGCCCTGCATGGACACAAAATGTGTATCTATATCTGCAAAAATGAGCCGCGGATATCCGCGTCTATATCTGCAGATGTGGATCTCTGCAGATATAAAGTGGATATCTGCAAATTTGCAGGGTTCTAAATAAAAAATTTGTATCTTCATCCGCATCTGTTTCTGCAAAAATGAGCCGCGGATATCCACATCCATGTCTGTAGATGCAGACATCCGTGGACATCTGTGGATTTGCAGGGCTCTACTCTGAAGCCTGGTAAACAGGGAGACAAAGCATGAACTCAAACTGCGATGAAGCCTGTTGGAGTTGGGTTTTTTTAAGAAACAAATTATCATTGGTGACTGATCCTTAAAAAGTTCTGTGATTCTTCATATCATGATAGGGTGCATTTGTTATTACAGTGCGATATGCATGACTGAGCTGGAGTGCGTGGGTGGTGGACATAGCACTTAGTAGGAACAGTTTAATTCTCCCAGGGAGATGCCGACCAGTCTGTACTCATGTTATTAGAAAAGGGAAACACTTTCCAACCACCAAAAGAGAACTGAGAGGGCAGTAAGAGCAAATAAATGCCTTGGGACTTAAGAAAATAAGCTAGAGTCTCAGGCCAACATTTTTACATCCCGGTACCTTCCATGAAGTTCCTAAAAAGTGGCCTGAATTTGCACAAGAGCTGAGCACCTGCCCCTCCCATTGGATTCAGTGGCACATCTGGGTGTTCAGCGCTTATGAAAATCAAGGCATTTATGCTTCAGCACCTCAACATGGGGTTGGCTTAGCTAGGGATGCTCATTTGAAAATTTAGGCTTTTAACTGCAAGTTTCAGGGCTACAGTTCTGACTGGAGTCTCAACTCAAGAACTTTCTTTCTTTCTTTCCCTGCAGGGATCATTGTTACTCACAGAAGGCAACTGGGGTGGGGGGGCAGTGGGAGATCGGGTCTTATTTAAATGGACACAGGATTTTTCTTGCACGATGAACTTTTATAGAGGCCTGCATTTCACTGCAGATTAGCCGTGTGTGTGACGCAGGGCTCTGAGATCTCTTGACGTACGGCATGTGCACAGATACGATCTTTTCTGACCCTCACATTTGTTTACAGAAGTGAACTGCTTGCACATACTCGCTCTGTCACATACACATGCACAGCTCCAACCTTACAGAGGCTAGGAAGCTCAGTTCGCCTTTTTTTTTTTTTTTTAATCATTGCAAAACAGGAACAAATGAGTGTGTCACTTTAAACCATGAGACCACTTCGTCCAGAAAGACAGATTTGGCGTCTTTGTGCTTCCAGAGACGGGCCAGAATTCCATAGTAATCCCACTGTTCTTTCTCTCCCGCCCTCGGCCTCCACCCACCTCTCCCATCCACCCCCTCTCAAGATTTGCTTAGTATTTGCCTGCCTCTGTTTTTGTGGCTGGTAACCAGAAAAAGAATGAAATGGATTTAATGATTTGTTGGCTGCAGTGCCAGTATGATTAAGTCAATAAAGCTGCAAGCTGAAAACAGGCAGTGTAGTTACAGTATATGACTTTAACCTTGTTAATGCATGTTTACGTCCTTCTGCCCACTGCACAGCCGTACGTTGCATAAAGAAGATCTGATCAATCTTTAACCCATTAAATAATTCATAAAGGGAGAGCAGACATCAGCTACTTGCAGAGCCGATCAGTAACCATGGGGTCAGCAATAACTTTGGTTCCCTGGACTGTATCCAGCATGTTTAAACTTCGGTGATCTCACCAGGCAAGCGTCTAACCTTAATCATTTGGACACGAACAAAGGGAAGTTAACTGTTGGCATGCAAGGTCGTTTTGGTGACAGAAGCGCTTGTCATGGCTCTGCAATGTCCATGCCTCAAAGATGGGAAGATGGAAATCTCACCAGCCTTCCCGAGACTCTGGATTTTCGGTGTCACTTTATATATTAAAAAAACAAACAAACAAAACGTCAAAACCATTTGGGTAAAATTTTCAAAGGCACCCCCATGCCTGAGACACCGAAGGCCAATTTTCATACGTGAAAGTCATAAGAACCAAGACATTGAGGGTTGAGCAGGAAGGGACGTAGACAAACAGAAGCTTAAGTTTCAAGCCAAATGCCCCAGGTTAGGCAGGTGAATGTATCTTCTTAGGCTCCTTTGCTCAGTGTCTGGTCCATGGCACTTTCTTTTCTGTAGCCATGCTGACCTTGTAGGTCCTTATCTAAACTAGGACTCGGGCGTTCCCAACTGCGGCACAGATTCCTTGTGTGACTTTGGACAGATCACTTAATTTCTCCATTCTTCAGTGTCCCCAAAGAGGGGATAATCATCTTCCAACACGTAACAGCCTGTCTGCCAGTCACTGGACTGCAGCGTGGCTGGGACACACACCTAGTATGCCCACTGCCATGCCCTCCATGTGCCCACTGCAGAGAGGATTCCCTTGCCCGTGTGGAATCCTTAGCTGCCTGTTTGGGCAGCTTTAAGTCCCTTTTGCAGCACAGGAGCAGTGTAAGTAAGGAGATGTTTGCTCTGTGCTTAGACTTGGAAAATAAAGGAGTCAAGAGTCAAACACCCACTGAATTAAAATGGCACCTGAGTAGCTAACTCCCTTAGGTAGTGTTGAAAAATTGCAGCCTGTGTGCAGTTAAATTTTCAAACTTTCCCGCCGACATTATGCATGAGTATGGGTTACACGGTGTGTGAGTTCACTCATGCATACATTTCCACCAGCAGATCCTGCACTTGGGGATCCAGAAGGGTATTTGCATATGCAAATAAAGAAGTTAAAGCGGTTGTGCACATAACCGTGGTACTTGCACCCATGTGCAATTGCAGGGGAAAGTTTCAAACCACGCCTGCCTAGGATGCATGTATTTACAGGCAGAGCTACTGGTTATAGAAAGCCAGACAGCAAAGGCATCAAAATAGTTTTCTAAGCCAGACTGTTATGCACATCAGAGCATATCTCAGAATCCAGGACACAAGCCCTGTAGCTGAATTTTCCAGGTGCACAACCATTCTCACTGTGAATGTGAGATCAGAATCTGGACCTGGGGTCAGTGTGCTTGATGCCTGTTTACACTACCGGGAGCTCAGAATGACCCCAAGAGCCAGTGCTGGTTTTCCCCAGTTATTTAATTCCTCTCTGTTGCTTTACGATTTGTACTGATCAGGATTCTTACATTAATTTGCCCTGGGTGGTTTGGCAATCGAGAGCTGTTGTCTTTGTTCATAGAAGGCACCTCAGAACCGAGGGCAAATCTGATCTGATTTGACCCCCCCAAAAAATCCATATTAATTCCTGTTAAATTTTAGCTTGGAATTTTTTGTTATGCATCTGAAAATCCTTCCTCCCTGGGCTCCTTATTTCCATATTCACCCAGTGATGCTTTATTAGCATTGCACCCACCATCAGGATACATTTTGCAGCTGGTAATTTTTGTGCATTGACTGTGTGTGCGTGGGGAGGGAGTTCCTGCTTGATGGAGTATGGAGGTGCTCCAAGCATATGCTAACGCTGAATGGGGGGGTCCCAATTCCTGACCCATAGCTAATATCCTACATGTCACATCAAGCTCCCAAGGATTTCTGAGCTAGAGCTTGAAATGCTTCAGTTATCTACAAATAAACACCATTAATTGCTTTTAGAGTGTGTCTCGCAGTGGTTAAGTAATGAGATCCTCCTCCGTGTATTTGCACCTCCGCCTGTTCTGAGGTGGGGGACCCGTCTAAAGTGGTAACATTATTTAAAATTAGTGGGGGTATTTACAGGAAGGCATAAAGAACTGTCAGTTGTGGAAAGCGGCATTTTATGTTCTTGTCCCAGATGACCTTGCTCCAAGGACAAATCAGAGCTTGATGAAATGAAGCCTGCAGATGGCGAGTGATCTCAACTCTGTAATAATGAAATGACACAAGAAAAAAAATGAGCCCTCTCCAGTTTGTGAATACAATCTGAATGGAAGGAGAAAAGGAATTTTGAAGGGGAGATTTGAGTTGACTTGACTAAAGCTTTTCGGCTCTGGATGTCTTCATCAGGATATTTCTCTTGATTTTTTTTTTTAATTAGTGGCCCCATGTATATTAATAATCAAGATTGCCATAACATAATTTTTGCTATTTTTAAATGTTAACATCTTTGCTATGACTTTGCATAAAAGGTCAAAGCTTATTTGTTATTCATTGTTTTAGCCCAACATCTATCATTGTTTGGTTTTTTAAAGTTGAGGAGCTTTTGGAATCTGATTGGATTGATTACTTGATCTGGGCGTTTTAGTTTGGCAGGAAGGGATGAAAACAGGTAGGAAATTTAAGTAAAAAGTGATTGCTGCTCCTGTACATAATCTATATTATATTTTAAAACAATTAACTCACAAAAATGGAGCAATGCAAACACGTTTTTTACCCCTCTCCATCTCGATTTGGTCCAAGTAGATACAAATGGCAGGGATCTCCAGAATTTGTCAGCTGAAGGACTAAACTGCCCCCTTAACTCTAAATGTCCATGATTGAGTCAGTCCTTGCACGGTTCTACATCCGATCCCTTCCCCTTGCAATTTAATATATATATTCAGCATCCAGCTGTCGCTTTCCTCTGTGGCTGCTTCTGTCTTGCATTCAGATGTACTGACTCCTCTGAACCTCGTCAACACGTCCGTTAGAGAGCACGGTTTGACGTAACATGGACTACTTGAGTCAAACAGTACTTTAGAGATGCAAGCCATTGCAGTCTGTCACTGGGGCCTAGTGCAGCCCTCGAGAGTGAAGCAGAAAAGGCCGACGAGCCAAAATAGGGTGAAGTAAGTGCCAATTTAGCTTATCTCACTGAATTAATAGGTGAGCTGCTCTCCGTGGGAATCAGAGTGCCAAAACAAGCCAAACAGAAATGTTTTAGTGTTTACAGAGAATTCAGCTTTGGACTTTGTATGGAATATAGACCTGTAGGAAGTGAAGGCAGATAAGATAAGAGCAGGTTAGATAGACATCTATCTGGGATGGTCTAGACCAAAGCTACTCAACACGTGGCCCGTGGGCGACCTGCAGCCCATTTGCTTGCAGCCTGGGGAGCAGTTTGGGCTTACGTGGGGCTCACTCGGCCCAGGGGTGGGAACCAAAACAAAAAAGTAGTCAATATAATGTCTTCTGTTTATATGCATTTTAATAGTTAAATTTCTGGATGGTCATTGCTCATTAAAAGTGCTGTCATATGGGTAGAAATTGGGGAACTATTGCATTTTATTAATGTCAGCAGAACTGACTCAAATGGGGCCTGTGTGTTGTGTACTCTTGCCTTAAACTTTGTATTCATGTGTGTCAGTTTGAAAAGCTAATTGCATATATTTGCATGTATATGCAGCCATACTTAAGTTGTGGCCCCCGGCATGTGCTGTGAGTATCATTGTGGCCCCTGGGGCTTCCAAAGTTGAGTAGGCCTGGTCTAGACGGTACTGGGTCCTGCTGTGAGGGCAGGGGACTGAACTTGATGACCTCTCGAGGTCCCTTCCAGTTCTAGTGTTCTATGATAAATGTATTAGAAACAGTGGTGACCAAGACACCCTACTCAAAATGGGTATAAAACATAGAATTCTGGGCTCAAAAGGAGCAGCCCGCGGGGAACAATATGTGCGTGTGCTGAGGACACCTGTGCTGTGTGCCTTTCTTACCATTCTGATTTCCTGGGTGCTTCCGTAGGAGCGCGTCTCTGAGCCTGCCGCTGCCCCTCACTTGGGCTGGTGGAGCGCAGAAGGTCCTCTTCCAAGGTTGTCATTACCGAAGCTCTGGAAATCCTCCAGTAGGGGATGCCTACCCGAAGGGTGTGATCTGCAGCCTATTCCCGCCCCTCCTGGAAGGCAGGGAGTCACTTTCGATTATTGTCAGTCACTCCTACTCCAAAGGCTTGCGTACACTGCAGTGCATTCAGTGCCTGCGGATTTATGCATCCCCATGTTACATGGAGTGTCCCACCTGTCTAATAAGTGGAATGCTGATTATATTCCCGAACCAGCCTCCTGTGCTCCTTCCTGCTATCAGCATGATGTTCATTAAAACACCCTATTAGCATGACCTCAGATGGGCCTGATAGAGCATGCATACGAAATAAAACAACCAGTGCAATAACTTGCCATAGCTTGTAGATGCCTTTTTTCTTCTCTATTGAATAAAACCAGCCGAGGAAAAAATAATGTGGCAAAATCATTGCACAGAAGTTTTCACTAATTTCTTTAGTGGTTTTTGGAAGGGGGAGTGGAGCTGAGTTCCCTTCCTGTTCAAAGCCTGAGTTCATTTCGAAACAGAATTGTGGATATTTCTTTTTGAGCAGCAGGCCACATAAGAGCAGCTAGAAAGAGATGAGCGTGTTTTCTATTTTACTTGGCCAAGACCGTCCCTGGTGGAGTTGCCAGCCAGGTAGAGTGATCTTGACATTGCTTCTATCAAAGAAGGAGGGTTAGCTTTGTGTGAGGCTCAGCATGTCGGTGCCATACAAACAGAAGAAAGAACTTAAAAGAACTTTTCTCTCTCTCTCTTGCTCTCTCTCTCTTTTTTTTTTTTTTTTTAAACAAAACCGTATACCCATGGATAACTTACAGTCTTCAAACAAAAGCTTTTTCCTGGCTGACAACCCCTGAGATAAGCCTAGAAATTTGAGTCTGATAGTATTTTACATGGTTATATATCAAGTAAACGGGTGGAAGATGAAAAAAGAAAAGACCCACAGTTTGTTTTATCAATGCCTGTATATTGTGTTAAAACAAACAAACTGGAATGGGGGAAAACAAAGCTTCAGAAGATGTCTGGACCAAAAGGGTCAATTTTATCTTGAAGTGCATCTTTGAAGTGGAGGCAGAATCTGGGGTGGGGGCCAGAAGAAGAGGGAGAAGGCAAGGAAAAAAAATCTTTCCCTAAAGAGCAAATGTAAAGTCATGTTAAAGGCGACAAACAGGGTCTATAATCTGTGCATGTTGCTTTAATGTAAATAGTCATGGCATCATGACTTAAATCAGTTTTAAGACATGGAACATGAATATTCTGCCAATGCATGGGGTAGGGATGGGTTTGGAAGGGGGGGAGAAAGGAGGTTGTTTGTATAAAGGGTGCCCTATCTCAACCCAAATATTTTTGCCTTTTAATATCCAGTTAGATTAAAACGTAAGGAAGCATTGGTAGCAGCTGCTTAGTAAAGCCTTGCTGCACCAAGATTCTCCTCTTTTAAACATCTGAAGGTCTCTCAGGAATACCAAGCAAAGGGATTCTTTATGGATCCTACAATTGAGACAAACAAGTAACTCTTGCTGCAGTACAGCCAGTCCCCAACTTACGAATGAGTAACGTACCAAACACTTGGTCGTAACTCTAAGTGTTTGTCAGTCGGACTCCATTCATTTATATGCGTCCACGCTGTTCGTAAGCACGGATCGCGTTCGTAACTCGGGGACTGGACCGCCTTTATGAACAATTAATGGGAGGTTTGGACATAAGTACGAACAGTCGTAAATCAACTGTTCGTAACTCGGGGACCGGCTATATAGGCTGAACCTCTCTAGTCCAGCACTCTCTCGTCCAACAACATGTGTGGTCTGGCATGATTTCAATTAGCCGGATGTCCACTTATCGTGGGTGTGGCCAAGTTTCCCATGGTCCCATAAAGTTTGTTTATAGTCCCCAGTCCTGGCCCTCAGGGTATATCTACACCAGGGCTACTCAACTTTGGAAGCCCTGGGGGCCACATTGATACTCACGACACATCCAAAGGGCCACAACTTAAGTGTGGTTGCACGTGCATGCAAATATATATATGCAAATAGCTTCTTTCACACAATGCCCCTGCTCTCCGGGTACCTCCTCCCTGGGGGCTAGAAACGTCAACACCCTGTACCCGTCTGTTCCAGCCAGCCCGTCCACTTGTGTCTTTGAATGCTCACCCTGCCTGGGAGACATTTAGCCTTTGTGGAGCGTGTTTCCAGTGGAGGCCATGTTCACAGGATCCCATCTGCAGGCCACGTGTTGAGCCCTGCATAAACCCAAACTGCACCACAGGCCACAAATAAATGGGCCACGGGCCACACGCAGGCCACAGGCCACGTGTTGAGTAGCCCTGGTCTACACTGTGGCGCTACATGGGGATAATTCTGGTATCCTGAAATAGCTATTCCACGTCTTTTTAAGCAAGCCCGTTATTTCAAAATATAATGGGCTTGCTGCTCCAACGGCCTTGTAAACCCCGTTCCACAAGGATTGAGGAATGTTTCAGAATTGCACTTTACTTCAAAATTTGGTGCTACATAGACAGCGCCAAATTATGAAATAAGATGTTTCTAAATTAACTCAAAATAAGCTACACAATTTGCGTCGCTCAAATTGCGTCGCTTATTTCAAGCTAAGGGTGCAGTCTTTTGTGCTGTTATTTAGCTCTCATTTACCCCTAACTGTCTTCTAACAGCCCGATAAGAAATGGAATAGTTGGTAATGCTGCTAGACAATATTGATCTGTGGTTCGGCAAATTCTCTGGTTTGGCATCAGTCAGGTCCAAACAGTGTCAGACTAGAGAGATTCAACCTATAGTTTGATGCATGGAACAGCGATAGAAGGGGCATGTTTCGGATACAGCTATTATTTGCATTGTCAGAGCACTGAGGACCCCCAATCACAGACCAGGGTTCCTTTGTGCTAGGAGCTGTAGACAGAACAAAGAGTCGCTGCCTTTTGATCGTGAAGTCTCTGCGTCCCCTCCAAACACAGTTCAGAAATGACGCCACGAAGCTTGAGGACACCCTGCCAGGAAGGAAAGCCATCTCGTTCTTCCCAATTTTACGGACATGTGAACTGGGCACTTAGACCAGGTCTACACTGTGGGGGGGAGGTCGGCTTAAGGAACGCAACATAAAGAACATAGCTGGAGTCGACATTCCTGAAGCCAAGCTTGGCCCTGTCTCCATATTAATAGTGAGGAGTATCAGTGCCGATGGGGCAGTTCCCTCAGCATTTGATTTAGTAGTTATTTACTAGACCCGCTAAATCAAACCCCAGAAGATGGATCGTCAGAGCGTTGATCCTCTGGGAAGTGGAGACGTGGCCCTGGCCTAGATTATGTCTGCACTGTTGTTAAAAACCCTCGGCTAGCCTGTGGCAGCTGACTCGGGTTCGGGCAAAGGGGCTGTTTAGAAATTCAGGCTGGAGCTCGGGCTCCAGGCCCCTGCAGTTAAACAGCCCCTTAGCTCAAGTCTCAGGAGCCCAAGTCAACTGGCACAGGCCAGCCGTGGGTGTCTAATTGCAGTGTAGGCAGAGCTGTAGAGGTTGTCTGACTAGCCCAAGCTTTGCTGTGAGTCAGTAGCAGAGCCAGAAATAGAACTGTTTGGGAGTTTTGTTGCCCTATCTCTTAAGCTTGCTAGAATATAGCTCATTTGCAACTACTTTAGGGCTAATTGTCTTTGGCTCAGAAAGCTTGTTAGGCATTGGCACTTAATTTTTTGTTACCGCACCACCACTGTCCCCACACTAACAGTGAACATGCTGATCTCTGCTGCCTGTTTACCTTTGCATTTTGTCTTTGGTTCAGTGGTTGCACTTCACCGTTTATTTCTGTTTTGAGAGCTGAAATTACTGGAGTCAGCTGGGAGCCCCACTTAAAGAAGAGGGGCTGTTACTCAAACTAACAGTGTCTTTCACAAAAGAAGAGACTTTCGAAGCTCAGTCCCTGTATGCATTTTGAATCAGATGCTCTTCAGTTCTTCCACTGCTGGTTACTTTCGTTTGAGATGCACAGTTTTCGTTAGCCCTGCAAAGTGTCACGGTTCTCTGCAAAGCTGACTCTTATTTCTCACAGTAATTTTGCTCTGAGTTGGTTATCTGGTAACCACAAATAATTCCGTTCTGATTAGCCTGTTGATGAACTGTTCCAATTCACGTGACTGGCTTTATTGGGAGGGTCTATAACGGTGGTCACCAACCAGTAGATCGGGATCTACTGGTAGATCTTGGAACCTTTGACAGGTGATCCTGAGAGGTTTGGCTGGGAGGCTGTCAAGTGTTAGCCCTTCATCTGCCCCTCTCGGCACTTCCATGCTGCTCCTGCCCTCTGCCTTGGAGGTACCCTTCACCCCTGGGTGCCCCCTGCTTGCTATGCAGGGCATGGGAAGAAGAGGAGGGGGTGCTGATGTCAGAGTGCCCCTCCCTCCATCCTGTACCCCATCTCCACAGAGCAGAAGGGGCAGGTATGGAGAGCGTTTGCTGGCTGTTTTTGGGAGTGTTGCGGGGAGGTAGGGGTGAGCCTGCCTTAGCCCCCTGCACCACCACCCAGAAGCCATCTGTGGTAAGCAGTGCCCAGCTGGATCCTGCATTCCGAACCCCGGTCCCAGTCCTGAACCCCTCCTGCACCCCAAACCCCTGCCCCCAGCCTGATAAAAGTGAGTGAGGAGGGGAAGGGAGGATGGAGTAAGCAGGGGGAAGGCCTCAGAGAAGGGGTGGGAAGGAGATGGGGCAAGGGTGTTTGGGTTTGAGGTAGATCCTGCATTGCACTTAAATTCAAAAAGTGATCTTATGCTTTAAAAGGTTGGAGACCACTGGTCTATAATATACTGATCGGCGGCCTTACCTGACGGCTTCTACCTTCTGAGAGGTAGCCGAATGAGTTAGCTTCAGAAAAAACAACACGGAGCCAGGTGGCACTTAAAGACTAACAAATGTATTAGGGCGTAAGCTTTTGTGAGAGACATCTCACTTCTTTAGGCATCTTCTTCAAGTGCCACTGGACTCCTTGTTGCTTCTTCTGCAGATCACTATCGTCTAGCTATGGATAGTGACTTTATTCCACAGTTTGCTGGTCCCTTCATGCCCTCATTGAAATATACTGAAGCTCTTCAATAGCTCTGGACTTAGAGTTCTACCTTGAGAGCAGAAAGGAAAATATGGGAATGGCGAATGAACTGAGTGCTTTCAAATGTGTTTTGTTTTTAAACAGTGGCTACTTTGGATTAAAATTAATGGGAGTCTTGCCTGTCCATCCAGAGTGACGAGGCCCCTCAAAATGACACTGGGGAAGGCCTTTTTTTAGACTTCTGTTAGGCTGTTTATTAATCAAGATTCATGAAGAATTAAGGGCTGTAACGTTCCAGATTCTCACCCAGATGAACAGGAGTGCGATTACTGGATAAGCAGCAGAGAGCTGGTGTTTCTGAGATGCGGTCACATTTAGGGGTGTTAGGTATCTTCATTTTAGTAATCGTGTAGCCACAAAAAAATGTTATCGGTTACACAGTTACTAAAATACTCCCTGGGTATGGGACTGGCCACCCGTGTGCTACTGGCTCCTAGCCCCCCTTCCGGGGAACCACCTGCCATCCCGGACTGCTGCTTCTGTATCAGAGGCAGCAGGGCAGGGTGGTTTAAAAATCACCTCCCCACGCAGACTGGCTCCCATGTGGCAGCAGCAGCCCTGTCCACAGGGAGCCTGAGCTGACCACTGGAAGAGGCTGCTCCAACATCCCGTCTGTGTCCCTTCCCCCACGCTGCTGCCTCTGACATAGAGACAGCAGCATGGGGGGGGGGTTGCTCCGCAGAGCCACTGCTTGTGGGGAGCTGGCTTCCTCCAGAACACAAGTTCCTGCTTCCCCCTGCTCGATCCCTTGCTGCCTCTGATACAGAGGCAGCAAGAGGGGGTGTGTGCATGTAGTCGTTAGGATTAACCGTTAAGCCCCGGCTTATCGGTTGATTGTTTAAACAACAATATGCTAACATCCCTAGTCACCTAATTAACACTTTTAGTCTGCTTGTGCCTTTCCTGCGACTGGAGGCCAGGTTTTTAGACATGTCTGTGCATGGCTTGTAAACGTGGGTGCAGGCCCAGTATAGCACTTAAGCATGGGCTTAGTTTTCAGCATACTTGTTGTCTCTAGTGGGCTTATTCATGGCCTTTGAGTTAAGCGCCCATGTAAATGTTTTGCTGGATCAGAGCTACAATTGGTGTGACTGGACACTCCGCCGCAGGAATCATCTGTGCTGTTTTGTACATACATGTCATTCTAATGGGGAGTCACTGCACACGCTATTTTTAAAGCCCTGCAAAACCCGCCGATATCTGCTCTATGTCCACGGGTATCCTCATCCACGGGTCCGGCTGTGGATAGGCGCGGGTCCGGCTGTGGATAGGCGCGGGTCCGGCTGTGGATAGGCGCGGGTCCGGCTGTGGATAGGCGCGGGTCCGGCTGTGGATAGCCGCGGCTGCAGATATAAATTTTGTATCTGCGCAGGGCTCTAGTTATTTTTGCTTGTGAATGGCCAGCGATGTGTCTGACTCATGACTGGTGTACACAAAGACATGGGGCATTTCCCCTCCCCCACAGACGTAATGGTTGTACCTGGTGTGAGGGGGCCGACTCACCACTGCAGCACCACCAGCCGTCTGTCCTGGGAATTCGCTCTTTCTTACCAGCTGGGTGCCTTCCTTCTGGTGGTGTCTCCCCTCTTTCTCCCGGTCACGGCGTCCTCTTTGGGACACTGCCCTCCAGCAGTGCCCATATCAGTCTCTGGGCCCCCTTCCAGGGGTAGTTGTTACTCCACGGGCCGTGTTTCAGGCCCGGCGGCCAGGGAGCTTACTCGGCCCGAGCCCTGCCTTGCTTCCCCAGCGCTGCTTTCACTCCAGGGAGTCGCCTGCTCCCCTCCCAGAGCAGCCGCCCATCTTCCTCCTCCTTCCAGGAGTCCTTCCTTTTATAGGCCCCAGCTGGGCCCTAGTTAATGAGGCCTGCATCAGCTGGGGCGTTATTCCCAACCCTTGCTCCGGGCTGGGGTTTGCCCTTCAAGGGCCAGTGCAGGGCAAGTGCTCTGTCACACCTGGGCACAGACACAGAGCATACAGTCCATTCCTGTTGCCTCTAACTCTTCCTGCCTGGCTCCCAACACTAGTCCATGGTCCTGGGTCTCTGTCCACCATCTCATTGCACTTACTCCTTCTCCAACAGGAACGGCCACTTTGGAAAGCCCACTGAGTACTGTGAGCGCTGAAACTGCTGAGTGACAGTTTGCCTAGCAACAGAACCACGTGCTTTCAACATTTTCAGGCTCCTTAGAGTGTGCTGTGTGGTTAAAGATTCTGCTGATGTTTTGATTTGAGTTTTGGGGGGAGAGGGAGAGAGAGAGAGAGATCGCAAAGTTGTGATGTATGATGAAAAACACCAGAGGAATTCTGTGACTGCGCACCCGGCATTCATATCTCAGGCTGTAACCATAAGTAACGATACGCGCCCCTCCATGTGTGAACACCCAGGGCTGTGATCTCTGGCTTTGAATTTCAAGTCCTGCCCCACATGCTGTCTTCCTGAAATTTAAAATGGGATAGCCCAAAGCATGGGCCAGCTCAGAGTATGGCTTGTTTGGCCTTTTCGGGGGAAGTGATTTTTCTTGGGTAGTGATGAAAAGGAAAAATATTTAAAGTTCATTAACCTTTGGTACAGATAGCAGCATCCTTTAGACCACATGCAAGAGCTATTCTTAGTCATGGTTCTTTTCTACTGTAACGGAATGCAGTAGTTCCCACTAGTGGTGGAAATTGAGATTTTTTGGTTTTGTTTTTGTTTTGGCTCATTCTAAACGTGAACTGCAAAATGAAAGCCTCTGAATTCCTTCCCTGTCCCTCCCCTACCCCTTTTTTTTGTAATTTTCCCCTAACAAAAATGTGTGCATGTGTATTATTTTTCTTTTGTGGCTAATTAAACTCTTCTCCCAAAGATATCAACCTGTTCCAAGTATTAGCACACAAACTTGTCTGATTGTCTTTCTTGCAGCAAAATCGTTACAGAGCTTGCTGTATCGCAAGGCCATTCTGCTGCAGCTGCAATTAGTAATGTGATTTCCCTTCCTTTCCCATTAATAATACGGAAAAACCAACGTTATTTTCCTAATGAGGTTTAGGAGGAATTAGAATGAGGTGGACACGATTCGTTTAAAAAAAAAGACTTTAAATGTTATGACTTGTTAATTCAATAGCCCTGAGCGAAACAGAACGATTGTGCTTGCGCTCAACTCGTTTGCTTCAGTAAGCACAGACCCTCTGCACGCAACAAGACAAGTTCGGAGGAAATTGGCTAGGTGGCAGGGATTTTAGTGCTATGAACATTTCAGTGTCTTTTATGTGCCGAGTACACAAACCGAATCCCTGCTCTTTCAAATATTCCCCTAGAGGCAATCCATATTATTCAAAGCTTAACTGTGGCCACGGAATAATATCTGACATGAAAGCAGAACACTAGCTTTACATGAACTTTTGTCTTTACATCAGGAGTAAATCATATTTACTCCCCCCACGCCAGCTTCTCCTTGCGTGGGAGGGAGGAGAGAAACGGAATAGTGTCCGGCAGGATTGTAAGCAAAGCCGAGGTAATAATGTCTGGTCTTGTGAGACTGCCCCTGAATAGGAATGATAATGAGACCAGTGATGAGTTGCAGGTTTGTCTTTTGGTGAATTATCTCACAGGCATTTACATTTCATCCATTGTGGTTTTGCATAATAGACCTAAGTGCTGCCACAAAAGGAGGCACCATAAAAGTGAGTAATTTCAGTGACCTTCTTGGTAATCGCTCCTATTTTTAAAAAATGTATATATCTCCAAATGACCGGGGCAATCCCTTATAGCGAAGCCATCACAAAAGGCGTTCCAGCTCTGACAGCCTGGCTTTTGACAAACACCCTCCAACGTTTCCTTCTGGTCACTCCGAACCATTGATCGCATCCTGTTTGCTCGTTGTCAGATGTCAAAAGGCAACAATCACTTTCTTCTGGCTTATCTTCTGATAGCATTGATTCTCAAACAAAGGATGTGGGCTTCCATTCTGAAAACAAAGGAAACATGGCCTCGTTAAGAATGCTGCATATAATGTACATAATTTTCTCTGCCAATACTAACAAAACATCATAAATAATGTAAAAGCTGGATGTTAAAATGGGAAATATACTGGTTGTTACCGTGTCGGGGTATAGAGTTTGCTGGAGCATTTCCCTGCTTTTCTGCCTCTCCATTGAAGACGTGGCTTTTTCACTTAATTTCTCTTCCCCTGATTACATGCTACCTCTGCAAGATGTTTTGGCTTAAGTGTTTCTGACTTCCTCGTCCTTTCAAGTTCTGCTCCCATAATTTTTGGGGTGTTGTTGTGATTAACAGCCGTAAGAATCTTCTCTTCTGTTCATTTTGGGACAGATTCTCATGTGGCGGGAATTGATGCTGCTGTTATTGACGACAAGGGAGCAATGCCAGTTCCTACCAGCTGGGGATCTGGCTCATTGATCCCAGTGCAGTAAGGCTGACTGGCGCCAGTTGGAAATCTGCCTCTTTCTTTCCATTGCATACTCAGATTCTCGCCCTTGTTTCCAGATCATCTTTATCAGGAGCTTTCCCCTCTGAGACTGGTCTCCCCTATTCCCCATTCACTGCATGATTGTGCCTCTGCTTTCCCTGTGGGTACGTCTGCTCTATGCAGAAGATCAATGCTGCTGCAGTCGATCTTCCCGTGTTTGAGTTAGTGGGTGTAGGATAGACCCTCTAGATTGAACTCAAAGGGCACCCCCATCGGTGACAATACCCCTGCTTTCACAAGGAGTAAGGGAAGCTGATGGGAGTGTTTGTTCCCATTGGCCTCCCTCTCTATGGATGGCGTGGAAACACAATGTAAGCTACATCGACTCCAGCTACGTAATTTACACCGCTGGAGTTGTGTATCTTACGTCAACCGTCTGATGTAGTATAGACCAGGGCTAAGTTCCTCGCCGCATGCTTCTCCTTTCTCCCCTTTATGTAACCCCGGGTATATTCCAGCTCATCTTCCTTTGTCGTTAAGGCCTTGTCTACACTAAATGGAAGAGCACCGCTGCTGTGATTGATCTTCCAGAGTTCGATTCAGCGAGCCTAGTTAAGACTTGCTAAATCGAACTCAGAGGGTGCCCCCAGCTGGAGTTCTGTACTCCTGCTTTTGAGAGGAGTAAGAAAAGCCAACAGGAGCATTTGCTCCCATCAACCTCCCATTGTGGGGATGTCGCCAAGCTCGGCTTAAGATAAGCTGACTCATTGCATGAACCATAAGCTGAACTGCCGGGTGTGGGGTAGACCTGGCCTTAGCATCACCTTGGAGAATTAGTGGAGAACATGCGGCTTGATTCACATCCCATCTGCCAGTTACACACTGTGTGAGTGTGAATCAGGGGCCTTGGGCCGGGACAAAGAACTTTGGGTGAACCTTTGATCCTGCAGATTTTTCCTTTGTTGATACTCTGAAGCCAGAACAGGCCACTGCTACTCATTGCGTCAGCCGTGATGTGAGCCATCCAGTGGTGCAGACTCTGTAGACACCCAGATGAGGCGGTTCAGGATGGGACAGTAGTTGGGCTGCTGGCGGGGGACGGCCCCAGTGGATGGGACCGTGGGCGTCTGTTATGATGTCCCCGGTGAGACTGATTTTTTCCTTTTTTTATCTTTTGTGGCAGGATCAGAATCCGGGCATTGTTACCAGACTTCAGGAGCCAGGCACTATGCCCAGTGGAGGCTCGGGGCCTGCGCCAGCGACAGTCAACGGATACACGATGAGGAACCATTTGCTGAAGCAGCAGATCATGAGACGGCAGCTATTGCAGGTTGGGCCTTGCTGTGCCAACGCGGCTCCTGTAATGTGTGTGGGGGAGAGGGGGGGCTGCGTTACCGCGGGAATGACATTTGCAGTGGGAGGAGGGGGTGTGTGTTGGGGTGTGCATGTGTGTTTACACCCAGACACACAGACACACGCTATGTGGAAGAGGAACTTGGCCACCTCCACGCCGCTGTTTCCATCTGCTGCTGTCCAGGGTCTGTGCGAGAAGAGAGGGCAGGGGCTGAGGGTCCTCCTCGAAGTGTGAGTGAGGCAGGGTTGGGGGGATGCTCTTCATTCCCACCTCCTCCTGCACCATGAGGATTCCTCCGTGTAGATGGTCCGGCTCCATTTCTAGTCCCGTTTGCACTGAGCTCGCCACTCCCTGCAGGAGGACAGCGCGACGGGAGCGCTCAACCGGGAGATTTCCTCCCCGGGCCTGCCCTGCACCTGGCCGCTGGAGGGGGGACCCAAGGACCTCTTCATCCCTAGAATCTGTCCCCATTGCTGGCTGGCTGCCTCCTCGCTCTGCTTTTGCCTCCTTCTCGCACCAAAATGCCCCCCCTCCTTGCCTGGCCCCATAGCTGGAATTGTGGGCCACACATCCCAGTCCGTACTGTGCTCTCTGCACTGTAGATGCCATCGCAGGGCAGACGGCCCAGTGCCGTTTGGAAGAACGTGGTCAGAGCTCCCAGTAGCACAGGCAGGCTGGGCTGGAGAAGATGTCCCTGAAGCAGAAGGAAAGGTGCACGGCCTACACGTCAGCTCAGTTTAGGCAGCGCCGCCAGTATTCTGGTAAAGGAGGGAGTTTCCCAGGAGTTCTCCCCGTGGGTCCATAGTAAGGTTTGGTTTAAAACAAGGATCTGGCTCGGCATGAGAGGGGGGCTATCTTCCCAGCACTCTCCTCCGTCAGTCTGCCCCATTTGGGTTTTGTTCACATGCTGGGAGCACTTTTCATTTCCTCCCCCAAGAATCTGGTGAGTCAAAGGATGTGCCCAGAAAAATGATCCTGTGGATCTCCCTGCAACACAGAGAGCCTGATCCACTGCGGATAATGGAAAGGCTCTCAGTGGCTCGGCTGGCTTTGATTCAGGCCCCGCTGGAACAGAAACAAGGAGAGTTGGGGGGGTAGAGCCCCCCATCCCCAATGGGGTGAACAAAGTGGCCCCAGTGTCATTCCAGATCCCCTGTAGACCTAGACCTGGCTACACAACTTTTGCCTCAGGCAGCCCCTAGTTGGGTTGTGCTATTTAGAGGGCACCTTTGCAAGAAGGGGCATGTGAAGAATTAAGTTCCTGACAGGGTGGCGCATCTGAAGAGCTTGTGTGTGTCGCTGGACAGGTTGTTAGCGCCCAACTGGTCAGACGTCAGAGGTCGGCCGTTATCGCTGCTCCTCCAGGGGTCGCCACGTGACAAGCCTTTCTCTTGCTTTCCAGGAGAAGCAGAAACAAAGCATGCTGGGAGCCGCGTCTGAGCAGAGGGCTTCCTTTGCACCCCAGCAGATGAGTCAGTTTCAGGGTAAGGAGTGAAAACGCGCGCGCCTAAAAGCCGGGGTCTCATTCCCGGCAGGGCTCTTACTTTTCTTTCCATGCAAAATATCATTATGTCCACGTTTTGTCACATCACGTGGGATTTGCCTGTTGCCACCTCAGTAGTAATTCTGTGACAGGAAACAAGGAGAGGCCTGTGTAAGGAAAGAGAGGAATCTGAGCAGAGCATCGTGTTAAAGCTCTGCCGTGTGTCGGGGATAAACGCACCCTTAATGATTAACATATACGTCTTTTTCGATACAGCAATGCCACAGCCTGTTCCTACTGACTGCGGGCAGGCCATGCCAGCTCCTCCACTCAGCCACCGCATGATGCCCTCCAATCCAGGACTACTTCAGAACAGCTTGGGCTCCGGCATTACTCCAACCACTGTTAACCAAAACAGTGGGGCAATGGTCATGATTCCGCATAATCCTGGCAAACAGCAAGGAATTTTCCCACCGAATTCCGATTTTAACATGCCTCTGCGACCAAACCAATCCTCGCTGGGCATGAGCTCAGGATGCCAAACAGTCCACAGCCATGCCACAGTCCAGCCAGGAATGACATTGTCTAGCTTTAGCTCCAATTCCTTAACAAATCACTCAGCAGCTCAGCAACACTTAAGACAGCCGACTATGCCAAGAATTTCTACCGTCTATCCCAACACATCTGCCCAGATGTGGACACCGACTGGGGTTTCAAGAATGCCAAATCAAAGCCAAATGGATACCAGCATGCAGCCATTCTCCAGTAACCCTCTAGTCTCCAAGCAGAACGTGAGACCAAATATGCCAGGTCAGCCGTTTTCCCACCAGGCTGTAGCGCCTCCTAATCAGATTGCACCAGGAGTCCAGGTCAGACAGATGCAAAAACTAAACCTGGGGCAGTCCGGCCAGAGCCTAAACACGCTGAATAATCAGAACTTGAGACACAATTTAACCAGAGGACCATTGCCAGCTATGAATGTTATGAAATCCATGCCACAAGGCATGTCCAGTTTTAACCAGCTCAATCCAGCTCAAGGACTCTGCCCACCAAGTTACCCCTCCGCAGGCCAGCTGTCAGGAACATTCAACAGAATGAGCACTGCCTCCGAGCTCCCGCAGTACGACTTTGGGCCACAACAGAGTAATTCGATCTTGCCAGGAAACTGCAGCGAAACTGACTTCATCGACTCCCTCATGAAGAACAGTAGCAACAACGATGAAGACTGGTTGAACAATTTGACAATGATAGACGACATTTTGGGACAGCATGCTCAAAGCTCTGGGCACGTTTAGCTCATCAGGAAGCAGACTTAGCTTGTAAATAACTTGTGTGTGACTTCGAAAAGTAAAAACAAACCAACACAAATCGCCTCCTCTTTCAATGCCGAACGAATGGACGCGGCCAATTCGTTGCCTGCATCAAAGTTTAATATGGGCAGTTTTTCAGATGACTGTATATATTTGAATATTTTGTAAATTATGTTTTCCTAAACATTAAATATAGAAGTATTTATACTTCTTTGCTGAACTGTTTGTAAATAAATCTATAGCAAACATTTTTTGTTTTATTATAGGAATTTCATTATACCTTGTTATAAATATGCAAATAATATTGTTAGTTTCAGTAATACTGTGTATTACAGCATAAAATACTTATGTTTTTGACATAACTTAACACATGAGCTGGGGTTGTCTGTGCAAACTGGTTAAACAGGAAGCAAATGTGGTAATTTATTTCCCTAGTCAAGAAAGAAGATGGAGGAGTTGCATTTTTTTTTTAACTCTCAACTCGGTCTTAGCACCCTTCCTGCAAACTGATCCTCGTGAGTGGATTCCATCATGGCTTCGTGGAGGTATTCACCCACAGATATCTGATTGCAGGATTGCGGCAAAGTTTTCAGTTGAGATATACTTCTCCATATGTTAATGAGAGTGTTGAATGCATTAACTGTCTCGCCCTGAGTATATACTCGTAATAATATAACTGTTAACACAGATTATGTGACTACAGATTACAACCGATTGAGGAGTTATGGTGTGACATGAGCAACACCCGAAGAGCAAACATCAGCTAAACATTGTTAAAGCCCCCTTCTGGAGGTTTCATCCAATGATGCGATTTTTCTGGTTTGCATACCTCTGCCATGTATATTTGTAGTGTACAGGTGATTTGTTCCTGGTTTCAAGGCTTTTCATAATTTTGTTTTTAATGTGAGACTTTTTTTCTGCAGGGGAGAAAAGTCTAGCAACATTAATAGTTACTTTTTGATGTTTTTGTCAGCTACTATTGTTATATGTATATTTAAGTCTGTTTATAAAAGATCCACTGTACTGTAAACTTCTAAAAATGTTCATACTTTGTGTAATCATATTTTAATAGTCATGTCATACCTTGCAATACATTTGTAATATAACGTCAGCTTCAAGCACAGAATGTTTTTTCTTCATACCATAATAAACTGCCGGGGGAAAATTGCATATATTTTATGTTTTCATTTCATAGAAGCAGCATTTTGTAGCCGCATACATTTGATCTGAATTATGTCACTGTTTTCCAGGCTGTTAGGACGTCATTTGAATACCTTGTATAAATATATATATGTGCTATTACTAGAAGAAATGAGGTAGAGGAGGAATTGAATTAAGCAGGTGAGAATTTCAGTTTTGAATGGGATTTCCTATGCCAGATTTACCCATCCTTTCAAATGCAATTATAAATGAATCCAGACAACTCTATCTGTTTTTATATAACATCTACTACCATAATTATTTAGGCAACACTTCTTATTATCCAGAAATATAAATGACTCTAGATTTTGGAATGATTACTTTGACAACTCTTTATTTTTACCTGAAATACCTGTTGGTCTATCTGGAAAATGCAACTGTTCCACTTCAAGGTAAAGCCATGTCCAGTGTAAAGCAATTCAGGGCAATTGTCCAGGTGCTGTCTTGTTAGAGCTACACCATATCATCTCGTATTAGAAACGTTTGTGTGTGCCTGTGGGGAACAACGCTGAGCCACCCCATTCAGTTTAGAGATGTAAGACTTTAAGGGAGGGCTCGAGATGCAAAAAGCTACTGCCTGTTCTGGGGGGGGGGGGGGAGCGAGGATGTTAAAAAAAAATGGCCATCCCAAATGGGTCTTAAAAATATACAAGTGAAGCTAAAGTTAAATCAGGTCCATTTAAACCAAATCCAAAAAGGCTGCAGATCTTTTGGGACAATAAAATCATGCAGTTGGAGAAGAATTTTGTAATCTCTGTGTGGGGATGAGGGATTGTTCATAACCCTGCCTACCAAAAAGCCTGTAAGAAATCGGGCTAGATGAGTAAGCCTCTTGGTGTCACGTATGAGAGGGGTAGCCGTGTTAGTCTGGATCTGCAAAAGCTACAAGGAGTCCTGTGGTGTCAAGTATCAGAGGGGTCGCCGTGTTAGTCTAGATCAGTGGTCCCCAACCATTTGAGGTTGACGGGCGCCAGGGGGCGTGGCCGTTCTCCCGCCAGGCACCAGAGGGCGGGGACACTTGCGCGCCCGGGGGCGGGCCCCCCCCCATAGCCGCATGCCCAGGAGTGGGACCCACCCATAGCCGCGCGCCCGGGGCCCCCTCCAAGGGCCACACGTCCGGGGCTAGGGCCCACCCCCAAGGCGCCTACCCCCAAGCATCGCGTGCCCGGGGCCGGCGCTCCCCCGCCCCAAGCGCCACGCGCCCAGGGCCGGCGCTCCCCCAAGCGCCGCGCGCCCGGGGCCAGCGTTCTCCCCATGCGCCGCACACCCAGAGCGCGGGCGGCCAATCTGCGGTGCTCCCGGGGCTGGCGCTCACTGTGCACCATGCGCCCGGGGCCAGCTCCGGCACCGCGCATGCGCCATGTGCCCGGGGCCAGGCCAGCCCTGAGCACTTGGTGGGCACACACAAATGCCCCCCGTGTTGGGGACCACTGGTCTAGATCTACAAAAGCGACAAGGAGTCCTGTGGCACCGTATAGACTAACAGATGTATTGCCACATATGCTTTCGTGATGCATCTGACGAAGTGGGTCTTTGCCCACGAAAACGTGTGAGCCAATACATCTGTTAGTCCATAAGGTGCCACAGGACTCCTTGTTGCTCAAACCTCTTGGTGCTCCCCATTCTGGAATCTTCCTCAAGTGATTCCACGGGGGGGAGGTAGGGTGTGCAGCTGCTATTGAATAAGTAGGATTCCCCCCCCTCCAGATCCACAGATTCCCTCGATCTGTCAGAGGCACGTGAACATGCCTAGAACACTGCCCCCTGCAGGCTCTCTGGCCTCTTCTCCATTCCCTGCCAAGGATGGCGTGAGAGAGCCCTGCTCCCATGACTTCCCTCTCTGGCCAATGCTCCCAGCCATTATCTATGGAACAGGGGCAAGGAAGGGTGAATGCAGCCACACCTGCTTGGTTCTGGATGGTTTTCCTGGCGGCGTACACCTGGGGATGATGCACGCATCTCTCCCCAAGTGCAGCTCCTTGGGCTGCCGGATGGAGAGGCCTACAGCGCCTTCTGCGTAAACCCAGAATCACCTCCCGAGCAGAGCGGGGCAAACTCTCCTCGGTAGCAGCCCAACGAGGGCCTGAGTGAGTTTGCTTGGCTATGAGAATTGCCAAAACTTCTGATGCTTTTCTGTTCTGAAATGTGCGCTGCCCGTGAAGGGGCACTGGGTCCCATGGGACGTCAGGGCCGTTGCTCCCTTTAATGAGAGGTGTGCTCAAAGCACAGGCACCCTTGGGTCCCAGTCCTGACACCAGCTCAATTCCCAGTGTCGCCTAGAGACCGTCTCAGCTGCCAAACCCTGTGCAGCAAACGTCTTGACCTCCAGTGCATTACTGACAACGTAGATGAATTTTACATCAAACTAATATTAACATCAGATGATTTTTCTCTGTGACTTTTTTTAACTCTCTCATCTGGGGTGATTAAAATCACAGATGTCATTTTACCTTCCAGTTGTTCAGCTCTGCAGTGTTCGAATTGCAAACACAGTGGGAGGAGGGAAGGGGCCTGGAAAAAACAACCATTTCTACTAGCATGTAAGCAAAATCATTCTCTTGGTCTCAGGCTATGTAAACACTTGTCTTCATTCTAAGTGTTAGGCCAGGTATGAGCTGACAGTGCCCTTTTCAAATCGCTGTACCTCAGTTTCCCCATCTGTAAAATGGAGTTAACTTCCTACCTCACAGGGTTGTTGTGAGGACTAACGCTTGTTCAGTGCTTGGTAGATGAAAAGTGTTATTGTCTGGCGTCTATGGAGTATGCTTATGAACACTAACTTTCAAATATGTCTAATGGGCTTTTCCATGTGTAATGAGAATTGCTCCATGTGGGTTCTTTTCAAATAGCCGGGCTCTCTTGTCCCACCAGTTGCCATCCAGACTTCACAGTGCCTGTGAATGGAGCGTTCACTAAGTGGCCAACTGTGCAGAGATGAATACAGGGTGTTCAGCAATTGGAGCATTAGCTTAATAATTCGGGTTGGGATCAGACTGTAACTGACAATGTCTCTGTCAAAATAAACTGAGTCTTTTGTTCAACCAAACGCCTCTGTCCGTAATCCATCTGACTTTGATTCCAGAAAACCAGGCACCTGATGCTGCCCTCAAATGGCTGTAAAATCAGGGAAGGTTGCAATGGCGCCATACAGGATTAAAAGTAGTGTGAGACTACTACACGTCTGCACTAGAAACGCTACAGCGCAACAGCTGCAGCCATGGAGACACACTACAGTCGCGGGAGGGGGTCCCTCTGTTGCTCAGAGAAACCCACCTCTCTGAAAGTCGGACACTTGGTCGATGGAATTCTTCCATCACCTAGTGGTGTCTGTGCTGGGGCTTACGTGGGCTTCATTCCATCGCACAAGGCGTGACACTTTTCACAGCCCTGGGCAATGTAGTGAAGCTGTCCTAATTTTGTAGTGTCAACCAACCCCACCAGCCAGGGAATTGCGACCTTACCGTTAGCAAATTACACATACTGGAGCAACAGATTCCACTACAAACTTTGTGCAAGCAGGTATCGTGAGCCAAATGCTGCTGCCAAGCACTCCAGCCTAAACACAGAATGCTTTGTGCTCTCTGAGATTTGTTACAGCTCTTGCTGAAAATGCTTCCAACAAAGGCATGGGATGTTGAAACTTAAGGTCAGGTTCTGCCCTCGTGAAGGATGTTGTAAAGCAGGAATAACTGACTCCAAGAGTTACTCTCCTGACTTACTCCCAGTTCCTTGTCTATGCTAACTCCCACCGTTGATCATGACATCAGCTATGCAAATATCGCAGCTGAAATCTACGTATTTACTCCAGTATCTCGTATGCAGTAAAGTTGGCAAGGGCTGCTCTCCCCTCAATGCCGGCTATTCTTCTTATCACGATGGAGTACCGTGGTCAACAGGAGAGCGCTCAGAGATCGATTTGTCGTGTCTTTGCAGACATGATAAATTGATGGTGAGTGAACTGATTGCTCCAATGTTGATCTCTAGCATAGTGAGAGCCAGACTGAGCACTCAGTACAACTCCTGCATTTGTCTCCGTACTGCGGAGTGGGAGTGAGTCTGCTGCACCAGGCTCTGGGGAGCATGCCACAGCCCTGCAACCCTCGCTCTGGTCTGCATTAGCATCCTGTACAGCAGGACATGTGCAAGGTGTGGGCAAGAGCTGAGTTCAGAGGATCTATGTATCAGTCATCCTCTCTCCTCCTCCTCCTCCTCCTCTTCCACTTAAAACATATGGGTGATTCTGTATCCTATGGGAGAACTTTTCCTAAAGTACATCTTCATGGCCAGGCTGGTCAGGATTTGGTGCTTCATATCAATGTAGAGCCTGATTCAACTCTACAAAGCAAATAAAAAGAAGGTGGAGGGGGCATTGTGTGTTTTCAATACAGGTTGAACCTCTGTAGTCCGGCACTCTCTGATACAGCAATGTCCATGGTCCGGCACCATTTTAGTTAGCCAGATGTCCACTTATCATGGGTGTGGCCACGTTTCCCGTGGTCCAGTTGTGACGTAGTGGGGGGAGGGCTGTCTGCTCTGTAACCCGGGGTCCCCCTGCACTGTGAGGTGCGATTCCCACTGACTCACCCACGTGTGGATTGGCCCACACACCTAGTCCCAACCTAAGCAGATAACAAGGCTCTTCCCAGAGGGAGAGACAAAGGAAGGGAGGCGGAGACGAACACCTGACTGGGGGCAGGATCTGGGAGGGAGGCAGTTTCTGGCTGGAATCATGAAGGAGGGGGGCTGGGAGTCTTAAGGGCTGAGGCATCCCAGCTCAAGAGGTCTGAGGCCTCCTGGCCCAGACCCCTGTAGCCCCGTCCCGTCTGTGCTGTGTTGTATCCTGGAAAAGCAATAAACCCCCTCTATTCTACTGGCTGGAGGAGTCTGTTCTTGCTGCTACGGGGCTGCATGATTAGGGGGAACCCCGACTCGGCATCACACCCGTAAAGTTTGTCTACAGCCACCAGTCCTGGCACTCCGTGTGCTGTGCTGTTATTTAGCTCTGATTTTCCCCTCAATGTCTTCTAAGAGCCGAGTGAGCAGTGGAAGTGTTGGTAAAGCCGCTAGACAATATTGATATTGTGGGCTGGCAAATTGTCTGGTTTGGCACTAGTCAAATCCCAAGGGTGTGGGACTAGAAAGGTTCATTCTATACCAATAAGTCTCTCTCCCGGGAAAGCTAGAACATAAGGATTGCTTGTCATTTGCTGCAGCTAGTAAAAACGTAAGGCTCCTTCTGGGCGAGAGAGCTGCAAGGTGTAACACTGAGCAACTCTGGCAAAGGCTCCTTTGTAAAAAGGGCCAGTTTGAAGCAAAAGAGACATTTAATAAAAAGCAGTTTTCTCTGTGTCCTTCTCCCCTCACTTAACTGCTCTTGTAACACTGTTCAAAATGAATATGCCATTTTACACAGGTCGGTCTCCATTTCCCATTGCATGGGGGCGGGATAAGTCTCTTCCTGCAGTTGGCTTCCCTTCCTGCTTTGCCCAAGGCAGGCAGTTGCCTAACAAGGACACGCTCTCTTGTGCCAGGTTCTTTCTTTGCTGCAACCAAACACACGCGACCTCCTTGCATTTTTAAATAGTCGCAGTGCAGGGACCAGTTTGGGTGGGTTTCTACTCTTGAAAAGCAGGAAACGTTGGCCATTTCCTAGAGGTTGGAAATGGTGTTTCCAGCCCTTTGTTAGCCTGTGCTATGGCCCAGCGGTGTGTCACTTAAAACAATGCCCAGCTACAGTGAGGATTTGTCTTGCAGCCCACTGCAAGTTTTACAGGTGAGAGAGCCAGGCACCAATCAGATGTCCCTGAGTGTTTTGCGTCATGTGTGCTTTGCCTTTACCGAGACTGGGGTTGCAATGTAATGACAAGTATTAAAAAAAATACTCCATCCAAATACAATTTGAAATTGGCTGTCTCTTGAGAATCATGTTACCTTTTGAATTTTGGCCCCTTTTCAAAGACAGATGGGGACTTAAGTTTGGGTCCTGTTTGCTTTTCACAGCATAGAGCTATGCTGCTTTCTGTGTGTGGATGGGATGCCCCTGGGGCATAGGCCAATGGGAGAAAATGATAAGGAGGTAATTTTTTCTTTTCCCTCCCTGTGGCAGACAAGCCCTCTGGTGTATCTATGGTGTACAGTTGTGAACGCTTTGTGTTTCTTTTGCTGATGTGGTTGAGACTACGGATCTGTAGCCAAACAGTGGGTCTTCGTATCGTTGTCACTCAAGTGGCTGTGGAGGGAACTGTTGTATTGGCTGTGGGAAGTGTGGGGGGGGGGGAGAGCACAATTGGTGCTGGGTTTCCCCTTCCTCACTTCAGGGATCTTTATGTAGCTATCTATGATACATACGTGGCCTCCATTACTGCAGAATTGAAAGCTTCAGGGGGTAGCCACGCTAGTCTATAACAGGAAAAATTCGAAAAACAACAGTCTGGTAGCACTTTAAAGACTAAGGGTATGTCTACACTACATGGCTCCATCGACGGAGCCATGTAGATGAGGGTTGTAGACATAGCAAAATGAAGCAGCGATTTAAATAATTGCCACTTCATTTACATCAAAATGGCTGCCGTGCTGTGCCGATCAGCTGTTTGTCGTCACAGAATGGGAGTCTGGATACTCAGCAGTCGACATCAGAAGCCTTTGTCGACCGCCCCGGTAAACCTCATCCCATGAGGCATAAAGGGGCAGTTGACGAAGGCTTCTGATGTTGACTGCCGAGCGTCCAGACTCCCGCGCTGAGCCGACAAACAGCTGATTGGCACAGCGCGGCAGCCATGTTGATGTAAACGAAGCGGCGATTATTTAAATCACCGCTTCATTTTGCTGTGTCTAAACCCTCATCTACATGGCTCCATCGACAGAGCCATGTAGTATAGACATACCCTAACAAAATATGTAGACGGTATCATGAGCTTTCGTGGGCACAGCCCACTTCTTCAGATGACCGAAGTGTTGGATGTCCAGAACCGCACTCCACTCATCTGAAGAAGTGGGCTGTGCTCATGATACCATCTACATATTTCGTTAATCTTTAAAGTGCTACCAGACTCTTTGTTGAATTTGAGCACCTCACAATCTTTCCAACATGCCCTGTGAGGCAGGGAAGTGCTATGAGCCCTGTTTTACAGATGGGGAACGGGGGCACAGAATTACTAAGGTATTTAGGGTCCTAAAGATGAAGATGGATGTTTAGTGAATTTTTCAAAATTCCCAAGCAGGTTAGGTGCCCAACTCTCATTGGTCTCACAGGAAACTTGAGGTGGAGCTAGACACTGAATGCAGGTCTCCTAAATTCCAGATTCACCTCCTGCCCACTGGACCATAATGCCTCTTAATTAACTGTGCACTGTTTAGTCCCAAATCACTTCAAAAATTGGACAGCCCACCCCACCGATCAGCATTCACCCGTGGGGTGAAGTGTCATAGTCAGAAGACGTGTGAGCAACACGCAACAGGAGTGTTGGGGATTTTGGCCAAGGAGACTGGAGCAAGTTCTCTGTTGTAGGCATTCAGAGCAGCAAGAGGTTCATTTTTCATGGTTTCCTTCTAGAACCCTCCCACATGGCAGGTGGGCAAAGGGTTTCTCTGCTTTGTATGTATAAAAAAGAAGGAACAGCTCTTATGGGTTTCCAGCCTGTTTACACCTGAAGCTTAGTGTAGTGAGTCAGCATGGCTGCCCGCTGACCCGGAAGGGGAAGTCTTCCATAAGAACCCTTGGTGGGCGGAGCCTGACATACCCAGCCCCTCCCACAGGAAGCGGAAGGGCGGGATTGGGACTATAAGAACAGAGCTGGAGAGCTCAGTTGAAGCTCAGTGCGTGAGCAGGCCAGATGCTCTCCCCGGCCTCCCCAGAAGGGAGGGCCGATGGCCAGCCTCCCACAGGGACGACTGGATAGGACCTCCGAGACCACTGCCTGAACCTGGGGACAGACCAAGGCCTCCCGGAATTCCTCCCAGCACTGAGGCATGGCCGAGTGGACCGGAGCGAGCACCCAGCTCGGGCCAGGCTGCATCGCCAGGACCCCGTCAAAACCTAGGCCCTGAGCCCATGGACACGCTGCCAGTACTGGAGGACCCCGAGATGCTGCCAGCGGGCCAGGTAGAGCCCCAGGGGGAGTTAGGAAGTGGCCCGAGGAAAGCCAACGTCCCGTCAGCCAATGAGATGGAGGTCAGGGGGCCAGCGCGTTGCAGCTGGGACTCCCGCTGACCCACCGACCCAGTCAGCGGATTGCAGCTTGGATCCCTGCCAGTCGAGTGGCTGCCTGCGCTGCCACTACCCACGCCCTGGGGCGGGACGCGGTGGAGTAGGGAGAGCCCGCATCTCCCTCTGCCACCCCGTTCCTTGGGGTGACCGGTTCCCCCTGTAGGGGAAACCCCCCTGCCCTTGTTGGTTCTCTGCTCAGCTAAGAGAGCCGACCCTCAACTCAGCACGCAACCAGGCCTGTGCGATCAGACTCCTATAGACTTTGTATAGATTTGCGGCCCGCCCTGACCACAGGCCGTGGCCATCCTGAACTGTCACAGGCTGTAGGGGTGGCTGCCAGTAGTGAGTCAGCAGGGCCACCCACTGACCCGGACTGGTACACTTAGACAACAAAGTTATTCTGGCGCCATGTGCCTCAGTTTACCTAGCCATAAAATGGGGACAATTTCTACCTCACCGCACTCTTTTTGAGGTTTAATCAGTTACTGTTGGTAAAGTACTGTGGTTACACAAAGTAGCACTGGCATCAACTGTTATTATTTTATTTTCTCATCTTAGCTTTACTGTTCCATCAGATCAAAGGACCTCATAGCACGATAGTACTTGCTCATGAAGAACAAGCCTTTTCACCCCATCAGCAGAGCAGTGGCCATTGCTTGCAGTGGTCAGCGGTATCTGTCAAGGACATTCCAAGCACTGGTAAACATAGGACTACTAACAACATCCTACTAACAACCCAGGCCCCTACAGAAAAGAGAGATGAATTTTTACTCTCAAGATTCAGGCTGGTTTCTGAGCCTGTGTTCATGTCTCACAACGTGTGTGCCCAGGTGGGTGTGGTCAATCATTTGATCGACCGATAAATGTAATTTGTGCCATTCACACACCCAAATTCCCTTTGGATGTGAATAACACTTGAATTTTACTCATGTTTTGGTACAGATATTGACCAATCATAATGAACACAAGTGAGGCATAGAGCGTGAGCAGGAGCCAACAGCTGGTTGCTAGTTGCGTTGGGTTAAATTATTAGGAATAAATGGTTGTTTGTGTCCTGTAACAAACGTTTTTGCGGCACCTGCACTAGAATGTAGTTACGTTAGCTAGCACGGGGTCAAAAGTGACTGGAAATCCAAGTGCAAGATGCCTACTGGAGCATCCCAGCTCATGAGGGAAGAGTTTAGGGGGACAGGGAATGTCCACTTAATCACTCCTCATGACGGATCAACATGAAGCCTCCTCTATAACTGGCTCCTGTAGAGGGCCAAATTCCTGCCACCTCTTCCTACTTCCGGCCACGAATACTAGCAGGGAATTGTGGCTGGCCTGTGTGGGGTCAGAAGGAGAGGCTCTTTTGGCCTTTGACCCATGAGCGTTCACCCAAGAACCAGGCACTATTGATCTTACTTTAAGTGCCCAGGAGTAGGAAATTTTACTCCTAGTATAAGACAACCCACACTAAGGCCTAGTCGACTCTTCAATGGAAGCACGAACTAAGATACACAACTCCAGCTGGGCTCATTACGTAGCTGGAGTCGACGTATCTTAAATCGTATTTCCGCACTGTCCACACAGTGGGAGGGTCTTCCCTTACTCCTCACCAAAGGAGGAGTGCTGGATGCCGGCTGGACCTGCCCTCAGCATTCGATGTACAGGTCCATATTTGATCTGCTACATCGAACGCCAGAAGATCGACCTCTGGAGCATCGATTTTCCATGTAATGTAGGCATGGCCTGAGAGTGAGGAGACTTTTGAGCTACCGTGACTGCAGCAATGCCAACCTGTTGTATCCTCCAGTAGCCTGACACTTAATCTGTAAAATAGTCATGATAGGTTTGTGTCTGTTACATCTTTGCACACTGGGGTCCTGGCCTGTAGGCACTAGTACTAATAAATAACTCAACACTGAGGCTAACACTAACGCTCAGTGATTTTCTGATTTGATACATTCACTTCCCATTCTCTTCATGCTGCCTGGATGCCCTAGCTTAGGGCTACTGAACACGCAACCCATGGGCCGCATGCGCCCACAGCCCGTCTGTTTGTGGCTAGGGTTGCCAGGTGTTTGGTTTTGAACCAGACAGTCCAGTATTTGAGCTTTCTGTTCGGGAGACAAATTGAGAAAATAGAAATGAGAAAATAGAAGTGTCCAGTATTTTCTAAATAAGATGTAATGTCGATTGTGATGTCATGTCAAGTGTGTCCGGTATTTTTGTTGAAACCATCTGGCAACTGCAGCCTGCAGTGTTGTTTGGGTTTACGTGGGGCTTGACATGCAGCCCGTGGTTGGGAACCAAAACAAAAAAATAGTCAGTATAATGGTCTTCTGTTGAGCTGTGTTTTAGTAATTAAATTCCTGGACTGTCATTGCTCATTAAAAGTGCTGACATAGGGGTGGAAATCAGGTAACTATTGCTTTTTATGAATGTAAGCAGGGGCTGAACTGCTGCTTGCTGTCAGCCAGCTAAAAGGAGGGGTGGGTGTGCCCACTACAGTTGTTTAGCTCTGCAAGGTAATTAACTGTTAACTGTTGACATGTAAATACTGCTCAGGAGAGAATCCGAGGTGTGGCTATGTAAATCCCATTCAGCCAGGGCTGATGGAAGGTCAGTGTTGGAATGGAATGTGGAGAATTGTAAATAATTTGGGACTGTTGTGGGGGTCACTAATCATGCTACCCCTAAATGTGGGAACTGTAAAACATGCCACCAGTGTTTGCAGGAGAGACACCACCATCATGGTAAGAGGTCTCGGAAGAACAAGCCTCCCCCCTTCCAGAGTTGAGTGAACTGAGCTGGGGGGAAGGGTTAAAAGGTTTGAGTCAGCCTGTGGCACACCTGCCAGGTGTGAGCTATAAGACTGGCCCAGCTTGCACCTTTCCCCCTTTGTTTTAAGGACAGACCTAAAGCAGACTCCCTGAGGAGTCTTTTCTTTTGCTAGTCCAGCTGGTGGCTAAAGAGTTGAAATCACTGGTTTGGCTGAGTGCCAGACCTATTGCAGCCAGTGAAGTGGCAGCAACCAGTGGTGTGGAGCGGTGGCAGGTGAAGAGCGGCCACCAGTGCTGTGGTGTGGAGCGGCGGCAGGCAAGGAGTGACGACCAGCGGCGTGGCGTGGAGCGGCGGCAGGCAAGGAGTGACGACCAGCGGCGTGGCGTGGAGCGGCGGCAGGCAAGGAGTGACGACCAGCGGCGAGGCGTGGAGCGGCGGCAGGCGAGGAGTGACGGCCAGCGGCGTGGCGTGGAGCGGCGGCAGGCGAGGAGTGACGACCAGCGGCGTGGCGTGGAGCGGGGGCAGGCGAGGAGTGACGACCAGCGGTGTGGCGTGGAGCGGCGGCAGGCGAGGAGTGACGACCAGCGGTGTGGCGTGGAGCGGCGGCAGGCGAGGAGTGACGGCCAGCGGTGTGGCGTGGAGCGGCGGCAGGCGAGGAGTGACGGCCAGCGGTGTGGCGTGGAGCGGCGGCAGGCGAGGAGTGACGGCCAGCGGTGTGGCGTGGAGCGGCGGCAGGCGAGGAGTGACGGCCAGCGGTGTGGCGTGGAGCGGCGGCAGGCGAGGAGTGACGGCCAGTGGTGTGGCGTGGAGCGGTGGCAGGCGAGGAGTGACGGCCAGCGGCGTGGCGTGGAGCGGCGGCAGGCGAGGAGTGACGGCCAGCGGCGTGGCCTGGAGCGGCGGCAGGCGAGGAGTGACGGCCAGCGGTGTGGCGTGGAGCGGCGGCAGGCGAGGAGTGACGGCCAGCGGTTTGGCGTCGAGCGGTGGCAGGTGCCCAGCGGAGTGTCCAGAGGCGTGGAACGAGACAGCTGGTGGAGTGTGGCGGAGTTTCGTATAAGGTGCCCTCTATCTATCCCCCCACCCCCATTTCTACCCAGGTTGGGAGGTGAAACCCTGCGGGTGAACTTTGGGACTCTGGGTGGCATGGACCAGAGACTTTTGGGGTGTCGGACTTTTTTGGACTTCGGGCGATTCTTGGCTGGGGGGGGCTTGGTTCATGTTTGGGTTATGAACTCTGTTTGTGGTGTTTTCCCAAGTTAATGCCGTATGACTTCTCTCTCTGTTTCATTAAATGTTTCTTTCCTACACTCAGACTCAGTGCTTGCGAGTGGGGAAGCATTGCCTCTCAGAGGCACCCAGGGGTGCGTGAATTTCCCAGATTACTGGGTGGGGGCTCGAGCCGGTTCTCTGTGAGATGGACCTAAAGATATTGAACCCAGCCCTGGTTACTGCCAGGCCTACCTGGCAGAAGGGTTACATTAATATCAGCAGAACTGACTTAAATGAGGCCTGTGTGTTGTATAGTTTTGCCTCAATCTTTGTATTCATGTCTGTCAGTGTGAAAGAAGCTATTTGCATATATTTGCATCTCTATTTGCACATATATGCAACCACACTTACGTTGCGGCCCTCGGCCTGTGCCGTGAGTATCATTGTGGCCCCCAAAGTTGAGTAGCCCTGCCCTAGCTGAAGATACACAGGGCTGTGCTGATCACTCTGAGTACTCTGAGCTACTGAGCCCTGCATGAAGATCATTTTTGTGCAATAAACTGTATTAAAATATAAATGAAAAGAAAGTATGCAGGATTTTTTCCAGCAGGAATTAGTCACAAGAAGCTTCGTGGAAGGAATGATGGCATAACAGTAGTAAAAGCCAGTATTTCTTTTAGGTGTCTGCTTGGAGCATTGTTAGTTGCCTGTTTCACAATCCCAGGTGATACCCAGAGTTTCTGAAAGACCCCTTTCAGTGGTTTGGTTACGTTACAGAAGGTTTGTGTTTCACTTGACAAATAGATTTGCAGAAGTCCTGAGCACTCATAGCTAAAACCAGAGTCAAAAGGAGTTGGGCTTTGAATACACAAAGGTTGTGTCTAGACTGCATCCCTTTTTCGTAAAAGGGATGCAAATTAGACCTATTGCAATTGCTAATGAAGCGGGGATTTAAATCTCCCCCACTTCATTAGCATAAAAATGGCTGCCGCTTTTTTTCGGCACGGAGCTTTGCCGGAAAAAAGCGCCAGTCTAGACGCAGATCTTTTGGAAAATAAAGCCTTTTCTGAAAGATCCCTTATCCCTCTTAAAATAAAAGCGGCAGCCATTTTTATGCTAATGAAGCGGGGGAGATTTAAATCCCCGCTTCATTAGCAATTGCGATAGGTCTAATTTGCATACCTTTTACGAAAAAGGGATGCAGTCTAGACACAGCCAAAGTGCTCTACAAAACCAAATCTGCTGAAAAATGACATCCTATTTGTCTCAGGTTGGGCACCTTCCATGTTCCCTGTAAGCTGAGTTCCTGGGCAGCCACTCAGCAGAGATTCAGACGCCAGCCAGCTGATAAGCAGAGTGCCCACAGCTGGCAGAGTGTGTTTTACTAGGGATGCTAGCGTTAGTCAAGAAAACAATTAAGCCTGGGCTGTATCAGAGGCAGCCAGGGGTGGAGGAGCCGGAGCTGATGCCTGTGAGGTTGGACACCATGACTTTAGCATGTTCTCCCACCTAGCAAACATTCTTCTCAAAAGCATGCATGCCAAATCTATTCTGGGGCTAGCCACACCATGTCTATTCCCCTGATCAGCTGTTTCGTGCAGCAGAAGTCAGCGTGGCTCCCAGACACAGCAGGAACTCTGAATGGTTTTCGAATATTTTTGATATTCCTCAGTTCAATACTCTTGGGGCATTGGCAAATCCTAGCTTGAGATATAGAAACCAACCCTTTACGAGCCTAAGGCTATTTCCCTGGATTTCAGCATCGATAAGGGTCTTTCTAGAGGTGCGGGGCTAATTCTACATTGTGCTCTTGTTCACATGGCTTATTATGGTGCATCCCAGGAGAGGGCCCTAGAAATGCTTCCTCTGTAAGAGGTCAGGTCTTTAACTAAACATATTCACCTCCCTGCTACAGGTCACATAAAATGCTGCTCTGAGCCAGTTTTTCATACATGTTGCAAAATGGACATCCACTAAAATAGCTGCCTCCTTTTGCAATGGACTGAACTCTGGTTTCTGCTCACTTCTCTTCTTCGTGCCTGGATGTGCATCCACAGAAATGCAGTAGCTTAGACTGGTGGATCGCAAGTGTAGACCTTTTTCCTTGAGGGACTCTGCCGACTGCACAGAGGTGCAGACTGCTTTCTGTATTGTCAGCTTTGGTTTCCTGACATCATGTGTCATTTCCTCTAACTGTGGGGAAGGAGAGTGTCTCTTTTGTGATGAGTATTCAGTAGAGTTGGTCTTATTGAATAGCAGTGTATAGGAGTGGGAGGCATTTTGCCTAGGGTTGCCAGATGGGTTAACAAAAAATACCAAACATACCCATCCAAAACCAAACAAAAACAAAAAAACACACCAAGAAAAAATTCTGTTGAGCAAAAAAAAAAAAAAACGTACAGTAGCTGACCAAAAAAAACAACAACCCAAAACCCAGTTTGCCCTTTTAAGGTAGCCATTTTGAAGTCTGTTCTCCAAGGTACCGGTACGCTGCATTCTTTTATAGTAAGCCATGCCCAGGACACTCCATCCTCCCCCAGCCCGAGCTGCGCGTGTTCCGGCGGACGCCCAAGCCAGGAAAACCAGAAAATACCGGATATGTGAAATGTCTGGTATTTTCTGAATTTTTTTACGGGTGGGAGGCCCCAATACTGGGCTGTCCGGTTCAATACCAGACACCTGGCAACCCTAACTGTGCCATAGTGAAGGATAAGGCCTGTGAGAGAGGCCTGTTTTCCCTGCAAATCAGATTTAGAAAACAGTTTAGGGAAAAGCACAGAAGAAACCAAAACGAACTTGGAATGGCTCATGGGAAGTCGAGCGTACACCCTTTTTGAGGTTCTCGGCTGTGCTTATTGTGGGTTCCCTCCTGGAATAGCAGGAATTAAGTCCCCACTCTCACCAGCGATACTTGCCGGCAATAGGAGCTTTCTGCAGAATGAATGAGCAGGCTGGTGCCTATCAGAGAGAGAAATCGATGACACTACAGTGGGCAGTGGTGACTGGAGCAGCTGGCCTCTGCCCTGTGCCAAGTCATTGATTTCCCTCCCTGATAAGCAGCAGCTGCTCCATTAATCCCGTCTAGACCAGAATTTCTCAACCAGTGGTATGAGTACCCCTCGAGAGGAGTCTGGGGGGCACATCAACACAAGTGAAATTTGGAGAAAACGGAATTTTTGTGTTAAGTTTTATAGCGTTTTATTATTTTTGTACTTTCTACACCCAAAAATATCATCACCTGCTTGGCTACAATTAAGTTGTTTAAACAAATGTGTTGCAATGGTAGAAAAAAAAATGTGTCTGTCTGAAAACTGTAGGTACTAGGGGCACTTATAATTTTTTTTAAAAAGGAGTACTTTATAAAAAAAAAAAAGTTGAGAAACACTGCTCTAGAAAACCTCCTCTGCAGACAGAGTTGATGGTTTGATGACTATTTTATCTCTGAAATTAAACAAAAGTGCACCCTAACTTAATAGAAGCATGTTTCTAGAGTAGAAGGAGTGGTGGAAAGATGGCTTTCCTGCCATTTGTATTCCCCACGGCCATCCCTTCTGCAAACCTCTGACTATTCCTGTGACCCATGGCTCTTGAGTGTTGCAGCGACAGTGGTTCACTGCCTGGATCTTTGCTCATTCATATTTCAAAGGCAGCCTTCATGGCTGGTGGTTGACACTGGCGCGAGATGGTAACACATTTTGCTTTCAAAATACCAGAAATCCCACCATAAGCTGCTAGCGGTCTCTGGAAATGACATTCTTCACTTTTGGTCCTAAAATTGCCCGTTGTGTCATTTTGTGCTGATGAATCCAGATGACTGCAGACACCATGAGCTGTTCTGTCTAGCTCTCTACATGAAACCATCACCACATTATTTTAGCACCTTGCTTAATACTCGTTTTAAATGTGATTAAACCGTTCTGTAATTTCAGTTATGCCTGAGTGTGACTTGAACAAGAGAAGACAGCAGGAGGATACTTTCCCATACAGCAGAAGCCTTTCACGTGGATACCCATCTGAAACCAAACACTTATTCTTTCCGTAACCGTTATTCGTCTTTAACCGTTTCGTTACTACTGCCTTTGCAGCCCCACATACCAGCTACTGCACGGGGATTCTACTGTGATTTAAATGAAATGTCAAGCACTTCAAAGAACTCCACTGAAGCAGAGACCAGCAGCAAAGCAAAGCACTTAACAGGTATTAGTCTAAGAGGTTTCTGGTGTTTTATGAGCTAGAGCCGAACATTGAACAGGTCACTTTTTTATTGTATTTTACCTTCCAGTGCCCTGGAAGTATGTTCATTTATCTGATATTGAATTTAAGAGGATTTTCTTCTATGTCTGTTATTTTTGGAGTGGGGGGAGGTGTTTTGATGGCTCTAAAATGTATTTTACTAGCAGCTCTGTTCATTAAACTGCTAACATTTATGATATTGCATTTATTTACAGGTTGAACCTCTCTAGTCTAGCATCCTCTGGACTTGACTGGAGCTGAACCAGAGAATTTGCCAGACCATGGGAGGTCTATATTGTCTAGCAGCATTACCAGTACTTCTACTGCTGACTGGGCTCTTAGAAGACATTGAGGGGTAAATTAGAGCTAAATCACAGCACAGAACTCTGAGAGCCAGGACTGGTGGCTGTAAACAAACTTCATGGGGCCACGGGAAACTTGGCCACACGCATGAAAAGTGGACACCTGGCTCATTAAAATTATGCCGATAATCCTCACATGATCCCTCCCCTGTCACCCATTTCCAGACAAACAGAGGCTTAGGGACACCATTCCCACCCATCCTGGCTAATAGCCATTGATGGACCCAACCTCCATGAATGTTCATCATTTCCTTCAATCAGCTTCTCCAGGAGCACCAATTAGCCTCCATGTGACAGTGAAGACGCACCGACTCACACTGCACCACGTCACACACCTCCCCCCCTTGCCTACGTGCCAGTGTCTCTTCCTCCGCACCCTCCCTGCTTTAAAGAAAGCCCAGGGGAGGGGTGGGGGGCGTAACTCTGTTTCCACCACTGGTCTGCACACCCTGGGCCCCACTCCGGCTGCCTTTTCCTGCCTGCTGCTGCATTTCCCTTTTCTGCTCCACCGGGAGCTTGGGTTCCCAGACACCATAGACCCATCTCGGGATCCATCCTGCCACCATGCTGCTAATAAGGTTTCTTGGAACGGTCTGCTTTCTTCCGGCAAGCGAGGAGCACTATTTACCCCTGGCCTTTACGTGAGGCTGTCAATTTCCACCCTATCTTTCTCTAGGGAGCTCTCATCTTCCTGCTGACTTGTATCTTTAGGGCTAGGAGTCACTGGTTTGCCTACATTACTTCCTTTGCCCCATTTCATTTTGATTTTGCTGCCTGCCATGAGGGACTCTAGACCCTCATTTTCCTCTTTATAAGGGAAGGGACTTTGGGTATGTCTACACTACCCTCCTAGTTCGAACTAGGAGGGTAATGTAGGCATACCGCACTTGCAAATGAAGCCCGGGATTTCCTGGGCCTCATTTCACGAGGAGTAACGGTAGTTCGAACTAGGAAGCCTAGTTCGAACTACCTAGTTCGTGCCCCGTGTAGCCGCGCTGCACGGGGTTCAAACCAGCGGGGTTTTAAAAATGGCGGCTCCCCGCTTATGCAAATGAAGCCTGGGAAATTCAAATCCTGGGCTTCATTTGCAAGTGCGGTATGCCTACATTACCCCGCTAGTTCGAACTAGCGGGGTAGTGTAGACATACCCTTTGGTTTTGTCTCCATAATAACTGGATGGGGCAACCCATCTACCACCCCTTGACCTCTAGGAGTATTCCTGCCACAGGTCAGAGCCTTTTCACACCGTGACCATATGCTAATAACAGGTGGTCGCCTGGTAGCACTCAATGGGGCTTCACCAAAGCCCGCTGGACTGTGTGGCCTCTGGCCATATCCGCCTGTCCCCTCTGGCACCTCCTCTCCACTTTTATCGGGATGGTAGATGTTTTCTTTCTCTGCCCACTTCACGTGGTTCTAGTCCACCCACAGACCCTGGCAAACCCATGCTCCGTCACGGGACAGTCCCGCAGCCTGGACTGCCTGCACTACCACTCCCCGGTTCTCTGAGTGAGTCCCCCTCATTGCCTCCTTTTTCTTTTCAGTTATCTTGGGGGTGGCCCAGTCTCCTCCCTCCTCCCCTGCACCCAGGCCCTCAAAGGTCTGGAATTTTTGCTTAGGAAAGTCCACGTCCACGATAGGGATGTGAATGGGTAACCGTTACCCAGGAGCAGCCTCACAGGGGGGGTGGAAGAGGCAGCAGGGGGGGGGGGGGGGAGGGAGCCAGCAGCCGAGTGTGGGGTCAGAAACAGCCAGGCCAGAGCAGCCACTGTCCGTGGTAAAAGGGCCACTCTAGCCTAGCTCTGGCGTGGCGGCTGGGGGTGGATCTCTTCAGCCAAGCAGGCTGGAATAGCCCCCTCGTCCAGCCCCATTCAATCAGTTAACCAGTCAAAAGTAACATTTAACTGGTTAACTAATTACACAGGATTTTCCATCCCACGTCCACAAACATCTCTGCCAGTTTTACTGCTTCCTTTGAAGTCATTGGCTAATGCCTCTGGACCCACATGTCTGCTTTCAGGGAGGCGCTGGAGGAATTCCTCCAGGATTATTAGGTCTGGTTAAGGGGATTTAGACCCTTACCCATGGTTAAGGGGATTTAGACTAGTTACGCAAGCAGTGAATTGCACCAGCGGCCCGTTTATTATACTTTTGTTATATTTGCCTGCCACTGAATGATTACATCATCATGTAAATGATGGCTGATGAATCAAGCCAAATGTTTCTAGAACAGTGACTCAAAACAATGACATTGAAACTGCACCAGTGAATTTCCTAACAAGCCTTTTGTTGAAAGGGAGATGTCAGAAGGAAAAGAGAACAGCATATGAACACAGATGACAGTATCTGAGGGAGGGACAAGGAAGAATATGGCTGTCATCTCCCTTAGTGCTTAGTGTTGCTATTTGTTAATATAAAACACATAACACCATGCTTGTTCTGGGAATATCTCGTCGATACTTCTGAAACGACTTCTGCATCATAACAGGCATTCGTTCTGTTCCCTTGCATTTAGAGAAAAAATTGGCTGGACAAAATAGACTTAGAATTTGAAATCCCTGTTGTAACTTGCTGACAGTAAAGGAGAACCTAAAAACAGTGGATAAAAATAATTTTAAAAACTGTTTGTCTCATGACACCTTCTAAAAGGGCATCACATCTGGGAGGACTGCATGCTAGCCCTCTAAAAGCCGTTAGATTATCGACCACATCCTCAGCTGGTGTAGCTCCACGGACAAAACCCAAATTTAAAAAATGACATTGCAACTCCCAAGGCAAATGCATGAAAGGATGGGAACTTCTAGTTGTGGGTGTGATGTCTAGGATTTGGGAGGTGGCGTTCATTCCTCTGAGCTGGCACTCTGACACTGGCCCAGAACAGCATTAGTTTGCAGCTGCCGGGTATGGATTAGATATAAAATCAGGCTTGTGACTACTGATCGCCATTAACACTCCCCTACCATGAATACCTGCCCTAAGACAGGCTGTGATCCTGCCATTTGAACTGCAAGGACAGACCAGGTTGCTAAAGTTTAAGGCCAGAAGGGGAGAATTAGATCAGCTACTCTGACCTTCTATAGATCACAGATCATTAAGGTTTCACCATGTCACCCCTGTATTGCTCCCAATAACTTCTGTTTGGCTAAAGTTTATCTTCCCGAAAGACATCCAGACTTGATATGAAGATGGCAAGAGAGGAGACTCTAGCATTTTCTGTGGTAGCTCGTTTCAGAGGCTAATCACCCTCCTTCACTATTGGTTATTAAGTTTGCGCCTAATCTTTGATTTTGTAGAACTGGTTTCAGCTTCCAGCCACTGATTCACATTATGCCTTTCTCCGCTAGGTTACAGAGCCCACTAGTACCTGGCATTTCCTCCCCAGGAAATCATGTCACCTCTCCATCTTCTTGTTTGAGAAGCTAAACAGATGGAGCTCTAGATCTCTTGTTAGAGGACATTTTCTCCAGTTCCCAAATCACATTTGTGGCTCTTTTTAAATATGTGGACAACCGTATTCCCATGCTGGTCTAGGCACTGCCGGATACAGAGGCAAACATCACCTTTCCACTCCTACTCACTACTCCTCCTTACACTAAGATTCATATTACTCCTTTCTCTAGTGTCACACTGGGAGCTCACGTATACTTATGTAACTCCTTGGTCCAGATCCCAGTTTGAAGAATTAAATTTTGCTTATCTTTACTACTATCTTTACTACAATATACATGCTACTCTATACCATCTAATGTCCCGAATCCCTTTCTGTTAGAAAGCTAGCTCTACATGAGAGGTAGGTCTCCAAGTTATAACTTCACACTGTCTAGTTTTATATGAGTAACTTTACACTGTGTCTTAATATAGCCAAAATCTTGATAATCTTCCCATGTTTATCTTGTATTAATAATCCCATGTCTTCCCCATCCCAAATGGTTCGAATGATTAATTATTTCTGGTTTTTATTTGTACTGAGGTAGCATTCAAAAGTTCTAAAGAAGCTTAGAACCCCCTGATCTAGGAGCGCTATAAACATCGAAGATGTGATCTTTATTCCAAAGGGCTTACAATAAAAAAAAATGTGCCAGACAGACAAAAATAAACAGAAACAAGGGGTAGTCTTAGGCGCATGTCTTGGTAGTTCCTTTTTCACAGTGGACAATCACAAACATTCAAAAATCATGAGGTTGCCCCTCTCCTCTCCCCCAAAAGAATTTAAAAATGGTTCCTGAACCTTTGGGTCACTCAGGTCATGTTTTCAAGCTTTTCTCCAGAACATAAAGGCTAGAAAGCTACTTTTGTTTTATATGAAAGCCAAGGTTCTTACCGAACCATTTGCTTCCAGGAGCTGCGGCCTTAAGAAAAAGACCAAATATCACAAAACTTGATATCAAATATCAATTGTGAGAGTGAATAACAATGCTTTTTATTAACTGCTTGCTTGATTACTACTTTATGGTTTAACTTTGTGGTAGGGATGTTAAGAAGCGGGTAATTCGCTAATTGTGAAGTCGACAAAAATTGTGTTGACTACACGATTAATCGATAAGGGTTAGCTCTGCAAACACTCGTTCCTGGTCTGAGAGCTATCCCTGCTGTGGCTCTGCATGAAAAGCAATTAGGGTTGCCAGGTGTCCGGTTTTTGCCTGGACAGTCCGGTATTTGTGGCCCAGACATGTAAAAATATGGCTGTATGGAGATTTAAAGGTGCAGCGACCTTTTCTTTCTTTTTTTTTTTTGCTCCACATGTTTGGTCTCGCGGGTTTTTTTGCTCAACCAATTTTTCCCCCCACCATGTTCGGGATTTGTGAAAGAATCTGGCAACTCTAAAAGTAATTTAAGAGCCAGCAGGCAGGCAGCCTGGCTCAGTCCTGGGAGCCTAGTGCATGTTATTGCAGAGTCACCGCAGGGGTAGCTCCCGGTCCTGACACGAGCTGGGACCGACCCAGGCTGCCAGCCGGCTCAATAAAAAATTTACTGGCACAGTCATGGGGGGCTGGGTGGAGAGAGTTGCATGTAGCCAGTAGCTTATCAGTTTATAATTTAACCGGCTACACTATTGCATCCCTACATTGTGGGCTTATTAACCCATACGTTTCTCTGTGTCTTCTCTTTCATTGTGTTGTTTTATTTATAGACAGGGAATATGTTTTATTTAGGTTCCCTCTCCTGCAGAGTGCAGACATTAACAGCTGCGTGGAAACCCATTGACTTAAATGTGAGGATACATTCCATTGCAAGATTGAGATTTGATATTCATAATGTGCTGTGTAAATTAACAGCTCACTGTTCACAGTTTTTATTAAAATAATATTTAAGAAGTCCTATTTTGAGGTAGCATCAAGACATCATACATGAGCTGTAGAAACTTCCTTTGGGCTGAAATCTGACACGGTCTCATCCCAGGAATAAGTTCTTTAAAACAAAAATTAATAAAAAAGCTGGTTGACTTTTTCCAATTATTTCTGAGCCGCATTATTAGATTTGAAGAGCTTGCAAGTCTCAGGATAGATTTGTATTACAGTGCTAGCTCGTTAGTCTTTGGATATTACTTATTTCTGACAATTTTCCTATGTGGAGTTAACCATCCCACTGAGTTCTTTAATAATAACTGATTCTAATGCCATTTAAATGCAAAACTACCAGTGTGTAATACAGGCAAGTGAAAGAGGAACAGCAAAGGATCTTTCAAAAAATGGGTTTTCTTCATCTTATTTTTTCTGTTTTGATATATAAAGGCAGCATGAGAAAAGTTTTGGTTTGAATCTACTCTGAACAGGTACTAGTACAGATTGGACCCACAAGTACAACTTTTAGCATCACGTGCACAGATTGAGGACATGTTAATTACACCTGAGACCAGTCTATGCTGCCTCTCTGAGAGTATGTCTACACTGCCTCATTGCAAGAGGAGTAATGGTAGTTCAAGTAAGGAGCTTTAATTCCAATTGCCTAGCCCATGCCGTGTGTAGCCGCGGGCAGGGAGTTCGAACGACAGGGCATTTAAAAATGGCGGCGCCTGGGAACATGCAAATAAAGCTGGGATATTTAAATCCCGGGCTTCATTTGCAAGTTCGAATGACTACATTAGCCACCCTAGTTCGAACGTGGGTGGCTAGTGTAGACATACCCTGACTGTTGCCAGCACTGGTGGAGCTGCATCAGCACTGCATCATGGGAGAATTTCTGAACGCAGTTTGTAAACTGAATCCTGCAAACCCCAGGTACATGAGTAATGTTGGTCACCTGTGCAGTCCTGTGACAATGTGAGGATCTTCACTGGTTAACGCACTACAAAGGCAATTTCCCTTCTCTTGATATTCACATCTCCACATTAGCCACTTTCACCTTGACTTGATTATCCTCATTAACACAGGTAACTTCTTTCTTTTGTGGTTCTTATATATACCAGCGATATTAGTGTGTAGTCATTTACATGATTAACCAATTAAGCCTGGTGCCTGTGGGGACTGGCTTTTGAGCCTGCTGCCCACGTGTGCTGGTCCCTGCAGAGCCACCTGCCTCTGCCCCCAACCCTATGCTGCTTCCTATGATAGAGAGGCAGCAGCATGGGGAGGGGCAGGCGGAAACAGGTACACGTTTTAAACCGGCTTTCTAACCGGCTCCCTGTGCATAGCAGCTCGCATGGAGCCTCTTGTCCCCTGCACTGCTGCCTCTCTCAGAGGCAGCAGGGGTGGGAGCAGGCAGGAGCCAGTGCTTGCAGGGAGTCGGCTTTGTGCTGCCAGAGAGCCAGTTTAAAAGCCAGCTCCCGCCTGCCCTCCCCTATGTACATGTGTAACTGCTAAAAAAATACAGCAGTTACACATTTACACAAATACATGTGAGTTAACATCCCTAACATATACTCCTGCCTCTGTAACTTCCACTCCAAATTCGTCTGATGAAGTGAATTTTATCTACCGGTGAAAGTAACTAAGGGTATGTCTACACTACCCTGCTAGTTCGAACTAGCGGGGTAATGTATGCATACCGCACTTGCTAATGAAGCCCGGGATTTGAATTTCCCGGGCTTCATTAGCATAAGCGGGGAGCCGCCATTTTTAAATCCCCGCTGCTTCGAACCCCGTGCAGCGCGGCTACACGGGGCTCGAACTAGGTAGTTCGGACTAGGTTCCTATTCCGAACTACCATTACTCCTCGTGAAACGAGGTGTACCGGTAGTTCGGAATAGGCACCCTAGTCCGAACTACCTAGTTCGAGCCCCGTGTAGCCGCGCTGCACGGGGTTCGAAGCAGCGGGGATTTAAAAATGGCGGCTCCCCGCTTATGCTAATGAAGCCCGGGAAATTCAAATCCCGGGCTTCATTAGCAAGTGCGGTATGCCTACATTACCCTCCTAGTTCGAACTAGGAGGGTAGTGTAGACATACCCTTACATTTCATACAGGTACTGTCCTATTGCCACCCAAGTCCCTGATTGCTCTTTAAATAGCTCCCTGTTGGCTTTTGCTGCAGCTCAGCCAGCTCTTGCCGGAGTTGTGCACCAGGGTGCATCCACGTACTTTCACCTTTGATTTTACCCATAAACGCTTATGTCCTAACAAATCTGTTAGGGTATGTCTACACTACCCCCCTAGTTCGAACTAGGGGGGTAATGTATGCATACCGAACTCGCTAATGAAGCCCGGGATTTGAATTTCCCGGGCTTCATTAGCATAAAGCCGGCGCCGCCATTTTTAAAAGCCGGCTAGTGCGAACCCCGTGCCGCGCGGCTTCTAATCCGAACTATCTGTACGCCTCGTGGAATGCTTATGTCCTAACAAATCTGTTAGTCTTTAAGGTGCCGCAGGATTCCTTGTTGTTTTTACTATGTTAAGTCCACAGTCACCTGGGATCTTGTGGCATAAAAAACCATCAGACATATGCAAAAGATAAAAAAGAGGAATCCATGGAAACAGGTAGTTAGCCTGTCCTCAGCAAGAAAGGGGCCATTAAAAGGCTCCTAAGAGCCTCTCCTCTAAACCAGATAAAGGGCTTAATTTCAGTGTCAGCTAAACATAGCCTTCAGTTTCACTTGTCTAAACAACAAACCTTCCTTCTCTACAGCATAATAATTCACTCCTCACAACAACGCCTCTGGAATTCCAAAATAGCAATTAGTACAACTTGCTGTCACCAGGAAAACTAACCGGTGAGACAGAGGAGCTACCATTTCATCCTCACCCAGGGTATGTCTACACTACAAAGTTAGTTCGAACTAACGGACGTTAGTTCGAACTAACTTTCATAGGCGCTACACTAGCGCTCCGTTAGTTCGAATTTAATTCGAACTAACGGAGCGCTTAGTTCGAACTAGGAAAACCTCATTTTACGAGGATTAAGCCTAGTTCGAACTAGCTAGTTCGAATTAAGGGGTGTGTAGCCCCTTAATTCGAACTAGTGGGAGGCTAGCCCTCCCCAGGTTTCCCTGGTGGCCACTCTGGCCAACACCAGGGAAACTCTTCTGCCCCCCTCCCGGCCCCGGACCCCTTAAAGGGGCACGGGCTGGCTACGGTGCCCGTGCCAGATGAAAGCCTGCCAGCACCCAGCCAGCAGACCCTGCACCTGGCACGGATCGAGCCAGCCACCCGATGCCCCCAGCCCTCCCCCTCTTCCTGGGACCAGGCTGGCAGCTCCCGGGAGCTTGCCCGGGACCACAAGAGGCGGGCACCCGCCTGGGCTAGTGCAGACATCGTGGACCTTGTCCACGATCTCCGCACTAGGCACAGGAAAGTGGCCGTCTAGGGCAGGAGAGCTGCCAGCCTGGCCACCCAGGACCAGGTGTGCAAGAGAATCAAGGGGGTCCAGTGAGACCCCCTACCCTGAGCCCTGAGCTTACAATGGCCGTACTGGGTCAGACCAAAGGTCCATCTAGCCCAGTAGCCTGTCTGCCGACAGCGGCCAACCCTAGGGACCCTGGAGGGGATGGACCGAAGACAGTGACCAAGCCATTTGTCTCGTGCCATCCCTCTCCAGCCTTCCACAAACTTTGGGCAGGGACACCATTCCTACCCCCTGGCTAATACCACTCCAGGGACCAAGCCTCCATGACTTGATCTCACTTCCCTTTAAACTCTGTTCTAGTTCTAGCCTTCACAGCCTCCTGCAGCAAGGAGTTCCACGGGTTGACTCTTTGCTTTGTGAAGAACAACTTTCTGTTACTAGTTTGAAACCTGCTACCCATTCCTTTCCTTTGGTGTCCTCTAGTCCTTCTTTATGGGAACTAATTAAGAACTTTTCTGTACGCACCCTCTCCACCCGACTCCTGCTTTTAGAGACTTCTATCCTGTCCCCCTTCCGTCTCCTCTTCTCTAAGCTGAAAAGTCCCAGTCTCTTTAGCCTCTCTTCATATGGGACCTGTTCCCAACCCCTCATCATTGTAGTTGCCCTCCCCTCTCCCAGCCTCTCTCTTCCCCTCTCCCACCTCCTTTTCCCAGTCTCCCCCAGTTTTGTTCAATAAAGACAGATTCCATTTTGGAAGATACGTTATCTTTATTTTGTACATCAAGAAGAGGGGCTAGGGAAGGGTAAGTGGAAGGAGGTGAGGGAGGAATGGGGCACGAGCCCCCGATGGGGAGGACTGGGCTGGCTCTGCGGGCTTCTGGGGGTGGAAGCTCTCCTGCAGCCCCCCAATTGCCCCCTCTCCCCAGATGGCAGCCTGCGGCAAGTGCAGCCGGGCTGATGGCCGAGTGGTGTGATGTGCCCAGTGTGGGTAGTCTGGGCAATTCAAGACAGGACTGCTTTGCAAGCGGGGCACCCCTGAGAACTGTCTGTCCGGGGTGGGGGTCGGGACCCTTTAAGCACAGCCCTCGGCTAGCCTGAGAAAGCATCTCCACGCTCTAAGTTCTTCTCTGATGCCCTGCCGGCACTGCTTCCGGCCATCCTTAAGCCCGGTTCAGGGTCCACTTAATGTGGACATGCTAGTTCGAATTAGCAAAACGCTAATTCGAACTAGTTTTTTATTCTGGATCCATTAGTTCGAATTAGCTTAGTTTGAATTAACTAATTCGAACTAAGTTAGTTTGAATTAACGTTGTAGTGTAGACATACCCCCACTCTCCTTTACTATTTCCTGGTCTTTTTCTGATTCCTCCCCCTCTTTCCTTTGCCTGTTTCCCTCTCCTTTTATGTCTTCCTCTGTTTCCTCCAAGTCTCTCTGGGTACGTCTACACTACAGCGCTAGTTCGAACTAACTTAGTTCGAATTAGTTAATTCGAACTAAGCTAGTTCGAACTAACGCATCTAGAACTAAAAACTAGTTCGAACTAGCAAGTCCACATTGAGTGGACTCTGAACAGGGCTTAAGGATGGCTGGAAGCAGTGCCGGCAAGGCATAAAAGGAGGACTTAGAGCATGGAGATGCTGTCTCAGGCTAGCCGAGGGCTGCGCTTAAAGGGTCCCGACCCCCACCCCGGACACACAGTTCTCAGGGGTGCCCCGCTTGCAAAGAAGTTCTGGATTGGAGTGCCCTGAGTGCCCACACTGGGCACATCACACCACTCGGCCATCAGCCCGGCTGCACTTGCCGCAGGCTGCCATCTGGGGAGAGGGAGTAATTGGGGGGCTGCAGGAGAGCTTCCATCCCCTGAAGCCCGCAGAGCCAGCCCAGTCCTCCCCATCGGGGGCTCGTGCCCCATTCCTCCCTCACCTCCTTCCACTTACCCTTCCCTAGCCCCTCTTCTTGATGTACAAAATAAAGATAACGTATCTTCCAAAATGGAATCTGTCTTTATTGAACAAAACTGGGGGAGACTGGGAAAAGGAGGTGGGAGAGGGAAAGAGAGAGGCTGGGAGAGGGGAGGGCAACTACAATGATGAGGGGTTGGGAACAGGTCCCATATGAAGAGAGGCTAAAGAGACTGGGACTTTTCAGCTTAGAGAAGAGGAGACGGAAGGGGGACAGGATAGAAGTCTCTAAAAGCAGGAGTCGGGTGGAGAGGGTGCATACAGAAAAGTTCTTAATTAGTTCCCATAAAGAAGGACTAGAGGACACCAAAGGAAAGGAATGGGTAGCAGGCTTCAAACTAGTAAGAGAAAGTTGTTCTTCTTCCCAAAGCAAATAGTTAACCTGTGGAACTCCTTGCTGCAGGAGGCTGTGAAGGCTAGAACTAGAACAGAGTTTAAAGGGAAGTGAGATCAAGTGATGGAGGTTGGGTCCATGGAGTCCTATTAGCCAGAGGGTAGGAGTGGTGTCCCTGCCCAAAGTTTGTGGAAGGCTGGAGAGGGATGGCACGAGACAAATGGCTTGGTCATTGTCTTCGGTCCATCCCCTCCAGGGTCCCTAGGGTTGGCCGCTGTTGGCAGACAGGCTACTGGGCTAGATGGACCTTTGGTCTGACCCAGTACGGCCATTGTAAGCTCAGGGCTCAGTGTCGGGGGTCTCAGTGGACCCCCTTGATTTTCATGCACACCTGGTCCTGGGTGGCCAGGCTGGCAGCTCTCCTGCCCTAGACGGTCACTTTCCTGTGCCTAGTGCGGAGATCGTGGACGAGGTCCACGATGTCCGCACTAGCCCAGGAAGGTGCCCGCCTCTTGCGGTCCAGGGCAAGCTCCCGGGAGCCGCCAGCCTGGTCCCGGCAAGAGGGGGTGGGCTGGGGGGCATCGGGTGGGTGGCTCAATCTGTGCCAGGTACAGGGTCTGCTGGCTGGGTGCTGGCAGGCTTGCACCTGGCACGGGCACCGTAGCCAGCCCGTGCCCCTTTAAGGGGTCCGGGGCCGGGAGGGGGGCATAGAGTTTCCCTGGTGTTGGCCAGAGTGGCCACCAGGGAAACCTGGGGAGGGCTAGCCTCCCACTAGTTCGAACTAAAGGGCTACACAGCCCTTAGTTCGAACTAGCTAGTTCGAACTAGGCGTTAGTCCTCGTAAAATGAGGTTTTCCTAGTTCGAACTAAGCGCTCCGCTAGTTCGATTCAAATTCGAACTAGCGGAGCGCTAGTGTAGCACCTATTAAAGTTAGTTCGAACTAACGTCTGTTAGTTCGAACTAACTTTGTAGTGTAGACATACCCTCTTTCCTTCTTTGCCCCCTCTTCAAAAACATTTTGAAAATATCGGAGTGGCATTAACAAGTCGTGCCAAAACGTAAAAAAGGGCAGGATCTGGAACTGCCAACTTTCTCATGGTACAAAACTGAACATCTTTGTCCCACCCCCACTCCACAGCTTTCCTGCCCCCTCTTACTACATTCACCAGACTGAGGCAGAGGGTTGAGGTGTGGGAGGGGGGATATGGGCTCTGGGGTGGGCCCAAGGATGAGGTGCAGAAAGGAGCTCAGGGCTGAGGGGTTCAAAGTACAAAATGGGGAGTGGGTTCTGGGAGGGAGTTTGGGTGCAGAAAGGGCCTCTGGGGGTGGGGCAGAGGGTGGATGTGTGGGGGCACTGGGGTGGGGCCAAAGGTTGATGTGTGGGTTGTGTGGGGGCACTGGGGTGGGGCCAAAGGTTGATGTGTGGGTTGTGTGAGGGCACTGGGGTGGGGCAGAGGGTTGATGTGTGGGTTGTGTGGGGGCACTGCGGTGGGGCCAAAGGTTGATGTGTGGGTTGTGTGAGGGCACTGGGGTGGGGCCAAGGGTTGATGTGTGGGTTGTGTGGGGGCAGTGGGGTGGGGCCAAAGGTTGATGTGTGGGTTGTGTGGGGGCACTGGGGTGGGGCAGAGGGTTGATGTGTGGGTTGTGTGGGGGCACTGGGGTGGGGCCAAAGGTTGATGTGTGGGTTGTGTGAGGGCACTGGGGTGGGGCCGAGGGTTGATGTGTGGGTTGTGTGGGGGCACTGGGGTGGGGCCAAAGGTTGATGTGTGGGTTGTGTGGGGGCACTGGGGTGGGGCCGAGGGTTGATGTGTGGGTTGTGTGGGGGCACTGGGGTGGGGCCAAAGGTTGATGTGTGGGTTGTGTGGGGGCACTGGGTTGGGGCCGAGGGTTGATGTGTGGGTTGTGTGTGGGCACTGGGGTGGGGCCAAAGGTTGATGTGTGGGTTGTGTGTGGGCACTGGGGTGGGGCCAAAGGTTGATGTGTGGGTTGTGTGGGGGCACTGCGGTGGGGCCAAAGGTTGATGTGTGGGTTGTGTGTGGGCACTGGGGTGGGGCCGAGGGTTGATGTGTGGGTTGTGTGGGGGCACTGGGGTGGGGCCAAAGGTTGATGTGTGGGTTGTGTGGGGGCACTGGGGTGGGGCCGAGGGTTGATGTGTGGGTTGTGTGGGGCACTGGGGTGGGGCCGAGGGTTGATGGGTGGGTTGTGTGGGGGCACTGGGGTGGGGCCGAGGGTTGATGTGTGGGTTGTGTGGGGGCACTGGGGTGGGGCCGAGGGTTGATGTGTGGGTTGTGTGGGGGCACTGGGGTGGGGCCGAGGGTTGATGTGTGGGTTGTGTGGGGGCACTGGGGTGGGGCCAAAGGTTGATGTGTGGGTTGTGTGGGGGCACTGGGGTGGGGCCGAGGGTTGATGTGTGGGTTGTGTGGGGGCACTGGGGTGGGGCCGAGGGTTGATGTGTGGGTTGTGTGGGGGCACTGGGGTGGGGCAGAGGGTTGATGTGTGGGTTGTGTGGGGGCACTGGGGTGGGGCCGAGGGTTGATGTGTGGGTTGTGTGGGGGCACTGGGGTGGGGCAGAGGGTTGATGTGTGGGTTGTGTGGGGGCACTGGGGTGGGGCCGAGGGTTGATGTGTGGGTTGTGTGGGGGCACTGGGGTGGGGCAGAGGGTGGATGTGTGGGTTGTGTGGGGGCACTGGGGTGGGGCAGAGGGTGGATGTGTGGGTTGTGTGGGGGCACTGGGGTGGGGCCGAGGGTTGATGTGTGGGTTGTGTGGGGGCACTGGGGTGGGGCCGAGGGTGGATGTGTGGGTTGTGTGGGGGCACTGGGGTGGGGCCGAGGGTGGATGTGTGGGTTGTGTGGGGGCACTGGGGTGGGGCCGAGGGTTGATGTGTGGGTTGTGTGGGGGCACTGGGGTGGGGCCGAGGGTGGATGTGTGGGTTGTGTGGGGGCACTGGGGTGGGGCAGAGGGTGGATGTGTGGGTTGTGTGGGGGCACTGGGGTGGGGCAGAGGGTGGATGTGTGGGTTGTGTGGGGGCACTGGGGTGGGGCCGAGGGTGGATGTGTGGGTTGTGTGGGGGCACTGGGGTGGGGCCGAGGGTGGATGTGTGGGTTGTGTGGGGGCACTGGGGTGGGGCAGAGGGTTGATGTGTTGGTTGTGTGGGGGCACTGGGGTGGGGCAGAGGGTTGATGTGTGGGTTGTGTGGGGGCACTGGGGTGGGGCAGAGGGTGGATGTGTGGGTTGTGTGGGGGCACTGGGGTGGGGCCGAGGGTGGATGTGTGGGTTGTGTGGGGGCACTGGGGTGGGGCAGAGGGTGGATGTGTGGGTTGTTCATAGGCAAGAGCCCAGGGAGGCTCTGCGTACTATTCGCACCCACAGGCAGTGCCCCTGCGCCTCCCTTTGCCTCGGGGGCCTGACGGCCACTTCCCAGGAGCTACGCGGAATCAGGGCAGGTAGGGAGCCTGCCGGAGCCCCAGTGTGCGCTGCCCAGACTTTGAATGGCCTGGACCAGCCCTGGCTGTGGGGGGCTGGCGGACCAGGTGGCAGGACCCCACGGCTGCAGCGGGGCAGGGCCGGGTGGCAGGACCCCACGGCCGCAGCGGGGCAGGGCGGGGTGGCAGGACCCCACGGCCGCAGCGGGGCAGGGCGGGGTGGCAGGACCCCACGGCTGCAGCGGGGCAGGGCGGGTGGCAGGACCCCACGGCCGCAGCGGGGCAGGGCGGGGTGGCAGGACCCCACGGCCGCAGCGGGGCAGGGCCAGGGTGGCAGGACCCCACGGCCGCAGCGGGGCAGGGCCGGGTGGCAGGACCCCACGGCCGCAGCGGGGCAGGGCCGGGGTGGCAGGACCCCACGGCCGCAGCGGGGCAGGGCCGGGGTGGCAGGACCCCACGGCCGCAGCGGGGCAGGGCGGGGTAGCAGGACCCCACGGCCGCAGCGGGGCAGGGCCGGGTGGCAGGACCCCACGGCCGCAGCGGGGCAGGGCCGGGTGGCAGGACCCCACGGCCGCAGCGGGGCAGGGCGGGGTGGCAGGACCCCACGGCCGCAGCGGGGCAGGGCGGGGTGGCAGGACCCCACGGCCGCAGCGGGGCAGGGCGGGTGGCAGGACCCCACGGCCGCAGCGGGGCAGGGCGGGGTGGCAGGACCCCACGGCCGCAGCGGGGCAGGGCCGGGGTGGCAGGACCCCACGGCCGCAGCAGGGCAGGGCCGGGTGGCAGGACCCCACGGCTGCAGCGGGGCAGGGCCGGGTGGCAGGACCCCACGGCCGCAGCGGGGCAGGGCCGGGTGGCAGGACCCCACGGCCGCAGCAGGGCAGGGCCGGGTGGCAGGACCCCACGGCCGCAGCGGGGCAGGGCCGGGTGGCAGGACCCCACGGCCGCAGCGGGGCAGGGCCGGGGTGGCAGGACCCCACGGCCGCAGCGGGGCAGGGCCGGGGTGGCAGGACCCCACGGCCGCAGCGGGGCAGGGCCGGGGTGGCAGGACCCCACGGCCGCAGCGGGGCAGGGCGGGGTAGCAGGACCCCACGGCCGCAGCGGGGCAGGGCCGGGTGGCAGGACCCCACGGCCGCAGCGGGGCAGGGCCGGGTGGCAGGACCCCACGGCCGCAGCGGGGCAGGGCGGGGTGGCAGGACCCCACGGCCGCAGCGGGGCAGGGCGGGGTGGCAGGACCCCACGGCCGCAGCGGGGCAGGGCGGGTGGCAGGACCCCACGGCCGCAGCGGGGCAGGGCGGGGTGGCAGGACCCCACGGCCGCAGCGGGGCAGGGCCGGGGTGGCAGGACCCCACGGCCGCAGCAGGGCAGGGCCGGGTGGCAGGACCCCACGGCCGCAGCGGGGCAGGGCCGGGGTGGCAGGACCCCACGGCCGCAGCGGGGCAGGGCCGGGGTGGCAGGACCCCACGGCTGCAGCGGGTCAGGGCGGGTGGCAGGACCCCACGGCCGCAGCGGGGCAGGGCGGGGTGGCAGGACCCCACGGCCGCAGCGGGGCAGGGCGGGGTGGCAGGACCCCACGGCTGCAGCGGGGCAGGGCGGGGTGGCAGGACCCCACGGCTGCAGCGGGGCAGGGCGGGGTGGCAGGACCCCACGGCCGCAGCGGGGCAGGGCCTGGTGGCAGGACCCCACGGCCGCAGCGGGGCAGGGCCTGGTGGCAGGACCCCACGGCCGCAGCGGGGCAGGGCGGGGTGGCAGGACCCCACGGCCGCAGCGGGGCAGGGCCGGGTGGCAGGACCCCACGGCTGCAGCGGGGCAGGGCGGGGTGGCAGGGCGGGGTGGCAGGACCCCACGGCCGCAGCGGGGCAGGGCGGGGTGGCAGGACCCCACGGCCGCAGCGGGGCAGGGCCTGGTGGCAGGACCCCACGGCCGCAGCGGGGCAGGGCGGGGTGGCAGGACCCCACGGCCGCAGCGGGGCAGGGCGGGGTGGCAGGACCCCACGGCCGCAGCGGGGCAGGGCCGGGTGGCAGGACCCCACGGCCGCAGCGGGGCAGGGCCGGGTGGCAGGACCCCACGGCTGCAGCGGGGCAGGGCGGGGTGGCAGGGCGGGGTGGCAGGACCCCACGGCTGCAGCGGGTCAGGGCGGGTGGCAGGACCCCACGGCTGCAGCGGGGCAGGGCGGGGTGGCAGGACCTAAGTCAAAACCATTAACCCGTTAAGCGTGATCATTTAACCGGTTAATTTTTTTTAACATCCCTATCGCAGAGCCGGCCCCCCTCCCGCACCCAGCCCCCTTGCGGAGCCTTAGGGAGGGGGCGGGCCTGGGGCGTTCCGGGTGCCACCAAAACTTCTGCAAGCCTGTCCCCTCCCTGGAGGCAGCTGCTTGTTCAGCCCACAAAGACTACATCTCCCAGCAGCCCCACGGCCCATCCCGGCAGGCCCCGCGGCCCGTCCCTGCCCACACCTACTACAACTCCCGGCAGGCCCCGCGGCCCGTCCCTGCCCAAACCAACTACAACTCCCGGCAGGCCCCGCGGCCCGTCCCTGCCCAAACCAACTACAACTCCCGGCAGGCCCCGCGGCCCGTCCCTGCCCAAACCTACTACAACTCCCGGCAGGCCCCGCGGCCCAGCATCTTCAGCCAAACCCTTAGACGGGGGGCGCCGTGGCGGCCCTGTCACGTGAGAGGCCGAAGTTGGCCGGGCTGTGAGGGGCGCGCTCGGCGCGGAAGCGGGACTCGAGCCCAGGGCAGGGGGGCGACGGCGACTCCAGCGCGGTGAGTGTCCCGGCCTCCCACGCAGCTGCGGAACAGGAGCCCGGCCCGGCCCGCCAGGGCCCCCGCGCGGAGACCTCCCGCCCTGCCCCTCGCCCCCCCCCCGACCTGCGCCCCCCGTGGACTCGCCTCAGGGCCCCTCCCCCCCCCCGGCCTGCGCCCCCCGTGGACTCGCCTCAGGGCCCCTCCCCCCCCGGCCTGCGCCCCCCGTGGACTCGCCTCAGGGCCCCTCCCCCCCCGGCCTGCGCCCCCCGTGGACTCGCCTCAGGGCCCCTCCCCCCCGGCCTGCGCTCCAGTGGACACACCCCAGGGTCCCACCCTGAGCTGCGCACCAACCCCACCTCCACCCCTACAGACACATCTCCAGGCCCCACTGCTACCCCGGGCCCCACTCCAACCCCTGCTCCAGAGCCCCCGCCACCCCAACCTGCACCCCATAAACACAGCTCCGGACCCCTCCCCCCACACCACCCCCACCTTCGTCCCTATGGACATATCGCAGGGCTCCATCCTGAGCCCCACACCAACCCCCATACCAGCATCCCTTCCTTCACACTAGCTCCCAGACTCACAGGCCCTCTCCTACCTTGGTCACACTCGCCTGCCCTTTGCCCTTCCCCCAGCTTCTTGCCCCATCTGTCATTCCCTCAGGGTCGCCCACGCACCACAGGGTCTTTACCCCCAGGTCACTGCTATGCAGTCATGCGCCTCCAGCACTTGCTATGCTCCCCCGCCCCTATTCTTCTAGTGCCCCTCTCTCCAGATCAGCCTCATCCCACAGAACAGCACTTCACTCCCTAAACTTCAGTGTCATTATTAACTCTCAGGCCATTTTCTCTCTCTCATCACATCTCACCTTGTTTCCCAAGTCACTTTCTAGGCTCATGCCTGCCTGCCATTTTTAAACCTTTTTAAAAGCTGGAAGTTGTGTTGGAGAAGGATATCAGGCTATGAAGAGATTTCCCTTCCCCTTGTGTGTGTGTTGCTCTCAGTTTGGGTGCTGTGTAAATTTTCTTTGGCTTCAGACAGAGGTGCTGATTCATTGGACTCTCTTGCAGTCTGTTGCTGTTCTTCCCCTCTGGACTCTTCTGTTTATAGCTGCTATCGTGGCCTAAATGTTTGTAACTTAAAATGTTAAATGTATCATTGGAATACATGACATGATAACATTCTTCAAACAGAGAGATAATTATGTAGATTAATTCCCCTCCAAAAAAAAGTTTCCCTTCCTAATGACATTGAAGCGTGGGTTGTCTTTTTATTTCAGAGGAAATAGTTTTATTTAATTTTTAATGAGAATAGTTCTTGCTAGTGGTGTTAGATAACAATTAATTGAATAATCATGTAACCCCATCAAAATGGAGTGGTTACATGATTATTTGATACTCTGCAGGGGTGGGGACAGCAGCCAGTGCACTCCTGGTCCTATGCCCGGGGAGCCCCTGCCACCCTGTGCTGCTACTGCTGTATCTGTGACAGTAGCACCTGTCTGCAGGGGCCTGAGCTTCTCATGCACAGAGGCTGTGCTGGTATCCCATGGAGCAGCCTCTGTCTGCGGTGAGTCAGGGCCCGCTGCAGACAGAGGTTGATCCATGGCAGCTTCCCCTGTGCTATTGCCTCTTAAAAGATTATTCCCTGCATGTATCAGCTCCTGTGTGCTCTTCTGATGCTGCTGCCTCAGATAAAGAGGCAGCAGCGTAAGTGGGAGGGGAAGCAGCTCAGTGGGAGCCAATATGCGCAGGCAGCTAGCTTGAAATCTGGCTTCCCCCGTGAACTGGCTCCCACCTGCTCCCCTCGGCCTTCGCACTGCTGCCTCCGTATTAGACCCAGCAGCACAGAAGGGGGCATGTGGGAGCTGATATGCTTGGAGAATCAGCTTATTTGATAGAGAGGCATCAGCGTGGAGGGTGAGGGGCAGGTAGCTCCATGGGATCTGGTGGTTGTGGGGAGCTGGCTTAAAAGCTGACTCCCCACAGGCACTGGTTCCCACCTCCTCCCTGCTGCTGCCTCTGATACAGAGGCAACAAGGGTGGGGGAGTGCATGTAGTTGACAGGATTAACCAATAAACCCAGGTTTATTTGTTAATTGTGTAGTGGACTACATGTTAACATCACTAATTCTTACAAGTGATGTCCTCATTTGCTTTTAGTCTTTCTTGTTTTGCAGTCTTTTCTAAGTGATATAGGGAAAATAGTAGTGATGTCTACAGACTCTTCCTTTGAGTTAGTGCTAGGATAAAATCAGGAAAGTGAATCACTTTAAACATCTGCATCGTTGTTTTTTCAAATGACCATATTGCAAGACCTTCTAAATGTAACAAACATTCTGAAATTATGCTGGGAGAAGAGCTTCCTTTAAGGAGAAGGAGAGAGGCTCACATTTGTTCTTGGTAGCCCTCAAAAATATTTCTAGAGATTCTGGAAGACATTCATGACTAGATTAAATTTTGACTCCAAATTAGTAGTTACTTAATATTAAACAGTTGAATAGATTTTTCTCTTTATTTGTATCTGGTCTGAAGATTGCTGATGTATTTAATAAACAAGATTATGTTAAAAACAGACTGGCAGAAAATGTCAATACAGGTTCTTATGGTCTGGCTCTACTGTAGCTGTGGTATAACTGTCTACTGTCCAGAACCCTTTACTTGCCCAGAAGGAAATAGCGTTAGTTGCCTGGTTATGGTCATTAGTGGTCTTTGTCATTAGCCAGTCTGAAGGACAAAATCTTTGTGGCGGAGTACTGTATCAGTGGACAAAAACAAAGCATACATACTACACACTGCTGCATATTTGGTGTTAATCCATGGTTTGGTGGTAAAAACAAATTAGGTTTCCGGTTAAAGATATCAAAGCTGGAAGGTGCAGAAAGCTGTAATGTGATTAGTGTTGTCAGTATGCGAATGACAAAAGTAGAGAGTTAAGCTAAAAGAGACCCATGTGAAATGCTGAGCTTTTTTATTTTCCATGCATCATACTTTGTTTGCGTAGAAGGAAACTGGTAATAGAAACACTTCCTGAAGAGAGGATTAGGTTCTGCATCATCCAGTTTGATCAAACTATTCTATAGTAGACAAAAAAAAGTACATTTCTCATTAACTGTTTTAATATCCCTATGTGTAATTGCTTTATATTATAACATTCCCTTAAAACTCTTTCACACAATGCATCTTGCAAACTATGTAACAGTCTTCTTTAAAATGTTGTGTGTGAGAAGGCATACATTGCTTTATTATAGAATTAGAATTATATAAATTTAACTTTCAGCCCCAGTACTGCCCACTTCCGCTACATAGGTACTGCTTTCTCAATGTAAATGTACAGCTGTATATATGTGTGTGTGTGTTAAAATAGTACATCAAAACAAAACACTACTGCACATGTGTCTCCCTTGGGGAGAGGATCAGAGAGCAAACACATGACTGATGTTAGTTACATTGCTTATTATGCTACTGGAAACTGCTCACACACTACAGTGATGAGTGCTGTAGTGAAGAGAACCTACATAGAAGATAATGGAAAAATAGGTACTAGAGGCCAGTTCAGAACTTTCGTTCTTGAGGGGTCGTGAGGAGAAAGCCCTTTACCTCCCCACCTGAAATTTTGCATCCAGTTAGGGCAATTGGGTGGATTTAGTTCAGTTCTTCCTTTTAGCAGATCAAATTAGAAATGCTTTTATCTTTATTTCAGTGTCTCATTATCCAAGAGGGAAGGATGTCTTTGCTTCCTCGTTTGGCATTTTTAATTGAATACCCATTAGACCATTGGGGGCAACTATGACAAAGATGCCTTTCATCACCTGTTACATTCCTGACAGAGACCAAGTTATAGCACATAAGCCAAATAAACCCCATTTGCAGTAGAATTGCGTAGTTTAGCATTGTCGTTCAGTGGTGCACTGAACTGGATGTTTCATGCTTTTGCAACTAAAATGATTTGACAGAGTGTAAGGCGGAGCAGCAGGTGGAGTTAGGGTCCCCCCAAAGGTGACAGTACTTGACCTGCTCCTCCCAGTAAGATTGCTGTTTTAGCCAGATTAAAGGATCAGTTGCCCCTATAGAGCGGAGGTATTGTGGCTAAGAGGGTGTTCAAAATCATAATTCTCCTCAAGAATTGCTTCTTCTAGATGACCACACGTTTGATGGAGAGCAAGATTCACATCCTTCTTCTCTGCCTCTCCCCACCCTGTGGCTACTGGGGATAAATCCAATATAGCACTGAAAAATGAACTAATGTGAATAAAAAGCACACATGAAAGAGAATGTGCCCCGATATATCCATTACTTGAGAATATTATCAATGGTGAAATGGGAAAAAGCTGGACATAGGACATCATGCCTACCATCAGGACGAAGATACAGCAATGTAAAGTAGAAATAGCTTTCCTTTCGTAGGTAAAATCATCCATTAAATCTTTAGCAATAGAGCTATTGTGACCTGAGGGGATACCTTTCAAAAAGAACAAGCAGAAAGAGAGACTGGGGGCTTTCTTTAAAAAGAAACTTTGATATAGCATCTGTTGCCCTACAAATATTCTCATGAACTGCATTGGTGTTTCACAACATGAGTATGGTGGAGTGGGCGATACAGGCTACTTCTGCGATGCAAAGTAGAGAAAAGGGTCTGTCTGGCTTGGAAAACTCCAGACCGTTCTGAATTATATGTGCACACATTGCAAATGTGCTGCTTAGTCTGTGGTTCCTTTTTAATTTGCTCCTCTTGTGTGTCTTTCTGTAGCTAACTGCAGCAGAAGCTCACAGTGCAGAGGAGAAAACAGAAAAAGAATACAAGGGAGAGGCAACAGTGCCATTTTTCTCTTATCAGGATGTGGCATTGGGGACATATGCCAGTCCCTCCCCAATAGAGGAGGAGAGGCACCACCAAAAAAAATCACTGGGATTTTTTTTCCCCCTAAAAATCATTGGGAATCACTGAAGTGCATGCTGTCTTCCTTGGTGCTTTGAAAACACAAGAAATAGCACGACAGTAAATTTATGTCAATCTGTCATGGCACACATCTGCTAATTCCTTAATCTGCCTTGTGAGATACGGCTTCTAATACTAATGCTAAAAGACATTGTTGGCTCCTCCATATCAATCTATCAAAGCAGTTTTTTCAACATAATTTGAAGGACAGACACAGTTGAGAGAGCAATTAGAGAAAGTACCGTTGGAGACCAATGACAGGAATATGTAGTCTGCAGCTTCAGTAACCTTAGGTAAGGGCTAATGTACTCTTCAAATGTAGTCCTTTGGAAATATGGGTGGAAGTTAGAGTTCAGACTACAGTGGAAAACTCTGAAACAAAGTTTAGGATGGGAAAATAATCCTCTCCAAATAAGAGTTGGATTTCCCAGAACTTTTTTTCATTCAGTACCTGCTGTGGAAGAACATGGTGTTTTTATTTCATTTTTATTTTTATTATTCTATTTAAAGCCATAGATACATAAATGTGTTGTCTCCTGGGTTTGGAAGGCATTGTGAAAGTATCTTGTTAAATTTTCCAAGTACTTTCACTCTTTCCCTCATGCTGCCTCTTATGCAAGGGTGACTCCCTGTAAAAATGTGCAATACCACCACATTCTCTTCCTTTAGAATTTCTTTAAAACCCAGCAATGCTATGATGTCTGTTGCTGTTTGCTGGGAGTTGGAATGCTAAGACTGCTGCTTATTGCATTAATCATAACTATCTCACTGTTATCTTATGGGCTGTATTCCATCCTCCTGTTGTGAACTCTTTGTGACAGGGGTCGTCATCTTGTTATGTGTATGCATGGTGAGTATGAGACAACTACTGGAAGTGGGTCCGTCTCCTTAATATTGTACTGCTCATGATCGAGCTTCTCATTTGTAGTCTCAGAATTGGTGATATCAGAGTCATTATTACATAGTCAACAAAGAGCCATATAAGAATACAAGAGACAGTGCAGAAGATTGGGTCGGGGGGGGGGGCACTGCTGGAGTTGGGTCAGAGGATGGGAGGCTTGGGGCAGGGGGTTGGATGTGTGGGTGGGCTCAGAGCGCGGGGGGCTTCAGGAGTCAGGACAGGACTTGGGAGGCTAGGGTAGGGGATGGAGGGGCTCATGGCAGGGGATGAGGGTATGGGAGTGAGTAGAGGGCTGGGAGGTTTGGGGAGTTCAGAGTAGGGGGTTGGGTATGTGGTGGAGCTTAGTGCAGAGGGAATGTAGGAATCAGGGCATAGGGTGGAGGGTTAAGGGCAGGGGGCTGGAAGGTCTGAGGCAGCTTACCAGGGCTGCCTGTGGTAGCAAAAGTGGTGCTGCTCTGAGGAGAACAGTTTCTGGACCCCACTGGCATCTCCTCCAAGGGAGGGGGTGGATGGTGGTTTCTGTCCCCACCCCCCCATCCCCAATGTCTCCTCTGGGGTTGGTGGTTTCTGGTCCTCCCTGGTGTGTCCTGGGGCACAGAGGTAGTGAGCTGTGATTATGGATCGACCCCCCCCCCCATCTCCTGGTGATGGGAGGGGCCTGCTGCATACCTCCCTAGTGTCTCTTGGAGATTTTTGAGGCTGTCAGGCCATGGTTCATGGTCCCCAGTTTATCCCAGGGTGGGGTGGGAGCTGCCAGGTCACAATTTGTGACCCCACAGCTTGTCATGGGGTGGATGGGGTTGCTGGGCCACGGTTTGTAGCATTCCCCCCCACCTCCCCGGCATGTCCTGGGAGGCAGGGGTTCATGCCTCTTCTCCCCCCCCCCCCATGTGTTCTGGGGAAGGGCTGACAGCAGCAACTGAAAAGAATCTAAATGAGAGAGAGATCTGGATATGCAAGCAAAAAAATGAAAGCATAGTGGCGCTGCTGGTTTTTAAGATAGTGGTATCAATCTAGCCTGTTTGCCTTAAGGTTCTTAACTGGGTATCTTGAGAGTGACTTTGAAGAAAAGTTTGTATTTATTTACAAACTTAGAATGTGCTCTCTGGTGGCTTTCTTTTTCAGAAGAAGAGTAAAGAGTAAGCAGCCTCTGAGGTGTAGCTCCTTTGACGGGATGGGGAAGAGGGAACAGAACGTTGGAGTAATGTTGTCATTGCAAGAGTGGAAAGGGAGGGAGAACAAGCAAGCTGCAAAGCAATTGTGTAGGAATGGGGCTCATAGGAGAAAGAGAACTAGGAAGAGGAGCAGCAGATGTGTTGCAAAAAGGAAGCCATCAGTTTCCTCTTTAAGCCCACCTGGGTATCCAAAGAAGCATCTCAGCCAGTGGTCTCCAGCCTTTTTAACCACAAGTTCAATTTTTCAATTTAAGTGCAATGTAAGATCTACCTCAAACCCAAATACCCTTGCCCCCCTTCCTTCCCACACCTTCTCTGAGGCCCTGCCCTTGCTCCACTCCTTGGAGGCCTCACCCTACTCACTCCATCCCCCTCCCCGAGCCTCATTTGCTTTCACCAGGCTGGGGTAGGGGTTTAGGATGCAGGCTCTGGTCTTGGAACAAGGTGTTTGGAGTATGGGAGAGGCTCCGGGCTTAACCCAGGGTGGGAGATTGGAGTCCAGGAGGGGGTTCAAGGTGTAAGCTCTGGAAAGGAGTTTGTGTGCAGTGGGACTCACGACTGGGCAGGAGGTTGGATTCAGGAGGAAGTTCAGGGCTGGGACGGGGGTTCAGGAAGCAGGTTCTGGCTGGGCATCATTTAAATGAGATGGCTTCTAGGGGGTGGAGCAGTGGAGGTAAGACAGGCTTACTCCTGCCCTGGCCTTGCACCACTCCTGAAAGCAGCTGGCATGTACACCAATGGCTCCATGATGCCATGTGCTACCCCCTCACCTACAGGCACTGAGCACAGCTTCTACTAGCCACGGTTTCCTGTTATTGATCAGTGGGAGCTGCAGGAGCGGTGTCTGTAGGCAAGCACAGCATGTGGAAACTCTCCGCTCTGCCTTTCTCAGGGGCTGCAGGGACATGAGTCACTTCCAGGAGCAACCATTACCATAGGCAGGGCTCGACAAATCACTGAATCTACTCGCCCATGGCAAGTAGATTTCAGCTGGTCGACCCATTCGCCAGCGGTGCGCGCATGTGCAATGCGGGTCTTGCACATGCAAAGTGCGGGGCTGGCGAGTAGGTTTGTCAAGCCCTGACCATAGGGATAATTAATACAGACATGACAGGTTAGTTATTTTAGAATTCACTACTCAAAGAATTAAATTTAAGCATAAGAGAGAAATGAAAATTATGAAATGCACAGACCAGCCAAAAACCAAACACACTTTGCAAGCTGTAAAGGAAGTAACAACAAAACCCGCCACATATGTGTTAGGTTGGGAGATGAATGAGGGACAGTGTGTGTTTGTGAGAATGTCAGACACACACACAGTGTATGTGTTTGACAGAAATTTGCATTGTCAAGCTCCCTCCATCCCCATCTCTCTGTGTGGAGATACAGTGTGGGTACAGAAGTGGGAGGAGGAGGGACACCTTGATATCAGAAACCCCCCCCGCACACACACACACACCCTGCACAGCAAGCAGGAGGTTCCCAAGGTGGGAGCTTCAAGGCAGAGGGCAGGAGCAGAATGACAGGGGGTGGGGCCAGCACTTGTTAGCTTCCTGGCCAAACCAGTCAGGATCACCTGTCAGAGGCTCCAAGATCTACTGGTAGATACTGATCTACTGGTTGGTGAGCACTGATCTAAGCAACCTAAAATGTAGTTTTAGGCACCCAGATCTGGAGCTGCTTTTAGACTTTCAGTGCATTTCTTGAGAGAAGACAGGAAGGTGTTGGAGAGGGGAAACTATTGTAAGTTTAAACTACCTTATCTCACCTTAATATTTTGAAATACAAGTTGAACCTCTGTAGTACAGCACCCCCAGGACCTTGCCAGTTCTGAACCAGAGAATTTGATGGACCACGGGACGTCAGTTTTGTCTAGTAGCATTACCAACACTTCCACTGTTTACTGGGGTGTTAGAAAACATTTAGGGCTAAATTAGATCTAAATAACAGCACAAAACACTTGAGAGCCAGAGACCAGTGTCTGTAAACAAACTTTATGGGACCATTGGAAACTTGGGGAGCACGAATGTTGCTGGACCAGAGAGTGATGGATTAAAGAAGTTCAAAATGTAGGACATTTGACTTTTAGATTGAAAATATTTGGATAGCCTTAATTTTAGGATTTAAAGATGTGGAGAGAGAAGGTTTTATCTGTATTTTTTATGAATATAATCTGCATTTGAGTTTACCTGCTTGGTAAACTGCTTACTTAATGGAATTTTAAATCAAAGGAGACTGTTAAGGGGAACAATCAGGAATTAATGACAAAGGTAAAGTACTGCCAGAGAGAATTCCCAGGGTCTTCAAGAAAAAAAATAAAGAGCTATTAATAGGAAAATGCATGGCTACAATTAGTCTAGCAGGTTAATTTTCTCAAGCCAGTGCCTGCAGACAGAGGGTCACTAACCCATTAGATCTGGGTGTGGGCGGGCAGTTCCTGCTGCTGGAGACACATCAGGGAGATGACGACAAAGAGAATGGCAGGGGAACAGTCTTTCTCTTCAAGCAGAAATGGTGGTAGCTTGGTTATGTGCAAGGACAGGACTGAGATGAGTTTGAATCAGATGTGTACAGAATGTTTTAATCTTTCTCTCAGCGTGGTTATGTATCTTTGCCTGAATAACTGATACACATTTGTTTCAAGTAAGCTGGGTTTTAGTCACTTTACTCAATTACAGATCCAAAGCTTCCAGAGATTCAGTTGGGTAAGTTGTGTTAACACAGTTGCAAAGGGGGAACTGCCACCCCAGGATCTGGCCTGAGTGGTTGAATTGAGAGGCTCCACATGGAGAGATGAAGGTAACAACATTTGTCACTGTAGTGCGCTAGAGGGGGACTGCAATGCAAGTCTAAGGAACCTGTAACCATGGCAGAACATTTAGAAAGGGGGTTTAATAACCTGGTAATCCAATATAAAGTGGGGTGATCAGTGGAGGTTCACTCTGGGATAAGTATGGGTAGAGGTCTGTTATTTACAGAGATTTCACAAAGATTACAGTTCCATCTTCCCAGTGAACCATGACAAAAGGGAATGTCAGATTTATTACCCAGTTTTGGAAATTGGTTTAATATTTCCTCTTCTGTTTAGAATCTGTTGTTGAAGCACTATACTTTCAGATTTGTTCATTTTGTTTACCCTATTAGGGATTTTTCTTCTTTTTCTTCTGGTATGACTAACCAGTAATGACTGGTGGCCTACGGTAGTGTGTGTATATGAACGATACTTGAATTGTCTTCATTGTATGTATAGTCTAGGGGCAGACAATTTTTGATGAGGGAGCCACTCCAAGAATTTGTAAACGGTCAAAGGCTGCACTCTTCCATGGTATTAATGGAGGAGGTGCAGGGTCTGGGATGGAGGGTGGATGTGGAAGAGAGCTCGAGGTAGGGGATTGGGTGCAGGAGAAGGTCTGGGAGGGAATTTGGGTGAAGGAGGGGGTTGTGACCTGGAACAGGGGATTGGGGTGCAGGAGTGGGTCCATGGTCCAGGATAGGATTCTGACCTGTAGAAGGGGATGCAGGAGCTGGAACAGGCAATTGGGGTGCAGCATCTGGGGGGGTATAGGTACAGGAGTGGGGATGTGGAGGGTTTGGGTTCTGACCTGGGCAGGGGAGCAGGAGAGGGGGCAGAGGGTTGAGGAGAAGGGGTTGTGGTGATCAGGTGCAGGCTCTGGCTGCGAGGTGCTTACCATAGGCTGCTCCAGCCAGCAGCACAGCGGGTTCCTCAGACAGTCTCCCTGCATGCTGAACCCTGCATACCACTCACAGTGGCTGGCTGTGGGGTAGGGATATAAGTGAGTAGTCAACTACATTTAAAATGCAGAGCCGCAGTGGTTCCACACCCTCTGTGAGCCAGGATTGAGCCAAATTTGCTTAGTTCCAGCTTGCAGTGGGTCCAGCAGCTCCTGTCCATGGGGGGTGGGGGTCCCAGTGGGGAGCAGGGACTCCCCGCCTCCCGTGGACAGGGATCCCCCATGGACAGGGGCTGCTGGACTGGGCATGAGCCAGGACTTAGCCAGGCTTGCTTGTGCTGGGTCAGGGACCTACCTACGCTGCGGCTCTGCAGTTTAAATGCAGTAGGAGCCAGGCTGCCTGTGTGCCCGGCTCCTACTACATTTAAACTGCAGAGCCACAGTGTGGGTAGCTCCTGGAACTGACAGGAGCCGGGACTGAGTACCTTCCCTCATAGACTAATTGTGTAGTTGATACAAATTGTATCCACCAGTGTTCCCTCTAAGCTGCAAGGCAGCACAGCTTCACAGGTGATTAAATCAGCCATACCTAGTCAGTAGCTCAGGGCTGTGTGCATGGAGCTGACTGACTGGGCAGGGCTGATTAATCAGCCTAGAGGGAACACTGGTATCGACTACACGATTAGCTAATTACCCACCTCTTAACATCCTTACTGTGGGTTCCATGTGTTCTTTTTGCACCATACACCCCTTCAGGGGGAACGGGCCTTCTACATGCTGTCAGTACAGCAGGCATGGCTCAGGCAGCTCCCATTGGCTGGTTTCTGGCCAATGGGAGCTGTGAAATTGTGCTGAGTGTGGGGGTAGTGCACAAAGTCCCCCTCCCCTCAGGGTACCCACAGCTGGCCACTGAGTGGCACGTACTGGGCCACGGACTGGATCTGGAAGCTTTGAAGGCTGAAATCAGCCCACAGGGCATATTTTGTTCACACCAGTATAGTCCATTGTGACTGTTGTATGATTGGCATCTAAATTTGGAAATCATTTTTAATTCCTTGAAACTGAATACTACAACTTTTAGTGTCTTGCTTCTCTCATCACTCTCGTTAAACTTCCCTCAAGGTTTAATTTGCAGATAAAATATGCCTTGACAATTCAGCCTCATAAGAGAATCATTATTTTGAAATATGCATAAACAGAATGAGTTAAACTTTCTATTGGCAGTTTTCAGATATTTTGATACTTCATCCTGTACTGCATTGCAAGAATGCTGGAACTCTTCTATGTGTTTTCATACTCAGATTATTTTTCTGCAGTTTGCTTTAAACTTTTTGGGACATACTCAAAATTGAGCTCCCTTATTGCTGTCTTAATTTGGTATGGTTGATCATATCCCTCTCTGTGTTGAGGGAAACTTGTGGATTTAATTGATCATTTTAAGATAATGGATAAAATTGTTTGTTTATCTTGATTTATTCAGTTTTGTATTCTGCTTTCTAGCCCTAACATCATTTTTTTGCAGTTATTTTTGTTGTTAAAAATGAAATTCATAACATTGTAATTCACTTTCCTCATTTCTCTCATAGATTAATTTCAACTACATTCTTCCATGTCCATAGATTTCTGCTCTAACCTACCTGTATATCTCTGTCTTTTGCACAGTTGTAGAGACTAGTATTGTATACAAAAATTCAACCCTGCCGAGAGACACTGACTTTATTGTTTGTCCTTTATATTTTATTATTGAAGACAGCATGGCATCTTTTTCTTACTCTATCTGCTGGTTGTTATAGAAATTGTGCAGACTTTTATGTCATATAGTGACTCTAAAATCTTCTTATGTGCAACTGTTTTTCCACTTATACTTTCCTGTTTTATATTCTTTGCATCCATACTTACATATATCTGTACTGTTCTGTATTTGCTGCTTATTATATGCAAGGTGGCAAATTATTTAATTCTGTCTGGCTTCATTCTTCCTCATTGTTTGCTATGCTTTCTCATTTAAAATCATATTCAAACATTTCAGTACCATCATCTTTATTCATATAGACAAAGATACAGAACTACTGTAAATCTTACATAAGTAACTTAATAACATAGGAAATATTTTTCTTGAATACTGTGTTAGTCTGGTGTTATGTGCCTACATATCTGATGGGGAAACTTTCAGTTGTTTTCTGGAAATACAAGCAGACAAGTCATATGTTTTTCATACTGGAAATATGACAGGTCTTCAGATACTTTTATCTTAAAGGATGATTTTGACAGTGTGTATAATGGAGTGCAAATATTAGGTATCATCATCCATTATCCCTGATGGATATGTACTGAATATATCATAATAAAGTAAACTAAAAGATTTGTAGAACTTCTAATTCTATCAGACTTTCTCTTTTTTCACCTTATCACTAAAAGTCTGATAATGCTTTAAGTACTGTAAAATCGTGAGTATAATGTGCACCTATGTATAACACATGGTCTACAAAATACAGGTTAAACATCTCTGGTCTGGCAATTTCTGGTCTGGATGGCAACATCTGACGTCCAGCATGATTTTAGTTAGCTGGATGTCTGCTTCTCATAGGTTTTGGCAAGTTTCCAATGGTCCCGTAAAGTTTGTTTAAAGCCTCCAGTCCTGTGTCTCAGTGTTTTGTACTGTTATGCTCAAATTAACCCCAAATGTCTTCTAAGAGTCCAGCACACAGTAGAAATCTTGGTAATGCCATTAAGGGCAAGCATGGTTTTATGCTTCATCTGCTTATTTCTAGAGATGTTAAAAATCTTTTAATACGGTAACCGTGTAACTGCTAAAAATCGTAGGGGTTACATGCACTGTGGGCTCTGCAGTATAAAGCTAAGCCGCATCCCTGATAGCTAACTGAATTTAACCAGTGAGCATCATCTTATCACTTACAGTTTAACCAATTAACTGTTGAACATCTCCGTTTATTTCCTTGTGCCAATACAATAAAATTGTGTACAAACACTATCACTTTGTTATGAAGAGAGCTGATAAGCCCTGGCTAGGCGCAGGCTTATATAGAGTATATCAGGACAGTCATATGTTATTAAGTAGCATTGCAAGCGTTATTCCATTTATTCGCCTCAGCCTAATAAAAATAGAGAGAGACCCTCCCACTATAATATTCACCTGCGGTTTGCCAAATTCTCTGATTCAGCACAATCAGGTCCCCAGGGTTCCAGACTAGAGAGGTTCAACCTGTACTTCTCCTTTTAGTATTCAAAAAGAAAATCTCTCTCCACACCAAACAATTGTTTTATCTACTAACTGTCATATGGGTGTATTCTTTTTTCTTCGTCCCAAAAACTATAGCTATATAAAGTAAATATTTTACTAAATAAGATTTAATTCATTTATTCTATTTGCTTATTCTTAAACTAACGCTAGTAAGAGATTACTATAAATGCATGAGAAATCGAGTTACTTTCTGAGATTAAGTAGCAAAGAAGCAATGTCTATGAAGTGCTTCATGGTAATGTAGCTGCTAATAAGGTGATATAACCTTTTAAAAGCAATTGTTTTTCTGTTGTAATCAATGATGATGGCTTAAGAATAAGTATCTGTAAAAGAGCAAATGCTATTATCTATAACTTACACTAATTACAGAACATTTGTAGTAAGTATGCTTGACTGTGTAATTTGAATTAAGTTAAATTGATATGTTGAGTATAAAGTGACTTCAAATGTGTCGACATAAGGATTTACACTATACAATATTTATTTAAACACATATTTTATTTAAACCGTGTAATTCTTATACAGACAAGGCCTTAGAATGAGCGTCATTGTCAAATGATCCTTAAATTGGTTTCTGGATCCCAAATCAGCGAAAGCACACTTGTCAGGACACATCAATTCAAATTTGACTCTCAGGGCCTTAGGTCCTAATAAGAGAGTAGGTGGTGGTTTCCAAACCTTTTAAGAGTCCTAGTGAGCTTTGTAAAGTCTCAAGAGAAGTTGCCAGACTTTATAAGTAGGTGATAATGTATTCAGGAAAAGTGTGAGTATCTCCTGCTTGGCCCTAACTCCAACAGGTCTCCCAGGTTCTTTAGGGAGAGTATGAGATGATTAAAGTCAAGTTGAGATTTTTGCTCTCTTCTTAAAATTTTTAGAGGTGTTTAGGTCCTAAAGGTGTAGGCAGGCTACCTCTAGGTGCTTTTGAAAATCCTGTGATACCGAATGCCTATTGAAATCAGCGGAGGATCAGAACTTAGGTGATTTTTGAAAATTCCACTGGGTACTAACCTGCCTATTTAGATGCTTAAATACCTCGTAAAATCTGTCCCTTGGTGCCTATTCTTTCAAGCTGTGAGGGAGCTTGGTGAAGGCCCAGCCTTATGAACACTATGGAGAGCTAGAGTTAAGTGGCCATCTGCCCTGGCTGTGCTCCTGACTGCATCAGCCCTGCGTGGGCTGTGCTCCCCACCACCAGCTGGTCCCAGGCTGCTCTCCTGTACCTGGCCAGTCAGGGCTCTGGTCCGGCAATATCTGTGTTCCTGCCATACCATGGATGTTTCCAGACCAGTGTGTCCCAGTTTTTAGAGGTTCAACTTGTATTTTGTTTAAGAAAACTTAGGTCCAAATAATTTGAAGTCATCTGAGCTTTCTTTTTCTAACAATGTTACTGTATCATATTTTAGTAACATTTATAATAAGGCTTTAAACAACTAAATTTCAAATCTGGTTGCTTGCTGTCAAGCAAGTTAAGTAACAGTACTCTTTGTATCTCCTTTTTTCACTCGCTTACATGGTGGCTGGGCAGAGAATGTTCAAACTATTTAATACACTGTGTATTTAGAATGTCTTAATTCAGCACTTCTTTATATGATTCACTTTTTTTTGTAGAAAAATTTTGTGTGCGCCCAATGTCTAGCCTACCAATGTAGGCTTTTTTTATGGGTTTCTGTTGTGCTGTGTATTTGTGAGAGACTGGGGGGAGGGGATCAAAACTGGTTCACTTGCAAATTTCTTACTACCAAGTGACTGCTGTTGCTGCATAATAATTAGAAAGCTGAAACTACTTTAGGATTATGATGGAGTATGCCTCTGTAGCAATATCACTTTGGCAGTTTGCCAGAAACAACTCTTTTAATCCATTCCACAGAAGAAAAAAAATCAATGTTTTAAAGGGAAATGTTTAATGTGAGGTTTAAAAACCTTTTCTGAAAAAAAGTTGTAGTGTGAAGAAAAAATTGGGTGGTACTTGGATTGGCAGGTACTATAAATGAGAACATGATCTTTTCAAGTATATCTTAATTTAGAATTCATTGCCTTAGTTCTTCATAAAGTCTCAAGCAAAAGTTACTTGACTATAGTTTACATATAAAGTAAGGGAAATGAAAAACTACATCTTAACTAATGTCTTCAAAGCTATTAATGTCAGATATTTGCTGTTTCTGGTGATTGGAAATGAAACTGAATTAGACATTTGACTACTGTTGTGTGACTGTATATGTACATGTTTCACTTTATTTTTTGGAATAGATGAAAGTCAGCAAAATATTTTGTTCATATCATTACTAAGATAACAAGGCTTATGAAGTATTGAAAACTAATTTTCTAAAAGTTGTTATGCCATATGTACTACTTTGTACAGCAAACATGCTTTTTTACTCCATCGCAAGGTGTTCTAGAAAACTTGAATTTGTTTCAGGTGGCTTGGGATGAAAAATGTGGGGTTTTGTATTGATGTGTGTCTGGTTTTATAACCAGAAGTCAATAAGTATCTAGAATATTTTTTCTATTCAGTAAACCTGTGTATAAAGAAGGCCTCTCATGAATTTGATGATTGGGTTTTAGCTATGCAATTCAACATGTATAGCTACAGCCCAAATCAGCTCAGTGTGCCTGTAATATAAGAGTAAATGTTCTCTAGTGGTCACACAATAACATTTATGGCTACGTCTACACTGGCAGCTTCTTGCGCAAGAACTGTTTTGCGGAAGAGTTCTTGGGCAAAAAGTCTTCCACAAGAGCGTGTCTACATTGGCATGTGCTTTTGCGCAAGAGCATCCATGGCAGTGTGGATGCTCTCTTGCGCAAGAAAGCTCTGATGGCCATTTTAACCATTCAGGCTTTTTGCGCGAAAAATTCATGTTGCCTGTCTACACTGCCCTCTTGTGGAAGAGCTCTTGCACAAGAGGGCTTATTCCTTGCGGGGAGAGGAATAACTCTTCTGGAAGAAGCCCTGTTTTACAACGCTGTACTGTAAATTTACTTGCACAAGAACATGTGTGCAGTGTAGACAGCAGGCAAATTTTTGCACAAGAACGGCTGTTCTTGTGAAAGAAGCTGCCAGTATAGACATAGCCTATGGGTTTTAGAATGCCTTCATTCTGTTGCATCTCCACCACTGATTTGCTGTGATCTTGGATAAGTCCCATTTTGTGCCTTTGTGCATTCATTTTTTTTATACTGCCTACTTAAATCTTATACTACCCTAATGAGGTAACTGACTTTTTGTATAGATTCTAATATAAGATGCTAAATAAATGCATATTATTGTTCTTCCTAAGAAGAAATAAAGACTCCGAGTTCTGAATTTCTGTATGATTTTAGTAAACTCTGTAAAACTGTCTCAGTGTTGTATTTAACTTCTCACCCTTTAAAAAGATAAACTTGTAATTGAATATGTTTTTAATGGGGACTTACAGTAAGTAAATGTTCATGTATCTTTGTGAACATCTGTGTGTGAAACGGGTTAATGGACAGTCTTATTTTAATGAAAATAAACTTGAATCAAGAATAAGTACAAAAATCGGCTAAGAACCAGTTTTAGTTAAAAGAAAATAATTTCAGCCATTTGACGGTTAAGTATTCAAATATACACCGATCACACTAATATTATGATATAGTTGCAAACCCGTGTTCAGTATTTTTTATGCTTTGTCTGAAAAGTTGCTAATTCCAAACTACCTTCTTTTCTCTCCTAATTGCCATTTCTGATTATGAAATCAATAAAAATGTGACTTTTGTGGTATTGTCTGCTGAATACTAGGAACAGTTGACTCTGAAGGTGGCACAAATAGATGTATATCACTGAAGTTTTAGAACAGTACACTCATTTTATCTTCCTTTGAAACATGGCAACGGCATTAGAACTCACTCAGCACTTGGTATGTTCCAAATTGGAAGTTATAAAACAAACAGAATAAGTTTCACGAGTCCAAAGATGAGGTGGTTGTTGAGCTCAACTGGCTAAAATGTTTAAATTGAATAAAAATCCAAAATAATTTCTTGGTCACAAACAAAATAACTGAAAGTGAAAGAGATCTAAGAAGGAAGTGATGCCTTAATATGACCATTTTAAACAAGCTATTTATCAGTATGAATCACAGAATCTTTTTTCTTCATCTTTTCATTTAGAATATTAATGTGTTTTAGATATTTGTCAATAAGCTTGCAAATAAGCTGAATATTAGGATTCCTATATTTGCCTGTGCTCTTATTCACGTGGAATACAGACGAGCCTGTAAAGTTCACAGATATCTTTGTTTTAACCTCATGCTCCTCCTGCGTTCAACTTCTTTTCCTGTACAGTCATAGCAATTTCAGACAAGTAGGATCACTTCTGCATGTTTCTCACTGCTGCACTGTCATTGGGTACATGCTGTTGTGCAGAAGCAGATGTAGATTAAAACAAGTGACAATAATCGTCTGGGGGATGAGGGGCGCAGGGAGCCATGGTGTGTTTATCCATGGACACAACATAATTGATTAAGGCTAAAATAAGAGCAGTCTCATGGCTTCTAGGTAATAAAAACCAAAATCTTTCAAAAGACTGCTTTCAGTTAGTTAATGAATGGTGTCATTGTAAAAGAAAAATGTTACTCAAAAATAGACTTGCACCTCTACCCATCAGAGGTTAAAGCAGATAGGTTCCCCTTTTGCAAAATCAGAAAAAAGTGAAGCTTGTTTTATTGATAAATGCTGAAATGGTACTCTTTTGTCTTTAATCAAAATCAGTTTTTAAAATTTGAATTAAAACGAAAAAAGCAGCATTTTCTTTTAAATGCATCAAGGCTACTCTGGTTAGGAAAAACACAGCAGACTCCCCCTCCTGGAGGTTCAGTGGTATTTAATTTAAGAAATTGGGATTATATTTTCTGACTATAAAAAAAATAGTGGGTAATTCCTTGAAGTTTTCCCCTTCTGAATAAATTTATAAGCATAAATTTTAAGGTCTGTGTGATAAATACTAGTTAATTTAATTTTGTTTCCTATATTTCTAAATGAAAGCTCATAATATAAACATTCAGGTAACAGATTACTAGGGTAAATATTTCTGCTGTGTGGCAGAACACAATAGCTAAGTATGCTAATTTATTTTCTCGATTAATCACATTTTAAATACCTAAAATATGTAATGTATCGTCCCCAATTACAAGTTTTGTTTGGGGCAAAAGGAAAGAATTATAAAATGAGTATATTTATTATATTTGAAGGCTTTAAAATGTTGTAATTAATTGAACAAGTAAAACACTAGGTTGCAAGGTATTAGAATAAATCTGTGCATCTGAAATTTGTAATAATTTATTGTATTTGCAAATATTCAAATCTTGTTCTCTCCTGTTCTTACATGTCACTTCTGTATAATGTATACAGTCTAACTGAAGTCTCCAATATCTGCTTTCTCATCAGATTCTCAGTATGGCCTCATCATCAACACCTAAATATAATTCAAACTCCTTGGAGAGCTCCTCAATTAAAAGGGTGAGTGGAGCTGCTTCTGTATTATTGTGGCTATGTATTGTTTTCCACTTTAAGTCAATTATCCCAGAGGTCATTAGCACAAAACTGAATATTTATTGAATAACTTTCATTATTCTTAACTGCGTAAATCATTTCTATTTCCAAATTTCAAATGCAACTTGGAACAACAATGAACCCTACAATTGAGGTACTAACCTGTGAAAACAGACACTTCTTATCCCAAATTTTCCTGTTTGAAAACAGTCTTTTTTGAATTTTCAAATTGCTATGCGCTTTTTCTAGTATTGCTGAATGTTGTAATTATCTAATATTCAGCTCTTTTTGTCTCTAGAAAAATTCTGTAGCACAATTAACAAATTGTATCTAGCCACATGCTATAGCAGGCCAAATCTGAAATTAAATATAGTTACCTAAAACATAAGTAGTCTTTGCTAAACTCCACTTTTTAGTTACAAATATTAGAAGGGGGAGTATTTTTAAGTAATTTATTTTACCTTGATTTATTCTGATGCTGCTGCTTCTGCATTGTTGGTGGACTGTTTATCCCTGCACTTAAGTATCATTATAGAAGTTTGCTTATTTGCTGTTTAAAAATTTCTCACTATTCTCTCAAAATCTTTATTATAAGATGTAAACTCCCAAATGTGCAAAGTTGTTTCTAATAGTGAAGTGAATATTTTCACTATATACCCCTCTAAGACTTTAGTTATATAAGCTATTTGAAAACTAATCAACACTTTTAGCTCTTTTCCCACAAAATTGGAAGCTACAAAATGTTTTGAGACACAGGTGTAGGCGTTTTATTCCAATTAAACAAAAAGATTATTTTTGAAAATTTCTTTTGCAAATATTAAGCACAGAGTTGAATTATTATTTCAGGGGTTCCTTTTTTGTTTTGCTTTGCTTTGCTATCTCACTTCCTGTACTGAAGTTCCTGTTCATTCATGTACTTAATTTTTTAAAACAGTTTATATCTACAATTTTTGAAGAAGTTGTACCAACTATGAGTTTGTCTTTATACTACCATTTCTCTTTAGACCCCAAAAGATGGAATTAAATGGGAACAACATGAGGAAATACCTTGTCTACCAGGAGAAACTAGAGTTACAGGTAAAAAATTATAATTGAACAGTCTAATATAGTGGATATCAAAGGATTAATAAGCCAGGATTAATAAGCTTTTATCTTGCTGCTATTGTGACTTTTTAGTGGGATAACTTTTACTGAACTCCCGTAAACAAAAAATAAGTTTTAAAACCATGAAGGTTGTTGAAGCGTGGCATCCACCCAATGCAAACCCTTAAAAGCAAGGAAATACAAAAGTAATGGATGCCTCTTAGCTGTAACTTACTGTCCATGCAGCAAGTTTGCAGTGCATGTGCATGGACTCCCCCAGCTCTCTTATGCCTCCAGTGGGTAAAGAAATGCTGCACACAGCACATCAGTCTCCCTCGCACAATCATATGCAACTACAACTTGAACAACATTAGCATGTCAGAGTTGACTTGTGTGTGCCAGCCAAGTGTTGGCGTGTTGTGTTATTGAAATATGATATTGTATTGAAGGTTTTCGCATTATAGTGTGCAGAAGACTGTGCATTGTTTCCTTATGTGTGGGAGACAGAAGGATGCTTCTTGTGAAGGTGTGGAGTCTACCACCCTCTGTGGAAATCTGCTGTGTGTGGGTGTTGGGGTCCAATTAAAAGGAGGCCTTTAGCTGGATGTTTTGATAAAGCCCTGGCCGGGTTGATTTAGTTGGGATTGGTCCTGCCTAGAGCAGGGGGGCTGGACTTGATGACCTTCTGAGATCTCTTCCAGCTCTATGGGTCTATGATTCTGTGTTTTCTTATCTAGTTGCTGGTATGTCTACACAGCAACTAGATACTTCTGGCTCCTGCTAGCTAACTTGGGGGCTTGGGCTGCGGATCTGCTTAATTACTGTATGTGGACTTCTAGGCTCAGAGTCCCTTCCAGTTCTCTGGATCCCTGGGCCCAGGCTTCAGGCCAAACCTGGAAGTCTTCGCAGCATTAAACAGCCCTGCAGATTGAACCCTGTGAGCCTGCGTTGACTGACACAGGCCAGCAGTGAGTTTTTCTTTGCTGTGTAGACATACTCTTTGTATCTAATGGTTTCTTTTAGAGAGAGATCACACTTAAGAAACCTTATCTGGTTTTAGATATTTTTGATGGGAATTTTCTAGATTTTTTTTAATCGGGCAAATGAAGGAGGGAATGGGAGAGCAAGAATGGGGTCTATGGAGAGAGCGGGAATTCTTGATGTGAGGATGGGTGGGGAAAGTGGGCCAGGGAATAAGTGGGGAATAAAATGGATGATACTGCACAATGAAAACTCTGTTTAATGAGTAGTAATATCTACTATAAAATTTCCTCACAAAGCTTATTGTAGCTCTTAAGAGCAGTTATTTGTATATGTGATAGTATTTCCTTTCACTGTAGATGTGCTCAGTGATTTGGTAGTAGTGGTATAATGCATTTAGGGTGCCTCCAGGGCTTTGCTACTTGCATTATCGGCTGTCTTATAAACTGTTCTTTCGTTCTGGTCAAAGTGAAATTGAGTGGTTCTCTCCAGGGTGAACTGTTAACGGTGAGCCCTCCACATATCTTACAAAGAAAACTGTATACACTGATGCAAAAGAACTATTTACAGAGCATCAAAAGATAAAGCAATATCAACATAAGAATGTTCACTGTGGAATCTTAAAAGAACACTCTATCTGTTACAAAAGAGAAACTTTAAATCCCAGTTGCTTCCTCTTGTTTGTGTAATTCTTTCACATAGCAGCGAGGAAGAGAGGGAAATACAGATAGTCAGAAATCAAACTAAGGGCAGATGTAGAATCTGAAACTTTCAACTTTTTTTTCCTAAATTGATTAGGCACTTCTTAAATTAACATGTAAAAGTGTTTCCCTTATGAAAATCCTTTTTTTAATAAAATTTATATTATGAATACAACTTTTTATTACTAATTATTTGTGTTGTCCTTAACTTCTAAATTATTATTTTTTTTCATAATATTTTAAAGGTAAATTCTGTGTTTCATTTACAGACAAGGAGGTTATCTATGTATGCCCATTTAATGGTGCTGTTAAAGGAAGACTGTACCTCACGAACTACAGACTTTACTTAAGAAGTGTGGAAATAGTGAGTAGTATGTATAAACATTTTCACAATGCAAAACTGTATGATCGAAGACCAGGAATGAGATGTTGTTCTCTTCCTGTTTTGGTCCCTCGAAATTTGGCTTTGAAATCTGTGAACCTCTGCCTATAGAACAGCACCAGTGGTGGAACAGAAATATCTGTTGAAGTTACAGGTGTAAGACAGAATAAAATTAATCATGGACTGCTTTGTTGTGATCAGACTCAAGGTTTTAGAACCCTTGAACTGAGATCACTGGTCTCAAACAGCTTTTATTACTTGGATGCAAAAAGTTGGCAATACTTAGACACAAAAAGGAGCAATTTTCCTCTTTGGTGCTAAAGTTCACTACTGTGACAATAATTTTGCATTGCAAATACAAGAGTAATTTATTCCTGCAGCAGAATTCATGTGAAGAAAGATAGTTTAAATTGTCTCAAAAAAGATTTACATTGTTAGGAAAAGGAAGGTGGTAATCGGTTAAAACAGACAGTAGCAGAAATGTTATGTTTTTATAATCAATATGATATTAATTTCGTTGCAGAAATATTTAATCTTAAAGTATATAGTTTTTCAGGCTTAATTGACTTAGCTTAGTTTGTGCTATTATGAACGAATGCAGGCAAGAGTGGGGTGTTGCCTTTGAAAGATGAAAACTGTTCGTTATTTTTCTCAGATATGTGCAGTCAGCATTTCAAATATTAACAGAAGATTACAAATCAGCTCAACTTGTTTTAAAGCTGTGTTTTCTCTTAATTATAGGAATATTGTTAACACTTTTGAGATTGTATCTAGTTTCTTCCCTCAGATTTAATGAGTTACCTGGTCTTGACCCTGTTTGTCAGACAGAACCCTGCCAATGTTTGTACCAGAATTGTAGCTCTTAATAATAACTAGCTATATTCTTCTCAATTCACTGATTTCTCTTCTATCTACAGTTAGAATTAATTCAGTGTCACTACAAGGTGGCATCTATGCTTTTACATTTTTTCCTGCTTCATCAGTATCTTGTTGAGTAATACACAAATTAACAGTTCTTGAAATCAGATAGGAAGGGATTGTGACTTTACAATTTTCAATTTGTATTGCAGGGGCAGAAGGGAATTTTCAGTTTTGCATTGTAAAGTTAAAGCAAGAAACAAACTCTTTTATAGAATATATGACACCTGCTATGTGTATTTTATGATACACACTATGTATCTTGTGCTATTGAAGAAGTTTTATATGAAGCTTAAAGGCAGTAACAGTGTATTTACTTATTCTTCCCTTTCAGGATCCAAATGTGATATTGGATGTTCCTCTGGGCGTAATTTCAAGGATTGAGAAAATGGGAGGAGCTTCAAGTAGAGGAGAAAATTCCTATGGGCTAGATATTACTTGTAAAGTAAGACTTGCAACAGTTTAGTAACTAGAGAGAATTCAAGGATGTCAATATTTTCATTGAATACATCTTTTGCAGAAAGAAACAAACAAAAAAAAAACCCAAGTATTTTGTTCATCCAACTATCTGGAATACATACGCTAAATTTACTTTTATCCAAAATGGTTTCCCTTCCCCCATCCTACACCTAATCTAAAGAAAGAGCTTTCCAGAATTATCTAGAGGAATAATTTATAAGGTGTAACTGCTGTTGTCAACAATAATGGGGAAGAATGGTGGTATTTTGTAATAGTAGACTGTAATACTCAGTTTTGCCCATCAGTGGGATTTTAATCACATTTATGAAACACAGGTATAATTCATGCACCTATAGTTCTTTATTTTATGGACCCTAAAGATCATTTTTATATTATCGTATAACTTCTTCAAAGATCCAGCCATTGCCTTGGAAGAGGGGTCAAATAGTTGTATTGGGTTTCATTGCCAGAAAAAGGACCTTAACCCAAATGCACAGACATACTTGTTAAACAATGCCTCCCTTTTCTAAAGTCTCACAAGATTTATGTCCGTGTATATTGCCATGAGAGGATTCTTTTTTGATAATTCAGGAGTCCTTTATATAACTCTTGAATGGAATATGTAAACCACAGACTGTTCTCAAGAATAACGTGCACATTTCTTCATTTTAAAGTGAGCCAAGAATAGGGTTGTAATAGTGTAGCCGGTTGTGGATGCTTATTGATTAATGCTACTGGCTACAGGCAAGCTTCCCCCTCTCTTCTCCTTTCTCCCTTCCCCTCTCCCCCCAGTTCTGCCCAGTAAATTTTTTAGTGGGCAGGCCGACAGTCTGGCTCAGTCCTGGCTTGAGCCAGGTCCAGGAGCTACCCCTTTCCTCCCCCACTCGCTCCGTTGCAGTTCTGCATGCAAAGTAATTTAGGAGCTGACTGTCAAGCAGCCTGGCTCAATCCTGGCTCATGCCAGGACCAGGAGCTACCCCCACTGTGGCTCTGCAATAACATGAATGTAGCTCCTAGGACTGAGCCAGCCTGCTTGCTGGCCAGTTCATGACTTATTTTGCATGCAGAGTTGCAGCGGGGGTAACTCCTGGGACCCAGCGCGAGCCTGGACTGAGTGCTTGCAGTGCCTCCCTTATCGATTGATCGTTGTTGACTACACGATTAATGAATTACGTGCTTCTTAACATCCGTCATCAGGAAGTGTCTGAGAACAGTGTAGTTTAGACAGATTGTAGATTGAATTATTTTATGTTTACGACATGGATACTTTGACAACAAACATTCAGTAGCCCTTGAGACTTGCTAGTGAATCAAATATTACTGCTTCTGACTGTTTAAAGCCAAAGAAGGGGAAGAACACTAATATTGCACAGTAAGGTAAAACTCTGTTTCCACCATGCAAATGAAGTTGTAATATTCTTTGTCTAAAAATAAAGTAGGAGAGGGCTTAAAATGAATATTCATATTTCTTTTTGTTATGTTGAGTACATTCTACATCATGTTTGTCATATAATTCAGTAATTATAAACAAAATAAAGAGATTGTATTACTGTAATTTGGTACTTATCTTCATTTTAGGATATGAGAAATTTACGGTTTGCACTGAAACAGGAAGGTCACAGCAGAAGAGATATTTTTGACGTCCTTACAAAACATGCTTTTCCCCAGTCACATAATTTGGTAAGTTAGCTCTGTTGTACTGTTTCATCCACTTTTCAAATGGAGAATTATTTCCTTGCCATTCTCAATTACTGTACCTGGTGAAACTCACCATAGAATCATAAGACTAGAAAAGACCTTCATAGGTCACCTAATCCATTCCACAGCATGGCTAATTAAAAAAAACTTCCATCCCTTGTCTAATCTTGAAATTAATTTATACTAACATCTTATCTTTTCTCTTTAAAAACATCCAAGTATATCTACTATCATTAAATACTTGTATCTTTTAAATCCCCTATGACCTATACAGCTGTTATCATTACTCATCAGAAAACACAGAAGTTTCATTTTTCCTGGTCACATTAATACTACTTAAGCTGTCTAATTTCTCCCCCCCTTCTCCCAAACATTGAATTCTTGGGCAGTCTCCAAAGCAATTGACATTGAGGACAAGACATAGTGGTAATAATCTAGCCCATATTTTATTGGCAATTAATAGCAAATAATATCAGTTAATAGTGTTCTGGATTTGCACAGATTTATTGTAGATAAAGTATTATGGAAGAAGTTCACTGAATATGTTTGCCTTAGTTCTTTGGTATAATTGAAAATATGGTTTCTTAGCATAAAAGTGAAATTTGTGGGCAAGTACTCCATAACGTGGCCGCCTTGTAAACATTTTGGAATAAAATATTTGAATGAATGAAAATTTGTATAATGGAAAAAACTGAAAGAAGCCCTGTGAGGGACAAAGATTATATAACTTCTACTTGGAAATAGGGATGTCACCGGTTGAGTGGTAAGCATCACCCTTATCGGATGATGGTTACTGGTTAACCAGTGGCCTGGCTGGGCTGGCACACCCCCCATCCCTCCCAAAGTGGGTCCAGCGGCGACTCCCACGGGCTGGGTGTGCTCCAGCTCAGCTGGGCCCATTGTGCCGCAAGTGCTTCAGCTTAATCAGGCTGGAGCAGCTCCCTGCCTATGTGTTAAGCCCAGCCTGAGCCGAGCAGCCCTCTGCCCATGGCAGGCCTGGCCCAAGCAGTCACCTGCCTGTGCTGGGGGGTGCTCTGGCTGTGCCCAGGGGGTACCAAGTAATCAGTTAACTGGTTAAACTTAATGATTAAATGGGATTTTACATCCCTACTTGGAAAATGTTTAAAATAATTAGCACTGCAGGTTTAAGCTTATGAAAGTTGCTTTCATACTGCAAAAGCAAACTTAAGGCTATTCTCTTAAAATTCACCTCTCCTGTTCTGTCTCCTCGCTGATTAACAGTCTTTACTTCTCATAAAGTGTAAAGTACAACCAGCCTTTGAGTCTTTCAAGTTACAGGTAAATTACTGTATTATTTTAGAAGATTTTTTTTTTTGAGACAGTAGTTCTAAAGATCTATTTGGTAAAGCCTTATTACCATGGCATGTGTACTGAAGCAATTGCTTAGTTACCATTCTGCTTAGGACATGTCTACACTACAGTAATATCCATGGTAAAAGATACAACAAGGTTTGTCCACAACCACCATTAAACATGATTATTTTTGTGGTGTAGATGGTGCCATAAATTGTGTAGAGGGTCATAAATCAGAGTTGACACTTAATAGTCTGATGTGATTAATTCTTCCCCAGACACTTTTCCCACAGTGCTTAATTACTCAGGGTACATCTACACAACAGGGCAAAAGTCGAATTAAGATACCCAACTTCAGCTATGTCAATTGTGTAGTTGAAGTTGAAATAGTTTAATTTGGCTTTTGGCACGTTCTACACAGCAGGAAGTCGAAGGAAGAATACTCTTTCTTCGACTTCCCTTATTCCTTATGAAAAGAGGGTTACAGGAATTGGAGAAAAGTCCTCCAGCTCGACATTATTTCGAAATAATGGCTTGCTGTGTAGATGCGTTCCCAAATAATGCTGCTGTGTAGACATACCCTCAGAGGGTAAGAAGTAGGGATTAATGTTGTAAATTATATTATAGCTATAGATAATTTTCCAGTTTCAAAAACAAATGTTCAGAATATTCTAGCTGTTAGTTGCTGTCACATGGGTCTCCATATACAGTACTTACATCTTATCTTCATGTACAAATATTTCCAATCTCCCAGTCTTTATAGGAGCCCTTGTCCTTCAAGCTTTTTTTTTTTTTTTTTTTTTTTTTTTGCATCCACAGTGTTTCAGAAGAGAATCATCAGTGGCTAATTTAGAGTTGAATGTTGAATCTTTGTATGGTGTTTTTTAAAGCCTGCTGGAAGATGTTAAGGCCATTTCAGTCTCCTGACCCATTTGTTTCCCAACATGTCTGTCTTGTCAGATGGTTAATTAAAAATTTACCCATTTAATTGTCAAATCCAAACAAATATCATCTGCTTTAATACTTGTAAGGGGAAAAAAAACAAATTTAAGAGAACTGTATTAAAAAGTTAGTGAATCAAATGTGAATCATAATGTGAACAGTAATTGTTTGCTACCTGTTTTCTTGGAACACTGAAGAGTTTTAAAATGTGAGTGTATGTTTATTTTAAACAGTGAAGTGAGAAGTTTTATATCTGGGATTCTGTGCTTGTAAGTTGTTGTTGGTGAAACAACTTCAATAACCTGCACTACTGAGCAGGAAATGCAGCTTCCTTTTTTTCTTTGGTTTAATTTAGATGATATGCTCAACTATAACGAGTGACTCAATTTTTATTTTGAAAATGAAAATTATTATATGTACAGTAAAACTCCAATTGTCCGGCATCCAGTGGTCCGGCACTCCCGATAGTCCGGCATCAACTGGAACCCGGAAGTGCTCCAGCCAGCCGGACAATTGCAGCTGCTCTGCGTGGCTTCCCCAAGTCCACTGCTGCCACTGCTGAAACTGATCAGCTGCGGACTTGGGGAAGCGGCACAGAGCTGAGCAGCTGGGGTGCTGCTGGGTTGGTCCTGCAGTTCCGCCCCTCACCGTCACCCACTTTTCCCCACACTACGCCATTCCCTGCCCGACCCCTCCTAGCCCCACACCCGTCACAGCCCCCCTGCCAGAGTACCTCCTGATACTCCGGCACATCCGATAATCCGGCACCTCCTGGGTCCCAAAGGTGCTGGATTATCGGCAGTCTGCTGTATTAGAAATTTTTAGAACTAAATATTTAACATATTAGTATGTTGGTCATTTGTGACTTTAGGGGACCTTGGTGTTCACACAATTATGTTTTACAGCTCAATTTTGTTTTAATGCCTCAATGCTCAGTCATAAGTATTGTTGCCCATTGCAGATGTTTTTGAGTTGTTTAAGCAAGTACCTTAGATTTTAAGTCTGCTGCCATATTTTTGAAGTACAGGTTGAACCTCTGTAAACTGGGACTCTCTGGTCCAGGAACATGTTCCAAGACCAGAAGAGTTCCGGTGGAGGGCTGATGTCTAAGAGACCAGCTGGCTGCCAGCAGTGAGCTGCCACTGGGGCTGGGAGCCTGGGTCCCCGCAGCTGGGCTCCCTGGTGTAATGTTGCTAGGTGTGCCCCAGTGGGGTTGCCTGGTAGAGCTGGGAGCCTGGTGCGTCCCAGTAGGGTTTCCTGGTGGAGCATCCAAGGTGGGGTTGGGACCAGTGCAGGGGGGAGCCAGCTGGTGGCCCGTCCAGGGCTGGGGTGGGGCGGTAGCAGGGGGCCAGATGTGACCTCCCTTAGTCCGGCAAAATCCCTCATCTGGGACCGGTCAGGTCTGAAGGGTGCCAGACCGAGGAGGTCCAGTCTGTACTGTAATAATATTAGCAAACTAGGTGTTTTCACTTCTGTTATGCATTAAGGTTTTATAGGTAGCAGTTAAAATAAGCTGTTGAGTATATTTGGCTCCACTAAGCATCATGTCTTCATAGATACACTTTGAGAGCTATTGCTGAATCGCTTTTATAGCCAACTTCTCAGAAAAACCTGGCTCAGCCCACATGCCTCCCCACCGGGCCCCTCAGCCACAGAGCATCCAGCCACTTCGGAGCAGCCCCTGTGGCTCTCGGTGCTGGGGGTGAGGCTTTGCGGGAAGCAGCCAATAGGAGCTGAGAGATTTTGTTAGGGACAGAGGGCAGCACCCAAAGCCTCCCTCTCCCCTCAGCATCTGGAGCAGAGAGCCAGCCATTTTGAGCAGCCCGGGGCTGCGACAGGCAGGATCCTGCAGTGCTGCTGGGTGAGAGCCACCTAGGTAAGCACCTCCCCGCCCCTGCCTCCCCCCAACTTCCTGCCCCAGGTCACCATCCAAACCCTTTGCCATCCCCCTGCCCTCCTTCTCCTAGTCGCAACTTCCTCCTGGACCCTGAACCCCCTCTTATGCCCCTCCTCCAGGCCAGGATCCTCTCCTGCACCCATACCTCCTCCCAGGCCCTGCCCTCCAAAGCCACTGCCACAGATCATAACCCCCTACGTCACCCAAATGTGCCCTCAGACCCTCTCCTGAACCCCAGTCCCCTACCCCAAGTTCCCTTCTACACCCAACCTCTGTCCCAGACGCCATGTCCCTCCATAGAAATGTGTGACCCTTAATCACTTACAACATCTTGGAGTGGCTCCCCCTCAAAAATTATTGCCCACCGCTGATTTTGGAGCATTTAGCCAGCCTGTAAGAACTGGGAACCTTCCCCACTCACGTCCACCTACCCGCTGTTCACCTCGGAACATGAGTCCTGACTTGTGTCCATTGTAGCTACATTATCACGTTTCAAAAAACACACCAGATTATCCAGCTCTGAGGATATTTTTGTACTCCTTGACAGCCTTCCCTCTAAGCTGCAAGGCAGCACAGCTTCACAGGTGATTAATCAGCCCCTCAGTCATCAGCTCCACCCTTGGAGCCTTGAGCCTCTGATTGGGCGGAGCTGATTCATCGCCTGTGAGGCTGTGCTGCCTTGCAGCTTAGAGGGAACACTGCTCCTTGATACTGGGAACAGATCCGGTTAGGGAAGCATTGCCAAGGTCTCCTTATTTTCAGCATATGGAAGCAGATTTAGGTTTCAATCTAGCAAAACACTGAACTTCCATGTGTGAGAGCAGTCATTTTGACCTCAGTGCAACATTTTATGTGAGAAAAGTCAAGCACAAGTTTTTGCAAGACCGGGGCACAAAAGACTGCTACAGTTAAATCTGTATGCATGCTGCTCTACATTCGGGAGTGTGCATGATGGACACATTATTAACTGAACAAGATTCAGAAATACTAAACTGGGCTTTTATTACAAAATGTGAAGCAGTAAATATGGAAGTAAACTTTGTATGAGAAGCAGCAAGGTGGGAAAAACAGAAGCTGGTGCTGGGGGGAGCCATATTAAAAGCCAGTTCCCCCCAGCACCGGCACTGCCTGCGTCCCCCCCTCCTCCTGCTACCTCTATCAGAGGCAGTAGGGTGAGGATAGTGGAGGCTTCTGTGAAGCAGCTTCTGCCCTCCTAGGGGTCCTCCCACCCCCCGCGGGCAGGGGCTGCCATCAAGCAGCCTCTGTTTGTGGTGGTCGGGGCTGGCCATGAATAGGGGCTGCTGCAAACACAGGCTGCCGGACCCGGTGCAAGCTGGGACCAAACAGTCCTGACTCATGCCCGTCTGGGACCGCTGTGCCTCTGCATTTTAAATGTAGTGAAAGTCTCCGAGAGCCATCCATGCTGCAGATCTGTAGAGAGGCCCCCTTATCGACTAATCGTGTAGTCGATACAAATTGTTTCAACCACACAATTAGCCAAACATCCTCATTAGGGGTAAATTATTTTTGTAGGTTGCTCTGTACACTTATTATTTGTATATCTTGTGTTAAAGCTGCATTTTGCCGCTAATACCACGTTTTCCTTTTTGAGGGTAGGAGAGTGAGCTAAACTATAAACACAGTAGTTAAAGGCTGCATGTACAGTTCACTCCTTGGATTTAGAGGAATTGCATTTTCATACCGTAATCAGGTATGTTGTTTGGTGACAGTTAAATAGTGACTCTCTTTTTTATTTGAGTGACGGATGAAAAATATCAGCTTGATCACTCAAGCAAAATATAAAGGTTACCATTAAATGTCTGTATTATGCTAAATGATATCTATTTGGCCAACTAAAACAAATCTTTTTAAACCTCAACTTGATCTATTATGTACAGGAAACCTCCAGGAATCTGTGGGAATCTCTATTAGGAAAACTCACCATATGCAACAGCATTTCATCTTCAGTTTATAAAAGGCATCTAGTTAGCAACTCTTGGCATGCATACAAAATTTATAAAATTCTAAATTTACTCCATGTCAGACTATTAGAATTATATCTCCTATAATGGAAAGCACACTGGCCTATAATTAATACATTATTAAAATGTTTTTATATATGATAACAGATTTTAATATCCATTTCACTTTTCATTGTTGGGGCTATTTTTTTCATTTTTTGTGTGCTGAAAATAAGAAGTTAGTTTCACTGTTAGGGCCTTGGCACAAAAATGCTTATTTGTTTAAAAATTTCCAGGGAGTTTTAAAAAATTTGAGAAAACACTCTGTGACCATGTGTCATGGCTCCTTCCCCACTCTGGCATGATAAATGCAGAAGTGGGGGCCAGCAAGTGTACCCCAAAGCCTTATCTAGCAGGTTTTGGTATAAAACTTCCCCCCCAAATCTTAAAAACCTAGATTTTGGGAATAAAACTTCCGCTGCCACCACCCAAATATTGATAAAGAAATCAGGGGAAAGATCATTTGGGAAATCTCACCCCTATTATAAAAGTCAGGACACACAAGTAACCAATGCCAGGTTAATAAAAAGAAAAGAGAAAACTTTATTATTACAATAATATTCCTGTTGCAAGCATAATGACTAGATGGGAAGGTGGTAAAATATACTCATGGAGAAACTCCATGGGCCTAGAACTTAGTTACAAAGAAAAGCCAAAACATCTTTTAAACAGTGCCAGACATCAGATCCCATACCCAACCCTTAAAACAATAAATCCTAACGAAACTACTTAAACTTTACCCTACTTACAGAAAATGAAGAATGGTGTCTTGGAGAGAGAGAGAGACATGCTTGTCCCTCTCTGTAGCTGCAGAGAACACCCAAGAGCCAAAAGGGAGAGAGGAAAAAACCCAAATTCCTTTGTCCCAGGTTGAAAGTCCCACTTACATTCCTACTGGTCACTCCACCTGGCTAGGTGTAGTTAACCCCTTAATCCCCAGGCTGCTGGCTAACCCTCATAATCATGACACCATGTGACCATGTTTTTATTTGCACAGGTGAATATGCACTTGTAGATGTGAACTGTATTGTCATTTGTCAAAAAAATTGTTCCAGAATTTCCTTTGTGACAGTCTTTTATGAATCGGTGCAAGGAAAAGCAAATTACTGTTCTATAAAGGCATAGTGTGTGCGCGTGTGTGTGTGTGAGAGAGATTGATTGATTTTTGCGAGTCCATTTGTTCAAGAACTCCTAAATGGTAAGTTCTAGGGCCAAGCAATTTGAAATGCAGCTTCATCTTTTCCTAACTTAAATCAGGGTCAGGGTTGGGTTGTGCCAGGACGAAGGACAGTTTTCCATAACCTGCAAAGGGAGAGGTTGCTGTTGGGAGGATGCAATATGAGAGTATCCATTGGAGCAGCAAGCCCAGAGGGGAGAGCTATCCTGCAGAGTGGCTACCTGGGGCAGCCGTACCACCAAGGGAGTGGCCAGCAGGGCCGGGCCCAGCTCCACCATCTCACCTGCAGACACAATGAATAAGGATTTAAGCAGGGGGGCTACTTTCTCCCCCTCCCAGCACTTGGCCATAGTACCCAGGGGAAGGGGAGAGGGGGGAGGAATGGGAGGAAGTGAGGAAAAAGGCCCCTGCTGGGCTGGGGGGAGAGAACAGGCCCCTACCTGAATCTTTCCTCACCCCCCAAACCTCACTCTCGCACCCCCCTTGCCCTGCAGTGATGGACCTGAGCAATGCCAGACTAAGTCTGCTAGTGTGGATTTGTGTGCATAATATACACATACACTAGAAGATTTATCCGGCATTGATTCAGTCCTTAACTCAATTATTTTTTGTTTTTCTTCATTTAAATAATTGCTTTGGGGTGGGGTGGGAGATGAGGGGTTCAGGATGCAGTCTGCCCCCGGGAGAGAGGACAGCCTTAGCCCTCCCTCACCATAGCAGCTTGGGGAGAAGTGAGACATGTTTCTCCATGGCTGCTGCAGCTCCAACAGGCACAGCTGGGGAGGGGGTGCATGTCCCCTGGGGGGGGGGGCAGGTATAGGATCATCTGCCCACTGTGCTCCCCAGCCAGAGTGAGAAATGCAGCAAACTGTGCAATTTCCCCTTGCTCTGTGACTGAGGAACAGACAGCAATGCTCCTGTATGAATCGGAGGGAGGAGGAGAGCTTCAGCCTCCCTCCCCCGCCGTTCCTAAGGTGCCTGAGCGGTGGAAGACTTGGGACTGGAGCAGTCTGGGAGGGGAGAGGGAAGGAGATGCGCCCCCAGCCAGCCCCTTTCACCTGCCTGCCAATTCTATCTCTTTTCTGTATGGTTTTGAGAGACGCAGTCCCATTCTGGGCACGTCCCATTTTCCTGGCACAACCAAACCCTTATCTTGGTTTAAGTTATGATAAGAGGAAGTGTGTTCCGAATTTGGTGATCCCAGGTCTTACCATTTAGGAGGAGATCTTGAACAAAAACAGGTGGGCAGACAGACAAACTCTTTATATATTAGACCAGGTGTGAGCAATAATTTTTGACAAAGGGCCACTTCAAGATTTTGGAAAGTGGTCAAGGGCCACACTCTTCCATGATATTAATGGAGATGTGGGTCTGGGATGGAGGTTGGGCTTCAGGAAGGAAGCTGGAGTCTGGGAGGGAGTTTGGGTGACGGAGGCGATTGTGATCTAGGGCAGGGGACTGGAGTGCAGAGGTTTGGGATGTGACCTAGGGGAGAAGGGGATTGTGATCTGGGGCAGGAGATTGGGGTATCAGATTTGTGAGAAGGTATGGATGCAAGAGTGGGACAGAGGGTTTGGGTATGTTGAGTGTGTGTCTGTGTGTGTGTGTGTGGGGGGGGGGGTTGCAGAAGGTTAGGGCAGGGAAGGGATGGGGTGCCAGAAGCAGGCTGTGGCCAGGAGACTTACCAGCCAGCAGCCAAACCAGCCTGCCTGCAGAGCTAAAGCTTGCAGAATTTAAAACGTTTCCTAGCCTGCCTGCTTGCCTGGCCGTTTGCTTCACTGAATAATTGAGCCGAGGATACGGGCTGTGGTTCTTCTTGGCTGTCTGTTATTCAAACAGGCAGCGGCCAGAAACCAGCCAATGTGATTGTGCTGGGGATGGGGTGCCTCCTGAAACATCCCCCGCTCCCCTCCAGTTTTAAAACAGAAATGGAGCCCAGGAGCCTGTCTGGGGCTCCCCGCTGCCTCTGTGGGCCAGATCCGGTGGCTTGGTGGGCCAGATTCGGCCCGTGGGCCGTATTTTGCCCAGGCCTGTACTAGATACTCTGGCTGGCTGGCTGGCTGGCTGGCTGGCTGTCTGTCTATAAACTAGAAAAAGATACAAATAATATTAAGTAAGATTATGTCCTTAATTCACTCTGTCATGCTGTCAGGCAGAAAAATTGTCCTATGTGTACATGCTGAAATAACATTTTCATGGATGTTTATGCACCCTCGGTCAAGTAGTGGACTTTAATGCTCAGGAAATTGTTGAATTATAGCAATGAAAAATTGCTTAGTGTATGTAAACTTATTAAAAGCTGGCTGATTAAAAGATTTCTTCATAGATAAGTCGTCTTGAGTTGTTATATTTGATGCTGTACAAGTTAGCTGGATTGGTTCGTTAACTTTATTGTGTTCAATAAGGAGGGACAATTTGTTTAATTTTATTTAGATTTTAAAAAAGTTCCTAAAATACTGAGGTCACTTGATCTATGAACCAAATAAGAGTGGGCTAAATTGTTTGATTTCTCAATTGCTGCCCCTGAAAGCAGCTGCTATCCATAATAGGGGGAAAAAGCTGATGTAGGAAATGCACATTACCAGACATTGCTATTTATACAGTAACATTTTTGTGTTTTGGGCGCACTTACCTTTTGGTAGATAAACTTTCAAAGTAACAATGAAAGGTAATGCACAATATAATCAGTAATCTCTGGAATAATATTTTGTTGCCATTTTTTAATATAGATTATTATTTTGCAAGTAAATGAATGAAGTGAACTCCAAATTCTGTTTTTTGATATAGAGTGCAGCTTGTTGCAAAATATATTTTTTAACTGCACGTCATAAGTGTTGGACTCTCTCTTTATGTATATAATTTGTTTGTCAGTCAACAGATAAAAATGAACATTGGACTAATCAGATTATGGTTCATTCTTTGGGCCTTGTCTATCCTTTCTGGTCCTTTTAAAAAAAAAAAAAAAAAAAAAAAAAGGTGGGGGAGGGGAGCAAAAAACAACACTGATTCAGCTGCAGCAGTGGTACCAAAGTGGGGAGAGCTAATATAGATAAGACACCAACTGGTGTTAAAGTAACCCTGTTTTCTGGGCCTACCATGAGCAGAGTTCGTTATTGTGCTGTTGAAAACGTTGACAACCAAACTACACAAGCATTTCCACTAGATCTGCAACAATGGGGTCTTTTAGAAGAAGGGAAACCCTGTTGTAGACTCCCACTAACGGCATATTCAATAGGGCATTGTTTTTGGAGCAGATGATTGTACCTAATACACCTTAAAGCTTGTGTGGGCAGGGCTTTTTCTGACCCTCACATGAACTTACAAAAATGTCAACCTTGCTCAGACAGACCATTGCTGAGCACATTCTTTAGGACTCATAGTGCTTAGAAGCGTTTTTTTCTTATAGAACATAGTTTTTCTCTCTGCCTCCCTGTCTTAGTTTTGTATCCAGTAAGCTCATTTTGCACACAAGGTAGCAGCATTTCAGGTATGGTTTTTGTTCCTGCTGCTTTTAAAGCTGTGATGTCCCAAACTTAGGGAACTGTTTGGGGCTAATTTTTAGGGCTGACCCAGACCGGAGAGGCTCCAGTTGTTTTCCATCCTGGCCTTCCCACCCTCCCGCAAACATGCCCGTGGAGTTGGTGCAGTGGTGCTGCCTGTCTACTTATACCATCTGTCACCCACTGCTGTGTCGTGATTCCTCATCGCATAGCAGCAACTGGCACAGATGGTGCATCTGACTGCCTACCCCAGAGGCAGGAGGAATAGAGCCAACCCAGCCCGAGTCTGAAAGGGGTCTCTTTGTTTTCCCACGTGACCCAGACTCAACACTTACAGTTGGGTCCTGTTTGATTTTGGTCAGGTTACAGGGGTCTTGCTGAGAGTCCTTTCCTGACGTATACTACAGCATCATACTTACCCTGTGTCAAGTCCCTTCTGTTGATCAACTTATCTCAACCAGTGGCCAGCTTCTCAGTAATGTTGTGGTGTGTAGAACAGACATCTTAGAAGCCAGGGGCTTTGTAGAGAATTGCTGTAACTATCCATGTTGTTCTAAAATAACTTTTTTGCACAATTTTATAAAACAGATTTATTTCCCATATCTATACTAACAAAAGGTTGTTGTGTGGGGTCTCTCATCATAGTAGCTGTGTATATGTAATTCTTATTATATTTATCTTCACAGTATGCCTGTGAAATCGTGAAAAGCTGTGATGCCCACTTTACAGAGGGGGAATTGAGATACAGAGTACAGATATTTACCCAGGGTGTCTCACGAGGTTTGTGGTGGTGTAGTAATTGAAGCTGCAGCTCTCAAGCCCAGATAACATTCTGACGACTTGACAATAGTTAGACTTCATCTAATTTAGAAAAGTGACAAGTTACTTGAGTTCAGTCATATTATTAACCATTCACTGTGCTCCAAAACAGAGACAGGTGGATATTTCCTCCTCATAATATCTGCTAAGGTTTCTGTACTTCATGGAGAACATTTTCATTTTTACCCGTGGGCAGTCTGTGCAGTTAGGGTTGGAGGAGGCAGTTCCCCAGCCCCACCTACAGCCCCGCTCCCTCTGTTGAGGCCCCATCTACCACCACAGAGAGGGGAGGATGCGAGGCAGTGTGCCCCCCTTCCACCACAGAAAGCAGAAGACACAGGAGGGGTCACATGTACACCAGGGAGGGAGGAGGCTGTGCGGCTCCAGTCCTCCCCAGCCAGGAGCACTGGGAGGGTGGGTGCTGAGGGCAGCAACACTCCACCGCCCCCACACAACGCCTACAGCAGGCGTTCTGGGGGTGGAGTGTGGGTGGGGCCATGCCTGGTGGTTTAGGAACGCAAAGCCTCCCTCTGCCTATGCTACCATGCCCATGGTTTCACCTGACTGAAAAACTCACTTTCACCCTGAGTTTTCAACTTATATATATAAACTAGTAACCTTTAATTGCTGAGAAACATTGGCTGGAGATAGGGGACTATTATATTTCTGACACTGAGATTTAAGAATGAAGAATTTCCTTGCCGTTTCCCATATCTAGCAATAAACAAATCAATTACACTTTTAGAACAGTAAGGTTGCAGTTTTGGTGGAACTGAAAAGTATAGACCACTTTTATTCCTAGCATATTAGTAGACTAGGGTAAAAATTGTCAGTTACCATTGGTTTAAAGGAACATAATTTAAAAAATGTATATATATAAGATTGGTAGCAGTAGTGCTGTGTCCCCATGGCATGGTTTTGCATAACATTTTGACTTGAAGCTTCACTCAGATACTTCGCAGCAATTTTGGAACAACAGTGTGACGTTATTGCATTTAAGAAATAATCAGGTTTTAATTACTATGCAAATACAAAGTTGATCTTCATTTTTAGGCAGAATCCTATAGCTAAGGATAATGACAACTTTGTTTTAAATGTTTATATCTTCTCATTGAATAACAGAGTAGTGATGTATAGGAGTGAATCCAGTGAGTTAGAAACAGAAAAACCTGTGAGCAGGAACTGGAATTGTTTGCCCATGGTAGTTTTTCCAATGCTCCTTTGTGTTTTCCATAGCAGCTGTTGTTCTATATTCACTGTAAATGATCAGTAAAACATTTACTAAAAATGATTAAACCTACGACTGTCTCTAGAGTCAAAATTTTCTTCTCCTGTAGTGTTCCAAAAATCTTTTGCTGATGCTGTCATACTGTGTATAGATAGTTCATTTTTATATATGAAATTATGATGGTGAAGTTAGATGGTAAAGTTGAATGTATGTCGGTGAGGGCTCTGAAGAGAAAGAGGCTAATGTATAGTGGGAATTTGAGTTGGAATGTCTACAGAAGTGAACAGAATTATTCATGTAGTAAGTGTAAAAAATTTACTAACGTCAAAAGTTGAAAGCTTTTTCATGAAATGCTATTTCTCCTACTCCTGCCCTTACCCACATATTGCATGGTGATGGACACACCCTTATTACTTTAGCTCTAACCGGTGAAAATATTTTCATCTGCTTATTTGGTAGTCTTAGTGGATTTATTTATTTAGGTTTTAAGCTCTTTGGAGAAGAAACTGACTGTCTTTGTATTGCCAGAGCCAAACACGGAAAACTCTTGAGTCAGACTGCAAAAAATCTTAGACTTCTTACAAAATGTTGTGTTGGTTTCAGAATCTTTATGGTGAACGTTTCACTTTGCATAAATAAACCATCCATTGGATCATGGACTTTGAACTTGGGTCTTCCCCATCGTAGGTGACTGCTCTAACCCCCAGTGACTGTGAAATTCCAGGAGAAATCACAGGGTGCATCCCCTAGACCACTGGCTATGAAGATTCAGGTTCAAATTCTTGCTCCATGTTAGTGTTAGTGGGGGGAGGGGGAGAAGAGGGGGGCAAGAAGAGGGGAATTGAACTCAGGTTTCTCACATTCCCGATGAGTGTCCTAACCCTTGAGCTAAAAAGTTATAAGGATGATACTTGTGACAACTGTGGCCACTTTGAGTCCAATCCCTCAAAATCAGAATGTTTCAGTAGTGTCACACATTGACAAAGAGTTTCTTGTTGGCTGAAACTGTGTGTTTAGCTGAATAAAATTTTAATGAACATTTTTGCCCAGTTCTCATTGAGAGTAGTATAATGACAAGTGTAGAAGGGATGAGTTAAATGTTTTTTGCCTTGCTTTTAATGGTATGCATTGGTGGAATATGTAGTCAAGACTCTTTAACTTAGTTAATGAAGGTCTTTCTATCGGGATGAATACAAATAATTTAGATTAATGGAGAAAAGGCTTAAATATGTTTACTGCTATGAAACAGTCATGCCTCTGTTTGTTAGAGATTAGGAAAGAAACTGATTTCAACCTTTTGGAACTGTTCTGCTGCTTTGGATATTTATGTATTTTGCTTTGAAAAAAGGGCCTAGGATAGGAGTGGAGGTGATGGTGGAGAATGAATTCTATTCAGTATTAAACACTAGCAATTAATTTCTTTTGTCGTCTTAGTGTCTAGTCTTTTAAAAACAAAAAGCTTAAGTGGAAGGCAGAAGGGGGAATGTTCAGCTTATTGAAGAAATCTCTGCCACATTTTTCTTCTCTGAGTGAGAGCAGTGATAGTTACCAGACCTTTAATTTGGATGATATATGTACAATATATGCTTTTAGCAATAACTAAGTCAACTTCATTGTAAGAATACAGAAGCCCAGTAAGCCTCCATTTTTTTTGAAACCCTGTCATATTTTATAAAAAATATTATAGTAGACGTAAAATTAATTTTGAAACCGTATTGTGTGCTGAGATTCTCCTCCTAGAGGATAATTCAGATAAATATATTGAAAAGCCCAAAATGCTTCCTTCATTCCCTACTCTTCCAGCGCTTCGTGTCTTCATTGTTATTCACAAGTGTTGTGCTGTTCTGTGTTTTAATAAGATACAGCAGATTTTGGCACCGTTCAATTGACTGCTTGTAGTCTAGATCAAGAGTGGGCACATAATAGGCTGGATGTGGTTCACCAGGTTAGCCCCTGGCAGGCTGCTGATGCTTTATTTACCTGCACATCCGCAGGTCTGGTCACTTGCAGCTCCTATTAGCCATGGGTTGCCATTCCCGGTGAATGGGAACTACGGAAAGCAGTGTCCCAGTCTGCACTGCTGCAAGTGGCTGTACCTGCAAATGTGCAGGTAAATAAAGCACTAGTGGCCCACCAGAGACTAACCTAGGTGAACTGCATCCAGTCCACGGGCTGATTATTGCTCACTTCTGCTCTAGATTTTCTAAGATCACCCAGTTAGATCTACAGTAGGGATGCAAGCCACTAGTTGACTATCCGAGAAACATAAGCTTATCAGAGAGAGGCAGCAAGGCAGGGAGCAGGAGCTGGTGCCACCTTAAAAGCCAGTTCCCCTCAGCACCGTCTCCGCGGGGAGCAGGGGAAGCATAGCAGGCAGTGGCGTGAGTGGCAACTGAAGCAGTCTCTGCTCGCGCCGCTTCTGTTGCGATTCTGCTTTTGAAATGTAGAAGAGCTTCTGTGATTGATTTCCTAAAGTTTAGATAGTAGAACTGGAAGGGACCTCGAGAGCTTGTCCAGTCCAGTCCCCTGAACTCATGACAGGACTAAGAATTATCTAGACCAGCGGTTCCCAATCTCCGATCCATGAACTGGTGCTGGACTGCGACCCGCTGGCTGCCAGGCTGGCATGGCTCTGGGGACAGCGGTACAGCACCCAGCTCCTCCCCTCCTGCTGCCGAGAGGGGTATGTCCTACCCCACATCTCAGCCAACCAGCGCTGGACAGGGGCGGGTGTCTCTTTCCGGACATGGAAGAGCAGTTTGCTGCACAGTGGGAGGGCCATGCGGAGCCCCACATGGCAGCCTTAGAGCAGCCATGACCTGGGCAGCAGCTCTCAGCTGGCAGCTAAGAGGCAGTGGAGGGTTAGGTGAGGGGAGTGGGGCAGGCCCTGGGGATTCCAGGGGCGGGGCTAGTGCTGGGGGGCTCTGAGCGTGAGGGGCTCTAAGAAGCGGGGGGCTGACACTGGAGAACGGGGACATCTGGGATTGAGAGCTGACACAGGGGGCCACTAGGGGTGTGGCTAGTAGTGGGGGACTGCGGGGGCAGGACTGGCACTGGGGGACTCTGGGGATGGGGCTAATATTGGGGCCTGGGGCTGGCACTGGGGAAGTTCGGGTTGGGGGTTGAGTGCAGTGGGCCTCTGGAAACAGGAGACTTGCACTGGAGGGAGTCTTGTGGTGGGGGACTCTAAGGGGCAGGGGACTGGCACTGATGTTTTAGGGATGGGGGGTTGGCACTGGGGAGGGTTGGGTGCAGGGGACTCTGAGGTCAGTGGCGGGCTCTGGGGGGTAGTGGAGGGGTGGGAGGCTTTAGGGGTTAGGGCTAGCACTCAGAGAGCCAGGGTATATTCCAGCCTGGGCCCCCAGTGCCGCCACGAGCAGCCGGCTTCATCTGCAGCCGAGATAGAGGGTTGAAATTTGAATTAGATATAGGTCCCCTCCCTGCTTTCTTTGGGTGGGAGAGTTACACCAGGAGTTGAGAGAGACAGAATGATTTAAACCCAGGCAGGACTACCATTCCATCCCACATGGAATTCAGGACATTGCAATGGACTAAACAAAGAGAAAATTTGGAGTACCAGGGAAATGTGAGTCTAGTCATGTTCGGGGTAAATTTTCATTATATTGTGGTTTGGTTTGAACTGCTCTGTGTGATTTTATGCTTGCTCTCCCACCTTACCATCTAAGCATTGTGCCAGAGGTTTTTTTTCCTCTGTTTTAATTCTATTTCCTCAGTTGCTCTGTAGCATCTAGCAATCAAGTACGCTTTATCAAGTTTATCTTTTGTTTTGTAATAAAAATCACTTCTTTTAAGATGATGATTTGATTCTTGTGTCCTGGAAGGTCTATCTGCATGCCTCTGGCTGAGGGCTCAGCTATCAGACTGCAGTTGGTTTTCTCTTTTCTTTTTCAAGCTCTTTTGGGGCAAAAGAGCTTGGGGTACCCCTGTGGGTGGTTTCAAGTGTTCACCCCTGTTTTTTTGGGATCAAAGCACTTGATGGTGACAGCAAATTCCCCAAAATCGGTGTATTAGGATTCCGGGGGGAAGTTTTTGTAACCAGTGCTTGTACGAGGAATAAGGGGTTTCCGAAAGAGGGTTTTTTTCCAACATTTGGCCCCGTGTAGACAGGCCACATATCAGAAAAAGCCTCTTCCGGAAAAAGAATCAGAAGAAGATACGCAAAAGCGAGTACAATTTGCATACCTTCTTTGAAACCTTCTTCCCCCTCAGTGTAGCCGTACCCAGTATCAACATCTTTACTAAAGTCAAGATATACAATGTGTACCACTTCCCCCCGATCCACAAGGTTTGTTTCCCTTTCAGAGAAAGCTATCAGGCTGGTTTGAGGTGATTTGTTCTTGACAAATCCATGCTGTTATTTATCATCATATTATCCTTTAGATTTTACAAACTGATTACTTAATTATTTGCTTCATTATGTTTCCAGGTACAAAAGTTAAACTGACTGGTCTGTAATTCCCCGGGTTGTTCCGTTTTATAGATTGACACTATATTTACGGTTTTCCAGTATTCTGGGATTTCTTCTAAATTCTGTGACTTTTCAAAGATAATCGCTAATGGCTTAGTTATACTCAAGGAGCTAACTGAGGAGATTCTAGGATGCATTTCATCAGGAGTTGATGGCTTGAAGACCTCTAATTTTTGACAATGTAGCACTTTAAAGACTAACAAGATGGTTTATTAGATGATGAGCTTTCGTGGGCCAGACCCACTTCCTCAGATCAAATAGTGGAAGAAAGTAGTCACAACCATATATACCAAAGGATACAATTTAAAAAAATGAACAAATATGAAAAGGACAAATCACATTGCAGAACAGAAGGAGGATGCGGGGGGGTGGGAAGGGGGAGGAAGGAAGGTAAGTGTCTGTGAATTGCTGATATTAAAGGTAGGGAGAGTGGGATGTTTGTGAGTTAATGGTATTACAGGTGATAATTGGGGAAACTGTCTTGATAATGGGTGAGAAAGTTCAAAGACTTGTTAAGTCCTTGTTGGTAAGTGTCGAATTTTAACATGAATGACAGTTCAGAGGATTCCCTTTCAAGTGCAGATGTAAAAGGTCTTTGTAGCAGAATGCAGGTGGCTAAGTCATTTAGAGAGTGTCCTTTCTGGTTAAAGTGGCAAGAAACTGTTTTCTCTTTGTGATCTTGTCTAATATCTGTTTTGTGGGCATTAATCCTTTGGCGAAGTGTCTGAGATGTTTGTCCAATGTACATAGCAGACGGACACTTTCGGCACATGATAGCGTAGATTATATTTCTGGATGCGCAGGAATATGTGTTCTTGATCTTATAACTCACTTGGTTAGGTCCAATAATGGTATCAGCAGAATGAATATGTGGACAAAGCTGGCAACGGGGTTTGTTGCAAGGGAAGGTACCAGGGTTGGTATTAGTGTGGTATGTCCTGTGGTGGTTGGTAAGAATCATCTTGAGGTTAGGTGGTTGTCTATAGGAGACTATGGGTCTGTCTCCCAGAGCCTCTTTGAGTATGGTATCCTGTTCCAATATAGGCTGTAGTTTCTTGATAATGTGTTGGACTGGTCTATCCAGCTATGTAGACACTCTTCTCAAACCCTTCGTAACCAATACCCCCAGCTATCTCCGAGACACTACTGACTTCCTAAGGAAATTACAAAACATCGATAACCTCCCCAATAATACCATCCTTGCCACCATGGATGTAGAAGCTCTATATACCAACATCCCACATGAAGACGGATTACAAGCAATTAGAAACACTATCCCAGAGGACACTACTGCCAACCTGATAGCAGACCTATGTAACTTTGTTCTCACCCACAATTATTTCCGGTTTGAGAACAACTTATACCTCCAGATCAGCGGCACAGCCATGGGTACACGCATGGCCCCACAGTATGCTAACATCTTTATGGCTGACCTAGAACAACGTTTCCTCAACTCCCGTCCCCTTTCACCCCTCCTCTACCTACGGTACATCGATGACATCTTTATGATCTGGACACATGGCCAAGAAACACTGGAGATATTCCACAGAGATTTCAACAACCTACACCCCACCATCAACCTCAGCCTGGACCATTCTACACGAGAGATCCACTTCCTGGACACCACCGTACAAATCAACAATGGAAAATTAGACACCACTCTCTACAGAAAACCCACTGACTCATACAGTTACCTACATGCATCCAGCTCCCATCCAGAACACACCACACGATCCATCGTCTACAGCCAAGCCCTTCGATACAACCGCATCTGCTCTAACCCCACTGACAGAGACCAGAAGCTTCAGGATCTCTACCAAGCATTTATAAATCTCAACTACCCACCCAGAGAAACAAAAAAGCAAATTGAAAGAGCCAGACGAATACCTAGAAACCATCTACTTCAAGACAGACCCAAGAAAACCAACAATAGAACACCACTTGTCATCACCTACAACCCCCAACTTAAACCTGTCCAACACATTATCAAGAAACTACAGCCTATATTGGAACAGGATACCATACTCAAAGAGGCTCTGGGAGACAGACCCATAGTCTCCTATAGACAACCACCTAACCTCAAGATGATTCTTACCAACCACCACAGGACATACCACACTAATACCAACCCTGGTACCTTCCCTTGCAACAAACCCCGTTGCCAGCTTTGTCCACATATTCATTCTGCTGATACCATTATTGGACCTAACCAAGTGAGTTATAAGATCAAGAACACATATTCCTGCGCATCCAGAAATATAATCTACGCTATCATGTGCCGAAAGTGTCCGTCTGCTATGTACATTGGACAAACATCTCAGACACTTCGCCAAAGGATTAATGCCCACAAAACAGATATTAGACAAGATCACAAAGAGAAAACAGTTTCTTGCCACTTTAACCAGAAAGGACACTCTCTAAATGACTTAGCCACCTGCATTCTGCTACAAAGACCTTTTACATCTGCACTTGAAAGGGAATCCTCTGAACTGTCATTCATGTTAAAATTCGACACTTACCAACAAGGACTTAACAAGTCTTTGAACTTTCTCACCCATTATCAAGACAGTTTCCCCAATTATCACCTGTAATACCATTAACTCACAAACATCCCACTCTCCCTACCTTTAATATCAGCAATTCACAGACACTTACCTTCCTTCCTCCCCCTTCCCACCCCCCCGCATCCTCCTTCTGTTCTGCAATGTGATTTGTCCTTTTCATATTTGTTCATTTTTTTAAATTGTATCCTTTGGTATATATGGTTGTGACTACTTTCTTCCACTATTTGATCTGAGGAAGTGGGTCTGGCCCACGAAAGCTCATCATCTAATAAACCATCTTGTTAGTCTTTAAAGTGCTACATTGTCCTGCATTTTGCTTCAACTACCCCAGACTAACACGGCTACATTTCTATCACTATTCTAATTTTTGACTTGCTCTTTGCCGTTTTTTAGCCTCTGATTCTACCTTATTTTCCCTGGCATTCACTATGTTAGATGTCCAATCGCCACCCACCTTCTTGGTGAAAACTGAAACAAAGAAGTCATTAAGCACCTCTGCCTCTTCTACGTTTTCTACTTTTCTCTCACTGAGTAATGGTCCTACCCTGTCCTTGGTCATATTCTTGCTTCTAGCGTATTTGTAGAATATTTTCTTGTTATCCTTTGTTTTATTTGTTTTTATTTATCTTTTGACCTTGTTTCCACTTTTTTAAAGACTTTTTTTGATTATTAGATCATTCGAGATCTGATAAAGCCAGGGTGATCAGTTGCCATTCTTTCCTACTGTAGTATAGTTTGCTCTTGTGTCTCTGAAAAATTGCCAGCTGTCTTCAGTTGTTTTTCCTCTTAGTCTTGCATTCCATGGGATCTTACCCACCACTCCCACAGTTTGCTAAAGTCTGCCTTTTTGAAATCCGTTGTTTTTATTTTTCTGTTCTTCCTCCTTATCATTCCTTAGAATTTCTGATCATTTTCACCCAGACTACCTTCTACTTTCAAGTTCTCAAGCAGTTCCTCCTGATTCGTCAAATCAAATTTAGGACAGCCCCCACTATCTTTCTCTGTGTTTTGAAAAAAAAAATCACCAATAAATTCTAAGTACTAGTTAGATAATCTGTGCCCTGCTGTGTTATTTTTCCAGCAAATACCCAAGTAGTTGAAATTCCCCATCACCACCAAGGCCTGTGCATTGGATTATTTTGTTAGCTGGGTTTTTTTAAAGCCTCATCCACCCCCTTTTCCTGTTTTGGTGGTTTGTATTTGATCCCTACTGTGATATGACCCTTGTTTTTTAACCCATTAGTTTTTATCAATGACTTTTACCAAGTCTGTCTCCTCTATTACAACCTCAGTCCATGTGTATACATTTGTAACCCCTCCTGTTGGCTAGCCCAGTGTGAGGTTATTCAGCACAGGGGAAGCTTGTGACTTCTTACACCACTGTGTGTGTGTGTGTGTGTGTGTGGGGGGGGGACCTAGGCCTGAGGTTGCTTGGTGTGCTCTGCGTTGTGTATGTGTGAGTGCACCTCAGATCAGACCCACTCCGACAAACCACCAGGAACACGATTTATTTGGTAAAAAATATAGAAGAGGAAAACAGTTCAGCAGCCCCTTTTCTCAGCCTGTGTGCTGCTTCTAGCACCGTCCTTGCTGTGTGCTGCTTCTAGCACTGTTGTTGCTGAGACCCTCCTGGGGGCAGAGCTTACAGCACACAACACAGCCCCCTTGGAACACATGATCCAACTCCCACAGTAACTAAACCCCAAATAACCAATCCAGGTTCTCCCTTTGTGTCACTTAAACTCCTCTCAGGGTGCTCTATAGCCCTTTCTGGTCCTACCTGTAAAAAACATAAAGAGGAAAACAGTTCAGCAGCCCCTTCTCTCAGCATGCAGCCTGTGTACTGCTTCTAGACAGTCCTTGCTGAGACCCTGCTGGGGGCAGAGGGCACATCCTGGCAGGAACCAGGAAGTTCTCCCAAGATGCCGCAGTTTGTAGTCCACAACTTGTAGTTCCCAAGGCTGCTGCTGAAACACACTGGACCTGGGGCTACACATTTTTAATATATAAGGCAAAACCACCTCCTTTTTCCCTTTTCTATCATCGTGAGCAAGCTTGTACCCTTGTATACCAATATTTTGGGCCAATCATCCTTTTCTAACAGGAGAAAGGACTAGAATTTGTATATCTAAAACCTGGATGACACATACTATGCTTGGGAGCACAGAACCTGCTTTAAAAATATTTTTTTCCAATATTCAAATGGTGAAACATACAATATGGCAGCCGTTTGTTTACTTTTAGATTGAATCACCACTTTCATGAATTATTTCATTTTAACTGGAATCTTATCAGCTTTAGGAATATTTAATTGCAGGTATAGAGTACCAGAGACTAGGGATGGCTAATCGATTAGTTGATGCAATTTGCCAGGCTGCAAGCAGTGTTTCCACGTAGCAGTGCTGTGTGGAGCCCAGAGTCAGCTGGGAATTCCCCTGCTAACCCCTGGCTCCATGTGGCACTACCATTTTGAAAAACTGCGTAGAGCCTGGCGTCAGGCTGCACATGGCATTCGAAGTGGCATCGCCACATGGAGCCCTGGGTTAGTGGGGGACTCCTCAGTTGATCCCGGGTTCCACACAGCGCTGCCACTTCGAAACACCGTGTGCAGCCCAGACCAGCTGGCCTCGGGCTGCATGCGGCATTTCAATACGGCAGTGCTGCGTGGAGCCCAGGGTTTGGCCCCAGCAAGGGAGGGAGGGGGAGTGATTAGTCGACTTGTGTGTTTTGCTTATTGAACAGTCGACTCGTTGTTCATATTCCTACCAGAGACAGCGCATTCTTCTTTAATTTCTCAGTGATTGAACTGGGAAATGTTTGAAGCGTCATTTCGAATAAGCAACAAACTCATGTTTTAAGAGATCACTTTAAGGTGATATTGAATATTTCCAGTATTATTTTTGTTCAGCCATGAGTTTAAAATGATCCTTTTCCATGATGTTATGTAGGCCTTTGGATGAATTTTTAAGAAAGATGTATCAAATTTTGTATATAATAAATTGATACTTAAAAATGACCATTTTCTATGAATTCAGTGTATATAAATCACTTCTGTGATTTGAGAGCTGCTGTTTTTGTTGCATTCAATTATTTTTGCAGTTCTTCCTACCTTCAAATATTCACTTCTGTTTTTAGTAGGACTCTTTCTTAAGAGACACAGACCTCTTAATTAGTACATTGAACGTCTGTCAAAGTTTATTTAAAGCTTTACTCGTATTGAAGGCTGCAATGTATAAAGGGGGAAACTGTAACTCTCTTCTTTACCAAGTCTCTTGTGAATTAATTTGTAATAGAATACCAGTCTAAATAGTAATTTGGTTGCATTTAAGCAGTTATTTCCAGTTCTAATGGAGTGGATGCAATATTTTTAAATAGTGCACACAATTATAATATAAGTGCAATAACTAATTTTTAAAGTTTATCATTCTGAGGCAGAATGTGTGTGTAGGAAGTGAAAACCACTCTTCTTGTTGCAGGGTTCCATTTTAAATATTTTACTCATAAGTGACAGTTTGATTTAAACATCTGCAACACGTCAGACCTGAGCTATGCAAAAATACTTGTTTGCCTTATGCTACAGAAGACTGTAGGTCCTATGCTTCATTACTACACAGCCTGTACCAGGAAAGGAGTTGCCTACTGAAGAAGCCTATACACATTTGTGCCCATGTCATATCTATGAAGAGTTCCTTAGCCTCCTGAGATGCAATAATCTGTTTTCCGGATCTTGATTCTTTCTTATCAGGATGCCCCGCCTCCTTCCACCTGTTCCCGTTACTATGTGTCAGGAGGTGGTGAATGGCATAGATCTTACAGACTTGATGCTGCAGCATCAAGTTTATTGTCTCAATGTTTTCATACAAATAGAAAGGTGATTTCTTGCCTTATTGTTAGACATCAGCTGTGAGGGAGCCCTGGCCCGCTTCTCCCATTACAGCTGTTGTACAGCTATCTCAAGGCAACATCCTGACACTTCTTCTCATATCACCTGTCCTCGGTCCATCACATAATTTTCTTTGCTTCTTGCTCCAGCTGGCCTAACAGTAGCTGTTCCACCACAGATTCATTACTTTTTAGATTGACAGAGGTGGTTTGAGTCTACACCATCATTGCCATGATTATTAAAAGCAATGCATTATGTAGTATGTTACCAACTTTAAGGTGGCCAAAAACAAGGAAGTAAATGGGTACTATGACATTGCAGTTAGGAAACTTAGGTAAGAGGATTCTAAACAATTATGAATGTTTCTTAAAACAGGTGAACCAAACCACAGTGAATTATTGTGCTGAATAATCTACCGAAAGCCTGGTTTTATAAAAGTTAGCAAGTCTTTTCCAACTCAGTATTAAAAGCTTTGTCCTGAAGTTGCTATACAACTTCAAGTAAATGTATAGTCTTGAGGAATTATAGCATTGACAGTCATTGGTAAAGCAGTTGTTTGCTTTGAGTAGAATATGAAGCTACCTGGAATGTACAAAATTTTAAAATAACTGTCACCTGCTTGGTTTAATTTTTTTTAAATGTTCTCTTACTGTTTCCACCCTCTAATTTTCAGGCTTTGTATTACTTTTTTTTAAAGCATTTTGTTTAAAAATGTTAAAACTCTTTTAATTGTCAAACTTAATATTGTTTCAGTTGAGATTTTGTGAATAAGGAAAAAGTTCTGTTTTACCTTCATCTGTCGCACCTCAACTTAGAATAGAACATACAAGGGGAGGAGGAACACCAGAAAATTGATCCAATCATTTGGAGCAAGAGGGTATTTCTTGCATACTTGCCTTCAATTGGAATTCTGCGTGTTAAATTTCTTTGTCTTTTCTCCCTTACAGCCTTTTTTTGCATTTGTAAATGAAGAAAAGTTTACTGTCAATGGTTGGATGGTTTATAATCCAATGTCTGAATACAGGAGACAAGTGAGTTAATATCTTTACCTGGAAATGTAGAGAGACTTTTTTGTATGGACATTTCAGAAAATAGCAAGGTCGTTTGTCAACATTTGTACAAAATTTGAGAGGTAGAGAAAAGTTGGCAGATCTGACAAAAAATCAGAATAAAAACAAAATATGGGGGAACTTCCAAGATTGTTTTAAAAACCTCAGTAAGGCCCCTTTGAGGTTGGTAAATGTAATTATAGCATGCTATTGTAATCATTTGGTAAACATATTGAAGAGTTATAATGGTTCTGAATTGTCTATATTGCATGTAAATTTAATTATAGGCCAACACAAAGGGGTTTTTTTTCCTCATTGTAAATCCTGCATTTGAGAATTTTATAAACCAACTGTTGCAGTTTTTTTATCTGAAATTTTCTTCATGCACTGGGTTTATATACAATATTAAAAAATCTAGAGGTTTTAACTCTGAAAATCTTCCTTATTAATTTTGGGTATTTTGAACACTGCTTCAAAAGTAGAGAGGATGAGGATGTGACAGGCATTTAGAAGACTTACAGTAGACAAATTCAATCCATTCTGATAGTGTCGAAAATTATTTGTGAAAACTGCACGTTCTTTTACAGTGGTTATTTATATGAACTTCACTTCATATTTTGAATTGATATGAAAAATGTAATGGCAACAAATGAAAGGGCATGATATACTTAATTAAAACGGCATGCTTATTAATTAGGTGAATATATCTAAGACTAGCACCATAACTACTTTCATGGTGACATGTTGCATAAATTCTTAGTACATTAAAAATTTTAAATTCATGTTTATACAACATTCCGTAACAACTCTCTTGGATTTTCTCCTTGTAATTTTCTGATGGGCTAAGGAGTATCCAGACTCACGCAGCATCTGTTTGGTCCGAGGGTTAGAGGCCCAGGCCTAAAGAAAAGGTAAAAATTCAAACACGCACACAAACCCCTCTCTGTGTGTGTATATGTGAGTGTATGGGGAGCTTGTTAGCCCGTCTGAATTCCCTGATGGGTTGTTGGGGAATAGTCTCCTGAGTAACATCCTGTTACATCAGTAGTCTGTTTAGCTAAGAGGCAATTATATTTCCTAATCTAATCAGGAGTCCGCCTTCAACCTCAACAAACTTCAACCAAATATGAGACTCAAGCTGTTATGGTTTGAGAAGGAGAAAAATTAACAGGGAAGGCTTTCCTCTACTTCTCTCTTCAAATTATCCCTTTTTAGAACCTTTTTTTCATAGGTAGGATGGAAGGACGGTTTCTCTATAGTATGAAAAATCTTTTCTTTCAGTCGACCCCTGAATAGTTCACTTCCTTTTGAACTATTTTTTCTTAGCTATTTCTACATGAAGACCTAGTTAAAATATGATTTGTGAAAAGTACTACATATACTGGCAAGCACGTTTATCTACTGTAGTTGCTAAAGGCTGTGAACTCATAGGCAGCATCCTGTCTTGTGTGATCCTGTAAACTTCTGAGATTCCATTTGTTCTGGTTCACCGTTATTATAGTTACTCATGGGAAATTGGTAGGTTGTTGCCACCATGTGGCCATAAGAGCATGTAAAAGAATAGGTACAAAGAAGAATGTGTGAAGATATAAAATACCAAATAAAATATGACTTGTTTCTATTTCATTTTTAAGAGACTGCCCAGTGAACAGTGGAGAGTAACTTTTATCAATGAACATTATGGACTGTGTGATACATATCCATCACTTTTGGTAGTCCCATATAATGCCACAGATGATGATCTCAAGAAAGTTGCTGCTTTTAGGTCCCGAAATAGAATTCCAGTAAGTACTGTATGTGCCTGAAAGAGTAATTAATGTGAAGTTTACATCAAATGTCTGATCCTTGTGGCCTGAGGAATGAGGGGGCTTTTTTATGTCTCAGTCTAATAACTTAAATTTGCTTTAAATTACTGTGACTGCCAAGCCCTGTTCCTGGTTTCTCTACGAAAATATCCCTCCATCCCTAGTTTGCTATTATCATTTCCTTTTCCTAGTAATGGCAGCCACTGTTGTACATTCCCTTTTGTCGACAGATCATGAGCCTCAGGCCACCATCTGTACTACTTTGTGAGCTGACTCTTGTTGGATGCACTTAAGAATTGATAACAAATGTTATCCCTCTCGTAGGCATGCAAACCACCTGGCAGGCAAACACAAATCTGAAGGTTATTCATAGAGCCAGACCTCCTACATAGTATCCTTACAGAGTTGCCAGCTTTTTTTTTTTTTTTTAAAGAGCTTGGAAGAAATATTTTAACTTAGACAATTAAAATAAGTTTTATTTAGCCCTAAAAGAACGTCTCTAATTTTAGAATAGAAACCAAAGAGTAACAAATTACAACCATATATAAACCACATTCTAGGTCATTATAAACCATTTTGTCTGATTTGTTTGTTTTTTAGTTTTTATTTTCACTCTGCTGAAGACATACTCATATGATCAGGTACAACAAAAAGTACTAGATCAAATCTCGTGCCATGCTTACGGTTACTGAATAGATTTACTCTTAGTGCTTTTTTTTTTGTAACCAGGCTAAACTTATCTAAATCTTGAGCGGTCCCATATATGCCTGCACAATGGGATCCAATTCTTCTGTAGAATTAACTTATCCTACCACCATGAAATAGTCATTCTTTCCAGTCCTCACACAAACACTGACAGCTATGGCTCATGGATGTAATCTTCGTTGAGAATTATTTTCAGCTGTGGTTATTTTTGAGGATGCTCATCCCAGGGGGCCTGGTTTCACTAGACAGGTTCTTGCAGTGTTATCAAGGTGGTTCAGCATCTTCTTCCTATTTTGTGTAGGAGAGAAAATGGATACATTGTAGTCAGTTTCAGAGGCTCATCCCTTGGTCCTCTGACTTTGTTCTAATAGACTGTCAAGCTGGGCTGACTTCCCACCTTCTTCCATTCTCTGGTTTAATGGAACAGTGCAAGGAGCATGTACTGTACTCAAATCAGCTCCCCATTGTAGGAAAATCTGGAAAAACGCAGCAGCAGGGAAGGAAAATGCAATTTCAGGAATCTAGATGGAGTGAAAATGCTAAATTAAGTGACATGAGGGGAAAATGCCAGATTGTGCAGTTGCAGAATCGTGGGGACTATAACTGAAGTGTATGGGATCTTTTCACACCTCTGAATTGTTGTTTTGGCTCTTGGATAATTCAGGCAGGCACTGCTGCATTGGTGTCTGCTTAGTTTTCATTTTCAAAATTGTTTACCTAACCATAAGAATTTAACAAAAGGTGAGATTAAAGACGTCTTCTGCAGTTACAGAATACACGTGGCCTTGCATATGTGTATATAACTTCAGGAGACCTACACAGGAGTTATGTACACAAGGGGGAATAACATTTTTACATGCCACTAGTTCTTGTAATGACATTTTTACTAGAAATAGTAACTGATAACTCCTCGCTTAAGACAAAATACGCACTTAACTTTATAATTTCTTCCAGTTGAGTGAAATCTAAATTTTGTAACCCTCCCATTAACTGTTTAAAAAGAACATCTCTATTAAAAAAAACCAAAACGTCTCCTGAAGGATGATAGTGACACTGCGTCCTGCAGACCCTCCCTCTGCCCTCAACCGTGTGGCCTCCCCCATACTCGTTCCCTGTGCTCGGGCTGGGGGGGGCGAAAGGGGAGCCACGCAGCCTCCACCAGGCCCAGCCCAACCCTCCATCGGCTGGTGTTGGGGGAGAGCCGAGGCTGGTGGAGAGGAGGTAGGGCCAGGGCTGGGCCAGGGGAGAGAACTGGGGTTGCTGGGGAAGGAATGGAGGGGAAGGAGTAGAGCCAGGGCTGGCAGGGTAGAGAAAGCCAGGCCTGGAAAGGCCTCAGCCTGGCCCCTCCAGCAGCTGGGCTGAAAGAGCCAAGGCTAGGAGGGAAAGGAGGGAGAGCCAGGGCTAATGTGGTCTTGGCCCTGCCCGGCAGCTGGGGTGAGGGGAGACGGGGCTGGCCTGTTCTTAGCCCTGGCCTCGGCCTCTCTCCTTCTCCCCCTGGCAGCTGGGGAGAGAGCTGCAGCCGGTCCCTCCGAGCGGCCAAGGGCAGGGAGGGAGGGCTGGAGCTGGCCTGGCCTTGGCCTTGCCTGGCAGCCAGGGGAAGGGTGAGGAGAGCCAGGGCTGGCGTGGCCTCAGCCTCCCTGCTCCCCCTGGCGGCTGGGGAGTGAGCTGGGCCCGGGCAGTTTCGCCCCGGCAGCTAAGGTCAGGCCCCGGGTTGCCAGGTATTCTATCGGACAGTCCGTCTTTTGCGCCCTCTGTCTGGAAAAAAATTTCAGAAAATACTGGACATGGGCAATGAATGTCAAGTATTTTCTGTTTTTCCCGCTGAGCGCGGACAGAAGCCTGGCGGGGGGAGTCCCAACTACTGCCCTCGCCCGGCTTCTGCACGCAGCCACAGGCTCCCAGCGCCAATTGCGGCCCCGCCTGCCAGCTGGGAGCCTGTGGTTACATGCAGAAGCCGGGCAGGGGAAGTGGCTGGAAGTCACCCGGGCTTCTGCATGCAACCAGAGAGTGTCCCAGGCTGGGGAGGCAGCTCGCGATCGGCACTGGGAGACTCTGGTTGTGTGCCTGGCAGGGGTGGGGGGAGTGGCTGGGAGGCAGGGCGCAATCAGTGCTGAGGATTGCATCTGAGGAGGAGTGACGCCTTGGGGGGGGGGGGGGGGGAGAGAAGCCCCGTCCCTGCTCCTGAGCGCTAGTCAAGCGCGCAGCCGCCATAGTCCAAGAGAGAAGCCCGCAGGTGCTGTGTCGTTGCGTTTAGGCGCCTTCCATGGGCTCTCAGCCAAAACTGACTGGGGTGGAATTACTGCTTCTTCCCTATGGGGGAGTCACCTTCCTACCCATGGTTGCCCCCCTCTCCTCCCTGCCCTTGTGTTTCCCTGGGGTTGTCTCCCTCTTTCTGCTTTGGGTAGCAGGTGGCTGCTTTGCAGAGCAGGCTCTGCTGCCTCCCCCTTTGGTGGCTTTTTTTTTTTCCCCTCAACAAATTTTTAGCCTGTGTGTTCGGTATTTTTTGGGAGACCGTCTGGCAACCCTAGTCAGGGTGGAAGGGTTGGGCAGCCTCAGCCTTTCGGGGAGGCACGGGGGAGGGGAGCGTGGGGAAGAGCCTGGGTGTCCTCAGACCCCCCCCCTTGTGGCTGGGGGGAAAGCCAGGCATGAACTCGCTCTGGCCACAAGAGCTGGGGCTGGCTGATGGGGCAGGGAAAGAGCCAGGTCTGGTGGAAGCAAGGGCTGAGGCAGACTTGGCCTCTTGGGGGTGGGGGAAGAGCCACAGCCTGGGCGGACTTGGACCCTCCCTGGCAGCTCTGTCGGGGGGAGGGGAGAAACTGTCCTCCCCCGGCCCTCCCTGGTGGCTGGGGGAGGGTGGAAAAGCCCATGCCAGGGCAGCCTTGGCCCCTCCCTGTGGGGGGTGGAAGAGCTGGAGTCGGAATGGCCTCTGACCCTCCCCAGTAGCTGAGGGGGAAGAGTTGGGGATAGGGCGGCGTTGGCTCCAGGCCCTCCCCAGTTTGAGGGGGGGTTGAGCATAGGGAGCAGGGGGCACAGCCCCCAAGTAACTTTGACGCTTTAAATTGTCATGCTCAGAATGTATTGCTGGCTTACGTTTTATGGCCTGTGACTAGGTGCTGTCATGGATTCATCCAGAGAGCCAAGCTGTTGTTATGCGTTCCAGTCAGCCTCTTGTTGGTATGAGTGGGAAAAGGAATAAAGATGATGAAAGGTATCTTGATATTATCAGGGATGCTAATGGACAGAACTCAAAACTGACTATCTATGATGCAAGACCCAGTGTAAATGCAGTAGCTAACAAGGTAAGTAGATGTTTTAACAATTGTGTTCCTGAAAGTGAAAGCAATTGTCATGAATTTGCTGTTTCTAAAAACCTCTTTACAGGTAGAAAGGTGGTATTTTAATGTTGGTATTTCTAAACACAGTGTCATCAAAATACTAGTAGTACCATACCATGGTTCAGTCCTCAGAGAAGTGGAGGAACTTAGAAGCCAATAGCAAATATGTGTAATAAATTTGTTGGGCTTGTTCAGCATCCAAAAAGTGGAATAAAAACTATGTAATATGTGTAATAAATTTGTTGGGCTTGTTCAGCATCCAAAAAGTGGAATAAAAACTATGTAAAATGTTTTTGCACCACAGTAACTCAAAAACTTAAAACAAAAACTTTGCAGTCCATTTGCTGGTAATATGGAAATAGCTCGTTAAAAAGGAAATACAGCTTTATTTTTCTCAAGTATATGGAATATACTTTACCACAAATAATTTAGCTAGATTTTAATCCAGTTGTGTTTTAAAGCTTTGGTTCAACTGGCTGCATTTAAGTCCACAAATTACATTTTATACTGCACACTTAATTTTAGTGGGTGACCAAAACATTATCTCTTTGTTACAGTCATGTAATCCTTTTGTGGTTTGCCTTGCGGAAGGAATGCCATTTCTTACAAAAGTGATTTAAATTTTTTGGACTAAATTCAAAGATGGATTATGCCAAACCTTAAATGCATATTTTTATTTTTATTTTCCTGCACAACTTTTCAGCTTTTTGGGAAAATATTATAAATATTTTATTCTCTGACTATTTCTTTAAAAACATTTTTGTTAGGGGACTGATCAATACAAATCCTTTGGGAAGTCTGCCCCAAAAATAAATGAAAAAAAAAAAAATCTGTACACAATATTTTAAAGTTTTGCTGCATATTTTGGTTGTCAAAATAACACAATATAATCATGTCAGTTACAGTATTGGTAACAATATAGATAACAAAAAACATTGAGAGTTTTTTTGATAAATAGATTTCTTATTAAGCGTATTGATACCTAATTTTGAAGAATAATTAATTTAAACTACTATACAGAAACTTATTTCCTGCACTCCTCAAAAACAGTGCAAAGGCTTTGGGAGGTCCGGGGTAATGAATCAGATGAGGGAAAGGAAAATAATTCCTGGGAAGGAAACTGGGAGTGAACCTGGAACAGCGATGGGCAACTAAAGGCTAGTGAGTGGGCCGCATGAGAGGCCCTCCTACGTCTCAGTGGGTCGCAAGATTGAAATCAGTCAGGTGCACTAACCATGACCCCAACAATAAGATTAAATACTTTAATATATGGCAGGCTTAATATTTCAAAACAAGTACAAATGCTTTGATCATTCATATATAAATAGAACAGTTATCAACTTCAAATAATAAAAAAAATTACATTTATTTTACAGTATCAAATCTCTGACTGGCCTCTTCCCTTCCTCCTCTCCCACCCGTGTTCTGTCCCTGCTCCAGCTCCTCCCTCTCAGCACTTTCAGAGCACCATGGATTGGCTTATTCATGCCCCATTCCCACTCCTCCTGCTTTTCAGCATTCTAGCTCTGGAAGGGAGAGGGAAGAGTGGGGACATGGTGAGAATCGGCTCATTCATGGCACTCTGGAAGTGCAGGGAGGAGTAGATCAGTATGAGAGGCATGGGGGAATGGGGCATAAAGAACGGACGCGGGCCGCACATGGAACCCCGATGGGCTCCCCCACTTGCCCTTCTGAATATAGTACAAGATGGAGCTACTACAAGGTTGGTGCATAACTGGTTGGAAACTTTCCCAAAGAGTAATCTGCAGTAGCTCACAGTCATGCTAGAAGGACACATCAAATGGGGTTCCACAAAGATCAGTTGTGGATCCAAGTCTGTTCACCAACTTAATGATTTAGATAATAGCATAGAGAGTACTGATGAAGTTTGCAACCTGGGTGGAGTTGCAAGCAATGCTTCCTCTACTCTTTTCCATCCATGTGTGGATTTTTTCCATCCATGTGCAGAATAAATTTTATATGCACTGAGGCATGTGTGACTGTACACCACTGGTAAAGACAAAACCTCTCCTGAGTGGCTGCAGAAGTGCACAGCTTACAGGAAACACTGGTTGCAAGTGTTATTAGAGGATAGGATTAAAATTGAAAATAATTTGTACAGATTGGAGAAATGATTTGTGGCAAATAGGGTGACATTCAATAAGGACAAATGTAAAGTATTCCACTTAGGAAGGCTTGATCAATTGCAGACATACATACTGGGAAATGACTGCTTAAAAAGGAGTACTGCAGAAAGGGTCATAGTGAATCACAAGCTAAATGAGAGTCAACAGTCTTATCACTGTTGCAAAAAAACCAAACATGATTCTGGGATGAATTAGCAGAAACATTGTAAGCAAGAAGTAATTCTTCCGCTCTAGTCTGTGCTGATTAGGCCTCAGCTGCAGTATTGTGTCCAGTTCTGGGTGTCACATTTCAGGAAGACAAATTGGAAAAAGTTCACAGAAGAGCAACAGAAATTATTAAACATCTAGAAAACATGACCTATGATGGAAGACTGAAAAAATGAAGTATTTCAGCAGAGTATAAATGAAAACTAAAAGTAGATTTCAAATCTGTTTTTGGTTTTTAGGCCACAGGAGGAGGATATGAAAGTGAAGATGCATATCCCAATGCAGAACTCGTCTTCCTAGATATTCATAATATTCATGTCATGAGAGAATCTTTAAAAAAGTTGAAGGACATTGTTTATCCTAATGTAGAAGAATCTCACTGGCTATCTAGTTTGGAATCAACTCACTGGTTAGAACATATCAAGGTGAGTTTCTAGCACAGTATTCTGTAGGGATCAGATTTTCAATTATTTTACCTAATACTTTTTCACTTTTTTTGCTTTTTATAAAATAACTACATTAATTTTGTTTTTAATTTGCATAATTACTGAAGAATCCTAGTTTATTGCAGGTCTGGAATTGGATGGCCTTGAAAATGTACTGTGTTGCTTTTTGGAAACTACATGCAGTTAATAGTTGGCCTTAGGACTCCTGCAAATATCAGACTTGTAGTCTTTATTACAGATGCTATTTTCCAAAAAAGAGGCAGCATTTATGTACTCCACACAAAGTGGTATAATTTTGATTAGTCAGGTTGTAAAATTACTAAGTTATAGAAGGGCTGATATCTAATAACTCTGTCTGTATTGTACTGGTCTTAAGAATATATCATGTTAATATCCCTATTTAGCAACAGTAAGTGACATTTATCATTTTAAATATTGACATGCCTCACTTTTTGGGGGAGCAGATGTATAGTTAATAATTAAGTACAAGACAATGTAAGATTAACATTAAATTAATGAACTCTGTAAAACAAAATGTGAATTGCAATAGCACACGAACACAGAAAATTAAACTTTTACTGCATTTTTAAGTAAACTGAAATTTCAAAACATACACATTTTAGTCTAGCAAAGTTTATTACATCTCTCTGTATTTATAACATTTTTTCCCCAAGGGACGACAGAGTGATGTCATCGCAGCACTCTGTCTGACGCCTCCTCTGCCCTCAGCCAACCTGCTTCCTCCCCTCCCCCCCCTTCCCTGGTGCCGTGGGTTGGGAGCCGTGCAACCTGCCCCCTCTCTGGGGGGCCAGGGAATGTGAAGCCTCTCCCTTCCCCGCACCCTGGCAGGTTGGGAGCTGCGCACCCTCCCCTCCTCATCACACGCCCTTCAGAGGGCTGGGAGCTGTGCGCTCTACTGTCCTTCCTCCTTGTGAGGAAGCTGGGAGCCAAGCTGCCTCTCCCCTCATGGGGGTGTGTGCAGGAGCCATGCTGTCTCACCACGACCGACTGGGAGCCATGCAGCCTCTCCCCATCCCCCAGTGCTTCGGGAGCAGGGGGGTAGGAATCACGTGGCCTCCCTCCTCCCCGTACCACCAGCCCCATCACCAACACCCTTGGATGAGACCCTCACTCACTACGCTGCTGAAATCTTGCACCCCCAACCCCCTCCTTTGCTGAGACCTTGCACCCCTGGCCTGCTCCTGCCCCCTCCTCCCTGACCAGACACCTACCCCCAGAGAGAGTGGCAAGTGGCACAGCCCCCTATTAATTTTTTAACTTCATTTTCTTTGCAAATGAAGTGTGCATACTCTACCTTGTAATGGAAATATAATATTCTAATGTATGCATTAATGATCATATGAATTTTTTTAGCAGTATGTTTTGTCAGTTGGCCTTTTGCCTTCTGGTTGTGCATTTTCATACTTAATGTATGCCTTAGTGTAGTAACTACTGTTTACTTAGAATTTCCATTTTAAATGGATGGTTGCAAAAATAAACATGTGAAAAAAGATGAAATAGCCTTTACTCTTAGCAATAACATCTGTCTCAACTTTTCAACTAAAAATGAATTCATGAAATGTGTAATTTTTAGCACAGGTATTTCTTGTGGTAATCCTGTTTTTTAAAAGCTTTTAGGCTGTTCAGTAAAGACTGTATTTTCTATCCCATTTTTGAGACATTTCTGTGAGATGAGTTTAGTTCTCTTTTCCCTTAGCAAACCATATCTTGTATTATTTTATTCTTAATTTTTTTACAGTAGAAATTACAAATTGCTTTCTGTACTCCCAGAAAAATCTGATCAATTTAACTCGCAGGTTTTTTTCCCCAAGTCATTTAAGTTAAAGTGTAAGAAAATCATTTTTTGCTGGAATGATAACACTAACCTTCTGAATTGTCTGGTATCTGTACCTCTTTGTCAGCTTGTCTTGACAGGAGCTATTCAAGTGGCAGACAAGGTGTCTTCAGGGAAGAGCTCTGTGTTGGTACACTGCAGTGATGGTTGGGACCGAACAGCACAATTAACTTCTCTAGCCATGTTGATGTTAGACAGCTACTACAGAACAATTATGGGTTTTGAAGTTCTGGTACAAAAGGAGTGGATAAGCTTTGGACACAAATTTGCATCGGTAAGAATTAGATAAAATAATTAAAAGGATCTGTTTGAAAGCTTTTATGTACATTGTAAACTGTAAAACAAGAAAAATCTTTAGAAAGATGGTTGTATTAAAACTTACATGCCATGTGAAAGTTCTAATAAATGTGTTCAACTTTTCAGTTTATCAACATGTCAAGTTTTCACCCGTTCTTTAATTGGTCAGTCTAAAACGACGAAAAATAAATCTGAGCAGAATGGTTAGTCTTTCCAAGCATTTATTTCATTTTGAAAAATCCATTTTCTTTGTCTCTCCATGCATTGTGCTGGAAATGCAGAATTGGTAATGTTATGGTGCTATTTAGCAGCCATCAAAAAGGAGGCAAAGAATAGTGAAAGCTTTCCACTAGTGATGTTAAATTGTGTTTAATCAGCTAATCGAGTAGTTTATGGAAACTGCAGAGGGGAGAAACTGCAGAGCCGCAGCGGGATTAGCTCCTAGCCCTGGGAGCTAACTAACCCCTCTGTGGCTCTGCCTTTTAAATGTATTAAGAGCTGCCCGGCTTTTAATACATTTAAAAGGCAGAGGTGCAGCGAGGGGGGGAGGAACTTGGTGTGAGCCAGGATAGCTGATTCCTAGCTTGCATCTGGTCCCCCCCCCCATGCCTCTGACTCCCCTGCCCCTGTACCCCCATGGGGACGGTGCTGGGAGGAACTGGCTTTTAGGCTGGCTCCCCCCAGCACCGGCTCCTGCTCTCTTCCCTCTCCCTCCTCCCCCCCCTTGCTGCCTCTCTCTGGTAGAGGCAGTAAGCGGGGGGGAGTGACAAGTTGGGTCACTCCATTCCTACTTTCCATATGCCTCAAGCATAACTGGAAATGTGGAGCATAAATTCAGGTTTCTCACTCCAGCCATGTTTTTGGCTTTTCTTTGACTGATCATAACGAGATATCTAGATGGAGAGTTCTCGACAGTGTTTTCTGGCTGATATGCTGAAAGAAAGCTCCATCTTCCAGCATGTCCTAGAATTTGTCATAACAGGTTTCAACATAAGGCTTGAAGCACTGCTCTGCCATAGTATCAAACCCAGCTCTCTCCTTATTGGTCTTTGAGGTGAGCAGGAATCCCTAAAACCACTTCAAAGCTTTTCAAGGGCTTTTCCCTTATTTTCAAAGCCATTATCTCTTAGTAAGACCTGCCTTTTATCATCCCAAGTTTTGCCATTGTTTCTCTAAATCCCTGTGTGCTGTGCCTCATGATTTAATGAAAATTGACTTTTTAATTGCCCTTTCTTCAGCTTATTGTTTTGAAGAATTAAGCTTTGTTACTAATTTTTACTACCTCCCATTTCTTTCCATCAAATTGTTAATTTTTTCATTTGGTTTAGGAGTATATCTGTTTGATATACTCCTTGCAGGATGTAATAATTTGCACAGGAGTGATGTTCAAAAAGACAAGGACAGCCAACCTCTAAGGCTGCCTGAAATCCTGTATTGACAGTGGGGTAAACACCCTTCTCTCCCAGTGAAAAGGTGCTCTGCTGTGAGTGAGTGAGTGAGAGAGAGACCACTTCCTTTGATGTGTGACTACTATTTACTCTTCAATTCACTTCAAACCTTCAAAATGAACCTAACTTTCTCCACAGAGACAAACTTTGAATGTGAAATGAGCGAACTCTTAGGTAATCCCATCTTATTGTGGATACTACTGGTTTCTTCTGCTAGCTGTTTTCACATCCTGCTAGCAGCACAGAAGTGGGAGACACTCAACAAGAAAAACGTCTATGTTAAAGGAGTTTAAATCCTGTTCTGTGTGCATTACTCTTGTCATCCTGTTTCTCTTTCCTCTGGGATTTCTGCCTTTTTGGTCTAAAAACCAAAAGTTGGAGTCAAACTTTACTGACCTAGTTGTCACTATCTTTAACTCCTGCTTATTTAGTAGTTAGTATCATAGCTAGAGCCCTACCAAATTCATGGTCCATTTTCATCAATTTCATGGTCATAGGCTTTTAAAAAGCTTATATTTCATGATTTCAGGTATTTAAACCTGAAATGTCATGGTATTGTAATTATGGGGGTCCTGACCAAAAAAGGGATTGTTGTGGGAACGGGGGAGAAGTTATTGTATAGCGGGGAGTTATAGTATTGCTACCGTTCTGTGTGGTGCCTGCAGAACTGGGCCCTCAGTCAGCAAATGCCACTCTTCAGCTGCCCAGCTCTGAAGGCGGGAGCATAGGAGTTGGAGTGACCTGGTATTGCCACCTTTAGTTCTGAGCTGCTGCTGGTGGGGTGCTGCTCTCAGAGTTTGTCTCCCGGCCACTAGCCGCCACTCTCTGAATACCTAGGTCTGAAGGCAGCACAGAAGTAAGGGTGGTAATACCACAGCCACGCTAAAATAACTTTGTCACCCATCCCCACCCTTGCAACTCACTTTTGGGGAAGGGACTCATAATTTGAGAAATGCTGGTCTACTCTCTGAAATCTGTGCAGTATAGGGCAGTGTTTCTCAGCCAGTGGTACGAGTACCCTTAGGGGTACTCAAGAGAAGTCGGGGGGGGGGGGAGGGGCGGGAGGGCACATCAACACATCAAATTTGGAGAAAACTGAATTTTTGTGTTAAGTTTTACAGTGCTTTTATTATTTTTGTACATTTTACACCCAAAAATTTAATTGCCTGCCCAGCTACAATTAAGTTGTTTAAACAAATATGGTAGAAAAAAATTGTCTCTCTGAAAACTGTAGCTACTGGGGGTACTTATAATTTTTTTTAAAGGGGTACTTTATTAAAAAAACAAAAAAAAGTTGCTAAACATTGGTATAGGGTACAAGCACACTGAAGACCAGAGTTCCTGGTCAATGTTGTGTTTTTCATGGCCGTGAGTTTGCTAGGGTCCTAGTCATAGCACTAACTGTCCTTAACTTCCACCTAGCTAGGTGTACTAACAGAAGTATATCTGTGTAAATTAGGAATTACATCCCCATTTCCAAGTGCAGACATAGCCTAAGAAACAATTCTTCTAGTAAAGAAAGAGAAAATGTTTAATATAAAGAATTGGGGAACAGATTGATACGCTACCAGTTACGGCATGCTTAGTCACCAAGAGTGCTGAAGCAGTCTAACCTTAGATTTATCTATCTTCATGTAGGTATCTCACAGTTATGTTTGCCCAGTCTGTTACCAAAGTTGCCCTGTGTGTGAAATTACCTTCTTTAGAATCTCTTATCAGCAAGGCTAAAGGTATGCTGTAAATGTTTAGTTCATCAGTTGTAGTAAAACAGTAACGCAAGTGAATTGCCTTTTTTGAGGTATCCTCTGACAGTGGACCAACATTGCTTTAGCTAGGATTTTTAGAAAGTTAGAAAAAAATACACTTCTCGATTTTGGGAAAGGAAGATTATTGAATATGGCAAACTATACGACAGCTGAGTGGACAAAGGAATATAAATTTGATTTCCATCTTTAATGAAATGTTGGTGAACATTGATTCCATAAATGTACAGTATGTTCATGAGAAATGCAGGACTTGAAACCGCAACAGTGGCATGAACTAGCATAAATAATTCTGAGTTGGGTAAGTATTAGGCAGGAAAGATGTATAGTTCCAAACTTAAATGAAGATCAAGAACTAGTACAAGTTGATGGCATCCTTGCCACCTCTGTCATGTTTTGCATAGTTCATTATATATAGGACTAAGGGTGCTGAAGATGGCCATGGTTTGGAGGGTAGATTTCAATGGTCAATCTTGCAACCCATAAGCAAGAAACTCCTGTTGATTCTAACAGAAGGTATTTGCACTTCAGCATCTTTTAAATCAAGTGTTTTAAAAGAATGGTAATGTGTAAAATGGTATTGCTGAAGTCAGGAAGGTGGACAATAGTGTATTAACCCCTACTGTAATATTGTGTATCAAATGTGTATTTTCATGCCTCTTCTTCATTTATGATGCACATCACACACCAAAATAGATATCAGATATATATCATCACTAGTTGTGAGTAATGTCCAACTTGCTTTGTATCATTTCAGAGAATAGGCCATGGTGATAAAAACCATGCTGATACTGACAGATCACCTATCTTTCTCCAGTTCATTGATTGTGTGTGGCAAATGTCTAAACAGGTAAGCTATATCCATATTCAAAAGACGGTGCTATCCTGCAAATATTTTAGAATTATCCTTGAATTAAGAGTCTGGAGCCTAAAAAAAAATAAGTCAAACTCCCCACCCCATTCCAAAAAAAATCCCAACATCAATAAACCAAACAAACCACTCCTGTATACCTAAGTTTTATGCTCTGACCAGATAGAACATATCTCTTATTTGTTTTCTCCCTCCCCAGCTGGAAGTCTCACTGTAGCTCAATAGAAAATGTGCTGGCTTTATGTCCAGTCCTTTTGCTCATTACCCAATGTTTCATGTCTAAAGGGATTTATTCTACAACATAACTTGAATAGACACTTTTATGAATGTTTGTAATGGTGTAATACTGTTGCATATAATTACAGGAACTAGAATTAATATATTATGATCAATTTTCTTTTTATGTCGTTATTTCACTAAACTGTTTCTAAAAACTGTTCCTGGAAACACAGTTCCTTCATACAAGGAAAAACAAACTTTTAAGTCTTTGTGTGTCAAACTAGGTCTATCAAACCACTCACTATTGGTTATTTCATAGTTCCTTCCCCCCTTTTAATTCTATTCTAACATCTTGCCCTGAAGATGTTGTGACATGGCTCCTGTCCTTCCTATTGACACTCCAAAAGAATGCTTAGGGCTTACCTCATAAGACTGTTGGTATTAAATAACAAAACTATGCGTATTATCTTTATAGTATACCTAGCCTATGTAAGTCTAAAAATGAGTCAAGAACTTGAAATCAAATATTTGTTCCCTATGTGTCAGTGTAAAGCCAAGCCATTAGTTTAGGCCTATGACTGTTTTACTAGTTTAAACAATAATTTTGGACATCTAATGTTGATGTAGTTGAGTTAACAGTTTTTCATGGCATCATTCATGAAGAACTTTATTTCACTGCCTTTGAAGAATTGTGTTTGACACACAATCTGCTTTTTGCTTAATTGCAGTGGTCCCTTACCTTTATCAACTCCTAATTCCTGCATATAGTTTAGTCTTAATCTTGTTGTGAGACAAGTGAAAATGTTCCCGATTTAATATGGAAACTAACCTCTTGTAAGGCAAAATGAGACTTCCACTCTCTTTGGAGATGCTGAGCTAGGTTTGTATTCTTCCCTGTAAAGCAGCATTGTTGATAAGTACATGTATTCATTGATTTTTAAAAAAAGTAGGTGTGTTGGCATCTTACCTGTTAGAGCATTTAATTTATCATATGCTGGTAGTTTTGTGGTAGGAAACCTAATTTTTAGGTAAAGTTAATAATCATTTCATTTTGCTTAGTTTCCAACAGCTTTTGAATTCAATGAACAATTTTTGATTACCATTCTGGATCATTTGTATAGCTGTCGATTTGGTACGTTCTTGTATAGCTGTGAATCTGTTAGAGACAAAGAGGTAGGTAAATCTGATGATTGTTTGTGTGTGGCACGAGAGACGTATAATATTAATTAAAAAAATTAAGCTAATGTATAGCGAAGACACTATTTGGGGAGCAGTTGGAAGACTGCAAACTTGTTTTCATGTATCTAAAAGACAGTGTGCAGACATTAGGATACTCTGAGTTTGTCACTGCTTGTGGAATATTCATGTAGTGATTATATATGTGATACTTTGTTAGAATGGAAATATGCTGTATAAAAACATGTAGTAGTGCATGCACTCTTATACTGTACAAATACTCAAGATCCTTACCATTTTGTTTTCTTTGCAGAAAGTGACTGAGAGAACATTGTCATTGTGGTCATTAATAAATAGTGAAAAAGCAAAGTATACCAATCCTTTTTATACCAAAGAACTGAATCGAGCACTCTATCCAGTAGCCAGTATGCGTCACTTAGAACTTTGGGTCAATTATTACATTAGATGGAATCCAAGAATTCGGCAGCAAGTAAGTCAACTCCTCTAACTTGCATAAAATATTTCTTAGCATACAGATATACTTTAATTGCGACTTATTATATAGAATATAATTTGTGCTCTCTGTTTAGCCCTTTAAATTAATGTTTGTCAGAAAGAAAGAAAAAAAAATTGGCTATGTTCTTCTTAACCTCTGACTTTTTTGTGTGGATGTTACGATTATTTTATGGGTGTGCATCAAAATGCCTCCCAAAACTTAATTTTATTTAAAAATTCCTATCCTTTTTTTGTTTTTAAGAGGAGTTGATGTTTGTGAAAAATGGTGACTGATGAACCTGGGCTACGTCTAGATTGCATCCCTTTTTCGTAAAAGGGATGTAAATTAGACGTATCGCAATTGCTAATGAAGCGGGGATTTAAATCTCCCCCGCTTCATTAGCATAAAAATGGCTGCTGCTTTTTTTCGGCATGGAACTTTGCCGGAAAAAAGTGCCAGTCTAGACGCGGATCTTTCAGAAAATAAAGCCTTTTCCGAAAGATCCCTTATAAGAGGATAAGGGATCTTTTGGAAAAGGCTTTATTTTCCAAAAGATCCGTGTCTAGACTGGCACTTTTTTCTGGCAAAGCTCCATGCCGAAAAAAAGCGGCAGCCATTTTTATGCGAATGAAGTGGGGGAGATTTAAATCCCCGCTTCATTAGCAATTGCGATACGTCTAATTTGCATCCCTTTTATGAAAAAGGGATGCAATCTAGATGTAGCCCTGGAGTATAATGTTTTCTATCCATAAAAGAGAGAAAAAAGAAATCTAAAAAGCACAGACACCAGAAGGAAGCTGCTCACATACCACCTTGTCACTGTGCATTTATCCCAGTCTAGAGAGAATCCATTTTAGGGATTAACTTGCCTCATTAAACAAGGTGTGAATACTGGTGATTTTTTTATGGGATTTTTGTTTATTAAGACCACCAACATGACTTTACGTTAAGTAGCCAGTAGATGATAACTATTTGGATCACTACCCATCTGGGTCAAGAGTTCAACCCAGAAACAGATATAATGCTCATTACTGAATCCTATAAGTGCTTTAGTCCTTGAAGAGTTTTAGTATAGTAGAATGTATAAGTTACGAACACCAGAGCTTTGATGATTTTTTTAACGGAGTAAGGGAACTGTTACTATGCTTGTTTCTTTTAAATTACAATGGTTAAAAGCAACATTTTTCTTCTGAATAGTGAAGTTTCAAACCTGTATTAAGTCAATGTTCAGTCATAAACTTTTGAACCATAATGTTTTGTTCACAGTTCCATGCCTGCAAGATAACTGAGGCTCTTTATATTTGATATACAGAAGTCTGGTCTTATCGGTTAATCCTAACTACTACTTGCTGGCTTTCCGCCCTCCCCCACCCCACCCCGAGCACTGGCTCCCATTGAGCTGCGTGCCCCCTGCCTGTAAGCTTGTAACTGCTGAAACATTCAGCAGTTGCATGTTTATAAAAATAAACATTTGCTAACAACCCTAATACAGAGCCTCAGAATTGTAAGTAATTAGTTTAAAAATCTTGTAAAATTCTGATCAGTTGAAAAGAGAGAGCGCATCATAGCGTCCTTAAGAAGTGGTGGAATTGTGGTCTCTATCTGACAAAAGCAGTCTTTTTTTTTTTTTTTCTTCATCCTGCCACTGGGAATGACCAGGAGTTCTCAGGCAGCACAGTTTCTCTTCTATAGTTGATATTTTAGATTATTTACAGCATTCTGGAGGCTGGAAAAAAGCTGGCCAATATATTGTATTTTTATAAGTATGCTCCCAGTTTGAATTTGGCATTTCCATTTCAAAGCTGCTGTTCCTTCTGCTGAAAGGCTAGTGTGTGTTGCAAAAGGTGGAACTAGAGATTTATTTTAGAAAGCTAAGGATTCTCGTTTGTGACAATGGCCACTTGTCTAATAAAGTTCTGCACTGAGGTGCCAACTGCTATTACTAAACAAAGATTTTGGCCCTGGAGCACGATAGCATAGGTGGAAAAGCAAATGGGGATTCTCCCTAACTGCTGTCAAATGATGAAAAACGTTGCCTGAATGAGCAGTGATATTTTTTTTTTACCTTTTTTGGAGGAAAGATAGTCTTAAATTGCTGGGGGAGGGGGAGGCTAATATGGTATGTTAAAGCCCAATCTTCACTAGGAAATTGATTCTCTGTTGACATGTTCCCTTGAACCAGTTTTGACTATGAACTGTTAGTGTAGTTTGAACATTTTTCAACACCATTATGAAAAGTGCGATTGAGACGTCTGTGCCAGCAACGGATTAGTTTCGTCGCACAATATTCCTTTAGAGTTCGATGTAGTGTTCAACAGTTTTGCTATTTTCCTGCTGACTCTGTAGATCAGGGGTGGGGAACCTCAGGTCCAGGGGCAGGATGTGGCCCCTGGGTTCCCTAGATGGGGCTGCCGAGGCTCAGGAGGGCCCTCCTCCCCAGCACTGGAGAGCCCATGCTGGCACTCTTGCGGGGGGGGGGGTCTGGGAGGAGGGCTGAAGCACACAAAATCTACTAGGCTAGGCCCCCTGAGGCTCTAGTGTGCAAGGGGAATGTAGGAAGTATCTTCCTCCTTCTCAGTTGGGGGCTATGTCAGTGAGAGTTTGTTTTTCACTTGTGTGCAGCCCCCGACTAATTTTTTTCTGTGGGTCAGTGGCCTCTAATCCAAAAATGTTCCCCAGCTCTGCTCTAGATAACTGAACCCCAGAACTTCTGTGTTTGGTTTATGCTGTTCCTGTGGACCAGAACCGAACATACTGCATCATATTAGATGAAGTGTAAAGGGGGAGTAAAGCAATTAATTTATCCTTAAAGGTGTGTGGCATTTTATGTGGTCCTGTAGAGATCTGGAATTTGTTGCTGAAACCGTGCCTCTGATGGATCACTTCTGAAATTAGAGATACTTAAAAAGCAGCAGCTGACCCCTTCACACTTGTGGAACTAGGCATAATTAAAGCCTGTGTGTCTAAGTTTATCATGTGCAGTACATCTTTTCTATTTAATTTATTATCTGCTCCCCAAAGGCTGAAATTATTTGAAGTATTATGGAATCATGCTCAAAAGAGAAATGCTTATTTCCCCACCCTCTTTTAAAGAACTGCTATTTATATGAATAGCTTGTGTTCTTGACTCTCATGAAACTTCATAACACCTATGTCCAGTGTTTCATTAGAGAAATTACGAATAGAAAATGCACTGGAATTTTTGGAGGAACTCGGAAAGTTTAGTACAAAAGTTATATTTAACACTTCCTCTCAAAAAGCAAAAACAAACTAAGAAACCTGTTTAATGATAAAGTTGCCGATATATTATTGGTCTAGCCTGGTGATTTTGTAGCACTTCCAAGCAAGGCGACAGAATTTTAAATCTGGAGTTAGCTCTTCACAGCCCAGGAGTTGAAAAGCTCGGGGTGCTCATGAGGTGCATAAGAGTAAAAATGGGGAACAGGGAACAAATAACCCTCTTATCACCCAGAAGCGGGCTTTTTTGGCTGATTTTGAAATGAAATATGAATTGGTTTTGTAGAAAGCTGGATATAGATCTCGTTATAAGGAAGGGTGTCTTCCCAGATGCAGAAATGAGGAAACCCTTTTGAGAGAGCCTCACTGGGATGCTGCAGAGTGCAGATGCTGGGTGCTGTTGGATTGTTGGGTGGAGTTGTAGAGGTAACATGGTCAAAATAACATTGTAAACGTTGGCTTTGGATTTTTTTTTCTAGCAGCCAAATCCAGTGGAGCAGCGTTACATGGAACTCCTAGCATTGCGTGATGACTACATGAGAAGACTTGAAGAACTACAGATCACAAATAATTCTAAGATGACCAATTCATCAGCCTCATCAGCATCTCCCTCACAGATGATGTCCCATGTGCAAACTCATTTTTGAAGGAAAAATGTTTAATTTTTTCTCTGAACATTGTAACCATAAGTGGTGCTTAATGTAGATCTGTAGTACAAAAGAATATTTGAATGCCTTATATTTGGACCTCTTTTTAACATGAATTGTTTTGGATTGTCTCCATAATTGGAACATTGAAAGAGCAGTCTCTTCAGTACATTTTGTGCCTTTCAGATCCTGTGGACTAGGAACATATTATCCACCATGGGAGACTTATATGGGATGCTTTAGAAGACTATTTTGTAGAAATATGATACAACTAGAAAGTAATTTGATTTGATTTTTTCATTAGTATTATGCATTAATTTATTGCATCGTTAGATCCCGATCCTGCAAAGACATAACCATGTTCTTAATCTTATACACTGTGAATAGTGCCATTAAGTTCAGTGTGACTATTCACAGGATATAAAGTTATACTGTTTGCGGTAAAAAATAAGTTTTGTATTATCTTCTTGAGCTTTCAGAAGCAAGTGATCAGAAATAGATTTTTTTCTCTAGTAAACTGAAAATTATTCCAGTTTAGAAAAACTGCAAATCTGAGAGGAATTTAAATGACAAGAAACTTACTTAGCAATTCAATTTGCTTAGTATGTAGCCAAAAAGTAGTGTAAAAAAAAGACTAATTTTATATTGTTGAAGAAAATTTTAAACTAAATGGATGAGGATGTGAGGAAAAATTACAAACTTTTTTTTTTAAGTTAGTTGAGGAACACTACCTATATTTTTGATTCTTGGTTCTGTCAGCAGTATTTTCTGGATTTTTGCTTTCATTAATTTACGTAAAATAAAAAAAAAACTATTCTCAAGAAGACATTCTTAAATCTAAAAAATGAGATCCACAAGGACATTACTTAAATGTCCAACAGTAGCAATAACTTAGCTTGTGTATATGTTTTCAAAGATGTGCCTATTCAGAGCAGCTTTTATACCAAAATAGTTTAAAATTCTCCAGATTATGAGTAATGAGTTGGGAACCTGTTAAATTTGTAGTTAGTGCATTTAATCTATTCTTTTAACAAATTTATTATCCAGTATTTAAGGGAATTTCAGTATACAAGATTTTCAGATAATAGATTGCGCATTGAAACTCAGTCTTTCAGTGAAGACCGGTTTGAAAATTTAATTTCAGATGCTCCTCTTGTTACATTTATAATTTGCTCCTTTGGGGTAATTTTTTTTTCATTAGAGTTACAAGCACTTAAAACAGCACAAACCTTGCTACTTGATGTTTTAATTCATATTTGCATATACTTGGTAATTTTAACATTTTTCAGGCAGTTTGGTATATTTTGCAATATAGGATTTGTAAAGGACTGTAGCTAATAGTTATTTTAAAGGGAATATTTGACACTTGAGACTTCAACCTTTGTAAATTATTGTACATGTAAGTTTTGATTTACAAAATGTAACAGCAAAATACAATAGGATATGTGTAAATTAAGTTTATGTAAGTATATAAAATATAGTTTATTAGAAATTGTGCAGTTTTTGTAAAGTGTAAATATTTGGGTACAAAAGCTAAACTTAAAGCATATAGCTGGATAAAAATCAGATAGTTGAGAGAACATTGGAATATTTTAGAAATAGTATTTTGCATAACAATAAAGCGCCTCTTAATTTGAAACAGTAAATATTATGCTAAGAAAATTGCACTATTTTTTTTTCAGGGAAATACAGAATATTGCTTGTATTGTGTGTGTTCTAAGGACATGTTGCTGATCTCCACTTATTTTTGTCCTGTCAATTTCATTCTTCCCCATATCTGTCTTGTACATTATTCTGCATATGTATCTGGAGCAGCAGCTTTGAGGTCCGTTTCCCGTCCTCTCTCCGCTCCCCCTCTCTTCCTAAAAATCTTGACATGTTAAGATAAATTGGGTGCAGAACATATAATGAACAAGGAAGCTCAAATTAATCTCTGCCACTTATCTGTATGGCAGAGTATAACATAATTTAAAAACTATGCAGATTATGGTGTAACTGCCTTCTGTTTGTGTATGGTTTATAAAAAAAATAGGTTTTCTGACAGTTTGACAATTGTACAGATTGGATCAAACAGGTGTAGAATCTCTTTCAACAGTGTGGAAGATTTAAGAAAATCTAGTTTTACTTTGTAAATACTACATGATAAGCCTATTGTTCAATACAATGAAAAGTATTAAAGGCATTTGTTTTCATTTCATATATACAATTCATTTATATTGCCAATACAGTTTATACTGCATATTTTTATATGGCTAGAGCTGAAATTCATTGAAAACCTGTAAGTTAGCTATATGTTCCCTTGGATTCTTTGTGAAGACAGTAATTTAGAATAAAACACTTGTTTTTAATTCTATTAAAATAGCAATCTTAAATACAAAACTGAACCTTTCTGATTTTTTGAAGCTTCTATTCATTCTAGCAGATGTGCACCTTTTAATCTTAACATGACTCTGGATATAGGAATGAAACCTATGATTGATATTAATACATAGCTTTTTCTGTTTGTTTTAAACTGCATGTTTAGCTCCTGATTTTGTGGTTCACTGCATGCTGGTGAACACTGGAGCTCTGCCTGGACACAGCAGTGGATTGTAGAATTGGGTCCTACACAGCAATTGGTTCAGTTTCTTAGCCAAGGTAGTTAGGAGAGACCAGCCAAACTCTTAGTTTAGGGAGGGTGAATGAGATGAAAGTTTTTAGGCATTTTTAAGAACAATGTTGGACAGTCTTTTATTGTTGTGTGTTTCTGCACCATGGTGCCTGCCAAAATGACTTCAGCAAATCTCCATTGTGAGGAAATCCCCTACTTCCTCACCTCAGAAAAATTCTTTTCTTTTACATCAGACAGGGTTTAGATATAAAAGATGAACAAGCTGCACATACGTATCCTGTGTTACTACCGTGATCACCCATGCCAGCTCCAAAATGTTAGTTTCCTTCTCCCATTCCTATTTGCATGCTATTTCAAAGGAGTGTGGGCAATACGTTTCATAGGGGAGGTGACTTAATGAATTTTGGTATGTGGTTATGGGCCTGCTCCACCCAGGAAGGGGCAGGACTTGAGGTGGAAGGGGGTGTGGCTGGGGACTATTCTTCCCCAGAGTTGTCTAGGCCAGAGGCTTTGAATTAAAAACACACAAAGGGCATGTGCCTCCTCCACTAGGGTGTTGCCTGGCAGCTGCCATGGGTTGCTGTGGCTCTGTCCCCTGCCAGGAGCCATATAAATAGGATTCTGCTGCCTGAGCCACTGCTTGTAAATTTGATGACGTGGGCTGCAAGATATAAATAGAAAGTGGCCAGATGCAATCTGCTGGTCGGATCAAAGTGTTAGGTGGACCACACATTGCCCAGCCCGGGCCTAGAATGAGCACCCAGTTCCGTTATGTCAAGTCCCAACTTCTCCTTATTCATAGCTCTTCTAAAAATTCACTTTTTGCCCTTGTTGCACATTCTTGTAACATCATGATACAGGTATACTGATTATAAAACTCCCTTATTGTTCTATGAAACCTGTCTTTTAGGACAGTTAACTCTTCAAGGCAGACTCTTGCTTTTGTACAGCACGGCAGAGCACATTGTCATTGATCAACAAAACATTATTTACAAATAACCAGCATTCTAAAAATGTGGGGTTTTTAAGCTGTATGGTACGTAGCAAAACATTGTAACAGTTCAGACATAGCAGATGCGGTCTCTAGCACATTTGTAATTCTTTGTAATCAAATAATACAACTGCATGTATGAGTGAAAGAAAAAGGTTTCATGTTGATGTCTGGATTTTTATGCATCTATCTTGCTAGAGAGATTTTATACTTTTCAGCCAATTTGGTTATTAAATCAATTTATCTTTCACATAATTGGCATAGTAACTCAGATTTGCTAATTACTAAAGATGCTATTGTTTAAAGCAGTGTTTCTCAACTAGTGGTACAAGTACCCTTAGAAGTACTTGCGAGAAGCCTGGGGGGGCGGGGGTATGTCAACACCACTGATATTGGGAACTGAATTTTAAGCTTTATTATTTTTGTACTTTTTACACCCAAAAATGTCATCGCCCACCCAGCTACAATTAAGTTGTTTAAACAAATGTATTGCAATGGTAGAAAAAAAAAGTGTTTGAAAACTTTAGGTACTTGGGGTACTTAGAATTTTTTGTAAGAGATATTTTATAATAAAAAAAAAAAGGTTGAGAAACACTGGTAAAAGTGTGTGCTCCTTAAAAATAGATGTAAAATTTGAGAGCATCTCAAACTCCAGTTGATAAAGTTTATAAGCCTTATTCTTTTTTATTGACATTGGGAGGCTACTTGGAGAAAATGTTATGCACTCAAACTTTTTAAACAGATTCCTTAGAATACTTGCTAAATGAAATGTACTGCTGCCATTAGTGAACATCTTTTTATCAGTCCTAATTCTTCTTTACAGGAAGAACTGGCTGTACCCGTTCTTTTATTGTAATCTGCTTGATAATCAAAACCATGCCACCAGTTCAGTGGTTCCCAAACTTTTTGGCATCACACCCTCCTTTTTGATTTCTGAAAAACCCTTATACCCCCCCAAACAGCAGCCAAAAAAAAAAAAAAAAAAAGGAACTGAGAGGGGGAATTTGATAGCCTTCAACTTCCTGAAGGGAGGTTCCAAAGAGGATGGAGAAAGGCTGTTCTCAGTAGTGACAGATGGCAGAACAAGGAGCAATGGTCTCAAAGTTGTGGTGGGAAAAGTCCAGGTTGGATATTAGGAAAAACTATTTCACTAGGAGGGTGGTGAAGCACTGGAATGGGTTCCCTAGGGAAGTAGTGGAGTCTCCATCCCTAGAGGTGTTTAAGTCTCGGCTTGACAAAGCCCTGGCCCGGTTGATTTAGTTGGAATTGGTCCTGCCTAGAGCAGGGGGCTGGACTTGGTGACCTTCTGAGGTCTCTTCCAGCTCTATGGTTCTATGATTCTAACTGACCAGGGCAGCAAAACGTGATTGGGGGGGAGGAGGGAGGCTGGGTTGCCTTGCGCCCTCCTGGACTTTCTTCACGCCCCCCCAGTTTGGGAACCCATGAGTTACAGACTAGGAGATCAATATACTGATCTAAAGCGTGGTATACTTCCCCTCCACAATAGCGAAAGGATCAAAGTAAAAAAAAACATCTTTTGGGTTGTCATCCAGCTGTACCACATTCCTCAAACTCCCTATAGTTAAAACTCGCTGACATGTTGGGAGGAGGCTACAGTAGAAATAATAAAAAGCCGGTGGACTATCCCTTCCAGGGGGAGGTTAGTTACATTACAAAATAAATCCTCTTCTGAAAGTGAGATACATGACCAAGCGGAGAGGGGTTTCTCTCCAAACACAAAGGAGCCTGTTTCCTTTCCTAATCCGATCCCTGCATTCCAAGGGAAGTGCTGAAGCCCTCTCTGGTGGGTACCCGGCCTGAGGGCAGTGCTGCTGTGCTCCTAGCCCAGTGCTTCCCACACTTTTTGGCATCACCGCCCCTTTTTGATTTCTGAACCCCCCCCCAAAATAGCAGCAACACTTGTTGAGCAAAAAAAGGGGGGGACAGCAAAGCTGGATGGGGGCGGGCTGGGTCGCCTGGCGCCCCCCTGGAGTTTCTTGACCCCCCCCTTTGGAACCCCACGTTCTCCCCCCTCAGGCGGGGCGTACCGCCTCCCTGCCCCGTGGGGGGCCCAGTCCGGCTCGGCGAGGCTAAGCCCCCGCCCCAGGCCTGCCCGGCTGCGCGCCCTCAGCTCGCGGGGGGGGGCGTTGGACACGGGGGGGGGGGCTCCCCCCTGCGAGGCCAGGCTCCGGCGGCCCCGTGTGAGGGGAGGGGGGGGCGTCCGGGCCGCTCCCCGCCCTCTGGGCGCCGCGGAGGCCTGTGGGTAAGCGCCGCCGCCAGGTGACAGTTCCTGGGCCCGGCGGATCGCGGCGGGGCGATGGAGCGGCCGGCGGCGGGGCCGGCCCTGGAGGGCCTCGGCGGGGCGGCCCGCAGGTCCGTGCGGCCGGCAGGGCCGGGGGGCGCCGCCGCGGGCCCCCGCCAGCCCAGCGTGGAGACCTTGGACAGGTGGGTGAGCAGCCCCCCCGCGACCCGCCCGCAGCTCCCCCGGCTCCTCCCCCGCGCTGGGCTCCTGGGGCGGCTCCTTCCCCTTAGCGGCCCGGGCGGGGTAGCGCCTAGAGACGAAACCCCCCCCGCCAGTCAGTGCAGAGGTGGTGGGGTCTCCTCATGGGGGGGGCTTTCTGTGGGGCGAGCGAGGGGCCCGGCGTCACCCCCCCCCCTGACTGTGGGGACCCCCTTCCCGCAGGGGCGCTCGATATCGGTGAGGCGAGAGTAGGCGACCCTCATGAATTCTTATCGGTTACCCCACTGTTCCGGCGGTAGAGCCCGCGGGCTCTGGCCCCGCTCCGGAGGGGCCCCCCGTCGTGCTGATGGAGGTGCCAGGCGGGAGCTGGTCCCAGCGGGGAGCCGGTTCAAAAACCAGCTCCCCTCCGGGACCGGCTGCCTGTCCCTGCCTCGGATGCAGCGGCAGCAGCGCAGGGTGGTAGCAATCTCTGTCCATCGGGAGGGGAGAGCTGAACTCCTGGATCTGGCGTGTGCCGGAACTGACTCCGGTTGCCTGCCCACCTGGCTCCTAATATACTTTAAATGCAGAGCCGCAGCGGGGGTAGGTCTGGGACCCAGCTTGAGCCAAGACTAAGCCAGACTGCTGACCAGCCTGCTGAAAAATGTACTGATGGGGGAGGGGGAAAATGCATGTAGTCTATAGCATTAACCGATAAGGTTTTGTTTATCAGTTAATCGACTACACTGTTACATCCCTACTTCCGGGACAGGGTCATTTTGCTAATGGCGCTTGCCTACCTAGAATGTACAGGATGTGCCGATTGAACCATAGCAGCGCTTTGATTGGATACAGAGGGAACACACAGCTCTCACAGACTATGTTGTGTGCAATCAGCACACGCCTGACTTCATGTGCCCTTGCTTTACGGGCTTGTAGCTTTAGTAATACATGTAGGAAAAACCTACATGGATAGAAACCAATGGAATCTGACAACCTTGTGCATGATCAGTGATAAACAAAATGTCTCATGGGCCGCACGTAGAACCCTGATGGGCTGCATACAGCCTGTGGGCCACTGGTTGTCCACCATTGGCAAAGCTTTAGTGGGTAAAATCCACTTTAGCAGATGCATGTGAAGAAGTGGGTTTTCGCCCACGAAAGCTCATGCTCAAATAAATCTGTTCATTTTTAAGGTGCCACAGGACATTTTGTTGTTTTTGCCAAATGATTGAAACTGTTGTTTTACACCACTGTAGCTTTATGCAGTGCTCCGTGCAGCAGGTTGCATTTGTGACATAAATGTGGAGATTGGAATTGTAACCTCAAACAAATGGAAAACTATCCAATTTGAGTGATGTACTTCATGCCTTAAAAAATGGGGGAAAATTATTACATAACTTACCTTAGGTAAGTGATATCTGAGAGAGCTTTTAAAAGCTCTAATACATATGCATGCTACATCAATATGAACAAATCTAGTATGCACAAACTGATAGGTAACCTTATGGGAGCCGTGTGAGTAGCTGGAATCAAGCAAAAAAAAAAAAAAAAAAAAAAAGCCCCCCAAACCAATAATTGCTTTGTGTTGGTTTTACGCTGTGGTAATGGTTGTCTCTCTTTTTCTTCTCCTTCCACCTTGACACATGCTTGATGGGCTTGGAATTGCAGGCAAGACTGATTTCTGGATAAAATACAGTAGTGGATTGCTTGAGATCAGACTGTTTTGTGAAGTGCATGTTGTTTGTGTTAAATTAGCAGTGTTTTATTTACATAGGGGAAGTGAGAAGCATCTTCTTTTTTTTCAGGCACTTATACATTTCTTCCCAATATGTTTTTGGGTTGAAGTTCCTCCCGCTTCTATCTTACCAAAGAAGAATTTTCTTGCAAATGTAACATTTCCTTTATCAGTTAGCATTATCAGAACATGTGAGGAAATTATCTTTTAACTGTTTAGGATGGCAATTTGGGATTTAGATAATTCAAAAGTTGGTTATTTAAAAATATTTACCTATAGTGTTCAAAGTAATTTTGTTTAGAAATACAAAGATAATTATATTCCTTTGATACTAGAGTGAGGCTGGGAGAAGGCATGTTATGCATATGTGAAGAACAGTATCGTGGTACCAATAGTGAACCTTGCAGTTCCTGGCATTAAGAGGGGAGGCTTTTATGTACAACTGCTTGAATATCAAAGCAAGCCTTGACTGTGCTTGTAGAGCGTCTCCTCCCTCCTGTCATAGCAACATTCAGCATTGCTATGATTCATAAGAGTATAAGAACGGCCATACTGGTCAGACGAGTGGTTTGTCTAGCTCAGTATCCTGTTCTCTGCTAGTAGCCAATGCCAGATACGTCTGAGGGAATGAACAGAACAGTTAATCATCAAGTAATTTATCCTGTGCCACCCATTCCCAGCTTCAGCATGCTTTTACAGTCATGCCCATCCTGGGTAATAGCTATCGATGGATCTATCTTCTTTGAACCTATCTAAGGTTTGTGGGGTTTTTTTTGTTTTTTTTTAAACCCTCTTCTAGTTTTGGCCTTTACAACATCTTCTGACAAAGAGTTTCACAGGTTGACTGTGTGTTGTGTAAAGAAATATTTCCTTTTGTTTGTTTTAAATGTGCTGTCTGCCCATTAATTTATTTGGTGACCCCAGTTCTTAAATTATGAAGAGTAAATAACACTTTATTTATTTATTTATTTTATTCCAGTCATGATTTTATAGACCTCTGCCATATCCCCATTAGTTGTCTCTTTCCAAGCTGAAACATCCCAACCTTATTAATCTCTCCTGGTATGGAAGCTGTGTCATACCCCTAATAATTAGGCGCTTTTCTGTACCTTTGCAAATTCCAGTATATTTTTACAGGCCCTGATCCTGATGAACACTGAGTGTCTACAACCTGTTTACATTTTCAGGATTTTTTTAAATATAGAACCCATGGCATGGTATCTAAGGGTGCTAAAAAATTAGACCTTGATTCTGTAATGGGTGTCGTGCAGGCAAATGTCATTGCAGGAACATGGTCTTGGGGAGTACAAAAACTCAGAGCAATAAAATTTCCCTCGCTCCATTTTTCTGAGTCAAAAGAATGTGTGTAGGACTGACACTATAATAATTACCACAGGTACTACACATCACAGACCATGCATGCCAACAATAACTGTGACCTCATTCATTTTCTTTTCTGTACGCTCCCCTGTGCTGAACTACCATTTCCTAACAGAATAGTTGTGGATATTGGGTGTAGTGAAGAGTTTTGCTGGGAGTAGATAATTTAGTAACAGGGATGATGAAAAGGAAGGATTTTCAGGGACATCTGTGAGGGCAGGGTTATTGTTATAATTTGTGTTCACAGTGTACAGTAGTTGTAATAGTAGGGTGTGCCCCCCCCCCCCGTTGGTGAAGGAAAAGATGGCATGTGCTGTTATGTGGCATAACTTTTCCTTGATTTTTGTATTTGAGTCAGGTATGTGGTGAAGTGGTTAACATTAATTCACGTCTTCATTGTGAATGTAAAATCCCATTTAATAGGCTACCCAGTTAATCGATTAAAGCAGGGCAAGTGAGGGGGCCGGTGGAGCGGCAGGCCAGGGAGTCCTGCCAGTAGGGGCTGCTTTAGCATCCCAGTTAAAGCGGCCCCTGCCTGCGGAGTGCCCTGGTAAACCTCAGACAGCGGCTGCTCCAGCTCCTTGGACAGGGAGCTGCTACAGCCCCACTGGTTAACCTTAACGGGTTACATCACCCATCAAGGGTGACGCTTACTGGTTAAACTTTCACATCCTTAGTTTTTATAGATTAATTTCCTTTTTTTTTTAATGGTTAAGTGTGGGTTTGTTTCTGTGTCAGAGTTGAAGAAGGGAACCTGTGCAGTGGGTATACATTTAGCTGCTGATCAGAGATGTGAAAGTGTGACCGTGTACACGTTTAACCATTGAGCCTGGGCTCAACAGTTAACCTTCATGGTTACTTGCAGGCTCCTGGTATGGGATTTGCATCAACTATTCGATTAGTCGATAAGGGTACCTCCACCTTTGAAATGTAGCAAGATCTCTCTGACAGAGGCAGCAAGGAGAGGCAGCAATGCGGGGTGAAACGACTAGTAAAATCAGCTAAGGCACGTCTAGACTTGCTTTCACTTTCGAAAGAAGATATGCAAATTCGCATTGAATTTGCATATCTTCTTCCGATCTCTTTTTCGAAAGAGGTTCTTTTGAAAAAGAAAGTAGTCTAGGCACGGTTCTTCCGAGAAAAAAAGCCCTTTTTTTGAAAGAACCGTTCTTAAAAAAATGAGGTTTACATGGTTCTTTCAAAAAAGGGTTTCTTTTCTTGAAAGAACCGCGTCTAGACTACTTTCTTTTTCGAAAGAACCTCTTTCGAAAAAGCGATTGGAAGAAGATATGCAAATGTGGTGCGAATTTGCAGATCTTCTTTTGAAAGTGAAAGCAAGTCTAGACATGCCCCTACTTGACTAGTCACTTACTTCCCCAGAACAAAGTTTGTGCATTGGCTGCTGTTTTGCACAAATTATCACCTACAATCCATTTTTTACACAATCCTTAAGGGATGTTAACTTTAGTTTAATCAACTAATCGATTAGTCAATGGAATTTCCATTGACTAGTCGATAAGCAGGGAGGTGCAGCGGGTTTAGCTCTTAATACATTTAAAAAGCAGAAGTTCAGTGGGGGGAGACGGACCTGGCATGAGCTGGGTCAGCTGATTCCCGGCTCGTGCTCAGTCCCAGATGCTGCACCACTGATTTTTAAATGTATTAAGAGCCTGCCACTCTTAATATATTTAAAAGGCCAGTGTGCAGTGGAGGGGACCCGACGTCAGCCAGGAATCAGCTGTCCCAGCTTGTGCCAGCCCCCCCCCCCCCATGCTTCTACTTTTTAAAAAGCAGAGGTGCAACATCTGGAACTTGGTGTGAGCTGGGAATCAGCTGATTCCTGGTTTGTGTTCGGTCCCCACTACCCCCTCGCCTCCCCCCCCCGCCTGTCCTGCCCCTCGCAGAAATGGTGCTTGGGGAAACTGGCTTTTAAGCCGGCTCCCCCTAGCACCAGCTTCTACTCCCCTCCTTGCTGCCTCTGATAGATGCCTGAAAACCAGAGATTGTGAGGAGAAACATCAGAAATTTCACAGGTTAAAGAGAGAGGGCCAGTGGATGAGATCAAAGAGACAGTTGAGCAAAGGAGAGAGGAATATTACCATTAAGTGGACTTGTAGCTAAAAATTCATAAACTTTCTCTGTTCCCAAAAATGTGGATAAAGGTCTCTACAAAGGACACAAATGAAACTAAAATCCAGTTCAAGACTAAGTACGGTAAAAGAGACTTCTCTGAAGCAGGAATCTAATTGATTTTTAATAATGAAACCATATTTTATGAAGTGGTGCTGTTTAAAGTTTAGGCATCAAGAGGGAGAATTAATAGAATGCAGGACTAAAAATTAGTCAGTGGTCTTCCACTTCAGATACGTAGCATGCTTATTTTCACCCAGCACCTCTTGAAACCCATATGCTGTTTCTTACTATGGCACAGTGCAATTAATGAGTGAAAGGCTTAAGTGGTATCTTGTGCTCTTGATAAACAATTTGTCACACCCCCTCAAATCCCAGTTATACCTGTTTGTGCCATCTACATTTGTGACTTATTAGTCATTCACTTGAGCATTATGGGAGTATCCCCAAATTCAGAATTAGCTTATGTTTGATCAATATATACTATTTTAAAATTAACTTATTGCAACACAATCTGTGATTGTATTGCCGTGCTTGGAGCACGGACAATAGAACAGTGTGGCGCATCCTATTATTTAAGACATGATTCAGTACCCGCTGGATTGACGGGGTCGATTTATCAAACGCTCTCCAGTTAACTCCAGTACTTCACCAAAACGAGAAGAGTAAGTAGGGATGTAAGCGACTAGTCAATTCTCTACTTGACTACTCGCTTCTCCCCTCCCTTGCTGCCTCTGTATTTTAACATCCCTAATTCATATATTTCTCTTTAAGGCCATGAAAATAATTTATTTTGAGCAAGTGTTTTCAGGATCTTTTCAGAGGCAGCAAGAGGGTGGAGCAGGAGCCAGTGCTGGAGGGTGCTGTCTTAAAAGCTGGTTCCCATCAGCATCATCTTCACAGGGTGTGGGGAGGCAGAGGCGCGGTTGTCTGAGAACCGACGCAAACCGAGGCTGACCTATCCCCGCTGTGGCTCTGAATTTTAAATGTAGTAAGAATCAGGCGGCTCTTACTACATTTAAAATGCAGACATGCAGCGGTCCAGGACTTGGTGCAAGCCAGGTCTGCTCAGTCCTGGCTCCCGTCAGGTCTGGGACCTATCCCTGCTGCAGCTCTACAGTTTAAATTCAGGAGAAAAATGTTCTGTTTGCCTGGAAATGGATGACAGGAGAGGGATCACGTGATGATTACCTGTTGTGTTCCCTCCCTCTGGGGCACCTGGTATTGGCCACTGTCAGCAGACAGGATACTGGGCTAGATGGACCTTTGGTCTGACCCAGTATGGCTGATCTTATGTTCTTATGAGGAGCTGGGCTGTCTGTGCACCTGGCTCCTACTACATTTAAACTGCAGAACCTCAGCGGGCGTAGCTCTTAGACCCTGCCTCCCTTAACGACTAATTGTGTAGTTGATACAAATTGTATTAACTACATGATTATTCAGTTACCCACTTCTTAACATCCTTCATAGTAAGTCGAATTGATGGGCGAGCATCATCTATCGACTTACTGTGGTGCATTATTCATGTAGCTGAAGTCGCTTAACTTAGGTCAATGGTCTGAGGAAGTATAGACAAGGCCTCACTCCTCCATGCCATCACCTGGCACTCAGAAACATACTAAAATAGACCTAGGACACTTAAAATTGGCTGGTGTCAAATTACAGTATCTCTTCCCCAGTCTCAATATTTATTAGTCTGTGAACTTCGCCAGTATTTACTGTCCCTGTCCCATTCACATGTTGTATTAGTCCAGATTAGTGACATTCTGCTACAGACTTGCCTGATGCAGTATCTTGCAGGAGATACTGGAGTCTTGTGTCCTTGCTAAACCACAAAGTTCAGGAATGCGAAATGGATCTCCCAGCCATTAGCAAATGCAAAAAAGGAGATATAGGTAGGTAGAAAATTCCCTTGAAGAAGAGTTATATATTTTTTCTTATTATTTTAGAGGTGTTTCCTTAGAGAATATTTGATTTCCTTTTAAATGACCGTCTTAGAATGGCATCTATCTCTTAGATGGGCTTTATCTAAATAATAGTGTCACATATATGAAATTCTTGAAATCACTTAGGTCCTGAAAACACTTCCCCAAAATAAATTATTTTCATGGCCTTAAGGAGAAATATATGAATTGGGGATGTTAAAATGCATTTAATTAAGTAATCGTGTACACAGTTACACACAGGGCGGCAGTTGGCTCCCTGCACGGGCTGGCTCCTGCCTGTTGCCTCTCCCCCCCCCCCCCCCCCCGCGCTGATGCCTCTGTATCAGAGGCAGAAGCAGGAGTGAGAGGGAGACAGGCGACTCAGCTTTTAAGCCAGCTCCTTGCACATTCTTGGAGCCTGCCCAGGCTCATCAGTTGACTGTGTACACAGTTACACTTTCATATCCCTAATATGAATATTCTTAAAACTATCTGATGAAAGAATAAAGATCTTCATGTCCTCAAGTCTCTGAGCATTTTTGTAGATTAACAGTTGCACATCTGAATCAAAATTAATGGTAAATTCCCACAGAATTGAATTCTTCCGTGTAATCTGATCGGAAAACGATTGTACCGTGTTCTTGAAGAGTTTTTGGTAATGTCACTAGTGTTGGTACACTTGTTTATTGGTTGTGTTTGTGTGTAATTACATGTTCTCATCACTTCCTCAACGTAAGGTAGTAATCATTGCTAAACACTCTGAAATACTTATTTTGTTCTTGTAGCCCTACAGGATCCCATGTTGAATGGTGTAAACAGCTCATAGCTGCAACCATTTCTAGTCAGATTTCAGGTTCTGTGCCAACAGACAGTGTATCCAGAGACTACAGGGTAAGTGGCATTTATCATTTTTGGAATACAGACATCATTTTTCAGCCTGTTGAAATGGCTGCATAGGAAATGTCTTTCTATTTTGATTTATCTGCATGGCAAACACTTGAGTGGCTCCTTGAGAGTCTAATGTCAGTTCATAGTGAATACAGTGGTGCAAATATTTTCTTTGTATTTTATCTGTCATTTAGAGTAACATCACTCAGTTCTAAGGAACAAAAGTAGATAGAGAAAAGAAAGAAAACTTTGAAGGTGGTGTATTTGAAGGTAGTGTGAGGTTTTTTTTCTTTCGTTTTGATGTTTATGTAGAAATTTTCTGGAAAATTAGGTTATTTTTTAATTATAGGAATCAAACATTTTTTTTCTTGGTTTGGAATCTTGTCTATGCACCATGCGCTCAGGAGAAATAATTAAGCTATGTGGACTTTACAGAAATTCAATATACAGGCAGTCCCCGGGTTACGTACAAGATAGGGACTGTAGGTTTGTTCTTAAGTTGAATCTGTATGTAAGTCGGAACTGGCGTCCAGATTCAGCCGCTGCTGAAACTGATCAGTTTCAACAGTGGCTGAATCTGGACGCCAGTTCTGACTTACATACAGATTCAACTTAAGAACCCCAGGCATCCCCAAGTCAGCTGCTGCTGAAACTGATCAGCGGCTGATTCCAGGAAGCCCGGGGCAGGGGCTTCCTGTAGTCAGCCACTGGTCATTTTCAGCAGCTGCTGACTAGGGGACACCTGGAGCAGAGCAGCTGGGGTGCTGCTGGGTTGGTCCAGTGGCACCCAGAGCGGCGCTACGGGACCAACCGGCAGCGCCCCAGCTGCTGTACCACAGGCGTCCGGAGCAAAGCCGCGGAGCACGGGGGCAGCGGGACAGCCCAGACGCGCCGTGGCTATCCTGCTGCCCTCGGGCTCCGTGGCTTTGCTCTGCTTTGCTCCCCGTCCCCCTGGTCTGCAGACCAGGGGGACGGGGAGCAAAGCGGCGGAACACGCGGGCAGCGGGACAGCCCAGACGCGCCGTGGCTATCCTGCTGCCCTCGGGCTCCGTGGCTTTGCTCTGCTCTGCTCTGCTCCCCGTCCCCCAGGTCTGCAGACCAGGGGGAGGGGGAGCAGAGCGGAGCAGAGCAGAGCGGCAGAACGCGCGGCCAGCTGACAGCCCAGACGCATCTGGGCTGTCAGCTGGCCGCGTGCTCCGCTCTGCTCCCCCCCCCCCCCCATGGTTTGCAGACCAGGGGGAGAGGGAGCAGAGCGGAGCAGAGCAGAGCGGCAGAACGCGCGGCCAGCTGACAGCCCAGAAGCATCTGGGCTGTCAGCTGGCCGCGTGCTCCGCTCTGCTCCCCCCCCCCTGCAGATCAGGGGGAGGGGGAGCAGAGCGGAGCACAGCAGAGCGGCGGAACGCGCGGCCAGCTGACAGCCCAGACGCGTCTGGGCTGTCAGCTGGTCGCGTGCTCCGCTCTGCTCCCCCCCCCCTGCAGATCAGGGGGAGGGGGAGCAGAGCGGAGCACAGCAGAACGGCGGAACGCGCGGCCAGCTGACAGCCCAGACGCGTCTGGGCTGTCAGCTGGCTGCGCGTTCCGCCGCTCTGCTCCGCTCTGCTCCCCCTCCCCCTCCCCCTCCCCCTGGTCTGCAGACGGGGGGGGGGAGGGGGGGAGCAGAGCGGAGTGCGCGGCCAGCTGACAGCCCAGACGCGTCTGGGCTGTCAGCTGGCCGCGCGTTCCGCCGCCGCTTTGCTTCCTCTCCCTGGTCTGCTCGAGACCAGGGAGAGGAAGTGCCCCGTTCGTAACTGCGGATCCGACGTAAGTCGGATCCGCGTAACTCGGGGACTGCCTGTAGTAACTTTAGTTAATCTTAAAGGAGTATATCTTCACCAGTGTGAAAAGAACATTTATCTGTTTTTACTTTTCTTTGTTTGTTTTGTGTGACAGTTTCACAATCTATGGTATGGTCCCTTACAAATCAAAACAGACTTTCTCTTGCTTGTTTTCTCTTCAAACAACATAAATGTCATTGAGACAAAGATTGTGTAATGTCTTAGCTTTGATTAGAATCTTTGGGATTTTTCTCTTCCTTACTTCCCGTTCATGAGCTCTTCTGTTTCCCCTACATAGAACTGTAGGACTGGAAGAGACTCACAAGATAATCTAGTCCAGTCCCCTGCACTCATGATAGAACAAACTATTATTAAGAATAGTGTATATTAAATCTCTCTTGTACTGCAAACTGACACAAGTGTTACCTGTGCTTAAAGTCTAGAGTCTCTGGTAAGCCTGAGTCTTCCATGTGCTTGATATTCTCTTTCCTCCCTAGAGCTAAAACAAATGCAGTGTTCAAATAAATATTGTATCTTTTTCCTTTAAACTATAGTTAAATCTGCCAATGCTTTCTGGGTTTAAAAGGGTTTGAATGTTTTCTGCAGACAGCATATTTCCCTAACTTCTTTGACTGCGGGTCAAATTCGGCCTGATCTTGAAGATGAATCCACTAAATGTATTTGATCTGAGTCTATTTAAAACTTCACCTCACAGAGTTTGTCACTGTATTGGCACAGTCAGCAACTTGTACTTGGAAAAAGCTTAGCTCTTCTGTAGTCTGGCAGCTGAATTGCAAATGCTTGCTCTTGGTCAAGGCTGATGTCTTTGATAAAGCATTGTGGTAAACCTTGCACTACAGCTGTCTGTTGTATTTGCCCTGTAGATCAAGGACTTCATATTAGCAGAATCCAAGTCTGCAAGTTTAGTGTTCAGTTCACCATTTGAGTTATTATGCATTCCTACAGAGCAGAACTAGATTTTTATTTTAAATAGCTGTGTTCTCTATTTTAGACTGTTCTTGCACATTACTTAAGAGTGGGAAAGTTTTGAAGCCTAAGGAGCAGCATTTCACTCCAGCTCATTCTTTGTCTTTTACAAATAAAAACAAGTTAAATCTGCACTCGCAATTTATAAACAACTAGGATTGCATTTAACATTTCATGTCTATGAAATGGAATGATCTAAACTCCCACATTTGCAAATCGCGTTGCAAAGTTTCTAATATTAAAATTTTATTTATACACAAGACTAATAATGCATAGTTGATTTTTAAAATCTAAGAGACTTTTGTAGGGTGTTTTCTAGTGCTGCTTTGGGAAAGGGTCTCCTTTGCATTAAAACCTTTTCTTCAGATGTTCAGTTCTACTGACATACTGCTTCCTGATTGCCATGGAAAATGTAAGGTTTTACATATATTCAGAAAATCAGTTGACTTTTAAATGTCACAGTTTTTAAAAAGAAAATGGGTGAACTTATTGTACGTGTAAGTGAAAAACTTTTTATTGCACCAACTAAAATCAAGTCCAGCATGAGCAGATGCTGAGCAAACTTCTCCACAGTTATAAAAGCATCCAGGTCATTAATTGCAACCTTTCTCTTCTGGTCTTGGGCAAACAATGCCATATAGCATTAATTTTTGTATAGTTTCTTTGAAGATGAGGCTATTGTGCTTGCTTTCTCCTCTGATCCAAGAAAAATATCAGGGAAACCTAACCCTTTTTGTCACATTTTTATATCCATTTTTATATAATACATTAGCATTTCTCATTTTGAAAATGGACACAGTGTCTTATAAGTAATGCAAAGCTAATTAAGTTTAGGCAGTAGAATATATATTTACCATTGTGCATTTATCTAATACATTTAAGTTATAATACTTACACAATAGGATGTATTGGCTTTGAAGTAATGATTTAAGGTGGTCAGCTAGAATGTGTATGTAAGCTGTTCAACATATTAAATAAAAAAGTTGGCCTAGATGGGTAAATGGAAGACAAAAGAGAATCCATGCGATTAAAATATAATAGTGCCTATAAAGCTTTCCATCTATAGGTATTACAGTGCCTTCAGAAGGTGGGTGAGCCTCAATATTATCCTCTTACAGAGGAGGAGGAAGCTGAGGTGGAGAATGGCACGCTCTCTGCTGGACCACACTGCATTGTGTGCCTTTTTAAATCTTGATTCACCTTTAAAGAAAGTAGCACATCAAAGAAACAATATAGATGGCTGAATTCTAAATTTGTGTTCAGAGTTGTTTGCTTATGCAGATTGGATATTTACTGTGTTTCCCCAATTTGTTTGGGCAGATTTTTGATCATGCACATTTAAAGTCAGTTTTTTGAAATGTGCCCCTAAGTTTTTTGCTTTAAATGGCTAGTACAAAAACTGACACTTAAAGCAGGAATATAATCCTGAGTTGCAATGCACTGTGGGTAGAACTTTTGTCTTCAAGGCTGAATAAAACTGTAAGCAAGAGAGAACAAACATACTCCTTTCTGAATTTCATTCATCTTGGCTAGTGGAAGTTCAGAAGAAGCTTTCAGATGGAGATTTAGTTTAAATATATACAGTTTGGAGCCATGGATGAGGATTGCTCAGAATACAACTTCTCTTCATTCCAAAAGCAAGTGATTGCTAGACTTAATTGATTATGAATTGCTGTTGAGTCATTTGTGGAAGTGAATGCATTAGCCTTACACTGTTTATGTTGAGACCTTAAAGGTAGAGTCCAGTGTCTTATAATTCTCACTCTTCCTAAGGGCTCTTGCATCAAGGGTCTCAATACCAAGGCGCTCTTCTGTCATTCCCTCTGCCCAACATGTAGGTGCGCAGTCAGTAGGGACAACTGAAGAATGAGTTCTCACTTTTGATTGAATCTGGATCTTTTTGTCTACTTGCTTTTCCTACTTACCTGTGGCTGGAGCACCCCTTACCCCCGTTCACCCCACTCACCCCCTTTAATCGGTTAATCAGTTAAACAGTATGTTTAACTGGTTGGCCAATTAAATGGGAGTCTACATCCCTACTTTATACTACCCTAAAGGATTGCTAAACTGTTCCATTATTCACTAATATGTTGTCACTGAATAAAAATACGCTTAGGAGCTAATTTTAAGAGCACGGTTCCCATTTAGACACTAAAATGAAGTGGCCAGATTTTTAAAAGTGCTCAGCATGCTCTGTTAAATACAGTGGAAGCAGCTGTGTGTTCTGCGGTTTTGAAATCTTGCTACTAATTTAAGTATCTTAATGGGAGTTGAGCTCTTCTGAAAATCTGATATTCTACCTAGTGTCTATCACAAAGCAATTTGAGTGTACGTTTTGTTGGATAACATTTTGTATTTTAACTAACAGGTGTACAGGAGGCCTGAAATACGGGTAAGAATTCATTTGGCTATTGGCAAAACGGCCTCCTACCTGTTTGTCTTTTGTGCTGTGTCGAGAGCTTAGTGTGTCTGGTGTTCTTTTTCACGTTATTAATGGTTTTTATGAACCAGTCGGAGCATTTTGCTATGCAGCTCAGCAGCTTGTTTGCCATAGAAATGCTTTAATACATTGCAGTCTTTTCATGAGCAGTAAAAGCCAAAGTGTGTGAGAGCCATATATTTAAGTTATGTTGCAAAACTGCAGTACAAATTTCAGTTTTATTACATTAATTCTGACAAAATAGGTGCTCATGAGTGATGCTTACATGGTTTGCGCTACAGAGCACTGTGTTAGCGAGTTTAATGTCTTATCTTTGATAAAGTATTTCAGTAGTGGTTCATGGAAAAATGGGAAATCTTTGTTTATTCTATTTAAATAAAGTTTCATTTCATGCTTGCATTTGAACATGTTTTACCTTAATTGCTACAGCCTTATAGCAAAACAAAGTTTGTATTGAAGTTAAACACTGCTGCAATGACCTACATCTTTTTTATTATAATTTTAGAGGCCCGGTCTTATCTAGTATTTAATTATATGAAAAGTGTCTGCATAGCTTTTTCTTTCTTTCTTCTCATTCTGGAACGTTGATTGATTGAAAAAAGAGGGGGTTAATAGTCTAATTTTATTCTCTAAATATTTTAACCTGATCATTCAGACAAAGCTTTGTCATTTATTTAAGGGACTCAGTTAGGCCTGATCCCCTCGTTTAAAAGTAATCTATTATTTCCACATCCAAAAGCTATGTAGATTTGTATAATTGTAATACACAAAGTTCAGTATTTTTCAAGGGCTACTCTAGCAGTAACTGGAATGAAATAACACAAGAAAATATGTTAAAACAATAAAACTTGATTTTTTTCACCTTTTATCAGAAAAAGTTCAAGCATAAGAAACCATCTGCAGTCTCTCTGAATACTTTCTGTCATCTGTAATCTGTTGGTTTAGAACCCAGTTGCCTTTCTTTCAGTTTTTCCTTTCTCTGGGATTCCAGCATCCATCTTTATTTGGACATTAAATATAGAAATCGTCATCAGCCATTTTTGTGACCTAAGCTTTAAATAACTAGCACCTTCTCTTTAATAAGGTCTAAATGTTGAGAATCCTGTCATTTGAAAGTGTTGGCTTATATTGTAACTTTTTTAAAAGCATGTAAAACCAACGGAACCTATATTTTTTTAAAAGTATAGCCCTTCTGTTAATTTGTTTTCTTTTGGGGTTTCATAAAGGTGATTACATTTTTATTTATCAAAACAGATATAAACTTAAGCTGCCTTTCTTTCAAACACAGAATGACAAGTGTTATCTGTTGAATAAGTTTTTAAATTAGTGAATTGGGACTGATCTGGAATGTAATTCAACTCTGAAGGATTATGGTGATTTAATTTCAGTCAATTTTGGAAGAAGATTGAAGAATAATTTTGGTTGAAAATAGTAAAAAAAAAAAAATGTACATGATCCAAAGACCTTTTGTGTTCTTACCTGTAGTAAACAGGGATATATTTATGGTTATTGAAAGGTTTTAATTTATATAAACAAGAGAGTTCCCAATATGATACAACAATTGTAAGTACATAGAGATGTGAACTTTTTGGCACATAGAGGTGTGAACTTTTTGGCTATTATGCTATTAGGTGTAGTTTGGGTACATTTTTAATAGATGTTTTTGACAACAACATTGGAGTTGCTGGATAAATGTATAAAATCATAAAAATGAGACCTACTCAAACCATTTAAAATGAGCTCTACACAATATAGGAATTCTTTAGGTTATCTGAATACTAATGGACATGGAAAATACTTTTTCTTCAAAAGACTGCATGAATTTTCCCTTTATGCTACCACAACAGCAATACTCAATTACTTCTGATTGTAAGCATGTGCATACATAATTTATATTCTGCATTTTCTCTGCTATAAAATTGCTTGTTTTAAAAAGACAGTAAATACTTTGTGTTCTTGAATACCTGCATAAGCTCTTTTTATAAGATGGCAAATATTCCAGTTCATATTGTGCCAAATAGTTGGGCCTATAGCTCTGAATAGTTTATGCACAGAGTGGAGGGTATTGAATAGATAGGTTGATGTTGAAGTATCTACTGTCTCTTTAAAAAGTATGATTCTGTCCTTTCACCTGTTGTCTGCATGTTTTTTTCCTGTTACCTCTCTTTTGCCCTACTGCTGTCTCATGCAATGCAGGAGATTCAGGATGGACACAATGGCTATCATTCTGAAGCAGAAGCTGATCAGGTGCCAAGTTTTACTCCTCTTTTGTTCATTAACTTCATAGTGAATTACTGTATTATAGCCCATCTACATCATGTAGAAATCATCCGTTGTTAGGTTCTGGGAAGCAGTAGAGAATTTCAGAATATTACTTATAAACTCCTATAATTAAAAACAAACAAGCAAACTACCCCCAAAAACCTAAAAACAGCCTTCTACCTCAAGCAGAGTATTTAACCCCAAAAAGGGAGAAGTATCAAAGACAGCATGAAGACCACTGTAGATTTCGTAATTGTTATTGATTTTGTATGGAAGGTGCTCAGATAGTGCGGTGATGAGTGAGAACATAACATTTTAAGATGTTATATATAAATGTATGCATTGCTTCTGAAGATCTTTCTTTGAATTCAGTGTTTATTAAAAGTTTATTGCAAGTGAATATAATAATAATAATTTGTAACGCTAACACCCCCCCCCCCTCGCTCCCCGGCGTTTTCTAATACAGGTTGAACCTCTCTAGTCCAGAACTCTCTGGTCCAGAAACATACCATCGTCCAGAATGATTTTATTTAGCTGGATGTCCACTTTTCATGGGTGTGGCCAAGTTTCCTGCAGTCCCACAAAGTTTGTTTTCAGCCATCAGTCCTATCTCTCCGTTTTCTTTACTATTATTTAGCTCTAATTTATCCCTAAATGTCTTCTAAACAGCCCAGTAAGCAGTGGAAGTGTTGGTAATGCTGCTAAACAATATTGACCTCCCATGGTTTGGAAAATTCTCAGGTTTAGAACCGGTCAGGTCCTGAGGGTACCGGACTAGAGAGGTTCAACCTGTACTACGTTTTTAAGGCACCAAACGAAAAACATGCATAAGAATCTAAAATGTTGGTAATATTAACTCCAAAAAAGTTCAGATAGGAATAGATTTTTTTCTTGGGAGGAGGGGAGACACTTCTCCTGAAAATAAACTGTGATTCTAAATGTTTCTATAAAATCAGCTGTTAGAAAACTACTTGGACAGTTAATGTAGTTGAAAACTCTTACTTAAAACAGAATTTAAAAGAAATACCTTCTTAAAAGTTAGAACTTCTGATAAATAAAAAGCAAAATACAGTAATTAATTTCTAGTTTTTGTCATGTCTGATTGTGTATGAAATAATGTTGAAGTTCTTATAAAGATTTGGTTAAAAATGTACCTGTATGCCATTCATAGTGTAAAATTCTGCCTTATTCATTAAGCTTTTCTGCAAAGTGTGTGCCCTTGAAGAGAAAAGTGCTCTTCCATGTGAGACTGAGCAGATGAAGTGGCTTCATAATAAATTATTAGATTCTTACTGCTTTCATTCAAAAGGCATTTATGGATATTCTGTGCACTATACAGAAAAATTGTACGTATTAGTATGTCCAAAAATGCTTGGTTACCTGGAAATATAAATATTGTTCCTACTTTATTTTATACTAGAGAATTTACCCAGTATTACTTGGGTCCTTAACTTAAATAATTTTTTTTCATTTAAATCATTGCTCTGGGATGGGTCTGGGGATGAGGGGTTCAGTAAGCAAGCTGCCCCAGAGAGAGAGGACAGCACCAGCCCTCTGTCACTGCAGTAGCTTTGAGACAAGTGAAAAGTTCCTGTCCATGGATGCTGCAGCTGAGGGAGGTGTGCTTGTCCTCAGGCTGAAAGATAGACAGACAGGCAAACAAATACAGCTGTTCCTTTCTCCACCACTGCTGCCTGCTGTTCTGGCCCCCATCTCTGGCCCCTTGCTACCTCTCACCCCCCACCCCGTGGACAGTATAACTGTCTCTATTAGCATACCCCTCCCTTTCCGTTTTATGAGAAACAATCCTATTTTGAGCACATCCTGTTGTCCTGGCACAAGCAAGCCCTTATCTTGCTTTAATATATGATCAGCATATCTAATTTGGTGGTCCTAGCTCTTACCATTCAGGACAAGGGTGGGCAATAATTTTTGCCCAGGGGCCACTTAAAAATTTTGTGAAGTAGTCACGGGCCACCCAGGAAGGGGTGGGGCCTAAACGAGAAGGGGTGGGGCTAGCCCACCCCCAGACCATGATTGGTTTGGGGGTGGGGAATCCCCTTTGCCCCCCCTTCCCACTAGGCACCCATGCCCTGGAAGAGGCTTGGCATGCTCCCCCACCCTCAGGCCAATTGCGGCAGGGGAGTGCAGGAAGTCTCCTCCCGCCCTGCGAGGAGCACGTGGCACTTTGAAGGGCTGGGGCAAGGCGAAGGAAGCTTCACGCAGTTCTCCCGCCCCAGACCCTGATTGGCGTGAAGCCTCCGCTTCTCTGCCCCCCCACCGCCGCCCTGAGAGCAACGCACAGCGCTTCAAAGTGCCACGTGCTCCTGGCAGGGCAGGAGGAGGCTTCACCTGCTCCCCTGCCCCAGGCCAGTTAAGGCCTGGAAGCAGGGGAGCACGCGAAGCCTTCTCAGCTTTCTCCCTGCCATGCACTGCGCGCAGGGCAGGGGCAGAGCAGAGAAGGCTTCTGGCTTTCACCCGCCCCCAGGATCTAATTGTGGCCTGTGGAGGCCCTTTTGCCCACCCCTGATTTAGGAGGAGTTCTTGAACAAACGGACTCACGGACAGATGGACACACAGACAGATACACAAACTCTCTCAAATATATAGGAGAGTCTAACTTTTATACCAAACACTTAAAATGGAAATCTTAAACTCTCACTAAACTTCCTGAGTGTTTTCCGTTCCCTGTATGATCACTGAAAATCTTGTCAACCCTTAGATTCTCCACTAAAATCTTCAAAAAATGGTAAACATGAGCAGAAAACTAAAGCCCCTTCGTTGCACTATTTAAGGAGGAGGCCATTCACCTGAGCATTAACTTTTAAATGAAGTCCTTAATTTTATGTTGACCGACTTTTTGAGACTATCTAGAAAATAATGTGGCATCAAACTATCATCTGAATTTTTAGTTCTATCATTTTCATAAAATAACTGTCAGACCAAGTAGTATTTAAAACAATGATACCTTTTCAAGTAGGGTATAATAGAATGTATGTCTAATTTGTGTGTGTGTGTGTGTGTGTGTGTGTGTGTGTGTGTGTGTGTGTGTATATGGTTTGATATTTCATTGCTAAGTAAAATAAACATTTTCATACAATTCTGATATTAAAATATCTAAGATTTAATTAAGGTGTTCAGAAATAAAGAATATAAAAGTTTTTAAATAAAATACTTTAAAACAATCTTGAGTAGATGATAACCCAATACCACAAATTTTATCTATAAAAGAGTAGACTAATTTTTGGCCTAATTTTGGGCTGATTGGTATGGCTCATATTTTTGTGTGCTATATGTGTAGCTAGCATGTCAAACTAATCATTGTGTAAGTAAGTGCCTTGTTACTAATATTTAACTGTCTGCATATTAAGTACTCTGTTACCTCTATCAAGCCCTGTTTGCTAAGGTAGCATTTTGCAACACAGTTGTGCTTTGGAAAAAGGATATGCAATCTCCTGCTCCTGTAACCTCTCAGCAAAAGCACTTTGCAGCAAAATGTACCGGTGGTATGCAGATGGAATGTGAGATTTACTGATGATTTTGGGTTTCTGCCAGGCACTGAGGGACGGGAACAAGCTGGCACAGATGGAAGAGGCGCCACTTTTTCCCGGAGAATCAATCAAAGCGATTGGTACGTGTAGTATTAAATTCATAGTATTAAATCCTTACATTATGAATAAACCATTTCCTTGTTGGTTTTGTTCTGGTATTTTATAATTGTACTTTGAAAATTTGCTGTAGATATTCTTAATTATTCAAGCCCAAATGCTGTGATGAAAGTAAATCAGTTCAACATAGCACAAACAGATCTGTGTGATGTTTTATTTCAACAAGCAGCTGATCGCCATAGACAAATGAACAAGTTTGGGGCGGGGAGGATGCATCTGTGCTCAAAATTTGCTCATCGGTCATAAATTCAAGCTCTTCAGGATTTAGTCAGGAAAGAAAATGAAAATGTGGTGTTTACTGTCCCACTTGAATTAGATCTTTTTCAGTCAAATGGTCTGCTATGAAAAGTTGTGTGGTTGAATTAGTATGTGGGTAAATGTTCTGTAGGGACCACATATAGATTACTAACAGAATGGAGATTGTATAATGGTAAAAGAAACAATCACTTATTCTACTGACAAGGTCTCTGATTGGAAACAGTCATAATGCCCGATTTTTCAAACTGCTCCCAAACCTGGAATTGTCTGTGGAAATCTGATAATTTTACATAAACCTACTGTTTGAGTACAGTATGTGCAAAATAGAAGGCATTAGGTTTAGTTTCTGTGAAGTAAGATAGTTTGATCTTGGGGTATTTTCTTTGGTACAAGTGATGCAGTTACGTGAAACCAGGTCACTAAATGGTCAATGTTTATTCTACTGAGAAGTAGAAATTATTTTAAAAAGGCATGGATAACCCAGATTTGGAGACAATCTTTGCTCAGTCCCATTACTTGGTCAGCTCTTTTGAACTTTAGTTTCAGGATGACTGTTGCTTGCCATGTGAGCTTTCCTATCTGACCAATGTAAGGTGCAGCAAGGGAAGAGAATGCTGTTCACTGTTGTATCAGAAAAAGGGAGATAAATATGAGCAGCATGGTATTTTAGCAATATGAAGGCTTTGAGGTGCCTCGAATTTTGATTTGAAGTGGGACAGAATTCATATATGAAGGATTACTGGACAAATTGCTATTATTCCAAGCCACTCTGGTTTTCTTAAATATGAGAAAATAAATTAGAGAGGCAAAAGGCAATTTCTTATGTTACATAAAATATTTGTATGCCATTTCATGCAGTTCCCACAAAAACTTTCTGTATAGCATAGCTGCAATAAGAAGCAGTGCTTGATGTAACATCACCATTCTCGTAGTCTGGTTCATGGTGGGGATTTAGTACATATTACTTAGAACTGAGGAATTGAATCATTCTTGTAAAGTACCATTTTAAAAATGCAGAGGACTTTTTCTTTCAAATCAAAGATTGATGAGTAAAAGGTCAGTTATAGTGGCTTTGAAATAATGTCATATAGAAGTCTCAAAGATCTCCAGTAAGTTGGAAGTAAGGTTTCTTGTATTATTTTTTTGTTTGATTTTCTATAAAGAGCTTCTTATACCACAAATTTCTACAGTAATGAAATGAAACTTTCATTTGTGTCTTTTTCCAGCTAAAGATGTCATGTATATCTGTCCATTTATGGGAGCAATCAGTGGTACACTGACAGTGACAGACTTCAAAATGTATTTCAAAAACGTTGAGAGGGTGAGACTTTAAGATCTATGTGCATATTTCTTCCAGGTAGAATCTCTTCTTTTCTAAAGTAGGTTTTCAGAAGATGACAAACTTGGTTTAAATTAAATGTAAAGTTCCACAGTAGCCAATTCAAAAGGAACAATAAAAGACTAGTAGTGCACACAATTTGACATGTATGGTACTGGATTACATATGCTTTCCACTCTAATTAAAAATGTTTTCATCTTATTTTTTTTTCTCCAAATTCCAGGATCCACATTTTGTTCTGGATGTTCCCCTTGCAGTAATAAGCAGAGTTGAAAAGATTGGAGTGCAGAGCCTTGGCGGCAATTCCTGTGGTATAGAAATTGTTTGCAAGGTACAGAATTAGTTCCTAGGAAATACAGTAGATGCCTATCTATTACTGTTTGTGTTAATTTCTTTTTTTACCTGGAGGGGAGCCTGCAACCACAACACATTGTGCTATTGTCCTATCTGATCCCATAAGCACACTGAATTTGGTTGGAATTTAGATAGTAAACCTAAAACAAATGTTTCACCCTATTGGTGAATTCTAGGATATAATGCCTACTTCTGTGGCATATTGAGACCTTCTGATGCTCCCATTAGTCTCATTTTAGAACAGAATTTTGTTAATGACTATGAGGGTTAGAAAACGTGACTTGCCTTAACGTCAGTAGCCAGTGTTTGGTTTCGTCAGCTTTGTAACTGCATCTGTTTTTTCTTAATTTATAAAAGTGTAAGAGACTTTGACTTATCTTCTGACAGGATATGAGAAATGTGCGGCTAGCCTATAAACAGGAAGAACAGAGCAGACTGGAGATATTTGAAAACCTCGTAACTCAGGCATTTCCTCTTTCTAATGGGTTGGTAAGTACTAAAATGAGGAGAGGACTGCTTGCCTCTGTTTGTTTCTCCTTCTTGGAAGTGTAGGGAAACAAGCAAATACATCTTAACAAATATATTCAATTGTTGATTCTAGATATCATGGAACTTTCTGATTACTCTGGCTAGATGTCTTTAGAACGAGATGCCACTACCAATGAAAACAGTGACTTGATTGGCTTCAGAATAAGGCCTTTCCTTAGAAAGGGAAGAAAACACTTGTTATTTCAAAGAGATTTATTTTGTGTTGCACTTACATAGCCCTGACATTGTTAGTTGAGTCTGTTAGTGCTGATGGAGGTCAGGGTTTGTTGACTTTCATTTGTCTTTAATAGATAATTGGGGAATTTCAGAATGAAGGATAAAGGAATTAGGTGTTGAAGTCCTAGTTTCGGGACCATTGTGTTGCGCAAAACTCTCACTGAACTTTGTAGGTACCTGATCTTGCTCAGTCCCTAGGCTTCTATGTTTCTGCCTCTGGGCATGCACACTGCTGTCTCCCTCTGGACAGCAGGTGGCTTCTCTCTTGCTTAAACCTCAGGTGTTCACAAACTGGAAAGATGGTTGTTTAGCCATCTAAGTCTTTTGTGGGACCTGGTCTATTAAGTACCCTTTGATCACACCTAGTTGGTACCCTCTGAGGATGCCTCTCTGATTATATGAGTTCAGACAAAACAGCTGGAGGTGAGGAGTTAAGAGAACTCCCTCTAACTTTTATCCAAGGGACGTGGGAGACTCTCGGTTCAAGTCCCCCCTCTGTCTAACCATTGGGTTGTGGGTTGTTTTCAGTCTCTCCCGTTGTACTCTAGGTAATAATTAGTTGTTGTTGACTTTTATTGTAAATATATTTTCAGGTGCATCTCTCTCCTCATTCGTTGTTAAGGGGGTGGTTAGGTAGCTTATTCAGGCTTTGTGAAGGGCCTCATTTTCTAGGGGCCTAGAAGTGTGGTGCTGTGATGCTCATCATCACAATGCCTAGCTCCTCTTGTGCATCCAAGACATAGGCCTTTCCTGAATTTACTGTCCAGATAATTTGCACATAGTTACTTTTGAGTTGCCTTGTTAACAGAATAGAATACAATTCTAGGGTGGGGTACTAGACTGAGTCAGGGAACTTAAATTCTATTCTTGGCCCTGCAGCTTTCCTATGTGACCATGGGCTAATCATTTTATCTCTGTTTCCTTTGTGTGACTGATTGCTGTCAGCAATCTCTTCAGGGAAGGAACAATCTCTTCTTTTGTATTTGAACAATATGTACCACAGTGAGGCCCAATCTTGACTGGGGCCTCTAGGCACTACTGTAAAATAAATATGGATATAATATTTTGTCTTTTGGAAACTACGTGAATTGGCATTTGTGACTTTCATTTTCAGAGTTCACCATGCTTACAGGAACTCTAGTGTGTTATATGGCTGAATCCTACATAATAATTTGTGTTTTTACATTCCTGCTTTCAGCCACTTTTTGCATTCAGCTATAAAGAAAAATTTCCTGTTAATGGCTGGAAAGTTTATGATCCAATGGCAGAATATAAGCGACAGGTAGGTTATACAAGCAATCACATTTTTATTTCATTTTGATAGTCTTCTGAACCTAATTTAACTCTTTAGAAATATTCGCTGACAATTTTCAAACCTGAATACCTAAACTTACTCTCTTAAATCCATATTTAGACATCTATATGCAGATCACCTGATTTTCAGCTCTGTTAAACTCCCCACAAATCCCCTTGAAATCAATTGGGATTACAGGTGCTCAGTATTTGAGCAAGTCTCTCTGCATGTACATAGGGACCTAAATTCTCATTTGGAGCCTTAATTTTAAGCACCCAGTTCTAAAATATTTAGTCTGCTCCTTTAAAAACAAATATGCACATCAGTTACACAGAGGAATATTTTAGTTTGGTCACTTTAATCCATCAGTTTCCTCGTGTAAAATCATTTCTTTGGATTTCACTTACAGGCCCATTTTTTACTTTAGTGCAAACCCACCCAAAGGGCTGTTGCTTTTTAAATCTACTCTATATTTGAGAGGGTTTGTTTGTCTGTGAGCAGAAAAGTCTGTCTGTCTGTTCAAGAACTCCTCCTAAACGGTAAGAGCTAGGACCACCAAATTTGGAGTACAGTTTCCTTTTATCATAACTTAAAGCAAGGTCAGGGTTTGATTGTGCTGTGGTCTGGGCTGAAGCTCCCCATCTCCTCCAGATTTGTACTGGGATGCATAAAATCATACAGAAAAGAGACAGAATTATTCGGCAGGTGAAGGGGGCTGGCTGGGGCACCCTCTCCCATCCATGACTGCCCCAGCCCTGAGCCTTCCCTCCTCCTCTCCCCCCGCCCGGCACCTTTTAGGGAGGTGAGGGGGCTGCAGCTCCCCTCCCCTCATTCATATGGGAACATTGCTGGCTGTTCCCCTTCATCAGAGAGCAGTGGGAAAGTGCACAGTTTGCTCCATTCCCATTCTGGCTGGGGAATATAGGGGGCAATAGAATCTGAACCTGCCCCACCCAGGATTGTGTCCGCTGGAGCTGCAACAGCCATGCAGACACTTCTCACCTGGCTCCAAGCTGCTGTGGTAAGAAAGGGCTGGGGTAGTCCTCTCTCCCTGGAGCAGCCTACATACTGAACCCCTCATCTCCAGCCCCACCCCACAGCAATGATTTAAATGGAACAAAACCAAAAATTAATTGAGTTAAGGACCTGAACAACGCTAGGTAAATCTTCTAGCTTATATAAGCTTTGGGCTTCATACTGCCCCTTGTCTTTAACCAAAATATTGAGAAATGCTGCTTCTTACATAACCTTTAAAACACTGCACAGAACAGTGTCAGTAAGGTTTTCTTTAACAACATGTAATGGATTTTTTTTGTCATTGTACACCACAGACATGTAAAAATCTGACTTTAAAAAAATGGATATTTGTTTTGCCTCTGCACAGGGTTTGCCCAATGAGAGTTGGAAAATATCAAAAATTAACAGCAGCTATGAACTTTGTGATACATATCCTACTATTCTTGTTGTGCCAACCAGCGTGAACGATGATGACCTTTCAAAAGTGGCAGCATTTAGAGCAAAAGGCAGAATTCCAGTAAGTAAGGCTTCCAGAATTCATTATAAATTCTCTCTGTATTTGTAGCTTCAAATAGAAGAAGTCTGACGAAGTGGGTCTTTGCCCACGAAAGCTTATGCTCCTACACTTCAGTTAGTCTATAAGGTGCCACAGGACTCCTCGTTGCTTAAATAGAAGAAGTAGTAGTCATGTATTTGCAATGTATCTTAGAAGGCATGATCCAAAATGCCTTCAGGGTTTTTAAAGGCTTCTGATAGCTATCCAGCTCTCTTCTATAAGAGAGAAAGTATAAATTGTATAGAAATACAAAAAACAGGACTATGTAGCACTTTAAAGACTGACAGTTCATTCATGCTTAAATTTGACACTTTACACCTAGGCCTTAACAAAGACACTAATTACCTTACCCATTACAAAGATAGCTTCCCCAATTATCACCTCTAATATCATTAGCCTACAGACATTTACCTCCCCCCTTCATCCCCCTTCTGTTCTGAAATTTGATTTGTCCTTTTCATATGTGTTCATTTTTTTATTGTATTCTTTGGTATATATGGTCATGCCAATTTTCTTCCACTATTTGATCTGAAGAAGCAGGGGCAGATGACCATTTCGCGGGGGCCCCCCTTTGCCACGACGCATGCGCGGGGCTTCTTGAAGTGTGGGGCCTGGGGTGGCCGCCCCGCTCACCCTGCCCTATATCCACCTCTGTGAGGAAGTGGGTCTGGCCCACGAAAGCTCATCACCTAATAAACCATCTTGTTAGTCTTTAAAGTGCTACATAGTCCTGTCTTTTGTTTCAGCTAGACCAGACTAACATGGCTACATCTCTATTACTATTCTATAGAAATACAGTTACTGGTTTTCGAGCTGAAGGAAATTTTTAAAACATTAATGAAGATGGTTTATTCCAGGGTTAGTATAATTGCCCGGTGGCTTACTGCTGCATAATAAATATTATTTCAAGACCGTGTTTGACACTAGCGGGGACTGAAAGTGTCAAGTTATGCTTCTCCTTTCTCCCATGATGGCTGAGGTTTGGAGGTGATGTGGAATGTGTGCTGTATCACTCTTAACACTACACCTGAGAAGAGCAGTGTGTTGTTTGTAGAGATTATCCTACTCAGATGCTTATATAAAGAGCTGTTCTGTACCTGGGGAAGGTAAACTTAAAGAAGAAATGGCAACTCTGGGAAAGGGGAAAGAAAATGAGGAATTTTAACATGATGGCCATAAGGTATGAGTCATCTTGCAGTAGTTCTGCCTGGGGCAGGAAGGAATGAGATATTTCCATGTTTGGCTGCATGGACCTCCATATGAAAGTAGCTTCCCCTTCTCCCTTCCAGAAAACCCTCTTGCTGTACTTAAATCCATAGAAAGTATGCAGAAAGTAAAATGTAGGTTATTTCTGAATGCTGCCCAGAATAAAATCGTAATCATTTAGAGCTTCTTTGTGTTTCAATCTGACTAAACTTGTATACTGCGATACCATCATCCTGCTTTTGAATATATGTGGTATGAATTATTCTTATTTAAATTTTCATTCCCCCTGGGAAGTTTTGGGGATAGTGTGACTGACCAGTTGCTCTAAGGCAGGGCTACTCAACTTTGGAAGCCCCGGGGCCCACAATGATACTCATCACACATGCCAAAGGCCGCAACTTAAGTGTGGTTGCATATATATGCAAATATATATTCAAATAGCTTCTTTCACACAATACCCCAGCGCTACCTGCACCTCCTCCCCAGGGGCTAGAAATGCCAACACCCTGTACCCATCTGTTCCAGCCAGCCTATCCTCTTGCGTCTTTCAGTGCTCACCCCTCTTAGGTGACGCCTTGCCGTTGTGGAGCGTGTTCACAGTGGAGGTCATGTTCAAAGGATCCCACCCGCGGGCCGTGTGTTGAACCCCATGTAAACCCAAACCGCACCGTGGGCCGCAAACAAACAGGCCGCGGGCCGCATGCAGCCCACGGGCCGTGTGTTGAGTAGCGCTGATCTAAGATATGTCATTGTCATGCTGGTGCACTATCCTGAAACTAACTTTCTTTAAAATGCAGGTATTATCCTGGATTCACCCCGAAAGTCAGGCAACTATAACACGCTGCAGCCAGCCATTGGTAGGCCCGAATGACAAACGGTGCAAAGAAGATGAAAAATACTTACAGACAATAATGGATGCCAATGCTCAGTCGCACAAACTTATCATCTTTGATGCCAGACAGAACACTGTTGCTGATGCAAACAAGGCAGGTTGCCGTAATTATTAAAATATAAATTACTCTGCCCATGTACTGAGAAATAAAACGTTATCCTTGTATTTTTCATAAAACTTCACTTCTCACAATGAAGTAATATCAGAGTGCTTCCTCAGATAGCATCAAAGCATTCTGTAAGTGTTAACTAATTCTTGCAACAGCCCTGTGAGTACAGTAATTCCTCGCTTAACAAGTGCCTTGCGTCTGGCCAGAAGGGGGTCACCGGGGAACTGCGCGGTGAGCGGAGAACCTACGCCGCTTTGTAAGGAGGCAGACGAAGCCCCGCGCAGCTGCCAGTGACCAGCAAGCTGGGGAAACCCAGCCGCCAGCTGCAAGCGGGGGGCAGAGGAGAGGGAACGAGGCATCCGGCCAGAGGGGGTCACCGGGTAACAGCATGGCGAGCGGTGAACCTCTGGAGGCAGAGTAAGCCCCGCACAGCTGCCGGTGACTGGCCAGCTGAGGAAACCCAGCCACCGGCTGCAAGCCCCCTCCTCTGTTCTTCCCTTCCCCTCCCCTCCCCTCCCCTCCCCAGAGCCAAACACCTTTCCTCCCTGCTATAACCCAGTCCCCTTTCTCCCCCAACCTTGTGTCCCGGTCCCAGCTGCTAACAAATGCAGGCTGGAGCCGCAAGCGCACGTGCGCTTGAAACCCAACCCCCACCTTTTCCATTATTTTCAATGGGAAAATTGACCCTGCAAAACACGTTTTCACTTAGTACAATCATTTTCTGAAACATATCTGCTGTGTTAAATGAGCAGGGCTCGACAAACTATAGAATCTACTCGCCCGTGGCGGGTAGATTTCAGCCGCACGCCCTGTTGCCCAGTGGCGCGCGCATGCGCAATTACTGTAATTGCTATCCCTAGTTTCAAATTGGGTGGAGGCTGAGACAGAGAGATCGACTTGCTTGTAGTTGTAAGCACTGTCAGAGCCAACTTTTGAACTTACTGGTTCCTAGCTCCTTGTCGTGTTTTATCAGAGAATCCTTCTGTCAAGATAGTAACTTATTGAAGAAGCACTGTCGTGGCCCTGGACTTAGACCAGTTGAGTTTATTACAGTTTTGAGGTACAGTTTTTAGTCAGTTTTGCAAATAGAAGAAAGCTGTAGGAAGTAGAATGTGTTGGTAATGATTGTGGTGGGAGAAATGGGAGAGGGGCTAAAAGGAGTCCCCAGATCTATTTATGTGTATGGCACCAGTTACTAAAGTAACTGTGCACTGAAATAGTGTACATAAAAATAAATAGGGGGAGGGAAAGGAGACTGTTTGTCCAAATTAACCTTAATCACGTGCTTCAGAGGGATGGACAGAACAGGCAGTCATCAAGTGATCCATCCCTGATTATCCAGTCCCAGCTTCTGATGTTTAACTACTCCCAGTTTCTATTTTTCTTAGAATGTGTTTTCATTTGTTCTAACATAACTGTCTCTAGAACTCTCTAGAAAGACAAAATTAACCTCCAAAACCTTATAAAAAAACTCCTGTATTCTTTAACATTTTAAATGACAGGCAAAAGGTGGAGGATTTGAAAATGAAAGTGCCTACCCAAATGCTGAGCAGGTCTTTTTGGAAATACATAACATACATGTGATGAGAGAATCATTGAGGAAGCTGAAAGAAATTGTTTATCCTACAATTGATGAGGCACGGTGGTTGTCCAATGTGGATTCAACACACTGGTTGGAATACATAAGGGTAAGAGACTACAAATGTTCAAGACATTACACGTTTTTTGCTTTTTAAAGCCATCTATTCACTTGAATGTCAGTAGACCATACTAGAAATCCTTTCTCTGTGTTTATTATGTCTTTGGTCAGGATAATCCTAAAAAGGAACCCTTTTAACAAGTTTTTATTTAGAACACAATATTTCAGGTTAGATAGAAGATATATTTAGGCCACACTGCATATTGTATGTTTCTTACTGTAGCTTTTGGGCAGTAATCAGTTAAATCCTGGTAGTGTAAGGTCACGTTGGACAGCACTTAATTTTCTCAAGCATGTGAATGTTGGGCAGGCTACTAGAATTATCCTTTTTGGAAAACTGCCATGGGAAATTCAAATTCCCCTTGGACAACTACCAGAAGGAACTCATTTTTAAACGTGGCAGGCTTCCTCAGCCTTCTTTGCCATTAGTGAATCATTTGTGGGCATGCGTATTTCAGTGGGCCTGACATCAATTGAGATTGAGATTCCTGTTACCGTATGCATTACAGTCTGCTTTTATTATTTAACACTGCATTAAAATAAGTAGCCACCATCCTGTTTAATTTTACTATTTGTGTATTAACCTCTATGAAGCTTTAGAATGGATGACTTCTCTGCTATTTTCCCTCTTTTTTGATGGTAAATATTGATGGAATGGCATTTAATGTGAAATTTGCTTTACACAACTTCAAGTGACTCCTGTAAAGCTTCTTTGGCTTGTGCACCAAATTGTTCATGTCTGTTTAGCTCTGGTAATTCAGCTTAACTGCTACAGAAGCAGCAGAGGGAGCAAAAATGTAAAATTAATGTTTGCTATTCTGGGGAGAGCTTAACTTTCTTACTTAGTTAAAATCTTCCATTCCTATCAAACCACTAAATATTCACAATCCAAAAGCCTTTTTCAATCCAGATTTATGAATTTGAGGCTTAAGCTTGACTGTCCATTTAAAAATGAACTTGTAGTGGACCGGATAAATTATATCACTCCCATTAACTTCAGAGGGAGCTCTCTGCTTGAGTAGGAAGGCAGGGTTGGACCTTGAGATTTCAATTTCATAGTTAAGTTTAAAATAGTACCCTGAGAATTTTCATACTGATGAAGATGATCGTGGTGGTTGTCATATGTTTAGCTCCATTAAAAAAAATTATGTCTGAATACAGCTATGGACGATGCTCACAATTTTTTCAACTTATTTGGTGCTGCCAGCTCAAACTGCAGCTTTATTGCAAAAGACTTTGATTAGATCTACACTTAAAATAAATGCTTTAGTGGCACAGTTGCAGCAGTTCAGTGTAGACAAACCCTTTGTGTCTATACATACAGCACTGCAGTGGTGAAGGTGCAACAGTTCAGCTGCACCACTGGACTGCTTTAGTAAAGATGCCGCTGTGCTCATGGGAGAGCTTCTATTGGCGAAGTTAATCCACCTCTGCATGATGTGGTAGCTATTTCGACTGGAGAAGCTCCCCGTTCAACATGGTGCTATGCTGGGATTTCGGTCAGTATAACTACCTTGCTCAAGGGTGTGGATTTTCATGCCCCTGAGCAATGAAGATATACCAGTGTAAGTTTGTAGTCTAGACCAGTGCTTTCTTTTTTTTTTTTTTTTTTTAAGTGCCGGTACTAGGGTTGCCAGATGTCGAGTTAAAAATTTGTTGAGCCAAAAAAAAACCCCCAAAACAACTGGGGCCGAAATGTGGTTGCGGCCCCTTTAATTGCCGCATGTCCTGAGTGGACTTCTGTTCAGTGCAGCACCAGTGCTCCAGGGCCAGCTGGGGGATGTGCCAGGGGAAAGTGGAGAGTGCTCCCAAAAGAAGGTGACGGTATGCCATACCATTGTGTACCGTCACACAAAAAAAGCGCTGGTCTAGACCTGGACTCACTATAGCAGTGGTTCCCAAACTTTTCAGCATCATGCCCCTTTTTGATTTTTGAGAAACCCTTCCCCCTTCCCCCCCCCAAATAATAGCGGCAAAACTTGTGACACCTCCTCCCCCCCAAAAAGGACCTTTTAAGAGTGGAGCAGACAGTGCCCTTTTAAGGCAGTGGCCATTTGAAGTCTGCCCCAGCCAGCCCGATCAGACGGGCGGACCGGGTTCTTTCTTGGCGGGGGGGGAGGGTGGAATTTATGGGGGGGCTGGGTCGCCTCGTGCCCCCCCCCCTGGAATTTCTTCACGCCTCCCCCAAGGGGGCATCCCCCCCAGTTTGGGAACACATGCACTATAGGAATGGGAAAGTTAATCTACCTCCCCAAGAAGCAGTAGCTAGGCCAATGGAAGAATTCTTCAGTCAACCCAGTACTGTCTACACTGGGTGGCATGGATTTTTCACACCTGCAGACTTCGCTGTGCCAATGTAAGTTTTCAGAGTAGACTGGCCCTTTCTGGTGTTTGATTACCACAATAATAAGTAAGTTAAAAATACCTGATCGAGATGTTAACATAAAAAGTATTTCAAAGAAAAAATTAGTTATTTAATTTTTTTTTCGAAAGAACTCCCTCTTCCCCGTCCACATGTGCCTTTTTGCGAAAGAGCTTTTTTCGCAAAAAGGTTTCTTCCTCGTATAATGAGGATTACCAATGTCAGAAAAAACCCTCTGTTCTTTTGATTTTCTTGTGAAAGAACCCAATTGCAGTGTGGACAGTCCTCAAGTTTTGTCGGGAAAATGGCAGTTTTTCCAATAAAACTATGTAGTGTAGACATACCCATAGTTGTCAGTGCCATCCGGAATCATGTGATGGAGACAAATCTGTGATAGAGAGGATACTCTATCTTAAACAACTGAAGAGCCACCAGCTATGACTGAAGAAATCAATAAAAGGGCTTTCACTGGAAGAAAATTAGTGTAATGTTCATGTAAGTTGCCATCGTCTTGTGCCATCTGACTTCTGAATCAAGTTATTGCTAGAAGAAATAAAGGCCTGTTTCCTGTATGAACATCATAAATATTTCATACACCAACAAATTGGGGTGAGTGAGCAGCAAGCAAAAGCACCCCTTTTGTTGTCTAGACTGCCCAGTAACCTGCTGTGGCGTAGTGCGGGGGCTGTCTGCTCTGTAACTCAGGGTGGTGTGGTGGTGGTACCTTGCTGGTTGCTAGGCTTGGGCAGTGGGCTGTGGGTGACATCCACTGGCGGCTATTTGTAGCATGGCCCAGCAGGACAGCGGATGAGTCACGCAGGCAAGGGTCTCCCAACCTGTCTGACCAGTTGCCTCCCAGGGAGAGAGACAAAAGGGAGGAAGGCAGGGTCCAACCCCTGGCTGGGGGGCAGGGCTGGAAGGGAGGCAGTTACTGTCTGGGAAGCACGGGAGAAGGGGATAGGGAGGGGGCTGGGATTGTAGGGCCCCAGCTAACCCCCATCTCGAGGCCTCCTGGCCCCAGTTCCTGTAACCTGATTACATACATGCTGTGGTGTATCTTGGAGAAACAATAAACTCCCCCAATCCTACTGGCTGGCGGAGTCTGTTTGTGCCACTACGGGGGTGCAGGTGACGGGGAAACCCCAACGTACCGTCACACTATAAACCTCCTGCTATAGGTTGTTTGAGCTGCATTCTCCTGTACTTACTGGTTGAAAACTGAATGCTAACAAAGAAAGGTAATCGTTGGTGCAATAGCTGAATTTGTTTACAGGATTGATCTTATTCTGTAGTCTTCTGAGTAAATTAACATTAGACTCTCCTGAAATCGGTATAATAAAGAAAATAGATATACGGTGTAGACTAGACCATTCAGTAAAAAGATTAGAGTATTTTAATGACATCATGTTTGAATTCTAATGTTAAAATATATCATTTAAAGACTGACTAGAATAACAAGTCTTTATTGCAAAGTGTTGGCTTGATGAGACATTTTAACATTCTACTTTCTTTTTTAAAAAGATGCTTCTTGCTGGAGCAGTCAGAATTGCTGATAAAATTGAATCTGGTAAAACATCAGTTGTTGTACACTGCAGTGATGGTTGGGATCGCACTGCCCAGCTTACGTCTTTAGCCATGCTCATGTTGGATAGCTACTACAGGACTATCAAAGGGTTTGAAGTTCTTATAGAGAAAGAGTGGATAAGCTTTGGACATAGGTTTGCAATGGTAAGTTGAAAGAATGAATACAAACTAATCTCTCGCAAAGCTCTTTTGGGGGGTACGGGGTGAAGCTACACGCAGCTTGTCACCATGTTTTGCAATTTTTAGAATAATGTTCCTGAAGTTTGCACAGAAAGAGAAATACGACCAGTTCAGATTTCTGTTGATGTGGAAATGCTATGTGTGAAATATTAATACACAACAATTGTCTAATATAAAGTTTACAAGAGGAACAGAGTTTGAAGCAATAGAACAAGACAAATATTGAGACGTTTCTGAAGGAGGAGAAGATTGCAGAGCATAGTGGAAAAACTTATATGAAGAGATCTTACTTGGGGGAAAATGAAAAGGAGAAAGCTGTAATCATCATGTAGGTTAAAATCCCAATATCATCATCTCACTTCACAGCCACAGTGTTTAAGGAGTTTTAAAAAAAATAGCTTGAGCTAGAATATTAAAAGATTGCAGTGCTCTATATGGGCATCTGAACTGGAGATGTAGCTGTAGTAACGTGGTTTTGCTAGGTGATTTCTGCACGGTCATACTAACTACCTTTCAGCTGAAATTAGTTTATCCAGCAAAATAATACACCAGGTTCACTGAATCTATTCTCCTATGGAAATGAAGTAGAGGATATATCTCCTAACGTTCTGAACTATTTATTCTTTGGGAAGAAGCAGATATCTTTGTTAAATCTTGAAATCAGCAACTGCATTTGGGGATTTAGTGGGATGTACCCTTTAGTAATAAGTTTAATGTCACTCTGATCATTGGAAAATGTGTGAATTTTCTGAACTGGGTCTGGGTGCTTTTCCTATTCTGCCAGATTACAGGACTATATTTGCAAATGTATTCTGGTGGGGTTTTTTTGGTAATAGGAAGGGTAGAATTTAGCTTGAGAAAAGCTAAGGCTGATCACATTCCTTTTCTTTTTTAATAATCTGCCTAAGATATTTGTAGAACTTGTGTTATTGGTTACTGCTTTAAATTGTCTTGATTGAAATGCAGTCATCACCCATTCTGTTTTTCAGCGAGTAGGTCATGGATATGATCACCATGCTGATGCAGACCGGTCTCCCATTTTCCTTCAGTTCCTTGATTGTGTTTGGCAAATGACAAAGCAGGTAAAAATATGTAATAAGATGTTCATGTTAATGTCTTCAGCCTTTTTATTGAAACTCTTCTTTAAACGTGCATAATCATACATTTTTGTTAAGGACTTCTGGGTAGTCTACTGCATACACTAGATGAGAAGTAAATCCATTATTGCATGCACAATTAGTACTACTTTTTCATCTAGAAGTGATATGAAATGGGCTGTTGTAGAAATACTGATGTGAAGCCAATGGTCAGGCATTTCTTTGTGTTCTGAGTAGACTGTTTATGGTGCATTTCTGCAGATGGAGGCACTAAATTATCTCAAAGCATTTTAAATTGAAAAATGAATAAGATTAGCTTTTTTGAACCTATCCTGCTTAAAGTTTAGTTTTCCCAGTGGTTAGAAACAGATGTGATCGCTCTAATATATGAGGTCTTGCAAGCTGAGCATTCAGTTTATTAGTAAACAGAGATGTAATTCTGTAAATTGTGGTTAAAATGAAAACTAATGTAGAGTAAAATGGCTTTTACCCAGCTGTTTTTAACCTAACTAAAACAAGCAAAAACAATCTTGTGGCACTTTATAGACTAACAGATTTATGTGGGTATAAGCTTTTGTGAGGAAAAACCTCTTACATTTTTATCCACAAAAGTTTAAGTCCATATAAATCTGGTAGTCTGGGTTTTTACCTCTGAAATCTTATGCCCAAATATATCTGTTAGTCTGTAAGGTGCCACTGGACTCTTCGTTTATTTGTAGATACAGACTAACATGGCTACCTCCCTGAGACTAAAATAAGCAGTGAGAGCATTTTCCAAAGATAGGTTTTCTTAAAATAAATGAACATGAACAGTGGCTAACCTGACAGTTCAGGGAAAGTAGAGCGATTTTCTTCTAGACTCTTTCTCAGAATTCTTAGATTATATGAGTGAGATATATTGGGCAAAATACCTTTGTTGCTGTTTCACCAATGCAGTCAGTATGTATACATAAGAGACTGTATTTTAGGAATGGCACAAATATTATTTGTGAATGAGGGAGGACCTACTTTTCTAGTTGTTTCAAAGACATGCTGGCAAAATTAAAGTTAAGACTATTTCCTAATTTACATATATTCCAATACTTACTCGTCAAATATGCTTTTCTCCTTATATCACTAGCCTTACATCACAGTTGGGAGAAAGTCCTCTTTATTGATGGTAGTATTTAGGATATCAAAATGTTACTGTTCTCACAAGATTTTACAAGTGCATTATCTTGAAGACCCATCAAATGCTTAAGTTTCCTCTTATCTACACTTTCCTGGGAAATAAACTTCAGTATGGAATCTTGTGTAGGATCTTCCATTTTTCTATACCACTGTGCTTGACTAGGACTGCTAAATTGAGTTATCCAAACTGACTTGAAAGCAAGGCTTTAATCTGAAATGTTCGATCCCTGAAGCATAGTAGATATCTGCCTCTCCATCCTCTTGTAAAAATACTCTGCAAAGAAACTTTTCCTGCAAGACTACCTTCTGCAATGTATGATTTTTTTTTTGGAGGGGAGAGTCAGGTAAAATTAAGAGCTTTTTATCCCCGGAATCCTCTTCTTCTGTCCTTTGTCCCCCAAATCCTCCATTCCAGCCCTGTTTATCTTTCTGAAAAGGCTTCTTGTAAGTTCATTGGCATCAGAGTTTCATAAAATATTTTATTAAAACTTCCTGCTAGAGAATTTCCCACTCTTTGTATACATGTATATTTTGGTATTAATATGCTATCACAGTATATTTGGGAAAATATTTACAACTTCATTTCTGCCTCTGTGGAAAGCCAAGAGCAACTACCCAACAGTAAAAAAAAACCTCAGTTCTAAACATCTGGAAGGAACAAAATCCCTTTAGGGGAACAGATAATTCAGAACAGTCTTCTCTATTTTTGTGTTCTCCCTTGCTGCCTCCTAATTTTTGCTATAGACTGTTTAGTTCCCCTTTAGTAAAAGATCCCCATATAATAGTTTGCAAATTTACATCTGTGCAAAATCTGAATCTAGACTGAGTTCTGAAGTTCCTGAACAGCCAAAGCATTGAAAAACTATTAAGGCTGTAATAGGCAAACCAAACACATTCATAATTTGATCTTACATATTTTTTCCTTTCTAGTGACCAGCAGCACATGTACATTTTTGAAACTTGCACTTTTGGTGAAATGAGATAATTTGTAATTGTCAAATAAGATATGAATTCCTGAATAGCTCTAGAAGAATGAACCTCAGTCCTTAGCAGCTATATATTTTCCCAGGGTTTTCTAGCTTTGGTGACACTGAAATAGAGTAATGTCGCATTTCTCGAGAGAAACGATAGCTTCAGCTGCCATAGGTCAGTGGAGCTCCTAGACTCTAGCCTCTGCGGGGTTCCAGGGCTTTAGCCCCGGGCTCCAGCAAGTCTGATGCCACCTCTGCTTGTCGAAACCCCTGAAACATAGGTGCTGGAACTAGGGGTGCAGAGGGTGCTGCAGCTCCCCCTCACTTGATGTGGTTTCCATTAAATACAGGATTTACAGTTTGGTTCAGTGGCTCTCAGCACCGCCACTATAAAAATTGTTCCAGCACCACTGATCTATTCACAGTGAAGAGCTGCGGCTTTACATGATTCTGATAATCATGACTGACACAAACCTTAAGTTGGAAAGTCCTCCTATACTAGTCTGTAGCAGTTCAAGGGAGATGACACAGCTAATAACATGAAGTAGCCTGTAAATCTGCTTGGAATCCAGTAGCATCTTGCCACATCTAATATGCAGCAGCCCAGATATAAGCAAAATACATTCAAGTGGGCATGAAGTTCACGTTCCTCTGTGTGGTAACAACCCGCACTTGTCTCTAGCCAAGGATGCACTTTTCATTAATCTTAACAATGTTTTCTCTTGGGATGTACAGTGCTCAAGTAGATTGTCTCCATCCATTTCCAGGCACACGCGAACTACATCAGTTAGTGTTCCAGCTTAAAATATTACTGTAGTCCAGGGCAGACCTATTAATCACAACATTTAACAGCAAGCTTTGGTGTGCTTCAGGATCAACTTCAATTCAGCATCATCAGTCTCCTTCAATTGAGAAATGTTCTGTAGCTTTCTTCAAATACTTCAGTAACTGAAATAAATAATGAAATCCAACAGCACCTGATGACAGATTCCAATGGAGTGGATACTTTCTCAGAATTAGTGGATTGGTGGAAAATGAAATTTTCACTTGGGGAATTTTTCTATATGAATCTTCAAGTAGACACTAACGAGCTTGGAAATTGAGAGGAAAGAATTTTTAGGTCAGTGATTTTTCAGCAACAACAGTAGAAGCTTTACAGTGTAGGTACATCAGCTTCCTGATAGATATGGAGTTCTGCCCAAAGATGGGGTTTCAGTAGTACAGTAAAACTCCAGTGGTCCGGCATCCAATGGTCCAGCACTCCTGATGGTCTGGCACCATCTGGAACCCGGAAGTGCTCCAGGCAGCCGGGCAATTGGAGCTGCTCTGCCCCAGACTTCCCGGAGTCAGCTGCTGGTCAGTTTCAAAAGCGGCTGACTTGGGGAAGTCTGGGGCAGAGCAGCTGGGGTGCTGCCGGATTGGTTCCGCAGCGCCGAGGGGCACATCCCTCCCCCCACTCCACCCCAGACCGCTCATAGCCCCCCTTCCGATAGTCTGGCATATCTGATAATCCAGCACCCCCGGGTCCTAAAGGTGCCGGATTATCGGAAGTTTACTGTACTATCACTTTATAAAGAATCTAGTCACAGTACCATCTGTGGCGTGTGGAATTTTGAATATGCCTCACTGGATCTTACTAGCAGTCCTGTTGGTATTAGTATGATTAGTATGGCCCCATCACATCTTAGAACCCGTATGTGACCAGGCTCATTAAATGCTTTCAGTTAAAGAGAATCCTGCCAGGGGAATGCCTGAAAACTGTTTCTGTGTCTCACTTTGAACCCTATCATAATTTCTCTCTCACTGCTGGCATGGGAAGGTGGCAACAGGGTGAGTTCAGGGAACCTATGGATTTTATTCATCCATGTTTCTCCAGACCAGTTTACTTGAACTCTTAAAAATTTATATTAATATTTTCTTCATAACATAGCCCTATTATTTATGTGGTATGGAACTGGGATCTTAATTCCATTTGTTTTAAGGCAAATCATTTCTTCATATTCAGAGCCTTCTGACATTTTATAAACCTAAATAGTCCATGTCATCTAACTCCTCACTTTCAGAATAAATACAATATTTCCTTCATAAATCATAGAGAAGGCTGGGAGAGTCTTTTGGGAATATTTAATTCATTCCCAATCTCAATTGCCAGGTTAGTCCTCTATGCTAAATTTAAGTGGGTAACAGACTTCGTAGGTAAACTGTACACTCTGAAGAGGTATTAAATCACAGAATCTTGGTAAGGTAGGGCTGAAAGGGACCTTAAGTGGTCATCCAGTCCAGCCCTGTGTGCAGGAGCAGGAGAAGGAAACCTAGAGCAGTGTTTCTTAAACAGTGTTCCGTGGCACACCAGTGTGCTGCGAGGCAGTCGGAGGTGTGCTTCGGAGAATAACAGAATTCAAAATGGCCACCTTTAAAGGGGGCAGGTGACCTTTTTTTCTCAATCCCCCTCTCCTTCCCCCCGACTGACCTTTTTTTTCTCCTCAACAAAAAAATCCTTGATGGTCCCCATTTAAAAAAAAAATTGTTTGATGTTCCTCGGTCTTAAAAAGTTTAAGAAACACTGACCTAGAGCATCTCTGAGAGGTGTTTGTCCAACCTATTTTTAAAAACCTGTAGTGATGATGATTCTACAGCCTCTTTTGGAAGCTGCTTCCAAAGCTTAATTACCTTTCTAGTTAGAGAGCTTTTTCTAATATCTAACCTAAATCTCCCTTGCTACAAATTAAGCTCATTACTACTTGTCCTGTGTTCAGGAGACATGGTGAACAGCTGATCATTGTCCTCTTTGTAAAAGCCCTTAACATATTTGAAGCCTGTTATCAGGTCCTCACCGTGGTCTTTTGTTGAGATCAAACATGTCTAGTTTTTTTAACCTTTCCCAATAGGTCAGGTTTTCTGAGCCCTTTTATCAGTTGGGTTGCTTTCCTTTGGACCAGTTTATCCACATCTGTCCTACAGTGTGACACCTCCTCTGCTCCCAAATTGCAGATACTATTCTGTGCCATTGGAGTCCAGTGCTGTATAGTGCTGTACAGTTATTTCATGTATCTTACACACAATGTGCCTACTAATACAGATCCCCAATGATATTAGTTTTATTTGCAACTGCCTCCTGTTGATTCGTATTCAATTTGTGATCCACTCTAACACCCAGATTCTTTGCAGCACAACTACCCACATGTTTTTGATGTTTTTTTCTTCCTCACTGTAGTACTTAACATTTGTCTTTTGCTGAATTTCATCTTGTTGATCTCAGAAGAAGTCTCTTAATTTGTCAAGGTCATTTTGAATTCTAATTCTGTTCTCCAAAGTGTTTCTAACCCCTTACAATTTGGTATCCCCATAAATTTTGTAAGCATATTCATCACCCCATTCTCTAAGAAAATATTGAACAGTACCCAGGGCTGTCCCTGTGAGACCCCTGTTTGACACTGAACCTTTTGAAAACCACTCCTTGAGTGTGGTCTTTCAATCATTTTTGCACCCATTTGATAGTAATTTAATCTGGGCTCCATTTTTCTAGTTTACTTATGAGACTGTTGTGGGACTCTGTCAAAGGCCTTACTAAAATCAAGATATATCGCCTCTTCTTCTCCCTAACCACTAGGCCACCAACCCTGTCAAAGAAGAAAATCAGGTTAATTTGTCATGATTGATGGTTGACAAATCCTTTTTGGATATTCCTATAATCCTATTAACCTCTAAATGCTTACAAACTGATTGTTTAATAATTTGTTCCAGTGTCTTTCCACATACTAAACTTAGGCTGACTGGTCTAGAATTACTTTTTAAAAAGATAGTGTGACAGTGGGCGGTGCCCACGAAAGCTCGTGATCCCATCTACATGTTTTGTTAGTTTATAAAGTGCTACCAAACCATGTGTTGTTTTTTAAGTTTATCCTGTACAGACTAACTTGTCTACCCCCTGAAGAGTCTGAACAGAAGGCTATAAAAAAGTAGTGGAGGGGAGTTATATAAGCCTCAGATGAGGAGATCTCTGTTCCCAGAGTAACAGGGAGGGGCTGGTTTAGAACCAGCTGAGGCAATCGGGGCAGTGGAACACCTGGGGCTAATTGAGCAGGCTTGCAATATCAGGCCAGCCTAGTCCAGTTAGGACACCTGGGGTTAATTAAGAAAGCCAGGTCAGACTGGCTATAGAAGAAGCTTTGCCTACCGTTAGGGCTCACGTGTAGCTGAGAGGATGTAAGGGCGCCACTGGGAGGAAAGGAGACAACAACTGAAGACTAGAGAGAAGGCAGGTGCTGGGCAAGGTGTGGGGAAGTAGCTCAGGGGTCGTGGAGCTGTCTTTTAGCAGGTGTCAGGGATTCACACAGGCAGCTGCTATCACAGGGCTCTGGGCTGGAACCTGGAGTAGAAGGTGTGCCCAGTTCTCTCCCCAACACCTACCTCCCCATTCCCTCTCCGAGGAAAAGGACTGTAGTTTATTCTCTGTTTTACTGTATGCTGGCTGATGATGAAAAGAGCTCAGCCAACAGTAAACTAAAGCCTCAGGCATGGTGCCTAAAACTGTGGGCTGCTGTAAGCCTCTGAGGCAAGTAAATCTGCCAGGAAGCGCCGGACCACAGAGTTTTCATAGGAGCTTTGTCACAATAGGTACTACATTTGCCCTCTCTAGTCCTCTGGGAAGTCATCCATCTTTCATACATTCTTGAAGGTAGTTGCTAACAGTTATGAAATTGTTTCAGTTAGTTCCTTAGATATCCTAGGATGATTGTCATCAAGGCCTGCTGAGCCAAATACATCTAACTTATTTAAATGTTCTTTAACTTGATTTTTCCCTGTTTTGGCTTGTGTTGTTTCCCCTTGTGGTTAATATTAATTAAGTTGAGTATTTGGTCACCACCTTTGCAGTAAAGACTGAAGCAAAATAGACATTAAATGGGTTAGCGCTCCTCCCCTGCTAAGTAGAGACCCTACACTTCTCTTTCTTTCTTTTGCGCCTAATGTATTTATAGATCATCTTCTTATTGCCTTTGACAGTCTTTGTTAGGTGTAATTCATTTTGTGCACTAGTCTTTTTGATTTTGTCCCTACATGCTTGTGCTGTTCTTTTGTAGCCCTTAGCAATTTGCCTAGTTTTCCACTTTTTGTAGGATTCCTTTTTGATTTTCAGGTCATTGCAGGAGCTCCTTATGGAACCGTATTTTTTGCCTTTTACTATTCTTCCTATCTTTCCTTTGTCACATGATTGTTTATAGTTGTTCCTTTTAAAATGTTTTTCTCTGAAATAAAAAAAACCCAGCAACTTGGAATGTTTCTTGCTCCATGTCTTAAATATTCACTTCAGCTTCCTGCACAGAGTGAATCTAGAAAGCTACCATCTGAAACTCTGCTAAAAATTCTCATTATTGAGGTGCTGGATTTTTTGGTAGAATAAGCCACTCTTTTAAAAAAATTTATTCTCCTGTTTAGAAAGTATTTTCCTATCTCTGTAACTATTTGAGTCTGTCATCATTCTATCTGGGGACAGAATTATTTTGTCCCATGGGCAGGGCAGGTGTGAATAGTCATGGAGTACTTAATCTGGTTATTGAAAGAATCCTTTCCCATTCGAATAAGTAGCAGCCTTTGTAGTTTTTGTGTGTGTGTTAGCAGTAGTAGATACTAGAGGTTTTACTTTCATTCCAAATATGAGGGATTTACATTCTAATACACAAAGGAAGATGGATTATTCTATGTTGATGAAGATAAACTTGGGGGAATGTTAACTTGGTGGAATGAGAAGGAAGTGTTTATGTCTATATTTACTATTAAACACACTGTACATGCAATAATCTTAAGATACCATTCTACAATAAAATAAACCAGTTGATGCAATGTTTGCAGGACACTGCCAGTCAGGGCTACTTGGGCCTGTTGCTGCATGTCACTATTAATGTTAGCAGGTCTCTCCAGGCTGGTGTCACAGTTTACCTGTTAAAACAATGGATATAATACTTGCTCACTGAGGAATTTTAATAGTGTCATCAGATCTTCCAGTTAAAAGCACTTTCTAAATACAATATAAATGATCAACATTGTTTAGCATTTCTTAGGATTGTCAATGGATGTAAAAACCACTTTTTAAAAAAATCACCCTTGTTAATTTCTTGGTTGCTACCTATTTATAAGATTGCTTCTCTTTGCTATGGATCCCAAAAGTTTAAAATAGCATTAATACATAAAATCTGTTTATTTCAAGTTTCCTGCCGCCTTTGAATTCAATGAACTCTTTTTGATCACCATTTTGGATCACCTTTATAGTTGTCTCTTTGGGACTTTTTTAAACAACTGTGAACAAGAGCGATTGAAAGAGGTAAGTTCTATACTTGCTTGTTTGACATATTGGTTTATGGAGACGTGCTTAGAGTATGAAAAGAACTTTTGAACCTCTTTTTTAGTGGAATTTGTTGTCATCTAGGGCTAAGTTTACACTGGCATTTTATATTGCTGTAACTTTCTGGCTCGAGGGTATGAAAAAACAGCCTACTCTTCCCCCGCCTCCAAGCGCATCAGTTATAGTGCTGTAAAGTGCCAGTGTGAACCAGGCTGTTAGCTACTCTCTGCGCATAGGTGGTTTGCCATGTCTGTGCTTTAAACGTTTAAGTGTAGACAAAGCCTCTGTCTCCAGAGCTAACCTGGAGGTCAATGTAATGTTATAGCTGTATAAGAAATATGTTCCAAATACCCTCATAACCAGAGGAGGGGCCACTCCACAATGTGATTGAATTAAAGAATTTTTCTAATTATGATCGGCTCTACATCTTCTACCTTTCTGTAGCTCATGAACTGCTTCCAGATGATGTCTCAGCCCCACACAAATCTCTCAAAAACTTCGTACCAAAATTCCCCTGGCCATCTCTAGAGGAGTTCTGTGGTTGGTGTGACATTACCAGCGCACTGCAGAATGGCACATCCTTTGAGCCAGGATTTAATAATTGATGACAGAAAATGTGGTTGAAGGATGAGAGAGGACTTAAAATATTTCAGTATTAGTGAAGTTAGCACTAAGCACCTTCTAAAGCATTCTTCCTTCAATCTCAGAGTGTTAGTAATATGCTTAAAATGTGTCTTTATGATTGGCCTTCTCTTCATGACTACTTCATACTTTCAGTAAAATAATTAACTGTCCCTTAGTGTTTGTGTTTAGCTTTGGTATTTTCTGGCTTGGTTGACTTATCTAATACAACAAATGACATGCATGCACCACAAGATGGAGCTATTTAATACATTCTCAGTAAGTACGTGATTACCAGATAACTCTTTCACAAATGGATAATTGGATGCAGCTCCCTTTAAAAAAGAAGAAAAGAAAAGAGCAATTTAACACACAGCTGTAGTAGAAACAGATGCTTTATAGTACTGAAGGAGTATACAATTGCAAGATAAAGCTGATAAGATATCAGCATTTGAATTCTTGATTTAATGGTTCTATTGTGATTTTTTTATTATAATATTTTAAAAGTGCAGATGAAGCTAAAACTGGACACTTAATTAAAAGTGTAATATTTAGGTGGCTGTAAGCAGACAGTGGAAAAAATAGAGGGCACTCATTTTCCTCAAATACTGTTTTGGTTATTCCAAATAATACATTCTTCACTTAACTTATTTTTAGCTAATTTAATATGGTCACATTTTGGTTTGGTCATTGTGTTTGTATGGATCTAACAGCTAGGATTACCATTGCAAGGTTATAAGCAGTGTAACATTAATCTGCACAAAAAGCAACATAGCCCTCAACTATACTAGAATCTCCATTCTGCCCCTGAACAGTCTTGTGGGAAAATGACAATCTAGTAACTATGTTTAAGTCTTGCATCTGTTTAGTGCTATGGATATTGAAAATGTTCTGAGCTCTTGTGCAAATAAAGTGGTCACTAGCTCCCCTGCCCAGTTACCAGAATAACTGGTCTGGCTTTTTGGGAAAAGGTTCCCCCAAGGATAAGAAGGAAATGGTGTTTTAGGGTTGTTAAATCTCAACTAATTAAACCAATGTGTCTGCATAAATATTGCGTATCAAATTGTTCTTGGAGCGAATGACCGTTACTATGCTAAAATGTAAAGACTTTGAATAACATATATTAAAACCTCAGAGTTGCAATCTGACAAGTCAACCAGACACCTCATTTGGAACAGGAAGTACACAATCAGGTAGCAGCAGAGACAAAGAAAAAAAAACCAAATATAGCACAGAACTGTGTTCAGTGTAAATTACTAAAAAAAAAAAATGAAAGTAGCATTTTTCTTCTGCATAGTACAGTTTCTAAGCTATATTAAGTCAATGTTCCATTGTCCGCTTTTGAAAAAATAATTGTTTTGTTCAGAGTTACGAACAATTCGGAATTATGAACAACCTTTATTCCCACAATGTTCGTAACTCTGGGTATGTCTACACTACCCCCCTAGTTCGAACTAGGGGGGTTAATGTAGTCATACGGCGTTGCAAATGAAGCCCGGAATTTGAATTTCCCGGGCTTCATTTGCATGATCCCGGCCGGCGCCATTTTTAAATGCCGGCTAGTTCGGACTGCGTGCCGCACGGCTACACGCGGCACGAACTAGCTAGTTCGGATTAGGCTTCCTAATCCGAACTAGCTGTTCCATGAGGCGTACGGCTAGTTTGGATTAGGAAGCCTAATCTGAACTAGCTAGTTCGTGCCGCGTATAGTCGCGCGGCACGCAGTCCGAACTAGCCGGCATTTAAAAATGGCGCCGGCCGGGATCATGCAAATGAAGCCCGGGAAATTCAAATCCCAGGCTTCATTTGCAACTCCGTACGACTACATTAACCCCCCCTAGTTTGAACTAGGGGGGTAGTGTAGACATACCCTCTAAGATTCTACTGTATCTACTTTGTACTAAAATACCATTCTTTTTATTTATTCAGGAGATAAGTACAAAGACTGTATCTCTATGGTCCTATATTAACAGTCAACTAGATGAATTTACTAATCCTTTCTATGTAAACTATGAAAACCATGTCCTGTATCCAGTTGCCAGTCTGAACCATTTGGAACTGTGGGTAAATTACTACGTCAGATGGAATCCGAGGATGAGGCCACAGGTAGGTGTTCTTAAGTTAGTTACTTTGCCTTGTAGTACAAAATGAACTGAGCAAACACACTTTGAAATGTTTATTAAAGTTTTGAAGTAAGTTTTTTATTTTGAATGTTCTCCTATCTGAAAGAATCATAGAATACTAGGACTGGAAGGGACCTCGAGAGGTCATCGAGTCCAGTCCTCTGCCCCCATGGCAGGACCAAATACTGTCTAGACCATCCCTGATAGACATTTATCTAACCTACTCTTACATATCTCCAGAGATGGGGATTCCACAACCTCCCTGGGCAATTTATTCCAGTGTTTAACTACCCTGACAGTTAGGAACTTTCTGGTAGAGTGGCGTTCTAAAACATGAGGTAGTGATGTTATAAAGCCTTTGTCACACGTCTTCATCAAAATCACAAGTGAAATGTATTGTGGGAGAGGAGAATAGTTGTCTTTCACTAAAGATTGCTGCTTTTTCTATTGCTCCTGGCCTGTTTTCTGTGATCAATATCTGAGTGTTCCACGTATTTCAATGATGCTCAGGATTTCAATGAATGAATGAACAAATGAATGAATGACTAAATAAATAAATAAAACTGGCTTATGGTTTCCAATGTAATCATCAAAGCCCAAACACATGCAACAGCTTCTCACGTTAATAAATGCAATGGACCTTGTAATCAGTTTACTAAGTTCACCTTTTCTACGTTTAGTCTGTCTAGCTTCAGGTTCTGCTGGCCTGTCAGTAGAAAAGATCATCCCTATTTTTCTTTAATGGATCTGATGTCTTCTTCAGAGGATAAAAAATACAATGTGATGTTCTTAAGGGATCGCTGAGGATCGTAAAAGCATGGACCTTTCCAGCTACTGTTAAATTGGTTTTGCTCATGGAGGATGAGCAGGGACTGTGTCCCTACCCTCTGTTTGCCAGAAGCTGGGAATGGGGGACAGGGGATGGATCACTTGATGATTCCCTGTTCTGTTCATTCCCTCTGGGGCAGCTGGATACTGGGCTAGATAGACCTTTGGTCTGACCCAGAATGTTCATTCCTATGTTCTTCTGTTTAGTGTCTCTTCATATGGTCCTTTGTCCTGTTTTATGCTAGAAAAAGGAATCATAAAATATTTCACATTAACAGGGAGCCAAGTGACAGGTCAGTTGAACAAAGCAACTTCATAAGTTCTTTATCAAACTGTAATTAACCCCCCCCCCCAAAAAAAAACTAATTTAAGCAAGAGGGTTTGGTTTGTTGTGGTTTAGAAGTCTGCTTAAAAGGGAATGATCCCACACATCAGTGTAAGTGAGGATTTAGGGCACCCCTTTTGCACATGTGAAAAGGACTATTTGAATCCATAATCAAGGCTATGTTTAGTCACAAGTGTTGTTAGTAAAATTCATAATGGGTCACAGACAGCAAACAAAAATTAATGGTCTGTGACCTGTCCATGACTTGTACTATATACCCCTGCCTAAATCATGGGAGTTCTGGGTGGGGGGGAGCCTGGGACCCCATGGATGCTTGGGGGGGAAGAGGGTTTGGTTGGACGGGCCAGCTCCCTGCCGGGCTTCGTGCAGCACCCCAGAGGGTGGCAACATCCCATAGCTCCTAGGTGAAGACATGGCTAGGGGCTCCGTGCACTGCCTCCTCCCCAAGTGCCCTCTCTGTGTCCAGTGAGATCTGCAAGCAGCTGTGGGCAGATGCAGCACGTGGAGCTGCCTGGCCATGCCTCCACCTAGGAGCTGAGGGAGCAACGTCAGCGCTTTGGGGGAACCTCCCCAAGGTAAGCACTGCCTGGCATCCTCACTCCCTTCCACACCCCAGCCCTGAGCCCCCTCCCACGCCCACATGCTGTGGAGCTACCCTAGCTGCTCTGATGGCTTTTGGGCCAGCCACCCTGGCCACTTCAGAAGTCATGGACGTCCCAGGAAATCACAGAATCCAGGACTTCTTTGACCTCCATGACAAACTTGCAGCCTAATTAATCTTTTTAGTAAGAAGAGCAACTCATAAAAATTAAAGAGCAGTTTTTGAACCAGTTTGTCAGTTTCTGTATCTTTAGTTTTTCTGAATTAGCCTTGGATTTTCAGAAGGGCCCAAGGGTGTTAGGCACCTAACTTCCATAGTCTTTTACTGGAATTGGGCATCCAATTCCCTTGGGCTCTTATTTGACAATTCCAGAGTGAGCTGCGGTGTGCTTTTTTTTTTTTTTTTTTTTTGCGCGATAGACTTTCTTCAAGCATGTTGTTCTTACTCCATGCTTGACTATCTCTGAATATCTGTTAATTTTAAGCTGTTCTCTGTTTTGGAGCTATAGGATTCCAAGTAAAGTCTGCACATATTGGAAGACCGGGCTTGTTTAAAAATAACCACCAGCCAGAGTATTTAGAGTTTATAGATATTATTGTGTTCAGCGAAGGAAGGGACTACTTATGGCAAGTTATAAGTGCAGGCTGAGTGCACCAAGGATTGGTAACACTAATTTGGTATTGTAGTACAGGTTGTACCTCCAAAAACTGGCAGTCTCTGCTCCAGCAGCATCCTTTGTCCAACCAGACTATGGATGTTTCTGGACCAGAGAGCGTGGGAGTCTAGGGGCAGGAGGGCTGGCTGGGGCAACAGGTTTGGTGGCCCAGCTGGGGACCGTGCAAGACCGGGGCTGGAGCCCTGCAGCAGCCTCCAGCAGTATGCTGGAGCATGGGACTGGAGCCCCATAGAAGCCCCCAGGAGAGCTGGGGTAGAGCCCCATGCCCCTGGATGCGTGGGACTGAAGCCCTGCAGCAGGAGCTGGAGTCTGTGCTGCCCAGGGAGCCGGCAGCAGCTGGGCAAGCAGCCCAGGCAGGTTGGGGGCGGGGGAGGCAGGGTGCATGCTGGGGCAGCCAGCCAGCACTAGGCGATGGGTTTGGGGGCGAGGGGCCGCAGACCTCCCCAGGTCCAGTAAATTCTCTCATTTGGGATGGTCAAGTGCCAAAGGTGCCGGACCAGGGAGATCCAACTTGTAGTAGCAACAACTTCAGTCATAGGCGTATGAGCCCATTGTGTCAGGCTCTGTGCAGTCGGATGGCAGACCACTCCAGCCATGGTGTGCTCATAGATGATGTGTACGGCTGCAATAGGGGGATGGAAAGGACAAATGGGGACATCTTTTGCTGGGAACCTTCTCACTAAATTGTGCTGCAGAAGGACTGCCACTTCTTTGTTCTTGAGCAGACCCCTGTAACTCCAAATTAAAATGAGCCACTGTCAATACTAAAAGCAACGGATACTTCCTTATCAAAACAAAATCAGGTGGCCCATCCTACTTGATCCCAGAATAAATTGAATCTGTTGATGAAGAGTGTTTCAGAATTATTCTTTCTGTTCTTTCTTCCTTGAATGTGAAAGAAACATTTGTACTCAACTGGTGGGAGACCTGCTCTTGCATGTTAGGTATTCTGTGCTCTAGGCTTCTCTTCTGCCTTTCGCTTCCAAATGCTTCGCTACCAATCCATAAGAACGGCCAGACTGGGTCAGAGCAAAGGTCCGTCTTCCCCAGTGTCCTGTCTGCTGACAGTGGCCAATGCCAAGTGCCCCAGCGGGAGGGAACACGACAGATAATCCTCACATTATCCCTCCCGTCATCCATTTCCAGCCCTGACAAACAAAAGCTAGGGACAGCATTCCTACCTATCCTGGCTAATAGCCATTGATGGACCTAACCTCCATGAATTCATCAGTTCTTTTTTGAACTGGTCTTCACAACATCTTTTGGCAAGGAATTCCTCAGGCTGACTGTGCACTGAGTGAAGAAAAACTTCCTTTTGTTTGTTTTAAATCTGCTGCCTATTAATGTCGTTGTTTGACCCCTAGTTTTTATATTATGGCAACAAGTAAATAATTTTTCCTTATTCACTTTTTTTTCACACCAGTCATGATTTTATAGACCTCTATCATACCCCCCCCTTAGTTTCCTCTTTTCTAAGCTGAAAAGTCCAAGTCTTTTTAATCTCTCATCATATGGGACCTGTTCCAAACCCCGTAATCATTTTTATGCCCTTCTCTGAACCTTTTTCAATGCCAATATATATTTTTTTGAGATGAGGTGACCTCATCTGTTTGCAGTATTCAAGATGTGGGCATACCATGGTTTTATAGAGAGGCAATAAGATATTCTCTGTCTTATTCTCTATCCCTTTTTTAATGATTCCTGACATTGTTTAGTTTTTTGACTACCATTGTACACTGAGTTGATGTTTTCATAGAACTATCCACAATGACTCCAAGATCTCTCTCTTGAGTAGTTGTAGCTAAATTAGTCCCCATCATATTGTAGGTATAGTTGGGGTTATTTTTTCCAGTGTGCATTACTTTACATTTATCACCATTACATTTCATTTGCCATTTTGTTGCCCAATCACTCAGTTTGGGGAGATCTTTTTGAAGCTCTTCACACTCTGCTTTGGTCTTAACTATCTTGAGCAGTTTAGTATCATCTGCAGATTTTGCCACCTCACCGTTTACCCCCTTCTCCAGATCATTTATAAGTAAGTTGAATAGGATCCACAGTATGTCGGATAATGCAGCCTCTTGGACAGTGCTCTCAAAATTCGCCAATAGAGGTCAGGTCCCTCCCATTTTTCTTCCTGTTTTTATAGCATTTTTCACATTCGACTCTGTTACATTTTTTATTTTCGGCTGTCTAGCATTGGTAAGTATCCTTTTCTCGGACCCCTCATGGCTAGGTTTTTGTTTCAGAAGATGAGGCAAATTCTTCAAAAAGGTGTTTCTTCCCAGAGTACAGCTTCTACAGGTGTAGTATTTCAAGACATGAACTTTTGTCGACTCTATCCCCAGGTCATGATTAAAGCCTTGTAACCTTTAAATTACAAGCCCTATGTTACTGTGTGAAGGATTTATTTTGGTCATGAAAATTCCAGCTCTAATCATCTATTAGGACATATATTATAGTTTCATTTTGTAGCTAGCTAGTATTATTCATTTGTTTTTAGGTTGTGACTATATCTTTTCTGCCAAAAGCATGGTTTTTGCTCAAAGGTGAGCTTTTTTTTTTTTTTATGCCTTCTACTAGAGACACCTTATCCCTCCCTCTGGGAACTTAAAAACTTTCTTAATTGTTAATGCTTGTCAACTTCATTTTTCCCGATGACTTTTCTACTGGCTCTTTTCTTTTGGATGTGAGGCTGTTATGAATAAAACAGACATCTTGAGAACTCTAAGTTATTATTTGCCAAATAATTAATTTTGCAAGTTTGTTCGTCTTTTTCTTTGCTGAAGCTCTTGGTCCAAAATACACAAGTGACACTGTTTGTAAACAAAAGTATCAAATTAGATGATTTTTTTCCCCATAGCACTTCAGAGTTGCATCAGCTAGAACAGAGCCAATCCAGTATGACAACTCATTTGTTCCTAGCACTATGTTTTCAGTGAGAGCTGTCAATGTACTTGATTTTGTACAAAACTCAAAAGATAGCACTCTCGCTGACAGAGAGCGCTTGTAGTGTAGGCACAGTTGGTGGTGCTGCCGATAGTTAGGGTTGCTTGACACTTCCCACTGTGGGAACCTGTATTTAGTCTCTTACAACTTTGCTGGAATTTTTGATACTCTATATCTATCCCAGACGGAATTTTTCCAGTGCGACCTCTGCATCTGGTAGCCTTCATTTGGCACTTTGTGGGCATGTATGATGTCTGATCATATTAAATACTATTTTTTTCCACAGCACCATACCTTATTGAGTGCCTAGGCTGGATCTGCTCTGCAAATGCTGTTGGATAGTGAGAAGCTGTTTGTTTGTAGGACGGCTGCCTCATTCCTTGCAGAAGTTGGAAAGAGTATGAGAAAAGGTGGTCTCATGGTAGAAGCATCTGAATGTTGTGGCCCTGGAAAATCTGAATCTGTCCTGGCCTCTGAAGCAGACTTCCCATGTGACGCTGGGCAGGGCACTCAGCATCAAAGGTGGCCAGGCCACGAATTATGTGCTTGTTGTGTGTGTGTGTGGGGCGGGGAGGTTTACTACTCTGGATTGTGATTTGCAGAAGAGTTAAGCATTTACATCTGCAACTGAAATCAGAGGGAGCAGTGTGAACACAACACAAAAGTGCCGTGGGATGCTAATTGCTATGAAAAATCAGGTGCTCAAAATCTCAAATTGGGCATCCAAAATTAGTGGACACATTCAGCCTTAATCACATAGTGCCTCAGTTTCCCATCTGTGAAACAGGGATAGTTCTACTACCTCACCTCACCAGGGTGCTGTGAAAATAAATGTATTGATTTTTGTGAAGCCTGTAGGTACAATAGTGGTGAGCACTAGAGAGAAGTCCACGAGAAAGTGAACAATTCTGCCTCCAGAGTAGGGTTACAGTAGTGTACAATAAATAAGACCAAGGGCCACATATGGTGGCACTTATTGTGCACTGAATAAGGCATGGGTCTTGTGAAAAAACCAGTATGTGATCATATAATTCCAGGCTGTCCTAATGTCTATAGTTACTAGCTGCCATCTTCCAACTTTGGAATGCTTGACTTTGCAATCCTACTGTTATTTTATCACAGTCTTCTAGGTGTAACTCTAAACCAGTGATCTCCAACCTTTTTAAACACAAGATCACTGTTTTAATGTAAGTGCAATCCAGTATCTACTTCAACCCAAATACCCTTGCCCCTGCTCACTCCATCCTCCCTTCCTTTCACTAGGCCGGGGCAGAGGGTTGGGCACAGGCTCTGGTCTTGGAGTGTGAGAGGGGCTCTGAGCTAAGCCTGGGTCAGGGGGTTGAAATAGATGTGGGGGTTTAGAGTACAGGCTCGTAAGGGAGTTTGGGTCCAGGGGGCTCAGGGCTAGGGCTCTGGGTGTAGTAGGGGGTTCATGACTGGGGTAGGGGTTCAGAGCTGGCTCTAGCTGGGAACTGCTTACCTCAGGGTGTTCCTGGGTGCAGTGTGCTTAACGCAGGCTGGCCCTGGCCCACTCTCAAAAGCAGCTAGCAAACTCTCCATCCAAAGCCCTGTGCCCTCCCTCTGTTCTGTGGAGACAGAATACAAGGTGGGAGGGGGGCATCCTGACATCGGTACCACCTCTCCCTTCCCTGCTCTGCACACCAAGCGGGAGGCTCCTGGGGGTGGGGACAGTCTCTTAGGCAAAGGGCAGGAAATGTGCAGCAGTGCGGGGAGATGCAGCTGAAGTGCCGGCACGTGATCGCCTCTTGGCCCAACCAGTCAAGATCACCAGTCAGGAGCTCCAGACCTACCGGTAGATCCCGAGCGACTGGTTGCTGACCACAGCTCTAAACAGACTATAGCTTGTAGGGGCATTTCTCTGCGCCCACCAAGTGCTCAGGGCTGGCCTGGCCCCGGGCACGTGGCGCATGCGCGGTGCCGGAGCCGCCCCGGGCGCGTGGCGCATGGTGAGCGCCGGCCCCGGGCGCGCGGCGCTTGCGGGGGGAGGAAGCGCTAGCACCGGCTCCGGGCGCGCGGCGCTTGGGAGGAGGGAGGGGGTAAAGAGCGCCGGCGCTTGGGGGAGGGGGGAAGGGGGGAGAGAGCGCCAGCGCCGGCCCCGGGCGCGCGGCGCTTGATGGGAGAGCGCCGGCCCCCGGAATGCGGCTATGGGGGGGCCCCGCCCCCGGCTATGGGGGGGCCCCGCCCCCGCCTCCCCCCCCCCCCCCGGCGCCCGGCGGGCGAACGGCCATGCCCCCTGGCGCCCGGCAACCCCAAAAGGTTGGGGACCACTGTTGTAGAGTAACAGCCAGACATGGCATTGAGTTAATGGCGTGCCATCGTCTTTACCCAGGGCTGCCAGTTCACAGAGAGACCCTGTGAACTGCAGCCGTCCACCCTCCAGCCCCATGCTCAGTTGAGCAGACATGTCCGTTCTGAATAGCTTTGTAATTGGGTGTGAATCTGTGCCCATAAAACTGCGACCTACCTAGCTGCAGAGGTAAAAGACTAATGCGTTAACAACTTTTGTCACTTGATCCTGCCTTCGTTTCCATTTCTTCTTTTCTTTCCAACCACTCCTCAAACGCTCAGCCCCAGCTTTTAAACCTGTACAATAACTTCCAAGATCCACAAGTCAGTTTACAACAATACGTTTCGCATTCTCTAGTGACTACTTTTCATTTTGGCTTTGTGTCGTTGACACAACTTTATAAATGTCATTAGACGCTGTTTAAGTCTTGGTTACTATTGAAAAATACCGCTCTCATCGTGGTAGTTGGACTTTACATGTAAGTATGTAGTTGGCTAGGATTTTAAAAGCAGCTCTATCAGACTTCCTGTTCTTTTGTGATGAAGAAAAAAAGGAACTGAAAAACATTGTCATCTTGCAGCACAAAGAGAGAGTACGTTTTTGAAAAACTGACTGATATAGTCTGAATCAAGCAATGAATTTAAAATAGTCATTTTCCTCTGCAGCCTTTCGTCCCTGTCACTAAAATAGATAAAGTATGCTCATGGAACAAGAAGAAGTGCATTCACAGCTGAACAATTTTCAAGTGAATGACTGTCCTTGAGCTCGTACAACAATACAAACTAGATATCCATCCAATTAAGAACTGGTGGTACTGTAAGTGAATAGCTATTATGACTTAGTTTATACAAAGCCTTGCAAATACTGTTATCCAACAGTACTTCAAAATACTGAAGGATTACATTGGAATGAAAAAAATGAAAAGCTTATAAAGAAAATGGAGGAAATAACTTCAGGAGACCCAAATTTGACGTTTAAGAAGCAGTGTTCTCTTTTACATATGTACTTTGGGGGAGAGTTTATGCTAACTGTGAAGTGTCTTTCTTTGAGTTATTTTGTCTTCAGGACAGTAGATTCTACTGGAGAATGTGTAGTGATTTTTTTAAAAGGACAGACATAAAAAACAGAAATACAGCCGTGGAAATGTGCACAGCTAGAAGTGGGACTGGGCTTAGGAAGTGGGAAGAGAAGTGGGCCACCAGACAGTCTCTCTGAAGAGCTAATTCATGCTATGAAATAGTTGGGAGCTCCTGGCTTAAGCAAGCCTCTCCTCGATAGCATAAGTCAAGTTTCCTTTTCTCCTACATCTTCAGCATTGCAAGGACGTTCTTTGCCTTCCCCTTTGAATAGTCTGTCTGTGCAGCGCTTGTAGTTCTTATCGATAGCAACGTGTTTAATGCTGACATTACAAAGCCACTGCACACTTGCAGGAGAAAGTTGACACTCTCCTCATCTTCTCCCCTCTTCCCCAAACCTCAGTGGAGAATGTGAAAGAGAAATGGAACAGGCAGAGAATGCAGAACATGGCAGGACCAAAAGCAGCGTCCTAGAGACGTGGAAGGACAGAGCAAATCGGTCACGACACTTAAGTGATATAGGTAACACCTAAGAGATACGAGTGGGTGGAAGAGGAGGAGTGGGAGCTAGGGAAGGAACAACACATAGATTTATGATGAAGGCAGCTGCCACTCATTTGTTGATGCCACATTATTACAGATAGATAACGAGCCTCATGACTGCTCTGTGTGATTGGAATGAAGCTTCAGGAGGTTGCCTGGACCAACCTTTGTGAAGGCCATCAGCTCAAGTAAGGCTCAGTGGCCAGTAGTCGATGACGCGAGGTGTCAACAAACACCAGCCAAGGATCTGGCCCTAAATCTTCATGATGTAGAGCTGCTTGCCAACCCCTTCACATTGCTCCGCTGAGCTTGTCTTTTGCGCTTCTAAAGGGTTTGATTTTTTTTTTTTGGCAGTGTATCAGTTTGTAATGTACTTTCCAAAGAGGTTAGAACAGCGTCACACTTTGAAATATGTGAGTGAGTAATAAGGGAAACTTGGTATCTGTTCATTTCTCTCCTAGACACATCATGGAAGTTGAGAGTGATTTACCATTGGTTTAATGACATGGGGTATTTATTGGGACTCGTGGCATTTAATATACAAGTTGATCCTCCCTGGTCTGGCACATTTGAGACTTTCCCCAGACCTGGGGAGGTCAATGCTCCGGGGGACTCCACTTCTCCTCCTTGGCCGCCCCACTACCACCCAGGGCTCTGCTCTCCCCATGGGATGACAGGGGTTCTGCTTTAGCCTCAAAGCTTTGCTGCCACCCGGGGCGGGGAGGCGAGGCGAGGCGAGGCTCTGCATTCTCCCCAGGAGCTTCTGCAGCCTACCAGGGCTCCATGCTCTGCCCAGCGGCTCTGCTGCCACCAGGGCCTGTCCTCCATGACCCTGCCACTGCCCAGAGCGCCGCGCTTCACCGGGTGGCTCCACTGCCACCCCGGGCTCCACTCTGGCCCGCGGGGTCATCCCAAAGATGCCAGACCAGGGATGTTGCCGGACTAGGGAAGTCCACATTTCAGCGTTTCAACCTGTATTTGTAGCTTAGCTTGCAGAAATAGGAAGTGCCCTGTTTTCTGCTTAAGAGGAGGTCTGGGACCCTCGTCTGTGGGAGAGATCTTTCTTCTGCCTTGGAAGAAGGGTCTGTTCTTTGTGGTTCCCCCAGTGACACAGATACTGAGGCGAGGAGTAAAATCGGACCAGCATGGCCAACGTTCTCTGAAGAGTCGTTCAATTGCCTGAACAGTCCAATCTCCTGTCACAGGATGTGGGTTATGTGCCTTGTCCATCCTAGTGCGACTCCATCTCCGGATGTGGCGCCTTGATTCCTCCTGCGCTTCGAATCCTCCTGCTCTGTGGAAGAGCAAAGGGATGGGTGTTCCTGCACAGCAGAGAGAGATCAACCAGTACCTGCAGAAATTGAAGAGAGTCTCCCATTCGGTGGTGGTGTCGCTGCCTCCTGCCTGATTTGGTGCCACTTTTAATTGCCTTGGACTATTGGTTACTTCTGAAGACATCAGGTTATTGGTCAGTTCACTTAAGCTCCTTTTGGCTGCGGTATCAGCCTTTCATCCTCCTTGATCCCAATGCTGCAAAGCTTGAAGTCAAGCCTGTGAGCTTGAATGCCACAAATGATCCATTTGCAGCGCTTGGGAAGCTTTGAGAGGTAGGAGAGGAGTTGCTGCGCACATTGTTTGCTCGCTTGGTATTGTCTGGATTTATTAAAGGTTTGGGGAATCTCTGCTTTCCAGATTAGACCCCACCTCCATCTGGCACCTCAGTGTTAGCACTCAGTTTCCTGACGTGACCTCCGTTTGAACCAATGGCAGCCAGTTTTCTGTTCCAATCATGTACGAAGACATTCAATTTTGTAGCCATCACGTTGGCTCGTAGGGTTGAGGAAGAGGTTGCCTTGATGGCACGTCTCCCCTTGATGGCATTCTTCAAGGACCGTGTCTTCATGTCCACACAGTAATTTCTTACCTAAGGTTCTGTTGGTGTTTCACCTTCATTCCCCCCCCCCCCATGCATTCATTTGCCAGTCATTTCCCCAAAGCTGCGTATCTCTGCAAGAATCCCGTTTACATGCCCTGTATGTTAGAGGAGGGCTGGATCTCTGCTTAGACAGAACCAAGCAATTTAGAATGTCACCTAAAATCGGAGGGGGAGGGGAAGCGAAAGGGCCTCCGCGGGATGGATCCAGCCCACCAAGTGAGTTGATCTGGCTCGCTGAGGCCCTGCCACTCCCGCCACCACCAGGCCAATCAAGGTCTGGGGGCAGGAAGAAGCGTGCAAAGTCTCCTCCTGCCCTGTGAGAGGCTTCGCACTTAGTCAACTGCCAGCTGCTGCTCAGCTGACGGTTGTCTCTAAGCATGGCGCTTCCTTCCAGGACAGGGACAGGGAGCAAGAGATGTCACGTGCTCCCCCTCTCCAGGCCGACTGACCTGGGGGCAACAGAGGGGAAGCACGTGAAGTCTCCCACCACCGGGGCATGGGTACCTGTTCAGGGGAACTGGCGGTTCTGTCTGGGGCGGGGGGCAAAGACTTTGCACGCTTCCCCACCCCCAATCCAATCAGGGTCTGTGGGTGGAGAAGCATGGATGTGTCCTGCCCCTGCCCCTGCCCCTGCCCCTTCCGGGGCAGACAGGGGCTACTTCAAACATTTTTGAAGTGGCCCCCGGTCAAAAATTGTTGCCCACCCCTGGCTAAGCTCTTCATTTCCTTTACGAGTAGATCCAGGGTGTCCTCAGTTTCTGCTCACAGACCATTGAGATTGGATATCCATCTTATTACTTGTGTGGGTGCAAGTCTCCATCCTTCCCACTCCCCGGCGTGATGGGACGTTTGACCAATCACAGGCAACTTCTACAGCACGCCTTGGCAGTGGGCCAGCGTTTGAGCAGTGTGTGGCTGGTACAGGGCCTTCAATCCATGTGTTCCGTGCTGCCAGATCCAGGGCAGCGCTTGTTCCTCCAGGGGCAGCTCCGTTCTGGTCTCCCTGCCAAAACTCCCGCCTGCATCTGTGGGTCCTACTCAGAAGTCACCTGCAGTGGGGGTCCATAGGCTTACTGCTTAGAGAAGTGGGAGTCACTTAGCGCAGCGACTGCAGTTCTCGGAGACGTGTCCCCCTGGGAGGGCTTCCCCTCTCTTAGAGGGTATTTCTCTCCTGGGATACTTGCATGGGTTGAATGGACGCTGCTAACTGAAAATGACCCATCAAGGGCTTGAGAGGGGCACACACTGGAGATGGAGTACGCGGAGGGACACACACACCGCGAGTAACCTCTTCTGCCTACTAATGGAGCACCAGCCATTCCATGCACTGAATGAGGCAGTACAGCGTGGAAGAATCAGAACGGGGAAATATGATCAAAGTCTATAGCACAATGCATATGTGAGGCCACATTAAAACCGTAGAGCTGATTTTAATTCTGGCATTTACTAACTTTGGAATGCTGGACTTTGCCACCATAATGTTCTTTGGCCATGTTTTTGTGTATTATTTGAATATAGGATGCATTAAGTTGTATGTTACATTTGGTAGCTGTCATGATTGTGACTTGTACATAACCTAGGAATGTGCCATCCTTTCAGACTGAAGCCCAGGAGGGACAGCAGACGGTGTGGGAGATTGTAATGTGCTCTTTGCTGCGTTAGATGTTAGGGAGGACACGCAAGTAATAGCATCCTCCCTTTTAAACACTGTACATAGTATATACACAGCAGTGCTCACGCGTTGTGTCCGGCAAGGATCTGTAGCAGGTTTCTACTAAGTCTCTGGTTGGTTTCATGATTCTGGCTTGTGCAGTGGGACACCTCTGAGGTATATGTGACAAGGTGTTCAAGTCTGTAATAGGGAGATGGGGCATATTACAATGACCCATGATCATGCTGTTCAGAAATCAGATGTGCAAAGCCACTGTGGCCAGTGCCCTGTGCAACACAACAGCTACACCATTCCCTTATAGACCTGAATATAGTGTAGGAAAAGTGTTCACGAAGATTAACTCTAATAGCACAGCAGGCTTTTTCTTCTTGAAAGCCTTAGTGTCCACTGCGAGAAAAGTCTTGCTGTCTGTTCACCTGAGTTCCTGTCTCTGTGCTGTGGTACAGCATCTCAGTGTTACTTGGTTGTGGAAGTTAGTTGTTGCCTATGTATTTCTAATACTCCCTGTCAAGAACCTGCTGGAGTGCAGTGTCTGTCTGCCTTGTGGCAGGTTTGTATGGATGCCCTCCTTATGTTCTGGTTGGTGTCACCATGCACATGACTGGAGGGTGCTGACACAGTGACTAGCTGTGCATCAGAAATGGCATGAGCAAACCACCTCTTGCATGGTATTTCCTCTACACAGCCCAGCTCTCGGAGTTCCATGATTACCCAGGTGGCTCTGGAATCCTTTTTGAGCAGTAACTAGCAGTCAGGGAGGATTGTCGTTCTCTGGAACGTTTGTCTCGAGAGGTCTAGGCAGCCTAGTCACTTCGACACGCCCTAGTTCCCGTCTGGTCTTCCAACAGCTCTTACAGAATATCCGTCTGCCTTTCTCCAGAGGGTTGCCAATAATTCACGGCTTGGTAAAGGGTAACATAGACTCAGTCTGAAGTTTTGCCATTTTCTGGCTGTTTCATTACCACTGTTGCACTTTGGAGGATCACCGTGAGCTTTGTCCAGGACAGCAGATATGTGGGGGAGGGGAAAGGGATTCATGGAGTGTTCCTTGTGCCCGGCTTCGGATAGACAAGAAACAGTGATGATGTTTCCAGGGCTTCTTCAGAGGCCACAGAAAGAGCAAAAGACACCACTCCCAAACCTGCTTCTGCCAAAGGTGCATCAGTGCATTCATCTGGGAGGCCTATGCAGGCAAAAGCCATTTTTCTACTTCTGTGGCAATGACTGATCGTGAACCCCAGGCTGAGGGGGCTAGAATGCTTATATACGCACTGTACAAAACCATAGAAATATGTTCCATTTACAAAGGATCCAGTTTTGAATGGAGCCATGGAAAGCACTAAGTTAGAAAAGTCAAGAGAAGACTTTGTGATCAACTTCCCTGAATTTTGGAAGCCCTGAAAAAGTCAGGACCTTCTCAGATTGCACAAAACTGCATCCAGTCACTTTTCTGTGCAAAGTAGCATGGGACAACTTTATGGCTTTTCCTTCCCCCATACTCTTGTCTTTGGGCATCTCTTTAATACGTTTGTACAGCCTCCTAAATAGGGCCCCTACCAACTTAGTCATGTTTGACTAAGGAGATGAGGAAGCTGACTAGAATGAATTATTTGAAAATGTTAATAAGGAAATAATCACTCCAAATATTGAGATGTAATGAAATTCACTAGAAGCTTGGGGTTTCTCATGTCACAACAGAAGAAAATAGCAGGTGTATTAATAATGGAGAAGTTGACTAATTATTATAATACAAATACTTCTCTTGTTACACCCCCAGATGCCAATTCATCAGAATCTGAAGGAACTACTTGCCATCAGAGCTGAGCTCCAGAAGAAAGTGGAGGATTTGCAGCGTGAAGCTGCTACACGATCCATTTCTTCATCATCGGATAGAGGGTCCTCTCCTTCTCACTCAGCCACACCAGTGCGCACTTCTGTCTGATGTGCAGCAAAAGCCATGTAAAACTGTTCATGTCAGGTGATCTGCATTTATCTGCCTAGAGACTGGTGGAATATTTTTCCTGTCTCCCAAGGATTGTGAGTGACATAATTGCTATGAATCTACATGCCTTATTCTTTTGTGTCTGTTTCTGTTATGATGAGGCCAAAAAGAGCTTCAATAGTTGTGATGATATTTTCTGAAGTTGGCAGTTCCTGTATGTGTTTTGACATCCCTCGCTAAATCATCAATTGTAAAATTAACTTTATTTTGAGCAACCAACAATTTAACCATCTTAAAAAGGAACCCATCTGTCAGACAGATAATGTGTGAGGCTTTTTGCTGCCTTGGGTACAGAGGCTGGTTGAGAAACCCAAATGAAATGCCATGTAATGTTTGTGCTTAATCAGAACATTGTGAGAGATCTTCTGAATGAAAGCTCTTTATTTAATGCAGTACATTATTTTTATCTAGAGCAACTGCTATTATTCTTGGGGACATATTTAAGTAATTGATGCACTTTGAAACAGATTTTAAATTAAATATTTTCCAGTGCAGCCAGTTTTACACTTTGAGTAAATATGCCATTAAGAATGAATGGTAATGAAAGTAAACAGGATTTGCCAATTAATACACACCTACTCGTACTTGTATGATGTAATATATTTGGTGAAGCATGGATTTTAGTTTTTTTAAATGCCTTTTTTTACAAGTTTAAATAAATCTTTTGACTGTTTGTTGTCCCAATTCACCCTCATGAATAGGAGACAAACTTAATCATGTCTGTCTTGTACTCAGTAACTTGTTTTCTAGCAAATGGTTACAGTTTGGATTAGACTAACAGTGAACTATGTAAATTGTATAGTCTGTATAGTTCCACGAATTTTAAATGTGTCCTGTTATATATATATATATATATACACACACACACACACACTCTCTCTCTCTCTCTCTCTCTCTCTCCAATTCTTTATGTATTTATGTACATGCGTATGTGATGTTAAACATGCATACTCTTCATTTTCCAGTTATGGGGTCAGAAAATTGATGCTGCCTCTCCAAATGTTTTGGAAGATATTAACTGTTACAACTTTGATGTTTTTAAATAGGATCTTAATTGGTTTCCTTGCAGTAATAAAGCCTTTTGTTTTTTGTTTTTTAAATGCCAACATTTTCTCTCTAAATATTTCCAATCATTTATCCACATTTTTTACATAAAATCTTATTTCTCATTTTATTCCATTTTTATTTCAGAACTATTTGATCCATGTCATAGTGACACCTAGTTTTTTTAAAAACAATTCTGTAGTTTTCTCAGCAGGCGTGGAAGTGAAATGTGCTTGAAATTTCCCTTTATTTTTTCCTTCCTGCATGACCAACCTTTCACAAGAATCCCAGTCTCCTCCTTTGAGCATTGAAGAGACTGTAACTCCACTTGCTGGCCTTGAGTTGTATGAGTCAGGTGCTGCCAGAAGGAGGAATTAACCCTGCTTCTTAAGAATTAATTTGTTCTGTACACTAGTTGTCATTCTTACTGTATGTGGATAGCCATTGTCCTGCTAAGCTAGATGGAGGTCAGGAGACCCTGGATGTCTGTAATTAGGCTGCAATTTATTCCTAAATGTCTGGGAGTACCCGGCAAATAGAGTTGTAGAGCATAGGTAATGCCATACTCGTTTACATGTAGCCAGGAGGTAGGGAAAGGGCTGCTGTCAGCCCTCCCCCTTTACCCATCAGGTCCCCAGCCGATCTGCAGTTGGGCTATCCGCACCCCTGCCTCACATGCATTTGGGAGGAGGGGCAATACAGGAGCAGGGGGTAAACTCCTTCCTGTACTAGCTATCGGCATCTTAGCCTCTCTACCTTCCGCCTTCTACTCCTTTAAATCCTTTAGCAGTCTGTTTGATCATGGGATCCCTTCTCTCCGGAGTATCTGCACTGAACATCTGTCCCAAGGAGGCACCACAATCATCTTGGCTGTGCCGTGAGGCCATTGTTGTATGTCACTGTGCCAAAGTCCCTTTCCCGGCTTCTATCGCAAAGCTGTTGTGCTTAACACCAAACTGGTGACTGCTTCTTTTGCAAGTGTGAACTGTGTTGATACAAATTCTGTATCGTCTTATACACAGTGCACTATGCCTTCCCATGTCCTTTTTATTTCTGATAGTAAAACATATTTCTATAAGGGTCTGTACACCTGAAGCAGAATAGTTTGAGGACCAAGATGCCATATTTGTTAATGTAAATCTCTTTCGTAAGAGATAACTAAGATGGTTTTTATATAAAAACAACACTAAGTATACCAGCAGTGAATTTTATACAGGCAAAATATGTTGAGTTGTGAATTAAACTCCTTAGTGCTTCAAATTTAGCATGGCATTTTATCCATCTACTGAAATAGAGCAGGCTGTTTTTTAAATGAAACCTAGAGAAAGTAATTTGAAATTTGTTCTTTATTAGCACTAGTGATTGTGCGCCACAGTAACTGTAAAAGGGATAGTTGGAATAAGTGTAGCACTTTCAGCTATTAAACTCTCTATGCTCAGCTACAATGCATGGATTCATTATTATACAGAAAAGTGTCACTCGTCCCTAGAAATAGTCTATACGTGCCACAGGTCTCAACATGCCCAAGTGACCCTGTCATTTCAAGAATAGCATCTGAGGGATCATCCTGATATAATGGGGAGTAATAAGCAAAACTGACGCGCACTCAATAGATATTGACAAAGATACTTTTTTGGTTTTTTACTCTGGAATGTGAAGTAAAATGATCTCTCAGCTCTGCTCCCTGTGAGTATTCAGCATCTTATCCTATTCAGTGAAAAAATTATTACTCTTTACTCCTGTAAAAACAGCAGTGGCAACGCCATTCTGTGAGCGGGAGCAAAGTTCTGTTCTGACTGATGCATCTTCAGTGGAATTGTTAACTATGTTCCAGTAGCTGGACGTTCAGAATCTGTCCTCTGTTCTACCTGGACAAATCTCCTGCAGACAAAGGAAGCATGTACAAACTGAGGCAGATTTGACAACGTGTCAGAGATCCCAGCCTGGGTCTGAAGCATTGGTAGTTAAACCTAAACTCACCAACTGTTTTAAGGTGCCGGAACAAAACACAGAAGTCACATTTCAGAGCTGAACAACATTTCAAATGAAATCTATTTCCCTCTGATTGGTTAAATGTAATTCAGTTTAAAAAAACAAAGCCCAAAACCACACTTCATTTTTACTAAACTGGTAAATATAATTGTGTCCAACTGTTCCCAGAGCACTCCTCCCCATTGTTAAACCCTATCCCCTTGTCAAGGAATTAAGGCTGATATGAGACATGTTTATGTTTACTCTTAATTTTTTTAATAAAACTAGACTTTGGCATGCTATATTTAATCAAAATGAGTGACACTGCCAGGTGAAAATAAGACCTAAGAAATCTCCCAGTCCACAGTTGAATTCTAGAAAGGTATCCAGAAGAACAGGTAAGGCACACTGTGAAAATTATGTGTGTACTCACAAACTTTTGTATAAAAAGTGTTAAAAAGCAGAAAAGGGTACACTCTATTTTTTATATGCATAACCTTAAAACTAAAATACCAAAATTCTCCTGCTTATCTAATCACCTGCATTTGTCAGGGAGAATGAGATTTTTACTGTTCTACCTCAAAAACTAGTCAGCAACAAGTAGTATCAATTTTAAAATGGGCAACATGCTGAGTCACAACATCTGGGGCCAAAATCTTAAGTTTATAAATCACCATTGCAGGGGAATTTCACCCACGGAGGAACAAATCCAGAGTAATATATTTCAGAATTCTTTGGATTACTAGAAAACTCGGGGGGTAGGTCTACACTTGCACCCTCTTTCGAAAGAGGGATGCAAATGCAGCTGAGTGAAATTGTAAATGAAGCGCAGATTTGAATTTCTTGCACTTCATTTACATAATCACGTACTGCCGCTATTTAGAAATGCCCTATTTCGAAATAACAAATGCTGTGTAGACATGGTTATTTCGGGAGAAATCCCGTCTTCCGAAATAACCGGTAAACCTTGTATGAGGAACAAGGATTATTTCAGAAGAAGGGTTTTCTCCTGAAATAACCATGTCTACACAGTGTTTATTTCGAAATAGCGGTGGTCCGCACTTACGCAAATGAAGCACAGGAAATTCAAATCGGCGCTTCATTTACCATTTCACTCAGCTGCATTTGCATCCGTCTCTCGAAAGAGGGTGCAAGTGTAGACATACCTTGGATTCCAAATTGGCTACACTGAGTTGATCAGTGGTTTGGGATGGGACAGAGTTAAGGTTATTAGTTCTGTTATAAACTTTTCCATTCTTGGCAATATCCTTACTTGCAAATTTTCAAGAAAAATTCTCAGCAAGCCAATTCTCTTCTCTTAATGTGATTAAAAATAGTTGAGGTAACTTTAGTAGGGCTTTTTATGTGTGTGTGTGTGTGTGTGTGTGTGTGTGTGTGTGTGTGTGTGCGCGTGCACGCAGATACATTTAAAAATATTCCTCCACCCTTTGTCAAACACACGCAAAGAAAACACACAATACCAAATGTCACTGTATGAGTCAGTCTGTTTTTATTCATGATTTTCCAATGGTAGTTCAGCTATCAAATTCCGATTTTCCCTATAATCCTTATATGCACATTAGCAAAATGAGTCCACTTTTTCACAGTGTAATACACAAATTAAATTTGGTACAGATCAATTCTGCCTTGTAAACTGTATGCCCTGCTTTTAAATGAAGATTTCATTCAAATAAATTGTTTACTCTATCTAATTTCATCCATGCTGTTTTTGAACATTTGTCTCAGAGCAATTTTTAGCAACTAATGCTGTCTTTCCACTTCAGATCTTAGCATTTTTCTTCATTTTAAATGGTTCTTTTCATGGACTAATTCTACTTTTACTACAACAAATAAGTCACTAATTATACTGCGTTATATGAAAATGTTATTTAATAGACCTTCCGATGGTGCAGTAAAAAGTGTCAAGTGAAAAACAATGTGACAATTTTCTGGTTTGAAAAGACAGCTACAGCTTTACCAAAAAACCCCACAAGTCACTAAAATATAGTAACAAGCTAAAACTTTGACTTGTGACGATTTCTTATCAAGGATCTATTTCATGTATGTACAGAAAACGATTTGATTTTTCTGTTATTATAAGTGATCTCAACTAACTTACAAAATATGGGTAGGCTGAGTGCATGTCCACAGCACAGGGGTATATAAAGCTTGTAGCAGGGGCTTGTCTATATTTTGGACTAAGTTAATTAATTTCAGCTCCTTAGAGACTAACAAAACAGGTAGCGTTAGGCACAGGCACGCTAACTGAAAATATTTTTTCCTCCTTTCCCTCCCCATCCCCTCCTCTTTTTCTGCTATTTATTTGTGCCTTTGGACCCCTTACTCCATTCATCTGAAGAAGCGGCTTGTGCCCATGAAAGCTCCTACTTTTTTGTTAGTCTCTAAGATGCTGCAGGCCCATTCATTGTTTTTTGTTTTTTTCCAGTTACAGACTAACACGGCCACCCCTCTGCGACTTTCATTCATTTCACTTAGCATTGGATTGTGTGTCATTTGTCCTGTATCCTACCACTTTTGACTTGCAGCTATCGCACCCCACCCCCCGGATACTTTAAAGGGGACTATCTGATATAATGTACGCAGTTTCAATACAGGGCTTCTTTTTTTGTCACCTATTTCTAAATATGAGGGTCTTTAGGAGAGAAGCAACAGCCCTATCAAATTCCCTTGGAGCACAGAGTAAAACATAACAGCTACATCTAGACTGGCATGATTTTCCGGAAATGCTTTTAACTGAAAAGTTTTTCCGTTAAAAGCATTTTCAGAAAAGAGCGTCTAGATTGGCACAGACACTTTTCCGCAAAAGCCCTTTTTGTGGAAAAGCGTCCATGGCCAATCTAGACGCGCTTTTGTGCAAAAAAGCCCCGATCGCCATTTTCGCGATCGGGGCTTTTTTGCGCAAAAGAAATCTCAGCTGTCTACACTGGCCCTTTTGCGCAAAAGTTTTGCACAAAAGGGACTTTTGCCCAAATGGGAGCAGCATAGTATTTCCACAAAAAGCGCTGATTTCTTACAGTAGGAAGTCAGTGCTTTTGCGGAAATTCAAGTGGCCAGAGTAGACGGCAAGTTTTTCTGGAAAAGCGGCTGATTTTCCGGAAAAACTGGCCAGTCTAGACACAGCCAACTTGCGCTGCTACTGAGAAGTTACAACTAAGAATTAGTCTAGATACCGTACAAGAAGACAAAAAAAGGTGTATGTCCCTCCTGAGATTGCACAGACACTCAAATGACGAAGAATGGGGAGACAAAAAAATGCCACAAAAACCAGAGTAATTGTACTTTAGTTTAATATTTAATACATTGTCATAGTCCTAGATTTGTTTGGATTTTTCTGTCCAATTTACTAACCTTTTTGAAGGTAAGTCTGTGGATAAATCTCACTTTTTTTTTTTTTTTTAATGCAATACACTCAGTAGTTGCTTCTCCTGCACTCCACATTATGCTATTGTAAACTTGGAACAGGATTTCTGCTGAGTATATCTGTACTTTTCTTAATATTGTAACTATACATTAAGTAAGGCATAATTGGTTACCAGAATCGTAGAAAAGACTGGGGGGAGGGAGGCAGAAATAGCTTCTGGGCTAAAATCTGGTATTCTCAGTTCTAAAATCTGGTATTCTCAGCTAAATGATTTTGCAATAAAAAATGGCAATATCTGTTAGTGATTCACATGTCTCAAATGTTCTAGTTTTCAACACTCCCTGCAAGGGTTAAGTGATCTGTGCTAAAGTAAGCAAATCTTGAACATGCCAATCCACTGGACAGTAGCCACAGTGACTGTACAGTGCAATAATAATGAGTCCTATGGCATGTTAGAGACTAAGACATTTATTTGGGCATAAACCCACAAATGCTCATGCCCAAATAAACGTGTTAGTCTTTAAGGGTATGTCTACACTAACTCTCTAGTTCGAACTAGGGTGGCTAATGTAGTCATTCGAACTTGCAAATGAAGCCCGGGATTAAAATATCCCTGGCTTTATTTGCATGTTCCCAGGCACAGCCATTTTTAAATGCCCGGTAGTTCGAACTCCCTGCCCGCAGATAGGGCTAGGTAGTTCGAACTAAAGCCCCTAATTCGGACTACCGTTACTCCTCCTGCAATGAGGAGTAATGGTAGTCCAAATTAGGAGCTTTAGTTCGAACTACCTGGCCCGTGCCGCGTGTAGCCGTGGGCAAGGAGTTCGAACTACCGGGCATTTAAAAATGGCGGCGCCCGGGATATTTTAATCCTGGGCTTCATTTGCAAGTTCGAATGACTACATTAGCCACCCTAGTTCGAACTCGAGAGCTAGTGTAGATATACCCTTAGGTACTGCAGGGCTCTTTGTAGTTTTTGCTGAAACAGACTAACCCAACTACCCCTCTGAATCTTGTCACAGTGCAGTAACAGAAATGCAACAAAAATTGACAATCTATACCCACTTGAACACTTTCTTTCATCGGCAACAATGAAATATGGAATTACGTTCACTTGATCTACCCAAGAAATGGCTCCTAGTGCTGTACCGGGGCCATATGCTAACCTTGATCTCCAATATTTATCTAAAAATGATTTTACACTACACATGGTCGGCTAAGAAACAAACTACGGTGTTTGTTTGGAAATATACAGTCACATGAATTCAACTTTGTGGCTTCGCTAGCATGTTGGTTTCTTTATGTGCTCTTCAAAATTCTGCAAACCACCACACTTCCACCTTCATAAAAAGTCTAGGATATCTGAGCCCTGGTCTATATTACTCCCACATTCCTGTTCTATCTAATCTACGTCGCTGCTCTTCTCCCAGTGTCTTCCGCACAGTAAGGTTGGCAGGGAAGCTGCTCTCCCACCTATTTATTGCATCTAAACAGACGTGCTAAATCGCCTGTCAGTGTATGTCCCTGCAGCATCAATGTAGTGAAGACAAGCCCTAAGCAAGTATGAATACTGTATTCCTGGTCTATTTTCCCTGCTCCGGTTCCACAGAAGCCAATGGTTACACGAGAACTTTGGAAATAGCTTATTACGTTTTGTTTTGTAATCCAAATACATTCATAAAACAAATGTATTTCTGCCTTTAAAGCTATTATAAGGCTTTTAAATGCATGTGTCAAAAACCAACAGAGCATAAGGAATTGTACAGCTGCTGCAAAACATGTATAGTCAGTTACACAAAAACATACCTAGGCTTATAGACATACCTACAGGCACGGCCCCATGCAAGTCACTTCCCAAACTCGCTCAGTTTTAACTTCTCTCTGAATTCAAGCGACTCTGAAATCTGAACATGTCCCTAGTTCCATGCAGATGTCCACAGTTTTCAGTTAATCTCACTGACAAGGTAGACGTTTGTGTTGTCACAGCCAAATGCTGGAAGTCAAGGCTCAAGGGCCGGTATCAGATGCAGCCACGTATGACAGCTTTACCTGCCAAAATCCCACAGGGCATGGACTGCAATTAGCGGTATCATTATCTGGTATCAAAATCAGGCCCTTGCCTGTGAGTAGAAGTCGTGCATGACGTGCATCCTCAACTCAAAGCCTCCAATGAGCAAAGGCATTTGTCATCTCCCAGGACCTAGCCAGAGGCACGCACTTCTTATGTCTGTTACTCTAAAGAGCAAAATCCACAATCAGCTGGCTGCACACACAATTTTCACTGCTGACACTGGCCTGTGCAGGCTCATAGCTGATGGCAGAAATTGGCTGGAAGTGATTTACAAAGGTTCTCGCATGGTTTGCTTTGGAGCGTTATTTTACAGGCACTTTGTCATCCTCACACCTGCATGCTCTGGCACTCTTTGAAAAAGACATTATCCCAGCTGCTTGTCCCGCAAGTGAAAATCCTACATGTAGCTTGGAAGGCTATTGAAGCACCTCTTGTGGTTTTGTATACAACTTGATATCAATCCTACATTATTAAATTCCATGTAAACATACAACTCTTTACAAAAACAAAAAAAGACACTGACATTCTAGCCCTACAGCTTGTATCAACAAGAAGCCACGTCTAGTCTAAATACACATTAAATAGCTTGGATCCAAATTAAATTAAAAGCTGAATTACAAGCATGTGAAATGGTTTGTGTGTGTCTGCTGCTAGCGCTCTTCCAGTCCAAGGCCATGCACTAGACCTTCGCATTGTCTTGTGGTGGCTGCGGCGGCTCGGCTGACTGTGTTTCTAAGACCGAATATTTAACTGGGGAGGGAGAGGAAAAAGAATACAAAAAAGAATTAAAAGTCCTAAAATACTAGTCAAGTGGGGCATGATGGTGGGAGGTGCTCAGTGGCCTTGGGAAAATCCTTTCATCTCTGCACCTATGTTTTCCCATCTCTAAAACACAGCTGATGACCTCCTTTCAGGAAGTAATTTAAGAGCCATTGCTGACAAGTCTTATGGCAAAGTATTACAGCCCGTTTTTTGCAAGATCCAGCTCCAAGGCCTCTGGATTACAAGTCTCTTTTGTGTGTGCAGTAAGTGAGCCAGTGCCGCTGTGGCTGTGGTATGAAAAGTGGCAATGCCATCAGTTATATCAGGGTGGCCAACCCATTATATGAAGAGAGCCGAAACAGTGGTGGAAAAAATACAAAGAGCCGCACCAGAATTGAGCCGCCGCACCCCTAGAACCTCCTCCCCCAAAAAAGGCCTCCCCTTCAGGCTCCCGCCAGCTGTGCTCACCGGGTTCAGGGAACTGGGGCCATTTGTAGGGGCGCATGGGGTGGCTTCATGAGCTGCGGGGGAGGCTAAGCAAGCCGTGGGTTGGCCACCCCTGAGATACATCAATGCTATGACTTGCTTACTCGAGAGAGGCAGGCCTGGAAGCCGCGTGTGACACTTAACAATGGGACGCACGTACTGATGTTTAGCAGAAGTTGTGAAAAAAAACCCAGGGGTGCCAAAAAACCACTCACCTTGAGGCTCTTCAGTTACAACAGCTTCTGTGTTTTCTCCTTTCACATATTCCGCATTAAGCCCCTCTGTGAAGTGATGATAAAGCGAGTCAGATAGGGAAGGAGACCGTGAAGATTTTTATGAAGACTTTTGCAGAATTGTCAGTAATGAAGTGTGTCAGCTGCGTAACTAAAAACGCCCTCTTCCCAGCCTCCAATGGGCTAGTGGCACAACAGATGACTATCGGAAAACATCAGAGAACACTGTACCTTGCAAAGATTGACAGGCTTTGCAAGATACCATATATCCTTGTTCAGAAGGTGTAACTTCTAACACTATTCCTTTTCTCTGACTATGTGCAAGGTAAAGACATGCAACAACTACATGAGACCACCCTCCACACTAACAGGGCGAGAGCTAAATAAAACTGCACGAAAAAGGTGTGATCATTAAACAGTTTCCATACAGCAAGGGCACCTTCTCAACAGCCATATACAGTCTATTTCTCACCAAATACTAACTTATGCAGCGGTATCTTACCGAGGTGTGGGGAAAAGCAGTTTTGAGCAAGCCTGTTTGCGGCAAAAACATCACACAGAGGTCCCCAAACGTGTACTAGTTAGAGCTTTAAATGCAAAAAAAGAAGCCTCCAAAGTGTGCAGCAATTAGTAAGGCAAATGCAGGCCTGATTCAGCTCCTCCTTTTAGTAGCACCTCATGCCAGGCTGGGAGCTGAGCTAGGGTGAAGCCAATCAGGGTTGCGAATAAACAGACCATTGGCCGCAAGCACTGAACTGGCCTTGGCGTCTGTGGAGCTGGGTTCAGCTGCACCCATCTGGCCCAGGATCTCCTGATTTCCACTGGCTAGCGGTACAGAGCAGGGCCGCCAGCCACCCCCACCAGGCCCGTCAGAACCTTTGCCGCTATACACAGTGCTTGAGGGCATCAGCGCTGCAGCACCTACCTGCAGTGTCTTAGGGCTCCACTAACCCAGCCCCTTCAAATACCAGCACAGAACTACCCCCGGCGTCCAAACGTTTACCAGCGAGTTTTCTTAGGCGTTGTCATTCTGCGGCACAGGGCTGGGTCTTCAGCACGCACGTGGGTACCTGCACACGTTGTACTTGTCCCTTGCAAGGGGCGAGCTGCTATCAGTGCTCAGCCGCCCACCTCGTGCTGCTCATCTCTGGGCCACGGGGCATGCCTATGCTTTCAGTCAGGCCTCTTGTGGGCCTTCCCCTCACCCCCTCATCTGTTGCACTCAGGCAGTTGATTTACTTTTCTGCTCTACACAAGCTCAGGGCAGGCACAGGCCAGAAGAGTGCTGCAACAGCCCCACTGCAGCTGAACAGTGAGTCCCGCTGCGGGGCTTGCACTGGGAGCAGAGCTGCCATGGAGGACACGCCACCAAACATGCTCCCTGGGGGAGTGCTGGGCAGGAAGGAAGGGAGAGGAACAGGCAGTAGAACAAGGGTTTCACGGCTTAAGCGGGAAAGCAAAGTGGGCGGAAATGCAAGGCCAACGTTACCTTGCCCCTCTGCAGCTTTGAACAACAAACACACGAGTCTTACCACAGGGCACCGCCTCTCCGGAAAAGAACTCCCCACGGCACCGCGCCTGGCACTCGCACCCGGCGTGTAACCCGCCCTGCTGCCGCCTGTGTCCGTGCACCACATGGGCACGGCCTGACTTAGGCTGGGAGCAGCCTGTAATGCTGCTTCTGAACAGTAGGCAGAACCCGCGACCCATAGGTATGCTGACAAGTTGGCCAGCCTTCCTCCCAGTACGCGGTGGCAGCGCGCCAGTGGTATGGCCACTAGGCAGCACAGGCCAGCAAGCCATCTGCTCCCGGAAGGCAGCAGGGGGCTGATGGAGCCCACCTGGCTGGAAATGGGGGTGTTGTAAAAACAAGGTGCTTGGGGCTGCCACTCCGCACTGTTCACTTAAACGGGATCTACGCCTGTCACGCTGTGGTACAACATGGCCCATGTCACTGACACTGGCTAACGCCCCTGCGATGCTCCGTAGGAAAATAATTCAACGGGGCCTGCTAGCCGTGGCTGAGACCAGGTCTACACGAGACACATCAGGTTGGCTTACAGAGTGCCACTTGAGCATGGCGCCAGCTTCCCACTGGGACGCCACCGGGAGTGCTCCCTTACTCCTTGCGACTGTGAGGAGGACTGGCCTCAACCAGAGCCGCCCTCAGCATTTGATTTAGCGGGGCTTAACGAGCCCCACTGGCTATATCCAATGCCCACCGATCGCTCTCTGGTGTGTCATTGTAGACTTGGCCTGAGGCATTTCAAAGCAAAGAGCAGCTGTGTTGAAAGTGAACGGCAGGCCCGGGCTACTGTTTAACAATGGCTCAATCCACACCAGGGTTAGCAACCCTGCCAGCCAAGGCCAGCAGAGCACAGAGCGTTGGCATTTTGGGAAAAGCAGATTCTGGGGGCCCGTGGGACACTGCATGGGGAAGATGAAGCTGTATTGGCCTACTTCTATTCCCAGGCCGCATGCCCGGCCCAATCAAATAGCTAAGACCAGCTTGAGGCAGCAGGCGATCTAGGCAGAAAGCAATCGCTGCAGGGGACGGGCTCCACAAAACCGTTTCCGTGTCTGCTGTTAGCGATCAAGTTAAACACTCCCGGCGGCACAGGCAGAGCAGGGTTAATGGTTCAAGCCCACACTGCCCTGTTCTGCCCCAGTGCAGGGCAGACGTCAGAGGCTGCCTGGCAAGTACCTCTGAGTTAGGCTTTTGTCCCAGCTGAGGGCTGGGTGGTTTTATGGTAAAGGCGCAGGCCTGGTCCAAGTGGAGCTGGGTTTGAGGATGAGCTCTCTCTATGTGAGGGGGAAGGCACCTGCAGCACACTGAACTCATGTGCCCAAATCTCTCTCTGCCTCAATTCTCCATGTACAAAATGGGGCTCTTACTTTGCTCACTCACTGAGCAGGCTGCATGGACAAATGCACCAGGAGACCCATGATTATCCCCTGCACCTGTTAAGCTACAGCCTGTTCAAAGGAGGTGAAAGGCCATATGGCTAAAAAGCTGAAGGGATGAGAAGGCCAAAATGCACTACAGTGACGCGTAAGATGGGCCCTGCTGCCTGGCCTGGCACTAAGGAAGATACAGCCAAACCGCATGGCTGGTCACTTGTGTGATTTACTTGTCACATGATGACAGGCCCCTAAGGCACGCTGGCCCTGTTACATCTGTGGGGTGGGTCTATTAATGCTGTTGGGAGGCAGGGTGCGAGATACAAGTTGTAGGAAAGGGGCCCAACAGCTGCCCGCAAAGCCGAAATTTTCTCCTCTGCTGGTGCAGGAGGGCTTCCGAGTAACACAATGGTGAGGTGAGATACAGCGAAAGCCACGACCCACCCAAACAGCCACCTAACAGCTCCTGTGGGAGAGCAGTGGGCATTCGCTTGCTGCTCACAGCAGAGGTTTGGGAAACAGGCCTCCTGCACGCTTCTCTTCCTTGATCTACCTACCACGAGCTTGCAGGCTGCCCTTGGGCCAATTAATAAACCTGTATGCCCTGGTGTACTTGGCAAGTAGCAGCCACTGACTGACAGGGCGTCTTGGGAGGCACAAGGCATGGGACACATTCTGAGCCCCTCTGACCAGGCGTGTAATGTATTTCCTGCTCTTAGTGCAACTCGCTAGAAAACCAATTCACACAGGAGCTGGGGCAGGGACATGAGAGTCTGAAAGTGCAGAGCATCTTTCTCTCCCCTTATTTGCTTCAATGGGTGTTGCCGGTTCTCTCTGCTTCAGGCCCAGTCGCCGTACACAAGTGCAACATGCTGGCTGGCAAAAGAAAGGCCTTGCTCCAAATGGTGAGGGCGATGCTAACAATGCAGGGGCACTTTCTAATGGAGACGGGTGCCCAGCTCCCACTGGCAGTATGGCACCTAATTCCCTTAGGCTGCTTTGAAATTCCCAGCCTTACGCTTAAGTCTCCTTTCCGTAAGTGTAGCCAGCACGTCTGGCATTCTCCCCTGTAACTGCTCAGGCACAGACGTACTGACTTGGTTCTGCTTGACTAGGTCCTGTCAGAACCCCACTAGGTCATCTTGATGCTCCATGATACCAAGGTGATGACTATTTCAGGACAGAGAGGCCATGTCTACACTACAAGGTTATTTTGCAATAAGTTATTTTGAAATAACTCCCAAAGTAACTATTTCAAAATAAGCTTACTCCTCTTCAGAAGCGGCAGTTACTATATTGAAATAACGAGCCCTTTCTTTTGAAATAACAGGCTTGATAGTGTGGACCTCGCCTTGTCATTTTGAAATAGCTCCCCTGTGTAGACATGCCCAGAGGCATAAAGGATACGGAGAAAACTGGGAAGAGTGCATGAATATTCAGTCTAAGGGTATGTTACGTCTACCCAGCACGCTTATTTCAAAATAAGCTATTTCAGATTTTTTTTCCAAAATGGCTTATTTCGAAATAGCATGTCTGCACTACAGGGAAGCCTCAAAATTAGTCCAAGGTAGACTTCCCTAATGTGGATGTGCTGCCTCGAATTAGAGCGCCAGGAGGCACTGGAGAATAACGAGCTGAATGGCTCTGGGGATGAGCTATTTTGAAATAGCTATGTCGGAAGAGGTGTTATTCCTCGCAGAATGAGGTTACAAAAGTCAAAATGAGCCGTCTGTTATTTTGAATTATTTGGAAATAACAGAATTGCTGTGTAGGCGCTCGCATTGTTATTTCGAAATAACTGTGCTGTGTAGACACCCCAAGTGAGCTCCAAAATGCAAACTGAGCCCTATATCTTCGCCTTTGGACGGACTGGGAGAGAGACACAGAAAGAGCCAAGTGTGCCTTTGTGCTACCAGCGCACGGTCATTCCGTAACACAGCAGCCTCCCCCACCACATGTGTTTTGCTGGGATAACACCAAACACAATTTATGTTTTTCAATAAAAAGCCAGTTCTGCGGCTGCTGACTGCTCTCGGATTTCTGTCATGCAATGCAATGCAGCTAAGGCCTGACATTATCCCAGCATGCCATGTCTGATGGCTTAAATTAATCCTCCTTTATAATTAACTTTAATTTCCTGCTGCCTTTCTGGGCTTTGCTTCTTTCGGCTTCCCTTTTATCAAAGCCTTTTTTTAAATTATTTATTCTTTCCAAAATATCATTTAAATGGGGGGGAACATACAAGGGCATTTTAGTCTATCACATTCATTCGACTTTTCCTGCTGATCTAATTTACCAAAACTCTTACCTGCTTGTCGCAGCCGCAGCCAGCAAAATTGCAGCGTTTCAGTGTAAGTTTCTGCCCCAATAGTGAGGGAGACGCTCAAGGGATTTTTAGTGATTAATTTTAAATTAGCTTTTCTAGCTGTTTATAACAACTCCTTGGAAACCCTGCACCAGAGCATCCCGTCCTGTGCTTTCCAGACCACCGGTGTTCAAATGTCAGCCCTGAATTAGCTCGTCTTTGTCCAGTTGCTACACAGCATTAAAGACAGCTACGAAAACTACAACCAGCATTTTCCCCTGCACATCCCACACAGACGCACCTGCTGTGGCTGCCGCAGGGATGTTACACGCCAGGGAGTGGGAGAGAGAGTGGACCAGGGGCCGGAGGTGTCCATAAGACGCCCACTCTCATGACCCACATGATGGAAGGGTTTGAGAACAGCTGCCTTGCCACGGATTCTGCAACTTCTTCCTTTACCAGCTCCCATTCCTCCATCTCTCATGCAACGGAGCTCGCCTGCCCTGCCTGTGACCGCTGCTTCCCTTTCAGAATCCTCCTCTTTGTGTTTCACTGTCCCCCATGGACCTCCCCAGGCTCTCAACAGCCTTGTCTCCCCTCCTTCCTCCACCTGTGCAATGCGAGCCCCTCCCCACAAGCTGGCTGAGCTTGGCACAACAGCCATTCGCTATGCAGCACCTGCCCTCTGGACAGCAAGAGCTTCTTGCCAAACCTCATCTCCGAGTTCGTCTTACTCCTCTGCCCTCCCCCATCGGCTGCACCTCACTGTGTCCCTCGCTGCTGTGATGACAACTCTACCACCGTGTTAGCGAAGGTGCACAATCAAAGGAGTCTGTCCAGGTGACTGAACAGGTTCAGGGTCTCCTGCGGTGAAGTGCTCACTATCAAAGGTGCTTTACAGAAAACAGACGTGGCTGAACTGTAAACCCCTAAATCTGCTCCTTCCTCGTTGCTTGGTTGTTGTAGGGTCGCTCATACAGGCAGGACGGCTGCATTTGTTATTTTACCAATGGGAACAGTGGAATCTTTTATTTTAGAAGGCAATCTTTCCAGCTAAGCTTGACAGACAGATGCCTGGGGCGGGGAAGACCCTGGGGCTACTAAATGTAATTGTGTAGTATGCAACATTGTTAAAGCCACATCCTGTAGGACCCCCACTGCAGGCCTCTTGCTGGCACTTTTTCCCAGCATGCCTTTCTGGGGTAAGTCCTTTAAATGTGACAGAATATAGAGGAGCCATTTTGGAATCAGCTGCTGCTTGCTGTATCTCCTCTCTTGGCCTAAGTTTTCAACTCCAGTTATATTTCCTCTTTCTTATTCCTCAGTCCATGGTGCGTGTGCGCGTGAGTGTGTGTTGTCAGTCAACAATTCCATGTGCAGAGGCAAGGGGCAGCAGAGTCCCCTCACTGCACTGCAGATGGGGGTAGCTGCTGGAGGAGCTTTTCCCCTTATCAAATGGCAGATCTGAACAGTTTGTTGTAAGAAAAAAAACAACCCCTTAGACCCAGAATTCCTGCGGGAGACGGAACAAAGCTGCCCCTTGCAAGGGCCAGAGCTGACACCCGCAAGTTCTTTCAAGTTCCAATGAATACTTTATCCTGACAATATTCCTCTGCCAGGTGGAGGCTGATGGGGCAGGGAAGCGTCTCCCTCTCCCCCGCCCCCACAGGGTTAATTTCAGACAATAATAAATCCCAGTCCGGTGTCCCCCGACTTTCTTCTTGTTCCTGCACTTCCCAAGGTGCAGCTCAGCTCCTCATGCCCTGCCACAGAGAGATTGTGGTGGAGGCCAGGCTGTATCCCGCCAACTACGCACACCAAAGGTTTGCTTCCAGCCTAGACCTTCTCATGCTGCCTGTTGCCCTCCCCTGCAATCCTTGCTCTTTCAGCTACTTAGCCCACGGCTGGAAAACATTTGGGCCCCCCCGGCTAGGGACGCAGCCATGCAGCACTGCTCCTATGAGCTGATGCGGCTGGAGCTGCGAGGTGGGTACCACAGCATGGTTGCTGCAGCCCCAAGGGGGATTCATTTCTCTGAGGATTCCATGGGGGGAGTCGTCCCCCCCACAAATCCCTGGGGGGGCGCTCCCCAGGGGCTGCTGCCCACTCCTCTTGCACAACATGGGGGAGGTTGCTGCCCCCTGCGTGGACCCTCGGGAGAGGTGCTCAGGACCGTGCCCGGAGGGGCTCGCCTCCTCTTTCCCCAGCAGGCGGTGTGCTCTGCTCGGCACGCGTGACCCACTTACGTTGTATGCTAAAGCAAAACTTCTTTTGCTGGTAGGAGATGTAGCTGGTCACGGCGCCGATCAACGCCATGGCGAGGGCGCTGGCTATCCCCGCGATTGTCCCCGTCTCGGCGGTGGTGCCTACAAAACGCAGGGATGCATGTCATGCTTCCACGCAGATCAAGGTCTGGAACAGTTATTCCAGGGATCCAGCTGTTCTCTTCCCTCCCCCCAGGCCACCTAGGCTCTTCTGCAGACTCCAGGGTTGGCCAGGACTTGTGGTCTGGGATGTGTGGCTGGCAGGGGCTGGTATTCGCACACGTCTGTCACTCAGAGGTGCCGCGGTAGCAGGGTCGGCCTAGGGCTGAGCAGAGCTGGGCTTCTGAACATCACCACCTACCTGCATCATAGTCACTGCCGCCGCCGCCGCCACCTGGAAGAGAGACGAGGGGTGTTAGGGCTGAGGCGGACGATTTGCATTCGTTGGTGTCGGGGGGGGGGGGGGGATCAAACTAACGGTGATGCTGTCCATCACGCCAAGCCTCAGCTCTGCTCCCCATCCCCTGACTGACTCCTCCAGCCTGCCCCTGCAGCCCCACCAGCACTGCAAATACCTCCTAGAGCTGAAAACTCCCCTGCTTCCGGGGTGGCCGGCTGTGAGGAACAGACAATGCCCCGGGCTCTGCGACAATGTCACAAACAGCTTATGCCAACTGAGCGCCGTAAGCGTCTACAATAGACTTTCGATCCTGCGAATGTGTCTCACTCACTCCACCTCCACAGAGCGGCTACACAGCGATGTCCATGCAGCAACAACACCAACTGTCGCTGGCTTTCAGAAGCCACCCCCCAATGCCCCACGTGGGCTGGGCTGTCAGTACAAGCGCTCCTGGTGAGGGGACACACCGCCTACACAAGCAGCAAAGTGTGGAGACACACAAGTGATCCAATCACCATGGTAACTGCACACGGAAGTGAATTAGGGTGACTTTAGTGGTGCAGACTGCCCTTAGTGGCCAGCACTTTAAGGTCCCCCTGTCTCCCGGGGAGTCTAACCCCCGAAATATGCAGGCAATAGAAACTGGGACAGAAAGACAAAATGGAAAAGCGGGGGGAGGACCAAGAATGAGCGAGAAAGAGAAATTAGGCTGACAGTAGCTGGCAGCAGCTATGCAGCCACAAGAGATCTTTCGGAAAAACTGCAAAAGCGCATCGAAAAAGCGATCTGCTTTTTCGAAAGAGCATCCCCACTGAATGGACGCTCTCTCGCATTTCGGCTGTGATTACTATGGACGGAGTGGCCACCAGGGCACTTGTGCTTTTTCCAGGAGGCCTCTTCTCTCAAAAGAACTCCCTCTTCCCCGTCCACACACACCTTCTTCTGAAAAAGCTTTTTCAGAAAAGGGCTTCTTCCCCACAGAATGAGGATTACCAATGTCGGAAAAACCCCTCTGTTCTTTCGATTTTCTTTTGGAAGAACGCGATTGCAGCGTGGACGGAATATAACGGTCGTTTTTCTGAAAATACTCTGTAGTGTAGACATACCCTCACAGAGGCGTTCAGCAGAATCTAGTCCTACAAGTCTGAGTACCCTACAGCCCCACTGCTTCCAATGGGAGCTCAGCACCTTGCAGAATTAAGCCCATAACAGCTGCTCAGAGATTTGACAAGCTGTGTTTTAGCAGGAAGCACTCATGCCCCAAACGAGTCGACTCTCACATTCGCTTATTCCAATCAGAGCCACAGCAGAGACGAGACTCAGTGCCCAGGAAGGAATCCCGGGGAGAATTCTCACTCACTCCAGCAGAGAATCCCAACGGGGATGTTCCTTATTATTTTATTTCATCTTTTACAAACTGTGATACAGTGACCTTTATTCAAGACGCACTTTGTACAAAAGTACCCAAGCTGTATTCAGAACCAGAACTTGGCTTGCCAGACCTATTCATTCTTTCACCATAAGGTGGGATCTGTTCCAGGGATTTGATGACTCTGCCTCTCCTTTCTATTTGCTTTTGTTGTGAAGACATCATACATATTATCAGAGGAGCCGTCTTAAGTGGGTAGCCCTTTCTGTATGGCAGAGGAGCTCTCGATACCCTATTCCTGTGCTAAGCAATGTTTTGAGCACTGACTATAAAGGAACGATAACTGACAAGCTATACAGAATCACACAACCTACTTGCATTGTCAATAGAAAAATGTGCAGCTAAGCTCCATAATGCCAAGGAATCTTTATTTAGCCTGAAACATTTTTTAAAACTGCTTTCCTGGGAGAAAGAGGATCAGGAGTAAAACAGTTCCCTCCAAAATCTACAGTTAACAAAGCACTGTAAATAAAACTTGCATTTACAGAAGTGGGTCAGCATAGTATTAATTACTCCAGTGCCGCTTGTCTTTAGCACAGGGAAATACTGATTGGGCTGGGGGTGTTCATTTTTTGAATATTAATACTATGGATCTCAATAACTATGAAGCCTAATGCATTCATCATAACCCTCAAGAACCAGTAGTGAAGGAAAGCTTTTATCTTTTCTGCCATGAGAGGCAAAATGTCCGTATTTTCAAAATATTAATCACGAAAGGTAATTCCCTGAGCCAGTTCCCAATGCAGTGGGGCTCATGCCCTTGACTACACTAGGAGTTGGCTCATTCCTCAGAGGACTTTCCTCCCCATAGGTGAAGCCCAAAACCTAGAACTTCCTAACTGATGAAGTAAGTCCTCACCCAGCGCCCACTGCCGTTAAGGAATGTTGACTTCAATAGGAGCAAGAGCAGGTCCTGACAGTAAAATCCCAAGTAACGACCACCCTATCTTGTAAAATGCAACTTTTAGACGCTTGCTTACTATCCATTAACATAAAATAATTGCTCCTGGTTTTGGAGTTAAAGAAACCAATCGTCCAAAAGTCTTCTCCCTCCTGCCAGTGGAATTTACGTTTGTTCCTTACCACACTCCTCCTCCCAGGCCTCAGTGTGTAATTCTGAGATTCATGTGAAGAAAGAGACTCTTGAATCATGCCAGAAAGGTGTGGACAAGCTTAGGGTAGGATGCTTTGTGATCAGAACAGCTGCTCTTCTTCCTGTACTGCAATCCATATGGGATGTAGTGCTAATAAGGGAACAAATTCATCTGCATAGGTGTCTGCTCTTCGCATTCCTACAACTTCCCCGGTCTCGGGGGCCATGAAGGCTGCAGACACCCTGCGTTCCTCTCTCCTCGGCTTTGCTGGGATACAGCTAATGTCCCCCTTCACCAGAGCTAGCCAGGGCCTTTCCCCATGTCCATAATACTCTTCTCCTGGGGGACATTTCTTAGTTTCACACTGGCTCTTCTGGGAGCCAAGGATCCAGAACCAGTAGCATGCGCTCTCTGGCTTGGGGTAGAACCCAACAACAGTGGACGTGGTCAGCACAGTGTGAAGACCTACCTTTCTTCTTATCAGGATGGTAGTCCCCATCATCCAAAACACCGACCAGGTCCTCATCTGAAAATGCTAAAGCAACCAAAGAAAATGAGCTGGCTTCCTGTAAGTCAGACATTGCTATATGTTGCATATTCAAGGCCTTTCACCAGATTGTTCAGTGACCTCTACTAACCCTGGCAGGCAGAAAACTCTCTGCTAAAGCATCCAGAAGGTTGCAAGTGGCACTGCTGGATTTACATGGAGTAGGAGAGGGTGAGAAGCTGATGAGCATCAGCAATTGGGTATCTCACTGTCATGTTGTTTCCCTGACAGTGCCCACATGGTGCTTTGGGAATGATGGATCTGCTGAGACATACAAAAAGGAGTATCTCTTGCTTACCAATCTACCGTCTACCACACAGCTAGTCACTCAGTGCCATATTTGAGCTGTGCAGACAATGCAATTTGAATACAGTCTGTCTTCTGAATGGAACCTTGCAAGTATCCTGAATTCAACAGGAGCACCCATCTGTGTGAGCATCTTGTCATCTTACTGTGCTCCAAGTTCGGGAGTGGCACAGATTAAGAGAGGCCCGTTGGTCTATTGGTGGGTCATGCAGTACTGGTTCGGGTTTGGTACGTCACTGTATTCAGACGGGCTGATTTTCTCATTTAACTAGTAACTGCAAATATTAATACTGGTTAGTATGAAACCACAAGACATGGGGGGGAGGAAAGCATGCAAGGAGAGAGAGGCTGGTCTGCCAAAAGAATTAGTTCAGCAATGTCTCTATCTGTTCCCTGGTGCCTTTCATTGGCTTTATCCAAATTAAGCACTAGGGCCTTATTTTGGGGCTAATCCAAAGCCTACTGACGTCAATGGCACTGATTTTAATGGACTTTAGATTCAGGCCCTAGCAGAAGTCTTGAGCACCGGCTGTTTGTGGGCAAGGCCGATGCTCGGCTCCTAGAAAAGTCAGACCCTTGTCTCTTCAGGAAGTTCTCCATTTAGCAATTGGCATCGTCCTCATTGCACTCAGGTCAGCTGGCACACAATGGGCTCTGGACCAACCTTCCCTCTAATCTTTTCCATCCACGTGCATATTTTTTCCATCCTTTGTGTGAAATAAATGTTGTGATGTGCATCAATGCATGTGTGAATGTGCACCACCAGTAGAAATACAAAACCTTAGCTGTGGGTGCTCTGCTAATCAGCTGGATAGCACTGGAATCTCTCCTGAGCGGACGCACAAGCCCCATTCTGGCTTGTGCAACCCCTGATTGCCTATTGAAAAAGTTCCCCATGGAGCAATAAGGAACCCACTTTCAGGTTTACTCAGTCTGCATCGTGCTCATAGGAGAGGCGCATAAACTCTCAAAAATCAGTTGTAAGTTTGTCTCTGAAACGGCTTCCTCATCCAGCCGGGGGGTGGGTGGGTGTGTGTGTGTGTGTGTGTGTGTGTGTGTGTGTGTGTGTGTGTGTGTGTGTGTGTGTGTGTGTGTGTGTGTGTGTGTGTGTGTGTGTGTGTGTGTGTGTGTGTGTGTGTGTGTGTGTGTGTGTGTGAGAGAGAGAGTACGCCCAGGAGATATGCGACGTTAACGTTTAAATCCCTGTTGTTCCAAACCAGACAGAGACAAGACATGAATCCAGTGGACCCAAATGAAGTGCGCTAGATCACTGGACTATGGAATACAAGGGAGGTGCCATCATGTTTGTGTGAAAAGACATTGGTGGACAGGTGCCTGACTCCAGGAGAGGGTTCATGGCTGTGAATCCCGCATTAAGCATTTAACATTAGGCCGTCTCCCCAGCATTTCCTATTGGCTACCTTAGGCAGCTCCCATTCAGCATGCTGGCTTCTTTGAATTCTTTCAATAGTACTTAATTTGGGGTTGTGATCAATTTTCCTTCTAATTTTTTTCCATCTGCATGGAATAAATTTTTTCATGTGCACCAAGGAATGATTTTATGTGCACCACCAGTAGAAACACATGCTGCCAGCTGTGAGCACTGTGGATGCTCTGCTAATCACCTGGGAGGCATTTAAATCTCTCCTGCACAGCTGCCCAAGCGCTCAGCTCACAGGGAAGACCGGCTGTGATTTCCACTAGGTGGCCGGGTTCCTACAAGTTAAGCACTGCAATGTTCGGCATGACAATGCCTAAATCCCCCTGGTGAATCCAGGCCTGACAAGGACAAGATGGGAACTGGAAAACAGCTGGTTTCCACAAATTGTTAAGGACATACTATGCAAACTACAAGCACATACTGAGCATCCAAACTGCAATCCACAGGCACAGCAGTGTTCAAAAAACCCTTTTTCTCCCTCAAGCAGGCCGTAGCTTCCGTGCTTGTTTGCGCTCTGTCGCTTAAAAGGAGATCATGAGACAATGTTTAATGGAAAAAGCATGGGGCCTTTTTAAGTGGTCACGAGTTCTGTACTGCGTGTACAAGGGCAGCATTTAAAACACCACAGCTTACAACAGGCTCTAGGCATTTATTTAAGGACTAAGGGGTGGAGTCATTATTTTGGCAAGCGGGAGCTTCACTCTCCCAATTCTAGTACTAACGGAATGCTGCTGTTCTCAGCTGAAACCACTGTCAAGTGACATAGATTAGAGCAACCCCATGGCTATTCTAACCACATGTGCAGGGCAGAGCATAACCAGTTCCCTGCTAGTCCCACCCCTCTGTTGTACTGAGAAGATACGGGTTAGAAAAGGACATCTGGCTTCATGTCTTTTTGAAAGGGAGATGCTACTGCATTTGACTTTTTTTTTTTAAATACATATTATTGGAGGATCTCCAGCAGAAGCACTGTGCATGGACACATTTCTAGCACAAGTATCTAAGAGAGAATCTCTGAGAAAGTAAGTTTAATACATGCAATATTGAAATAGAGAAATATCAAGAGAGTCCTCAATTAATAGGAAAACTAGTGTGGATATTCAAGCCATTACATTCCCAATTTATTTTTCAAATAGAAGAAGAATAAAAGAAGTTTTCAGTGCTTAGTAAAGCAGGTCCAGAAAGCTAAGATTGACAAAAGCAAAGAGCCAGTACAGGACTCCTTACCCTTTTTTCCACCTCTTGAAGGGTTACCTTTACCTTTCGAGCCTGGAACAGGATTCTTTATTCATTAACTGATCACAGAAAACAGCATTTATGGATTTAGGATTTGCAATTAGATTAAAAACAAAACTAGCAAACTGTATGGAGACCAAAATGTAAATTGGAACAAAACGCATCAAGATTGGGTATAAATTACTATGAGAGAAGCTAGGTTTTGGTACTTGGTACCGACACGCTGACTCTTTAGATTTTCCCGAACAAGTCTAATAGATTTCAACAAACCATGACAGCAAAGTACTTGCAAGTCACCTAGCTAATAACATCGAATGTAACATCTGATTATTAATTATACAAGCTGTAGAGCAGTGTATTCCATGCAAAAGTTGTGCAAGTCTTTTCTAGATCTGTGCTCAAGGAAAAATAATTCCATACAAACGAGTTCCCACCTGTAATATTTTGGGAATGGAAAAAGACCTCCCAGCCCATACTAGGCTGGGAATTAGGACCACTCTACATTTCTCTGTCTTGGTAATGACCAGGAGGCCAAAGAGCATATACCCTAAGCTATTGTGTACGGAGAACCTAGCAGAACTGCCAGTAGCTTATTAGTCAGAGGGATAATGAGAAGTACAACTAGGGGACACGTACGTCAATGTGTAAATAACCAGGGAGACACTAGGTCAGGCCTTCAATACAAAATATATTGTATCCCTTTAATCTTGCAATAACAGATGTTTCCTCCTCATTCCTCTTTATGGGCTTGATCCATTGATTTCAGTGGAGAAAGCCCTAAATGTGCAGAGTCCTATCTGGCCTATGTGTCTGCCACTCTAAAGATGGGGGGAAGCTGCAGGGAGTAAGGATGTTAAGTAGTGAGTAAATGATTAATCGTATTGGGGGAGTACAATTTGTATCGAGTACACGATTAGTCGATAAGAGGCCACTGCGGCTCTGCAGTTTAAATGTATTAGGAGCTGGGCATGCAGGCAGCCCGGCTACTACTATATTTAAACTGCAGAGCAGCAGCAGGAGGAGGTCTGGGACCCGGCATGAGCCAGGGTTGGAGCAGTCCCGACTCGCGCTGGGTCTGGACCACTGCAGCTGCAGCTCTGCCTTTTAAATATAATAAGAGCCACCTGATATAAAGGGAGTGCAGGGGAGGGGGTAATGTGAGTAGTCAACTCGACTGATCGACTATTCTTTTACATCCCTAGCAGGGAGAGCTGTATGCTCTGGCCCAGGGCAGAATTTGGCCTGTCATGTGTAAAGGAAAGACAGGGCAATGCTGTAAATTTGGCTAGAACAGGGGTCTCAGACTCACAGCCCCGTAGGCCATCTATGGGCCTGAGCATATTTGCAATCCAGCCTGGGTGATCCGGCGCGTGCACTCACTCCACTTCACTCCCCCCAGACTCCCATGCCAGCCCCTCCCCCCCAGTAATCCCCGGGGCTGCATCCCTTAAAGGAGGTCATGTAATGGGGGGAGAGGATGGAGTTGTGATGAGAAGAGGCAGGTCTTGGAGGATGGGCACACCTTCCACTCCCAGGCTGCCTGGTCCTCCAGGCCAGATTGCAAATATGCTCCGAGCTGTAGATGGCTCATGGGCGTGAGTCTGAGACCCCTGGGTTAGAGGAAGAGCTTACGCTCTGAAAAAGTCTGAAAGGGAAGTGCTATCCCAGGGGCCTCAGCTATTGTTTCCCACTGTTTATCATTCCCCTGAGTCATAAGGAAAGAGACAGTCTGATGCTGCAGGATCTAGAGCAGAGTAAGAAAGTTCATGTACGTACCATTATCAGGTTTTACATTTGGCTTCCCACCGCCTTTTCCTTCATTCTGATCATCTAAGGCATCGGCTAAGTCAAAGTCCATAGGATCCTTTGCTATAAAATACCAAACTGGTTAACCAAGCATTCCCTGGCTCTTATTCAACACTCATTAATCTAATCCAGGGGTTCTCCAACTTCATGGTGACATGACCCCCTTCTGACAACAGAAATTACTACACAATGACGGCGAAGGACAGATGACCAAATCCTGAGCCCACTCGTGCCCCACTGCCCCAGAAGTGGGAGCCAAAGCCTGAGCCCCTGGGCAGAAAGGGGGGCCATAACTGAAACCCAAAGATTTCAATCCGAGGCAAGGAGCCTGTAACCTAAGCCACACCCCTTAGGGTCTCAGGCTTCAACTTTAGCCTCAGAAAGTCTAAGAAGCCTTGGTAACCCATTAAAACAGGGTCGTAACCCATTTTGGGTTCCTGACACACAGACTGAAAACCAACCCCTTAGGCCAGGGCTATACTACACTTGGAAGGTCGGCTTCACGTATGCAACTGTAGCTACGTAAATAACGTAGCTGGAGTTGACATACCTTAAGGCACGCTTAGCGCTGTCTCCACGGTGGGAGAGATCAATAGGAGCAAACATTCCTGTCAATTTCCCTCACTCCTCACAAATCGAGGCACACCCTCAGCGTTTGATTTAGCAGGTCCTTACTAGACCTGCTAAATCAAACGCCAGAAGATTGATCTCCAATGCGGTAAGTATAGATGTGTCCTCAGATCTAACAAAGTTTCTTACATAAGAAAATCCTCAACCCTGTCAGACAGTGTCAACGGGAAAGATGAAGTAACTGACTCTCCCCCACCCTTCAGTTTAAACATATAATATCATGGGAGATATTTGCAATTCATTTGGTTTTGTGCTCTCCTGCTGGTGTTGTGATAAATGTCATGTTCTTCTTGCAGAAATTGTCTTGCATAGTGGATCAAATGCCAAGAAATCTTATAAATCAAGCAGGAGAGAAAAGGGCAGAACGAAAGAGACAATTCTCTGTGTTCAGTGTGTGGAAATAAAGTGTGTGTGTGTGCCGCGCGGGGGAGGACACCTTAAAGGAAAAGGAAATATTTTTCCTGAGATTCTTCATTTCTGACTGAAATAGTAATGGGGAAAAATCAAAAGGATAAAGTAAAACACACAGCTGTGTATTCTGAGAATTTAAGTTTAAACAGAGAACAGCCTCCTACTATGTTTATTAAATGATTACTGCAGATATGTAATCGAGCCAATTGAATTTATTGACTCTTTCACGGGCGGAAAGTAAAACTCCTCTCTCAAAGCAGAACAAGATTCAACATCACCAAAACTCTGCCCACCACAGCTGGAAAAATGATCAGCTGTGAAACAGTGAGGGCTGCATTAGGTATCACAGTCAACACACCATTGAAACACATGGGCACAAATCTCAGCAACAATAATGTTTCAGGTTATCTGTCTAGAATCCTGGACTAAATTCACTACGGCCATAATCAGGTATCGCATCACTTGCACATCTCCACTGACTTCAGTGGTGCACTGGAGACAGCTCCTCAGACCGCTTCACATTTGGAATGTTTTCGTCACAGCTGCACACGCTGTCCGCAATTTGCTGGTTTTGTTTTTAAATGAAAAGTAAAACTCTTCCCGAGTAGCAAGTGCTACCAGAGAAAAGACATTTAGGCTACCAGCCAGGCCCACCTCAGTCTGTCCAGAGGGTAAAGATGGATACACCGGACCCCCTACTTTCCAAGACTCCTGAGTGAACAAAATAAAAACGGATGAAAATAAAAGGGGTTGGGATAGGGGAGGCAGAAGGTGAGTGCTGGAAGAGGTTGTGGTTTGCCCCACTTCTCCAGTGTGTGCACTGCTAGCTTCTCTTCCTTTTAAGCTGGTTCTTGATGCCCTAATTGCCACTCAAGTACAAGCACTTACCTGGATTCTTTTTGGGCGGGGCCTTGGTGGTTCTTGGCTTCTTGGTGGTGGTGGTGTGGATCACATCCCATAAGCTAATATCATCTGAAGGAACAAGACCACAACAAAGTTACATTACAGAAGTCTAACGGGCCATTATAAGAAACCCAACCAGACCGCAGGAGTGGGCAAAATCTCCCCCAAGAGTTTTAGAACAAGGCATGGCCCTGTGCTAGGAAACCAGGTCCCTCCCTTCTAGTGCTCTGATGTTTGCACACACTTCTCCCTGCAAATTGTTCTCCGGAGCTACATTCCAATACCCGCAGAGGCAGAACACGCTGGCATATCTCTCTCAATTAGAGCACCATCTGCAGTGGCTGAAATTGCTAAGGCTTGAGGACACTGCGGAGTATCACACATCACTTCTTCCATGAATGCTAGGAAGGGGTAAGGAAGGCTCATTTTAAACTCCAGAGGAGGGTTCTGTGCACTTTTGTCACCCAGAGCACAATGATTCTATGGTGTGTGAGCAACTGCCCAGCCGCTGGGAGCTCCAGCTGTAGAGATCAGTTTCTAATGCAAGCTGCATTCAGTGCTGGAGTATCCATTACTTTCCGCAGAATGAGGAGGGAATACCACACTTAATTAAAAAGATGATCCAACGGTTAATACCGTGCATTACTAAGTTTCTCTTGTGAGGATGTTTCAATAGGCGGGAAGCTCTCAATCACGCACTGTAAAGACACTAAAACAAGTCTCTCTAGCTCAGGACTACTCAACACGCAGCCCACGGCTTGTTTGTTTGCAGCTCACAGGTGGGAAACCAAAACAAACAAGTAGTCAATATAACGGTCTTCTGTTGAGATGTGTTTTAGTAGATAAATTCCTGGACTGTCATTGCTCAGTAAAAGTGCTGTCATATGGATGGAAATCGGGTAACTATTGCATTTTATTAATATCAGCAGGATGGACTTAAATGGGGCCTGCGTGTTGTGTAGGTTTGCCTTAATTTTTGTATTCATGCCCATCTGTGCCTGATATATGCAACCACACTTCAGTTGCAGCCCTCAGCATGTGCTGTGAGTATCACTGTGGCCGCCAAGGCTTCCAACATTGAGTAGCTCTGGTCTAGTCCTTCTAGATAGAGCTCTAATGGCAGCATTTTACAAATTAAGCAATAACACAGAAGCTGTTTGTGCGAGCCAGGTCTCCTGGCACCCTATCCTGTGCTCAAACCATTAGGCAAGACTTCTCATGGTTACACTGACAAGCAGGTCCTTCATTCAGAGCCTAGTGAGGAATCCTGGACAATGGGATGGCATGGATGCATTCCTACACAGAGCCTCAGGGAACGCGATATTACCTGGCTTCTTGGGATAGGGTTTAGTAGTTGCCTTTCCCGGTTTTGTTGTCGTTTCCGGTGGAGTGTCAAAGAAGTCAGATAAATCGAAGTCCCCTATTGTTAAAAGGAAAAAATAAATCCCACTATTGTGTAAACAGCACGATTCTGTCAGCATGACTCTGTTGTTGTGCCAGGCTCTCTGTGCCTGTGCCAGGCAGGTGATGCAAACCATTCCACATCTGTGCGAAGAGCCTGCACTGGGCAGGTGTATTATCTGCAGAAACTTCTCAATGGCCCTGTGTCCCCCTGCTGGGAGCTCTGCAGCCTTCATTCTGTTTCTTAAAGGCAGCATTAGAATATTTTGCCTGTTGTGCCTGCTGGGGAACACGGGTTCGTGGCAGCCTGGTTATTTCTCTCACAGAAAAATTGTTGTACATAAACACCAGTGTGGCTTAATCAGTACGAATAGGTCAGCTGAGAAAAGGTTTCTAGAGACTCCAGAGCTCACTTCTTAGAACAGAATCCCACTGCAAAACTTTCAGATTAAAGTGACTGTGACCTTATCTCCTAGATCCGGACCTATTGTGTGTCCTAGACCCTTTGTACTGGAATGGGGGCAGGGTTCTCTCTTTCCTCCCACTGACAGTCTCTTATAATGGACACAAGGTGCTGTTAGAAGTGCCAAGGAAAATGCTTGCAGTTGGCAAGGCAAGGCAAGGCAAGGCAAGGCAAGGCAAGGCAAGGCAAGGCAAGGCAAGGAATAATTTCATTGCGTGCTTTCCCAGAAAAAGGATTTCTTTAGAAAAGACCGATCCTGCTCATTAGGGCCAGAAATGGGGGGAGGAGAGCTGTTATGCCCCCCCACACACCCTAGTCACACAGGTGCACCCTACACCTAGGGTTGAGCACGTTACAGATTATCCAAGCAGAATGAGGACAAAAGGATTTCGGAATCTAACCAACTAGAGAAAGCTCAGAACTCATGAAAGGGAATTGGCCGTACAGGCCCATCTTGCTTCTGGAACAGGCCTAAGAATCTTTGCTGTGTGAACAACTTCACGGCAGGAAAACGTATGTGGGAGCTAGAGAGACTCAGGTCAGAACAAGGAACGACAGCAATTGGATAAGAATAAAGTACCGGGGCAAAGGGTACAAGCTGAAGTTCTCAGCAAAGCATCTTAAATCAAATGACTTTTCTTACCAGGGCCTGAATCCAGAGCAGGTGCCCCATATCCACATGTTCAAGGCATGTTGAGAACCCCAGCTGGCTAAATCCCAGTGTTATTAGTTCTTATCTACAGGGCTATTTGCGTGTCACAGAAGTAAACTGTCTGGGAAAAGCAGATGTGAACTCTAGCCCAAGCTAGAGCCAAGCCAGTCTGCAAAGCACAAACCCCACCGCACATGGAAATGAAGCTAGCAGGATGTTCCTCGCTACCAACCCCACACTTCCACCCATTGACCAAAATTGTGGATTTATGGGGCCAAATCCTAACCATACTCAATTTACTGGCCACGTTGCCATTGACGTCGATGAGGCCAGGATTTTACACCATGGTGTCTTTTTCTAATTTGGAAACTTTGAAAAAAATGGAACATGGTAGGAGGTTTCTGGATCGTGAATGTATTTGCTGTGCATACCAGGAGAGGTGCTGGATCATAGGCAGGGACCAGTGTCAACTATCTACGTAGGGAAGCGTAAGGTGCCAATCACCATGGTATCTGAGGTACAGTGAGCTTCTCATCCGTCTCCCATTTCCCAGGAATATTTGCCTTCTCTCTGCTTGAATCTGTTTGCTCACCCACAGTTAAATGTAGCGGCACGGTTCCCCTCTGTGCAGTGCTGGCTTTGATGGGATACTGGTTTAAGCAGCTAGCTCCTGGGGTACTTCTCATCCGCCTTTTTGTTCCTCCTTTATTTTGACTAAAGAAGAGTGACACTGAGCAGGAGCAATGGGTCCTTGTTCCCTGATCCTCCACTAGCTCTGTGCTAGCTCTGACCCCAATACATCTTAGAGCAGCCCCGGGGGCTATGGCTGCAGGAAGTCTGTATGGACCTAGGAGGCTCGCCAGAGCTCTGGCTACACCCCACCATACGTCTCCACTAGGGGACACAGGAGCCAGTACAGCACTTTCCAGGGATTCCTTCATCCCGGAGGAACCCTGGATCCATGAGCTGGATCCAGCCCGCCAAGGCTTTGGTTTGCAGACCACCAAAGCCCTCATGCAGGCTTCTTGCCTGCTGCAGCCGCAGACTGCAGGGAAGTGGACAGCTGCGCAGGCTGTGTATTCTCTAGGTGCCGTGCTTCACTTGGGGGAGGAAGATTGCATGCTGTCTCCAGCCCCAGCACAAGCTTCTCAGCTCCCATCAGCTGCAAACAACACAAGTCTCCCTCCCTAGGCACACGGCACAGAGAGGCACATGGCCCCAGCAGCCCGATGCTCAGAGCGGCCTGGTGCTACAGCAGGCAGGGAGCCTGCCTGGGAGTCCCGCTGAGCTGCTGGCCGGAAGCCGCCTAGATAAACGCCTCTTAGCCAGAGCCTGTGTCTGGCACCTCAGCCCCTTCAGTACCACAACTCCCTCTTCCACGTCACCACCCATACCCTCTGCACCACCCCGTCCCAGGTCACAACTCCCTCCCAGATCCTGCACCCCTCCACCTCTGCCCCAGGTCAGAATACTCTCCTGCACCCACATCCTCTCCCCAACCCTGCACTGCTAGCTGCTCCTCAATCCCAGGCCATTCCCCAACCCTCTGTACCCACGTCTCCAACCCTCTCCCCAGTTAGAATCTTCTCCTGCAGCCATACCCCCTCCCAGGGCCACAGACCCTGCACCCCCTCCATAGAAATGTACAGACCATGACCACTTACCAAAATCTCGGAATGCCCTCCCCACCCCTGTGGCCACCTATGCCAGCTTCCCTGGCCCTGTGCACCGTCAGACTGGAGCAAAGGATCTGTCTCACAATTTTAAATTCTGACCATTTTGATATCCCCCGTCACAAAATTTAATTTCTTTATTCTGCTTGGTTATTCTTGAAACTCAGAACAACTCAGCGTTCATGTAACCTGAGTCTTCCTGGCATCCCTAATGAAAGCCAGATTGGCCACAGGCTTAGGTTGGGTTAGCTTTGGCTAGTGCGTTAGTTTCTGAAGCCCTCTTGGTCGCTGCATTTATTTCGAGTTGAAGGGGGGGCCGAGCTGTTACTCAACTGACTTGGCTACATTTCAGCTATTGTTTGGCTGGAATGGAGATGGAGAAATTGCAGCTGGTGCAACTTTCACTTCAGTATGAAACCAAGCAAGTTTCCTCAGCTGCAGCCTGAGCAGACGCTCAAACGTGCCTGGAGCTAATCAGCAAAGGCATTTGAAAAGGCAGAGTGAGTGGGGGGAAGTGTCTCTCTCTCCCAGCTCGTTAGAACTGCACTGTTTCAACAGAGATTTCCTGTGTCAGGAATGATCAGAAACATGTCGGAGGAAAATGAAACAGAGAACATTTTTTACATTTACATACAGAAGAAAAGCGAAGGGCTGCTATTCTTCGAGCAGGAAGCCTGTGAAGCAATAGGGCATTATTACCGGGGAAACTAAGGCACAGAACAGATAAGGAACTTGCCCAAGGTCACAAAGGAGTGACTGGAAGAGCTGGAAATGGAACTAGAATTCCTGAATCCCAACCCGGAGCCTTGCCCTCACATCCATCCTGTGCTATGGAAGTGGATTTCCAAAAAGCTTGGAACAGCTTTGAGACTTGGGCTCTACTGCATTGTATGCTACCTGCTCTTTGGGCAGGGACTGTCTATGGTCTGTATTTGGGCATCATCACGCACCGATGGATCCTAGGCCAGGATGATTGCGTGTAGGTCCCAAGAGACCACAAATAACACAACAACATCCTGCCAGCACCGCTTTTCCAAACGCTAGTCAGGAATCTTGTGTGTTTTTTGGAACAGGTCATAGAAACCTCTGAATGTGGCAGTTCCTGTCATGTGCACAAGGCTCTGGGGCACACCTCTTGCAGGTGCCCAGTTCCTACAATTACTGCACCTCGGAGCCCTTCCTGGCTTGCTGGAGGGGTATCCCACTCAGATCTCAGGCCAGTGAGACAGGAACAGTCTCTCTCCCTCCCTCCAGGCTGACCATTTTGTCTACAATTCCTCCTGCTGCTCATCTTAGCAAGCGTGAACTTAGTGCAGCACCTCCACTCCTGTTCTCTTGCTGGGGGTAGGACGGGGTTACCAGGGTCCAGCCAGCCTTCACCAAGCAAAGGACTTACTCAGAACGAACAGCAGTACAGAGAAAAACGCATCTTAGAAAACAACTTATTCACGTGGCTTGCTAAATGATCCCCCTCTTCCACCTGGAGCTGGTGGTAGCTTTCAAAGTCCTTCAAACCCTTTCAGTCTCTCGTATTTGTGTCATGTCTCTCCCTGATGTGACCCTCCCCTGTATAAGACTAACCACCTCCTACCATTCTCAGGTCTTTCTTTGGTGTGCCCCTTGAATCCACTCAAGACCAGTATATGCAAAATTTCATCCAGAAAGTGATACAAGGCATAGGGAAACTGAGTCACACACTCTTTCATAAAAAATAAATCTGACATTTCACAGTTCTCCATAGCATGGGGACTAACCCCTTGCTCAACATGAAGGTCTTCAAGAAGCACAGCCCAGTATATTGTTTGAATGATGAATGAATAAGGACACCTTACCTGTTCCGCTGGATGGCTTTCTGGGCAGCTTGGGGGTAGCTGTGATCAAAAGCAAAGAAAAAACGTAGTTACTAGTATCACTTGGAAATGTATCAACTGTGTTTTAGATATTAACTATGAGTGTTTTATTCAACACCCTCCCCTCCATATGTGATGTGTAAGGTTCCATAGTGCTTAAACCACATGCTGTTCTCATGCTTTTATTTTACATTAAGTAAATCATGGCATACATTGAAAACCATTGATACTTCATTTGCAGACCTCACTGATGCCCTGATCCTGCAAAAATTGCAGATTCTTAAATTTAAGTACATGCATAATCTCACTCAAATCAATGGGTCTCTGTAAAGTTAAGCACCCGTGCAAGATCAGGCCTTGCATACTACTCACACCAATGATGGCATTGCATACACAGAGCCAAATTCTGCCCTCAAGTGTCCTAATGCACACTGCTGTTCAGTGTAGCATAGAGCAGAATCTGACCCCCTGACAATGTTCTTAGAGATTCAACAAACCAACTGCTAACACAACAGGACTTGTCTGTGGCATGAAGCAAATATCATATCTGTGGACATGGTGGAGGTGCCATCAAGTTTTATTTCCACCGGCTTGGTCTCCCATATCAGTGACAATAAAAGATCGATAGCACCCCACCCACTCCAAGCTAACAGTGGCTGTGTCTACACTGGCATCCCTTCCGGAAAAGGGATGCTAATGTAGCACTTTGGAATAGGTAAATCCGTGGGGGATTTAAATATCCCCCGCGGTATTTGCATTAACATGGCTGCCGCTTTTTTCCGGCTTGGAGATAAGCCGAAGAAAAGCGCCAGTCTAGACGTGATTCTCCGGAAAATAAAGCCTTTCAAGTAGGAATAAGAGATCCTCCGGAAAAGGCTTTATTTTCCGGAGAATCACGTCTAGACTGGCGCTTTTCTCCGGCTTATCTCCAAGCCGGAAAAAAGCGGCAGCCATGTTAATGCAAATACCGCGGGGGATATTTAAATATCCCCCGCGGATTTGCCTATTCCAAAGTGCTACATTAGCATCCCTTTTCCGGAAGGGATGCCAGTGTAGACACAGCCACAGTGGGTGAAGTTCTACGGGAAGGATTTATCATTGATTGCTGATCAACAGCAAAATTTGCAACTCCTGGCTCTGTCAGTATTGTAAGTGTCCCAAGTGTATTTTGTTTTAAATACTCCGCACAACTGATGTCTGTGAATAATGGGCTGCATTACGAAGAATATGAATAAAATATGAGCATCAGTTGTGGCTGCCTTTTTCCTCTAATTCCTGCCTGTGTCTCTGGATCTTGGAACACCATTAAGCTGGTGATTTTTCCAGTGGTGTGCCATCTGTAGGGACACAGGTTGCCAGGGCATTTTTTATCAAGAAGCAGCCACAGTAAATTTAGGAAAGGTCACGGGCAAAGTGGTGGGTAAAGTCATGGCAGCACCATTTAAAGTAGAGCAGGCATGCAGGGTGGGGATGTTTGGTCCTGCTCCCGGGTATGGGAGGTCTTAGAAGACAGAAGTAGGAAACCGGGTCCTGCCCCCAAGAGCAGGTTGCACAGAGAGCCCACCCTGCACTTACCCTGAGGAGGCAGCTCCTATCCCACAGCTCTGGACCTGAATCTTTGTGAGGTTGTGGTGCCACTGAGGTCTGGCTTGACCACCATCATGGCATGTGAAGGGAAGAGGAGGTGCCAGGCCATACCCAAGTGAGATAGGGGCTCTCAGCAACACTCAAATGTGGCCTGGCCACCCTCCATCCTAACGACCGAAGGGCAGCTGGGCCACTCCTGAGTGTGACCCCATGTGCCAAGTCATGGTGCCTAGAGTGGGAAGTGGGTCCAGCCTTGTGGGACGGGCACTGCAGCTGAGTTTATTAAATCTTGGACACACAAGTCCTGGACAAAAAGAAGATTCATGGTAACTGATATTTTGTCAAGTCACCTTCTCACCACGCGTCTCCTGTAAAATTGTTACTTACGTCGCTTGGTGGGAAAGTCGTCCAGGGCATCTGCCAAGCTGAAATCGTCCGAACTATCCCCATAGCCTACAAAGAATTGGCATTGGCTTTACTCATACGCCTGACAGATCAGTCATCAAGCAGGGCAGAGCCATTTGACATACAACCCTTCTATTTTTCCCCTTTAGAATCTAGTAGGCGCATTTCCAGGGGGGGCTTTCATCTGCCCCTGCTTACCAGTCATCCCAAAGCTTTTGGAGGTAAACTTCCACTCTCACCTCCATAGGCAGAGGATGTAGGGATGCAGGAGGTGCTGCAGCAACCCAGGTTTTGCACCCGGTTCCCCTGCACCCAGGGGCTGCCCCCTCTGCCAACCCATTAGTCCTTAGACTCCAGGCAGCCCCTCCATGGTCCCACCAGCCCTGACACCCCCAAGGTCCCACAGCCCGCCAGCCCCACAGGATCTGCAGCTCACTGTTCCCAGGGGTCCAGGCCATCGGCCCTGTAGGCTCTGCTGCCATTCAGGGTCCTGCTGCTGGCTGGGGGCTCTGTAGCTTCCTCTAGTGTGGCTAGGTTGCCAACTCTGCCAGTTTGGCAATGACATCCAGTCCAGGAAAATTAGCAACCTTATGTGTGACCCCAGCCTGGGGCGGTGAGGGTGCGAACAGTGTGTGTGTTTGAGAGAGAGAGATGCAGCTCAGCACCCCCACCCTGCAAATAGTTCCAGTGCCACTGCCCACCTCTTATCTGGCATCTATGGACTCAGGATGGCAGCCCTTTGTTCCTCAAAGGGTTGGCTGCCCTGGTGGTGCCTTGGCGGTAACCGACCCCGACCCCTGCCCGCCCTTCTCGCTGTTGGCTACTCCATTTGCATTCTGGATGATTGCTTCAGACACAGAGCAAGCATGTGTATGACGCAACCAGCCAGCATGCAAATGTATGGTAACATAGTCCTGTCCTGCTGTATGGATTCTAATGTCATAACCCAATTTCCAAGGAGCATGCTGAAAGGTGATTCATTCAGGATCCAAACCAAGAGCCCTTCTGCCCCTGCGCTGAAACCTGGGCTCCAGGCAGTGCAAAGGGCTTCACATGAGGCAGGGCCAAGCCCCTGGGTCACCCCTTCAGTCTGTTTAACCACCGTGCTGTCTGTTGCAGAATCTCTCCCTCCCATCAGTGTCTCTTCATTGACTATGACTCCACTGGAAACCCAATGAATCTATGCCCAGAAGAATGGGACTCTGTGGGTACGTCTAGATTACATGCCTCTGCCGACGGAGGCATGTAAAATAGGCTACCCGACATAGTCAATGAAGCGGGGATTTAAATATCCCCAGCTTCATTCAAATAAAAATGACCGCCACGCTGTGCCGGCTCAGCTGATCGCCGGCACAGCCCATGAGTCAAGACGCTGTTCGGTTGACAAGCAACACCTTTGTCGACCGCTCTGGTAAACTTCATTTCACGAGGCATAAGGGAGCGGTCGACAAAGGAGTTACCTGTCAACCGATCCGCGTCTTGACTCATGCGCTGAGCTGACGATCAGCTGAGCCAGCACAGTGCAGTGGCCATTTTTATTTGAATGAAGCCGTGAATATTTAAATCCCCGTTTCATTGACTATGTCGGGTAGCCTATTTTACATGCCTCTGTCGGCGGAGGCATGTAGTCTAGACGTACCCTGTGAGACTTGCTCCCTCCAGAGCTTTGGGGCTTGTCTGGAACAGGATTATGTTACCATCAACTCTGTACCTTGCCTTCATGCTAGCATTGTCTATGCTGGGCAGTGACAGCATAAGGCTGCAGTTCATACCCTTGCAAGCCACACTGCATGGCTATGTAGACAAGCCCTCTCTAACACAGTTATCTGCAAGCTTTAGCGACAGGTGGCTTTTCCAGGACCACACTGGGTGGGCTGGGCAACCCTGGAGGAGGTGACCCAATTAACCTTGGCTTCCTTCTAAGGTGACCTCCCTCACACTGGAGGAAGTCTCCCAGCTGGGGTTGGGTCGCTGCTTGAACCTGATCCCTTTTCCCTGTTCCTTTTCCTTCCCTGTTGGATTTTTTTAAATGAAACCTCTATCATCTAGTCACATGGTCAGCCTGTTTCTCACCTACACATGTTCCCCAAGGATTGTCATCTACCGAGTGTGCTTTTAAGTCAGGGGAGCAGAACTATTCCAAACTCATAAGCTTCATCAGCTGTTTTAATTTCCCAACTAGTTCCTCATTTTCTTTTGTTACATTCTAATTTGGGCTGCAGTATCAGCGTAGTTCATATCCCCTTTTTTCTGAATTCCCCAAACTTCCTTCTGCACAACACTCCGTATGCCCAATTTCAAGAGCATTTAAAAATAAGTCCATGTCCGCTTCTCCTCTGAACTAAGGTACTCAGTGGAATACTTTTACTGCAGTAAAAGACCTGGGGCATAGCTCAGGTCCGGTGATTCTGGCTTAAACTGTGGGGATGAAAAGTTCCATACAGATATAGAATCACAGAATCCTGGGACTGGAAGGGACCTCAGGAGGTCATCAAGTCCAGTCCCCTGCCCTCACGCCAGGACCAAGCACTGTCTAGATCATCCCTGACAAGTGTCTGTCTAACTTGCTGTAATGGATAGGAGGAGTGCTGACCAGCACCTGGTGACTAAAGGGTTAAACTCAGGTAGCTAGTAAAGGGACTGGCAGGGAGCCAGAGAACCAATGGGCATACGGTGTTGACAGTGAATTGTATAAGATTCCTTGCCTGCTTTCTTTGTGTGGGAGAGAAAAAACAGGAGTTGAGAGACACAGAATAATGTAAATACAGGCAGGACTACCATGCCTCTAAGAAATTCAGGGCAGGGAAATGGACTGAACAAAGAGAAGACTGGAAATAAGTAAAGGGGAAAGTGAATCTAGTCGCATTCAGGGTATTTTTTTCTATATTTTGTGGTTTGGTTCGAACTACTCTGTGTGAATCTCTGCCTCCCCTCTCCATTTACCATCTAGCATTGTGCCCAGAGACTGTGCTTCCAGAGAATGTGTTTCCCTTGGTTGCTCTGTAACATCTAGTAAGCAAGTACACTTTCTCAAGTTTATCTTTTGTTTTGTAATAAAAATCACTTTTTTTAAGGTGATGATTTGACTCGTGTCCTGGAAAATCTGTTTGTCTGTCTGTATCTGCATGCCTAGACTGAGAGGTCAGCTACCAGAGACTGCAGCTTGTTTTGCTCTTTTCTTTTTTCAAGCTCTTTTGGGACAAAAGATCTTGGGGTACTCCTGAGGGTGGGATCAAGTGTTCACCCCGGGATTTTTAGGAATAAAAATCACTTGAGGGTGGCAGCGAGTCGCCAAAATTTGTGTACTGTGATTCTGGAGGGACCTTTTTTGTGACCAGTGTCTGTAGAGGCAACAGTGGGGTTTTTCCACCCCCTTTTGAGCTTTGCGGGGCCCCATCTTCTGCACTCGGAGTGGGCCAGAGTGGGGAACAGCCCTGACACCTGCTCTTAAATAACTCCAGTCATAACCTGGAATAAAGATTCCGCAACCCCCCTAGGCAATTTATTCTATACCATTGACGTATGCAACCCTCAAAGTCTGCCACCCGCAGGATCAAACACATGGGATCAGGGGTTTGCTGGCCCATTCTTCTCCACTTTTTCCTTTCTGCTCCTGCTTGTCTTTCTCTTCTCGTGCAGGCTAGCCCTGTTTCTCTTCATGCTCTCCTGGCTTTTTGCTATCTACAAACTATTGGACTTCAAAGCCCAATTTGTCTCGCTCCAACTGCAATCTCTTCTTCTCTGCTTGTACATGGGTAGTTGTCTCCGTTGTGCTCTTCCCTTATTCTGTCTAGGGAGGCGTCTTCAAGCAGCCGGCTGGACTCTGCCAGTGATCTGAATATTCCTCAGAGTCCTGGGTCATAACTACTTTTCTGGTACTCTGAGGCATTGCTAGTTGACGTACTACAGTACCATGTTAGCTCCTGCATGTTTAGTTGTCCTTCTCTGCATGTATCAACTATTCTTCAACTGTTCATACCTAGCCTTTCCTGTTTGTCTCTCCCTATTCCTGCCCTAAATAGGTTATTGTACACTCTGTGCTTTTTCCATCAACAGTACTTGCTGTCTGGGCTGTTGGCACTTAATTCACCACTGTCCTAGATCCCACCTCCACTATCAAATATGTCACAGATCCCAAAGGAACTGTACTGCGAATCAATGTCCCTAATCTTTTTCATTTGTGTGCAATTATTTCCATCCATTTGTGGGGGTGGGGGGGGAGAGAATTACGTGCAAGGCGGTATTTGTGAATGTGCACCACCAGTGGAAACACAAAACCTAGCTGTGGACACTCTGCTAATCAGCTAGGTGGCATGTGACTCTTCTAGGTGGCCACACAAGCTCTCAAATTACAGGGAACACCATGTGTACCCCACTCATGTCTCAAACTTTTAGCCCATCACCTCTCTTGGACGGGGATCAGGCATTCCTCTCTCTCCAGACACAGACTGTACACTACAATTTCCTCCTAACACCCACTGTGTGCACCTTGGCAAGTCAGAATTTAGCTTAGCAGCTGCCACCCTGTTCTTTCCCAGAAAGTACAATGCAGCTCGCCAGTGACCAGGTTTTCTCTGGGATGCTTTTGTCTCTATCTGGAAAACCATAAACAGCATGTGTGTGCGCCGGCCTTCCCGTCTTCCTCACGGAACTCCTGCTAGGTTTCAAAGTCCTTCAAACTCTTTCAGGAGGGTCTGTCCCTTTCAGTTACTGGATCTTGACAGCTCCAGCCTTGGATGAGAGTAACTCTGCTCTCAGTCAGACAGGCCACTTCATACCACTCTCAATTCTTGCTTGTTGGGCCTCTTGATCCAAGACAAAAGCAGTACAGGCTGAACCTCCCAAATCTGGGACTCTCCAGTCCGTCCTGCAGGGCCACAGATGTTGCTGGACCAAACAGCCCCAGAGGAGGCGGGAGCAACACAGGGGTTGGGGAGCCTGGGCTGGGCCAGGCAGCACCTGCCCTGTGAATTCCCGGCATTAGTGGGCCCAGGAAGTATTTGGAGAGCCCCCACTCCGGGCCCAGCCAAGTAGGACCAGGTGACCGAGGAGTCCCAGCCCCAGCTGGGGAACTGCAGTGGGGCTGCCTGCGGCTGGGTGGTCCCAGCCTGGAATCCCAGCAAACCCCAATGGGACCAGAGTGACTGGGCAGATTCTACCAGGGAACTTCCCTTGTTGAAATGGGGCTAGAGGAGGCAGGTGGCCTCCCCAGCAGCAGAGTGGTGGTGCCGCCAGACACCCCAGCTGGGGAACCCCTGGCAGCAGCAGGGCTGGCAGCGGCCAAGTGGGCCCACTGGGAAAACCAGGAGAACCTAGGGCAACAGATGGGCAGCTGAGTGGGGAGCTGTGCCGGTCCAGTGTTAGAGGAACTAGCAGCAGGGCAGGGAGCTCCAGGGAGAGGAGTAGCCAGTAGGGGAGCACTGACCTCCCCTGGTCTGGCAAACCCCCTGGTTCAGGAAAGCGCAGGTCTCGAGGGCGCCAGACCAGGGTGGTCCAACCTGTATATACAATTTCCCCAGGGAGCAATTCTCCTGCATATATGTTTAACTGTCTACAGAGCTGCATTAATTACCCCATAGTAATTTTAGTTTCTGACTGTTCATTCATGCTTTAGGTGACTTGTCTACCTTAACTCCATTGCTTATCTTGTTTCAAGGAGAAAATTAATGCTTTCATTCCTAGGGTGGGTGGGTGCAAGTACCAGTATGAGATATGGAGAAACTAAGTCACATTCTTTCCTAGCAATCAACTACATATTTTCAGATTCTTCACAGTGAGAGAATAACCCATGACTCACTATCAATGTTTTCAACAGAAACAGCCCCACTACTTTTTTTGAATGATAAATGAATCAGGATCCTCACCTGTTCCACCTGATGGTTTTCTGGGCAGCTTGGGAGTAGCTGTGGTTAAAAGAGGAAAAACTTAGTTTACTCGTGTCACTTGGAAATGTGCCAACTGTGACTCAGAAATAAACTATAAATGCTTATTCATCACCAAATCCTTACAGCCCATATGTGATGTGCAAAGTGGTACGGTTGCTTAAACCACATGCTTTTCAACATTGAAGCATACTTTGGAAACCATTGCGAGCTGTCTTTGGTACTTCATTTGCAGACCTTCCTAGGGGGATGTGAAAGGTTAACTCGTTACCGACGGGGGGGGCTGGAGCTGCCCCAGCCCTGCAGAAGACCTGCCACAGACAGGGGTTGCTCTCCTTCAGAGCAGCCTCTGTCTGTGGGGAACCCAAGTGGGAACCCCGCAGACTGGAGGCTCCCCAGCCCAGATCCCACTTTAATTTGTTAACTGGTTAAATATTAGGTCAAACTAACGTTTAACCAGTAAACTGATTAACCAGGATTTTACATCCCTAAAAATTTTTGATCCTGCAAAAATTCATGCTGGTGCTTAAGTTTTAGCACATGCATAATCCCACTCAAATCAACTGGGCTATGTAAAGTTAAGTACCTGTGCAAGATCAGGGCCTACATGCTATTCATGCCAGTGATGGCATTGCATAGACAGAGCCAAATTCTGTCCTCAATTATCTCAATGAACACTGCTCTCCAATGTAGCAGAGAGTAGAATATGACTCCATGTCAAACTATGCACTTCAGAGACTCAGCAAACCAACTGCTAACACAACAGGACTTGTCCAGTGCATAAAGTAAACAATGCTCCTGAGAACATGGAAGTGCCATATGTTTTATTCTCATCTGCTTGGGTCTCCCAAATCTATTACACTAAAAGATCTATGGTGCCCCACAACACAGCAAGTAACAGAGGGTCATGTTTTAAGAGCTCGATTTACCTTACATTGATTTCTGGTCAATGAGAGCTTTCTAGAAACGAGAAAATATTGCAACTCCTGATACTGTTAACAATGTGGCAAGAGGCCAAAGTAGGGGAGTTTTTAAAAGAACTGTACGCCACTAATATCTGTTAGTAGTAATGTGCTATATTACCTGGAGTATGAATAAAATATGAACAACAGATGTGGGGGCCTGTTCCTTTTAATTTCTGCCTGTGGCTCTGAATATTAGAATGCCTGGTCTGAGAATATTTCCAGTGGGGGAGCCACGATTTACATCAGCTGGCTTTCTTCAGGGCAGGGACTTGGGGGATGTTTCCCTTGTACCTGGACCACAGCACTCCAGGGCTTAGCATTTAGTCTGGACCAGTATTCTTGTGCAGCAGGTGTGGGGGGGCTCCAGCCTCAGAAAGGGAAACATTCAAAGAAACGGAGCGCACGTCCCCACACACAAGGTGTCAGACGACGACTATGCTAGCAGTTTTGTCAATGTATCATATACTGCTCATGGGTGTGAAAGTAACACCCCTTGTAGCAACATAAAGGGTCACTGTAATTCTGCAAGGATAGAAAAAAAAATCACACAGAAAAGAGGTCCAGGGCTTGCTACATTCAGTCCTCGATCCGTACGTGAGCCTACCCAGTGGTCACTGGTCTAATACCTCATTATCTATCATCTTTCTAGTGGGATGAAGTATTCATTTCTAGCCCTACCAGATTACAAGATATCCCATTTGTAAACTGCCCCATTCAGATTTATGTGCATTTTTAGTTTCCCACGTGAATTCCAGTACAAGAGAGCAGAAGCTAAAGTAAGACCGGCTAGAGCCTAAAATCTGTGCATATGCTGTAAAGCAAGGGATTTCAAGTCTTTCCATAACCTGGATCACATTTTTAATGGGATGTCTGCAGGGCACACTGGCTACATCTACACAGCGGAGTTATTTCGGGGCACCTCCGGTATCCAAAAATAGCTATTCCGCGTCTTAGAAGGAAGCCTGTTATATCGAAATATAACGGGCTCACTATTCCGACATCCCTGTAAGCCTCACTACACGAGGGATAAGGGATTTTCGGAATAGCGCCTTATTTCGATGTAAGGGTGCTGTGTAGACACACCCACTGTGTCTCATTCACAAGCAAATGGACCCCTCCCCTTTCAATTTTAAGAGTAACACTAGTCCTCTACTCAGGGCTTGTCTACACTTGAAATGCTACAGCAGCACAGCTGTGCTTCTGGAGTGCTTCAGGGTAGGCACTACCTATGCCAATGGGACAGACTTTCCTATTGGAGTAGGTAATCCACCTCTATAAGAGGCAGTGACTGGATCAATGGAAGAATGCTTCCTTTGATCTAGCATTGTCTACGTGAGGACTTAGGCTGGCTTAGAAATAATCAGCCAGGTACAGAGGAAGGCCTGACATTGAACACAGTACGAATATGTCTGAACTCCGCCAGCTTGTGCACAAATAGAATCGGAAAGGAAAACAGTATATTGTGTGTGCTCAAAACACTTCTTTCACCCATTCATACATTTTCTACAGGTTAAACCTGTCTAGTCCAGCATTTTCTGGACCAGCAACATCTATGGTCCAGCAAGGTTTTAGTTAACCGAATGTTCATTTATCATGAGTGTAGCCAAGTTTCCTGTGGTCCCATAAAGTTTGTTTACAGCCACCAGTCCCGGCTCTCAATGTTCTGTGTTGTTATTTAGCTCTAATTTACCCCTACATGTTTTCTAAGAGAAGTAAGCAGTGGAAGTGCTGGTAATGCTGCTGGAGAATATTGACCTCCCGTAGTTCAGCAAATTCTCTGGCTTGGTACTGGGCAGGTCCTGAGGATGCTGGACTAGAGAAGTTCAACCTATACAACAAATGAAGCCACATAGTATTCATGGGGACAGAGGGAGATGACCAAAATTTGGCCCCAGACCTGTACTGTGTAAGAGAATATTTGAGGATAGGCTGTGTCAAACAGCTGTGCTCCTGCAATGTCGCCTAGCCATGAATCATATTAAACCACCAAGCCATTCAGAAAGTCTTTATTATACACATAGCTACATACTGTTCTGGCCAAAAGGAGATGAGAAATTTTGCTGGGAGCAGGGACAGCGTATGAAGCCTCCCTCCTTCTCCCCCATGGCCAGAGCAGAACCACGTGGTGCAGACAGCCCACGAGCCTGGGACTGCAACAGATAGCCTGCCTCAGGTTCCTGCAGGGCTGCTGGCTGAAGCCACCTAGGTAAGCACCTCCAGGCCACAACCTGCCTCTGGCATCCCACCTCCTCTTTCCCCTCCAATTACCTACCCCAGTCTACCACCCAAACCCTCTGTATCCCTTTCCCCTCTTTTCCCAGGTCAAAATTCCCTCCCAAATCCCGCACCCCCACCTGGAGCCCCTCCCTGAGATCAGACTCCTCTCCTGCAACCATGCCCCCTCCTGGACCCTGCACCGCAAGCCTCTGCCCCAGGTCACAACCCCCTCCTTCACCCAAAATCCTTTTCAGACCCTACACCCCATCCTGCAGTTTAGTCCCCCTACCCCAAGCTCCCTTCTGCACCAAAGCTCTGTCCCAGACCCTGCACCGCCTCTATAGAAGTGCAGCCCTTGACCACCTACCAAAATCTTGGAGTGGCCCCCCATTATAAATTATTGCCTGACCCTGGCTTAGTGGATAAGTGGGAGGATATCCTAATCCCTGATTATTATGGGAAAGGGGTAGCTAGGAGCTTACTTTGTGGCGGCAAATGGGGTATTCAGCCATTGAAATGATCCTGGAAGCAACTGTGGAAGCAAAATAATATAGGCAAGAGGGAGAGTCCTGTGACAGGCTGAGCCATGCAGTGTGTCTACACGCTAATTAAAACACTGCAGCTGGCCCATGGGGACTCAGGCTCGTGGGGTTATCTAATGCAAGTGTAGACATTCCGGCTGCAGCTGGAGCTCTAGGATCCTATGAGGGTCCTGCACGTCTGCACTGCAATTTAACAGACCTGAATCATCTGGCACAGGCCAGCTGCAGGTGTCTGATTGCAGTGTACACATGTCTATGGAGGGCAAGCAAGGAAAGGAGAAAAGTAAGAGTTAGAAGCTCAGAATCATTCCTCACTGGAATGGGCTGGATGAGTGAAGCCCTGCACAAGCATTCCAGGCAAACATGGGAATGGATGAATGACAACACAAGTAATTAGGAGCACAAAAGCAGGTGTTCAATACCAATAGGCTGTCACAATGCTAAATCAATGCAACTTGCTATCCAGAATCATAACACAATGAAACACTAGGATACAAACAAACGTTACAGGACGCATATTTATTTTAGCGGTTGACAATTATGGAAACTGGATCTGACCAGGAAAAGATGACTGGGTCATGTACGCCCCTCATCTTTGATTTGGGTCTAATCCACACAGGGAGTCACACACACAATTACTATTTGCTTTTTCCCATAAACTGTACTTACGTCGCTTGGTTGGATGGTCATCCAAGGCATCCGCTAAACTTAAGTCGTCAAAACCATCACCATATCCTAGAGACAAAAGAATAGGCATTGGCTTTACTCATTATTCACTGGCAAACAACTTTGAATACAGCATGGCTGGAACTTGTTCACTTCAATTGCTTTAGTTTTAGAGATTTTTAAATCTGACCCACTATGAACAATGAAGAAGACATCAGCCTTTCTCAGAACTCTGTGACTGTTAAATTGCAGAGCAGTCATCTCTGGATTTTCCATTTGTCTGCTCTAATGGATTTGGTATAAATACACATGCTACACTTACATTTGTCAAGTGGAGCCTACCAATGCATCACTGTAGCTGCCACTCATCTGTGGATGTACTCACGATTATACATTTGCTAAACACCATAAAAATACTGGAGTGGCTTAGATAACGTTTGTGCAAAACACACTCACTCACTGGCTCCGCTCCGCTTCAAAGGTACATTCAAATAGCACAGATTTTTATATTAAAGATAAAATTTGCTGTCATGCCTGCTAAACATACAACTTAATATTCACTCTGACCAGGCAATATAAATTCTGAACATACCCATATTCAAAGAGCGTACCTGACAAACAGAATGTATATTTATTAAGGATCTCTCAACATTTTAGCTCTCTCCTATAATTTAATATCCCAATGATGTCCCTAAACTATATGCTATTCTAATGTGGTAGGTCCACTAATCCTTCCTTTCTCTGTCTTTTTGCATCACATTAATTACTGTTGACTTAGCCTAGTTCTGAATGCATTTGTCTTGATAAATTCATGCTTTTACATCTCAGAGCATGCTGAGTAATTAATATCCTTTGGGTTTGCTAAGTACTACAGCACTGCAAGAGAACATTAAAATGGCTTTCCTCTTATTCCTACTGCTAAATGGATTTAGCTGTTGCCACCTGAGCTCCAGCTTGTTTCATGAATAAATTTAAAGCTTTAGTGACAAGGACAGTAACAATGAAAAGGCACTAGTCCATCAGAAAGCAGATATCAGAATTTCAGAGAAAAACTTTTACACCTGCTGTCACTAAGTATTACAACCCATTCAGCTCTGGCTTCAGTTACTCATACATCCCATCTTGTTTCACTTACCATGTAAAACTAGCAAACAAGGGAACAAGTTAAATGTAGGGTCTACCTTTTATTTAAGTTTCTGTGCATTTCTGTGTCTTACAAGGAAGCACGCAAGAGCATTACTCTGCTGCTTGCACAATTATTTGTTCTTGCATCAGTCCACAGAGGAATTTGTCCTTAGAATGGTTTACATCAGCATTGGGCAACTGGCAGCATTCAAGTTGCATGCGGCTCATCGGGGATCTATGTGTGGCCAGAGAGACATTTTGACTACCGTTACCCATGCACAAGGCTGCCAGATGCTCCTGATTTCTATCTGCATAACTTTTTTCCTACTGGTATTACTAAAACGGCACGTTCATGAAGTGAGATGCATGCTGACTACACCTAACACTGACAGAGAGCAATACACCCCTTCTGCATCCACCCAAAGTGCTGCTACAATTCAGTCAGCACATCACGCTCGTTCTAGGTACACAAGTGCAGATATCAAATCTACCATATCCTAGGAAACAGTATCGATTGTGACAATCTTGTGTCCCACTGGGATGAAGACGGGCCACTCATGAAGCCTGCTCACTAGCCTAAGTTGAGCATCGCTGGTTTACGTGCTTCCTCATGGGGATGTTAAGTATCGGTTAACTGAATAGTTGAGCAACCTCAAGAAATCTCATTGGTTAGTCAACTAACCTATAGTCCCGGGGAGGAGGGGGGAAGGAGGCTGTCAGCCAGTGTGCTCCAGCCTCAGTCCTGAGGAGCCCTCTGCCACTACATGCTGCTGTATCAGTTTAAAAACCAGTTCTTCTGTGCCGCGCGCCCAGGGGCGGGAATGCCCATACGCCGCGCACCTGGGGCCGGTGCCACTCCTGTGCCGCGTGCCCAGGGGCGGGGATGCCCAAACGTTGCGTGCCCGGGGCCAGCACAGCCCATGCACCACGCACCTGGGGGCGAGTCCACCCATGTGCCGCGCGCCCAGGGCTGGCCCCACTCACTCAGTGGGCACACAGAAATGGCCCGGCAGGCGCCATGGCGCCCGTGGGCACCACGTTGGGGACCACTGGTCTATAGCATTAACCGATAAGCTTTTGCTTATCAGTTAATGACTTTATGATTACATCCCTAATTCCTCACTGTATCAAAATAGAAATGTCTATGGTGGAAAAGCAAACTGTGTCATACAGTCAGGATGTGTCTAGACTACAGGGTATTGTTGACAAAAGTGGACTTTTGTCGACAAAACTATACCTGCGTCCACACTGCCGCTGAGTTCTGTCGACATAATGTTGACAGAACTCAGTAGTTTTGTCAATGGCTGTAAACCTCATTCTACGAGGAATAACGCCTTTTGTCGATAAGAGTTCTGTCAACAGAAGGCATTATTGCATCTACACTGTCCTTTGCGTCTACACTGTCATGTCGACAAAGCGGCTTGCTTTGTCGACAGAACTGGATGTAGTCTAGATGCTCTTTGTCGACAGAAGCTTTGTCGACATTTGTTTAGAAAATTTGTTTAGAAAACTGGTTACCAGGGCCCATTTCTCTGCAGCGGGGGTGGGCAATAAAATGGCAGTGGTTTGTTAGGCTTAGCCCCTGGCGGGCCGCCGCCACCATATTAACCTGCGCCTCCACAGATACGGGTGATCACAACTGCCACTGGCCATGGATCACCTTTCCTGGCCAATGGGAGTGGTAGGATGCAGCGTGGACTGGGACACCACTTCCTGCAGCTTCTATTGGCCAGGAATGGTGAACCGCAGCCAATGGGATCTGTGATTGCCTGCAGCTATGGAGGCGCAGGGAAATATAGCAGTGGGAGCCCACCAGAGGATCCAGCCCGTGGACTGGTATTTGCTCACTTCTCTCTGGAGGCATGGAATACAACTCAAACTCAAAACCCACACCCTTGGCATCATCAGCGTATAGTGCTCCTGCTTAATGTGCTTTTCTCTCCACTCCTACCTAAATCTGTGCCTCCTGTGTCCGATAAGCAGTGAAGTCCCTGCGGTGAGAGACAGGAATTGGGTCTGATCAGGAAAGACAACAACCCTAGGGAGCTCAACTGAAGTTCCAGGAGTGGCGTATAAAACAGACACAAACTGGAGAACTTTGGGCACAGGGCCTTTAACTCCAGAATGTCAGACAGAATAACCGGCCTTCAGAACTGACCTGCCATCATGGGACACAGACTGTGTTACTATTGACAATATGAGGACAGATAGCAGTCTTGTAGCCACATTGTTCCCAGGATTTCAGAGAGAATGGGTGAGGTCGAATTATTATTATTTATTTCTTTATTTATTTTACTGCACTAACTTCACTTGATGAAAGAGACAAGCTTTTGGCCTCCACAAAACTCCCTCTCGGGTCTGGGAGAGGTATTCCCAGGGTATGTCTACGCTGCAGTTAAAAACCCACAGCTGGCTAGTGCCATCTGACTCGAGCTCAGGCTAAGAGACATGGGTGATTGGTGCAGGGAGGAGGCAGGCTTCCAGCCCAATTTACAGCCCTGCCCCCTCCACTGATGCCCCGCCCCACCATGGGGAGGGGAGAATGTGGGGCAGCATGCCGAGCACACATGCCACAGCCTCCTCAGAGGGAGCAGGGATGTAAAATCTCATTCAATTGGTTAACCAGTTAGACTTTAAGTTTAATCTGTTAACTAATTAAAGAGTGGTGGGCAGGCTGGAGCCTCTTCCCCTGGTGGGGTGGCCATAGCAGCCCCTATCGGCAGTGGGCCCTAGAGGTGCTGCTCCGGCCCCCACCAGTAAATCGGAACTGGTAAAGCCTCACCCATTAAGAGAGAGGATTACTGGTTAACCTTTCACATCCCTAAGCAGGCAGCACGGCCCAAGCCTCCCAGCCTCCAGAGCACTGGGGAGGGAGGAGGCCATGCGGCCTGAGTCTACCCAGCCCCCGGGGGAGGTGGGTAGCACTCAGCCCCAGCTTCCCTGCCTTGGAGCAGTGGGGATGGCAGGCACTGGGGGCAGCAACATTCCACCCCCAGAACACCTATAGCCCTACAGCAGGCGTTCTGGGGGCGGAGTGTGGGAGGGGCCATGCCTGGCGGTTTGGGAAGGCAAATCCTTCCCCCGCCTAGGCTACCAGACGCCCATGCTAAGGGGCAGTTTTAATTGCAGTGTAGATACTCAGGCTGGCGCCCAAGCTCTAGAGGTGGGCCAGGCCGCACAGCAACTCTGAAGAGCTGCTCAGGCACACAGTCACAGGGGGTATGTCTACACTACAGCGCTAGTTCGAACTGACTTAGTTCGAATTAGTTAATTCGAACTAAGCTAATTCGAACTAACAGATCCAGACTAAAAAACTAGTTCGAATTAGCGTTTTGCTAACTCGAACTAGCATGTCCACATTAAGTGGACCCTGAACCGGGGTTAAGGATGGCCGGAAGCAGTGCCGGCAGGGCATCAGAGGAGGACTTAGAGAGTGGAGCTGCTGTCTCAGGCTAGCCGAGGGCTGTGCTTAAAGGGACCCGACCCCCACCCCGGACAGACAGTTCTCAGGGGTGCCTCGCTTGCAAAGCAGTCCTGGCTTGGATTGCCCGGAGTACCCACAATGGGCACATCACAGCACTCGGCCATCAGACCGGCTGCACTTGCCGCAGGCTGCCATCTGGGAAGAGGGGGCAATTGGGGGGCTGCAGGAGAGCTTCCACCCGCAGAAGCCCTCAGAGCCAGCCCAGTTCTCCCCATCGGGGGCTCGTACCCCATTCCTCCCTCACCTCCTTCCACTTACCCTTCCCTAGCCCCCCTTCCTGATGTACAAAATAAAGGACAATTGTGTTCAAAAATAGAATCTCTCTTTATTGAACAAAACTGGGGGAGACTGGGAAAAGGAGGTGGGAGAGGGGAGGACAACTACAATGATGAGGGGTTTGGAACAGGTCGCATATGAAGAGAGGCTAAAGAGACTGGGACTTTTCAGCTTAGAAAAGAGGAGACGGAGGGGGGATATGATAGAGGTCTATAAAAGCATGAGCGGTGTGGAGAGGGTGAATAAAGAAAAGTTCTTCCTTAGTTCCCATAATAGCAGGACTAGAGGACACCAAATGAAATGAATGCATAGCAGGCTTCAAACTAATAAGCAAAAGTTCTTCTTCACAAAGCAAATAGTCAACCTGTGGAACTCCTTGCTGCAGGAGGCTGTGAAGGCTACAACTAGAACAGAGTTTAAAGAGAAGTGAGATCAATTCATGGAGATTGGGTCCATGGAGTGCTATTAGCCAGGGGGTAGGAGTGGTGTCCCTGCCCAAAGTTTGTGGCAGGCTGGAGAGGGATGGCACGAGACAAATGGCTTGGTCACTGTCTTCGATCCATCCCCTCCAGGGTCCCTAGGGTTGGCCGCTGTCGGCAGACAGGCCACTGGGCTAGATGGACCTTTGGTCTGACCCAGTACGGCCATTGTAAGCTCAGGGCTCAGGGTCGGGGGGCTCAGTGGACCACCTTGATTTTCATGCAAACCTGCTCCTGGGTGGCCAGGCTGGCAGCTCTCCTGCCTTAGACGGCAACTTTCCTGTGCCTAGTGCAGAGGTCGGGGACGAGGTCCACGATGTCCGCACTAGACCAGGCGGGTGCCCGCCTCTTGCGGTCCTGGGCAAGCTCCCGGGAGCCGCCAGCCTGGTCCCGGGAAGAGGGGGAGGGCTGGGGGGCATCGGGTGGCTGACTCAAGCCGTGTCAGGTGCAGGGTCTTCTGGCTGGGTGCTGGCAGGCTTGCACCTGGCCCGGGCACCGTAGCCAGCCCGTGCCCCTTTAAGGGGTCCAGGGCCGGGAGGGGGCAGTAGAGTTTCCCTGGTGTTGGCCAGAGTGGCCACCAGGGAAAGCTGGGGAGGGCTAGCCTCCCACTAGTTCGAATTAAGGGGCAACACAGCCCTTAATTCGAACTAGTAAGTTCGAATTAGGCTTAGTCCTCGTAGAATGAGGTTTTCCTAGTTCGAACTAAGCGCTCCGCTAGTTCGAATTAAGTTCGAACTAGCGGAGCGCTTGTGTAGCGCCTATCAAAGTTAATTCGAACTAACGTCGGTTAGTTCGAATTAACTTTGTAGTGTAGACATACCCAGGGAGAGTAGCCTAGAGAGGGGAGAGGCAGGGAGAGGAGCAAGTTGGGGTGTGCAGGGCTGCTGTAGGCCTCTCCTTTGATCCCAGAGTGGCTGCAGGCGGGGAGAGGGGAACAGTCTTCTAGCCCCAAACTTGAGGCTGTTGCCTGTAGGGAGAGGGCTGGAAGGAATGCTCTGGCCCCAACTCCAGGGCAAACCCCTCATCCCCAACTCCACCCCAGAGGACACACCCCGAACCAGAGCCTGCACCCCAAGCCCAACCCCCTGCCCTAGCCCTCAGCCTCCTCTCACATCCCAAACCCCAGCGCCTGCATACCCAGCTAGAACCCTCATCCCCTCTCCCGCGTGCCCCAACCCACTACCCCAGCGCCGAGCCCCCCTTTCCACACTCCGAAGTTCCAACCCCACCACACATCAGCTCCATATTGGTGCAGATAAAATTCACTCTGCACATGGATAGAACATGGATAGAGAGAACATTGTGTTCCAGAGCCCGGCTGCTGCCCGAGCCCGATCTACATCCCTATTAAATGGCCCCTTAGCTGGAGCCCCATGAACCTGAGCTGGCTAGCACAGGCCAGCCACAGGTTTCTACACTCAAAAGTTAAATCAACCCAGCCACATTCCTCAGGGGTGTGAAAAAGCCACATCTCTGAGCAATGTAGTTAAGCCAACCTAAACCCTGGTGTAGACAGCACCATGTCAGAAGACTTCTTCTCAAAGAGGTGGATTACCTGGGCTGATAGGCGAAGTCATGCCTAGACTGAAGTGCTACAGCAGCACAGATGCAGCTACGTTTCTAGTGTAGACAAGCACTCAGACGACTGCGATTTTTAGCGTCTAGCAAAGTTTTCATCCATGAGTGCATGCTTTTCATAAAACGATCACTCTGTATCTGCCCTGTCAACCTCGTCCTCAAAGGAAACCTGCACAGTATCTTCAGAAGATGAGCCTGCGAGCTCACAACTTTGCTGGATACTAATCTACAACTTCCCCCACCATGACCACGGGGTTGTTAAGAAGCCACTTCACCGTGAATGGTTCCTTAGAATATGTGCTAACTACTTATGCTAAGCAATCTATTCCACCTTGCATTTAGCTGTGACTCTGCATATCTTTCCTGGACCTCCATAAGTGCTTTGTGTGGCCTGAAAGCTTGGCTATTTCACTAACAGAAGTTGGTCCAATAAATATTACCGCATCCACCTTATTTTTAATATAGTAGCCTGTAGGGGCCCTGATCTAAGGATGTTAAATATCAATTACTTGAATAGTCTATTAACTTCATGAATTCTTACTGGTTATTTGACTATTCTATGGTCCCTGGAGGTGGAGCTGGCAGCCAGTGCACTCTGGCACCGCTCCCAAGGAGCCCCCTGCCACTCTGCGCTGCTACCTCAGTATCAGAGGCAGCAGCACGAGGAGTGCGAGGCAGGAGCTGGTCCGTGAAGGGAGCCAGTTTAAAAACCAGCTCCCCTCGCAGACCGGCTGCCTATCACCCTGTGCTGCTGCCTCTGATACTGCGGAGCCCCTGGCCGTACAGGTCTGAGCCCCCAGACCTGCGTGAGTTGGAACTGAGCCGGACTGCCTGCCTGCCTGGCTCCTAATACACTTTAAATGCAGAGCCGCAATGGGGGTAGGTCCAGGACCCAGTGCAAGCCAGGACTGACCGAGGCTGCTGGCCAGCTGCTAAAAAATGTACTGGCAAAGGTGTGTGTGTGAAATGCCTGTAGTCTATAGCATTAACCTATGAGCTTTTACTTATCGGTTAATCGACTACACCACTACTCTACGCTGATCGAAGCTCTGATGTGCTAGATGCTGTACAAAGAACAGTATGCCTGCTCCAGAAAGCTAGCACTGTAGCTTAAAGCAGAGACCATAGCCACCTTGTCCTTTTGTATCTATTAGTATTGTATGAGCTTGCCTTCCCTACGTTGTATTCTTTTCTCTAGCCTTCATTCAGTCCGAAGAGGGTCATTTCTTCCCATTGTTGCTATGTAAGCCTTTTTTTCTATGTGCTCATACAACCAAGATGAAAGAGAAATCATAAAAATCTCCAGACTGACAAGGGACAAAAGACAGAAATGCTACAAATCTCACACAATGGGACTGCACCATGTATAGTCACAATTTGAATTCCCTTCTAATGCAGCAGTTTGTAGTAGGTACAAAACTAAATGAAGGCTGGAATATTGTAGCAATACTAACAATCACATTGGTATTCCAAAAGCCTTTCCTTCCCCTCCCCCTCTTTTTTTCTTTTTTCTGTTCTCAGTGATTAAATAAATGTTAGGGGCACCGATTCTCTGTACATCAGTGCTGGGTAATTAACAGGTCCCAGAAGAATCTTTTGCTTTTTACATATGATAATGCAGCTGGTGAAATGTGCCGTCAGAGGCGGACTGCACCTCCTCTATCAAGCAGTTAGAAACATGTGGAAACTCAATGCCAGATGTGTTCAGTTACAGCTTCCTTTTCTTTTACAGAACATAAAGGGGGCCCCCTTCCACGCAATATGCTCAGCTACCCCAGGAATGAGGAGAGTAGCCAAACTTCAATCGGAAGAAAAACAGCTAACGGTTGAAACTCTCTAGTCTGGCACCCTTGGGACCTAACTGGTGCCGAACCAGAGAATTTGTTGAACCACAGGAGGTCAATATGGTCTAGCAGCATTAACAACTATTCCACGGCTTACTGGGCTCTTAGAAAACATTTAGGGGAAGTCCGGGCTAAATAACAGCACTGAGAGACAGGACTGGCGGCTATAAACAAACTTTATAGAACAAAGGGAAACCTGGCCACACCCATAATAAGTGGACATCCAGCTAGCTAAAATCATGCTGGACCACAGACGTTGCTAGAGAGTGCCAAACTAGAGACGTTCAATTTGTACAATTCACCTTTGGGTGCTGAGAACTAGAAGAAAAATGTGTATCTCCACTCCTGTGCAAGGCAATGAAAATGCCTCTTGTTCTAAGATGTTAAAATGCAATTATCTGGCTAATCGTACAGTTAATACACTTTGTATTGACTATATGATTAGTTGATAAGCACCTCTGCAGAGCCACAGCAGGAGTGGCTCCTGAGGAGCCAACTCGAGCCAGGACTGAGCAGTCCTGGCTCGTGTCGGCTCCGAAGCCACCCATGCCTCGGAGCCACCCAAAATGCAGAGGCACAGTAATCAGTGCAAGTTAGGATTGCTCGGTCCCAGCTCATGCTGAGTCCAGCAGCCGCTGTTCGTGGTGTACTTCCTGAGTAGCTTCTGCCCCACGGCCAGCCCTGGCCACCGCAAACAGGGGTTGCTTGTCAGCAACAGCCCCTGTCCGTGGGGAGGAGGGACCAGCTCCCCGCTGGGACCCCTGTGGACAGGGTCTGCTTTGCAGCAGCGACCCCTATCCCACTCTGCTGCCTCTGATAGAGGCGGGGGCGGGGCGGGGGGAGAGACAGGCAGCACCCTGGAGACAAAATCTATTATTTTTACAGAATCTCATTATTTTAAAGCCTCTCTCAATTTCTGGTGAGCCTGACTCATAATTTTTTAACAACTGCCTTTGTCTGTGACTAAGAGAAATTCCCTAGCAGAGAAAGGTGACATGTCCCCGCAAATCTTGTGCCTCTTTTATCCATGATGCAGCTGGGCTAGCAAATGCTTTTAAAATGATTTTTGGGGGCCTTTGCAAAAACAGGTTGAGGGTAGGGATGTGAAAGGTTAACTGATTAACGGGGGAGGGCGGCTGCTCCAGCGCCACATGGGGCCAATGGTGGACAGGGGCCTCCCGCCCCCACCTTTATAAACAGAAACGTACATCCCTAGGTGAGGGCCAGAAGGGCTTGCAGTCTCAGCTCAGCCAAAACATGTTGGTTTTTCAAATGTCCAAATTTTAGTCAAGTGCAGATTAATCTCTGCCTCTTCCTTTACCGCTCCTTAGGCCAGGTCTACACTAAATCCGGCAGCTCTCCTTAAGGCAAGCAACTCCAGCTACGTAACATTCATAGCTGGGGCCGGCTTACCTTAAGCCGAGGTTGGTGCTGTCTTCACAGAGGGAGGCCGACATTTGCTTCCCTTACTTCTGGCGACTTTGAGGAGTACATGTGCCATCCGGAACTGCCCTCAGCAATCGATTTGTAAGTCTTAACTAGACAAGCTAAATCGAAGGCCAGAAGCACAAACTCCAGCACCAGAGTGTGCCCTTATTTTATTCCTGTGTTGTAGCAAAGTGATTGTGATAGACACCAATCCACATTCCTGGGTACTGGTAGCATTGGGGGCTGTCTCAGCATCTGGCTGGATGGAGCACTCCCTCACAAAGCCATTCACAAAGTTCAGAGGTGCAGGGGCCAAGGGAAACTGCACATAACTATGAAGAATTTCCCTGTCTCTGAAATGTCATGGGGGGAGGGGGAGAAGGGTTCTTTAGGAAGCTTTTTCAGCTTCTTCCACAGCTGGAAATGGTTTGCTGAGTTTAAACCCAAGCCGGGCCTGGGTAAAAGCCCCCAACCCTGCTCAAAGCACCTGGATAATGTCTTTTTAAAAAATAACACCTTTATATTTTCTTCGTCCTCTTGTTCATTTCATCAGGGATTTTCAAAGAGGCCTAAGGGAGCGTTAAATGTCGGTTGCAGCCAAGTCACAGTTCCATGTGTTCTAGCCATGAGAGTTTTATTAGCCTCCTCTCTGCTCAAGTATCAGTTTCCTGTTAAAAGTGACCAAATGTTCTGGCTATTGTGACTGTTTGGACACACGCCACACACTTCATTCCCACTGCCAGGTTTTTCGTCATTGCGTACTGGAATGAAAGGAGCGATAAAGTCAGTGAAATCAAGGCCAAGCATTTAAAAGACTGTGAAAGTTTTTAACATGCTGCCTCAAAAGGGAGGGGTCAGCTTCCCCAACCCCACTGATCTATCTGGAGATCAAAGGACAGACTGTGGGACTGTGGATATAAACTCTGACTGACAAAAGCTGTCAGTTGAATAATGTTCATACACCTACTCAAGTTTAACTATAGATCTGCTGCTGCATTCTTCTTGGCAGCTATCCTAACGCAATAATACTGTATTAGCAACATAGCCCCCACTTCTTAGTCCCATGCAGTAGTAACAGGCAATCCCATCTTCACAAAACTCAAATCCTAAACTCCCAGATGCATAAAATACAACAACTAGAGACGGTGACCTGGACACGGAAGAAACAGCTTTTCCTAAAATGCTCTGCCCCCATCCACCATCACCAATAGGCTTCAATTCAGGAAGGTTCTCTAGCCCTTTAAACATGCGGTTAATCTAATCAGATATGGGAGTTTGTACAAGACAGCAGGGAAGCTAGGGGCTAGTGCTGCAGTCTCCAAAGCACCTGGTAACCAGGGCTGATGTCTACGCTACACGGATAAGTTAGGCCAACTCACACCTACTGCATTAATTACCACACTGGCTGATATTCACACTACCCCTCTTGGGTCTGTAGTACATGTCCTCACCTGGAGGACTTCCACCAAGTGCCCAGTCTCTCAGCTCTGTGGGCAGCTCCCTGCCAGGAGCCCAATTACCTCAAAAGCTCCTGGCAGGCTGTCCTCTCCCTCACTTCCCCATTCCCTACCAGAAGCCGAGGAAGCCACCAGGGGCTTTTACCCCCCAGCCCACCCAGAGCTGGGCAGCCTTGTCAATTTTATGGCTCTGGAGTCTAGTGAAAGGAGCGTCTCTCCATGTTGGGTGAAATTCATCCCAGGAAGAGGGCTATGTTATGGGCATAAGTGGTACATGGACCCAGCATCAGACCTTGCACTGAAGTGACTTTCACCCATAAAGAAAATGAAATCAGAACACTTTTTTGGGTCAAGCTATTTTTTCTCCAAGTTTCCATAAGGCTTTGGGAAGAACTGATATACTGAATGTCTTTATCCACTGAGCTCTTACCTATGAATTATTGTATTTGGCACCATCCATTTCATAATACTTTCCTACTGTTACCTAATGCACGTCAACAAAGATCACTTTCCAGGGCCACTTAAGCAGAGGAATTCCCTGGGCGTTGGCTAAGATTAATAATACACTTCCAGTTAATTAAAGACGACAACATCTTTGTTTCACACAAGGATAACAGACATAGTAAAGCTTTATGGATCAATACTCAAGCACCTTATCAATACAATGCACATACTTGTGTGCTCACCTGGACAAATTACAAAAAAAAAAAAATTCTTCTTATTCTGTTATAAGACAGCAATTTGGCACTTTCCAGCCAGATGCTCAAAATCCAGCCAACAAACTCAATAGGAATATTTTTTACCTTTTTATGAGAGGAAGCATTGCCTGGTATTTATAGTGGGGAACTTGTATTCAGAAGAATCTGTTCTATTCCTGACTCTAACACAGTCACTGCTGTGTGCCTCAGTTTCCCCATTCAACTGCAATAGCACTTCCAAGCCTCTGTTAAACATAAGCGTAGAGGACACAAAGTATTAGTATATTACAGTTTGTTTCTACTTTTCAAGAAAGCTTATGATTTGTAGTAGGGATGTAAGCGACTAATCGACTATCATCATATAGTCAACACACTAGTCAACTAGTTGCTTCCCCCCACTTGCTGCCTCTAACAGAAAGAGGCAGAATTGGGGGGGGGCATGTTGGGAGGAGCTGGCTTAAAAGCCGGTTTCCCCCCATCTCTAGCTCCATGGAAGGCACGCAGCAGTGGTGCTCCAACTTTGAAATGTACAAGAGCCCCTGCATTTCAAAGACTGCAAGGCTGCATGGAATCTGGGGCCAGCACTGGCCCTGGCCTGCTGGGGCTCTTGTACATTTCAAAGGTGGAATGCCTCCGCACTTCCGCTTTTGAAATGTAGCAACAGCCAGGCAGCTCTTGCTACATTTCAAAGAGGAAGCGCTCTTATCGACTAATCGAATAGTCGATGGAAATTCCATTGACTATTTGATTAGTTGATTCATCTAATTTTAATATCCCTAATTTGTAGTATTCACGAGTCTTAGAAATGCTTCTGCTGAACACAGAAATATAAATATATTTAAGCTTTTTTCCTTTAAATATACCCAGGTTTCCTGAATTTTGTTGGTCTAAAAAATGGTTTTCTTTTCTTGCTCCTTCCTGGCCATTAACAGAGCTCTGTGCAGGATTCCTGATGCTCATTATTCGGACAGTTGTTCTGCCAGAAGACCCAGCAAAACATCCAGATCTTAGAATGATGTTCACTGCTAATTTGTTCCTGCTCACAGCAGACTGAAGTAATGCCCAATGCCTTGCCCCTTTGGGCACAGTTCTATCATTTGCCTCGTGCCAGGAAAAGAAGGCTGGCTGCTGGTCCTCATCCTGTCCTCTCCCTGCATCAACGGGAATACTCACACTGAAGTCAAGGGAGGGAAAAGTGGGCTTGTTAGTTTTCACAGACACTTTGTGGCCTGAAGTACTGGCACGGAACAAGACAAACAGGCACGGTTTTGCAGAGTGGTAGAGCAGTTACAGAAAACAGTTACAGCTATCTCCTCCACTGATGTTCGTTCAAGGGCTGATAGAAAGGGTACAGTCCATTAGGATTTGGGGACAATTTTTAATAGTTTTATAAAACCTAGTCTCCACTGTTTGTTTTTTGGGTTTTTTTGGGGGGAAGGGTCCTCCCCCTTCCCTTCCTCCACTGTCCCAGTTCTAGTATGTGTCTTGGTTACTAAGGGTATGTCTACACTACAAAGTTAATTCGAACTAACAGTTGTTAGTTCGAATTAACTTTGATAGGTGCTACACTAGCACTCTGCTAGTTCGAACTTAATTCGAACTAACGGAGCGCTTAATTCGAACTAGGTAAACCTCATTCTACGAGGACTAAGCCTAGTTTGAACTTACTAGTTCGAATTAAGGGGTGTGTAACCCCTTAATTCGAACTAGTGGGAGGCTAGCCCTCCCCAGCTTTCCCTGGTGGCCACTCTGGCCAACACCAGGGAAACTCTATTGCTCCCCACCCGGCCCCGGACCCCTTAAAGGGGCACGGGCTGGCTACGGTGCCCGGGCCAGGTGCAAGCCTGCCAGCACCCAGCCAGAAGACCCTGCTCCTGGCACGGCTCGAGCCAGCCACCCGATGCCCCCCAGCCCTCCACCTCTTCCCGGGACCAGGCTGGCGGCTCCCGGGAGCTTGCCCAGGACCGCAAAAGGCGGGCACCCGCCTGGGCTAGTGCAGACATCGTGGATCTCGTCCACGATCTCCGCACTAGGCACAGGAAAGCGGCCATCTAGGGCAGGAGAGCTGCCAGCCTGGCCACCCAGGAGCAGGTTTGCATGAAAATCAAGGTGGTCCACTGAGACCCCCGACCCTGAGCTTACAATGGCCGTCCTGGGTCAGACCAAAGGTCCATCTAGCCCAGTAGCCTGTCTGCCGACAGCGGCCAACCCTAGGGACCCTGGAGGGGATGGACCAAAGACAGTGACCAAGCCATTTGTCTCATGCCATCCCTCTCCAGCCTTCCACAAACTTCGGGCAGGGACACCACACTCCTACCCCCTGGCTAATACCACTCCATGGACCCAACCTCCATGAATTGATCTCACTTCTCTTTAAACTCTGTTCTAGTTGTAGCCTTCACAGCCTCCTGCAGCAAGGAGTTCCACAGGTTGACTATTTGCTTTGTGAAGAAGAACTTTCACTTATTAGTTTGAAGCCTGCTACCCATTCCTTTCCTTTGGTGTCCTCTAGTCCTTCTATTATGGGAACTAATGAAGAACTTTTCTGTATGCACCCTCTCCACACCACTCATGCTTTTATAGACCTCTATCATATCCCCCCTCCGTCTCCTCTTTTCTAAGCTGAAAAGTCCCAGTCTCTTTAGCCTCTCTTCATATGGGACCTGTTCCAAACCCCTCATCATTGTAGTTGCCCTCCCCTCTCCCACCCTCTCCCACCTCTTTTTCCCAGTCTCCCCCAGTTTTGTTCAATAAAGAGAGATTCTATTTTTGAACACAATTGTCCTTTACTTTGTACATCAGGAAGGGTGGCTAGGGAGGGGTAAGTGGAAGGAGGTGAGGGAGGAATGGGGTACAAGCCCCCGATGGGGAGGACTGGGCTGGCTCTGCGGGCTTCTGGGGGTGGAACCTCTCCTGCAGCCCCCCGATTGCCCCCTCTTCCCAGATGGCAGCTTGTGGCAAGTGCAGCTGGTCTGATGGCCGAGTGCTGTGATGTGCCCAGTGTGGGTACTCCGGGCAATCAAAGCCAGGACTGCTTTACAAGCGGGGCACCCCTGAGAACTGTCTGTCCGGGGTGGGGGTTGGGTCCCTTTAAGCACAGCCCTCGGCTAGCCTGAGACAGCAGCTCCACGCTCTAAGTCCTCATCTGATGCCCTGCCGGCACTGCTTCCGGCCATCCTTAACCTCAGTTCAGGGTCCACTCTGTGTGGACATGCTAGTTCGAATTAGCAAAACGCTAATTCAAACTAGTTTTTTAGTCTGGATGCGTTAGTTCATAGAATCATAGGACTGGAAGGGACCTCGAGAGGTCATCGAGTCCAGCCCCCCACCCTCAAGGCAGGACCAAGCTCCGTCTACACCATCCCTGACAGATGTCTATCTAACCTGTTCTTAAATATCTCCAGAGAGGAAGATTCCACCAACTCCCTTGGCAATTTATTCCAATATTTGACCACCCTGACAGTTAGGAATTTTTTCCTAATGTCCAATCTAAACCTCCCTTGCTGCACTTTAAGCCCATTACTCCTTGTCCTGTCCTCAGAAACCAAGAGGAACAAATTTTCTCCTTCCTCCTTGTGACACCCTTTTAGATATTTGAAAACCGCTATCATGTCCCCCCTTAATCTTCTTTTTTCCAAACTAAACAAGCCCAGTTCATGAAGCCTGGCTTCATAGGTCATGTTCTCTAGACCTTTAATCATTCTTGTCGCTCTTCTCTGTACCCTTTCCAATTTCTCCACATCTTTCTTGATATGTGGCGCCCAGAACTGGACACAGTACTCCAGCTGAGGCCTAACTAGTGCAGAGTAGAGCGGCAGAATGACTTCACGAGTTTTGCTTACAACACACCTGTTGATACAACCTAGAATCATATTTGCTTTTTTTGCAGCAGCGTCACACTGTTGACTCATTCAACTTGTGGTCCACTATGACCCCCAGATCCCTTTCCACCATGCTCCTTCCTAGACAGTCGCTTCCCATCTTGTATGTATGGAACTGATTGTTCCTTCCTAAGTGGAGCACTTTGCATTAACTAATTTGAACTAAGTTAGTTCGAATTAGTGCTGTAGTGTAGACATACCCTAACTTATTCCATCAAGGAGACCCATCAAACAGAACCTTAAAGTGTTGGTGGCCATTATATGGAATGGCTTGTTCTGCTATTTGGAAGCCATGATATCATAATGCACCTAATAAATGTACAGCACTTAGTATAATAAGGTCCATGATTGGGTCTTCCTAGGCACTTCCATAATACTACTACTAATAAACCAGCAGCAGAGTCGACACCTCCCACTTTTCTGCTCAATAACTTCTGACCTCAGTGCTCTCTAAGCAGGCTGACAGGACAGACTGCCACAGAAGTTGTTAGATACTCATCCATCTGCGTGCATGCAGTAACACCACAGAGCAGAACAGCTGCTCTAAAGCCACTGTGGTCAGTCAAATTAAAATTCCATACTGAATCAAAAAAATTCTCCCCCGGAAATGGACCATTAAGCAGTGTTCCCTCTAATTTTTTCCACCCCCTGAGCAGAATGAATTTTCTTAAGTGCACCAATGTGCAGGCGATATCTGACACATCACCTCCACATTGATGACAAATTCTTGTGGCAGGAGTGGGGCTAAGGGGTTACGTGTGGGAGGGGACTCAGGGCTGGGGCAGAGGGCTGGGGTGCAGAAGTGTGAGGGCTCTAAGGTGGGGTGGGGTTGAGGGGCTCAGAGGGCCAGAATGCAAGGGCTCTGGCGGGGGGGGGACGGGTGCAAGCTCAGGGGTGGGGCTGGGCATGAGGACTTTGGAATACAGGATGGAGGCTCCAGGTCTGGGGAAGAGCTTAGGGTTGGGGTACAGGCTCTGGCCTGAAAGCATGGGCTTTGGGGTAGGGCCAGGGATGAGGGCTTCAGTGTGCAGGAGGATGCTCAGGCCTGGTGAGGCTCAAGGTGGGGCAGCGGGTTGAGGCTCAGGTTTACCTGGCCAGCTCTGTGCTAGGGCCAGTGGGGAAGGGCTCCTTTCCCAAGCGTGCAATTGTTCCCTGCTGGGTCCAGTGGGGAGGGGCTTCCCTCCACCAGATGTAGCTGCTCCCTGATGGGGCTGGCAGGGACTGGCTCCTCCCCATCAGCCCTGTCAGCTTTTGGGCTTGGGGAGAGACAGCTCTCCCTGCTGCAGCCCTTAGCCCGTGTGCAGGGCTTAAATGGGAACTATGCCATTGAGGACGCATGACCAAGAGAGTCTGCATTTTAGTGTCTCCCTTGTTCCAGAGTGACCCGACTGGCTGAATAAAAAGCATTTTAAGAAGAGTGTGAACGGGCATTTCGCCAGTAATTTGTAATGACTTCTTCCAGTTCAACAAATAGGCAAAATGAAAGACGCATTTTGTACACTGCTATAACAATTACTAAATCAAAAGATGCTGAACTGCAACATTAACTCTAAAAATGCCAGGACATTTAGGGTATGTCTGCACTGCACGCTTATTTCAAAATAAGCTATTCCGGAATGGTTATTTCAAAATAGCTTATTTTGAAATACCACGTCTACATTGCAGGGAAGCCTCAAAATGAGTCCGAGGGAGGCTTCCCTAATGTAGATGTGCTATCTCGATTTAGAGCCTCAGCAGGCACTGGGGAAGAATAACTTAGAACGGCCCTGGTGAAGGGCTATTTCAAAATAGCAGCAGTGAAGCGTCTACACGTCTTATTTCGAAATAGCTATTTCAGAATAGGCGTTATTCCTCATAGAATGAGGTTTACAGATTTCGGAATAAGCCGTCCATTATTTTGAAATTATTTCGAACGAATGGAATGGCTGTGTAGACGCTCGCATTGTTATCATATATATAGTAGCCGAATGTTTGAGAGTCTATAACGCTGAAATGCTGGCTGTTCCCTCTGGGCAGCGCTGTTGCCTGAAATGCTGGCTGTTCCCTCTGGGCGTGGAGCCTAGCCATGTATGTCACCGCCCCACCCCCCTTCGCCTCCCACCATGGTGCTCGGCTGACTTCGGCGCCGCTCAGCCAGGCCGCCATGGGGAAACCCAAATGGCCGCTTGCTCTCCCACAGTGGCCCGGCTGAGCAGCGCAGAAGTCAGCCAAGCGCCATGGCGGGAGGCGAAGGGGGGCGGGGCGGTAACGTGCGGCGTGACAGCGGCTCCAGGCCCTGCCCCCTGGCTGTGAACGTCACCGCCCCCCTTCACCTCCCACTGTGGCGCTCGGATAACTTCTGCGCCGCTCAGCCAGGCTGCCACATGGGAACAAGTGGCGCAAGCGACCATTTGGGCTCCCGTGCTCCCCGTGCAGCATGGGGAGTACGGAGCCCAAACTGCCGTTTGGGCTCTGTGGTCCCCCGAGTGAGAGGCAGGAGAGGGAGGAGAAGAGAAAGAGAGAGACAGAGAGAGAGGCAGGAGGCAGAGGAGAGCTGAGAGGGGGGGGAGGCAGTAGGAGGAGGAGGAGAGAGAGACATGGAGCGAGAGACTGGAGGCTCAGGAGAGAAAACCGACGTGGAGGAGAGACCTGAAAATCCCGTCTTATGACGGGCTAATTGACTAGTTTTGACATAATGCTAGTTATCTCGAAATAATGGTGCAGTGTAGATGCATCTCTAGAGAGAAGAAAGAGGGTGAGGTAGAATCTTTTAATGGACCAACTTCTGTTGAAGAAAGAGGCAAACTTCTGAACCACAGAGCACTGTGTAGCTTGAAAGCCTCTCTTTTACCAACAGAAATTGGTCCAGCAAAAACTTGGGAGGAACACAACATTGCAAAGGACATTTAGATTTAAGGGAGCAAATTGAAGCCAAGCCTGGAGATGCATCTTACAGTTAAAAAACAAACAAACAAACAAAAGATGTGAGTTAAGGCTGATTTGTCAAACAATGGTTCTCTACCAGAGGGCTATGTACACTGCGAGTACGCAGAAGTTTTCCAAGGCGGTACATCAACTCATCTAGATATTTGCCTAATTTTACAATAGGCTGCAAGAAACACACTAGTGAAATCTGTCCAAACTAAAATTTCATATGACTTGTGTATAATGCTCAATATACTATATATTGAAACGTAAGTACAATATTTACATTCTAATCAGTTTCTTAAATAATTATATGGGAAAATGAACAAGTAAGCAATTTTTCAGTAACAGTGTACTGTGACACTTGCATCTTTTATTGCTGATTTTGTAAGCAAGTGTTTTAATGAAATGAAACTTGGGGTACGCAAGACAAATCAGGCTCCTAAAAGTACAGAAAGGCTGAGAACCACTGCTTGTGGCTTTCAGTGTGGTCTTTGATCTCCCTTGTTTTGCTAGGATATTTTTAATCAGACTCCAATGCTCTTTAAAGGTGGAAGCTATTTTGTAGCTTAATGCTTTCTGTCCTCATTATTTTCAGTAGCAGGAGGCCTCAAACAACCAATTGTACTAGTCAGCTTTTTCCCCCCACAATTATATATATTCTAATTAAGCACTACTATTTGACAAGGTTTGAATTATAACATCATATTTCACATCTAGCATATTGTTAGGTCATCTATGCCACTAGGCATGAACTGTATTCTGCAGCAGCCCAGACCCTAGTGTTTCTGAATGCAATATATATACACACACACACACACAGCTTCTTTTCAAGGACTTTGGAATGTAATGCTTGTGAAGGTACTAAATTGATGGCCCTGGAGACTGAAGTGTCTGCTGAACAGGTACAGAAAAAGCAGCGTAAGTACAAGCTGCCTTGCCTTGCCCACATCTCAGCCCTCTCAGGGATGGGATGAAAGTAGTTCAGTGTTCTCTCTTTGGTGCTGCTCCTGCGAATAAATGCATCAGCACAGACCTCTGTAATAAGTGTACAGATGCACAGATTCAGAAGTCCAACTGGCCCATCTGTTTCCACCATGGCCTATATTTTTCTGCACGGTTAGCGTCTCTGCTGACACCACTAAGGATGTTAGCTAGTAGTCGACTACTCAACTAAGCAATAAGCATAAGCAATCATGTACTCACTTCCCCTTCCACTTGCTCTATCAGAGACAGGGCGGGGGGAAGGGGGAGGGGGAAGGCTACTGCGAAGCAGCCTTTGCCCGCGGCAGGCCAAGCAGCTCCTGTTTGCCCAGGCTGGCTGCAGGCAGAGGCTGCTCCAGCAGCAGCCCCTGGCCACAGCCAACCCTGGCCGCTGTGAACGGGCTGCTGGATTCGGCGTGAGCCGGAACGAAGCAGTCCCAACTCACGCTGGTCCAGATGCTTTGCTTCTGCATTTTAAATGTAGTAAGAGCCCAGCTTGCTCTTACATTTAAAATACAGCGCAAGTGGCTCCCAGAGCCCGGCTTGAACTGGCTTCAGGAGCTACCCTGACTGCGGCTCTGCAGAGTGGCCCTTATCAATTAATCGTGTAGTCGATATAAATATCAACTACACGATGAGCCAGATAACTGCAATGTAACATCCTCAGACAGGGAGGGAGCCAACTGACAATGGGGGCTTACACTATGTGGTTCCTCACCCCATTGGTAGCCCCCATTGCCAGTTGTGGTTTCTCCAAGTAGCGATCGGGCTTGGGAGAAAAGTCCTGGTGATAAGACAGTCATCTGAGAAGGTAACAACCTCCAGACCTGGTACAGCTCTGAACGGGCGATCTTACCATGAAACTCTACGAGTCTACAACTCTATATTGTATTACCAATGTTACAGGAAGCTGCCAAGCCACCGTTTACAGCAGAAAGGTACTAAACTCCGCCTTTCTCTCTGGCTTACTCTAGGTTCTCCAACCTCCCTAGCAAGGGACTACCCATTACCAAAACACAGCGCCATCCTAGAGCTGCGCAGGACAATCCCTGCCTCTGCCCCAGGCCCCGTCCCCACCCTACATCTTACCGCCCCACTCCCATTGCATCCCTTCCGCTAAACCCTCTCCCCGAGCAACGTGACCTGAGAGATGACTGGGAGCCCACCCTGCTCCAGGCTTCTCTGCTTCCCCGGTTCCCAGCTGTATCACTCAGAGGGAGCTAAGCGGGCTGGAGCTGGGGGACTCCACTTTCTGTGGCTCCTGCCACCACTGGAGAGTGCAGGCCCAACCTTTGCTTCCGGCATCAGGTTTCTTGCTAGTCCCACAGACTGCCCACGTCCCCACAGGACCCCCAAAGCATGGGGCCTGGGGCAGCTGCCCCGAACCTTCCAATGGACAGGACGGTTCTGCCAAAATATCATTCCTTTCCCAGAGTGGGGTTCAAAACATTTACTAAGATATTGCTGTGATGCAGGTAAAACAAGCACCAGCTCTAGCCAAGGCCATAGGCATTAGCTAAGAACTGACAAACTCATAAATGGAAACCAAACCAGCTCACCGGTATGTTAGTTTTATTCAAACGGATTAATCTTCTAAGAAGGTATTCATTGTTTAGACTCTATGAAATGCTTGTAAGCTGCTGCCTGCACTAATCTCACTTGTATTCCACATTAAAAGGAAATATATAAGTTTTCTTTTATAACTTCTGAAAATGCTTGCTCTGAACCTGTGAACCCAGGCACAGGTATTGTCCCCCACACCCCATTAAGAAAGCCTACCAAGATCAAACTGGCCACTAAGGACCATTGCTATACAAAAGACAAGGCCATTCACTAATCACATCCTGAAAATACTACCACAGGAGTGGGAAGTAGGGCCCAGGGGTGCTGTAGCACTCCAAGTTTTTACACCCAGAATCTCCACCGCTGGCCCCAAGCTGGGGTCCTAGCTGCCACCTGTGCCTTGCTGTCACCTGGGGTCCTGGGTATCAGCCCTGCACTGGGTGGCTCTGCTCCCAGCCACCAGCCCTGCAGCTGCCCAGAATCCTGGCCAACTGCGGCTCCAGCCTGGGGTGATGTGGGGCACAGAGAGCAGTAAGGGGTGGGTGCTCCTCAGCATCCTCACCCTAAGAATTGTTCCAGTATCACAGAATGCTGCCAGGATCAGAAAAACATTGTTTTCATTTTTTGGTGTTTGAACTCTCACAAGGCCAGAGACACTAAACTGAAGCAGAAAAACAGACGTTCAGCCTGGGTTCGCACGGAAAGACATTTTGAATGGACAGATCACTACATCTCTGCCCCCTTTAGAAACTGGAGATGGTAACTCAGGTGCGTGTATGTTTGCTTCCTTTCACCGGTAAATAACTTTTGCTAATTTTTATATTCCTGTGCTCTGTACTGACTCTGATGTGATGAGGGTCTCTTTATTTGGCCTGTGACCTATGGAAACCAGTGTTTCCTGTAAGCTGTGTGCTCGGACGACCACTCAGGAGAGAGTCAAATGCCACCCAGCTGATTAGAAGAGTGCCGACAGTGAGGTTTTAAAAATCCGCACATGGATGGAAAAGATTACAGCAGTGACGGGCAAATTAGACTAGTGTGTGGGCCACACGAGTAGCCCTCCTTCGTCTCAGTGGGGTGTAAGATTGTCGTGACCAAGATGGTCTCTAGAGTAGGACAGTTTTGCTAACTTCGCTTGTGTACCTAGAATTTGCAGGGTGTGCCAACTGAACCGTCGCAGCGCTTGGGTTAGATGCAGAGGGAGCACGCAGCTCTCACCACCAATGCTGCGTGCAATTAGCCCGCACCTCCCTTCCAATGCCCTTGCTTTATGTGCAAGTCACTTTAGTAATACTAGTAGGAAGAGAACAACACGAACAAAAAGCAGCAGAATCTGGCAACCCTGCACATGGGCAACAATAAACAAAACATCTCACGGGCCGCATGTAGAACCCCGATGGGCAACATGAGGCCCTTGGGCCGCAAGCTGCCCACCACTGGATTAGAGAGAACATTGAGGGGGACATTCCTTTCCCAGGATCTCTTTGTTCCATCGCGTCTAAGCAATGTGTTTCATATTCCCTAGGCCCATCTAGTTTTACAGAGCCTGTAACATAGCTGAGTTCCCACATGGTCTCAGTCCTGCAATCGGATGTGTTTAAATGAATCCCAGCACCGGCACAGAGCCCTGTGACTTCAATGGGCCTCTGCGTGAGCCGCTGCGTGAGCACACAGGCCAGAGAGATCTGATTACAGCGCTGCCGACACAGCCACGTTGCCTGTGGAGTAACAACCTACCACACCGTTTCTAACTGTGAGCTTGTGCTGTGTCTGAGCTCTGATTGTGAGCGAGGCTGTAACATGACAGACTACAACGGAGTTCAACACATGGCTCTTCTGTGCAGAAGGTAACGTGTGGAAGAAACTACTGGTGGGATAGCTAATCTCTTGCCTTGCAAGTCATCTCTATGCAGGATAGCAACCCTAACTAACCCCTTTCCAGTGAGGACACTGCCTACCCCACCCCAGAGCAGCAAGCAAAGCACAGGTAGCAAACAATGGTCTTACTTGCATCACACCTACTTTCAGGGAGGCTCCTGCAGGCAGCAGGCTCTCAAGCCTGCAGACATAGTTCCTGCCTCAGATAGGTGCTAACTAGCAGCAGTCTCTCAAGCAGCACCTAGTCTCAGCCAAATCCCTTGCATAGAGCAGGTGGGTCTGCTGTCCTTCCAGTCCACCTTTACCTGAGCTGCACTCTCTCCTCTAACCTCCCCCTTCAAGCCTGACACCTATTGCAGAGGACTGTGAGGGGGACATGGCAATTTGTTAACTCCCTCCTGGCCACTGGGAGGGGAGGATGTATCACATTGTAGGACAAAGCACACTTTGCAGTGCATTGGTGTGGTGAAGTTGAGAGCTTGTCGACACTGGGAGACTCATACAGAGTAAAAATCTCTACATCCTGCAACAATTAGTGCGCTACAAAGGAGAATAATTATTCCAGAAAGCCTTATGGCAAATACAATGAGGAGTCCTGTAGCACTTTAGGCCATTTCTACAAAGGGGAAGGTTGAATCAAGATACGCAACTCTAGCTATGTTAATTATATAACTGGAGTCAACGTACCTTGATTCAAGTTTCTTTGCTGTCCCTACAGAGGGAGGCCAACGGAAGCAAATGCTCCCATCGACTTCTATACTCCTCAGAGAAGCAAGAGTACCAGCCATCAACAGGTGTGCCCTCTGAGTTTGCTTTAGCAAGTCTTAACTAGACCCCATAAATAAAACTCTGGAAGATTGATTGCAGCAGCATTGATCTTCTGATGAGTGAAGACATGGCTTTAGAGACTAACAGATTTATTATGGCATAAGATTTTGCGGATAAAACCCACCCATGAAAGCTTATGCCCTAATAAATCTAGTCTCTCCTGTTGTTTTTGCAGATACAGACTAACACAGCTACCCCTCTGAGATTTACTGCAAATAGTAGTCCCAGCCATCTTCTCTGTATAGCTCAGCACTGACAAGCTGATACTGGGCCAGACACAGAGAAGCACATCACAGGTTGGCAACATTTAACAGGTTCTATCTTGGCCTTTGGAATCTTCTCCCACACGCTAGGGCACAGTCTTTTACACATCGGGGAACTCAGTCCTATAATAATATGGCCATTCTATATTATTAAGGACTGTCTTTCAACACAGTAACACAGACAGCGTGCAGCATGGACACTGCTATGCAGAAAAGCACCGAAGGAGTCAAACTTTTCAAAACATTTTTATGGTCTTCACGTCACTTGAGTTTTCAAAATGGAGATGTGAAATGTGTCTCCACTTTAAAAGCCAGAAATAAACAATCTGCTTTTGTGTCTGAATTCTGATGGAACAACCTAATTTCAAAGGGCTGACGAGGAAATGCAGCCCCTTCATTATAAACTACAAGCTCTTGTAACCTTTTCTAGCAATGCAGTGTTGGAGTCGGCAGCATTTTCCATTCAAATATAAATCAATAGCTGGCAGAGGAATTAATTTTTGCCCTTTCCCCCTTATGAATACACTGACCTGATGGAGAGGGATGCAACCAATTCATCAATGAGGTAGATCGGGCCCTGATTCTGCTCCCTATAAAAATCACTGAAGGTTTTAACAATTGACATAAATAGAGAGCAGGAGGAACCCATTGTCTATGGAATGTTACATGCTAGATAGAACGTCTGTGAGCTAAGTTTCAGATTCACGCAGCAAACTCGGATAAGTAGAAATGCCACAACAAGCAGTCACGATAAAGCAAGTTTCCATGCTTCCATGGAACCAAAAAAACCCCAAAATCTGATTGTCCAACGTAGCTGGGTCTTTAACTGGAGGATAAGCACAATTGTACTGGCAACCTTATGATGCTTTTGAGGTTGTCACTTAAGAAGGGGGATGGTGAGGAGTTTATGCCTGTTAAATGAGTAATTTAAGGTGGCATTAGTGAGAAAAGACACGCCCTCTGCCCCCCAAATCATGTCATATTGTGAGGATGTAACGATGAAAACTTATACACCCCTCTCTTTGCTCCTTCCTCTTCAAACTATTTGGGGTAGAACCCTTAGGATGCTGGAGAACACAAGGACCCAATGCTTCTTACCTACACTGCTGTAAACCCAGACTAATCAAGACAGTAACTCCAGATTTACACCTATGGAAGCGAAAGGAGACTCTGGCTCAGGCAGTTCCCAGGGGAATTTGATACTTCTCCAGAAAGAGATTAATTTTAAAAACTTTTTAAAGTCAGATTAATTTATGTGGTTTAGGAGGCTCTGAATGGATAGGGCCAACTATTCCAAACCACTGAATTTACTCTGTGCTGCTCAAGTGAAACGAAGCAGAGAGACTGGCCAGAACGGGACAGCAGAAAATGCCCCTCTCTTGGTGGAAAGATAGAGGAGACTGCAAAGCTTCCCACCTCCTGTTTCTTGAAGGGGAAAGGGGCATGCTGCGGAGAAAACATGATGCAGCAGTTAAATCTCCTCTACACACTATCCACTGCTGGCATAAGGTTACAGAAGGATTTGGCACCTGTGGTGTAAATTAATGCAGTTGAGCAGCAGCTTTGATCTGTGGTGAAGCGGGGAGGTGTGTAGACAGGGCATCCTAGTTGGATCCTGGACAGCCACCCCTCCTTTCCCACTCCGGGAAGGCTAATCCAACTCCTGGCCTTTTGGGGGGCTGGCTGCCATAGTTGTACTCCTTCCCACTGCCAGAGGAACATTTGACTTCAGAAGTATTAATCAAAATCACTCTTGATTATGGCAAAAACAACCTTTGCTATAATTTTTTATGCAATTAACGAGGCTGTATGGTAATTCCAAGCAATCTTGCTCTTGAGATTAACGGAAAAGCCTGCCAGGAAACACATGAATAAAGCTTTAAGATCAAAATTTGCATAATGAAGACTTTTTCTTCCTGGATAGGCTAATGGTGGTTCTGTTTCAAGCCCATTAACAGCAATGCTTAAAAGCCTGTGCTAAACTCAGCAAACTGACGAGAGGCAGTGACCTAGACAGTCCCCATGACCTATGGATTCTCCTCCAGTCTACCAGCTAAAGAGCACAGCCTGGTTTTGAATTGCTAAGCCATGTTTAATGAATCGTGGCTCTGAAAATACACATGCGACAATCACCAGCAGTGACTGAACTATAGGCTTTGCAGCATCACAAACCTCGCCCATCTGAGATACGGAAGAGCTCCTTCAGCTATCTGGCAGGCTGTTACATTCGCTGGGGCTCGCCACTAGAGGGAGACATGATTACACAGACTAACCCAAACTATTGCTCACATCTACAGAAAACCTTTGGCAAGTACAAGCAGGCAAGCCCCCATATGCAAGTGACCTTTTCTGTGTTGTTGTATAACCATGCACACATGTCCTTTGTGTTTAATTCACTACGCCCTGGTAGACTTTTGTGAATGTGGGTAAGTGGACTGAAAGGAGATCTCCACTACAATACCATCCAATGCTTGCCAGGAGTACATTTTTAAACGAAGCTTCTTCCCGATCCCTAATAAGCGTGACGGGTCATTGTGCTGTTACAACAATGCTTGATGCACAGTATTTACATTAAGGGCCTTTGCTTATAGACCCACCTAATGCTCTATGCGGTGGAAGCCAGAGCTAGGTGGCAGCAAAATATCTGGCTGGAATCCTGCCTCCAGTCAGGGCAAAGGCAGGTTCTAGCTAAGCATGTGAACATGGACACAGGCCCATTAAGGTTTGACTCCATTCACTTCCCCGGAAGGACGAGCAGCCTAACCTTTGCTGCCCCTAGGACAAGGGTGGATGATGGCCTGACCTTGCCTTGCTTATTATTGTGGGGACCCCACACCGGGGAGTTTTTGAGGAGGTAGTTGGCTGTTCCTCCATCTTCCCAGCGAGGGAGGTGGGGGACCTGGAGAGCCCAGATGCCTCTTGCCAAAATCACCTGTTCTGTAGGCAGCAAGAGAGGGGAAACACTCAGGGTATGAGGAGGGGGACTTGTCCCCCTAGCTCATATTGTAGATGGAGCCCCATACAAGCCTGGTTGCAATGGTTATTTAGATCCACTTTCTTTATGGTCACTCTGCTACCAAAGCAGCTTAAAGGAGCCATTAGACTTTGAGACCGGGGCCTTTCCTCCCTGTTGCTAGCCTCAGCTAGTATGACGGGCAGATCCAATAAGGTGCAGCACAAGGGCTCATAGGCTGCTTATCTGGCAATGGCTTGGCCTAGAGTGTCTTCTTCTCCCCACACTGCCTCTGCAAAGGGCAACCAGCTGCCTTCCAACTCCTGTAGATATGGGAAGGGTCGGGGAGAGACAGACAGACACACAGCCTGTCAGTGGTTGTCAGATCCCTGAAGTGTCAGATCACTTCAGGGAGAGGATGCTGCACTCTGGCCAGGAACAGGATTGAGGCTGCCAGACTTTTCTGTCCCTGTTAACAAGACAGCAAATGCAATAACAGTAAAGCTGTGAGGAGAGCCAATAGCAAAATATTTGGGTATTATAAAGCCCAAACCTGCAACGAGCCTCAAGGGATGGCTCTGTGACAGAAGCCTGGAAGACTAGCTCAGCCCTAGTCATGATTCAGAAATACACCTGATATTATGGCTGGAGGCTGCTGAGTGGGACCTCCTTGTAATAGAGAGTCACATCTAGTCCCAAGTTGCAGTTCGCTTAAAGACTGAGCTAAGGCAGCACATGACACTGATGGACTGAACAATGCACGATTTGAGACGATGGCTCAGGACCCATTGAAAAGGGGAAAATCAGTACAGCAAAGCCATATGTCGGCAGACAATACTGCACATGAACCTGCCTGTCAGTTAGTTTGAGTTTCTCCCTCAGAGGATCCCATGAGCACTGATGGGAAACTATCCACATAAACCGTCACCCAATGAGAACAGATGGAGGCAAATTATCCATAGGAATTCTCCCCAGAAAGTGTTTAAATACTCCAGCAAACTGGCAGATGAGACCTTCCAGATACCAGTCTATACTGTATCTGTCTTTAATGTTGTGAGACATCAGCAGGTGGTCCTCTGTTTCCCACCAAAGTCACTGTTCCACCCTCCTGAAAATATTTTCATTTCCTCCCGGGAAATCTGAAACAGCTACTGATCCTTTCAGATTCCCTCAAAACAGCTGTCCACAGAATGAGCCCATCCTGCCAAATGGAAATATTCCAACGGCTCCTCCTCTCTCACCCAAGGCATGGTGGTGTGATGCTCCCAATCATATCACAGGTGTTGATAACTAAAAAAATCAAATGTACTTGCCTCATTTCCAAGCCCTAAACTACATCCAGACCCAAGGGCCTCTTCCTGCTCAGAAACAGAAGCCACAGAGGGAGGACAGGAACTATATGCAGGTCAATGGCTAATCAGGCTCCTCTAATAAACCCCCAAATGCAGCATGGGGAATTTCATTTACAATTCACTGTCCTTCTTTTTCCCTCTCACACAGCACGCCTTGTTCACAGAAGTGCCAAGCTCCTTGACGGTAAAAGCTCCCATCTCTCTGTGTACAGAACTGAGCACATCTGCAGCCAACAGTCTGCAACGATGCCCACAGGTCTTACCAAAACTCGCACGACTTCACATGGCAAAATATAAAAAGCTCAACTGAATGGTGGAGATGCCAGCACTCCCCTCCTGAACTTTGCCTTGTCACATGGGCACACAATAAGATAAACCGTTCTGGACCACAGTCTGAATTTGGGTCAGTTACTGCTCTGTCCTTCCCTACACTCTACCTCAAAACTAAATGACTAATTAACTACAGTTCCATTCTACCCTCACAACCAGCAAAGCAATCCTGCTCAGACAGCAGGAAAAGGAAAACCCCAACATCATAACACCCACTAGGAAAATGAAAGAGCCAACTTACTGCTAATGATTAGCTTAAAGCTACATCAACACTGCAGACTTCTGCCAGGAGGGGGTATGAAGAGGTAGGTTGTGATCCCTGATTGACACCACAGCTCTGGCAAAAGCCAAACTCAGCCAAACTGGGCTTTTATCAGTGTAACATGTTTCACTAGTGGGTGGTGGAATAAACTATACCAATACAAGCGTAGCTTTGCCAGTATAGCTGCATTCATATTAGGAGCACTTTGCCAGTGCAGGCTTTCAGATTCCTACACTGGTAAAGGTCTCCTAGGGTGTGTCTAGACTACACCTCTCTGTCGACAGAGAGATGTAGATTAGGCACATCGAAAGTGCAAATGAAGCCGGGATTTAAATATCCCATGCTTCATTTGCATAAACATGGCTGCTGCTTCTTCTTTTTTTAAACTGAGCTTTTTCAGGAAAAAAAACGGCAGTCTAGATGCAGATCTGTCAAAAAATAAACCCTTTTTCAAAAGATCCTGTAGACCTCATTTTTTTTAAGACATGGAAAAAATTTACAGTACGGTGTGGTAAGAGGGGGCTCCTTGCGCAAGAGCTATGCTCTTTTTTGACAGGTGTAAGCCCTCTTGTGCAAGAGCTCTTGCGCAAGAGGGCAGTGTGAACGCTCAGCAGGGATTTCTTGCGCAAGAAAGCCCTATGGCTAAAATGGCCATCAGAGCTTTCTTGCACAAGAAAGCATCCACACTGCCATGGGCGCTCTTGCGCAAAAGCACAGCTCACACATGGCAGTGTGGACGTTTTCTTGTGCAAGATGTTCTTGTGCAAGAAGCTGCGAGGGTAGACATAGCCCTAGTGTAGTCAAGGCCTAAGACAGAAGCCTACATTGAAACTAACAGACGTGGTTTGTTGAGCTCTCCTTTCTCTACCACCTCTCTCATATATCTCTATTCTATCTGCTTTAAGACATGGAAAAAAGGCAAAATATTTGCTTCTTGAAAACAACTGATATTCAATTCACTAGGTTTTTATCTTTGAAAACAACTACAGGCAGTCCCCGGGTTACATGGATCTGACTTACATCGGATCCCTACTTACAAACGGGGTGAGGCAACCCCGCACTAGCTGCTTTCCCCCAGCAGACCAGGGAGACGCGAAGCTAGCACCCCCCCAGCAGACCAGGGAGACGCGGAGCGGCTTTTCTCAGCAGACACCTCAACTTGAGAATAAAGGACTGAGGGAAGTGAGGTGTGGGAGAATAAAACTGAGCTCTGGAGAAATGTTTGGCTAGAGTTTCCCCTACAATATGTACCAGTTCCGACTTACATACAAATTCAACTTAAGAACAAACCTATAGTCCCTATCATGTACGTAACCCGGGGACTGCCTGTAGTACAATGAGGCAGTTATGCGAATGGCTTTAATAACTCTAGTGACAGATGATGTGTCCAATTCATATATTTTTTAAAGCCAGCATGCTTTTTTCCCCCACCCAGAGCTTGGCTAAAACCAGTTCCAATCTCAGTAAACAATTTTTACTCTTCAGAACTTACACTGAACCAAAGTGTTCTGCTTCAAGGGGAAGATGCATTTAGACAGAGTCTGTATCCTTCCCAGTGTCGATTTCAACATGTCAGCATACCTCAAAAGTGAGAGAGTTTAGAATAAAAATACCAGGTGGCTCTTAAATACCGTGACGTGCTCCTCTAATAAATACAGTCTAACGCAAGAGGTGACATCCTTAGAGATCGTGGGCAAGCACAGAACATCTGTTTCTTGTGGGTACCCAACCCGATGCCACTCATAAGGTAGAAGGGGAGAGAAGCCAGATTCATATGTCCCTTCACGTTGGCTTAGGCCACTTGATGTGACAGAACAATGAGCAAACAGCAGTGATGCAACGGAAGCATCTTAATGCATCAGAGATTGGCAAAGATAGCTTCCCCCTGCAGGCAGGCAGGCAAGTTGTATGATAGCCCTGGTATTTAGGGACTTACAAGAATCCCTGTTGACCACCTATGCAAATACTGGTCTGGAATATGTGGGAGGACCCTGGGGTGAATCAGGGATGCACTGAAACTGAATGCTATGCATAAGGGTATATTCTAGCTTAACCCGAAGGTACGAGCTTGATACAGGAAGTACTGGGTGAAATTCTGCAGCCTGTGTCATGCAGGAAATCAGACTGGAGGATCATTATTAGCCCTGCAGGGCTTTTTTTTAATTTTGAATCTATGAATCCATAACAAATTCACAACTTTTTATTTTGAATCTATGAATCTATAACAAATTCACAACTGCTAGCATTGTCATAATCAGAAACTCTAGACAAATGTTAGAAATTGGTGCACTTGCTTTGCCCACCACTGAAAAGCAGCTGCCTGGTGTGGAAGATGGCACTGTTGTCCATGGTGCATAATAATGCTGCACAAAAAGCTCAGGACAGAAAGCAAAGAATTGTTATTGGGAAATATAAGGGGCAGAATGTATCAGCTGGAATATTAATAAACAACAAGGATGTGCAAGGATTTCCCACACTGTGCTCTGAAAATAAACTCCCTGGGGTCTGGTTCTCTTCACTCATCTTGACTCCACTTGGTAAAGTTTCTGATTCACGCTGATCTAACAGGAGAATCAGGCTCCTTATGTCTCTGTCTGCACTTGTACAAAATTACCCAGTGATGTTCAAATAAAACAAAATCCCAGTCAAAATGATTTTCTTCTGTATCAACATTCAAATCTTTCAGGATTTCTCAGACACTCTTATGTCTCCAGACTAAAAGTGGGTGACAAATTTCTAAGCAACTTAAATCTGAAAGAACCATTATCTTATTAATGTCAAAAAGACATCTTTGCCCCAGTATTTCATCTACTCTGATAACTGCTTCCAATTAAAGTGACTAGATCAGGAAGAGAGAAGGATCATTCTCAGCACATTTTTAAGGTTCCTCATCTTTAGAGGGATGTGGGACTGAAGACCCACTCTGAAGGCTTGTGAGATTGACAAGGAGAAACTCCCACCAATGCTAACGTGGCACAGGTGGAAAAGAAAGCATTCTTGTATTTTGGGCTACTTGCCCTTTTTTTTTTTTTTTTAAAGAGAAAACAAATAATTACAGGTTGCATTTGATGTACTTTTCATCCATAGCTTTCAAAGCACTCTGCAAAGGTGGGTAATTAAAATCAGTCCCATTTTGACAGATCAAAGCAAGAGGTATAGGGAGGTTAAGCAACTTGCTCAAATCAACTGAAGACATGTGAATGTGCCCAGCCTTGGCCCTACTCACTAGACCATGCTTCCTCTAGATAATAGAGAATTCTGATGGTCTCACAAGGCCCTGGTTTTTCTTTTAGGAAACAGTCTGCTAGTTAAAGCAGAGAATGAGGAAACAGGAAATCTAGATTTATTTCTGGCACAGCCACAGACTGTAAACTCAGGCAGGGATCTGTTTGTAAAGCACTATTGGCAACACACAAATACTAGCAGCTGTAATTTACCCATCTTTAAAATGGAAATGGGAATACTTGCATGTCAGGGAAGAGAGTTTGAGATATAGAGAGTGCTAGTAAGCGCAGATAGATATTTGTGCCATGACTCCATTGGCAACACTGAAAATGTGGGCATTTGAGCATATTTTGCACACACTTTCCAGGCTTATATAATGACTCATAATCAGAACAGGGTGTGCAATAAATAACAACTCAATTTCCCTATATGATGGGGTGTACCAACATGGGGTGTTCTCTATATGATGGGGTTCACTGGGTCTGAAGGGATCAATGAGAGCCTATGGTTGCAATCAGCCTTGCTCCTTGGTATCAAGTCTGGAGGGAGGAGATGAAAGGGCCGACCTTGGGTCAGGCAGAGCTGAGCAGGAAGGACTGCAGATGGCCAGTTCTCACTCAGAGAGACCTGGCTGGGGCTAGGAAACTGTGTTGTCTGATGGAAGGTACATATGCACCTGAGAGCCCAAGGAAGCTGGGAAGGAAAGCAAGTGGGAAGTGAGTCCACCTAGGGGTTGTGTGTGTGCTGGTGGAGGGGCCTGCAGGGAACAGGAAAACTCCTGTTGAGTGGGGGCTGTCCAAGCAGGGAATGGAGAGAACTCTCCTGCAGCAGAACCAGTTGAATACCAGAAAGTGCTAAAAAGTTCTGCTGGGATCCAATGGAAGAGGCTTACAAAGAGTGGAGCCCACTGATAGGAGGTTGGGAAGGCGGCGCAGCAAAGGCCCAATGCAGGAAAGGTAGGGAGTGGCCAAAGAAGCCAGAAGGAGGTGCCTGTAGACCAGATCTGACTGTCTAGTCAAGAATCCCTAACAAAGGTGTCACACCCTCCACAGGCCTCTCTAGGCCAGGTGTGTGTGGGGAGCCTGGCTCTGTGCTCCCAGAAAGGGCGGGGCCTCTGGCAGAAGGGGTGGGGTCAGGGCAGCCAGCACTATGCCAGAAGCACACCACCTCCCCCACGGCCCGTCCAGCCCTTAGTGCAGCCCAGAGCATGCAGTTTAAAGGGTCCAGGACTACTGAGGCCTGTGGGGGAATACCTTTAACAAGAAGTTAAAAGTAGTGGAAAATCCCTGATATTGTGGGTAAGGACTAGCGAATTCAGATTCGGACTGAGTGTCCACTGGGAAGCTGATGGACTATTTGTTGGATCTACCCCAAAAGAGGTGGCATTATGTGTGACCCAGGTAGAATAGCAAAAGGCAGACCATAGCACAGCTAGGACAGTTGTCAGCAGGGGGCGCTACAAGTAGCCTATAAAGTCTCACCCCATCAGGTCTGCACTGCATTGTTTGGTGAGTCACATACTCCAACCAGTGAGAACACTTCTAACCCAGACTGCTCTACAGTCTTAGCTAACAACCAGCTGGCTTTTAAACTCATGGGGTAGAGGCTCATGCTCTAGGCTCCAGAGGTCCCAGGTTTGATTCTGCCCACAGGTGACTGAGGTCTGTTGGTGTTACATACTTTACAAGCCAGATGACAAGTTGTGGCACAAATACACTTCTTTCGGCTAGCTCAGAATAGCCTGAAGTGCTATACAGCCCAGGAGTGCTATGGGGTGTCCACCCCACACTTCCCCAGATGCTGAATAGGGGCCAATTAACTGGAAAGGCCACCCTGAGGAGAATTAGGTGGAAATGGAGCCCAGCTGGGAAAGAACAGGTGGCGCTAGTATAAAGCCAGGAAGTCGACAGGAGAAAAGAGGCTGTGGTCAGGGAGATACTCTCTGGACATGAGTACAGGAAGAAAGCCTAGATGGAGAAGGTATAGGAAATGGCAGTGATGTTAAGAGTTTGGTTGCTGATTAGAGGGTCCCTGAGCCAGAACCTGAAGGATGGACCTGGGTTCCCCCCTCCCAGCCAGTAGGAAAGCACAGTCAACATCTGGGGAGAAGACGGACATCTCTGGATGGAGATATTTGATAACCCCTGAAGGAGAAATGGCCCAGTTATCTCACTGCAGGGGGTCAAACCATGAAGAAAGAGCACGAGGGGTGTCAAAGGGAGCACTGGACTGAGGAGAAGCTAATCCCTGAATAGCCAGGAGGAAATGTTCTGGTGGTGAGTGGACCCTGTGCTTAAATGATTATCACCAGATTCCCAACAAAGAGATTTAGCTTAGCAGATCAAGGGAGCTAGACACACAGAGAAAAGGCTGGTTTGTCATTTGGAATGCAGGGTTCCTATCTCCCTGCATGATTTCAGACAGGCTATCAGCCAGTACTGAGATCCAATCCAGTTAAGGCCCTAGATGAAGTTGATGGAGTTGGGGAGGGAGGGTTGAATCTCAGAAGGCACAGAAGGGGTTTTATCTACTTGTATGGTTGATGGTATGTATCAGTGGTATCAGTGGTCTGTTCCTCAAGTTTGCAATGCAAGCGTCTGCTGTGATTCCCTGGCAACTGTTGAATGCAGTCCCCAGAATGGCTTTCTCCTTCCCTCCTCCCCCATCTGTGCATCTGTGCCTAGCCAAGGTTTGTGACTAATTCATCTGAAGTCAGACTTTGCTGCCATTGTCCATCCCCCCCCCATTAAGAACAGACTGGTGCAATGGAAACTGCAGGTGGTATCTTAATAAATTAATTAATGGAGATTGCCTATCTCCTAGAACTGGAAGGGACCTTGAAAAGTCATTGAGTCCAGTCCCCTGCCTTCACAGCAGGACCAAGTACCATCCCTGACAAGTTGTTGCCCCAAATCTCTAAATGGCCTCTGCAAGGATTGATCTCACAACCCTGGGTTTAGCAGGCCAATGCTCAAACCACTGAGCTATCCCTTCCCACCCCCAAAGTTATCTGATTACTGAAACTAGTCCTCCGTGCATCCTCTCACTGGACAGAGTACCCCATTATTGTAGGTACATTGTACTAACATGCCAGGATCTGATCTGCTGGCTACAAGTGGTGGTTGTAGTACTGGCTTTGAAATATAAAGCACTAAACACCTAACTGACAGCGCCTTTCTTTTCCTCATGTGATACTGCTGAAGCTGTGGAGGATGTTGGATGTTCCCATTTAGAGGGAAAGCAGCAGCTGATGGGACTTCTTTGTGACTCTAGGTTTCTCTCCTCATTGGTCTGAAATAGCCCAGATCTGCTGGCCTCCAGGACACGCTGCAAAAACTTTGTTGGTTGGGACTTAGGCAGGGAAACGAATGAGCTAAGGGTACGCCTACACTGTGGGAGATTTTCGGGATACCAGAAAAACTCCACTGTGGAAAAACTCCACTGTGTCCAAGGAATGTGTTTGCTCTTCTGCTTTTTTATGCAGAAGAGCAAACGTGCTCTTTCGGGGAACCCTGTATACCTCATTCTACAAGGGATAAGGGCTCCGCCGAAAGAGGAGGCTTTTCCACCATTAGACTGGGCCAAATGGTGGAAAATCCTCTTCCAGAAAAGCGATCAGAAAAAGCTATACTGTAGACCTAGCCCAAGAGAGGGGCTGGTATCTCTGAAAAGTGGGGCATTTTATCTCTTAACCTATCTAGTTAATTTTAAACTACAGCCGCTCCCTGAGTTGCCAATGGTTGAATTATGACCGTTGGCACTTACTACCAAAGCTCTTGTGGAGCGGTCGTAAAGGTGGTCCCCGAGTTACGAACGCGACCCGCACTTACGAACAGCGCGGTCACGTGTAACTCAATGGGGTCTGAGTTATGAACAGGTCGAGTTACGACCAAGTGTTTGGTCCGTAACTCGTTCGTAACTCGAAGAGAGGCTGTATGTAGAAGAAATGCTGCTGCTAGAGCTGTTATTTCTCCTGACTGATACAACATTTTGTATATGCAAAGTACAACATCAAATCTTATTTTCAACTTATAGTACTGTGGGTTGAGAACACACTGCATGCAGATTGCGGCGGCTATTTTTTTTAACCAGTTATTTATAAACAATACTCCAGTTTAATGCTAACACTTTCAGAAATAAGAACCTACAGTTAGGCTTCTAAATCTTGATTCAGGGTCCGGTATAAGTGAGCTGATTTTTTACAAGGGCTGGGCACATAGCAGCTCCAAGGAAGTCAGTGGGAACTGCATAAGGTTCAAGTTACTGTGCAACTGTACCAAGCTTCTGGAATATGAGACACTGATAGAATCCACATACATGCCCTCTCCACGGGTCATGGCTATCTGCTGATTTGGCAGGCTCACCTCTCTGCCAACAAACATGATTCAGGAGAAACGCCACAGCCTCAAAGCCACCCCACTTCTGGCTGACTTTCCTGTCGCAGATTTTGCATACGAGGACAAGATTTTGCTTTTAAACAATATTTCTTCACATTTGGGTCAAACACTTCTGGCAGTGTTATTGTCTATGGTTGTTAACTCTGGAGTCCACAGTGCCTCACAATTTGAGAGAGCACTGCAGTGTGTTCCTTGACTTTCATATAGTAGTTGTCTTTACAAACCTGTTCAGCACAAATGTTACCAATTCATGTTCTTCTGACATCCAACAGAATTCCCAATACACAAATGACACATGCAGAAAGACAGGGGTAGAATGATGGAACACAGCTCTCTACCATTTGAACTCAAGGGGAACTCCATTAGTTGCTATTAGTAGTAGGTCCTTTATCTACTTTCTGAGCCAGCCAGAAGGCAATAGGCACAAAGCTAATTGCCCTCTACCTCACAAAAATCTCTAGATGAAAATTCCAACAAATAATGAATCATTGCTCTGTGTGCTTTCCTCTTGTGCAATGACACAATTTATTCTCTAAATTAACTTCATATGTTCCAAAAAAGGAGCTCTTGCCTCTTTAAATGTGTTCAGTTTAAACCAATTTCAAAGTGCATTTTTCTAAGACCAAATAAATGATTAAATGTGAAGGTAGATTAAACATACAAAGTTTGTGTCTGTCCTTCCCATATATTTCAGGGGGATAATCCTGGTCAAGCTTATTAAAAATGATTATCCAAATGATGAACAAAAATGTGGGATCTCTTGACAATGGGTGAGGTGGAATATTCCTTACATGAGAACAAAAGCCGCTTGGCCGGAGTTTAGTGGGGAGTATAAAGCTTGCCCTAGCTTTGAAAGAGTTAATTTGGCCTGAGTACTTGGGTCAGACAGATTTGTTCATCCTTCGGAAAACAGGGTTTAGCCTATTAGCCTAACACAGGGTTATACCAGCCCAGAAAGTCCAGACTAGATACAGGCTTGTTTTCATGGTGTGGGCTCTTACTTTAAGTTGGCAGTCTGATTGCTTTAAGTTGGCAGTCTGAATGTCATCCAGGGTACAGCTACACAGCAGGCAGGGGGGAAGGGGCTGATTCAGAAGAGGTATGCAAATAGTGCTCGCATTTGCATACCTTCTTCCGTTTTTTTTCCCCGGAAGAGGCTTTTCCGCCACTTGGCCCCTTCTTATACAGCCTGCTTGGTTTTCCAGCTCAGACCACATTAAGTGAAGCTACACAAACATTGGTTTTCCGAAGTACTATGTATACCACGTACCACCCTGAAGGTTTCTAGTCTGAAACTCACCCTGTCACTTAAAATACGAAATAATCCTGCATAGATATACAGGCTACGAATCATAGAAAAGTAGGGCTGAGGCATCACAATGAAGTCATGAAGTCCACACCCTGTACTGTGGGAAGACCAAACAAATCTAGACCTAAACCAGCATTTTTCAAATGGGACTCTGTGAGAGGAATCCAGGAAGTCTGTTGGCCTTGCTGATCAACTCTTCCTCTGCCCTTCCAGTGCTTTCTGCATGCCATGAACAGCTGTTCAGCAGCACGTGGGAATGGTGAGGAAGGGGTGGCTGGAGCAGAGGCAGGAAGAACTGGGATGGGTTGGGGCTCTGGGAGAAGGGATGGAGTTGCAGTGGTCCTGGGGCTAAGTGGTGGGTGACTCTTGGGGGTCCATGAAAAAAATGGAGATTCTCGAGTTGGTAAAGTTTAAAAACCATTGACTTAGACCATTCCTGCTATATGTTTGCCCAACCTGTTTGTTTGGTTTTTTTTAAACCTCAAATGATGGGGATTCCCTTGGAAGCCTAGTACAGAGCTTAACTGCCCTCAGTGAGTCCTAATATCTATCTTAAACCTTCCTTGCTCCAGACTAAGCCCGTTACTTTCTACCCTAGGTTTAGGGGACACTGAGAACAACTGATCATTCTTCTTCATAATAGCCCTTAATATATTTGAAAGACTTAAAAGATCTCCTTCAGCTTTCTTTTCTTAAGGCTGAACCTGTCCAGTTTTTTAACCTTGCCGTGTAGGTCAGACTGAGTAACAAGATGACCCTGGCACATAATTCTCCAAGCTGTGGAAATCTATTATATATACACATAGGGCCAAACTATAGGCACTACACAATGTGGTGTTTTAATCACTATGACTACACAATGGTGGCCGTGTGAATGAACAATCTAGCCTGCAGTGACTGTGAGGCTATAAATAGGAAGCGATGTCAGCTAGCATCCTTGATTTTCCCCTCCCGCCCCTGACCCTTTTGGGAGATTATCTGTAAATGTCTCTAGTTAGCCAGATGCATCCCTTTTGGCCCATGTCACCTGCCTTGTGTAATGCATGTTCCACTTACAAAACTGCCAATCCTCCAAGATGCATTGCATTTTGTGAAGGACAAAGTGCTGTTTTCATATACACTGCCCCATAGGTGCGTAATGTGCTTTGGCAGTATAAACCACGATGATCAACACTGTGTGTAACTGATGAAAGAATGAGACCCTAGAAGGGTTTCTTCTATCCCCAACAAGGTAAACTGGGTCTGATGTAGCGTCCCTCACAACAACTTGCATTGTCCGAATAGAAGATGTCAATTCAGAGCTAACTGGGATATCTAAACAGAGAGGGAAGATGGCTGGTTATTATGGAGATCAACACTTAACCAAAGTCACCTGAGCTGAGATTTCTACTGGCAATGACCTTCTTGTAAACATGCAGGGCTAGGGAGGTGTGAAAGCCCGGCTCCTGTAAGAAGAGCAGACCTGCTTTACTTGGGAGTTGCATCTGAAAGGGGCAGATATCTGATCATTCTCTCATAATAGGAACAACCCATACCTAGTCTGATCTTCAGCAGCCTGCACAATACAGGAAACTGTTAAATCAAATCTCAGCAACCCAAGCACTTCAAGAAATTGGTTAGTACAGTAAAAACCAATAGCTTCTTCAAAGAAGCTCTATGGTGCTGACTATGCTTTGTATCCCAGCAACTCCCTTCTGATAGATAGCATACTATATACCAGGACTACTCAACAAGCGGCCCATTTGCTTGCAGCCCGCGGTGTGGTTTGGGGTTACGCAGGGCTCAACACGTGGCTTGCAGGTGGGACCCTTTGAACGTGGCCTCCACTGGAAACACGCTCCACAACGGCGAGTTAATATAATGGTCTTCTGTTGATATGTTTTAGTACTTTAATTCCTGGACTGTTATTGCTCATTCAAAGTGCTGTCATATGGGTGGAAATAAGGTAAATACTGCATTTTATTAACAGGGCTCGACAAACTATAGAATCTACTCGCCTGTGGTGAGTAGATTTCTGCCGTGTGCCCCGTTTCCCAGCGGCGCGTACATGCACAATACAGCTCTTGTGCATGCACAGTGCAGGGCTGGCGAGCGGCTTTCGCTGCTGTTTGTCACGCCCTATTTATTAATATCAGGAGAACTGACTTCAATAGGGCCTGAGTGTTGTGTAGTCCCTGCCTTAATCTTTGTATTCATGCCCGTCAGTGTGAAAGAAGCTATTTGCATATATTTCCATGTATATACAACCACACTTAAGTTGCGGCCTTTGGCATGTGCTGTGAGTATCATTGTGGCCTCCCGGGCTTCCAAAGTTGAGTAGCCCTGCTATCTACCAAAGCAGTTTCTTCTCCAGAGACAATTGTTAATCATGTGGCTGTTGTGGCTTCATCAAAAGTAAATGATGGGGGGTGGAGGAATCTTTTTAACTAAGAATGTGTCAAATCTGATTATTTGTTCAAGCCTGTTCATTCAGCAACTGGTGGATCAGAAATGCTTAAAATCTTCCAAGATGCATTTTTGGGAAAGCATCACTTTGCCATTCAGCAGGCATACCCCAGGGGCATGTGGCTAAAATACAAACACAAGTACAAAGGGCTGGATGCCTATAAGAAATTGGCCAGCAAATGGAGGTCCCTTTGCTTGTCTCATGCACCCTACTTCCCCTCCTTTTTTGGGATCAGTGTTTGAGATCGCAAACACCTTGCGGTGGGGACTGTCTCTTGCTATGTGCTTGCACAGCATGTAAGATCTGGGATGAGAGTTATGGAACTAAAGTAAACCATCCTCCCCATGATGGTGTCAATTTTTCCTCTATTAGACACCTTAGGCCAGTGTTTCCCAATTTTATTTGGCCACGGAACCCCTAGAGTTGCCTTAAAAAAATAAATAAAAGGCCCCTGCCGCGTTTTGATGAGCAAAAAAAAAAAAAAGCCCTTGCCATGGCTCTGTCTCTAACAGGGAGCGGGGGAGTGCCGGCTCTTCGCGGAACCCTTGCTTTCGCTTCGCGGATCCCCAGGGTTCCCCGGAGCACCAATCGGGAAACACTGCCTTAGGCTCTGGGAAGAGCTAAAGATGGCCACCCATAGCTAGAGGCTACTTTAAAACAATGTCCTTGGTCTCTGCCTTAGCTTCTCGATCCCTAAAATGGAGAGAATTTGTAGCTACCATGGGTTATGAGTTGACTATTGTATTAATACAATGTTAATGGCTCCAGTGGAGCCTCTGGCTAGTCACCTGACCTAAGCTCCAGGGATGGGATGGGATGGGCTGGACAGCCCCAGTGTTTGTGGAGCCGCAACATCCACACTGCCACTTGAAACACACTAGAACAGGGGAGGCCAACTCGCAGCTTGCAAGCTGCATGTGGCTCTTCTCCCCCAAAAGTGCAGCTCGTGAAGCCACTCCTGCGCGCCCCCTCCCCCAAACAGACCCCGGTTCTCCTGTACTCACCGGGGGAAGGGGGATTCAAAATGGCGGCTGTTGACAGGAGCCTGATATGGCCAAAAAGCCTAAGCTTGTTTCTTAAAGGGGCAGCCTCCTTCCCCCCCAATTTTGTGGGGGCTTTCCTTGTTTTTCCTTGACAATTCTGGTGCGGCTCTTTGCATCTTTTCTGCCACTGTTTCAGCTCTCTTTGTTAAATGGGTTGGCCACCCCTGCAACTAGAACTTTCCATCCTGAGTGGACAAACTCACTACCAGGCTCAGTTTAGACACACCCACAGCTCCCCCTCTCCCTGCTGATCCTGAGAACTCCAGAATCTGGTCCTTAGCTTTGTCCAGCCTACATGCCCCTAGTAGAGCAATAATTAGGCTTGGAAGAATTAGAACTGTATCGGTAAATGTCAGATCAACATCTATTTCACTATACACGCAAATACCAACAAAACTTAAATTGATGACTAAAGGTATTTACTCTATATGCTGCTGTGTGATATTGACAATGTGTTAATGATTATAGAGCTTTCATTTTTTAATCTTAATGCCTGTCGTTAAATAATTACCTGACCCTTCCCCATAATTCTGAGCAACTGTGAAGATTTAAATCAATAACCAAAAAAAGCTTAAAGAAACACTGATATTATCCATCAAAATTACCCCTTTAAAAAAATCCAATTCTGTCAAGCCTGATACTTACAAAGCGATACCAGAAGCCTTAGTATCCTCTTACCCAGCTATAGCTTAGCTTGGTAACTTTTTTGTTCTCCCACTTTCCCATAGTCAGGGCTGCAATTAGCATTGAACAGTTGTCACTGAGCGTGTATCTTTTTGAAGCAGTTTTCCAATAAGAGCTCCTAGCTTGGACACATGCATCCAGATTTCTTTGAAATGTTTTTTTGCTTATGCTCAAAGAGCTTGAAAAATGCTGAGCAGTATTTTTTTTAAACTAGCCAACAAACATTCCCTAAGCCAATTCTCAGTTCCAGCTGCATGCTCCACCTTGTGTGCTGAGGTTTGACAACAGTGCCTCCATTTTTCCGTCTTCTCTAGGTCCTCTGAGTTTTTCAGTACCTTACAGCTTCCTTTTATTCCCTGTCATCTAAACCCATGAGACTCCATGTCTTTATGAAGAGACCAAGGACTCCCTCAGAGTAAGATGAGGCAGTAGCTTTGGTGGTGCAATTCCCTATTGCCCAAAGGAAGAAAACACTGCATTTACTGAACTACTTGATCTTGCCGTTCTGGAAGTAAAGAAGCAAGATGAGACTTGATGGCCTGCACAGCAACATGCAGCACTGCCTCTAAACTGGGCAATCTATTTCCACTTACTTCCATGAATTTCCTTTGCACATTTCAAAGTCTCTTGGGGAAGTGACCATATACAAGAGAGCATTACTGAAAGGTTTATCCAACAGGCAGGGACAGTCCGCACAGTGACATGAGGTCTGGATCAAATCTGACCCTGCTGTAATGCCAGTGATTTCAGTGCAGACATATAAAAGATTAATTTGGCTACCTTTTGGTCAACACATTTGCTTCCAAGAGCAGTGCAGAAAAGCACTCAGCATATACACATTCTTGCACCACAATTGAAGCCAAATGTCTGGCTCCCCAATTTCAAAATTCTCTTTGGAGAGAAGCCCTGTCATGTTTGCTTTTTGATATGTAACATTTATCTTCTCTAACTTTGTTCTAGTCAAACTTTTTCACTGTTTTTTGAGTTACACCAGTTGACAAAATGAATGGCAAAGGAAAACCTGCAAAGTTATTAGCTAGTTTATCAAACATGTAGTTTGTTATTAGAGTGGCTTCAGAAGCAGTACATAATCAAACCCATTATTTCTATTCAGTCATACCTTAAGGACATATTTTCTAAGGAGAAACATTTCTATTTTAAACCTAGTCACGCTAAAACTTTATTTTAGACAGCATTGGAGATCATAGCTTGTTTTTGTTTAACATGCTTCAGGGGCAAAATCTGTTGCAACAGATGTAGAATAACTACCCTCAGTACCATGTCTGCCACAAAATCAGTTTCAGTGCCATTCTAAGTGTCAATATTAGCAGCTGGAGGAGCATAAGAAGTGATTGTTCATAATTGTCAATTTCAGTCCTTTTCACCTTCTCATGAGTATTTTGCTGCAGTACAGACTAGTGTGCATTTATCCAGAGATAAGACAGCTGAAAGAGAATTTGCTTTTGTTTCTCCCACTCCCCCTTTCATATGAATTAGAGCCACTGTCAAGGTAAAAAAAATCTAAAAGATCTTTAATCACTAATGACACTAACCAATTACATGGTTAATAATTTAATATTAACATTTATTAAAACTGATAGACTTTAATCAGATGTTAATTAAACTGTATTGTGAAAATTAATTGTTGCATTTCACTCAGCTCTGACAATGAAACCGAAAGCGATAGTTTTGCTTTCCTCTTCTAGTCTGTTTTGTTTCCTGGTTCGGAGGCAAGAGATTAGCCTGCAGTGAATACTCAGTGGAATAGCTTCTCAAGGGTTGTGGTAGGTTCTTCATCACTGACCATTTTGAAAGCAAGATTAAGTTTTTGTAGAAGCTCATCTCTAGGAATAAGTTTGGGAAAAGTTCTATGGAAGGTCAGCTGAGGTGATCCTAATCTGAATCATTAAGGTAATCCATGTGACTCTGCCAGGTCATGTAGTGCCAGCTCCAGCCTTGCTTGCAGCTGCATCTACATCTGTCCAGGGCAAAAAGAGTTTGGAGACATGTAAAAACATCTGGAAATTAGCTACCTCCTCTCTTCTTTATGGGCTTCCTGAGAAGCCAATGCGGTATAAGAGAGCATAAAGAGTTGCTGCTAGGGGTGATGGGAACCATTGGTGCAAAAGTTATAACTAGCTAGATACCTCTCTAATATAACTTTCCTATGGTAGCATTATTGTAATTGCTACTGGGATATTATGTTCATACTTGGGAAGAGAGGCAGTCCAGGAAACATCATCCAGTAAGGCACAGGCCCCTATCACAGGGTGAATGGCACCAGTGTTCCCTCCATCCATGCATGGAATATGGGTCTATGTGGATGTGCACCACCTGTAGAACCAGGCTAGCAACTGTGGGTGCTTTGCTAATCAACCAGGCAGGTACTTGAATTTCTCCTGGATGGCCACCCAACACAGCTTTCAGGGAACACTGAATGGCACTTTTAAGGGGAGGTGGGTCTAGCCCCACCTGTACCATAATTAATTAGCTCCTTCCCAGGCTGAGGGGATCTGACTAAGGATGGTCAGGTGATAGCTTCATGGACGTATAAAAGTGCTGAGTGGACTCAGACTGACAATAAAACCACAGGAAAGGAGAAGATCCTGAGACAAGAGACCAGGCATGCCAGATGCAGCAACTTGAGAGAGGTAAAGAGCATACTGGAGCAGGGAAGAATGTGAGGAGGGGAGCCTAGCAGAAGCTGAAACTCCAGAGGAAACCAGTCCTATGCTTGATCCCAGGGCCAGGAACACTCTTCAAGGTAGATCAGAAAGTAACTGGAAACAAGGGCCAGAGGGTGGAATAAAGAGAAGCCCTTAAAGCAAAGAACCTCTGTGAGGTGGGACATCCTAGCTGTATTTTTCCCTAACCTGGAAGTCATTAAATTGGTTTGACTTGGGCAGAGGGCTAAGCCCCATCTCTAGCTCGGAGAAGTCTGTGGATATCCATCTTGGGGAAAGGGAACTAAGGCAGGGGATGCTGGCAGCACCACAGTTGACCTGCTGGAGGTGCTATGGGGCAGCTCTGCCCTCTGAAAGCTATCCTATGTGTACCTAATCTAAGGTGTTGATGCTGAATTTGGGCAAGCTTTAAATAATTCCTGGTCCCTTTTTAAAAAAAAAAAATCAACTAAGCAGCTTCTGCTCTTACTAAGGTTAGTTAACAAAATAAAAACACCTCTTGCTATAAAACCCAAAGCATAGACTTCATTTGCCTAGCAGGGATCCATTTTTAAAAGTTCACTAAGACACACTCAATGCTGGGTCTTCACATAATCCAACAGGGGGGTGGGGTGTAACACACATCTGTTCATTTACAACTACATAGAACTAAATGGAGGGGTCAGAGTACGGACGGTATGTCTGACCCTACCTGAGGGAACATTCAGAATTCCTTATTAACCAGAAACCCAGGACAAATTCTGTGCTTGCCCCAGGTGAATGAAATGTCAAGTATCTAAAAAACAGCAAATTACAATCATGGGTGTGCTAACAAGCCAATACAACTGACCTGGGACAAAGTTATGTAATGCACAGTGAAGGCTGCAGTTAAATCCTGTGGATATGTGGGAGTGGTATTAATGTGGCTTCCTTGGGTCCAAAACTATGAATTCTGCTTCACTTGCAATCCTGTAGGCTGGAGTGTGTATTTTTACAATGTGAGGTGGTAGATACCTGTACCACTGAGCTGATTTTTACACTGCCCCCAGCTTCTAGAGTCATGTGATTGAGACTCACCGCTTTCTTTAAAAAAAAAAGTTTCTACTCTTTTTATAGCTGCAGAAAAACTCAATGTGACTTAAGGGAAATAAAGATTCCCCCTTTAAAAATAATTAGTCAATCATGACAGAAGGGTGGGTCACATTCATGCTTTTTGAATAGCTGGGGTTGCCAATACTGTACTGAGATACCAGTGACTGCAGCTGTTACATAACTCCGAAGAGTGAGCCCTATGATAAAGCTATGTTTTTGTTATTCTCCTATTCTGTGTTGTACAGGGTGAAATTTCCTATGACAAGGAGGAGGCTCAGACCTCATCCTCACAAACTATTGCTTTTTAAAAAAAAAAACAAAATATGTCTAATTACATCACGGAGTTGCCTAACTTCAGATTGGTGGATATGATTTTTTCCCATAGTGCTGTGAACCTAGGGAAGTTGAGGTGTTGTGTTTATCACTGTATCATAGGAAATGGATCTAAAAGATCAAAATACTGTACTAGGATGCTCCAATAAGCACCCTATAGATACAGATGAATATTCCAATGGCAAGCATATACCAGACCTAAGTGACTACAGCATTTCTCCATGAAGCACTTCTCTCAATGCTTTGAATTGTGGCTTAAATTTTATTTAATACATTGACAACCTGTCTTCCTGCCCCCCACAAACTTGAACTGTGCACATGGTGAAGTTTCTCTTGCTCTTATTTTTTTAAGAATGGATTCTAATGCTGGATTTAGAAGTTTTACAAAGCCACTGTCTTAAGCAAGGTTAAGCAGCACCCCTGCAATGTGGGGCAGAAGCCTGGGAGAGAAGCCAGGAAGGACAGACCAAGGGGAAAAAGTGAGATGCAGAAGGGGGGGAAATGTGAGGAGAAAGGAAAATTAGATACAGGAGTGAGTGGATGGAGAGAGACCCATTAAAGCATTATCTATCATTTGTTTTGTGTTTAAAGAACCACAAACTCCCAAGGCCAGAAGGGACCATAGTGATCATCTATTCTACAGCCTGTATTATATAGGTCAGATTTTCCCCAAAACAGCTCTTCCCTAAACATGCTAGTGTTTATTACTTACAAGTAATATAACCATGAGTGGGAGAGAAGGGTTCTCATCCTGAGTCTGGCCTTAGCTGGGGAAGATACTCTCTAATTTACCCTGCAAAGGCTCTCTCTATACTTGCAAGCTATAGATAAAGATGATACCCCCCTACTCCATGCACACTCACCCTGCTTTCTCAAGTGTTAGGAAAGAGACCAAGTCTCTTGAAAGGCTGTACTGCACAAGGAGTCTCTTTACTGATTTCAAAACGTCTTACATTTTGAGTGATGCATCAAAAGGAATGAGACTATATGGGGAAAAACTCTTGACCATGACCCTGCAACTAGCTCTGCAGGGGTTTGAAGTCATTTGGGCTTTGTGTGGAGATATGTGCAAGATCAGGCTTAATAATTAGGTTTGCAAGGCTCAGATTTATTGTTAAATGTTGCTTTCTCACACACACACCCCAAAAAACACTTCCATTCATGATTACCAAAATAAACAGATAAGCAAACATAAGAAAAAGCTGCTTGAAAACTAAGTTTGGTTTAAGGATGTTTAGTTTATAGATTTTTAACATGGAATGTTGATTGTATTAAGTTATAGAGCTTTAATTTTATCAACATCTTCCATTAAATAATCGCTGGCCTCCTTTGTTGTTTTCTCACCTTATAATTTCCCATAAATATAAACTGATATTAGATAAGCTTTATTATCTGCTTAAACTGAAAACTTCCAAGCCTTCTTAATATTACTTAATTTATATACTTGCTACTTAAAGACAACTCAAGATGACATTGGGTGAATTAGACCCTAAGTTAAATGTTGTTAAAACCACTGCTAACTGAAAGGTGTTATGATATAAATAGTCTCATGCCACACTGTAATCCAACTACTGCAGCACTGTGTTAGGGCATGAGAGCCAAGAACTGAAATTGGTCTAATTTGCTCATTTAGGAGAGAAAGCAGAGTGCAAACAAACTACATGAGTACTGGTAAAATAAGTCAAGTAAATCAGTCAGAATTCTTCTCATTTGAATAGCAATATATCCTTAATAGTCCAGGCATGAAACTTTTTTAAAAAAGAATTAACCTGACAGCATCTCTTTAAGAAGGACATTTTACTTCTACAGGTTGAACTTCTCTGATCTGGCACCATCCATGGTCCAGCATGATTTTAATTAGCTGGATGTCCACTTACCACGGGTATGGCTAAGTTTCCCATTGTCCTATAAAGTTTGTTTACAGCCACCAATCCTGGCTTTAAGTGTTCTGTGCTGTTATTTAGCTCTAATTACTCTAAAATTCTGTGGTTTGACACCAGTCAGGTCCCTAGGGTGCCAGACTAGAAAGGCTCAACCGGTAGGCTATGTCTACACTGGCAGCTTCTCGCGCAAGTATTCTTGTGCACGAAGTCTTGTGCAAGCAAGCGTCCACACTGCCATGTGTGAGCTGTGCTTTTGCGCAAGAGCATCAATGGCAGTGTGGATGCTCTCTTGTGCAAGAAAGCTCCAATGGCCATTTTAGCCATAGAGCTTCCTTGCTCAAGAAGCCCCTGCTGAGCATCCACACTGCCCTCTTGCGCAAGAACCCCTGCACAAGAGGGCTTACACCTGTTCAAGAGCATAGCTCTTGCGCAAGAAGCCCTCTCTTACAACACCATACTGTAAATCATCTTGTGCAAGAGCAGGTGGGCAGTGTGGACACTCTGTGAATTCTTGCGCAAGAACCCAACAGTGTAGACATAGCCATAGTGTTTAAGTAGTTGAGGACAGAATAAAGTTAGATATCAATTATCCATAGGCCAGAGTACACTAGTAAATAAACAAACGCATCTTATTCAAAGAAAGGTATATGCCTGTGCATTTATTTGCAGGAAAAGTACTTACTGTTGGGGGAATCCTACAAAAACACTCAGTTCTTTCTGCTGTAGAACTATATAAGTAGCTGAAGTAAAGTCACTTTTCAAGTCCCAATTTAATTTTGAGTTTTCCTACATTCTTGTGTTCTTCTCAATGACTTTGAGTGTAAAGTTGGAAGTAGCTGGGTTACTGAACTGTGTGAAACTCTGAATGAAGGCTCAAAACCAAGATGGTGCTAGACAACTCGGGCTCATCTATATTGGCCCCTTTTCCGAAAGGGGCATGTTAATTTCAGAGATCGTAACAGGGAAATCCGCGGGGGATTTAAATATCCCCCACGGCATTTAAATAAAAATGTCCGCCGCTTTTTTCCGGCTTTTAGAAAAGCCGGAAAAGAGCGTCTACACTGGCCCCGATCCTCCGGAAAAAGCGCCCTTTTCCAGAGGATCTTATTCCTACTTCGAAGTAGGAATAAGATCCTCCGGAAAAGGGCGCTTTTTCCGGAGGATTGGGGCCAGTGTAGACGCTCTTTTCCGGCTTTTCTAAAAGCCGGAAAAAAGCGGCGGACATCTTTATTTAAATCCCCCGCGGATTTCCCTATTACGATCTCTGAAATTAACATGCCCCTTTCGGAAAAGGGGCCAGTGTAGACGTAGCCCTCCAGAAGAAAGGTAAATAGAACACTGACTTAGAGCTGCTGAGTGCTACAATAATACAAATAATTAGTAATGTACATTGTGCTTCTGTATCACATCCTTGAGAATCCCAAAACATTCTGACCTAATGTTGGAAAACTCCCAAAAGCACTTAATTCAAATGACTTTTCCATGAGTCTTAGGCTCCTAAGTCACTTTTCGGAAAAATGTAATCCTTTACATATGAAGCACCACTGAAAAGCAGCTGCCACTATAGCAGAGAGCTGCAGCCAAACACCTGGCAAACTGCACAGCAGAAGAGAGAGGAAATTTTGCCCAATGACATTGAATAGGTTTCCCCTGCTGGGCCAGTGTCCCTGCACAGCAGAAAGCAGCTCAGGTTTTAATCTCAGCCGTCCTCAGAAAATAACCCAATAGTATACAATTCATCTATTTTAGTCCACTGAAGAACTAAACTAGTTGAATTTTCATGGACTACTTGATTAGTCAATGGGGTGGAGGACACTTACTACCCCTGTTGCAGCTCTGCAGTTTAAATGTAGTAGGAGCCGGGCTGCCTGCGTGCCTGACTCCTACATTTAATCTGCAGAGCCACAGTGGGTTTAGATCCCCAGGCGGCATGAGCTGGGATTGAGCAGTCCCAGTTTGCACCAGCTCCAGGACTACTGTGGTTCTGCCTTTTAAATGTAGTAAGAGTCAGGTGGCTCTTACTACATTTAAAAGGCAGAGCCGCAGTGGTCTGGACCAGGTGCAAGCCAGAACTGCTGAGTCCCAGCTCATGCTGGGTCCACCATTGTGCCTCTGCCTCCCCTGCCCCCCACTTCTCACAGAGACAGTGCTGGGAGGAGGGAGTCTATTTGTAAGATGGCTCTCCCTCATCTTCCCTCCCCCGCACCCACACTGGCTCCTGCTCCCTCCCCACCACTGCTGCCTCTGAAGCATCCCTAACCCAAAGTTCTAAACAACAGACATTTTAAAATGGTACTCCTCACTAGTCATTTCTCCAAAAACCTTGATCTTTACATATGTTAGCTGTCTGCCAGATTAAATAAAAATTGCCCACTTTAAAAAGTAGAGATGGAAAAGAGTGAAATAGCAGCAACTTAACACAACACATTGCACTCTTTCAATGATTTGAAGCCAGCTGTAGCAGGCAGCTGGGTACCTAAGGCAAATGAAGATTAAACCCCAGACTCCTGCACCACAGCATTGTGTGCTATTAAAAGAAAGGCTTCTTTTAGCTTGGTTCACTGAATTGTGATGTTAAATATTCTATTAGTTCTCTCAGCTTGGCAGGTGCATACTACCCCATTACAATGGTCATTTTAACTTTTTTTTTCCTTGTGTTCATTTACAAACACGTTTGCTAGCTAGATGGTCCTATTTCAGTTTGACAACTGAAGTTGCAAATAGCCATAATTTACAGGGTGACTTAGATTCCTCTTAAAGAGGAGCTTTTTTTTTCCCCCACCAGTCCACCTCCGCCATTGTTCCTTAGGAGCAGACTCCCAGGTCAGGCCATTCTGACAAGCAGAAACGGCAGCGACCCAAAAAAAGCTTTTTTCATGCAATGGTCTCAAGAAATGGGGGTCAGGTCTGTAGAAGTTCCTCAGTCTAAACACAGGCCCGTCCCCCAGAGCCCAGTAAAGGTCTGGACAAAAGTTGAAGAGCAGTCTCAGAACAAAGAGGAGGGGGAGAGGAGAACCCCTCTGAGGCGGTTGCTGCGAGGAAGCGTAGCCCGCTGTAGCATCACCTCTCTGTTTACACCAGCCTCCCAGGCGGGAGGGGGTTGTAGTAACGGTTTAAAAACCCGACTTTCCAACGGTGACTCGCGCTGGAGCACGCAGAGGCGCCGCTGGGGGCCGGGTCGCTGCGCTGGGCTGAGGCGGGGCTGGTCCCTCTCCCCTCGCTCAAGAAGCGGGTATAAGGCACAGCGGCCAGACCGGCTTGACGGGAGGTTAGCACCAAGGAAAGGCCGGGCCGGGGGAGGGGGCGAGGAGAGAGATTTCCGAACAAAAGAAGGGGGGCTGGGCGCATCTGGCAGCGGGGCGGGGGATGCTGCCCTTGGAGCTAGGCTAGAGCCCCCCCCCCGGCAGAAGCAGGGGCGGGAAGAGCGGGGGGGCCTGGCCCGGGGTGGCCCCCAGCTGGCGCCACGAAGGACCCGCGGTTTGCAGCACGGGGGTGGGGGGGGCTGCATCATGCGCTCCGCCACCGGCTCCCCCCCCCCCCCCCGCCCGCGCGCCGGGCCGGGCGCGCCCTGAGGCGGCTCCCTCAGGCCGGGCGCCGCGCGCTTACCTCTCCCGAGCAGGGCGGCGAGGGCGGCGAGCAGCAGCAGCAGCAGCGGCGCGCGGCCGGCCATGGCCGGGTGGGTGGGGGCGGGAGGCGGCGGGACCCCGGCGCGCGAGGCAGCTGCTGCCGCGGCTGCTGCAAGGCGGTTCTGGCCCGCCCGCCTCTGCCGTCAAGGGGGCGGCGGCGCGCGATGCGGGGGGAGGGGCCGGCTCAGGCTGCAGAAAGGGGAGTCCAGGAGTGGGGGGGGGGGGCGAGCCGCGGGGGGGTCCCAAAGGGCGGGATCCGGATTGGGGAGTCCAGGAGAAGCTTCCCCCTCTCCTCCCCCACATGCAAGGGGCTGGAAGCGGGGGGGGGGGGGGCTGCAGGGCGCCGCTGACTGGAAGCGGTTTCTAGTCTACCCAGGGTTTAGTTTGGTTCAATAGCTCTCAGCTCCCCCCCCCCCCAGTGGTCCCCATCGGGGTAGCCACCCAGGAGGGAGTCCAGTGCTGCCCAGCCCATTAGCAGAGCACCCACAGCCCTGATGGGTTTTTACTGGTGGTGCACATCCCCATAACAAAATGCATTCCTCACATGGCTGGGGGGGGGGGGGGGGAGTCAGAAAAGATGAGAGCAGGGGTGGGGAGTCTTTTTTGCTCCAATACAGCTGTGAGTCTATAAGGTGCTACAGGACTCCTTGTTGCGTTTGCAGATCCAGACTAACACGGCGACCCCCCTCTGATACTTGTTTCTTGAGTCGAGGTCCCTGACCCACAGAAAAATCAGTTGGGGACACACACAAGTGAGACGCAAAAAAAACCCCTCACTGACATGGCCCCCAACTGAAGAGAAAAACACTCCCCACATTCCCCTTGCCCATCCGATCCTAGAGGGGTCCAGCCTAGTAGATTTTTTTTTTAGTGCTCCAGGCCGGGAATGAGGCAGCAAAGGGGCTGGAGCACTGATGCAGGCTCCCCAGTGCTGGGGCGGGGGGAGCACTGAGCTAGGGGGCAGGATCCAGGCAAGCGAGGGGCTCCATCCAGCCCCCAGGCCTGAGGTTCCACACCCTGGCTACGTCTAGACTGGCATGATATTCCGCAAATGCTTTTAACGGAAAAGTTTTTCCGTTAAAAGCATTTGCGGAAAAGAGTGTCTAGATTGGCACGGACACTTTTCCGCAAAAGCACTTTTTGCAGAAAAGCATCTATGCCAATCTAGACGTTGTTTTGCGCAAGAAAGCCCCGCTTGCCATTTTTGCCATTGGGGCTTTTTTGCTCAATACAGTTTTTAGCTGTCTACACTGGCCCTCTTGCGCAAAAACATTTCCGGAAAAGGGCTTTTGCCCGAACAGGAAAGTCAAAGCATTTGCGCAAGAAGCACTGATTTTGGACAGTAGCATGTCAGTGCTTTTGCACAAAATCAAGCGGCCAGTGTAGACAGCTGGCAAGTTTTTGCGCAAAAGCACCTGCTTTTGCAGAAAAACTTGCCAGTCTAGACGCAGCCCCTTGGATTAGAGCATTTCAAGGAAATGAAAATGAGGAACAAATTCCTGCCCAGTCCAACTTCCCGCACATGCAGACGCACACACATGCACACATTTTCTCCTGGTACATGTCCAGATTTGGCTTTTTACTCCAAACACAAATAGGACCCAGTTTTGTTTGGTTCGGTGTTTGCATGGAGGTGGAAGATTAAATGCCAAATATACTGGACATTAATCCGAAAATATGATCCTACTAGCTGAGGCCCAGGTTCTGCAAGGACAGATCCAGAAGTCACCACTCTCCTGTCCAATGCAACTTTTTACTAACTTCATCAAAGCAGATCCATAACCAGGCCAAAGAAAATAAAGAATGCACTCTCTCTCCTTTCACTGTTAGAGTAAAAGTAATGGGTGAATGGGCTGCTGTGCTTATATCAATAGCAATGATAGAGCAGTAAATTTGGTTTCATGCTAATTTTAAATCAAAACGAAAGCCAGCAGTAGGAGTGTGATGCAAAAACTAGCTGAATGAAATCTAGTCCCTTTGCAACACAAGGGCTACGTCTACACTGGCAACCCTTCCGGAAAAGGGATGCTAATGTAGCACGTTTTAATAGGCAAATCCGCAGGGGATTTAAATATCCCCCACGGCATTTGCATTAACATGGCTGCCGCTTTTTTTTGGCTTGGGGAAAAGCCGGAGAAAAGCTCCAGTCTAGACGTTATTCTCCGGAAAATAAAGCCTTTTCCGGAAGGTTTCTTATTCCTACACTGCTGCTTTTTTTTTTTTTTTTTTTTTTTTTTTAAGCTACGCAAATTGCACTCCACAATTCACATAGCTTTTTCCTATTGCTTTTCCAGAAGGGGCTTTTCTGCATTTGGCCCCGTCTAGATGGGGCCAAATGATGGAAAAGCCGCCTCTTTCAGAGGAGCCCTTATTCTCCGTAGAATGAGGTACACAGGGCTCCCTGAAAGAGTGCATTTGTTCTTCTGCAAAAAAAAGCAGAAGAGCAAACGGATTCCCTGGACGTGGTAGGGTTTTTCCAGGATGCCCCGGTATCCCAGAAAAACCTTGCAGTGTAGACATAGCCTAAGTGGTCTCAGTGCCACTAGATGGGACAGAACACCATATCTAGAAGGTGGGTAGATTACATGTGCTTTCAGACCCATCTCTGCCTGCTACATGCAGTCCGCTCCTGACCTATTCCTGGTGCTTCTCTGGAGTGGAAGATTTGAACATGCATGCATGTCTATACTTATCTTGCAGGCTTCTGCAACTGTTTCAAGGGGTAATTACTGCCACTTTCTCCACATATGTCGTATTTTTGGTGATATATGGTGAAACCAGTCCTAGGTATTGGCACCGTCAAAATAAACACAATTTGAAAGCTGAAAACCAGAAATGAAACCTGGTCATGATTCTGTGCTGTACTTTGCACTGCAGTCAGTGCATTCTGTCTGTTGTATGTTCTGCATCTTTGGGGTTTGCTTGCATGTGCAGCCCAAGAACATATTTAAATAATTGTTCTGGGCACAGAATCCTCTCTCTTTTAAAGGTCAGTCACATGGCTGCAGCTGGAATTTGAGAAGGATGCTAATGAAGTATGCCTATAAACATAAAAATTCTGGCGCACTTTTAGCATGTGGCACAGTGCAGCCACAAAGGGGCGATTTCAGTTGTATACATCCCACTGCCTCCCCTTTTCATTTCTTCTGATGGAGCCCAGATGGATGGCCATTTAAAGTTATTTCCATCTGATAGGAAGTACTGTGATATATGACATCAAGTTGATGATCTTCGTAAAGTTCCTAGTGCATGTGTCCTCATCATTACAAACATCGCCTTCATGAGGCGCTTTAGTAGAAGAGCAAAGGACGGAATAGGCCACTGAAAAGGCGCTTTCCTCCCCCTGTAAGAGCAGTCTCTTCAAGTTGGGGGTAAGGAGTTGCTGAAGCAGCATGGGGAATCTTGCTCTATTACTGCCCTTAGCCTGGAAATGAAGAGAGGATTCTGAGCAGTGTGGCTGTCCAAGTGACACCTTTTTATGAGCGCTAAATTCATATGGAAAAAACGTTAACAGGAAATGCTGCGCAAGCAGCAGTACCCAAGTGTATGTTTTGTTCTTTAAATGCAATATAGTGAAACATGCATTTCAGCTGTTACAGTTGCGGACTCTTCTCTACTGCTGCTGTAGCAGAGCTGGTAAGAATCACAGCGATGCTAACGTGATAAACGAGAAGGAAAGGGGGAGGAAACCGGGGGGAGGAAACCACAGAATACAGAGTAGCCAGTGTAAAGAAGAGGCAATTCAACTGCTGCACAGAGCGGCTTATGCCCTGAATCTCTGCCTCATTTTCTTTCATCTCTCTCTTTTATGGGAAGAAAAAAAAATTCCCAAGACAACAATCCCACTTCAGTTCACACAAACTGAAACTAACAGAGCAAAATTTGTATTGCCACAGTCTGGTTCCCCAATAACTTCTCTATATACTATTTGCATTTCAATAGACCTCCAAGCTTCCAGTAATTGTTGTGGAGGGTAAAAAGACTATTATATTAGAGTTACATCAGCTTTTGCAAGTCTGAGAAGAGAATAGTAGCATCAACAGCAGCTGACCTGAGCCGTGACAGCATATTGTTTGCAGTTCTGTATGAGTCTGGGGTTTGCACCATTGTTTATGATTTGCTTCATAATTATGACAAACAAATTTAGCAGTTTAATTGATGGGGAGCACAGAAGCAATGCCATGATGCATTGAGGGACCAGAGTGAAACAAAGCAATGCAACCACCTGTGTTAGGTCTAGGTAAAAAAATGCTGTGAAATCAGACAGGACAGTGCTTGAATAACCAGTTTAGTACAGACCCAAAGACGGTATTCTGTGGATCAGAGATATTCCTCTCTGGAAAATGTCATTACTGTGAATTTTGGGTGCAACTACACAGCACCCTTAGCTCGAAATAAGCTACGCAATTTGTGCTATGCAAATTGCGTAGCTTATTTCAAGTGAATTTTAAAATAACTTATTTCGTAATTTGGCACTCTCTACTTGCTGTCTACTCACTGCCTACTTACTATTCTGAAATGCCCCTTAACTCTTGCGGAGTGAGGGTTACTGGGACGTTGGAATAAGCTGCCTGTTATTTTGAAATCTATTTCGAAATAATGGGCTGCTGCAGTAGATGTGGAATAGCTATTTTGGGATACTTCCGGTATCCCGAAATAGCTCCACAGTGTAGATGTACTGTAAAAGTAGTGTTCTGGTGGACACAGTTCTAACTCTGCAAAAGTGGTGAGGAGTCCTGTGGCACCTTATAGACTAACTGAAGTGTAGGAGCATAAGCTTTCGTGGGCAAAGACCCACTTCGTCAGATGCATGTAGTGGAAATTTCCAGAGGCAGGTATAAATATGCAGGCCAGAATCAGGCTAGAGATGATGAGGTGGATTCAATCAGGGAGGATGAGGCCCACTTCTAGTAGCTGATCTGGAGGTGTGAATTCCAAGAGAGGAGAAGCTGCTTCTGTAGTTAGCAAGCTATTCAGTCTTTGTTTAATCCTGAGTTGATTGTGTCAAACTTGAAGATGAACTGTAGCTCAGCAGTTTCTCTTTGAAGTCTGGTCCTGAAGTATTTTTGCTGCAAGATGGCTACCTTTAGATCTGCCAGGGAGATTGAAGTGATCCCCTACAGGTTTTTGTATATTGCCATTCCTAATATCTGATTTGTGTCCATTGATTCTTTTACATAGGGACTGTCCAGTTTGGCCGATGTATATAGCAGTGCGGCATTGTTGGCACATGATGGCATATATTACGTTAGTAGATGTGCAGGAGAATGAACCAGTGACAGTATGGCTGATCTGGTTAGGTCCTGTGATGGTGTTGCTGGTGTATATATGTGGGCAGAGTTGGCACCGAGATTTGTTGCATGGATTGGTTCCTGAGTTAGAGTTATTATGATGCGGTGTGTAATTGCTGGTGAGAATATGCTTCAGGTTGGCGGGTTGTCTGTGGGCAAGGACTGGCCTGCCTCCCAAGGCCTGTGAAAGCGAGGGATCATTGTCCAGGAAGGGTTGTAGATCACTAATGATGCGTTGGAGAGGTTTTAGCTGAGGACTGTAGGTGATGGCCAGTGGTGTTCTGTTGGTTTCTTTCTTTGGCTTGTCCCATAGCAGGAGGCTTGTGGGTACACGTCTGGCTCTGTCAATCTGTCTCCTCACTTCCTCGTGTGCGTATCGTAATTTACAGAATGCTTGTTGAAGATCTTGTAGGTGTAGGTCTCTGTCTGAGGGGTTGGAGCATATGCGGTTGTACCTCAGTGCTTGGCTGTAAACAATGGATCGTGTGGTGTGTCCAGGATGGAAGCTGGAGGCATGCAGGTAAGCATAGCGGTCGGTAGGCTTTTGGTATAGGGTGGTGTTGATTAGACCGTCACTTATTTGCACCGTGGTGTCCAGGAAATGGACCTCCCGTGTAGACTTGTCCATGCTGAGGTTGATGGTAGGGTGGAAGCTGTTGAAATCGTGATGAAATTCTTCCAGAGTCTCCTTCCCATAGGTCCAGATGATGAAGATGTCATCGATGTAGCGTAGGTAGAGAAGGGGCGTAAGTGGACGAGAGCTGAGGAAGTGTTGTTCCAGGTCAGCCATAAAAATGTTGGCGTATTGTGGGGCCATGCGGGTGCCCATAGCAGTGCCACTGGTCTGGAGATATATATTGTCACCAAATCTGAAATAGTTGTGTGTGAGGGATAAATTCACAGAGTTCAGCCTCCAGTTGTGCTCTGAAAGTTCTAACTCTGAAAGATGGAATGTAAGCACCTGCTCCAAAGCCCATCAAAGTCGATTTGGAGTATTGAGTAAGCTTTGGATCAGGTCTTATTGACATGAAAAGTAGAGCAGTAACACAGGATTTAATTAGCATGAGTATTGGATACTCACACTCTCTGAGGAGTTGTGACACACAAAGCTGAGGCCTAAATGTTTTCAGTGATTCAGGGCTGCAGCTATTTTAGGATGTGCCCACATCACGAGTATGAATCCTGTGTGTAGTGGCTCTGTGCTCGTTCAGTTTTTCTACTATGTGTTTTTTTTTTTTAATTTCTTTGCAATTTTCCAGTAACTGTTAGGTGAAGACAGCACTTTCTCTTTATGTATCTCTAGAAAGACATTATAAGACTTTTTAAATAGTGGAATGAGCTGAGCAGTGATGAGGGGGAAATTTTCAAAGGTACAGATTTGACTTTCAAGAGGTGTTAAGAGCCCAAATGCTCTTTGTGCCTGGAGAATCTTCCTCTTCTCCCCGCACTCCTGAGCGGATCACATTTTTGGCTGCTTGGAAAATAATCAGGAAAATATTGATCTCTGAGGATATGTTTGGCATCTCTATTAGACCAAGCAGGCTATTTCCATTTTCTCCCGAGGCTGATTTCTAGAATAATATAATAAAAACAGTTGCACTTTTAGAATCTTTCAATCCTGGATTCTAGAGCATGTTCAGTGATGGTCACATGAATAAGGCTGCCAATTTTGATTGAAGGTATTCCTAGAGCTTTGACCACACGGCATAATCTTTAATTAAATATTAATCTTTAGTTCCTGAGACCCCAGCACAATCCTGGGTTAGAATATGTGATTACAATGGTGAATGTAGATGCTGGGATTTACTGGTGCAGCCTGCACTGGGCCCAGCATCTTTGGAGGGTGACTCTCTGAGTTCCTGGGCCTCGGTGAAATGGTGGGATTTGGGGGCAGACAAACATCTTCTCCCAGCTAGTCATAGTAGCCACTACTGCAGTGGCCAGAAGCCTCAAGGTTGCGGCAGATGGCAGCCCCGGGGTTCCAGCGGTACTTTGAAGGGGCTAAGGCTTCTGGCTGCCACAGTGGCCAGGCATTCAGGCCTTTTTAAATCACCAGGCCCTGGGGCAGCTGCCCCCTTTTACTCCCTGCTGTAGGGTCTGACAGAGCTGGGGGGCAAAGGTGGAAGTGATAGTAAAGCACTTGCCCACACCCCACACCTCCAGCCTGCTTCCCTGAGGCTGCAAGTGACCCTTCCTCCCTGCCTTGCTTCAGGGTTGTCCGCTCTCCCAGACCAGATGGACCAAACGCCATTGCAGCAAATTGCATCCAGTCTGTCCAGTCCAGGTGAGTTGGCAACCCTTAGCTTCTGCCCCCCACGGAACAGCCACTGTCGGGAGTGGGGTGCCAGTACTGGGCTGTGAGGGCACCAGCATTAGTAGGGAAGGCCCTGCCAGGACCAGCGGCTGCTGCTTACTGGTGCATCACACCAGTCCGTGCTGGCCCGCTGTCACCTCTGTGTGTGTGAATGTATCCTTTCAGCTACCACGGGAAGGCAGGAGAATGGGCTGCTGTGTGACAGTGCGCAGCCTCACTATGCCATTGTTGAGAACAGAAAGGGAAGTACATTTGTAGAAAACGCTGGATGGCTTTTAGTAGATGGGAAAGGACAGGATCACCCACAGCCTAGGATCACTAGATAGTCCCCTCCTCCCTAGAAACTTTTTTCCTGCCCTAGTCACAGTATCCCCAAGTTCCAAATTCCATGATTTCTGGAGTCTGACTCATGACATTTGAACGTGGCTAGGTTTTTTGGGAGGAGGGTTGGTTCTTTACCAAATATATATATATATATATATATATATATATATATATATATATATATATATATATATATATATATATATATATATATCCATCCCCTCTGGAACCCTGAAGAGGGGTGTGTCACATTTTCAAGATTTTTCTCCACAGCTGTGAGGGATAATAAACTATTGTAACCCATTGTTCCCCCACCCCGGAAAAACAGATTCTTAGGCTGTTACCACTGCAACAGCTTGGCTTTGGGAAAAACATTCTCTCTTGCCAGGCTTGTGCTAAAACTGTGAGCTGCGGCAGCACTGTAGATAACCATCAGCGTAGGCCACATCCAAGGCCTGCATTGGAGTCATGTGCCTCAGTTCTTTTCTCCCTGTCCTGGGAGCATGGGACACTGGAAAAAGAAAATAGTAAACTTCCCTGGGTCCTCTGGCAGCAGCATCTAGCAGGCACAATGCAACTGTGCAGTGAGTCATTGCTAAAGCAGAACTCGGATCACAACCTTCTCCTGTGGGGGCACATTCAGTGGCTAGGGTTGCCAGGTGTCCAGTTTTCTACCGGACAGTCCAGTATTTGCACCGTCTCTCTGGCAGAAAAATTCAGAAAATACCGGTATTTTCTGCAATGTCTGGTATTTTGTGAATTTCCGGCTGGGCGCCCGAGGGAAGCCTGGCGGGGGCGGGGGCGGGGGAGCAACTGGGAGGCGAGCCCATGATTGGCTTTGGGAGCCCTGTGGTTGCGCGCAAAAGCCGGGTGGGGTGGGGGCCGGGACTCCCAGCCACCTCCACCCCCACCCCGCCCACAATTTTGCATGGGGCCAGAGACTCCCAGCGCTAATCGCGGCCCCACCTCCCAGCTGGGAGCCTCTGGTTGAGAGCAGAAGCCGGGCGGGGGGAGCAGCTCCCAGTCCCGCCCCCGCCCGGCTTCTGCGGACAAGTAAAGGGAGTGCCTGCTGGGGGCGTGGCCAGAAGGACTCTGGCTGTGGCCAGTGGCTGCAGCCCCCCATCCTCCCCTCCAGCCCCACGACCCCCGATTTTTTCCCCCCCCAGCTCTGCTTCCCGCCCCCTCTTCCTGTCGGCCAGCCCCGCGGCCCCCAGACCTCCCCCTCCAGCTCTGCTTCCTGCCCCTCCCCTCCCCCCGGAGAAGCGTGTCTGGTTTTTTAGCGGGGTCTACCTGGCAACCCTACCGGTGGCTCGTGCTAAGGAAGGAGACTTGGCTACAGCTGCATTGATTGACTTAGTACTGTAAAGATGCTACCTATGCTGACGGGTGAGCTTCTCTCATCCACACAAGTACACCACCTTCCCGAGAGGCCTCTTGTTGACAAAGCACGTAGGGGTTCTGGTGGTGTAACTGTGTTGCTGAGGGGTGTGGATTTTCAACACTCTATGGAAAATCCACAACCCGAGTGAAGTAGTTATCTGGCCATAGCAGATAACTATGGTCTGTAGCATAGACTAAACCTCAGGAACTCTGGTTTCTACTGCTGGCTCTGTTACTAGCTTGCTAATGCACCTTTGACTATTCAAAAGTCTCAGAGGGGTAGCCGTGTTAGTCTGTAACTAAAAAAAAAAACCCTTAAAAAAACAACAAATGGTCCTGTAGCACCGTAGAGACTAACAAAGAAACCAAAAATGTATCATGCATGAGCTTTTGTGGGCACAACCCACTTTTTCAGATGACAAATATGGAGCAAGGGGTCCAGGGATACAAATATATAGTAGGGAGAGGAGGAAAACCAAAAATTGTCAATTAAAGTGCCTGTGCTAAAGAGGCTAACAGAGGGTGTGTAGCAAAGTTATTTTGGAATAATGGCTGTTATTCTGAAATAACTATGCGAGCGTCTACACAGCAAATCTATTATTTCAAAATAACAGATGGCTTATTCCGACTTCTGTAAAGCTCATTCTACAAAGAATAACTCCTATTCCGAAATAGCTATTTTGAAATAAGACATGTGTAGATGCTCCACTTCTGCTATTTTGAAATAGCCCCTCACCACGGCCATTCTAAGTTATTCCTCCTGGGGCTCTAAATCGAAATAGCATGTCTACATTAAGGAAGCCTGCCTCAGATTAATTTTGAGGCTTCCCTGTAGTATAGACGTGCTATTTAGAAATAAGCTATTTCGGAATAACTATTCCAGAATAGCTTATTCTGAAATAACTGTGCAGTGTAGACATAGTCAGAGTGGGATGTAAGTGCCTGATACTTAGATTTTAATGCCATTTGAGTGTTGAATATAGCGGCCCATCCAAGATGTGTCTGTATTCGTTCCATGGCGAATATGGCAAATTTGCAGTTCAGTTGGCAGTTCAGTTCATCTCTGTTCCTCAGCTTCTGTAGCTGCAAAATAGTGGTAATAATATTACACGATCTCTGGTCGGGGCATGAGGCTTAGGCTATGTCTACACTACCCCTGATTTGCACAAAAAATCTGCAAATGAGTTGAAATGTGGAATATGGCCACACCCCATTTGCATAATTAATTAGGATCTGCTTTTGCGCAAGAGGGGATTTTTGCACAAAAAAGGAGCTGTCTACATGGCTCCTTTTTGTGCAAAAAGCCCCTCTTGCGCAAAAATGGAACCTCATTAATTATGCAAATGAGGCGCAGCGATATTCTACGCGTTGCCTCATTTGCATAGTTTTTGTGCAAATCGGGGGGCAGAGTAGACATAGTCTTAATGTTTGCAAAGCACTCTCTGCTATTCAGATGGAAGGAACCCAGCCGTGCGAAGTACTTTTGTTATATTAATCCATCTGGAGTTAGGCCAGGACATCAGATTTAATCCTTCCCCCTTTCTCTGGGCACAGACTCAATAGATGCTGTGGGTAGTCGGAGCCTTTGTGTTGTGGTTTATCTAGTGAGGGGCTCTCCAGCAGCCCAGAGTTCCTCTGCACTAGGCTGGGCATTGTCATCTGCAGTGACTCAGAGGGAAGAGTTCTACTGCTGAATCACCAGGTCTACCTCCTGGAGTATCAAAGTATTCCTGGGAGATCTCCCAGCTGCCACCAATCTAGTCAATTTCTGAACTGACACATGGTGTGTATTAGACAGACAAGCCCTGTGTGGTAATATCTTTTAGTAGACCAAATTCTGTTGGTGAGAGAGACAAGCTTTCAAAATCCTCTAAACTCTCTCTCTCTCTCTCTCTCTTTTTTTTTTTTTTTTTTTTAAAGAGATCTCTGGCACTCTGCATTATTCATATGATTCAGCTGTATTTGCAAAGGAGAAATGTTAGCAGTACTTGGATGGAAATGAACTGGAGGGGTGTATTTATGTATTTATTGGGTCAGTATCCTGGCTGCATCTAGCAAGCATTACTTCAAGACTACCTGTTCTTGCTGTAAGTCAATGAAGATTTGAGTCTGGATTCAGGTGTGTGCCTGGGACTTTGTTAGTTGTTTGCATGTAAACGGGGATGAGAGAAGCAGTGCATTCACATGCAGAAGGCAACAGGAATGAGAGAGAGCAGAAGTAACTATGTTTGATTTAACTTTTAAAATATCTCTGTTGGTTGCTAGGCATTTGCATGCAATTAAAATTAAAATGAAACAAACTGACTCTGGCCTTGTCGCCCTGGGATTTTAGACATCTGTTTTACCCCCTTGCACAGACAGGATGGGCATCTATGCGAAACCAGGGTAAATAGCACAACTATCTAAGGGTATGTCTACACTACCTCCCTAGTTCGAACTAGGGTGGTAATGTAGGCAACCGGAGTTGCAAATGAAGCCCGGGATTTGAATTTCCCGGGTTTCATTTGCATCTCGCCGGGCGCTGCCATTTTTAAATGTCCGCTAGTGCGGACTCCGTGCCGCACGGCTACACGCGGCACGGAGTCCACACTAGCGGACATTTAAAAATGGCGGCGCCCGGCGAGATGCAAATGAAACCCGGGAAATTCAAATCCCGGGCTTCATTTGCAACTCCGGTTGCCTACATTACCACCCTAGTTCGAACTAGGGTGGTAGTGTAGACATACCCCCAATGAGATGAATGGACTAGTGGCTAAAATCCCAGCATACACAAGCCATAATGCTCACTATTCCTTGGTCTACATTAGGACCTTACTTTGAAATTAGCCCCCAAGGTGGAAATTATAAGCGGAGCGTCCACAGTATCAAGCCCGTTATTTCAAAATAACGGGTCGCAGGATTTGAAGTCTCTACTGCTTTTCATCAGGAGTAATGCTAATTCCGAAGTAGTTATTTTGAAATAATGGTAGTATGGACCCTCTGGTGCCACTATTTTGAAATAATTAGTCCCCAGCACTTCCTGGGGCTCTAAGTCTGAGGTAGCACGTCCATGTTAACGGAGTCTTGGACTAATTTCAAGGCTTCCCCATAGTGTCGACATGCTAGTTCGAATGTGTTAAATCAGGAGTTAAGTCGAATTTAGTAGTTTAGAAATAGGTTCCTAGTGTAGACGTGGCCCTAGGATTAGACAATCTTTTCCCAAAACTGGCTTCCACCTTCCCTTAAAACATGACCTCAGTAAGAACCTAGAGAGGTCTTGAAGTATATGTCTTGAAGGTCAATGAACTGCAGTTCCATTAGATCAACGTAGGAAGTGATAAGGGAGACCTCTCTCTCTCTCTCTCTTTTTTTCCAGCATCTGAACATTTAATTTTTTGAGGGGGCAGGGGAAGGGTTGTTCATTTTGTACGTATTGTCCGACTGCTGCGCCCACGACAGACCTGGAGAAGGTATAGTCTCAGGGTGCCAGGATCTCCCCTTCTCAAAATAACGGTGATTTCCAGTGGAAACAAGCAAAGGCAATGGAGCTGCATGAGAAAACTTGTGCAATTTGCAAATACAGTGGGAACTTGTATCTCTCTGCAGATTCCTGAAAAGCAGAAAAACCGGTGTTTTTCATCTTACATTTGTCAGTAGGGAGGGAAATAGCTGACTGAGAACGTGAGATCTGAGCCCAAAAAGCCAGGAAACCCACTTTTGATAGGGTTGCTATTCCTTCTCCCACTCAGCCCTCTCCAGAAACTCACAACGTCAGTAAGTGGCTACAAATGTATGGTGAATATCAGTGGTTCAGTGAATGGCTAGAAAGGAACTGGTCTGTATGTCCCTGCAGTTAATAGACTTGCCTCCACAGAACTTTTTTTAAACAAGGCTTGGTGTGGTTTTTGGTTGACTGGGGATTAGAGGAGAGGTCAGAATTACTAATTTAAAAAAATCCCTCCAAAGCTTGCTTTCAAAAGCAAAAATCTTGGTTCTTGCTGTCAATGTCAGGGATTTCACACCGTACCAACACACACAGCCCTTAACATCTTTATCCAGAATTGGGACATGTATAAATCAGAGTGCAGAATGGGCAGTGGCAAGCTGTTGACATGTGTGTTTTTCTTTGAAGGCCTGTTGATATTTGACTTGAACTCACCCCATGCACCTATGTTAATGTTCTTGTTGAACATTAGCTGGGTCAATGTGAGGGTGAGCTCTGGCAAAGACTGCTGAGGATTCATACGCTATGCTAATCAGGGATGGAGATGCCAAAACTTGGATTCTGAGCCCCGGAGAGCAGAGCTGAATTTAATTTTTTGGCTCTTGAATCTGTGTTCTAAAGCAGCTAAGTTGTGAATGCCTCATGGGAGCTTTTGAGGCCAAAACTGCAGAAACCACAATTTGATCTAAATACAGCCCTCAGAAATTTCATTGGCTCCTAGGTAATATGTGGCCTGTATTTTACAACTTAACCCTTTCTGAATTTTCATGTCCAGTTTTTCAATGTATTAATCAAAGTCCTGTAAAATGTAATAGATAGAAATTAAACCAGTATGATTGTAGAGATGCTTACTGAAAAGAACCATATACAGGCAGTTCCCGGGTTACGTACAAGATAGGGACTGTAGGTTTGTTCTTAAGTTGAATCTGTATGTAAGTCGGAACTGGCATCCAGATTCAGCCGCTGAATCTGGACACCAGTTCTGACTTACATACAGATTCAACTTAAGAACCCCAGGCATCCCCAAGTCAGCTGCTGCTGAAACTGATCAGCAGCTGATTCCAGGAAGCCTGGGGCAGAGCAACTCTGCCTCGGACTTCCTGTAGTCAGCCGCTGGTCAGTTTCAGCAGCGGCTAACTTGGGGACGCCTGGGGTAGAGCAGCTCGGGTGCTGCTGGGTTGGTCCAGTAGCGCGGCCGCTCCTTGGCGCTACTGGACCAACCCAGCAGCACCCCAGCTGCTCTGCCCCAGGCGTCCTGATTCAGCCACTGCTGAAACTGATCAGCAGCGGCTGAATCAGGACTCCTGGGGCTGAGCAGCTGGGGTGCTGCCGGGTTGGTCCAGTAGCGCCAAGGAGCGGTGCTGCGGGACCAACCGGCAGCACCCCACCTGCTCTACCACAGGCCCCGGACTTTGCTCCACATCTCCCTGGTCTGCTGGGGGGGGCACTAGCTGCGTTCCCCCCCCCCCCCCAGCAGACCAGGGAGACGTGAGCAAAGCAGCGGAGGACCCGGGCCGGACTGCGGTGCTTCCAGATCAGCGCCGCGGTCTGGCCCAGGTCCTCCGCGGCTTTGCTCAGCGTCTCCCTGGTCTGCAGACCAGGGAGACGCTGAGCAAAGCCGCGCAGGACCCGGCCCGCGGGGCTTCCAGCTGATCTGGAAGCGGCCGTGGGTCCGGCCCCGGGTCCTCCGCTGCTTTGCTCCCCGTCTCCCTGGTCTGCTGGCTCCCGCAGCAGACCAGGGAGACGGGGAGCAGCTTTTCTCGCCCCGGAGGAGGCGGGCGGCAGGACCAGGCGTCCCGCCGCTCGAGTCCTCCGGGGTGAGGAAAATCCCCGTTCGTAACTGCGGACCCGACGTAAGTCGGATCTGCGTAACTCGGGGACTATCTGTACAGTTAAATAGGGAAAATCTTTCTCTAATGTTTTTAACATGCCATGAAATCCTGCAACAGGGATATAATGTTATATTAAATTCTATAGAGTGGTTCAAAAGGCCAATAGAAAAGTGATAATTTTTATATTCCATTTTGTAGGACTAGTCCATGATGGCGAAAGAGGTCAAAAGAAATAATAGAAGCTAGAGATGGACAAGTTCACCTGGGCCAGCTTTTCCTTAAACTATATCCTCGGTGGTTGGTCGAGCCTATTTATAAATATCTAACTGAACAGATATGAGTTTAAATTTTGTATTTAAACGTTAGGGGGCTTCACTTGTTATTAATCATTGAGTCCATAAGGTAAGGTTCTGGGGTGTTCTACTGTCAGTCTGACTGTAACTCTGTAATGTGTAATATATAATCTGACCCCTACTGGTGGGATGGAGTAACAATACCAGTAGATATTTCAGGGTTCAAAATAACCATTACCCAACCTGATAAACATCCAATTGTTCCCATGGATTGAACTGTGTAGCCTGGAACTCCAGCTCTGCTGGCGTGTTCCTCAAAAGCTAGAGATTTGTGGGTGTTTGGAAATGTTCACACTGTGTAATAGATAGAGACTTGACACAGTTACACGGCATTTTACTGCGTGCCTCAAGTGATTTTTAGTTTTTACTTTTTTTTTACTTAATTTTACACAGACTTTATTTTTTGCTGTTTTTTGTTAATTTTACTGCTCTGTTGTTCCAGTGATCTCACTAACGTTAGTTTGTATTTTAATCTAAATCAGATGGAGTGGAAATTAAATTCAACAAACTAGTCATATGCAGTCCTGGTCTACAATTGAATAATATATGCCAGTACCAAACAGATAAGTCTGAAATCTAGGACACACTTCAAAATCCATAATTTGGCTGCAGTGTACAAACTATACAGAAACGGTAATAAAAGAAACATAATCTCTAACCTGACATAGGCCCTGATGGTGAATACTTGCATGTGTGTGGGTATACACACACACAGATATTTATTTGAGATTGCAGAGATTTGACCTCAGTTTTTATTACTGTATTTACAATGTGCTTGCACCTACAGGCTCCAAATAAGATCAGAGCTCCACTTTACTAGTTACTATACATGCACATAGTGAGAGACAGTCCCTGTCCTAAAGAATCTACAATCCAACTGTATTGCTGCTATTCTGTGATAGTGTTACTACTAAAGTCTCTGCCTAGACAAAACTCCCATTTGTGTCTATAGATTTTTTTTTTCCTGAGAAAAGAGTAAAGGTGTCAGATTTTGAAATATCTACGTTAACACACAAAGGGTATGTCTGCATTGTAGTTTTTCCAGAAAAACTACATTTACGTCCACAGTGCAGACAGAAAGTCGAAAGAACACAGGGGTTTTTCTGACAGCGGTAAACCTCTCTCTACGAGGAAGAAGCCTTTTTCTGAAAGAGCTCTTTTAGGAAAAGACGTGTGTGGGTGGGGAAGAGGGTTTTTTTCAAAAGAAGAGGCCTCCAGGAAAAAGCACAGGTGCCCTGGCAGCCACTCCATGCACAGCAATCCAAACTTAAATGCAAGATAGCGTCCACATTCATTGGACGCTATCTTTCGAAAAAAACACGTCGCTTTTTCGTTGTGCTTTTGCTGTGTTGACGCTCTCTTTTGAAAGAAGATTTTCCTGAAGATCTCTTCCGGAACAGCTTCTTCCGAAAGAAGCCTGCAGTCTAGACATAGCCAAAGTTACACCTCTGTCCTCTTGTTTTCTTACCTGCTGTTATTACATGGAACACTTATGGGCTGTGTCTACACTGGCATGAATTTCCGGAAATGCTTAAAACAGAATACTATTCCGTTTTCAGTTTTTCCGGAAAAGGAGCGTCTACATTGGCAGGCTGCTTTTCCGGAAAAGCCCTTTTTCCGGAAAAGCGTCTGTGGCCAATGTAGACGCGCTTTTCCGGAAAAGAGAGCCGATTGCCATTTTTGTGATCGGGGCTTTTTTCCGGAAAAGACTACTGGGCTGTCTACACTGGCCCTTTTCCGGAACAGTGTTCCGGAAAAAGGACTTATGCCCGATTGGGAGCAGAATAGTTTTTCCGGAATAGTGGCTGATTTTGTACAGTAGAGCATCATTGCTTTTCCGGAAATTCAAGGGCCAGTGTAGACAGCTCGCAGCGTATTCCGGAAAAGCGGCTGATTTTCCGGAATAAGTGGCCCAGTGTAGACACAGCCATGGTGGTTATAACTGTAAAATGAGACAGAAAATTTCTGTCTTCAATTTATTTACTTTGTGCATTTGATGGCACTCTCTCTAAACCACTGTCTGTTTAGTTAATCTGATTCATCTGCCATTTGTGTAGGCCTGTTTGTGTGAATAAAACATTTTGGAAAACAGGAAAATATGACTGCAAAACCACAAAAATTGGCAGAGGGATGTGGGAGTAGGTGGACTTCAATGGTAACAGTATCACTTTAAACTACTGCTAATCTTAAAAAAAAAAATAATAATTTATTCTGTCACAAGCATGCTTAAGCCCATGGATTGCTACAGCGAATGCTTTCCTATATACAGGCTCTTTAAACCATCCTATAGAATTCCAAAATAATTCAGTATAAAAATCAGTCTTGTTCATAAGAGATTAGAAAACTTAGCCTCTTCCATTCAATTCTACAGGCTTTTTTTTCGGTAAAGGTAAACTCCCCTCACAGCTCTACAGAGTAAATTCAGTTTCATGTATTCAGACTTTTATTCCCGTTATTCTAGATTGCTTTCCCTGCCCCCCGCCCCCTCTCTTTGTCCCCTAGGGTTGGGCCCAGTGGTGTTTCTTGCAGAATAGTGATAGTACTCTGCTCTTACATAGTTCTTATCATCCCTAGGTCCCAAACCACTTTGCAATTATAAGTACAATCATCCCTGTTACACAGATGAGAGTTCAGAGAGAGCAGTGACATAAGAATGGCCGTACTGGGTCAGACCAAAGGTCCATCTAGCCCAGTATCCTGTCTTCTGACAGTGGCCAATGCCAGATGCCCCTGAGGGAGTGAACAGAACAGGGAATCCTCATTGTGATCCCTCTCCTGTCATCCATTTCCAGCCTCTGACAGATAAGAAGCTAGGGACACCATTCCTACTCATCCTGGCTAATAGCCATTGATGGACCTAAGCTTCATGAATTTATCTAGTTGTTTTTTTAACCCTGTTCAAGTCCTGGTCTTCACAACATCCTCTGGCAAGGAGTTCCACAGGTTGACTGTGCACTGTGTGAATAAATACTTCATTGTGTGTGTTTTTAATCTGCTACCTATTCATTTCATTTGGTGACCCCTAGTTGACTAGCTCGCAAAATGGCAGCCTTGTGGTAGGTACATGAGCTGGCTTGCATAGGCCAGGTGGTTGAGGATGTGTTGGGAAGAAGACACAATGTGACCTGCCTTTTATTGCTGCTGGAAAAAGAATCCTCAAGAATTCATCCTCTCCACTGTGGAAGTCCAACTGTCGCTCACATGCAGGAAGGCTGAGTAGGTTTGATCCTACACTCTGCCCTGCAGACTGTGTGGCTGTTTAGCATCAGGCAGCTTGATCCTCTGCCGCTCAAGTCAATGGAAGAGGATCGGGCCCATTTTGTACAGGGAGGCGCAGTAAGAGATCATAGATCTAGATTTCTCTTATGTTACTTCAGGCGGGAATCCTGTGCTGATACAGATCCCTCCACAGCATGTGTTACCACGCATGGAGTGTTTATACATATTAACGATTTTGACTTAGAAGGACTTGTGAGTGTATGGGCCTTGTTTCTACAAACTCCTTCCCATCAGATGCAGCATGTACAGTGAATAGTTAACCTAGAGAAGCCAGCACTACACCTGGTAGTAAGTGTCTGAAAGATAAAACCCATACAACATACAGTTGATTTATATAGTTTAACTGGACTTGTAAGGAAAGATTTTTTTCCCCTTTTAAACAATATGATGCTTCCGTTAATGGAAGTGCTAACGTGTTTGTATGCCATTTTCACAAAGGTGTTCACATGGGGGGTAAGAACTGGCTTTAAGTGTTTTAGTTTCGGTGTCCTTTTAGATCAGTCAGAATTTTCTAAACCAGCTCCTAAGAAGCACGGAGTAATTTTTTTTTTGTTTTGTTATTGAATCCCATTGGCATCAGTATGCGTTTAATAAATTGCCTTCTGGTTTTTGTTTGTTTTAAACCTCTTCATTCTTCAGCTGAAGTTTGTTCCAAGCTGTTCTCTCTGGCAAGATGGTGGTGGATTCCTACATATATTCTAGGCAATTGGGATTTTTTTTCAGCATTATCATTCTAAATAAAATTACACACAAAAAAACACACCGAAAGAATGTTAACATTTCCAAGTCAAGTCCTCAAAAGCTGCGAAATGCCAGAATTCAGGTCCCCTGCCTTGTGCATGTACATCACGATACAGTCTTGAAATATGTGATCCCACAGGATCGCTGCCTCATTCAGGGCACAGAATGTACAGTTATTCCATTTTTTAAAAGTGTTCTTTGTTCACTGTGTGGCCCTAGGTTTTATTTACTGTACCTTATCCAAACCCTGGTCCAAACAGAGTGAGTTAATTTCCTCGAGGGCTTTTCTATGGTGCTTATCACTATGGTATTGGAGTACAGTACTGAACCAATCATAGTACACTAGAACTGGAAGGAACCTCGAGAAGTCATCGAGTCCAGTCCCCTGCCCTCACGGCAGTACCCAGAACCATCTAGACCATCCCTGATAGATGTCTGTCTAACCTGCTCTTAAAATGGATTGATTTATTTTTCACAACACCCCTATGAAAAGAGAGATCACTGTATTTCCCATTATATACATGGGGAATGGAGGCACCAAGAGACTGAGTCAAAATTGTCCTCTGATTTAGGGTGTCAAATTTCAGAGGCCTACCATCTGACCTTTCACAGTACTTCACATTATACTTCACCTGTTCAAAGCTCCCTTTGACTTCAATGGGTGCTGAGACTCTGGGTCTTGCAGTGCACAAGTCAGGCACCTAAAAAATGAGGAACACAAAATTAGTGTGTGAGTGACTGGCCCAGCATCATGTAGGAACACTCTCTTTCTCTCTCTCTCGCTCTGTTTTGGCAGAAGTTGAGGGAATAGCCATTTATCCAGGGCAACATTCAGCTGTCTCAACCATGAGATCCTCTTATCTCCTTCGGTAATTCGTTGCCTCATTCACTGCTCAGCTGCATTTATATCCTCTACCTGGAAGACACTAGGTCTAGCTCTTATCTGCGCTGCATTAAAGTCAGGCTTCTTACCCACCCCCATGCTGCTTTAGGGTTGCCAACTGTCTAATTTAATCACAAACCCTGCGCTAAGGCCCCTCCTTTCATCATGTGCTTTTCCCTACCCTCTCTCACTTGGACAGGGCTGGGGCTGGGGCATGGGAGGTGGTGTACCCTCCGGGCTCAGGGGTTTGGAGTGTGGGAGAGGGCTCCTGGGGCTGGGATGCAGGAGAACATGCAGGGTGCAGGCTCTGGGATGGAGTTTTGTTGTGGGAGGGGTCTCAGGGCTAAGCCTATGGCAGGGGTTGGCGTGCAGGAGGAGTACAGATATGGGAAGGGAGTTGGGGTGCAGGGAGGGCTCAGGGCGGGTGCAGGAGGGGGTGAGGACTGGGGGCTCTGGCCAGGTAGCACTTACCGTGGGCGGCCTCCCGTTGGTAGTGCAGCACTCCGGGAAGCAGCTGGCACATCCCTGTGGCCCTGGGTGGAGGTACATAGATCCCAGTGGCCACAGTTCCCCATTCCTGGCCAATGGGAGCTGCAGAGTTGCTGCTCAGGGTGGGGGCAACATTCAGAGACCCTCTTGTCTCACCCCAGGAGTCTCAGGGACCTGCTGGCTGCTCCTGGGAGTGGCACATGGCAGGGCAAGCAGGGGAGCCTGGCTTAGCTCCTCTGTTCCACTGAAAATTTCCTGGAATGGCTGCAGTAGCTTTTGGAAGATGGAGTCCCGTTCCAGGGGGCTCCCAGCAAAACCATGAGGGTTGGCAACCCCAGGCTGTTTGGCTCCAGCAGGGGGCATTGAAAGCCCAGTGGAAACTGTTTTCTTCCTCGATTCCTCTAACCGGTACCTAGGGTTGCCAGGTTTCCGGTATCCTACTGGACAGTCCGGTATTTGAGCCCTCTGCCTGGAAAAAAAATCAGACAATACCGGACACGTGGGCAGCCCCGCCCCTGCCAGGCTTGTGTACAATCACAGGCTCCCAGCGGCATTTGCGGCCCCGCCTCCTAGCTGGGAATCCCAGCTCGGCGGCGAGGTTGTGATCACCGCTTATCCCGTTGTTTTTTTTCTCGACCAAAAAATACCGGGTGTCTGGTATTTTTTGGGAGACCATCTGGCAACCCTGCCAGTAACTCTGCAGGCCCTAGTAGCCAGAAAGAGCAACTGAAGGAAAATCCAGTTAAACTTTGGCAACCCTGGAGCATACTTAGTGGCTCTCGAGGGCTGGTGCATGCGCTGTCTCTTGGACATGTAGGAGCTGAGAAGAACTGGATCCCGTGCAGTACGGACTGACTCTTCAGATAATAGTTGCCAAACTAAATCAGTTTGCAAATGCTCAGTAGACTTGTTAGAGAGACGTAACCTGGCCATATTTGGATACTTTTGATGTCACGGGGACCTGCCACCGAGGGGTCAACTGTGAAGTCCCTCTTCCATAGCATGGAGGTGTTGGAGCATCCCAACAAAATGGCTTATTTTTTTAAACAAGCACCAAGAAACTTGTTTATCTCTCATCATATTCTCAGAAGCAGTTGAACCATTTGAGATGAAACTCCCTTTCCCTTCTGCTTAGACAAAAAACTGGCCCAAAGCAGACACCTGCTATGGACAACTTCAGCCTAAATGAAGACAGGCAAAGCTATAAACAACTGAAAACTGGATCTTACAACAGAAAGTATCAGATGGCCTTAACTATAAATTGTGCTACCAGCCCCAGATATAATGTAAGATGCTTGTCAATGTAAATGACTGTTCACTCTACCAAGAGAGAAAGCATGTTGGTCCCTACTGAGGAGCTGTTTAAACTCATGGGCCAAATTCACTGATCTGAGGGAGTAGTAGGGAACACTTTGCAACCAAAATTATTTGATCTTTAAACTCTTGATTTGTGACTTACAAAACCGTGTCTTGTCTCAGATTTAGGGTTAGATTCAGCTAGACTGTTACATTTACTTCAGAGGGGTAGCCAAATTAGTCTGTAACAGTAAAAACTTATGCAAAAAATAGTCTAGTAGCACCTTAAAGACTAACGAAACATGTAGATGGTATCATGAGCTTTCGTGGGCCCAACCCACTTCACTATTTGTTGTTTTTAAAGTCTTTCCTGTTACAGACTAACTCGGCTATCCCTCTGAAGCTTATCTACTCACTGTCTCTTTTTTTCCCCTTCTTACCCCTCTTTCCCCCCCCCCCTCCTTCTTGGATCTGGACTTCCAACACTCCGGTCATCTGAAGAAGTGGGTTGTGCCCACGAAAGCGCACGATACTATCTACATGTTTTGTTAGTCTTTAAGGTGTTACCAGACTATTTGTTGTTTTTTAAGTTTTTCCTATTATATTTGCAGCATGGGAGAACAAGATTTAGTGTAATCACAGTCTACTATGGAGAGAGGCATGAGAGAGCTGGGTTGATGGCAGCACACAGGTTTTCATTGTGTTAATGTGCATGTCTTTTGGCATTTTATTATTTTCCACGGTGTCTTGGTCTAGGCATGTCTTTTGTGGATAGCCAGCATTTAACTTTCTGGTGAATTGGGTCACCTCTCATAGGGTATGTCTACACTGTGATGCCATTTTGGGTTACTTCCAGTATCCTGAAATAGCTATTCCACGTCTTGACAGCGCGCCTGTTATCTCGAAATATCTTTTGAAATAGCGGGCATGCTATACTGATGTCCCTGTAAATTTTGTTCCACGAGGATTATGGGACATTTCGGAATACCGATTTATTTTGAAATTTGGCTCTGTGTAGTCAAACTACATAATTACGCTCAAACTACATAATTTGCATGGATTATTTTGAGCTAAGGGTGTAGTGTAAATGCACCCATAGAGACAAGTCCTGAGTTAACAAAGAGACCATCTAGTTGCATTCTATGCTGAGGACCAATCTGGATCAAAAGGACTTGTGTGGAGTAAATACTTGCTGAGCTGTTCCACACAATTCTGAGTGCATTTTGTCAACTTAAAAATAAGGGTGTGTTCTCTTTCTAGCTACCTACCCTGCCTCTGCTGTTGTATTTGGCTACTGAGGAGTTGTTATGTTAAAGTCCTTTTCAGCGATGAAAGAGTGCAACCGAGATAAAAATTGGTCTGAGGAAATCTGCCATGCGGAAGCTATCAGTTTTCTGAATCAGTGTAGAGATGCTTGTATATAAGGGTCTTCTGAGGTAGATTATAAAAAAAAATGTTTAGAGCGATGGCTTATAGAAGAACCCAGTCATCCAGCCCTGACACAACACATGCAAATCTTCATGTTCTATCTTATCTCTATTCCCTCAGGCGATGAATGCTGGGAATTTTTAACTCTTAACTTGCCACTTCAAATCGAGCCCGTAAGTGATAGTGAGTGAAAACTTGTGTCATATGACAACTGTTTAACAGCTTAGATGAAATAAGGGCAGAAGTAAATCTCGCCACACCACCCTCACCATTAGCACTAAGTTGGTACCTCTCTTGAAAGCATGGCGAGAGAAGTCCTGGTCTGAGCAAAGATGGGAATGGAATTCTCCTTTGTTCCTCAAGGTGATTCCTGTGGGATCAGGATTTGGCATGCTGATTCCCATGCTGTGCCTGGCTGGTGGATAAGGAGCCCTTCCACCTCCAGGGCTGTCCGTCTGATCCCATCCACAAGCAATGAACTCACTTCTGAAAACTGGGCCCTGATCCTCCATGGAGCTCTTGCACTTTCACAAAGTCCCTCTGAGTTCAGTGATGAGCTGTTCCAATGCACTGGGGCTCAAGGCAGGCCCCCCAGTCTGCTGACACAGAGCTCTTTGCAGATCAGGCCACAAGCTGTGATGTTTTCTCACACTTGGAGCTTGTATTCTTAAAGCAGATTAAGAAACAAATCCAGCACAGAGGGGAAAAAATTGTTGCAGCCTTTATTTGGCCAAGAATCAATGAAGATAAAATACCATACGTCCAATGAACTGTACTCCTGCACAAGTGATTCATTCACTCTGATACAGTTGGGATAAGGCACCTCCAGGAAAAAGAAATGTATGGCAAGTATTTGTATTGGGGTTTCCCCAAAAAAGCATTGCGTATTTTGACCGTAGTAAAATAAAACTGTGCCTAACGGCTTGCTTTTTAAAATGAAAAATTTCCACAGAGAACAGCAACACTGTGTAAGGTACAAAGTTTTGTTTTTATTTTTATTTTTTTGCTACTCACTTGTGTGAGGCCCCTGACTGATTTTTCTGTGGGCCAGCAGCCCCCCACCCAAAAAAGCTTCCACACCCCGGCAAGGTAAATGAAAATGTGATTGTGGAGGGTGCAAGAACTCCTGTGTGTTAAAGTAATTATCCCACAATAGGTTTAATTTTTCTACAAAATACAGATAGCTTGCAATATTTAAATAAGTACCCCTTCCCCCCTCTTTGCTGCCTCTATCTCATAGATGCAGCAATGGCGGGGGGGGGGGGGGAAGCGGGGGAGAATCAACTAGTTGACTAACTATCCAAATGCTTATTGGATAGTTGACTAGTCCTTAATATCCTTAGTAGAAACCATACGATCTCTCTCACCTCTTCCCTTTCCTCGTGTAAGAGGCTGCATTCAGCTTCTGAATACAAATACATGGATATGATGGGTTGTATTTTCAAAAGCACTTAGGTAGCCAACACCAGTTGACTTTCTGTGGAAATTAGGTGCATCTGACGAAGTGGGTCTTTGCGCACAAAAGCTTATGTGCCAATAAATCTTTTAGTCCATAAGGTGCCACAGGACTTCTCGTTGTTTATGCAGATTCAGACTAACATGGCCACCCCTCTGATACTTGAAAATCCTACATTCCAATTGTGAACAAACTCTAACAGGTTCATTTCCTTTACTCTGCTTGCTATTGAGTTTCCCAACACCAATATCTGTACTTTCCAGGAGCCTTCATTACACAGTAGCAACTTAGTACAAGCAAGCATCCACGCGTAAAGCAGGGTAGCTTCCCACCGAGCTCTCCTGGCAAGAGATCTCCTCATAGGTTTGGACAGGTTACTTTCTGTTAAACAAGGAGACAGAACTCATGAGGCCTTCTACTCTAATCATAGGCTACGTCTAGACTGGCATGATTTTCCGCAGATGCTTTTAACGGAAAAGTTTTCCATTAAAAGCAATTGCGGAAAAGAGTGTCTAGATAGGCACGGACGCTTTTCCGCAAAAGCACTTTTTGCGGAAAAGCGTCCATGCCAATCTAGACGCGCTTTTGCGCAAAAAAGCCCCAATCGCCATTTTCGCGATCGGGACTTTTTTGCGCAAAACAAATCTGAGCTGTCTACACTGGCCCTTTTGCACAAAAGCTTTTGCGCAAAAGGACTTTTGCCCGAATGGGAGCAGCATAGTATTTCCACAAGAAGCACTGATTTCTCACATGAGATCGTCAGTGTTCTTGCGGAAATTCAAGCAGCCAGTGTAGACAGCTGGTAAGTTTTTCCGCAAAAGCAGCTGCTTTTGCGGAAAAACTTGCCAGTCTAGACACAGCCATATAGTCTAGTGACATTTCTTGCCAGATGCTGGAGCAATAATTATTCTTTAGTTGTCTTAACAAGTCCCTACCACTATCTTTATAGCTTTGAATTATTTGACCTCTTCCTTATCTGAGGACTTGATAATTCTGCTATTTGGATCACAACTTCAAAATCACTTGGATAACTCTTTCAAAATCTGCCTTCCCATGTAGGCCCTGACTGTAATAGGTCATACCCTTGCTTGCTAGGAGGAGGATTCTAACTCAATTCCTCTCATCATTATGGACACTGGATTTTTTTCGCACTACTGCCTGTAGAGAGCTGTGTTTAAAAACCAGACTGTGGACTATCTATGGGGTAGATTATAGCTTAATTTGGCTGTTTATTAGTATATGTTGTTAATATTGCATAAGGGTCTTATGTTCTCCAATCAGCCCAATGGTGTGGAAAGTGCTATACTGAAACAACAAAGAGATAATCCCTGGCTGAAGAGCTTATAATTAAAATAAGCAAAAATATTCCCTGTCTCTCCTGGTCCACAACGCATGCTAGATTACTACTAGCAGGGAGGCCAATAGACTTGACCTCTCTGCAAGGTGTGGGGGATGTACTGACTCTGGGCTCCCTAAAGGGGCGGGGCCTCAGGGGGAAGGGGTGGGGCCGAGGCAGACGGTCTTCAGAGCTGCTCAGAGCACACTGCCACACTGTGTCCCTCTTCCCTCCCCAGTAGCCCTAAAAGCTGCCTGGAGTGTGCCGCACAGTGCTCTGGTGGTGATTTAAAGGACAGTTGAATTTCCAGACCTGGGGCAACTACCCGTTTTTCTTCCCACCTCATCCGTGGGCCTGACTGTTAGCACCAAGTTTAAGTAGCTGTTGCGTCTAGTTTGGGTCTTAATAGCCTAATCTACATTAGGAAATTGACCAGTCACTGAAAATGGCTAACGTGGACAGACTTCAGTTTATACCTCCTGCTGGTTTGTTGGTGTATCACTTATGCTAATTGCCCTGTGGGTCATTATGGTATGCAGTGTTGTTAATGCCCTGTCAGTCCCGTGTCTCTCACACAACAGAAGCTGGTCCAGTAAAAGCTATTACCTCACCGACCTTGACTCTCTGATATGACATGAGTCATTCAAGCTGATGTTTAGTGAGCTCTGACATCAGACAGATGTTTAACCCTTTGCTAGCCTGGCCCATGTCATGCAACTGAGACCAGGGGATAAAGATCAGTCTCTTAGCAGCATTTGTGTGTCACAATCCCATTGCACCTTATCCGGGGGTAAGCAGAAGGTTAAAGGGTGTCCCGGAGATCCAACTTGTAACACTTCATTCATCATCTCTGAATCGGGCCCTTTGCACCTCATATCTCTGTATAATGGGCTAAACCAAAACCCCAGATGAAAATTCAGATGAAATGTGTGGCTTCAAAATCTATATCAGACGCTGAGGTAATCTTTGCATATTGGGCCTACTGTTAATGGATATTTTAAAAAAATACTGAATGAATGCATTCAGGGCAGTACAAAATAAAGGAGCAGAAAAGGGTCCATCAAAAGACCCCGACTGGTCTGCTTGTTCAGTATGCCCTACCCCATTTCCTAACCCATCATGTGTCCTTATCTCTTTAGAATATGCAGTCCTGGGGCAGAGTCTGGGTTCCCTCTGGGTTTGGAAGACACCTAACACCAGTGCTCCCTCTAATTTTTCCATCCATGTGTGGAATAAATTGTGTTACGTGCACCGAGGCATGTGTGTTTGTGCACCACCGCTAAAATCACATGCTGTGGGTACTCTGCTAATCAGTTGGATGGCATTGGAATCTTTTTTTCTGGCAGCTGCCCAAGTGTCAGTTTATAGGGGACACTGCCTGGCACATGCTGAGTATGCCAGTCATATTAATGCATCATGACTCTGATGAAGGACTAGCACATTTACCTGGCATTGCTCAGGTCCAGAACTCAGTCAAGGTTTATTGTGGGGGGTTTTTTTTTTTTCAAATAAAGAGAAAATGTACCTGCTTTATTTAAATGATTATTTTTGAAAAATACAGTGTTCTTTTTATGAAGTTAATTTTTATGTAGGTTTTCTCAAAAAAAGAGATTAATGCATTTCCATTTCATTCTTTTTAGTAGTTTTTTTTTTAAATGGGAATTCCATCAAATATGTGTGTGGAGTTTTTTTTTTCTTCCTCCCTATAAACTCTTATCTACTCCCCAGCCAGAGTCAGGAATGTAGCAGACTGGACTTCCCCCACGCTCTCTGAGGATATGTTTACACAGCAAAGTTATTTCGAAATAACGGCCGTTATTTCGAAATAACTATGCTAGCGTCTACACGGCCATTCCGTTATTTCAAAATTAATTTGAAATAGCGGAGGGCTTATTTCGAAATGGGTAAACCTCATTCCACGAGGTATAGCGCCAATTTCAAAATTGCTATTTTTAAATAAGCGCTGTGTAGACGCTTATTTTTAAATGGGGGGCCTCCAGCCCTTCCCAGGGTGCCCTGCTGGCCGCCCTGGCCATGAGGTAGCTTCTGACCTGATGCCCTGCCGGAACCAGTTCCAGCTGGCCTTAAATGAGATTCAGCGTCCAATCAGTGTGGATGCACTATTTCGAAATAGCAAAAAGCTATTTCGAAATGCATTTTGTATGTAGAAAAGTTATTTAGAAATAAGCTATTTCGGAATAACGCTGTAATGTAGACATACCCTGAGAGTGATGAAGGGGAACAGTCAACAACATCCCTGTTGGAATCTGGGAGGAGAGGGTAGCTTCATCCTTTCCTAAAGGGTGCCTTGGAGGTGGGAGGTACAGGGCTGGAACAGTCCTGGATGAGGGCAGGGATGTGCCCTCCACCAGCCCCTTTCACTTGCCTGGTGATTCTCTTTTCCGTATGGTTTTATGGGAAGCAATCCCATTCCAAGCACTTCCCATTTTTCTGGCACAACCACACCTTTACTTTGCTTGAAGTTATGATAAGAGGAAGCTGTATGTCGAATTTGGTGGTCCAAGCTCTTACCAATTTAGGAGAAGCTCTTGAACAGACAAACTCTCTGAAATATATAGTAGATGGGATGCATGCGGGAGAGGGCAGCTGCTAGTGAGAAGTATCAGAAGCCATAGAGCCTCCCCCAAGTAAACACAGAGCTCTCTTAGATGTTACTGAATATGATTCTCCCTCCCCTTACAGAGTGTTACTTTTTGCACCTTGCTGTATTTATTCCCCTCCTTATCAATCTCTAAATAAAATCGCTTCCTCTTCCAAAAGAAATATAATCAAGTGGCAGGCAAACAAGCTGGTAAGTCATCATTTTTACCAGTTTGGCAACAAACGGCATGTTACGTCTGGCACTCTCGCCATCCAGATAGAAATGGAACCAGCATCTGTTGTGGCAAAAGCTTCTTCTGAAAGAAGAAAGGGAAGAGACAAAAAGAAAACAGGCCAAAGAGAAGAGGAGGTTCTTTAGATACGGTGTCACTGTTAAACATGCCCTGCGCCGCCTTCAGTGTGCTGCTGCTTGCTTTTATGTTGCAAAAGTAAAGCTGATCTGTTCAAGAGTCATTCATTCATACTGCTGCGTGGCTTGCAAGCCAGAATGATCCTCCGGTGGAAACCAGAAGCCATCTGGCATACCAATTGATCAAGGGCCTCCCTTGAAGTTGTGCCTAGGGGAAACAACCTGTTACAACCTCCTACGCGAGCTCTTGAGCTGACCAGAGAGAAACCCCAGGCCTGAATTATTTTGAAAATCTCTCGCTGTGGGCTCAGGGCTGGAAGTCGAAGAGCTGTCAGCTTCCATTGAAGTCGGCAGGAATTGAGGGCACTCAGCACTTTATGGGCTCTTAGTCAGCAAGCATTTGGCTGTGATTTGCCAAGGTACTCAAGCACAGATCTAACTTTGCAGCTGTTAGGCATATGCTTATGGACTTTGCCAAGCCTTTGTGATGAAAGACGCTTTGCGGAACTACTGGAGTAGATGGCACACAGAAAAGAGAGACTGACACACCAGTCGAAGCAATGCCTTTATCCAAGAGTGCTAAAGAGTGCGGCTGCATTTATAGCACTTTATGCCTCGTTTAACTATTTGTCTGCAAAAAACAACCCTGCCAAACCAAATGTATTTTTCCTAATCCCCTTGTGCTGTGTGACCTTAGGATTGCCAGGTGTCTGGTTTTCGCCTGGACAGTTCGGTATTTGGGTCCCCTGTCCGGTAAAAAAACAGAAAATACCGGATATGTGAAATGTCTGGTATTTCCTGTTTCCCTCGGATGGAAGCCTGGGGGGGACAATTTTCCCTAGCTGTGTGTGGCAGGGGTGGGGGAGTGAGGAGCAGGGGCAGATGACCATTTTGCGGGGCCCAGAGCAGCACAATTTTGCAGGGCCCCCCTTTGCCATGACGCATGTGCAGTGGCGCCACGGCACATGCACGGGGCTTTTTGAAGCGCGGGCCCGGGGTGGCCGCCCCGCTTGCCCTGCCCTATATCCACCCCTGGTGAGGAGCACGGGAAACCCAGCGGGGACAATTTTCCCCTGTCACATCTGGCGGAGGAGTGAGGCGTGCGGAGCCATTTAAAGGTGCAGCACCCCCCTTTTTTTTCTTAACAACTTTGGTCTCCTCTTCCCCCTTTTTTTTTTCCTCAACAGAATTTTTCCCCTTTTGGAGGAGAGGGGGGGAGAGAGGAAGGGAGTATTCGGAATTTTTCGTTAAACCATCTGGCAACCCTATGTGACCTTCCCCTCTTTGGGACATGAACCTGACCCACAACAGCAAGGGACACACAAGAGTGGTGGGCTGGCGATGAATTTGATATTCCCCAGAGTTCAGAATTGTTTTGATTTCTTAGGGGTTGTTTTGGGCCTTTCTTTAGTTGAGGTTTAATTGTATAAAATCAGAATTAACAGTGAGTCACAGAATTTTAGTTTGAAATATAAAATTTTCATGTTAAAGTTTTAAATGTACCTGCTATGTGCATGCGGTGACATATGAGCCAGGTTATCTTAACTACTGAGGCATTGCACTAGACAAAGTGTATATAGGTTTCCTCATACAGAACAAACCTGATGGGCAACGAAAGAAGCTAAGGGTAAGAAGGTGATGGAACTCTTTATTTCTGAAAGTGACTTGGTGGTGGAACCCAAAACAACTTCTGCGTAAACAGAACTGGAGTGGCCAGTTTACCTGCTGTGATGACTCTAAAAGGAACCTCCTTCAACTGCGCCTAACGGACAAGGATCTCTTTAGTCCTGCAAAGGCACAGGAGACAATGGGGAACCACCTACCTATCCTTCCTTTTGGAACCCTGTTGCTTGGCTGAGGCGGAAAGAAAGATGCAATGTTGTGATTGTAAGGAGAACACGTGCTGGTCTTTCATACATTTAGAAGAAACAATTTGACTTGGTGACACTGAACACGTAGTGTTTGAATCTTGCTGGTTCTGGCTAGACTCCAGCTGATAGAATATGACAAACAAAGAGCTTGACTAATACAGTCACGCCGATAGAGAATTAGACTGCTGGAACATTATCTTACCTTCTGTGGCTAGATATCTTTCAGATGTCTTGCAGAACAACGAGATTGATCGATGTGTTGAGTATGAATTATGCTATTTTACAGGGCTAGGTACTAATAACCTTGACGTATTGATTATACTTAAAAATGGAGCCCACTTATAGTAAACTTAAATATCATGTAGGTAGAGGGCCATGAACGTCCTTTGCATTGCACTGAAGGAGCTGCAGGATTTATAGGATTTACATTCCATGTCATTGTAGATCTTGATCCAAAGCCCGTTACAAAGAGTGGAAAGATTTCCCAGGCTCACTGAACACAGTTCATAGTCCACAGCAAGCAGACTCTGCTGTGTATTTGATCTCTCTAGCTACATCACGTTTTTAAAGAGTGACCATGGTTACAAAACCCATACAGGGCTTTTTGGAAAAGTCACTTGTCAATATATGGGCATCATATGTTACCAACCCGAGAGATTAAACAACATTTATGTAATAAGCCAGTTCAAAAGCACACACAATCATTCGGACACAACAAAGTTGCCATTTAGTGGCTATTTACCTGATATCAGACAATCCGTTCATTGATCTGACTATGCCATGTCACTTGCAGGAGCATTCTGTAATCCAAATTACCTTGTTAATTTTAAAGAAGAAGTAAAGTCACTTTGAAATTACTAATCCGTGTTTGTTCAAATACCGCATAAGGAGACAGTGACTTAAAAAAACAACAACAACAAAATCAGACTGCCATAAAATACAGATTACCTTGTGCAGACTTGTCTTTAAAGCTAAATAGATTTTTTTTTGGCAGTATTAGGCCCATATTTAATTGTTTTAACTGACAGTGTTGTATATATTACAGAAACCACTGATGTGTGTGAGCTGCATGGAGTTACTTCATTCTCAAAGTTTGAATAGAAAGTTTGAAAGGTTTATGATATGCTTTGTTTGTTCCCATCTTATATATCCTACCATATATTTTAGAAAAGATGCATCTGTCTCTGTCCGTCCATCCATCTGTGAGTCCATTTGTGCTCCTCCTAAACAAGCTAAGACCACCACATTTGGGAGGCAGTTTTTTCTTGCCATAACTTAAAGTCAGAATTTGGTTGTGCCAGGGCAATGGGATATGCCTGGAATTTGGTTATTTCTCATAAAATGGAAAAGAAGGGGTCTGATAGGAGGAACAGTTAATGTGTGTAGAGTGACTATAGGGGGGCCGCAAGGGACCAGAGATATAACCCCAGCAGACGATGGGGGTGGAGAAAGGGACAGCTATCTACTATATATTTCAGATAGTTAGTTTGTTTGTGTGTCTGTTCGGCTGTGTGTCTGTCCCTGAGTTGGGGGTCATGTACCCCTAGCCTGGCTGTGCTTGCTACAGTGACCATGAAGAGGTACTTCTCACCTGACCCCAAGTTGCTGTGGGGTGAGAGGGCTGGAGTTGTCCTCTCTCCCTCGGGTTGCCTGAATCCTGAACCCTTCCTCCCCACCCCAGAGCAATGAGTTAAATGAAGAAAAACAAAGTTTGAGTTAAGGATCGAGAGACAAAGTAGGTGTGTATCTGAGAGACCAAGTAAGTGACATAATCTTTTACTGGATCAGCTTCTGATGGTGGTGGAGACATGACCCAGAGATGTGGCCTTGAAGAAGAGCTCTTTGTAGCATAGGGATATAAGAGTGTCATCATTTTAAATGGGTAACCGATAAATGCTTATCGATTACCCAAACGGCTACATGGCTAGGCACGGCTCCCGGTCCGGGTCCCAGGGACTCGCCTGACACGCTGTGCTGCTGCCTCTGATACAGAAGCAGCAGCGTGGAGCGGTGGGCGGGAGCTGGTACATGTGGGGGACCGGCTCCTGGGTGTGCATCAGCTCCCAAGGAGCTGGCAGCCACCCTGTGTAACTGCTGACAACATTGGTTACATGGTTAATAAATGACACGCATTTTAACATCCCTAGTATAACATGAAAGCTTGTCTCTCTCACCACCAGAAGTTGGCCCAATCAAAAGGATTATCACCTTGTCTCTCGTGTCTGTTTAGTGACAGGCTCTTTGACTTTGTGCTCGGTTCTTCTTTCAGTTCAGTGCCAACCCCTTTGTATATACTGTACAGTTCTGATCCAACAAAACCCTGTTTGTCTGTTTTTTCACTTGGAATTCTGTGTGATTGTGAGGCACAGAGCAATTACCAGTGCAAATTCCCACCCAGCTTGGGAGCAGAAGGAGTCCTTGTTTGCTAATGGGCCTTCTTCATGCAAACTCTAGCACTCTGCCAGTCTCTGAAAGGCTGTTTGACAGAGATTTATCATTCTTAATCCAACGCACTAGTGTGACATAGAGTAGTGAACTTATAGGATCACACTCTGGGACATCCCAGCTCCTAGAATGCTAGAAAATGTAGCCCTAAGAGTTGAAGGGTTTGGTATAGAGCAATTTTAGGAGGCCAACGTTGCTATAATATATCTGGCATTTTTATTTATTTTTGGTATGGGCCTATATATAGTCTTACAGGCGGAAGCACTTAGTGAGGCAAATTCATTATTTAGCAATTGAAATCGATAAGATTGTATTGGAAACTACAGACTTACTCACATATTTACATTGACTTCCACGCTTACTGTTGTTTATCTATTTGTGTTGCAGCAGCTCTCAGGAGTCCCAGTCATGGATTAGAGCTCTGTGGTGCTGGACTCTGTTCAAGTACAGAACAAAATGATAATCCTTGCCCAGAAGAGCTTAGCTCAGCCCCCTGAGCCGTGTCCAGGGCCACAGACAGTGGGGGGCAAAAGGATAGTTGATCTGGAGCCTGGCGATTGTAAAGGGCTTCGGGCTGCCACCACCGTTACCACGGCAGCAGCCTCGGGTTCTTTAAATTGCTGCTGGAACCTCCCATGGCATGGTCGGGGTGGGGGAGGCTAGCACTTTAGTCCCACCCCCTCTGTCCAAGGCCACGCCCCTTCAGGGGGCCCAGGGCTGAGCTCCTCTTCACTTTGCCCAAGGCCTGGTGAAGAAGGGCACCATTTTGGGAGAGCAGAGGAGGCAGCAATAAGGGAACGAGGGAAGAAAAGCATGCTGTGTCCTGGTACGCATGGCTGCTGCCCCCCACCACCCTCCCGACACGGCGGCCTTACCGGTGAAGTCTGTCACCAGCCCTGGTTGTGTCCCTTGAGTCACTCCCACGCAGGGGAGTCATCCCATCTGGATCGGGAAGATCTTTATTTTCCTTTTCACAGGGAAAGGTAAAAAAAAAATTGTCATTTCTATTGAACATGTGTAGAGAAGAGACGCTTTTCAAGCCAACCGTATGGCTACGTCTAGACTGGCATGATTTTCCGCAAATGCTTTTAGCGGAAAAGTTTTTCCCGTTAAAAGCATTTTTGGAAAAGAGCGTCTAGATTGGCACGGACACTTTTCCGCAAAAGCGTCCGTGCCAATCTAGACGCGGTTTTGCGCAAGAAAGCCCCGATTGCCATTTTTGCCATCAAAACAGTTTGCCATCAAAACTGTGCACAAAACAGTTTTTAGCTGTCTACTCTGGCCCTCTTGTGCAAAAACATTTCCGGAAAAGGGCTTTTGCCCGAACAGGAACGTCAAAGCATTTGCGCAAGAAGTACTGATTTCAGACAGTAGAATGTCAGTGCTTTTGCACAAAATCAAGTGGCCAGTGTAGACAGCTGGCAAGTTTTTGCGCAAAAGCACCTGCTTTTGCGGAAAAACTTGCCAGTCTAGATGCAGCCATACATGTATAAAAAAGTTTGGGCCTGATTCTCCTACTGTGCACTGGTGTGTCCCCATGCATATCAGTGGAGTCACTCCTAATTACACCCCATGCACTTCTGTAGAATCACTCCTGGTTTACTCCGGGATGCACTTATGCAACAGGAAAATCAGGCCCAGTGAATCTCTAAACTGAGAGCACCAAATGCAGGGCTGTGGAAAATGGATCGAACTTTCAGCATTGGCTAGCGGATAATGCAAGCAAAGGAACCAAAACAAGCCAGTTGACGCTACTAGCGAGGGCCCTCTCCTACCAGTGTTTCCCACTAGCTGTACGTTTGCAAGATGGAGCCCTCCAGACACTTAGGTACTCAACTCTTCCTGATTTCAGTGGCAGTTAAGTGCCTAACTGCCTTTGGGGATCTGGGCCAAATTCCCATTGGAGGTCTCCATGTGAGGCCTTGCAGGATCAAGCCTATGTGTGGACAGAGTCACACCTCTGATGCAAAACCGCAATTTTATATACTGCAAATGATGTGTAAGTGGACTTCAGAAGCTATTAGGAACCTAAATGTCGACTTGCACTTACAAAATGTTCTTGGTTAATGTTTTCCTACTGCTTCTCTCCCTTGCTTTGAGCCTGCCAGAGCTTCCTGTGACCTATTTGAAATACTACCCTCCAAAGCAAAAATGAGCTTCTCTCTTTTTCCAGACTTACAAAGCTCACAAAAATAAATAGCCTAATTTGGCCGGTTAATAGCCCTCTTCTGGGGCTTTGCTCAGCAACTAAGAGGCCTTTTAAATATACCACTTGGAATTGCGTCATTGAGGCCCTGCATGATCCAAGCAAACACTAAACCACAAAGAAAGGAATCCTTTATTTTTTCCTTTTCTGTATCGATCAAATACTTGCACAAGGCATCCAGTTCTATTTAATCACACAATTATTTTATGAAGAGCCCAAATCCCACCTTTCTTCGTCATCGCTCAAGCAAGACTCTCATTGCTGAGTAAGGACTGCGGCGTTTGATCCTAGAATAGGGCAACTGTCCCCTTTTCCTTCTCAAGAAGCGTTTATTTATATTTGATTTATTTACCAAGCCAAATAATTCTTTACTGAACTTTTAAAATGCTTGGGAAACAATTTTTGTTTACTTTTCGGTTTTTACTAATTAAAAGTACAGGTTGAATTTCCCTAGTCTGGCAACATCTGTGGTCCGGCATGATGTTAATTAGCTGGATGTCCAGTTTTCATGGATGTGGCCAAGTTTCCTGTGATCCCATGAAGTTTGTTTACAGCCACCCGTCCTAGCTCTCAGGGTTCTGTGCTGTTGGTTAGCTCTAATTTACCCCTTAATGTCTTCTAAGAGCCCAGTAAACAGCAGAAGTGTTGGTTATGCTGCTAGACAATATTGACCTCCCGTGGTCCGGCAAATTCTCTGGTTTAGCACCGGTCACGTCCCCAGGGTGCTGGACTAGAGAGGTTTAACTTGGAGTAAAGCAATCACTTCACAAACTAAAAACAAGTACATTATCCTTCTAATCACATGGTTAATTGCAGTTTAGTCATGTTTTTAGGAGCCATTCTGTATACTACATTAGTATTCATTTATGTAGCTTAATATGTATGAGAGTTGGACACTGCAAATGGATTTACTCAGACATATTCCTGAGCTGAAGCCAGATCTTTTGTGGGTCTAATAGTCCTCAATCTGGATTCTGCAGAGACCAACAGATTAAAAAACAACAACACTGGGATAAATAACCTGTGTTTAAACCGAGTCAGGATCTGTTTCTTGATTTAGCAAATGGTCAAGACCATGCATGCATGGACAACCCTTATATCTAGCCCCCAAGCAGACAAGACTTTATGTAAGTAGATTACTTACATGTCTTACACCCCCCCCCCTTCAAATTCTATGGTAATAGGAATGGCCATACTGGGTCAGACCAAGGATCCATCCAGCCCAGTATCCTGTCTGCCAACAGTGGCCAGTGCCAGATGCTCCAGAGGGAGGGAACACAACAGGTAATCCTCACATGATCCCTCCCCGGACACCCAGCTCCAGACAAACAGAGGCTAGGGACACCATTCCTACCCATCCTGGCTAATAGCCATTGATGGACCTAACCTCCATGAACTTATATAGCTCCTTTTTGAACCGTGCAAAGTCCTAGTCTTCACATCTTCTGGCAAGGAGTTTTGTGTGTGTGTGTGTGTGTGTGTGTGTGTGTGTGTGTGTGTGTGTGTGTAAAAACTTCCTTTTGTTTGTTTTAAACTTGCTACCTATTAATTTCATTTGGTAACCGCTAGTTCTTATAAACAGTGAGAAGTCTTGTGACACCTTATAGGCCAACAGCTTTATAAGAGTATAAGCTTTCATGGGCAAAGACCCACTTCATCAGATGCATCTGACGAAGTGGGTCTTTGCCCACAAAAGCTTATGCTCCTATAAACCTGTTGGTCTATAAGGTGCCACAGGACTTCTCGTTGTTTATGCAGATTCAGACTAACACGGCTACCCCTCTGATCCTAGTGCTTATGTTATGGGAACAAGTAAATAACTTTTCCTTATTCACTTTTTCCACACCATAATGGGCCATCTCATGGTCTTTAAAGAGTTTAACCTCAAGACATCCCAGAGATGTGGGGTGTGTGTGTGTTTCAAATGGGAGTGCAGACAAGGGATTCAGGTAAGGTCACGGCAGGAAGGACATGGCAGACAAGGGATTAGAACCTGCATACATTCATGCTTTAGCTGCTGCCCCATTCTTCCACGCAGCTTCAGCGATCCTCATATGTAATGGGGTTTGCCTTGATAGGTTCCTTATATGCTGCAGGTGGTAAGGGAAGACAATGGGCTGGTCAATGTGTATGGAGTTTTGATAGTGGTTTGTATGCCTGGTGACCGCTGCAGAGCCTACAATTTTATTATCTCATCTGTAATAGTTATATCTTAGGCACCCATCTGGATTGGGGCCCTGTTGTGCTAAGCACTGTACACTGTCATTTCACGAGGAGTAACGGTAGTTCGGAATAGGAACCTAGTCCGAACTACCTAGTTCGAGCCCCGTGTAGCCGCGCTGCACGGGGTTTGAAGCAGCGGGGATTTAAAAATGGCGGCTCCCCGCTTATGCTAATGAAGCCCGGGAAATTCAAATCCCGGGCTTCATTAGCAAGTGCGGTATGCATACATTACCCCGCTAGTTCGAACTAGCGGGGTAGTGTTGACATACCCTAGAGGACACAGACCGCGCTCCTACTCGGCCTCAGGGCCCCATTCCTTGGCGCTGGCTGAAATCCAGTACCAGCCCATGGCTGTGCGCAAGAAGGGAGAACAGCCAAGTCAAATGCTTAAATTAAGATTGTCAGCTTCACGGAGTGCCATGAAACTGCCCCCGGGGCTTTATAGCCCCACATCTGGGGCTATATGGTTTTAGGAAGAAGTCCGAATATGGAGTGGGACTAAAGAAAAGCAAAGGAAAAAAATAGACCAGCTAATGAAACAGCAAAAATGCAGAAATGGAGACGATAGCTAAAGGTAAATGGCTTCAAACAGCCCCGGGGAAGAGCCCAGATAAGTGAGGGTCCAGCAAGGTCATGCTGCAGCCCACCTTGTAAGAAAAAGATGCTTTGCCCTTCCCTAATAACTTCCCCTCCCTGATATTTGCTTCATAAACGTGTTCATGCCACAAACCACCAGGAAAAATTCTCCAAACCACTGATGGTCTAGAACAGGGCAGGGAACCTGTTTTGGGTCTGGGGTCACTGACCCACAGAAAAATCAGTCGGGGGCTGCACCACCCCTGGTCTAGAAACTACAGGTTCAGCGCTTATGGCCTGAGCCGCTCCAGCTCCTCTCAGGCAACTGACTCTGACGCCAAGAGCTACAGCTGCTCCAGAGAGCCCTAATTTACATGATCCCACCCCTGGGCGGGGCTTACCCTTTAAGAACACTGTGCTTCAAGGTTCAGCTTCCTTTTTCTGGACACATGCAGACCCTGACAGATGCGGTCAGCCACCAGAACCAGGTAAACTTAAACCAGGGGAAGGAATGGGAAAACAAGGAACTTCCCTTCAGGACTTTTCTGGGTTGCTTTTTCTGATGGAAGATGGTGAATGCTGTTAGAATACAGCTGTTTACACAGCATTTTAGTAGAGGAAAATAGAAGGAGAAAAAAAGGAATGGAAGAAAACCATCCCCGATTTTCCTCCTTTGAGCCCTCCAGGAGCGGGGCTTTCAGGCTCCACATTCCCGGCCCCAAAGTGCAGTTTGGAGAGGATTAGGGCCTCTTTTGGGGTTTGGGTAGCAGCACATAGCTGCTTTGTGGAATCCATGCTGCCTTTTAGGGTGGTTAATTGCACAGATTTTTCAGCAGACAGCGCTGTATGTAATAGCCACATGCAGAGAGGAGAGTAGTGGGTAAGTCGTTTGTGCTCTGCTGTGCAAATAATCTGAAAAGCTGCAGAAGCTAAGCAGGGCAACAAGGCTGTTTTGTAACACATGTTAATACCTAAAGGCATAAACGTATGGGAGAGGGTAAATGTCAAAGAAATGGGCACGAGGGCCTCTGTTAGGGGTCCAGCCCCCCTCTGGAGAAGGAAGACTTGGACAGTGATGTAGAGGCAACCTCTAAAAGGCAGGCATTCTAGACCAGTTGTTCCCAGACTTTTTGGCATCAGGCCCCTCTTTTTGATTTTTGAAAAACCCTCACATGCCCCCCCCCCCAAATAGCAGCAAAACTTGAGCAAAAAAAAGAAAAAGGGGAAAAAAGGAACTGAACAGGGCAGCAAAACTTGATGGGGGGGGAGGCTGGGTTGTCTTGCGCTCCCCCCTCCCCCGGAATTTCTTCATGCCCCCCCAGTTTGGGAACCCATGTTCTAGACCCACCCATTGAATGAAAGAGTCTTCAACAGGATCTACTCAAGCCAGTACAGTGGGACTTCAGCCAAAGGGGAACTACACCATGTAGGCAGCCACCAGCTCTAAGTGTGAGGCCCAGAGAAACCAAGCAAGGAATGTGAAGTTGTAAGAAAGCTTCTAAAGATGCTGGAGGCACTGAATTCCAAAAGTCCCTCATAAAACCTGTCAGACGCATTTTTGAGCTTTGTCAGAGTCCACACAGGCATGTTTGCAAGCCCAAGGACGTGTGTCCACTTAGTTTTCTCCTTGGGTGCTGGCTTTGAGGTTCCCTCTGGCCTTGTCTTTCACACTTCGCTATTGTGGACCATTTGTCTTTAATCACCCAGGTGTTCCTCGTCATCTCCCTTCTGCCTCCCACCCATGATCACAAACAGCCCTGAGAACAACTAACACCTAACTCTCCTAGTATCCTATTGCTTGCAAGGTAATTGGTTGCTAGGGAAACAACTGCATTTATCCCCTTCTCTTACTGCATATTTTAAAAAAATCAACATTTTATAGTAATGAGAAAAGAAAACAATATTCTCTGGAGCAGGGGGAGTTATTGTGGATCTCTCCTACAATTGAGATACCACTGAATAATGGCGCCATCAGCAAACACTCCTGATACCACTGCAAACACTGCAGGGCATGTAACACGTTGGCATTCTAGTGAAAGTGAGAAAATCCCATTGGTACTAGGGGAAATGAAGGGAATTACAACCAGGCATTGACCAACATTTTAGGAAGAAGAATCAATGTAACCCTGTCAGCTTGAACAGGGACAAAGCCAGATGCACTGTGAGGAAGACGAAAGCAGGAATTCATGAGGTAAAGTTACAGGGCTTGATTCTCTCTCTCTCAGCTCCACATCTTGAGTAACTCCTTGGAAGTCAATCTAATTACTCTGTTGGGTAACTGGTGTTGCTAAAAGGTGCAAGTGGTCGTATATAACATTAGTGCTCTATATTTGCTACCTCTTTGCTTCTGGCTGTAATTCAAGGTAATAGTTATGATCATTCAAGTCACAAATGGTCTAGGACTTGATTATCTAAGAGACGTCGTCTCCCACTATGTCCCATTGGGACTGTTGAGATCTTCTGGGTTACTTTTGGGGCAGAGCATTCTTAATTGAAGGCTCAAACCTGCTTCCCCAATGTCAAACCTTGCAGCGCATAAGTGAGAGCTTCCTGGTGCAATAAGGTTTTAACTGAAGGATGCCCAATTCAAAGCAATTGTTGGTACTTGTTAATTTAGAACACTTTTCTGGTGGTGGTTTGTGTCAGTTCTGCTGTGTTATTTTTTGTTTAGTGGTGTCTAGCTGTCAAAGGGTAAGTTTGGAAATACATATATAAGTTGTCAGTAGAAGCTCCATAACCTGTAAACAGAAACAGACCTAATATTGTATGTATGAGTGAATTGTAAACATGAAGTTCTCAACTGTAATATTTACTAACACTAAACATCCAGTATCTGAGAAGTCCAATGTTTATTCACAATGTTAGCTGAGCCAAGTTGTACAGACCACGTATTTTATAACAAATATTCAGTATAAACCTAGTACATTTAGGCTTACTAGAGAGGGTCCAAACAAAAATACAGGATCTGAGGCTGTCTCCACAGCAACATTATTTCGGAATAACATAGTCTGCGTCTACACACAAGCACTTATTTCAATGTCAGAATATGTGTCAGCATAATGTCAGCATAATGTCAGAATCATGCTGAGCTGGAGGACTGCTTACTCTGACTCCTGTAACCCTCCTTGTACGAGGAGTAAGGAAAATCCGGGGAAGAGGGCTCTGTCTCAAAATAACTGCTGTATAGACAGCGCCAAAAGTTGAAATAAGCCATTTCGACTTAAGGTGTGCAATTAGCATAGCTCAAGTTGCATAGCTTATTTCGAGTTTAGCCCTGCTGTGTAGACGTGCCCTGAATGGTCCCAAGCCTAGGAATATGTGTGTCTGGATTTGGATCCAATCTGCTCTATAACCATGAACCTAACCAAAGGTCCAGAAGATAGAACCCCTGAACTCTGAGAAAATGTGACTGGCGATTCCAGTTTTGCAGCTGATCGGCAGGGCCAGCTGGGCATTTAACAAGGAAAACAGGAGTAAAAACCACTGCGCATCTGCAAGTTGTCAGAGTTAACCTTGTGGAAGAGAACATTCTTGACCACTTCTGGGTGCTGTGTTTCTCAGGCGCCTCACTGCATTCACATTAGTTTTTGCATTTAAGTTTAAGTAACAGAAGAGGGAAAGGATAAAGCTCAGACCTATACCATTTGCAGTGCATACCAGCCAGTTCCAAAATGCCTCCAAATGGAGCTGTTCAGCTTACAGGCTTCTGATTTTGTTTAGAAGAGCTCAAAAATTCCTTGAATTACAGCCCAGCTGTGCTTCCTCCTAATCTCTGGGCATCAGACCTATTTAGCTTCTGAAGCAAACAAATACACCATCTGATCTCAGCTGTCTTTAAAAATGTGTCCCAAAAAGGCATATTGTGATGGGAGGACACTGTTGTTTGAAATCCTTTTCACAAAATTCATCTTTAAATATTCGGAACCAATCTCTTTTTTTTGTTTTTTTTAACTGGGCTTGTTTCATACATCTTGAGTAGAACATTTGAAGCTTCTAATTGCTGCCCTTTATGAGTTACTAGTGTGGAATTGTAACATTTCTGCCTGGAACATGGGAGCTCAGAGAAGGTAAGGGGGAAATATCTGATTGTTTATGCTCCCAAAACTCAAACACCAACTGTCCTTAAATATTTTTCTCAAACTTTTGAATCTGCTCAGACTTTGTGCAGGGCAATATAAATAAATCACCTTTGCACCGAGACCAATAAGGAACATTTCAGCCCAAAAGGAAATTATCTGAGAAAGTTATGATCAGTGGGAAAAGGGGAAAGAAAAGGCATTTCATTTTTAACTGTGGCATCTGCTATTGGCAGCCCTTGTTATAATCTCTAATAGCAGAGAGAACCTCTGTGACTTCCTTGTTACATTCTGATGCTTGATTTGGTGATGCGATCAAAGCTTGTGAAAACAGTGTTTGATATGAAAGGAGCAATTATTCAGTGACCCTGATGAAGCAGGGCCATAAAACTTCACCTACATAACTTCTATACAGTTCATAATCAGCTGTGCTGTTTGCTCAGATGCCTGCGGTTGATACAACAGCCCTGTGTAATCACACTGCATGCTCCTGTTCAATGTAGGATGTCGGGAGCATCTATCATGTAGCGCAGATATGGCAGCACCTGCTTTGATGCTGGATGTATGGTTCAGGCTTTCACAAGGTTTCTCAGCTGTAAACGTTGCCAGACTGGATCACATCTCCGGTCCCTCTAGTCCAATATCAGGTTGGAGAGTGGCACCAGAAAGTGAACCCTGTAGTAGGCCAATGGGGGATTATCTGTCCCTTACATCTTAAAATTCCCAATGATCAGCGACTTGCTGAACACTGCAGCATCGGGGTTAATATCCCATCTAGAATGGAGGGCAGGTCCATCAACGGCAATTAGCTAAGATGGACAGCAATGTCACCCCATGCCCTGGGTGCCGCAAAACTATGATTGCCAGAAAGTGGGACTAGACCACAGGTTAAAGATCACTTGATAATTGCCTGGTTCTGTTCATTCCCTCTGAAACATCTGGCATTGGCCACCGTTGAAAGACTGGATACTGGGGTCAGTAGGCCATTGGTCTGGCCATGTAAGACCATTCTTGTGGTTAATTTTTCGTTGGCATTAATCTATAACGGAATGATTCTGTCTTCTCGTTCTCTGTAGAAATGTTTCGTTCCTTTTTTGAAACTAGCTAAATTCTTGTCCTCCACCTATTCCAGGGAAATCATTCTGCACGGTGGAACTTCTTGCAGTGACCAAAAAAAAAGAACATTGGCATTGCTTTTGGGTCACTCCCTTGGTTGAAGGAGAGGGAGCAATTGTCCAACTCCTTTGCTGTGGCAATGGAAAATCCTACTTCGCTTTCCTTCCTCGAAGAGGATGATTTTTCTAACATCCTACCAGACGGTTAAATGTAGGCAGCATCCTTCCCGTTCATCTGAGGCTGCTAGCAAAACAAACACAGTCCTGGGGAGTTTTGGGGGGGATAACAATTTGGGGATCAAGCCCTTCACCCACAGTGTTGATGGCTGCAATGTGCCATAGTAAGCGCCCCTGAAATTCAGGCTGACGGCTTTGGGGTGACTTCCCGGTGAGGGGGGAGGAGCAGATTTTGGAACTGGAAGCATGCGTGAGCATTTGGAGGAGTTGGAATTGGGCAGTGGCAGGGAGCAGGATGACGGTGGCAGGCCTCCCAGGACAAAAGAGGGCTGGAGAACAAGCAGGGGGAGCGTTCCTAGAGAGTGGAGCAAAGAACACAAGAGCACGAGTGTCAGGGAAGTGTCAGCGCGGAAAAGAAGAAAGAAAAAGCAAGAGAGAAAACCGGCGTCGGGGTCTGTCCTTCTGCCCTGCCTCCTTCCCTGCCTTAGGCTTAAATATGCCAATAAAACTGTTTATTTTTCCCTCCTCCGTTGATTTAATTCTTCTTCTCCAGTGAGCAGGCAGCTGGTTCTCGTGAAGGGCAAAGGGGACCCACGTGTGATCCTAGCAGTACTACGGTCTCTGCGGAAGATAATTGGGAGCAACAGCCATGACCAGCAGAATTAGTCTTGAGGGGCAGCCGGGTTACTCTGTAACTTTAAAAACAATACATAGTCCTGTAGCACCTTAGAGACTCACAAAAATATCTGTGTGTATATATTGTCTCTGGAGCTTTCATGGGCAAAACACAAGCTCGTCTGAGGAAGTGGGTTGTGCCCACGAAAGCTTAGGATACTATCTACATTTTTGTTCGTCTCTAAGGGCATGTCTGCACTAGGAAATTATTTCGGAATAATGACATTTGAAATAAGAACTCCTGAAATAACTATTTTGAAGTAAGCTCATTCTCCGAAGAAAGGAGTACAGATTTTGAACTAACCAGCTCCTTATTTCGAAATAATGGGCTTGGTAGTGTGGACGTGCCGCTTGTTATTTTGAAATAACTCCCTAGTGTGGACCAGGGCTAAGGTGCCACAGGGCTACTTGTGGGTTAGCAGAATTAGGTGACTTTGGATCGACCGTGCCTTCTGATGTGTGCTTATATTAATGAAAAGACCCGGACAATACAAACATCATCCACAAAGAGAACGTTTCCCCTGCAAACGAGAGAAGCCTCTGGTCTGTTAGCAAAGCGAGTCTCCTCACTTCAGGCCCTGCGTTACATCTGTGCAGCACATCTGCACTGGGGGTTTGCATCTCTGCTACTGCATTGGCACAAAGATCCCCAGCGCAGACAAGCCCTGCAGGGGACGGGAAATATTACAGGCTACATGTGGCGTGCTACACTTGCTCTTCCGCGGCTGTTCAAATAGTGATGTCTGTTTAACAGGAGGAGGCATGTAGCACTGTCACTAGACGACTGCGGAGTAGGGGAGGTGGTGGGTGTGACAATTAGAAGTGGCAGTTTATTTAGAAGTATCCAGGAGCTAGGTTGGAGTTTAAAAAGTGGCTGAGTAATTTACAAGCATAAATTCTACTGACTTTCTGTGGGGCGTCTGTATCGCTTTGGTGCTTTTGCAAATCCCATCCAAGTGAAACAAGCCACAGGCATTGATACACTGAGAATAAGTGAGGGTAAAGAGAAGTTTGTAAATCAGCTTCCTATGCAGTTTCGGCTGACTTCTCTCATTTCAAAGCACACCGTACAAGCTGGACTACATTTCGCTAATTTGTCCCTAAGGACTGTCTCCGAGGACTGCATATATTAGTTTATCTTCTCTCTCTCTTGCTTCAGCACCTTCCCTGTGCGAACCTGGCCAGTAACCAGCCACTGGAGATACGGTTTGCTGTGACTAGTGCCTGAAAATGTCCTTCCGCTCTTACCCAACTTGCCTGCATAGCCAGATCTTTCCTGTCGTTGCCTTCAAGGCTCCGGCAGGAATTGGCTCCTAGACCATACACCGCAATAGGCACTTCTGAGCGGTTTCCTTGTGTGATTTTTCAAACAGAAGGAGAATGCCTCACGTCTTGGACTCTTCAAGCAACTGGTTGGTCATAGGATGCCCTGAGGCCAGACAGGGCCAGGTGGCCTTTCAGATGAACGGTGTGTGGCCCACACCTCGGCTCCCTGTCTACAACCTCAGCAAATATGCAGCAGCGTAGCTAATGCCAGGGTGGGATGTGCAAGCTGTGTGGTGCCTCTCAGTGGCCACAGCTCCGGGCCTACAAGCGGCAGCAATAAAGTTTTTTTTTTTTTTTAAAGCATGCAAGCAAACAAGAGACACTGAGGGGTTGGACCCTCCTCGAGAGGAACGAGGAGTGGATACTACTGGCTGGATAAAAGGAAGAGGGGGACTGATGCACCCCTCTCCCCCCGTTCCTTCTGGGAAGGCAGAGACAGGACTCCGAAGCTGAATACGAAGGTGATAATTTACTGAGGCTGTAGGAGCCAACCAACACTTTGTTGTCCTCTTGGCTCTCTAGCTCCCAGACTGACCGACCCAGCCTGTGGTGCCTTGTAGGGTCACATGGGGGCCCCCGACATTTTGGCCTGGACAATGCAGTCACGGAAGAGCAGCGGACTAAACTGTACTTCCCTCGGCGAGTCTTGCCCTGCCTGAGACTGGCACGGGATTGAAGCTGGAGCTTGGAGAACAGGCGCTCGTAGGCTCCTCCTCTTCCACTGAGACCGCTGTGCGGGAGCGTCGCTGGAGCCATGGGAGCTATGACCAGCGAGGTGAGGGGCTGGAGCTGGGCGTGAGGTGGGGCACAGAAGACCCAGTGGCCACATCCGCCTTCTCCAGCGTTTCCACCCAGGAACGATAAAATGGGATCATTTGGGGAAGAGGGTTCAGCTCAGGCTTATGCTGTGGTGGTAAGTGAAACAACAAGGGCTGTTTCCCCACACGGGTGGTGAGTTGGAAATACGAGTCTGTGTTCCCTGTCAGAGACTTACACTCGCTCAGCGTGACAAAACTGGCAACCAAATCCCTGTGGAGCCAGGCAAAATATACAGAACAGGCTAGTCGACACATTCACTCTAATTCACTCCTTCTCGTTTCCTAGCTGGCAGGTAACCCCCCTCAGTGTCACCTGCTCAAAACTGCTGGGCGTTGCATGTCTGTCGTCCCGCTGGCCTGCGGTGCTTACCCCTACTTGGCCTTTTAGAATCATCACACCCTTTTAGAATAGCGCTCGCAGCCGCAAGTGCAGCGTGAGACTGTACGAATCCCCCAATGGCATCAGGTAGTGGCTTTCTCACTAGACTAGGCTACATCTAGACTGGCATGATTTTCCGCAAATGCTTTTAACGGAAAAGCTTTTCCATGAAAAGCATTTGCGGAAAAGAGTGTCTAGATTGGTACGGATGCTTTTGTGCAAATTTCCCGATCAGGTCTTTTTTGCACAAAAGAAATCTGAGCTGTCTACCCTGACAGGACTTTTGCCCGAATGGGAGCAGCATAGTATTTCCGCAAGAAGCACTGATTTCTTACATGAGATCGTCAGTGTTCTTGCGGAAATTCAAGCGGCCAGTGTAGTCAGCTGGCAAGCTTTTCCGCAAAGCAGCTGCTTTTGCGGAAAAACTTGCCAGTCTAGACACAGCCATATTGTATAAAAGGGGATTGTGTGCCTACCTATTCGCCACTGGAATGAACAGTGATTGGTGCCACACGGTTATCTAAAAATATCCTGCAGCCTTCCTGTGAGATGGTGATAGTTAACTGGAAGGTTTACCCAGTGTTGCTCAGGCCCTTATCTCAGATAAGTTTAGTTTTTCTTCATTTAAATCATTGCTCTGGCGTGGGGCTGGAGATGAGGGGTTCGCTATGCAGGCTGCCCTGGGGAGAGAGAACAACCCCCGCCCTCTGTCACTGCAGCAGCATGGGGCCAGGTGAGACGCGCCTATCCATGGCTGCTACAGCTGGGAAAGCTGGGGAGGGATGCATGTCACCAGCCGGGGGACAGAGGGAGACACAGATGAACTCTCTGAAGTATATAGCGGATAGCTGTTCCTTTCTTCACTCCTGCCCCCTGCTGCCCCAATGGGGTTATAGCTGTCCTGGTCCCCATCTCTGGCCTCTTACTGCCCCACTGTGGTGATTCTGGAGTATAACTGTCCCTTCTACCAGACTATCCATTATATGAGAAACAATCACATTCCAGGCACATCCCACTGTCCTGGCACAACCAGACCCTGACTTTGCTTTAAGTTATGATAAGAGGAAGCTGCATCCCAAATTTGGTGGTCCTAGCTCTTGCTGTTTAGAAGAAGTTCTTGAACAAACAGACTTGCGGATGAACGGACAGACACACAGACAGACACACAAACGCTCTTAAATATATGGTAGTCCCCAAACCTGTCATCTCCCTGTAGAGCAGTGAGGAGCAACCTAGGCTAGAGAGTGGCCCTCCTTCATCTCAGTGGGCCGCAGGATTGTGGTAACCAAGACGGTCTCCCGGAATAGGATGGGATAGTTCTGTAACTGCACTTGCATACCTAGAATTTGCGGGGTGTGCCCAACCGTAGCAGCACGTTGATTGGATGCAGAGGGACCGCACGGCTCTCACAGCCCAAGTCGTGTGCAGTCAGCACGCACCTGACTTCATGTGCCCTTGCTTTACGTGCATGTCACTTTTGTAATAGCAGGAGGAAAGAAACTATGTGAATGGAGTCTAGCAGAATCTGGCAACACCGCCCATAAGCGACGGCAGGGCCACGCATAGAACCCTGATGGGCTGCATGCGGCCTGCTGGCCGCAAATTGGCCACCACTGCTGTGGAGAAATGAAATTTTAGCTCGCCATTCTTAGGTACATACACAGTACCAGTGGGGTACAGTCCTACTTCAATGAGACTGGGTCTTAGAATGCTGGAGTAAATAAAGGGCTCTGATCAAGTGCAGGCTGAGGCAGAAACCATGCAAACTCACTTCGGCTGTGTCTAGACTGGCCAGTTTTTCCGGAAAATCAGCCGCTTTTTTGGAAAAACTTGCCAGCTGTCTACACTGGCCGCTTGAATTTCCGCAAAAGCACTGACTTCCTACTGAAAGAAATCAGTGCTTTTTGCGGAAATACTATGCTGCTCTCATTCGGGCAAAAGGGCCAGTGTAGACAGCTCAGATTTGTTTTCTGCAAAAAAGCCCCGATCGCGAAAATGGCAAAAAAAGTGCTTTTGCGGAAAAGCGTCCGTGCCAATCTAGATGCGCTTTTCCGAAAATGCTTTTAATGGAAAACTTTTCCGTTAAAAGCATTTCCAGAAAATCATGCCAGTCTAGACGTAGCCTTCCAGTCTGCTCTGTGAATGCCTCTGCATCTTCTTTATCCTGAGTTTGACTAGGCCTCTGTTTTCCAGCACAAATCTATGTCTAAGTGATGAATTCTGTGCTTAGCATGGTTACTGGTTTGAACAACGACTGCCAACTGTGTCAGATGTGGTGAGGCTTGTGTGAATTATGTTTTCACAAGGTGCGCAGACCTTGAACGGGTTGTTAAAACATCGCCAGAGATTAAAGGCCACTGCATTGCTGTAGCCAGTCAGACTTTTGGAAGGTCAGATGTGTGTGCGCGCGCTTTTACGCTCGGTAACTGCATGAGTAACGGAGTGACAAAGTATGTATATGAAACATACTAGATGCCTGCTGCTGCTCCCATTGAAATCAATGGCAAGGCAATGAGAAAAAGTTCTGGCTCTAACAGACAGAGCAAAGCAGAAATACAACACTGCAGGGTATTCTGCCCAGGTCTACTGCTCAGTAGTTTTTAAGAGTAAACATGGAAAGGGATATCCACCAGCTAGGAATATAACAGGAGCAAATGAAAGTGTGATTGTGGAATAGTCTGAGCTATATTTTTTGCCTGGCCCTGCAGTTATTTAGTTACAGTGTTGTCACTGTGAATGAGCTGAGTCACAGAGAACACAAATTCTGCTGTCCAAAATCACCCCCCTACCCTCGCTGTGAGGAATTAGCCCTTGTTAACTCAAATAATAATGCAACATAAATCTCAGCTTCCCCAAAAGTCACCATTCTTAGGCTTCCCCTGAGGGATCTCTTCTGCTCTATCTTTCTAGTTTCCTCCTAATATCTTGATGGGAGCTAATTGGATTTGGAGCAATAATTACACTGATCCTACACAGGGTTTTAGCATCCAGAGTGACCTGACACAGGCTCTGAGTCAGAGTCTACTGCACTAGTACATCTCCTTGGGCTTCAAGTTCTCACCCATGGAGCTGACTGAAGAAGTTCACCATTTTAAAAAGCAATCTGGTGGTGCGCTGAAGAAGCCGGAAGGTAGCACGGAAAAGGACCACAGACGGCACGTTGTCTCCCTCAAAAAGAGGAGCAGGAAGCTTAATTTCTTGAACAGCAAAGCTTGCTTTCTGAGGAGCGTGTGTTAGCTCGGCATTAGGGATGGAAGACCTCGTAGGTGGGCTGCATCTCACCTGTAGGCTGGGAATGAGACATCCAAGGATTTGTAAAAGATACAACACTACAGGCCTTTAGAAGGAAGAAGGTTGAATTTAGAAGATGTTACACGAGCTAGCTATGGATGACCAAAATTTGAGCACTTTTCCTAGCCTAGACAAAATCTGAGGCTATCTTCACTTTGCCAAAAATGGGGTGGTAGATGGGTTTCGCTGCGTGCTAGTTATCGCGCTGTAAAATTCTAGTGGGGGGAAGGTGTAGGCAGTTTTTGCTGCGATGTAGCGAGGGGAGGTCAACACTACACGTCCCAACCCGGCTTACCTTTGCTTAGCTACATTGTGGTAAAAACTACAGGCCCTTGTCTTCACTAGGACTTTTGACAAGGTCAGTGCTAATGTGCCTTCATTATCTCGCTGTAAAAAACCACCTTTCAAATGCACTTTCACTGCCAAAAGTCAGAAAGGGAAGCTGTGGATGTTCTACTGTGAGAGTTCCTCCAAGTGGGTCTCTTCCTCCTTCAGCCCCTTGCCAGCTGATTTTTGTGGCTGGGAGCAAATCCCAGGGCATAACAATAACATCCAGCATATGACAACCAGGGACAGTTGAGCATGTAACTCATTGGAAAACAAAAGAGCTGGCGGAGACGAAAAGGGGGAGATGAGCTACGGCTCAAGCCTACCGTGTTTAGAGTGAGACCAAATCATTTTGTCATTTCTATATAACTTCACGTTTCCATCCAGGGAGGTAACATTTTGAAAACCCTTCCTCCTTGCTGAATTTTGATCTGTGATCATTGTGCATAAGCTGTGGGAAAATCTGCCAACAACCCTAGATCCTACAGGCTAATTATACTAAAATACATAAAGTCAGTCTTTTCTTATTTTCACCTGTGTAACCCCTTTGTCTGTGGTGGGTTTCCTCAGCTGTGTGAACAGAATTTTGACACTGATGTATTAATACCGGACAACACACCAACGTTTCCCACTACATATGGGAGTTGTATGGATTTTTTAAAAATATACCGTACTACTGTCGATAGATAACCTGAAGGTGTGGTGCAGTTAGTGGGCTGAGGAAGGGCTGAGTAAGCCAAAATTTGTTTGGGTTGTTGTTATTTGTTATCTTTTGTTATCTTTCTTTTGTCTTCCCTCTGAGTGTTTTGTTGTTTGATGGATAAGCAACAATGTTTAGGTGGAGACACAAACTATAAAAGGTTTTGGGTTACTTTCTTAAATATCTTCCATTGCAACATGTAAATCTTGAATCGATAAAAGAAAACCTGTATTGATTTCAGTGGGCACGCTGAGAGTATGGAATTGGGACTACAAACAACAGTTGTTGGTTTGGAAAATTGCCTTCAAGCTTGAAATGGGTTTGCAAACCTAGACAGTAAGGGAAGGTTGCAACATCTTTAAGAAAGTTGATCTCTAGGGGCTTTTTAAAACCTATTTTTTATAAGGCAAATCTTAATATATTACACTGTATGCAACTTTTTTGCTTATTCAGGGTCAGGTTAGTATTCAAAGAACCTGGCTAATGATTTTGGCTCACTGGCGGGGGAGCCTTCCTCTTTATATGCTAAATGACCAAACTTCTAAATACCCCATCCTTTAAAAGCCAAATAAAAAAACTAAAACTACATTGGAGGAATTTGGGGCCAGCCTTTCATGTTAAGTACATTGTCATTCTCATCAGTTGTATCTAATGTTTGCATGAAAATAAATAATAGAAATATATATTTTTTAAAAATCAGTAAATATTGAGGCCCCAATCTGGATTATGACACCGCCCCCCTATCTCTTCTTGACCATCCTGCTGATTTTTTTGCATGTGATAGACTTGGATGCACCACCTTGTTCCTATACACAGGCCTGCAGTGGAATGTACAGGGTTTGGAAAGCTACCAACAATTTTATTCAAATTCTGAATAATTGTAGCCTGGGGTGAATGTGTGAAACCCTTTACAGAAAAGAAATAGAATTCTAACTGTTGACCAGGACACTAACCCGATCCCAGATCCTCTTGTTTCCTCTAGATTACACACCACACTCTAATCTGGATTAACTCCCGATCTCTACAGCTGGTGACTTCTATTTTCAGTACTTCCTTTCCCTCTTGATCCTTTTCTCCTCTTCCTTCACATCCCAGCTGAATCTCTTCCCTACCCTGCAGTGTGCTGCCTCTGTTTTACAAGGGTCCTCTCTCCATTTAACTTGTGTTATAAATCCATCATGTAACAGCATGGAGAATAAATGAATGATTTGATCTAATTTATTTTCTCATTTAGTCAAAAATGCTGTCTCTTACCCATGGCCAAGTAGGCAGAAGCAGACCCACTTGGCAAATATACTAATGCCCATGCTATCCATGAGTAATATGCAAAGTTTATTGGTATAATTTATTATTTAAGGCTGATTTTGTCCAATTTTCTATGCCAAACTGTAAGCCCCTCCCAATATTTAAAAGACCCCATTAAAAACCAAGAATCGGACAATGAATTAGTTTTTCCATTGACAAAGTTTCGAATGAAGTCTTCCACAATAGCTGGAGCTACTGTACCCAACCATATCATGAGGTCCCACCTAAATAATCCTCCAGTCCCCTCACTGATCGATAAGCAATCTCCCAAAAATACCAGCTAGGAAAGATAAGCTTTGTGGTCAGAAAGGTAACAATCCCAGGAAAGGACAGAATTCCAAGGTCAAATCTCCTCATGAAGAACATCTGCTCTAGCTTGTCGGGCCTCCAAGGCTATGTCTGCACTCGCGGCTTCTTGCATGAGAAATATGCAAATGAGGCTAAGCATGGAATATTGCCGAGCCTCATTTGCATACCTAATGAGCCGCCATTTTTGCAGACAAGGATCTTGCGCCAGAAGGAGCTGTCTACACTGCCCCTTCTTGTGCAGGAAAAACCCTTTTGTACACTGCTGTTATTCCTGAAAATAATCAGCATAGTGGCATTGCGCAAGAGGGTTTTTCTTGTGCAAGAAGGGGCAGCATAGACAGCTCCTTCTGGCGCAAGAGCCTCTTCCTGCAAAAATGGCGGTTCATTAGGTATGCAAATGAGGTTCGGCGATATACCACACTTAGCCTCATTTGCATATTTCTCATGCAAGAAGCCACGAGTGTAGACATAGCCCAGGGGTCTCAACGGTGTCAGTATGGCCCCGCGAGAGAGGCAGTCTCACAGCTAATGGGGGTGTAAACCATTCAGGGATAAGAACAGGTCCTTGAACTCCATCCAGAAACCAGTCAAGAATGCAGCATCCAGGGACATCAGAAAGTTCATCGAATAAGACATCTGTGACACTGAACTAGCTTTTACCTCCATGTGATCCTAATGCACAATCCCCCATGTGCAATGCATTGCCGCAGTCCAGCCTTGAAGTGCCAAAGTCGTGGATGACAGTAGCCTCACCAGGTCTACACCTAAGAAAAATGCCCACATTCTTCTGGCCAGATGTTCAAGGAGGGGAAAGAACCTTTCTGGGTACAACTGGTGTCTGATCATCTGAAACTCCGGAAATTGGAGCTTGATCTGTCACTGGCAGGTGCATTCCCTCAATGAAACCGCTTCAGTCTTATCTGAATTAAGCCGGAACCAACTTAGCACCATCTACACTCTGATTCTGAGCTATTGGTTCCTCTGTATGAGTCAGATCGGATGCAGTGGAGTATTCTTAGCATATGGAACATACTGCACACTGTTTCCTCACTAACTCTCCTAACTGTCTATCAGTGCTGGAGAGACCAGGTGATTATATCAGATCCTAAAGGAGAGATTGTTGGGGGAAGAACAATTGTTCCAAACCATCCATTGGGATCTCCCATTCAAGGACTCTCTTGTCCATTCTTGTGAGTTACTGAAGAAGTCCCAACAAAATGTCCTGGTTAGAGAGAACAAAGACAGTGGAAGTTACATGCTGCCGCTGGTCAGGCCCACCTCAAGAGAGTCAATGCAGACTGGCCATTCTTAGTAGCCAGTACCTTTCTTTTGCAGTTCTCTCAAACATGCTTAAACCTGGTTAGATTTAGGTAGACCGATCCAACACTCAATGAAGTCAATGGGGAAGCTCCACTGACTTCACTATATATTGGAACCAGCTCTTAGAACCCAGTTATCTGTTTGTCCAGGCTTTCCACTAATGGCAATCTTCTGTAATGTAGCCTACTGATTGGTTTCTCCCTCTCTGGCCTTTAAGGCTGATCCCTTGAAGCTGCAGAGCATTAGCATATGCTTTGGGGGAAGTGTTGTTAAACCCTATGAAGTATTCATGGAGGCTACGATGACAGGCTTATTGATGATCTGTTATTGACAAAGAAGAACTAGATGCTCCAGACCTTAGCCTGTTTTGGGAGCACACCTGCCCACACTGCCAACTACAGCTGTCTTGTAACCAAATGAGTCACCAACTCTATTGTCACGGAGTCATTGACGCAGTTGTTTTTATATATTATGGATTGTTTGATACAACAACTTGGAAAAACCTGATCTTATCCTCATCTTTCTTTTCTTTTTTTAATTGCTAAAGTCCCTTTATCATTTATTTTCATTGGGGAATTTTCTTCTAGCTGAATGACATTGATCTATGATAGTTGACCTTTAGCTCAGTCTGCACAACTCCCATCGTGATCAATTACTGGGTAGGCAGGCCCTGAAGTGATGAGAAGTATTGTTTGGTGGATTATGTGTAGACTACAATTTGCTGTTAACTTATGGATTGTTTTCAATTTGCTCACAGAATCTGGACTGCTGGACAGTTGTAGCTGTATAGGATGTCCAGTAGAGTTACATTAGGTTTGGATCTGTTCTCTGGGCCCACTTCTGATAAGAACCTTCATCTGTTAATTTAAATGTCTGGCTAAACTTCCTATGAACTCCTGAATTTCTGCATGGTAATCTCTACAAAGCTTTTGAGATAACCCCATTGTTGCTTGCTGGTTGTGTATATTATAGTACATCTCTATGGTGTAAAAGATGTACACCCAAGTTATGCCACAAGTAAAAAGGAGCTGTTGAGCCAATTGACAGAAAGAAGAAATATATGATAGGGTACAGACGATACCAGTGTATTTCCTGGCAATATGGGAAGCTATGAATCTTGTTCTGATGTAATAGCTGGATCATAACGACTGTTCTTAGGATTGAATATGGTCTGGATTACGTATGTAAACCTTGATATTTTAGTTTTCTCTTTATTAGGACTGGATCCTAGCATAATATAAATCTATGGGAAATTGCAAAGGTTATTTCTGCTGGTCACATCCGTCTATTTTTAAAGGGCCTACATGTTTATCAAGGCTGTAAAAACTGTGAATTTTTAATTTTATGTAATTTGTCTTACATGGTTCTTCTCTATTGTTTGGCACATGGCACACAAAGATAAGTTCTCTGCTGATGTCAATGGGAACTGCTCTGCTGACTTGCATGGAGTTTTGTCCCATTCCACCAGCATAAAATTTTGGTCCAGAATGTTTTAGAGAAGAAAAGAAGGAAGGGAATATTGGAAGTAGAAGCTTCCAGTAGCTGCTGGAAGTGGCAGAACTGGCTAGCGGGACAGATGAGAAATCTAAAAGAAGTACAGTCACAGCAGAGGCTAGGTCTACACTACACCTTGTTTTCGGGAAAAGGAACGCAAAATATGCTCCACATTTTGCATACCTTTTTTCAATTTTTTTTTTCAGAAGCAGCTTTTCCCGATATTTGGCCCCTCTACACTGGGCCAAATTTCGGAAAATCCCCCTCTTTCGGAAGATCCCTTCTTCCTCTTAGAATGAGGAAGACAGGGCTTCTGAAAGAGCGTGTTTGCTCTTCCTCAAAAAAAAAAAAAAAAAAAAAAAAGCAAAACCCCGCAGTCTAGATGTACCCAGAAGGGCCTGTTTGAGGAAGAGGGAGATGGCAAACCAAGAGGGAGAGAAGGGCATGGGTAGAACAATGTATATGGATAAAGATCCAAACCGGGGGTGTGAAACTGAGCTAAATAAAGAGCAAAAGAAACACCAGACATGACTAGGGAGAAAGTGGCAGAGAAAAACAGATGGTGAAAACAACCTATCTATATAGATAAGTGTCAGCTTCTGTTTGTTTTCCTCCCCTCCACATTTATGCTAGAGAAAAGGTTTGAACTGTTGCCTAATCTGCCTGTTGATTAAGTATTTTAAAAATATATCTATATTATTTTCCTCCCCCGTTACATACATTTGGCACTAATTACTTCGAAGTACAAATGGGGGTAATGCAGAAGTGTATATATATTAGGGCCTGCAGTCACTGCTAAATCTATCCAAATAAGCACTCAGGGTCATCTGTTTAGTTGGACTAATATTTAATTGGGGCCACATTAAGTTGCCCATTGAGCTAAATCAGGATCATAGTAACTTCTGGCTCTCTAACATGCAGGACAGGCAGGGTTCTTAAATACCTCTTCATACTGCATTTAGTGTTTTCAGCATATATTTGATACCTCGGCTGTGTCTACACTGGCATGAATTTCCGGAAATGCTTAAAACGGAATACTATTCCATTTTCAGTTATTCCGGAAAAGGAGCGTCTACATTGGCAGGCTGCTTTTCCGGAAAAGCCCTTTTTCTGGAAAAGCGTCTGTGGCCAATGTAGACGCGCTTTTCCAGAAAAGAGCCCCGATCGCCATTTTCGCGATCGGGGCTTTTTTCCGGAAAAGACTACTGGGCTGTCTACACTGGCCCTTTTCCGGAACAGTGTTCCGGAATAAGGACTTATGCCCGAGGGGGAGCAGAATAGTTTTTCTGGAATAGCGGCTGATTTTGTACAGTAGAGCATCGTTGCTTTTCCGGAAATTCAAGGGCCAGTGTTGACAGCTCGCAGCTTATTCCGGAAAAGCGGCTGATTTTCCGGAATAAGTGGCCCAGTGTAGACACAGCCCTCTTGTTTTGTAGGTTGAAATGGAAATAGTCTTGCAGGCCGAGATACTGGAGTTACATAGGTTGGAATTCAGCTTCAAAACCACAGACACTAACTAATCAGTGTGTGTGTGGAATTTACACATATTGCAAGAATTAAGGCTTGTACATGGATCTTTGGAGTTCTGTTTTCTACAGAATTTAGTTTAAAAACCAAGGTTAAGGCACTGAAGTTGCAGAGCGAGCCTACTGAAGTTATACAGAGTTGCCTATAATCATCCTTAGAGAGCAGCTGCAAAAGATATGTTAATTGTCTCAATTGCTCACACTAGAATGTTAACTCAGGAGTCACTGACTTCCATGGGAACCCAGTTAGGCCAGCGGGGAGTGCTTTTGAAAATTCCCACCCTACGCTGCCATAACTGAATTTCTTGGTTAGCATGCTACTGAGATGAACAAGGTTAATGAACTCTTGATTTGCTGCTATCAAGGCTGTTTTCAAACCTTTCTGCATCACTCCGCAGGAATCAGAAAGTTAGCAGTTCAAGATGGCAGTTTCCAAAGTGCTCAGTTTTGGCCTAATTCTGCTCCACAGGACCAGAGTCACAAGAAGATGAGAGTCTGTGGACCTCCTACTATTATATATGTTTTCACTGCACAGTTAAATTGAGTTTTAGCCCAAATCCTCCCTACCACCCTTCTAGCACCACAGAAAATCCTTTTACTTGAGTTTGTAGGTGTGTTAAACCTACACTAGTTTATCTCACAAGGGGCATGGGTTGGAGCCAAGCTACGCTTTTACTTGGGGATCTTTTCACTTTGCGATGAGGATGAAGGCTAAATAATAATGTGGATAGTCCTCTAAGGCCTTCCCACAATTCCCTCCAAAGGGCAGACAAGTTCTCCTGAAGTTGACATCACTGGCTGAGAGAGAACCCCAGAGTTTAACCCCAAAGAACCATGGGATACGCACCCAGAGACCGATGCAGAACAGTCTCACCGGGGTTATCCTATGTCAAGTGCTAAGACCAGTCCCCCTAGTTACCTGTGCAGCAAAGACATACCCCAAATGCCAATTCTTCTGTTGTCAATACTCTTAGTACAGTCGTCTCTACTAATGGTCTGTCAGATAAGTGAGATTTTTCCCCTCTCAGGATTTCCTCACTCCTGCATAAGGCAAGTAGATGCCTCTGTTTATTAGAAAAGTCCTGGGTTTGTTGTATTTTCAGTAGAAACATATGCCCTCTTCTTTCTTTACATACTTTACTATGTACCACTTGCTGGCATCTCCAATTAATCACGGGACAGAGGAATTGGGTCTCTCAAATCCTGGTGTTGCATTAGCTAGCAAAGGCTGGAAACTGGCAGTTCCCGGACTCCTGTTCGCTCAGGAGGCTGGCAGACAACTGGGCCCTTACCTTTTCTTTTCGTTTGAGAAAGGCCTCAGGATATCTAACAGCAGAGGAAGGGCAGGGGATCAGCAAGCAACCCTTCTGTAATCTGCATCCCCAATGATCTGTATCCCCTCTAATCCCAGGGGTGCTGGAACAATTTTTATAATGGGGGTGCAGAAAGTTCTTGAACCCAACTGTATATAATGGAAAGCATTTCAAACCAGAGGATGCTGCAACCCCTCAGTTTCAGCATTCTTATGTCTAATTCTGCCTACTCCTTCCATCCTTGACGACAAGCCTGCTATTTTCAAAACTCTCATGCAAGCCCTACAACAAAGCCCTAAAGTCCAACCACTCTCTGTTGCCAAAGTCTCTCCCCTGCAACCCCAACTCACTCAACACCTGCTGTCAAAGTTTCCCCAGAGAGTCTTTTGGACAAACTTTCTTGTGTCTGGTTAAGCACTGGAATAAATTACCTGGGGAGGTTGCAGAATCGCCATCATTGGAGATATTTAAGAGCAGGTTAGACAGACACCTATCAGGGATGATTTAGACGGTACTGGGTCCTGCTGTGAGGGCAGGGGACTGGACTTGATGACCTCTCGAGGTCCTTTCCAGTTCTAGTGTTCTAAGATTTTATGATTTCTGGTGGTGACTTTCCTTGGCATGGGATAGGCTCTTTGGAGTGCTGCTCCTTGCTTGGCTATAAAGGTCATGTGGGAGACATTAGTCATGCTCTCCAAGCAAGGCCTCCTCATCCCACTTCCAATATGCTCCCAGTCTGGTACTGGCCTTCCTTGACAGTAATACAGGGAGTAAAGTGATGCATGAAAATCCAGAACATAACCCACAGCTCCATGTTGTCATAATCAAGACATAACAATTAACATGTTTTGAGATACCTACAACTATCCTTAACAATAAGTAAAAGTTGCTCAGAATGTTGTCTACTAGAAAGAGATTTTGCTGTGGTCATGCTGTTTGCCTTTTATTGTGAGGTTTCTCCAACATATGGTCCCCATAGTAGTCTCATTCACATTTATGAATGGTTCCCTTTCCTTTGTCTTATGCTCTTTGGTTTTAAAACACAAATAGGGCAAGGATCAATTAAAGTCAAAAATTGAATGAGAAACCAAAGCAGAATTTTAGCTAAAATCTTCAATGGAGTTTAGCCAGTTTGGGGAGAAATTCGGTGTAGTTTTTGCTAAAATTCTCTGATTTATATTATCCTTCCTCCAAGTTGCTCATAACACCAGTTAAACTACCGCAGAACTGCAGAGAATGGAAATTGGTTGTAACTCTGAAATGTTTGTAGCTCTGAACAAAACATTATAGTTTCCGTTCAAAAGTCTGCAGCTGAATATGGACAGCATTCAGAGAGGTGTAGCCTTGTTAGTTCTTTTTAGCAAAAACAAGGGATGTGGTGGCACCTTAATGACTAGCCACTTTATTAGAGCATAAGCTTATATGAGATACAACTCACTTCCTCAGATGCTTGAAGAGGAGGAAAAACAAGAATTCAGAAATGGGAGTGCTAAATAAATCAGGGTGGATGTGGCTCACCTCCAACAGCGATGAGAAGATGAAAGTATGTGAAGGGGAAATTACTTTTTGTAATGAGAAAGCCACTCCTTGTCTCTATTTAGACCACTTTTGATGGTGTCAAATTTGCATACAAATTTCAGCTTAGCAGTTTTGTGTTGCAGTCTGTTTTTGAAGGTTTTTTTTTGTTGTTTTTTGTTTTTGCGCTTAAGAATGGCAACTTGCAAGTCAATAATTGTGTGTCCGGGCAGGTTAAAGTGCTCTCCCCCCAGGTTTTCTTTTTTTGTGTTACCATTCTTGATTTCTGATTTGTGTCCATTTATTCTTTTGCATATAGACAATCCGATTTGTCCAATGTACATGCAGAGGTACATTGCAGGCACATATCAGATTAGTAGATGTGCAGGTGAACAAGCCTTCAATGGGGTATGGCTTGATGAGGGTAGTTCCTGTGGTGGTGTCAGTAGGGTAGATGCGTAGACAGAGTTGGCAACAGGGTTTGTTGCAGGGATTGGTTTTTAGATTAGTGTTTCTGTTGTGGGATGTGAAGAAAAATGCTGCTTTTAACCATCTTAATTGAAATGAAACACAGGTACAGCTTCCTTACATTCTCAAATCTTTTAAAAAACTTTCTTTAAAAAAAAAATAGTTTTGATGTTTAACACATTACAGTACTGGATTTGTTTCCTCCCCCCTCCCACTTGTTTCTGCCTATGCCTTATAGCACATTTCCAGTTCCAAATGAGGAGGGTGCTTAACCTGTCAGTTTGTAACTCTGGGGTTCATAATTCAGAGGTTCTATTGCATGTTGGAGGAAGCATGGGGAAACAGGGCCCTTCCCAGAGACCATGCATCTATCCATCTTTGCCTTGTCACTCACAAAAAATCACTCTGAGTGCATTCTATATAGTGGTTTCTGAGTCACACCACTCCTGCCTTAAAATAACAGATCTGTTTCTCAGACAACTAACTGTGGTAAGCCAGAGGACCGGTTTAACCATTTGCCAGATGCTCTGCAGGAAACCTCTCTTTTTCAGGTGAGCCAAAAGGGAGGGACTTTCCCCAGCTGAGTCAGAGAGCTGTGCTGATTGCATAGCTGGACTTCGCGGTTTGTGTAGTTCATAAAATAGTAAGCACTAAATCCCAGAATATTTTATACAGAAGAAACTGCAGAAGCAGGTCAGTAGTTTGGCAGTAGCAGGAAGTTGAATTTTGACTTAAAAAAAAAATTGTTGCTGTTTTGTTGAAATAATGTAATTCAGATAAAATTCAGAGTTCTTCTTCAGTTCCTTTCATTATAAATAATGAAAGGAACTGAAGAAGAACTCTGAATTTTATCTGAATTACATTATTTCAACAAAACAGCAACAATTTTTTTTTATCAGTTTATTTCAGACCCAGTTCTATTACCATTATTTACAGTGGGTAATAACTACTTAATTATTTTGCAAATAGACTCATTGACATAGAATCAGGCCTTTACCTGCTTGGGCCGGTTGTTTCTATCCAGTCCCTTGAAACGCTTTTTCTGCTCTCCCCTATTGTGTTTTTGTATTTCCTTGTCCACTCCCATCTCGACTTCCTTTTCTCTCATCTTCCCTTTCGACTCTTTCTCCTGCTTTGAGTTCTTCATTTTTCTCAGCACTTAAGTTCGTCCCTTTCTGCTTTTCTCTCCAGGGCAGTCTGATGCTCACATGCATGCTCCCGGGGCTGTCAATTAAATGTATGTTGTGTCAAAATAAAGGAGGAGCTCCTGCCATCTGTGAAAGCCACCAGTTGCTGTACTGCACTCATCCAAGTGGCGGGTTCTGACTAGAACGAAAAGTCCCTTTTTTTCTCTCCCTTTTGCAGGGAGTTTTGCCTCTGCAATTTTTTTTTTAAAGATCTGCTTCCTCTTGAGTCTCCTAGCATCTCTGAATGTGGGCAGGGAGGGAAGAGGCCTCCTTAAGGGCCTGTCGTGAGGGGGGGGGGAAGTTGACAGAATGGGGGATTTGGAGTCCTTGATCCTGCGCCCACGATGGGAGGATCATGCATTGGACTCGACGCTGGGTCGGATTATCCCCCGGGTCCTGCGCTGCCTGGCCCAGCCCTGAGAGCGGGGCCAGCAGGGAGGCCTGGCGGGCCGGGGCACGCTTGGAGCGGCGCCCGGGGCCGTGGGAAGCGCCGGGGCCACGCGGGCTCGCGCCCCGCACAACTTTTCCCCCGGCCCGGCTCGCGCCTGGCCCCGGCGGGCGTTCTTTTTGAATGAATGAGCTGGGCCGGCGCCGGCCAATGGGCGCCCGGCCGGGGATGAATATTCATCAGCTCCCCGGCCAATGGCGGGGCGAGGAGGTTGTTTTAAACGGCGGAGCCCGGCAGCCAATCAGGCCGCTCTCGGAGGCAGCCAACGCGAGGCTGAGCCGAGCAGTGCTGAGCCCAGCGTCGTGCCCTGCGCTCCAGCTACTGCCCAGGCTCGCGAACAATACAGGTACGTGCGGCTCCGCCGCCGCTCCGACGGGCAACTTTTCGGGGGGCGGCTGCCCTCGCCCCTCCCCCCGCGCCCGATCCCCCCTTTCCCCTTCCTCCCCCGCGGGTTTTTCTCTCCCCCTCCCTCCTCCGGCGGCTTCCCCCCTCCCCGGCTGGATTAAAAAACTTTTTTCGCCCCTTTTTCCCTTCCCGCGGACAGGCAGGCGGGGCGCCGCTCCAGCCGGGCGCTGCAAGCCGGGGCGCGGGGCGCAGCGCCCCCCCGCCCCCCGCGTGTCCCCTCCTCTCCGGAGCGCTGCACCCCATCTCCCGCAGGGGTGCCCCGACTCCGGAGCGCCCGTCGGGGCGCGCCGCGCCTGGCTGCCCGCAGCGCTGGGGCTGGTGCGGCGCCTGCCCCGGGGCCAGCTCCCCCGGCTCCCCCCCGCCCGGGCAGGGGCTCTCTCCTCCGGGGCTGCCGGCGCGGTGCAAGTCGCCGGCCGTGCGCAGGGCTCTGCCCGCTGCCGACTCTGCATTAACATGGCTGTCGCGCGAGCATCTGACAGGGCGCTGCGCCCGTGCGCCCCGGCCGCACAGTCTCTTTCCCTCGCCCCCCGGCCCGCCTCGCTCCCCCGAGCCCTTCGCTTCCCACCCCGCCTCTCTTCCCCTGCCCGGCGAGGTGGGTTTCGTGCCCCAGTGCCCGGGCTGAAGCTCCGAGCTGCCTCTTCCTTGCGCCGCTCTCCCTCTGCTGTGGGCATTAATATGGCTGGCGCTTGAGAGCCCCGGCTAAGGAAGAAAGACGTGTAAGCAGCACAGCGATCGGGAGGGGGGCACGAGGCGGGGGAAATCTCCGCTCCCCAGCCCCGCAGAGCGGCCAAACCTTTCGCTTTCGCCCCGGCTCCTTTTTCTCTATCTCCCCTTGTGCTTGGCGGGCTGGCCGGGGGTCGTTGGGGGGCTTTTTGCACTTTTCCCCCTCGGCGCGCCTGAGCGCAGCCTGGGCTGTAATGGCTGCACGGGAGTCTTTGTTATACAGAGTATTGCGCTAGGCAGGGACATGGGAGGGGAGGGGGGGGGAGCGCTTTAACTCCCTCTCCTGCCTCTGCCCCAGCCCCCACGGCCCCCAGACCCCGCTGGCAGGACAGAGGGGAGGTTTTTCTAGGGGAGGGGGTGGTTTTGGGGGGGCTGGGGGCCCGGGAGCCCCCGCGGGGAGGCGTCAGTTGAGCAGAAGGGGGTGTGCGGCTTTGTTAGGCATAGCAGCCTCACTGCCTTAGAGAAGCCATTTTAGCGAATGGAGCCGGCTATGGGCGAGGAGAACAGCAACCACTTCTCTATATCCCTGCCTAGCACCAAGGCTATAGATACTCCTATGGCACGGGCGAGAGCCCCACTCTGCCCCAGCCCTGCCAGGCTGTGCCCCCCGCCCGGGACCACCCCCCAGGCTAGCAAAGGGGCTCATTTCAGGGGCACTTTCTTTCATGAAGAAGCATTTCACAAAATGGAAGATGAATTATTGGTGTCTTGGTGACCTGTCGTTTTTTTTCCCCCCCTCCTTCTACTGGAGTCTCAGGCAAAGGAGCGCTGCTGAGCTGGGCACATCCTGGCTGCACTGGCCCCACTTGGAGCAGCAAATGCCCCCGGCCATGGGCAATATGCAGAAAGAGGGTCCTGTCTCTATTTTTGCTGTGACCTTGGGAAGGGGGGGTGGTGGAAGATGGCGGGAAGCAAAAGGGGGGCTGTAAAAACATACAAAATCCTGCCCCTTGAATCTGAAACTTTGCAAACCTGATTTGCTGCCTTTTAATATGTGACCGAAACAGGAATTCTCTCCCCCTCCCCCCCAAATTTTTTTTAAAGATATTTGTGTGGCAGGGTGAGGGGATGAAAACATCTGTAGCCATTTACAGAATGGGGGTGTGGGAATGATTCTGGAAACCCACTTTTACTGCACATGTTGGATTAGGGTGCATAATTAAATATTTATCTTCGTCCAATAATTTTTGTTTCAAACTCTCTTAAAAGGATTCGAATAGAAAATACGACTACAGGAGGCTGGAAAAATAAAAAATATATATTTTAAAACCACCATCCAAAAGTTAGTGTCTTGCTGTTGGTAACTTGCTAATCACACCCTTGTGCTGTCCACTCTGAATCATGTCACTTGATGGAGCAAAAGCAAATGCTTCTTGTCATGCAGAGGCTGGCAGTTAATATGGTTTAAAACTGGCCATTATTTGTACACCTTTTTTAACAGTGTTGCATTTTTTTTCAAGGTGGGGAGAATCAGTGGAAGCTTTTCTCTTGGGTGACAGGCACTTACACGTGAACTCTAGCTGTCCTGAAGGAATAACTCAGACTGGTGTTATGCACTCTGTTCAAGCTCTAATGCAGCAGCCAAACTCAAATAAAATTTTGTAATTTATATTTATAAAATACAATTACACATTAAGAAATGATTATACATTTTTATCTCGCTATGGGGCCATACTACTTGTATTTGGAAGACTCAGCTCTTGGAGTAGAACCACTTAATTCTGCCCAAACTCAACCTGAGGGTTTACTTAATCTAATAGTTTAAATCAGTGACTTATCTTTTCTCCTCCCTGCAGAGTCAAGATGGCTAAAGGTGACCCGAAGAAGCCTAAGGGCAAGATGTCTGCTTATGCCTTCTTTGTGCAGACGTGCCGTGAAGAACATAAGAAGAAAAACCCAGAAGTTCCAGTCAACTTTGCAGAGTTTTCCAAGAAGTGCTCAGAAAGGTGGAAGGTAACTTCTTGCGACCCTTGTTTAAATGAGGGAGTGACTCATTTCAACCAATACCCCTTCCTTAATTTTGTTTAGTTTGGTTTTTCTTTTTCCCCTTGGGTGAGGAAAATGTATACTCCCTTTCCAGATTGCATTGGAAACTTGGGTGGAGAAAACACCACCAAACACTTCCTTTCTTTTCCCCATGTACCTCAAGTAAGAGGTGGCCACCTGCTATTTTAATAGCTTAACTCTAGAAGGAGGAGGTTGAGCAAATTCAGTTATCGGCCCTTGCTGAGGGTGGCCCTTGTGATAATGAGTTTGTGAATCACTGGACTAAGGCCATCTTGGAGGACAAGGAAGACACCATTAGCACATAACTCCAACAGAAAAGGGGAACTCGCTGAGTGTTCGTCTGTGTCTCTTTATTTCAGACCATGTCAGGCAAAGAGAAGTCCAAATTTGATGAAATGGCAAAAGCCGACAAGGTACGATATGATAGGGAAATGAAGGATTATGGACCAGCTAAGGGTGGCAAGAAGAAGAAGGACCCTAATGCCCCAAAACGACCACCGTAAGTAACTTTCTTTGCAAGGCTGTACACATGAATGGTTCTGTTCATAGTTAGCTGTTGCAATGTGTCTTTCTCTCGAAGATGCAAATTGAACACAGGATCAGATCAAATCTTGATAACAAGGAACAGCTTTATTAGTACCTGTTTATAAACTCTCTGACAGTTGAATTCTCAAGTTAAGGAGCTCTAAATGTGACTCCAATAGCTGGACAGATGCAAAACTTTTACTTTCTATAAACTAACTTTCTAAAGTAATGAGGCAGGAAATGACAGTGATTTTTAGATGCCCCAAACAATGCAAATGGAAAAATGTGCAAAGTTTTAAAATAGTGAACAGGTGTTTAATGTCTTGCAAGCTTGGTTTATAAATAAACCCAAATATCCTGTGTGGCTTTTTAAAATTATTTTTTTAAACCACTCTTCCCTCTACTGTCTGTCTTTTGACAGTCCTCAGTCTTGTGAATCATTTGGGTGGGTTGATTGAAAGAACTGGAGGCCTTGCCCAGTTCAAATCTTCAGTTGCAGATTCTGAGATGCTTATTTTAATATGAAACTTTTCTCCAAGGTCTGGCTTCTTCCTGTTCTGTTCAGAATTCCGTCCCAAGATCAAATCCACAAATCCTGGCATATCTATTGGGGATGTAGCAAAGAAACTTGGTGAAATGTGGAACAACTTAAGTGATGGTGAAAAGCAGCCTTACAATAATAAGGCAGCTAAACTGAAGGAGAAATATGAAAAGGTAAGGCTAGGTTGTACCCTGTCTTAGTAACATGAGAACATGTGTGCATAAACACTTAATTTTAATGAAGAGATCCATATTACATAGGGGCTGTCTTTGTTTAGGCTTCTGTGACATGTAAGGACTGGTTATCAGCAAGACCTAGTATACTGGATCTATACTGTATAATACACTTCCATGTAATGGCTGAACTCTTTATTGGTAAATGTGGGTGTCTCGCTCCTGTGATATTTGGCTGCTAGATTTTGATTTGTTTTGTTCCCTCTCCTCGGAGCCCCTTCTGAAGTGAAGCTTTGGCTGCTGACTTTGCTGAAGGAATCACTTTAGCACAGTCAAATTACATAAACATCTGTTACATTCTGAAAGTGAATGTGCCTTTAAAAACCCTAAATCATGAACTCAGGATGCCAAACTAATGTTTAGAATACTCAGGTATACTTTGGTACCCACAAGCCCGTAGGCTGTCGCTCCAGCAGCCTTTCCCTCTGGGAGAAGGCTGCTGAAAGCTGGCTTCTCTAAAATTCCTGCCACTGCTGTACAAGTGATCTATGCATTTATTGCTTAGAGCAAATTAAGACATCCTCTTGACTTTGCAGGATGTTGCAGACTACAAGTCTAAAGGAAAGTTTGATGGTGCAAAGGGTGCAGCAGCCAAAGCTGCCCGGAAAAAGGTAGAGGAAGAAGATGAAGAGGATGAGGAGGATGAAGAGGAGGATGAAGAAGATGAGGATGATGAATAAAACTGTACAATATTTGTCTGATGTGAATACCATAGAGTAGGGGAAACACCATAAACAAAGCACCTCTGACTTGAGATGGTGCTGTTGCCCTCATTAGGCTTAATTACAAAATTCGGATTCTGATCGCATTGTAGTTTCTAAAAGTGCTCTAGAAATTGTAACTGGTTTACATGAAGTGGCCATGGGTGTAGTGAGCACCCTGAAACTGTATCAAAGTTGTACATATTTCCAAACATTTTTAAAATGAAAAGGCGCTCTAGTGTTCTCCTCACTCTGTGCACTTTGCTGTTGGTGTAACAAAGCATTTAAAAATGTTTCAAGCATTTTTTAATTTGTAAGGTGGTGTTACTATATGGTTATTGGCTAGAAAATCCTGGGTTATAAACTGTACATATCTATAGTTTGTAAAAACTAGACAAATTCTTGTGGTACATGCTTAGAGTTGTGATGCCTTAGGGAGGGATGATTACTTTGGAAGGCTGTACCTTCTATAGGTGCCATGGCCCAAAGCATGCACTGTGAGGGTAGATCTATTTACACTACAGTGGGCGTCCATTTAGCTTAAAGTTGTCTTTCTGTATATAGTGAGATTAGCATTCTGCTGCCATTCTTAGTTGTGGAAGGGGGTTCAGCTGGCATGAGAAGTATATGGATTTTTTTAGTTAAGTGCGGTAGGTTTTTTTTAAACTGAAACTGTAGACCTCTCTTCATTGTCAACGAAGTGAAGAGCAAGTGCGGCAATTGAAGTTGGAAAAACACTCTGTACTTAAACACATTTGCAACGTTCTGTTGGTTTTTTGTATGTTTAGAATGCTGAAATGTTTTTTGAAGCAAAATAAACAGTATTACATTTTTAAAACTGTTCTTGACACCATTCTAAATTTCTGGCTGAAAAGTACCTTGACAGCAAAAAGTTCACTTTTGAAGTTTGTGGCATCCCTGAGGGGGGATAACTTTAAACATTCTGTCTCAAAGATAAAAATGGTGGCTAGCTAATACTGGCTGAATTGAAAGAGATGGCTACTCCAGCTAATATGCAATCTTACCTGTTTATGGCTGAGTGGCATAAGATGCTATGCAAGTTTGAACTTTATTACTTGAACAGGGGAGCCTAAATGAACATTCATGGCTAACTGTATGTATATAGCAGCGTTCAAAGATGCGGAAAGGTAGGTGGCTAGCAATGAGGCTGACTCCATTGAACAAGTATAAAAGCGTTCGTTAAACTGGACTTTTTTTTCAGTTGTGTTGGGTACACTTATAGCCCAAATGCATTGCTGTACATATTAAAATGTGCCTTTTTTGTCCTGTGTTAAACTGTTTCAGACTTGTGGTTTTTTCTAGATTTCTGATTGTTGGCAAGAGAAATACCAGACAATCGCCTAATTTCTCTGCTGACCTAGAAGTGGTGGCGTAGGCAACTAATACGCTTGTCTGTCTTTAAATGGATAGGTTAAAAATGTGATTTGGAGCCGGAGAGGTGGGTTGAGGTTGTTTAAGTACCCCTCTGAATACCTAGAGACCTTGTGTCCACTGATGATACTATAGTGGAGCTATTTTGATGTCCTTTATAAAAGAAAAGCAGTTACTTAATTTAAGTGGTGCTAACATTCTCTTCCCTGAGCACTACAAATGCATGACTTTTTTTCAGAAGAATAAAACAAGCTTACCCTCATTACCTGTTATCTGTATTCCTTCCTTTCTCCTTCCCCGAAAGACCAGAGTCAATGTGTACTTCACAGTTGTAAGTGGAGAATATCTTTGCACTAGTTGTGGTGGAACTTATAAAATCAGCATAGGTGGTCAGTTTACAAGAATATACTCAGCTGCAGCCTGTTTGCATTGCTAAAGCAAACCAAATTGCAGATCTACAATTTGAACAGTGAATGGAAATTATCCTTCAGGATTACCAGTAAAATGCTGTTAACTGAAATATTCTCATGCTTTATAAAACACAAGAAGTGGTCAGGTGTCTCATAAGCATTTACCACTCTTTTTTTTCTCTCCCCCCCTCTTCCCCCAGTAGATCACTTGTCTAATACCCTGCTCTATACTAATTTGTTTGCTCAAAGGTGTGGAAGTCTCTCCTCTTCTCCCCTCCCCTCCCCCATTGTGGTTAGTTTTATCTGACCCCTAGTTTAGACTAGGCAAGGCTCATGGAATTCTTTTGAGGTAACTCCTAGTTCTTGGGGAAGGGGAATTTACAGCCTGCTACGAGCACCTCCCTGTGGTAGGACTGTAATATCTACAGCCAAGCACTGCAGCTGTGCCATGCAGCATTTCAAATGCAGACACTTGGTACAGAGGAAGAGGTGCTAACTTGGCTTCTGTCTTGGGCAAATAACTTCGTTTGGTGTGAAAATGTATGCATCACCCGTCTTCCTATTCCAACATCCTTCTGATGGAAGGAAGTCTTATAATGGAAACCTATACCTGACACGCATACATTTGGCTGGTGGTACCCTTAGGAGCTATAATACTACCTTTGCTGTCCAATTAGTGTAGTAACCTGGAGTTAGTATCAATAATGCCATTTGAAAAAGCAGTGTCTCAATTCAGTGCACAGTTGAGCATTTCTTCAGTGACATGGAAATCTATTCCGTTGCCACCATTGGTAACAATCTTGCAGTACGCAGGGTAGGATATCTACTCCCAATCCATAGTACCATCCTACAGAATCATAGGATATGTCCTGCTTTGAGATCATACATAACTGAATTGCCTATATAAGAGTTTTGCAGCTGAGTAGATGCCTGTACTTCAGGTGTGTTTTGACAGTAATCATACTTCTCACAACATGTATCTGTAGTGATAAATGAGGTGAAGGAACATAACATTTGTTTTCTCTTTGGCTTTTTGTTACGGTTAGATGCTATTGCCCTGAATTTTTTTTAAAAGTACCTAACTTTTAAAATTAGGATGTTCAAAACCCTTTGAAATGTGTAGGGTTGGTTTTTTTAAAAGTAAAACAGGTGCTTTTGCTTTCCTAGTTACTAGTGTTGCTTTTCATTCAAAACTTTGAAGCTTTTAAAATTGACTTCAAAACGAGACTGAACAAGGTGGGGGGAAAGAGGGGGGGCATTTTCCATTAACTCCTCTGTTATAGAAGTTGAGTGTTAGACGTAGATAATAGTGACTGTAAAATAGACAGAAAATTGTGACTTTCAAGTTGGTGTCCCTCTAATCTGCCCTGTGGTTAAAGCCTTAAATCAAGGTCAAGTGCACTGCAGGAGCAGAGGGCGAAATAACTTTATAAATCAAAGAGAATTAAATTCTGATTTAACTTACACCCATGCTATTCCACTGCAGCAGGGCAGACTTTGGAGCACAATGTTTAACAAGAGGGGAATAGTTTATGCAGTGGAAGATTGGCACCAGACATACCAGCTCCCTTTCTCAGAGGACCTACAGTCTAAAGGTACAGATGGAGAACGATCTTACAGACCAGGGTTTGGATGTGACCACTCAAATGCTTCAGGCAAAGAGTCTCAAGTAGTTCCTTGACAGAGAAGACTGTTACGTATTTGTGGGGGGGTTTTATTAGTGAGTGTAGTTTAACAATCTATTTTTATTTGCGTTTTAATAGATTTGAATCTAGCTGGTCTGCAAAATACATGTCCTTCTCCCTCCCCCCATTTCCCCTACCACCACCGCCACCACATTACTGCTCAGGTTGTACTATGAACTATCCAAACATGACCCACAGAGGTGGAGGGATCCTATAAATATAGCCTTGACTTTCAAAATGCTAAGCACCCACTACCACAGAGAAGTTACTGCGGTAAGCTGATGTGGCTTGTATTCTGCATCTTAAACTGATGAACCCCCTGTTCTTGAGCACAGAGGCTTAGTTAGGTTTGATTAAAATCCTAATGACTCCTTTTGTATGAACTTATTTTTAAAGTCTATTAAACGTGGAAGCATAGTCTGCTGATTTAGACCATGTGATTCTTTAACTTGCCTGTCTCCGTATAAACCTACAACAGAAAAAAAAATTAGTCTCACTATTGCATTTGTACTAATGCACATATGGAGAAGTTACTTCCATGAATTGTCCATAATTCAGCTGCTTAACAATTATAACCAGCATCTGTATTGACTCAATTCAGAGCAAACCAGGCAGACCCTGGTTCATCTGCATGGTACAATGGGATCCTGCTTTGGGAATCCTGTTGTAATGTCAGCTTCTCTAATATATGCTGCTTTTTTCTGTAATTGCTGCATTTGAACAAATAATTCCTTGATGGTATTTAAAACAATCTAAAATTTAAAAATGGGCATTGGCTTCATTTAGGCACGTCCTGGTGACAGGTTCTGTTTATTACTGGAGGAATTTTTGTGGCTCTCCAAACACACCTTGTTGCGGGGGGCATGGAAGGTCAGCCTTTCTTGTCTGCTGACTCAGGCTCATGGGTGGAGAGGGACTGCTGGTGTGTTCCACTTCTGTCAAGCCCCCTCTTAATTATCCTCTGGCACTTTAATTAATCATGGGTAATGTCTGCACTAGAGCTAGAAAGTGGAAATTCTGACTTGTAGGCATCCTATGCTAGATCTAATTGAGCTAGTGTGCTGCAAATAGAAGCATGGTGGGGGCAGGGGCAAGCCACTTGAGTGTATACCAGAATGGGATGGAGTGTAGACATAATAAGAGCAAGCGCTCAAATCCACCTCCCCATGGAAGTAATTGAACAGGCATTCGTTAGCAAGTCACGTGTTCATCTTTCTATTAGAGTGGCACACCAAAAACTCTGTAAATTGCAACTGTCCTGTAAGAGCATAGCAGGGGCTTGGTTCCGATATAGTTAGTCCTTCGTTGCGTTCCAACATGTGGTGCAAAAGGAACCAAATCATGAACATCCCCGTAGAAAGTTTGTAGGCCCAGTGAAGTACTCTTGTCCCTGTTTCCCGAGTGAGTTTGTAAATTGGCATTCTGCATGCTAATGATACCCTCTGTGAGGATTAAGTGGTATGATCAAAGTGCTTTGCAAACATCTATTCTTGTAAGTGCATAATATGCTGATGCTAGGCTCGAAGCAGGCTTCCTATTCCTACTGTTTGAAACTGGTTGTCCTATAGGAACTTTTTCTCACAGCATACCTTTCTGGGATTGGTCCTTTATATTTGATGGAGCCAAGTAGTTGCAGCTCTAGCAGGGTCATTTTGCAACTCCCTGGTGCTTGCTGTATCTCCCAGTCCTCCAGCTAGTTAAGTATCTTTCACTCCTGTTTCCACCCTGTTGGTCTTCTCATTCCTGAGAAGGCATAGTCTGTGTGTAATGGAGAGGATAAGTGACTTGACCAAGGTCACAGGGTTCATTGGGACAGGATAAGAACTCAGGAGATTGAGAATCCCAGTCCCACAGCAATATTTAGCTCTTTGGAGGCTGCTGCCCAGTAGCCAGAAACCCTGTCCTGTCTCCACTGCAAGGTGGAACGTGTTCTAACCACATTTGTGGGGAGTTGCCTTTTACACATGGTTGACCAAATCTAACACTAACAGTCAAAACTACAGTAATTCAACCTTGCAATGGGACTGGGACTTTTTTTTTTTTACGGGCACTGACATTTTTTAGGATATTAAACACATGCAGTTTCATTGCTTTGAACTAGCACCTCATTATTATGTGGAAACATTTTCTGACTATATTTCAGGCTTCAATGTTCACTTCTGAATTCTGGTGTGGACTTTAAATAGATTTAAGCACTCCCATGATAGTGCTGTACATCTGTACAAACCCACAGTAACTGAAGAATTTCCAAGATCCTGCCTAAAAAGGTACATGTATAATATACAGGGTTCCCCCCGACCCTCCACCAAAAATCCCACAAACAATTGATGGGGGGGGAGGGGAAGCTCAAATATATTGTTGGCATAAGTTGAAATGAGATCATAGTAAGCCCACTTCTATTTTTAATCAAATTTGATTTGGCTTTAGGTTTTCAGAGTGCTATTTATAAGTGCTTTTGATGTTATGCAAGTAAAGTCATATTTACTTCCTGTTAATTTTCTAAATTAATAAAAATGAAAGATTGAGATGTAACATGCTTTGGGATCATTTGTGGTAAAAGTTGATAAAAGGAAAGATATCTGATTGCGTTTGCCTGCCTAGTATACATGTCTTGAGAAAGATTCATGGAAAAACTGCCTTGCCAAAGAAAGAGAAAATTATTTGCATCCTTTTTTGATTCGTGACATACAAAGGAAGCTAGAAAGTTTTAAAGGAAAAAGGTGTGCAGGGTGCATTTATTTACTTTTTAGCTTAGGAATATAGAGTTCTTCACGGGTGTTGAGGGCTGCTGGAACCTTTCTTAGCTCTTAGTCAAAAGATGTTTAAATCTTCCATAGAACAAGCTTTTTTTCTCAAAGGTCTGTCAGGAATTTGTGTAAAATGTATACTACCAAACCCCTACAAAACAGCAGTAAGCATTTTTAGCTAAATATCCCTTGCTCCTCACTATTACTCAAATATCTTACTCCATTGTAACGCCGCACCCCTAGATAACTCCTCGGTAGTCCATACTCTTAGCAAAAGACGATAAACAAGAGCAAATATTTTTAATCTAAAAAACCTTAGAGGTGACCTGCAGAAACGTTGGAGCGTTTCCTTGCTGCTTTAGAATGTGTAAAGGCCTTTTTATATAAATTTAAAAAAAAAATTTTGTTTTTACTTAAAAAAAAAAAAAAAAAAAAAAGCCTTCTCTACCCTGCGAGAATGCATAGTGACGGAAGAAATAGCGCAAATACACCCGTGTAAGAACTGAGGGTGTGTCTACGCCAGGAAATGATTTCAAAATAAGTAAACAACTCCTTCAATAATAATATTGAAATAGTGTGTCTCCTCTATGGGGGAGTCTTGGAATTAGTCGGAGGCAGCTCCATTATTGTGAACGTGCTACCTCGACTTAGAACCTCAGGAAGCACCGGGGAGTAATTACTTCGAATGACTCGGGGGAGTCGTTATTTTGAAATAGCAGCAGTGGAGTATTCACGCTACTGAAATACTCAAAATTCTCTGTTATTCCCAGAGGAAAGCAGGAGTACAGATTTCAAAACAGGCTTGGGAGTGTGGACGCTTCGCCTGTTATTTTGAAATAAGGGGGGTTATTTAAATAACCCCCTAGCGTAGGCCAGGGCTGAGAGACTGAACCAGAGAGTCTCCTGAGAGAGAGATTTTTGATTTATTTCTGGAAGAGTAGGGACTAGAACCTATATCTGCAGCTTCCCAATCCAGTGCCCAGTTTTAACACCTCTCCACCTGCCCTACCTGATGTATATCCAGCACTTTCTATCTCATAGCCTTCAAGCAAAAGACAGGCAGTATATCATCATCCCTGCTTCTCAGACATCATGTGCCCAAGGTCACCAGGCCAGGCAGAGCTGAAGTTAGAACTCGGGGCAAGTATTCTTTCCATTGGACCGTAGTGCCACCCTCAGGCAGGCCAGCCAGCGGCCATTACTTTTGTTAACATCTCACCCTTTCAATTTAAATGTGAGTGCTCACCGGGACCGGCCCACAACATTTTAGCACCTGAGGCGGGGAGCTCAAATGACGCCCCCTCTCTTGGGCCAAAACTTTGAAAGGTCTCAATTCTGCCTCCTTCCTGTTCTACTCTCCTGGCATGCCACCATCTCTGTGCATCTAGAGCAGAGAGAATACAGATGCACCAGCAGCAGACACAATTTTCTACACTCTGGATCCTAATGGCGCCCTTCCCTTCTCCGCCCTCACCCCCCCATTTGGCACCTGAGGCAGTTGCTTCAGTTCGCCTCATGGTAAGGCCGGCCCTGGTGCTCACTGGAGACCTCCAAGAAATTCTCCGGGGGGGAAACGAAACTTGACATTTCTCATATATGGAAGGTGTGTGTTGGGGGAAGCGAGTTAACCCCCCCAAACCCTTAAACAACATTGCTCAGTCTTCTATATGCCTTAAAGAAAGAAACAAGGGCATAAATCAGTGCCTCCCTATGTTGCAGGTCACTTTAAAATCCAGTTCTCCAAACTTTCCCTTTCCTCCTCCTCCTCCATTTTGCACTCAGTTCTTTTGCTCTTCAATCTTTAGTTCTTTGCAAGACTTTGTTAAGGAGTACTAACGACCCTCTGCAAAGCTGAGGGAACAGGTGGGGCTGTGGCTTGGAGAGGAGATGCAATTCGCGCTGCCACTAGTTTCGCATTGTATGGCACCTGTCGGAACTCGTCCTGGTTCTAGGTGGGCAAGGCTTGTCAGAAGCCACGAACTTACGCTCTTTCAAATTATGGGCAATGTCAGTGATTTTTGGTTGCTGCCTTCTCTTTGGCAAAAGCTTTGGGGCAGATCCTCAGCTACCGTAAATTGCTGGATGACGACAGTTGACACCAGCTAAGAATCTGTTCCTAGTATAAGACAGTCTTAACCTAGAGCAAATTATTTTTTATTATGGGTTTAGAACAAGTAATTTTCAACCTGTGGTTGGCAGACCCCTGGGATTACACATACTAAGATTTCCAAAGAGCTCTGCACCTCCACTTTAAACTTTTTAGGCCTCTGCAAATGAAATAAAGGTTGAAAATCACTGGCTTAGAAAATATGGAAGAAAAGCTTATTACATGAAACTTTGGAACAGTAGCTGTGTGAGAGAGCTACCCTTTTTTTTTCCTTTAAAAATTCCGATGGTTGTTTCCTCTGGTAGTAGCAATGGTGAGAGCAGTAGCGTAGACAGAGTCACAAGTGGTTACAAGGTTTTTAAACACCATGTCATCCTGTCTAACGGCTTGGAGCAAGGTCAGGGATGAGGGTCAATTGCTTAAAATGCTAGCATCTTGTATATGCTAGACCAGTGTTTCTCAACCTTTTTTTTTTTTTTTTATAAAATACCCCTTTAAAAAAATTACAAGTACTCCCAGAACCTACAGTTTTCAGACACACATTTTTTTTCTACCACTGCAACACATTTGTTTAAACAACTTAATCGTAGCCAGGCAGGCGATGGAATTTTTGGGTGTAGGAAGTACAAAAATAATAGCGCTGTAAAACTTAAAAATTCAGTTTTCTCCAAATTTCAGTTGTGTTGACGTACTCCCCCTCCCCCCAGACTTCTCTCGAGTACCTCAAGGGTACTTGTACCACTGGTTGTGAAACACTGTGCTAGACTATGTGAACTTGAACGGTTAGTAGCAAAGATGAGAAATTCTAGGAAAAACGTCTTGGAGTAGGCAAAGATCTGCTTTACCCAGAAAAATCCCAAATCCAGTACTTACAAACTAAGGACCCTATCCTACAAGTTCTCTTCATGGTCAGGCTTAGACTGGGGGAAAAAGGCATTATGTTAGAAAATGCCTTAAAAAGCCCCTTGTAAATAGAACCCAGGGCGTATCTTCCCTATGGGCTGTATCGATGCACAGCTATCGACCCGATTTAAACATGATAAATCAGCTACCGAGTGCTCTCCCTTTGACTCTGGTACTCCACCAAAATGAAAAAAGTAGGTGGAATCGATGGGAGAGCATCAGTGGTCGCCTTAACACGGTGAAGTTACTGCAGTAAGCAGAACTAAGTATGCCAACTTCAGCTACATTATTTACATAGCTGAAGTTGTGTAATTTAGATTGACCGCCTGTGTTAGTAACTGACAAGGCACTAGCAACTAGACAAGGAAAGGTGGTGCTTACAAATGTATTAGTTTGCGTGTCATCATACTCAGGTCCTGTCTCGATATAACCACAACCAACATGTTTTTAAATGTGATTTGTGCTTGTCCGCACTAAAGGCAGAACTTTTACATCATATTTTTTTCAAACCGTCTAATTCATGTTTTGTAACATGATTCTCCCCACCCTACCCCGGTAGTGGAGTAGATGGGAAGTGTGAGGCAGAACAGAGCTCTTAAAAAATAACATCATGCTCATTTCCTAGAATCTTAACATTTTGCTTTTAATCAACATGCAAATCAACTGGTGGTTGGTAATTGTGTTTTGTGTGTGTGACACACACAGGCTTTCTCTTTCTCTCGTAGCTGAGAGACACATTCAGGAAGAAGCAAAGAACTCTGATGGCAGGAATCAAGTGTTTCTAAATATGGACATCCCTTTTTGGACTATAAAGTCTCTTTTGTACCATGCATATTTCCCCTGTTAATCATTTCCTTTTGTTCCTTGCAAACTTTGGTCCTCAAATATAAGAAAAGAAATCATATGTGATCTGTTCATGGACTTTTTCTTTACGTTACGTGGCCAGATCTGCCCCTCCAATGTATGTATATTCAGTTTATACATGCTGCCAGAAAGGCTAAATGCTTCGGTTCCTTACAGCAGTGTTTCTCAACCTTTTTTTTAAAGTATCCCTTTAAAAAAAAAAAAAATGCCCCCTCTAAAAAAAAAAATTGTAAGTACCCCCAGGGCCGACAGTTTCCAAACACAAAATATTTTTCTGCCGTTGCAACACATTTGTTTAAACAACTTAATCGTAGCCGAGTGGTCGATGAAATTTTTGGGTGTAAAAAGTACAAAAATAATAAAAACTATAAAACTTAAAACAAAAATTCAGTTTTCCTCAAATTTCAGTTGTGCTGATGAACCCCCCAGACTTCTCTCGAGTACCCCTAAGGGTACTCGTACCACTGGTTGAGAAACACTGCCTTGCAGCACTGGTTACTTTTTTTACAGCAGTATTTGGCCTGAGACCATTTTGAAATATTGGGGATTTTACAGGCTGTTGAGCGTTTGGGATTGGTCTGCCTTGGGCAGGGGGCTGGACTTGATGACCTCCTGAGATCTCTTCCAGCTTTATGATTCTATGAGCCCTGTGCACTGCTTTTGTGTTAAGCTAATTGGCTTGATAAAGAAGGCACTGAGCCCAACAGCGTACTGCTCCTTCAAGGTGAAATGTGAGCTGGGAGGGTGAACATTTTCAGATGTTCGTGAGCAGTTATGCTAGCTGGATAATCTGAATGCATCAGAAATCAGCTAGAGCTCAGACAAAGTAGAGGATTAAGAGTCTGAGATGGGAGAGCGGACTGGACATCTGGAAGCCTGCTGTTTAGTCAGCTCGTCGGTTGGGTTTTGTTGTTGTTTGTATTCATTATATGGGTTATGCTCACCAAAAATTACAGTACAACTGGGATGGGATTGCTTTCGGTGGCTGTCTTATGTAATGGCGATTAATATGGTTTTTTTTATTACGTACCCTTCTTTCACCCTGTTAGCCAAAGCTCAGTGTATTACAATGAAACCCCAATTAAAATACAATCAAAACGTTAAAAGGCCACCCTATAAATACAGGTTTTTCGACGCAGGTTTTCACAGAGCGCTGCTGACGGCAATCCTTGATTTGAGGCTTCATGGCAAAATGTTACACACCTTCATGCTGGGCGTTATGCAAATAGGAATGGTCATTTTTCATAATTTTAAGCATGCAATTAATTCATGGTCCCTCACCTGTGCTGCTTTTCTGGTCAGATGGACCCTAGATAGTTACTTATGTGCCTCCCTCCAGCATCTTACCTTCATTTGCTGTTTAAAAACACGGTCCCACGGAGCATAATTTAAAAAAATTATGAATGCACTTTATCTTCTTGGTCTACCAACATATCCTATTTAGGCCCCCAGTTCTTTCTAATTTAGGCCTGGAGGCAGCATACCGGCCGGATAGAGCTGTGCTTGCATATTTGCCACTGAGAGATGGATTTGGATTGCTGAATAGACTCTGGAGATGGAGGGCCAAATTCAGACCTGGTGTAAATGAACACAGGCCTGACATGGAAGGAATTGCCCTTGCTTACTCCAGGTATGAATATGGTCCAGTGAGCCCATCTGTGAAATGATGGGAATGGGGGCTGTGCAAGGTGAAAGCCATTTGTGAGATATGTTCTCCTGGGCGACGGTGCGCTGTAACTGGTCACGCTGCAGGACTAGCTTCTTGTCCAGCGTCTTGACTATTGTATCTGCCCATCGCCCTCCCATTTCCTGTGGAGGCAGCAGCTGGTATGTTGCCCGTTTCTGTTGCCCATGACCGTAGAATACACGTTTGTTAGGAATGGCAGTGTTACTCAGCAACGCGAGAGTTAACTGGAGATGCGACTGTTTTGAAAATGGCCATCGCTAGCTAATGAGTCACTGACCCATCTACGGTACCAAACAAGAATGTTGTGGAATGCAGCTACCACATGTCCATCCTCTAACACTGTTATAAAACATAAGGCCACTTTGTAAGCGGGCTCTTACTAATGAACAAATGTTCATGTGTTAAAGTCCTGGGTCATATTTATTCATACCACCAAGAGACAAGTTAGGGCCCAAGCCGCTGCAGCGTGATTAAGATTTTGTTTAAGCTAACAAACATGTTTTAATCACAGTCAAACCTATTACAACTGATTTCCCCATGTAAACTGGGGATCACACTTTCAAGAGTGCCTACCGTGACTTAGCCGCCAAAGTCCTGTGTCTTGAACTTAGCCAGTTAGGAATCTAAGTGCCACTGACTTTCATTGATGCATAAGCTCCTAAGTGCCTATGTCTCTTGAAAATGGGACTTAGGGTGCGTCAATTGTATAGCTTATTTCCAAATTGGAAGTGTCTACACAGGACTGATTTTGAACTAGAGCACTCTTCCTCCGACTTCCCACACTCCTCGTACAATGAGGGCTACAGGAGTCAGAGTACGAAGTCCTCCAGCTTGACAGTATTTTGACGTTATGTCGAAATAACTGCCGGCTGTGTAGACGCGGACTAAGTTCTTTCGAAATAATCTTGCTGGGTAGACATACCCCTAGGCACTGAAAAAAACCCTGTGAGCGGAGTGGGTGGAGAGAAACCAAGCCAGCGAGTCTGAACCTAGGTCCATTGACTCAAGCTCGCGCTGTGAGGCTAAAAATAGCTGTGTAGATGTTCCCGCCTGGGCTCTGAGATTCCCCCCTGTTGCCAGGTTTCAGAGCCTGAGGGAGAACGTACACACAGCTGTTTAAGGACTGTAGCATGAGTCCCAGGTTGTTACCCCAGGCTCTGGGATTCTCTGCCTTTGTTGCTGTGTAGATGTACCTGAGGTGCTTTTGACTGTACCCTAATTCTAGGATAAATACTCCATAGCATGGGGTGGTGACAGTCGTTAAGGTTTTGTTGTGATTTTCTCGGCGAGCAGGCTTGAAGTCCCTTCGTTATACTTTTGCAATCGTTAGTTCTTTATATACCAGTGATGCCTAGATGCCTCAGCTAACAGTAGGGCCCTGTTGCGCTAGGCGCTGTGTGTACACATAATAGACAATTCGGGCCTCGAGTAACGTACAGTTTAAATAGATACAGCGGACAAAGAGTGGGAGAAAGCTAGTACAATTACCGTCATTGTGCAGAGGCAGGACTGCGGCATAACAGCTCTTCAGAGGAGAACTGAGCTTTTGACGTCATTTTCTAGTAAAACATGAAGTGATTTTTGCAGCGGAGTTGAGTGGAGCTGTGGGACGATGGGGAGAGGAAAAGAGGGAGGAGGTGAATAGGGTTTGTAGAGAGTCTGATGGGAAAGAGGCTTGTTGCACGGAGGAGCCAAAGAAGAGACGTCTGTGACTGGGTGGGGCGAGGGGGCTTGGAGTGGAGGTGGGGGGAGTCTGTGTTTCAAGACGCATCGACGGCTCCCCCTGGTTCTGCTGTTTCCGTGTGCAATAGGGAGCCCATGATGCACTCATACTCCAAGCAATGCGGCAGTGGAGGGCTCTAGCGGAGGGGCAGAGGTGTGGATGGGAGTGGGGGTAGGGTCAAAGGAGGTAACCGGAGCATAAGGGGATACTACATATTGTACTTGAGACCCTGCTGTGGTATTCACACAGTGCTGAAGAAGATCTTGGTGCAGCTGGCAAGCTTGGACTAACAGAAGTTGGTCCAATAAAAGTTATTACCTCACCCACCTGGTCACACATTAGGTAGGAAATATGAGAAATTTCCACCCCAAAAGCCTGTGTTAACATTGACTTAAGGTTGCTAGACTGAGTAGCTCCCCACCTCCAGCTATCGGAAGTAAGTCAAAAAAGTCAGCATTTTTGTGAAAGACTTGACAGAAGTTTCCTTTTTTTTAATTAAGAAAGTCTAAGAAAGAAAAATGGATGTTTTGCAGTTATTGCCAGTTTTTAAAAACAGACCAAAAATGGGGTTTTGCTTTTTTTCCCCCTTGGAAAGCCCAGAAAATTTAGAAAGAAACAAAATTTTTTTTGGAGGGGGAGGTTATTTTGCTGCAAAACGAGGTAAGGGATGAACATTGTTGCCTGACTTGATTTCTCTCCCCCCCCATTTATGCTCCGTGCATCAGCTACCCTTCTCAGGCTTCGCTGTCTCCTTTACACCACCCCCATCGCTCCGTTGTCTGCCTGGGTAACGTGGAGCCTGCTCGCGGGCCGTTAACATCAGACACCAGAGCTCAAGTGGGCAGATTTCATTGCCATAATTTCTATGCGCCGTTGCTCACGTGGTTCACCCCCTCACTCCACTTCCTAAAACGTTTTGTCTTGCTGTTGCCCCTTGCAGTCTGATGTTCTGCCTCGCTTGCCTCTTGGTGGGTCAAGGGATGGGCTGTTTAGTCACGAGGTCCGTGGAGTCGAGGCATTTCCCAACCCCTCAGCCTCCAGCCATTTCTCCCAGTGAGCCCCGGGGCTGGATGGGAGTTCTCTGCTCCCCTGTTCTTCCTGCTACTGTGGGAAAGGGGTGGTGGTGATGGTGGTGGGGTTGTTAAGTGACTCTCCTCTTCCCTCCCCCAGCAGCCCCATCTTCAGTGGGCCTATGAGGTGCCCAACAACTCAGTTTCTATTTCCATTGGTGATGGGAGAGTCAGTGGAATGCAGAGCGTTTTGCTCCTCAGGTTTGGATCCGGAGACTGCAGCTTTCTCCTCAACTGCTTGTGGCCCGTCCACGCCAGTTACACGAGACACGCTGTCCACCGCCCGTTCAGATCTTCGCTCCTTCTCCTGCCAAACTTCCCATCACAGCCCCGAGCGCTACGGATTTCCGTGTCTCACGGGGCGACGCCCCCTTGCTGTGAGAACTTCCTGAGATCCCTGCGCGATGTGCCAAGCCGCGACACACTCAATCTGGCTGAGGAGGGTAGTCGATAGAAATCTGCGGGCCAAAAAAAGGCCACTGCGCCGTTGAACCAGGTGGGACACCCAGGAGCGGCCCTAGACTAGCTGCCAGCAACTGGCACCCTAGGCGAACCATGCAATCGGCGCCCCCACCTCCAAACCCCTCCGTGATATTGCGCCACCATTTGGCGTCCCATTTAACTTGGCTCCCGAGGCGACCGCCTAGTCCGCCTATATGAATGGGCCGCCCCCTGAGGTCACCTCCTCAGGAATTGCTAGAGCAGCGTTCTCTTGTAAATCTGGGTGTCAGCGCCCTACCCTCCAATGGTTGTGAGTAGCAGTGCGGGCGACTGTTACCGGCTGGCACTGCGTGCACACAACTCCCAGTTGTGTTTCTGGGAGGTATGGCTGAGTAAAGAAATACTGAGAAATAATGGCACGGCTGAATATGTTTCCTGTCTCTGAATCAGCCTAGTCCATGCAGGGGTATGTAGGTCTGTATGGATGCTGCCCCAAAATCAGCTCCAATACAGAGTGCAATGATTTCTGGTACATAGAGCCGTGTGTGGACTAGGGATGTTAAATATCGGTTACTTGAATATTCGAGTAACCTCATGAATTCTTATTGGCTACTTGACTATTCTATAGTCCCCGGGGGTGGGGCTGGCAGCTCGTGTGCTCCGGCTTCATTCCTGAGGAGCCCCCTGCCTCTCCACGCTGATGCTTCTGGTTCAGAGGCAGCAGTGCAGGGTGACTGGCCCAGTTTAAAAACCATCTCCTCTCGTGGACCGGCTGTCTGTTGCCCTTTGCTGTTGTCTCTGATAAAGAGGCAGCAGCGAAGGGTGGCAGCAGCCTCAGTCCAGCCTGAACTTCTGGACCTGATGCAAGCTGGAACTGAGCCGGGCTGCCTGCCTGCCTAACTCCTAATACACTTTAAATGCAGAGCTGTAGCAGGGGTAAGTCCTGGACTCAGCGTGACCCAGGACTGAGCCAGCTTGCCTGTTCACCAGATTCCTAATACACTTTAAATGCAGAGCCACAGCGGGGGTAAGTCCTGAACCTATCGCAAGCCAGGACTGAGCCAGGCTGCTGGCCAGCCTGCTAAAAAATGTACTGGCAAGCAGTGGGGGAAGGGAAATGTGTGTCGTCTATAGCATTAACCTATAAGCTTTTGCATATCGGTTAATCGATTACACGATTACATCCGTAGTGCGGATACAGAATTTGCATCCATAGCTGCAAAATTGAGCCGCGGATATCCACAGCCATCTCTGTGGTTGCAGATACCCACATGTATAGCAGATATTCATGGACTGGCAGGGCTCTCTACCAATGTGACTTAGACCAGTGATCCTTGGACTGAGGCTCATGAACTGCAAGTAATATTAAAACACTGTGTGATTTCATTATTAATTATTAACCAATCTGGAGGCTTTTACTGTGTTGTTAAGCATTAGTAGCTGATAAAATAATAATACTTAGTCAGTTGTTTTGCTGTGAGAATCATATATGTAATGTGTACAACATACCCAGAGAGTAAATGAAGCAATGAATCCACATGACTGTGTCTTTTTTGGGGAATGTTGATCACTAATTTGGCTCTGAGCCTGTCTGGGTGTCACCGACTGAAGAGAAAGTCAGGCACACACAAACACAAAGCAGCACACACACACCTTTATCACTGTAGCAATATAAGTATCGTTACCAAACTTCAGTCGTTTTGTTTGGGGGTGGCTGAGTTTTATCTTCGGCTTCCTTGATGTAGGTTGTCTTGCTTCTTTGCTTTCCTGGTAGGGTGGTATTCACGTAACTAGGCTAGAAGAGCCACAGGTAATTGGAGTGGAAGCTGCAGTTTCTGGAGACCTAAACTTCAGAGGGTGCTGATCACCCTTTGACTCCACCTGGTTTGTTTTGGGGCGACTTCATTATTAGGGATGTGAAAGGTTAATCCGGTAAGCATCACCCTGATTGGGTGCTGCTTACCGGTTAACCGTTAACCGGTAGGGGCTGGAGCAGCTGCCCGACTGCTGTGGTCAGAGGCCTGCTCCAGTCGTGCTCCAGTCCAGTCGGGCTGGAGCAGCTCCTGCCTGCAGTGGGGTGGGCCACTCCAGCCCCCAGGATCCCCACCCAGGCCCCCTTTAATCGGTTAACTAATCAAATATGAAGTTTAACTGGTTAACTAATCAAATGGGATTTTATATCCCTAATATTTATGCTGTCAGTACATCTTTCTAAGATGCCCTTGTTACCCTGATTTCACCGGAGAGATTCCTGGTTGCTGGTGTTTTACTCGTTAGTTATCATTAGAAATGTTAATGTGGTCATCCTGGATCACAGCAAAGGTCCATCTAGTCCAGTAGCCTGTCTTCAACAATAGCAGTTGCCGTTGTGGTGTTTTATGTTGTCATTTGTTTTCAAAGTGTCCTGCTCATTTTCTCAGGGCAGTTGCCATAATACAGCTGGAGATGTGCAGTTTCCCTTTACGACGTTTTTTTTTTTACATGAAAATATGATCTTCAAGTTATTAAAGTCGGGAGGAGCGTAAGAAATCACACTGGATTCTTAACAAAGTTTCGGCAAATGTGTTTTTTTTTAAAGTTGCATCCTTTTTTCAAAAGTCAATTGTGGTTTTCATGCTTCCTGACACTGCTGCTGTCAGCTGATCAGGTCAAGAAATCAGGAGCTGTTCTGATGTCAGCGTAAGAGAAAATTAAAATCACCTTGTGTTAAAAGGAAAAGAACCGGAGTAAGTCTGAAGTCACCCACACAGAAGGTGATTGCTGCTTTGTTGACAGTCCTTCATTAAGAACATGCACAATCCCAGGTTCCCATTGGCTCATTATCAACTTTTGGAGGCCCTGGAAGCAGCTATAGTTTTTGTTTAAATCTTCTCTTGGCAAGAAGCTTGAGAACTTTTTCTGCTCAGGTGTGAATCTTACCAGCTCTCCCTGCCAGATCCGATTATTGCAACATGTTTGGCTGAGGGGCTGCACTTGAAGGCCATTCAGAATTTCAGCTCATCACCTGCTGTGGCTGAGTGCTTGCCTTCCGGTTGTTCTCAAAGACAGTGCATTACACTGGCGTTCCTTCGCTTGCACTAGAGTGCATTCAAGGTGCTGGTTTTAATCTACTAAGCCCCATATGGTTTGGGGTCTGACTATCCTCTCTTCACACTCCTGCCTGGCAGTTGTGATCAGCTGGGATGCCCGTAGCATCTGTCCCTACCCTTTGGGGCTGGAGACGGGGCATTCTCAGTGGATGCTGACATTTGCTTTCTTATTGGTGCCACGGAATCTGTTCACCACTGGAAGGGGAGTGGGGGTAGCGTTGAGTGTCTATTGTGACTCAAGCATTTTTTAGGGTGATTTGGTGTCAGGCTAGGGTTAATCTAGACATAAGCGTATTGCCTGTACGTGGGCTTGCCTATCACGATGGACACATTTTAAGCACTGGAACGTAAGTCAGTTAATAAATCCCACTTGGGAAATCTTGTGCATAGCGAAGAACCCGGCCTATCTTCCAGCATTACAAAACTGGTACTTCTAACGGCAGACTTGCGCTGCTAAAGGCCAGGACCTTTTTGTCCAGAAATGCAGTGTGAAAGGCATGCGGCAACAATACAATAAGACAGAAACAGTACCGGTTTGCGCCCTTTGCTCTGCTTTGGCTGTTATATTGCTCGTGCCGTGAGTGCATGTACCAAGGCAGGTGTGTCCTGCACCCCAAAGACATCATGTCTGATGACTGCCAGCAAACACTGAGGTGAGCTGTCTCTGCAAGTGAAATATATGAGCTTTTGCAAAGATGACCACAGCCAGTGCTCTAAATGGATCAGGATTTATGTAGGCAAGTGTTGCTCTTAGTTTCCTGAGCTCCCTTGCAAAGTAACACAGTAACTATCCAGCGCCTTCCTGCCTGCCACTCTCTTCCACTTCTCTTCTGGCTTCTCCAAGACACCCGTCCCGGCTACCCTGTGGCAGTAGAAGGCAACCTCTTCCCTTATATTTGTGAGGCACCATGATCTCTGGTAGCTTCCCCCCACCCCATCTCTGGGAAGGCCAGGAGATGGAGCTGACCTCTAGCAAGTCAACAGGAGAAGGGGAACCAGGTAGGTAGCAATGCTGCCCCGGGGAAGGAGTCAGAGATCCCTGGAGAGGGCACGGGGAAGGCAGATCTGGCTCCAGGTTCACAGGTGCGTATGTTGCGCGAGGCTTTTGGGAGACCGGGTCCTTTCTGCCACCACAACGTCTCTAGTTCGTTACCGTCCATTCAGGTGAACTGCCTCAGCCTCTGGAAGACTCCACCAGCTGCTCCGCGTCCCTACTGTAGGCTGGACACCGGCTGAGGTCTTCCCTTCCCCGGTGTGAGATGCGCTCTTGCCAAGCCAGCGCCCGTAAGCCTGCCAAGAGAGAAGGGCCTGCCAAGCACTGGCTCTGAAAGGGGAAGGCTTCGGAAGGCGTCCCACATCTCTCCTGAGCCAATTGCCCCCTGCAGCAGAAGAGCATTCAAAACACACTATGAACCCCTTCAGGATGGACCTGTGCAGAGTCCCCGGCTGCAGGAACGGCGCGCGGCAGAACCGCCGGCCCCCATTTACAATGCACCTTGTGTGACAGGAGAATACTTTCAATAACCAGGGAGCCAGCACAGCTATGGGACATCATGAAATGAGTCCAGATTACTGGACGTAAATAATGTCCAGCAGACTAAATCACGTTTAATATTAGGGCCCTGCTCTTCCTCAGGGCTGAGGTAACATTAAGAAGCACTCAGCAGCACAGAGCCAGCTTTACTACCTCCTGCCCCACAAGCTGCCAGCACAAAAGCCTGATGAAGGAAAAGAGGTGTAGTTGCCAGGGTCTCTACACACTGATGATCCTTGGCTGTGGCTTTGGGCACAAGCTAAAGCAGTGACAGGGAACTGAGGCCAATGACAGGCTCCTCCTTCATCCTAGTGGGCTGCAAGAGTGTTGTAACCAAGATGGTCTCCTGGGATAGGGTAGGTTTGCTCACTGCCCTTGTGCACCTACAATGTGCGTGTGTGTGTGCCTGCCGATTGTGCCATAGCCGTGTGTGTGTGTGTGCCGATTGTGCCAGAGCCGCGTGTGTATATGTGTGCCGATTGTACCAGAGCCGCGTGTGTGTGTGTGCGCCGATCGTGCCAGAGCCGCGTGTGTGTATGTGTGCCGATCGTACCAGAGCCGCCTGTGTATATGTGTGCCGATTGTGCCAGAGCCGCCTGTGTATATGTGTGCCGATTGTGCCAGAGCCGTGTGTGTGTGTGTGCCGATTGTGCCAGAGCCGCGTGTGTGTATGTGTGTGTGCCGATTATACCATAGCCATGCTTTGGCCGGATGCAGAGGAGAGCGCGGCTCTTACAGTCAGTGGTGCAATCAGCACGCACCTCCCTTCGCGTGGCTTTGCATTACGTGTCACTTTAGTAACAGTGGCAGGGAAAAAAACCCACGCGAATGGAAACCAGCGGAATCTGGCAACCCTGTGCATGGGCAACAGGAAACAAAATGTCTCGTGGGCCACACATAGAACCCCGATGCGCTGCAGGTTGGCCACCCCTGAGCCGGAGCATCGCTGGGGCGGCTCCGGGTGACACTGGAAGACCCATCCGGCCTGCGCCAGCCCCATTTGCCCGTCCCCCTGCGTTGTGTCGCATGCTCAAGATGAGGGCTGAGAAGCCTTTCGCCTGCGGAGGATGAAATGCAAGTTTGGAGGTGTCGTCTCTGAGCATCTAATTACTCCAAAGGCCTTATGTGGCTTTCCTTTGTAAACAGGCTGTGCAGAGCTTGCGTGCTCTCCTTATCCTCCACCCCTACAGAAAGGCTAAAGCCTCAGTCAATAATAAGCTTAGAAGACAGTAAATCTTGGTAATGAGAAAAACGGAAGAGAGCATCTGCTCCACACAACAATAGTGTATATGGTCTGGTAAGCACCCACTGGTATTATCTGACCGTTATTATAAGGGGTATATCGGAAAAGCCAAATTTCCCTATGTAATTGGCAGACTCTACACTCCGTTTTGCAGAGTTGCTATCAATTAGAATATACACGCAGCCCTTTGTCAGTAGAGGCTTCGGCCAGGCTCTTACCCAGCTTGAATTTCCATGCGTCTATAACCACTAAACTAACAACTAGCTGCCATCGTTGTGTGAGTGCAAAGTAAAATACAGGCCCAGAAAGAAACGCTGCAATAAATACAGGGCCATACACTTTGCCTTCCTCCTGCTGACGTCTTCCTGCTCTGGTTCCAACACCTTCTTTTACAGCTGCGGTCAAAAATTTCGACGTCAGAGAAGGATAAGGAGATGAACAAGAAATGTGCAGGGAAACTGGGAAAATGTTCGTTTTTGATCTGCACAGAATCTTCAACAGGAGCGGAGCTGACAGATTACAGGTGTACTGGTAGTTTGGATACCTGTTTTGGACAGATGGTAGTTAAACCACTGGTATTCGGAGTGAGTTGGGGGGACGACATTAGAGCACCATCTAACACAACTCCCTTTCATTCTTTGGCACCTCTAGGTGACGGAGTATGCATGTAGGTACAGAGAATAAAGTGGAGGATGGGTTTGCTCTAAAAAGTGCATAAAGCCACATCTGCAAAAAATGGGAGGGTTTCAGGGGAGGGATCTGCATATGGTGTGTAATGCTTTTATGAATTGGGTCTTTAATAATTTACATTACCAGTTTAATACTTTGAATACAAATTATCTTGCCCATATGCTGTGCTGACAAACATAAAAATGGAGTAATCAAAGCTGTAATAGCTCTACAGCAAAAAGACATAAAATGCCACTAGAAGGCTTAGGATAAATTATTACAGGCACACGCTAGCTCTACGGCTCCCTGGTGTCATTGGATGCAGTGCAATTTCTTCCTCAGTCTTTGCATTTGGGTTCAAAGGCTGCTGCAGTACAGTAATATGACAAAAAAAAAAGTCTTTGAGACAGACAGCGTTCTAAAAAATCCCAGACCTGGTTCATAAACACGGCAATTTAAATTCTGCTCTGGCATTCCACGGGCTGCTCAGGAAATATAGCCCTGCTCTTATTTGCAGGGAGTACCTTATTTTTCAGATGGCGTAATTTGCATGTATTATAAATCACAGTGTTCTCTTGCCATCTTCAGGTAGCTGGGCTGTACTGCAGGTCACCGCTGGTTCATTAACTGGCATGGGGGTCAGGGATCTGTTCTGTCACAGTGGAGCATGACACATTAGGCCTACTGGGGTTTGAACTTCTCCCCTGGGGCATGCAGACACGAAATGTTGGGGGGTTCGGTTAGTTGCTGTCAGCCTCCTCCTCTGCCTCCGCTGGAAGAGCACTGAGATGTGCTGCTGTCAGGGTTGCCAGATCGTTTCACAAAAAATACTAAACATGGCGGGAAAAAAAAAAGAGTTATGGCCCCTTTAAATCCCCATGCTTCCCCACCCCACCCCAGATGCAGCAGGGGAAGAATGTCCCAAGTGGCCTTCCGTCCAAGAAAAACAAAAAATACCAGACATCTTACATATCCAGTATTTTCTGTTTTCTTTTACCAGACAGAAGCCGCAAATACCAGACACCTGGCAATCCTAGCTGCTGTAGCCAGTAGGGGATATGTCTACACTACCCTCCTAGTTCGAACTAGGAGGGTAATGTAGGCATACTGCACTTGCAAATGAAGCCATTCCACGAGGAGTAACGGTAGTTCGAACTAGGAAGCCTAGTTCGAACTACCTAGTTCGAGCCCCGTGTAGCCGCGCGGCACGGGGTTCGAACCAGCGGGGTTTTAAAAATGGCGGCTCCCCGCTTATGCAAATGAAGCCCGGGAAATTCAAATCCCGGGCTTCATTTGCAAGTGCGGTATGCCTACATTACCCTCCTAGTTCCAACTAGCGGGGTAGTGTAGACATACCCTAGTTGAGGGTCAATTGGTTTTTCCTTTTAAGGAGTTTACATTGAGGCTCTTAAAAAATGCATTAAAATGAATTGGGACCCTGGGCCTGCCCAGGCTGGATTCCCATCTGTAGCTGAGCGTGTGATTTCAAATGGGTGCAGCAGTTCTTGGGGAGTTCCCGTCTCCTCACTGCAGCTCGGGAGGGGGTGAGGAGGAGGGTCCCTGCCCCTCCCCTGCAGAATAGGCAGAGGTTTTAATCCCCTCCCCCAGCTAGTGGCTCTTTGGACACCCATGGAGGCCCCATGTGTCTCTAGGCTTTTCTCCCCGCAGGGCAGTGCCCCGTGGTTAAAGTTGACTTCAACAGGAGGGCAGCTCTCCCTGTTCCAGCTAGGAAGGGCGGGGCGCAGGGGGGAGCTAAGGGCAAGCGCCAAGCCACAAAGAGCAGGAGGAACTCTGCTAGAAGAGGAGGCAGAGCGGTATGTCCCACCGTTTTGCTCGACTTCAGACCCTACATGCCATGCAGCCGTTGTCTGCCTCCCATCTCTGCTGTGCACAGCCTAGGGCATGAGCGGGGCGAGAAAAGCTAGCTGGGGAAGGCAAGTCCAAGCCCCGCCCCTTCTGCCCAAGCCCCGCCCCTTCCGCCCAAGCCCCGCCCCTTCCGCCCAAGCCCCGCCCCTTCCGCCCAAGCCACGCCCTTCTGCCCAAGACCACACCCCTTCGGCAACCTCCCCATGGAGCCAAGCCCCTCCCAACTCCAGCCCTGAAGCTCAATCCTTCCTGATCAGCTGGAGGCCCAGGGCTGCCACACAGGGCGGCCAGGGAGCATAGGCAGTTTGGGGAAGGAAATTGCCTCCCTTTGCCTACATTACCCACCGCCCATGGCCGAGGGGATCCAGGGGCAGTTCCTGCTGCTGGGAGTCTGGAGGGCCACCGCTGCAGAAAGTGGCTGCTTGCTGCCTCCATCCGATCCTGTCTCCATGCCCTCACCCCGTTCACCACAGAGCCCAGGCCCGGCAGAGCTACCCCTGAAGGGCTTCAGCAGGGAACCACGTTGTGAAGCTCAGTGCTCCTCTGGTGGGGCCCGACAGCCTGGTCATCCTGGGAAAGAGAGGGGGGTACAGCCTCTATGTCTAGCAGGAAGGGACGGTGGGGTCCCTCCCATCGCCAGGGGCTGTCTCATTCACTTCTCCCTGGGCCTTCGTAGGGTCTTGAGCACTGGTATACTTGAGCCTTTTCCCCGCTAGGGGCCCATAATCATAGTCTCCTGGGAGTCTCATTGACTTCGGTCTTGTTCCTGCTGTTGGGGTGAGTGGGTGGGTGAGGGAGTGATAGACGGGAGGGATTTCATGGTGTGTCCAATGCCTGTTGGGCCTTAAACTCGTGACTCTACTGGGCTGCAGCAGTGGACTCTGGACAGAGTGTGGATAGCCTGCTTTCAGTTGTGTAGCCATTGCTCACTTGGAAGACAATTGGCTAGGGTTGCCAGGTGTCCGGTTTTGAACCGGACTGTCCAGTAGTTGAGCTTTCTGTTCGGGAAACAAATTGAGAAAATAGAAATGTCCGGTATTTTCTAAATAAGATGTGATGTAGATTGTGATGTCATGTCAAGTATGTCCGGTATTTTTGAAATAAGATGTAATGTAGATTGTAATATAATGTCAAGTGTGTCCGGTATTTTTGTTGAAACCATCTGGCAACTCTACAATTGGCACTGCCCCAAAAGGAAGAGTCTGTGGAGAAAAGAGATACAAGCTGACCTTGGCAGGAAAAAAGCAGATGAAGGAGATGCTATTATTTGTTGGGTAAACAAATAAACACAAGGGCTGTGTCTACACTGGGCCACTTATTCCGGAAAATCAGCCGCTTTTCCGGAATAAGCTGCGAGCTGTCTACACTGGCCCTTGAATTTCCAGAAAAGCAACGATGCTCTACTGTACAAAATCAGCCGCTATTCTGGAAAAACTATTCTGCTCCCGCTCGGGCATAAGTCCTTATTCCGGAACACTGTTCCGGAAAAGGGCCAGTGTAGACAGCCCAGTAGTCTTTTCTGGAAAAAAGCCCCGATCGCGAAAATGACGCTCGGGGCTCTTTTCCGGAAAAGTGTGTCTACATTGGCCACGGACGCTTTTCCGGAAAAAGGGCTTTTCCGGAAAAGCAGCCTGCCAATGTAGACGCTCCTTTTCCGGGAAAACTTAAAACGGAATAATATTCCGTTTTAAGCAGTTCCGGAAATTCATGCCAGTGTAGACACAGCCAAGGGGTGTGCATCATCGGAGGGAGCCGTGCGTTTCTTAAGAACCAAATGATTCATGGTTGCCATCGTGTGTCCTTCCCCAGCTTAATCCTCCATCGAGGGAGCCGGTGACGTCTTCCATTAGCACTCGTTGCAGTTCTCAGCCTTCAGGGTTACTCCGATCCTGTGCTGTTGATATGACTGGCTCCAAATGCAGCCTCTCCCTGACCAAATCCTTAAGGAATGGCTAGAATTGCTGCTGTTGTCTCTGGAATGAGGCCGACACAAGAACTTCTTTGCCAAAGGCTGGAACGGTGTGTAAACTTGCGCACCATTTTGTTTACACAGCTGAGCCTCACAAGCTAGGTACTCCTGTGGGCCCATCCCAGTGGTACCGCTATACCTCAGGAAGAGCGGTGCCTGTATCCGCACTACAGGCAGAGCATCAGTAGACCCATTTTACAGACGAGGAGCCTGAAGCAGAGAGAGACACTTGTCCAAGGCCACACGCAGTCTGTGGCAGATGGAGGAAACGAACTCCTAGTCACCTGAGTCCCTGCCCAGTGTCTTATCTACAGACCAGAGCTACAGAAGGCAACGATAATGATCTCCTTGGTAAATCGCTTTGAGACCTCTGGAAGGAAAACTCTGTGTCGGAGCTAAGTATTCCTTGGGCTGGAGAGCACTGCTCAGTGCAGGTAAGGGTGGTGGAATCAGGCTCTCAAGGAAACGCTTTGGGGAGCAAACCATTCCTGATGCTTCAGTATTATGTGCCACCTACACCCAGGAATACCACAGCCATTCTTCACACAATGGACAGTTAATCTCTGGAACTCCTTGCCAGGGGATGTTGTGAAGGCCAGGACTTTAGTGGGGTTCAAAAAAGAGCTAGAAAATTCATGGCGCTTAGGTCCATCAATGGCTATTAGCCAGGATGGGCAGGAATGGTGTCCCTTGCCTCTCTTTGTCAGTGCTGGGCATGGATGACAGGGGATGGATCATTTGATGATTACCTGTTCTGTTCATTTCCTTTAGAGCATTGCTCTCTGTTGGCAGACAGGGTACTGGTCTAGGTGGACATTTAGTCTGACCCAATATGTCCGTTCTCATGTTCTGTGAAGAACCAAACGAGTATCTCCTGTCTATTTATGCATCAGTATTATGTGCCATCTACACCCATGAATACCCCAGCCATTCTTCACACAACGGACAGTTAATCTCTGGAACTCCTTGCCAGAGGATATTGTGAAGGCCAGGACTTTAGCTGGGTTCAAAAAATTTGTTTCCTGCCATGATCGAGGGGGGTACCTCATAAGACAGCCTATTACTAGAACCCTGTGGGCTGCACATCGAAATAATCTTGATGTGAAAAAGCATGGTGAAGGATAGAGACCTCATCCAAAAAGTTAGATAATAGCTCAGCAAGGAGTTTCTAGCCCCTGTTAATTAATGCCATGGAAAAATGGCTACCACAGCCATTTGTATATTGTCTTTGCTTTGGAATAAGTGACATGTAGGCTCTTCCAAAAGTTGAGAGCCGTGGTTTAGCTCTAGAAAGCTTTCAGGAGTAATGAAGATGAGGACTCCTCACATGGTCAAACACGCATCGGGATCCATCCATCAGTCGTCGAAGCTGTGGCCATTTGAAGATATTTTTTCATCGCTGGCCTTTCTAGAAAATGGGGCACTAACGGATCACATTGCCCCATAAATAAATTGGATAGCTCAAGATCACACGGAAAAAACATCCTCATCATTCAGAGAGGGATTTTCAGCATAAAAGGTTTTATAGGACTCCTAAAATATACCATTTATCTCTCTGTGAGAGGTAAATATTTTCCCCTCTGAATCTCTAAGCAATGCAATTTTGTTTGAAGTCTCCATTTGTTTAAGGCCGTAGAAGGCAATAACTCACCTGGTTTCTCCCGTGATTCTCCAAACTATTGTGTAAGTCAAAATAGAGCAAACTCAGCTTGTGCTCTGTGCAGTCTGTCAATTTCATATCTCAACTGAGTCATAACTCGGAGCTTTCGTGTGGAGTTTACACTTGGGATAGCTGCCTAATCTCTATCCAGTTATTTAGACCATTGGTAAAAGGCCCATTTTTCCTTTTGAACTCAGAAATACACCACGACCCCAAACAGTCACCTCCACTATGGCCCAGGAAGGGGAATATTACTTAACTTAGCTCCAGCTTTGCACAGTAATTTACCTGCCATAAGAGATGCTCAAAAGCGCTATCTCCCTGGCACTGTAACCTTGCTCATCCAACCACTAGCCCAGGAAGACCCACTGCTGGTCAGAGATCATAAATGAACAAAGGGAAGGCTGGAGTAATAAGTGTCATCCATTTGCAAAAAATAAATGAAAAATAAAATCTAATGTCATATGAGTGGTCAGTGCAGGCCCCCAGCCCCACCTACAGCCCCCTCTGCTGAGGCCCCACCCCCTCCATGGGGAAGGGAAGAGAGGAGAGGAGGCGAGTGTGCATGTACCAGTCTCCCCAGCCCCTGGAGCACCGGGGAGGGGAGAGGGCGCGTGGGGGCACAGCTCCAGCTTCCCTGGGTCCACCGAGCATGGGGAGGGTGGGCACGGGGGGCAGCAACACTTCACCCCCACAACGCCTACAGCAGGCATTCTGGGATGGAGTGCGGGCGGGGCCATGCCTGGCGGTTTGGGAAGGCAAAGCCTCCCCTTGCCTAGCATACCGGATGCCCTTGTCTAAAGTCAAGGGTGTCGTGTGAATGGTGGAATAAAAGGGAAAAAATTCCCTCTCTAGCTTTATGAAATGCCCGCTGATGCCATGGACCAACTGTGTAGACACATCTCAGCTCTCTTGAGGACTCAAGAACAGGCTAGGAATGTGCCGTCCTGCGGTGGCGCTGAAAACAAATTGGTCCCACGAGGTCGGGGACGGCGCTCAGAGTTGTCGTAGTCTGTCTTGAAACCACAAACACCCCCGCCTGGGGTCTGTCACTCCATGGAGCACCCCCCTTAGCCCAGCGGCTTTCAATTTTTTTTCTTATGACCCAGTGAAAGAAAACAGTTGATGCCGCGACCCAACATCATTGGACTGTGGGCTCCGGGGTGGGGCTAAGGAGGAGCTTTGGTGTGCGGGAGGGGGCAGCTTTGGGGGAGGTCAGGGCTGGGGCAGGAGGCGCTGACTTTGAGCGGCTCTCGGGCAGTGGTGCAGCGGGGGGGCTAAGGCAGCTTTCTGCCTCTCCTGGCACCGCAGACCAGGCTGCGCCCCAGAAGCAGCCGGCAGCAGGTTCCCACCCAATGGGAGTGCGGAGCTAATGCTTGCGGCAAAGGCAGTGCACAGAGCCCCATAGGAGCCGGGCCTGCTGGTGCCAGGACAGGCAGGGAGCTGCCTTAGAACCCCTGCTGGTCACCGGATCCCCCTGCAGCCACGAGACACAGCGCCCGACATCCCACCACCCAGTCCTGTGCTGTGACCCATCATTTGAAAGCCCCGGCCTTAGCCTGTGTCTCCAAGGCAGAGGTAATAGCAGGCATATGCCGTAGCGAATGGCAGGGCTGCAAGGAACACAGCGTCTTAAGAACGGAGAGAGACTTGGTCTTTCAAATGTTCCTTTCTGGAGCTGTGTGTTCCCCTGCGCTATGGATTCTATTCACTTCAGAACTTTTTCTGCCGGGATTTCCTCTGTCTTTGTGACGCCACCCGCTGTTGCAGTGGAAACATGGAACGCTGAACTCCGACTAGTCCATTACAGGGAAAGGGGCTGGTTTCAGATGCCTTGTTTGAATGCGTGTTCATTGATCCTTGCTTTGAGCCCGCTCGTCTGCTCCGCTCCTCCTCCGCAGCCAGAAAGGGCTCTTTGTTTCCCGCTGCCTTTGCATTCTTGGGGCTTTGCTCTCTGGCGTATGAGCCGGCGGGTGTTAATCGCCGCATCGCTTTCTCGAGCATGGCCAAGGCCTTGTCCTGCTGATTAAAGTGCTGGGTCCGAGGCCTCTCTAAACTCTGTATTCTTTGGAACACTCGTGCTTTCAGATACAACAGCTCCCCGTCCAATCTAAGAGCAATGTTACTTCCCTCTAATATGGCACTTCTGCTCCGCGGATCTCAGAGCGTTTCACACCCGTAGTCGGTCGGAGCGACGGCACTCTATGCAGTAGGTCGCTCTGATGGGGTTAGTCTACCCTGCACTGACTAAAGAAGGGTTAAAGCCAGCCCTGGGAGAGGGCTGGGGCGTGAAGTAAGCAGCTGAGGCAGATACAGCCAATTAGGGTCCAGCTGGGGCTGTATAAATAAGGGCTCCTAGCCGGGCAGAGACTCACCCATGAATACTCCAGCCATTCTTCACACAATGGACAGTTAACCTCTGGAACTCCTTGCCAGAGGATATTGTGAAGGCCAGGACTTTTAGCCGGGTTCAAAAATTGGTCCCAAAACACTTTCCTGCCAGCCGGGGAGCAGGAGGACCTGGCTGACAGGGAAGCTAGAGGCTTCCTGAGACTGAGGATGGCCAGGGAAAGCCAGGCAGAGCTGGGGAAGCTCTGGCCAGGCAAGCTCCCAGGCTGCAGGAGCCTGAAGCAAGGCTTGAGGGTACCAGGGCTGCAGGGAGGCAGCAGGGCCGCATCCCCTCGCCTATGATGAGTGGCCGTTCCAACCTGCAGTTTGCCCCTGAGGTAAGGGGCTGGATGACGACTGGCCCTGAGGCAGTCACTGAGGCAAGGTGGGGATAGGTGGATGGCAGCGGTGGGGAGAGTTCTCTGAGGGGAGGACCCCAGATGGTGGAGGCACTGTGGCAGGGCAGTACTCAGAGGGCAGGACCCCGTGGTCTGGGAGGGACGTGGGTGATAACACAAAATGGTGGAGGAAAAAAGGTAACAGCAGGCAAAACGCTGGCCGAAGGGTTGCTCCAGGGCTGAAATGAGCTAATTCCCGAGTGGCCAGCAGGAGGCGCCACGGCTGTGAGTCCCACCCACCCCCTGTCACGGTCACACACTACAAAAAGGATGGGCAATATGCGGCCCACGGGCTGAATATGTTTTGCCAGGGCTGGCGAGCCACCGGTGCTTTTACCTGTGTGTCCGCAAGGGCGGCCACTCACGGGGCCCGCTGGCTGCGGTTCACCATTACTGGCTAATGGGAGCTACAGGAAGTGAGGTCCCTGCCCGTGGCATTTCCCAGTGGCCAGGAGTGGTGCTCCGTGGCCTGCAGGAACTGCGCGCAGCGCCCCTGTGGAAATGCAGATAAACAAAGTGCTGGCGCCCTGCCAGCTCTGGAGAAACATGTTCCGCCCACCTCTGCTCTACGGCTATTGGAGGAAGGATGGGTGGGTGGGTAAACCACTGGACTTGCGGCTCTGGGGATGTAGCTTCAGGTCCTAGCTCTGCGGCAGAGGTCCTATGTGACCTTGGGGAAACGCTGTTCCCTTCATGCCTCAGTTCCTCACCTGTAAAATGGGGATAATCACGCACGCTTCCTCTCACGTTCAGTCTGGTTGGAGGGAAGACTCTTGGGGCAGGGCCTCACTGCAACACAGGCACCAAAAGCCTCCAGAAAATGAAAATAAAATGCCAGGCTTGCTTTCCACCCCACCTCCTGGCTGCACTCCAGTGTCAACGCCGTGGACTTTGGTGGAGTCTCCCATGATTTCCGCCTGTCAAAGGTGAGATGACAGTCAGGCCTGGCTCTTCTGTCTGTGGCTGTTGCTCACTGTCTGTTGATGGGCTGTAGGATTGTTAACCCGGCCTCACTTCACCCGGCCGTGGGCTTCACTTCTCATTCACCACAGGTATTTCCCGGCATTGAACTCGACTGTCCAGAACCTTACTCCTCTCAGTGACGTGCCAATGTCAACGAAACATGCCCAGGCCGTTTCTTCTTCTGTCCCTGTTTTTTTAAAAAGGAAATTGAATCCAAGGCCTACAACAATGGTGATGTGATCCAGATTCGTAGTTTTTTCTATTTCAGTACTTCCTGGAGGCACCATTCAGAGGTTCCCCGTGCTAAGCAGAGCGCATACACATACCAACGAGACCGCCCCTGCCCCAAAGAGCTTACAGTCCGCTAGTTAATATTTGTTAAAAAACGAGGGAACACAAAGTTAAGGTTCTTGTAGTGACCTTTGCTTGCCCACATCCTGCACAGATTGCTAGCACTTCTGTAAAATGTGTACCTCGATATGGTCAGCAACTCTTCCACTCTCTTACTGTAGAACAGTGGTTCTCAACTCGTTTCAGTCCACGGACCACCAGGCCAATGAAACATTTTTTGTGGACCACCTCCTCTTTGAGACATGCTAACAAAGAGCAGACAACGAACATTTTGGTTTGAAATGTATTTCTTACTAACAGATTTCTGGTGCCTGTCCACGCCGTGTGACTTTGGACAATGTTCCTGTAGACCACTGAAAAAGTCACTGAAAAAGACCACTGAAAAGTTGAGATCCACAGCTGTAGAATTTACATTTAACTTTCAGCTATCTCTGTATGGATTAATGAATGGCTTCATAATTAAGACTTGAACCTTGCTTCCTATGGTAAGCCTGATTTTTAACTTCCTGGCTATTCTCCTCCTTCAGAACGATCCCCCTGAAATGTCACATGTCACGTCTCATTCCAGAGTAGAGTTTGTCTGAGAAACCTGGTAATAATCAGAAAAGGATGTTTAACTGCATGGTGGTTTTAAAACGTACCTGTTCACTTTTAAACATTTCCTTCAATTTACTTGACACAGCAACTGGCCTACACGCTCCACTTTTTGTTTTCTTCAGTTGGTTTTAGGAAAAGCTTTTAGGGCAGGGTGGGGCCTCCGCAGGCTGGATCCAACCCATCAAGCTGGTGGATCCAGCTCATGGCCACCCTGCTGCTCTCCCACCTCCAGGCCACTCAAGACCTGGGGACAGGAGAGTGTGTGAAGTCTCCTCCCCTTGCCAAGGCATGTGGCGGCTAGAGACTTCATGCACTCTCCCCGCCCCCAGATCCTGATTGGCCCGGGGGCCGGGAGAGTGTGCAAAGTCTCCTCCCCCTACCAGGGGCGGGTGGCATCTGAGGGAAATGTTGGCTGTTTTAAAACAGCTGGGCTGTGTCTAGACTGGCCAGTTTTTCCGGAAAATCAGCCACTTTTCCGGAAAACTTGCCAGCTGTCTACACTGGCCGCTTGAATTTCTGCAAAAGCATTGACAATCTCATGTAAGATTGTCAGTGTTCTTGTGGAAATACTATGCTGCTCCCGTTCGGGCAAAAGTCCTTTTGCGCAAAACTTTTGCACAAAAGGGCCAGTGTAGACAGCTCAGATTTGTGTTCCACAAAAAAGCCCCGATCGCAAAAATGGCGATCGGGGCTTTTTTGCGGAAAAGCATCCGTGCCAATCTAGACGCTCTGTTCCGAAAATGCTTTTAACGAAAAACTTTTCTGTTAAAAGCATTTCTGGAAAATCGTGCCAGTCTAGACGTAGCCTTGGTGTTTCTCTCTAGCTGCCACATGCCTCTGGCGGGGGGGGGGGAAGGGGGGAAGAGGCAAAAGACTTTGTGTGCTCTCCCTGCCTCCAGGCCCTGATTGGCCTGGGGGCAGGGGGAGTGTGCGAGATCTCCTGTTGTGGTGCCTAAAGGGATCCGCCAGCTGTTCTAAACCAGCTGGCGATTCTCTCTGGGGCGGAGGGACTTCATGCGCTCCCCCCCAAGGCAAATCAGGGTCTGTGGGGGGAGCACAAGAAGTCTCCTGTCCCCACCCCTTCCGCCGTAGGCCCCCCCCAAGTGGCCATGGGCTACTTCAGAAATTTATGAAGTGCCCCACTTTTAAAAATTATTGCCCACCCTTGTTTTAGGGAGAGTATCTCCTGCCTACCTAGCACTGGTGTGGACCGTGCTTAGGTCAATATAACTTGTGTCCTTCAGCAGAGTGGCTTTTTCACACCCCTGAAAGATGCAAGTTATCGCAATGTAAAGTGTAAAGTGAGAACTCTTCAGCTACTCTGATTGTCCTGGCCTTCTTAAAGTTGGAGCAATGGTGTAAAAATGCTAAACGTTTGAATAATTCACCTGCTCATCTTTCCAATAACAAAATAATCAACGAGAGAAAAGGACGATCTTGTAATGGTTCCTGAGATCCCTTCCTTGGTTCTGGTAAAGTAAAAATTAACCTTTCGTGAGACATAAGATTGTATTGTCCTCAGAAGATTTGGAAAAGCGGACATTGACTTTCTGTCTCATTTGGCTAATGAGCTGAGATACCAGAATTGCTGCATGTGAAACACCAATTCTGGGTGTCTGCTTCCTATAACAAATTTCCTCTTCTGTCCAGGCTCTTCTAGATGTTGCTAAATAGAGGAGAAAAACCTTCCCATGGGGATTCTGATGAATCTGCTTGAGCCACTGATTCAGTTTCTGCGAGACAGAAATTCTGGAGACAGAAAATTATCCTTGATAAAACCTGATACAGATAATTATTAGTAGAGGTTGAACTTCTCTAGTCCGGCACTCTCTGGTCTGGCAACATCCAGAGAAATCTGGGTTGGGCACAGAGGGGATCCCAACAAAATGTAAACTGAAATAGAGACTTCTGCACTCAAGAGCTTCTTTCATTTGCCTCGTCGCAGGGTTTTGCTTTTCTGGTCCAGTGATGACCTGTTAGCAACTTACACAGGATCCCACTGGGAAAGTCATTAAGTGCCTCAGGTTCCTCTTGTGTTTTGGACAGCTCCCAGTGCAGACGGAAGCCTGACAGGCAGCTTCGTAACACTAATGTTAAATACTCGTATCATTATAGGTAGAACCTTTCCAGTCTGATACTCTTGGGACCTGACCGGTGCCAAACCAGAGAATTTGCCGCACCATGGGAGGTCAATATTCTGCAGCAGCATTACCGACACTTCCACTGCAGACTGGGCTCTTAGAAGACATTGAGGGACAAATTAGAGCTAAAGAACTGCACAGAACATTGAGAGCCAGGACTGGTGGGAAACTTTATGGGACCGTGGGAAAATTGGCCACACCCATGCTAAGTGAACATTTAGCTAACTAAACTCACGCCGGACCATGGATGTTGCCAGACCAGAGAGTGCTGGACTAGAGAAATTCAACCTGAACTAAGAATTATTTGTATCCTCTATCTAGATTTTTTTAGTAGGTCACCCATCACTATGTCTGAGAACCTCCATGGAAAACTACATTTTCTTTTCCAGCCCTCACATCAGGAACAAGATTAAAGTGACAGTCGAGCGTGTGTGTGTTGGGAAGACGGTATGTTTGAGAGATTCATCTCATGCTACGCGGAAGAGGTGGGGCTTGCATTTAGCCTCTGGATCAGGAGGTTATTTTGAGCAGATGCCTCATTTTAAGCATGTTGGGGAACATTTTCAAAAGCCCCTGCGTCATAAAGAAGCCTACGTCCCCTTGATTTTCAGGGAGCTTTTGAGACTGGGACTTATGCTCCCAAATCACATAAGCATTTTGGAAAATATTATCAGTTGACCCTCCCATGGCCAAAGCTGGGCGTATGCTCACTGACCTAGCTGAATGAGGGCGTTGCTGATGAATGCACTGAAGTCACTTTTATTTCACCTGACCAGAGATGTGCTCTGCTGCCTATGGAAAGTCCTGTCTCCTATGAGATCTTCCCCTTGCTTTGGACAGCTTGATCTTTCCAGCCGAGTGAAGCTGTCGTCACGACAAAAAGAGAGTCTGGGCCCAATATAAATGCAGGGGAGTCTGTGCAGTGACCTTGATTTGGACTTCGCTTCTCAGAGCCGGCATAGGGAGCACCACATTGGGGCGAGGCGTTCTTGGCCAGCAAGCAGACTAAGGATGTGAGCACCTAGTTGACTAGTGACTCGACTAGCCGCTCTCTGCCCTGCTGTCTCTATCAGAGAGAGGCAGCAAGGAGGGGAGCAGGAGCCGGTGCTAGGGGAAGCCGGCTTCAAAGCCAGCACCATCTCCATGGGGGAGCAGGGGAGGCAGAGGCGCAGCGGGGGACCAGGCGCGAGCTGATTCCCGGCTCGTGCCCAGTCCCCCCCACTTCGCTTCAGCCTTTTAACTGTACAGGCAGTCCCTGGGTTACATGGATCCAACTTACATCGGATCCCTACTTACAAACGGGGTGAGGCAACCCCTCACTAGCTGCTTCCCCCCAGCAGACCAGGGAGACGCGCCGCGGTCCCACTGCCCGCGTCCTCTGCGATGAGAAAAGCCGCTCCGCGTCTCCCTGGTCCACTGGGCCCCCGCCCCCAGCAGACCAGGGAGACGCGGAGCGGCTTTTCTCAGCAGACACCTCAGCTTGAAAATAAAGGACTGAGGGAAGTGAGGTGTGGGAGAATAAAACTAAGCTCTGGAGAAATGTTTGGCTAGAGTTTCCCCTACAATATGTACCAGTTCCGACTTACATACATTTTCAACTTAAGAACAAACCTACAGTCCCTATCTTGTACGTAACCCGGGGACTGCCTGTATTAAGAGCCTGGCAGGGCCAGGAGCTAACCCTGCTGCGGCTCTGCAGTGTCTTCCCCTTATCAACTCATCGACTCGTTGATTCCATCCAGTAGTCGATTAGCTGATTAAACACCGTTTAGCCTCCCTAGAGCAGACCCCTCTAAGCGTACGTTGCTTCCAAAGGAAAGTGCTGTTAGCATTACAACAGGGGGGTGAGTATTTCCTGGGCTTCTGCCTGTTAACAATATCACACAGCCTTTCAGTCCTATTGTTCAGAGGAGAAGGAGGGAAAGAACCCCAGCATACGAGCAAACTTGTGGCAGCCTCTTTGTAACCATTCCACACCAAGCTTTGCAATGTTGCTACAGAACCGCAGGAGGGACTCCACGTTGCCCGGCGTTTTAGAAGCACTGTGCTATTCATGCTCCTCCTCACCCTTGTCCCCATTTATCTCTCTTGACCTCCCCGTTTCCATCACCGTTTTTAAGTACGTCTGCCACTAGGAACATAATCGCTTCTCCCGCACACTGATTACTCTGCCACAAAGCCATTTGTTCAGGGCGGTAAAGCTCTCCCAGTGTAATTGACAGGCAAAAGCAATAAATTCTATACAGCGAAACATCTCCAGTAGTCACTGGCCCCTCACGTGCTATTTCAATAATAAGAACAAAATCAAAGGTAATCTAGCTAGTGGCACTCCATTAATGCAAGTGCAGTGGTGTTGCTTGGCCGGGGCTACGTAATTAAGAGATCAATGTTCTGAATAGACGAGTGTAATCCCTCTGTCCTTTCAGCATTGTCTGAGCCAAGGGGGGGCTCGCAACAAGATGTTTGCTGTCAAGTGCTTTCAAAGTTTGCAATAAAGAGTCATACATCAGCCCCGGAGCTGCTGAGCTGTCAGAAAATGTGCTAGTGAGTTAAAACCCACCTAAGGCTCTGCCACTATTGGATGTCCTGAATGCATAGTACAATAAGCAAAGGCTTATTGTCATCGGGGTGGTTGCTTGTGGCCTGCGGAAAGTTTTGTGTTGAGCAGGGTTGCCCGCAGGCCAAAAAGTTTGAGAACCGTTGTTCTAGAGGCAAGGGGTTTTTTTTTTTTGGTTGTTTTGTGTTTGTTCTGTGAGGGAAGGAAGAGAGGGGACAGGAGAAGAAAGGAGAAATCATAGAACACGAGAACTGAAAGGGACCTTGAGAGGACATCAAGTCCAGTCCCCTGCCCTCACAGCAGGACCAAGAACCATCTAGATCGGGGTGGGCAATAATTTTTGCCTGAGGGCCACTTCAAAAATTTTCAAAGTAGCCCTGGGCCACCCCAGAAGAGGCGGGGCCTAACCAGGAAGGGGCAGGGCCTAAACAGGAAGGGGGTGGGGCTACTCCACCCCAGACCATGATTTGTCTGGGGGTGGGGAAGCCTCTTTTCCCCCCTTTCCACTAGGCAGCCATGCCCTGGAAGAGGCTTGGCACGCTCCCCCACCCCCAGGCTACTCAGGGCCTGAGGGCAAAGGAGCGCGGGAAGCCTCCTCCCACCCTACGAGGAGCACGTGGCACTGTGAAGTGCTGCAGGCTCCTCGCAGGGTGGGGGCAGGGCAAAGGAAGCTTCATGCAGCTCCCCCACCCCAAGACCCTAATTGGCCTGGGGGCGGGGGAGCACGCGAAGCCTCCTCCGCTCTCCCCCCTTCCCTGGGAGCAGAGGTTCTCACACTGTGCTCCGTGGACCACCAGTGATGCACGAGCTCCAGTCAGGTGGCCCGTGGATCGTTCCCCCTGTGGGACATGCCTGGACCACCGCCCAGGCGAGAATGAAGGGCTGTCCATCAGTGACTCGCAGGGTATGTCTACACTACCACCCTAGTTCGAACTAGGGTGGTTAATGTAGGCAACCGGAGTTGCAAATGAAGCCCGGGATTTGAATTTCCCGGGCTTCATTTGCATGTTGCCGGGCGCCACCATTTTTAAATGTCCACTAGTTCGGACTCCGTGCCCGCGGCTACACGCGGCACGAACTAGGTAGTTCGGATTAGGCTTCCTATTCTGAACTACCTGTACTTCTCGTTCGAACTAGGGTGGTAGTGTAGACATACCCGCAGGGATGGTTCCATTAATCAGGTGTGTGGACACTGGAGAAGATGCACGTGAAACGGGAGGCAGTGGGTGAGATGGGCGAAATAGGAGGTGAGAGGGGGAGGTGTGTGGAAGTTGGAACATGCAGGGTGGCCAGAGAAAGAGGTGGCTTTCCCCAGCTACGGCTCCTTCCTAGTCTCCGCTCTGTGGCTGCCGTGGTCGAGGGGAGATATTAAAATACGAGGGGTGTGCTTTTATCTGGAGAACAAGAGAGCCTTTCTTATTGAGGTTTTTTTTAAAATACCGTGCTTTTATACAAAGCGATTTTCAAGACGTCCGTGGGGGGGAGGGGAGAGGAAGAAAAGTTTGAGAACCCCTGCTCTAGAAAATGGAGCGAGTGCTGACCCTGGGACAGGAAAGGGTTTCCCGCACAGACGATCTATGGAAAGGCACCAGGAACAGAGTGGAAGGAGTGAGGTGAACAGCAGAATTGAAGAAGAGGGGGAAGTATTCTTTGAGGGCTATGGAGCTACATTAGAAATCCCACTGGAAAAGTTATTAAGGCTTGGGGTGAACTAGTGCAGCCGAACTAATGCTCCATGTACAGGCTGGTGTGGGAAGGTGGGTTAGCTACACACCAATGGGAGAATCCCATGCATTAGCATAGGCTACAGCCGTGTACCCTATGCCACTGTGGCATCTTAAGTGTAGACAACTCCAACTGCTCTTCTTTTTGTAGCAGATCTGTGCCGTGGGGAGGTCCAGCCTTAAAGGGGCAGGCATTTGACTGTCCCCTCAGCCCTCACGCTTTTATGCTTTGTGAGTAGCCCCTTTAATTCACATTCCGCTTTCCAACCCAGTCTCTGGTGAGGTCGCTTGATGAAGCGGAGAAAGTTTCCTCTTTTGCGCTAATTAAAAACAGAGCTGGGAGCCAGAGAGGGCCTTCCTCCCTAAGGAGGCCGCCTGTCTTGTGAGCAGCTATTTTATTCGGTAGGCCTCTGAATTGCGCAGCTAACATCTGCTGAACAAGCAGCGCCGTAAGTCACTCTTCCATTGTAAGGAAATGGAAGGGGGAGGCGGGAAGTTCCTCTTTGCTAAACAATTCAACCGCTTCAAACTTTTCCCGGCTTCGTATTAGTCACCAGACTAGTCAAGCCTTTCAAAGCAGACAGAACAACCTCCTTGCAAACACGGCCACTTTCTTCGGTTGTCAGCCATCACGTGCGGGTACAGAAGTCGGGTAACAGGCCTGCCCCTCTTCCTCGTCTTTTACGCCTAAGCGAGCTATTTCCAAGGCCGCGTCACATGGCAGGGTTGCCTCAGTGAGCAGCGCCGACAGAGCAGGGAATTCCAGGCACTCAGCAACTCAGCCCACCTGCTTGATGATTCGTATCATTTTCCTTTAGTGTGAGCGTGGCTTCTTTATATGGATAATCTGGAAAAGAAATCATCTAGTCCATTGTGCAGCGCTTTAACGGGGTTAGGGAGGGTCTCTCCTTTGGGATTCCTGGTCAGACTGTTTTAAAAGTATTTCATGACAGTGGCAAGAGATTTATAGTTTCACTTGTTTTCACTTGTCTCAATGCAGGACATGACTGATGGTGCTGATTTATTTACACACACACACACACACACACACACACACACACACACACACACACACACTTTCTCCCTCCTCACAGGGGTTTAGGGCTCTGACGTGAGCACACAAAACCCAGATCTCTAAAATCGTTTACTCAACAGATCCTATCAGAGGATCATATTAAAAATACATATGCCATATTTCCTGGCGTTAAGGTGCCGGCATTTTAACTTCATAGCCAAGAGCGCCATTTTGGGAGAACGGGAGGGGGGGAAGGGAGGGAGGCAGCAACTGTACATAACGAGACACTGCTTGCTTTTCTTCCCATTCCCCTGACTATCAAGGAGCGAGGGGAAAGTACTTACATTTTGTGAATTACTCCTCTGCCCCCGCCCTTCACCAGCCAGAAGTGAGAGGCATGCACAGTATCCAAGTACTTTCCCCTCGCTCCCTGATAGTCAGGGAAACAGGAAGAAAAGGTTATGTCTACGCTGCAGAGTTTTTCCGGAAAAATAGTTGTTTTTCCAGAAAAACTATACTCACGTCCACACTGCAATTGTGTTCTTTCGGCAGAAAGTTGAACGAATGCAGGGGGTTTTTCCGACAGCGGTAAACCTCTTTCTACGCTATTTCAAAATGACCTCGAATTAAACTACACAATTTGCGTAGCGCAAATTGCCTCGCTTATTTTGAGGTAAGGGTGCTGTGTAGACACAGCTTCCAATCCTACGATTCTATGATTTTTGCATTTGACTTCTTTGGGATCAGGATTTTACATGATGTTTAAGATTCTGTCTGAATGTTTGTTTATTACATTGCTTCTCTGCTCATCATGCTATTTGTGTGTATAGCTTGCAGGGTTGATTCTGTGGCTATGTCTACACTTCTAGGTTATTTCAAAATAAGTTATTTCGCAATAATAACTCCTGAAATAACTGTTTTGAAACAAGCTTATTCCTCTTCCCAGGCAGGAGTTATTATTTCCAAATAACAAGTCCATTATTTTGAAATAACTCGCCTTGTTATTTTGAAATAAGGGGAGTTATTTCAAAATAACTCCCCAGTGTAGACATGCCCTGAGTGACTTGCTTACTGTTCTCTTGCCTATATGGGCTGTCAGAGAGGGGCAAGTACAGTGGCTATTAAGTCAGTGGCATTAAGTCCCAAGGAAATTTGACTCTCTCCCTCCATGTATGAAGAGTTAAGTCATTTTTTTAGCTGTGCCCATAGAAATAATATGCATAATTCAGTCACCTCCTCCAAGCCCTTCAATTAGTAAAAGCTTTTTTGGAAAGAAAAATTTGATTCCAATCAACTTTGCTCTAGATGTGCCAGAGCTGAAATTCCCAAGTGCCAGTGTGTAAACTTTGTATGAGAGCTGCCGTCACTTCCTTTTAAGATGTGAATTAAATCTAGGTCATCCTGTGTGTTTGTTTGTAATAGGGTTAATTCAGATCTCATTCCTGTTGTTTGCCCAAGCTGGAGATGAAAAAAATCCAAGATTGGAGGCATCAAAGTGGTTCTTTTAAAGTCATGCACATCTCTGAGCATCTGAGCAAAGGAAGCGGCTTGATGTTTCTTCCTTAGGCGATATTTACAGAGTCGTTTAATATTCAAAGTCTGAGAAACACAAGGTGGGATGTTTCTTTTTTAAAGATTTCTGCATTAGCACGTTGGGTTGAATGAACTGGCCGGTGGTTAGTCACCTCTGGCAATTTGGTTAAAGGGGCACAGCAGATGGCTGCTGTCTTTAGGATATGTGTGCTGGGACCTGGAGCAGACGGTAGGCCTGGGTCCCTTCTGCCTGCTACTGGGAAAGTGGCCTGGACCTTGCTGCCCCCCAGAAGGGCCTGGAAGAAAAGCCGGGGCCCGAACACCCTAGAGAAGGTGAGGCTATTGCCTCCAAGGAGGGTAGTCTGGATATGACTCGGTAGCACGGGCGAGGCTGTTTTAAAGACTGCCAGTCTAATTAAAGGCCTGAGCCCAGGGAGGGCTACGGGGAAAGTAAGGCCAACCAAGGAATACTGTTGGATTGTTTCCCCCAAAGGGGTTTTTATTTCACACACAGACTCTGTGAGTCTGGAGGCTGGAGGACTGAGTCACAGCAGACCCATCCCAGAGAAGCCAAGTGTGTAGGCACATGCACGTAGACAGGGGACACTCAAGAGAGGCAAGTGCAACTTCATTACAAAGCCATGTTAGGTCTACTACAGCAGACTGGGGTTTGGCCAGTTGGGGCGCTAAGCCAGAGACGTAACAGTGGGGCTGTGTGAAAGCAAGCAGGCCTGGTTTGCTGGGGCCTTGTGAAACATCTCGTCTTTTGGTTCATGTGGGTGTAACTGTGCCTTTGTGGGTCACAACCGAGAACACCAAATTCAGGACAAACAGCTGAGAAATAGGGCAAATATACCCCCAAATGCTGCTGATTATTCTCCCATGAGATGGATCAAACCAGCCTCAAAAGTCAACGTCCGTCTCACCACACTCGCTAACAAGAAGTCATGAAAGCAATTGCCTGAGGCGTGCGTTCCAGTCTCATATCACCACCAAAACCACGAGAGTCAGAGACGAGCAGTTCTCTACAACCAGTCTCATCAAATAAAAGGTTCTTCTGATCCCAGGGGTCAGTATAGAACTCAGATCTTATCCAAAAATCATGCTGTTTCCAGTCTGATAGTATCTAAAATTGAAAGGTTTAATTTTAAAATGAATCATAGAATCATAGAATACTAGGACTGGAAGGGACCTCGAGAGGTCATTGAGTCCAGTCCCCTGCCCTCATGGCAGGACCAAATACTGTCTAGACCATCCCTGATAGACATTTATCTAACCTACTCTTAAATATCTCCAGAGATGGGGATTCCACAACCTCCCTGGGCAATTTATTCCAGTGTTTGACCACCCTGACAGTTAGGAACTTTTTCCTAATGTCCAACCTAAACCTCCCTTGCTGCAGTTTAATCCCATTGCTTCTTGTTCTATCCTTAGAGGCCAAGATGAACAAGTTTTCTCCCTCCTCCTCATGACACCCTTTTAGATACTTGAAAACTGCTCTCATGTCCCCCCTCACTCTTCTCTTTTCTAAACTAAACAAACCCAATTTTTTCAGCCTTCCCTCATAGATCATGTTCTCTAGACCTTTAATCATTCTTGTTGCTCTTCTCTGGACCCTCTCCAATTTCTTCTTTGGAGAATAATAACTCTCACAGCACATGACCCACTCTCACAGGTGGGAGTTAAAACTGGTTAAAGGAAGGTGAGAGTTAAAGGTGGGTAAAGGAATGAGATACATACAGTAATTGCCAAGTTCTTGGTTCAGGCTTGTAGCAGGGATGGAATAAACTTCTGGCTTAAGTTAAGTTTCTGGCTGCTTCCCAATCATCAAAAGGTCGTCAGTCTGTTTGTTAGAATGCTCCCGTTAGTGTAAGTCCATAGTCCAGAGGCTGGAGAAGGGAAGAGGTAAAATGGTGGTACTTCCTGGGCCTTTAATAGCTTCTGCCAGGGGAAAGAAATCCATTGTTTCAAACAAAACCCTCAGCACAGCTAGTGGAAAATTACAGGTAAACATGGTGTATGGATGGACATGCACAATTTTGCTTTGTCACAGCAGAAGCCATTGCCCATACTCTAGTTTGAATGTCCACAGGAAAGTCCAGTAGGTGCAGAGGGGTGTCTTCCATGGTCCATTAGGATCTCAGTATTTCTCGATGGGCCATTCGACTGGAGTAGCTCCTTCAAGATGGGCTTGCTAAATACCTTGTCATCCCAGGAGCAAACATTTGAAATCAGGGACAGAGCCAATAGCCATGACTTTAAATACAAAAAAAGAATGCATGCATACAAATAGCAAAATCACAACCAGTAAATTACAACCTTTTCATAGACACCTTACATGGCATACTTTGTACAAGATGTGTTGCACATATATAACAGGGGTTGCAACAGTGATCTAGATGGTCAGATTTTAGTCAGATAACATTACAGTGGGTTACTTGCTACTCTGATGAGTTTAATGTGGGGGGAGCATATCCACTTGCAGTTTGATTGGGGAAACCACTAATAAATGTAGACAAAACAGGAGCAAAGTCACGCTGTGATGCCTAGGAATTGCTGAGTATATAGGTATGTTGGCCCTAGTATTTTGGCCCATCAGCAAGAGTTCCACACTCCCTAGGGGCCACCTGACCCCAGAGATGTGGTTATTAAATATTCCAGTGGGATCCAGACATGGGTGCTGTTTTTGCAGTCTCCTTCCCTCCCCATTCAGAATGTCTCAGGCCATATCTTCACTGTGCAGGAAGGTCAAATTAAGATGCACAACTCTGGCTATGTTAATTACGTAGCTGGCATTGATGAACTTTAATTCGAGTTTCCATGTTGTCTCCATAGTGGGATTCCCTTATTCCTTGCGAGGAACAGGAATACCAGCGCTGACAGGAGGTGCTCTCTGAGTTCAATTTACTGGGTCTTTCCTAGACCTGCTAAATCAAACTCTGGAAGATCGATTATGGCAGCATCGATCTTCCATCTAGTGAAGATGTGGCCTCAGAGGGGTTTGTTGCAGAGATAGGTTCCTGGGATATTGTTTCTGTAGTGTGATGTGTGGCTGCTGGTGCGCATTTGAATACCTATTCCTGCAACAAACCCCACTGCCAATTGCCATCTCTGTCCACATATGTATACAAGAGATGCCATCACAGGACCTACCCACATCAGCCACACCCTTAGGGGCTCATCTACCTGCATGTCCACTAATGTGATAGATGCCATCATGTGCCAGCAATGCCCCACTGTCGTGTATATTGGCCAAACCAGACAGTCTGTGCTCCAAAGGATGAATGGACACAAATCAGACATCAAGAAAGGTACATACCACATGCAGTAGGAGAACACTTAAACCTCCCTGGACACTCAGTGCCAGATTTAAAAGTAGCCATCCTCCTACAGAAAGCCAACAAAACCAGATGACAAAGAGAAAATACAGCTGCAATTAATCTGCAACTGTAACATGACCCAGTTGGGACTGAATAAGGACTGAAACTGGCTTTCTCACTACACAGGTGATTTCACACCTCCCCATCATCAGCTGGGAGTGAGCCACATCTACCCGGACTGAACTGGCCTCATTAACACCAGTCCTACACTTGACAAGGAACTCCTGTCCTTTGATATACTTGTACATATACCTATCCCTACTTCTGGGAGTTCTGCTCCATGCATCTGTCGACATGGTTTTTTACCCATGAAAACTGAGGCTCACATAAATCTGTTACTCTTTATGGTGCCACAAGACTCCTCGTCATTCATTCAAATGGTAGGCTTCAGGATGTACACACTGTAAAATAAAGTCGATTGCCATGATTTATTATCCCAGTTTCTCTGTCCACTGCTTTCTCCTTTTTAGAAGGAAATTACCTATGGTCTAAGTCCATCCCCAGTTCCTTCCTGTCTCCAACTTATTTCCCTGCTGGGCTCACCAAAAGTGATGTTTGCCATAGAGGTACCTAGCGACCCCATTGTGTTGGGAGATCTGGAATTCTATTTGCTTGAACACCCACGTAGTGTGCAGATGGCCAAAGTTTTGATTGGGCGTTTCTTGGAGAGACCGCTTTGGTGAGCAGTGGAGACCCAGACTTTAGCCGTGGTTAGGCTCGAGGACCTGAGCATGTGGTTGCAGGATAGGAGTGTGTTCCTTATAAGGCTACCCTTGTACAGCTGCTTAGGAGAAATTCAAATGCTGCCAAGCTGATTAGCAGAGCACCCACAGCTAGTTTTTTGTTTCTGTGGGTGGTGCGTATTCACTCATGCCTTGGTGCACATACAATTTATTCTGCACATGGATGATGGAAAAAAAAAACATGCCCGAATGGAAAAGATTAGCGGGAACATTGGCTAGGACTAGTTTTTATTGCATCATAATGTAGCAGGGTCCCGACTGCAGTTCAATGGGAGCTGACAAGGAGCTACAGGTTTCTTGTTCAGGCCTCTAGGATATAAATGAGAATGCCAGAGAGATCTGGACAGGGCCTCGGCTGTAATCAAAGAGCTTATTTTAGACCAAGGGATGGGAGAGTTTCCCCACCCACTTCCCTGGTGCTCGAGTTTATGAATGGTCTCAGATGTTCCAATTTATGAATGGTCTCAGATGCTCCAGTTTATGAATAGTCTCATGGGCTGACTGCCATGCCCCTGAAATCAATCATCCCAATCAAAGTTTTTACTAGACTCCAATTTGGACTGTGATTTCCCACCTGACACAATCATGAAGTGCTGAAATACCTGCTCCTCTTGCCTTTAAGCGAGCGTTAATTAATTTGGCAAGCACCACTAGCTCCCCAGATTAGGCTAAAGGAAATAGATCTGTCATTTTCACAGAACCGGCTTGGCTACTGGGAAAAGATAAATTGGCTTTAAATATGATGAATTAAGTATGGTGGTGTTTGTGGTGTGCAATCATTATCTTTGTCTACTTGACAAAAATTAATTGTCTTGTCTACCTCGACTGAGTCAATGTAATCAGCCTGTCTCCATACAGAAACCCCCTCCCCATCAATTATAAGTGATTCATTAAGAAGTATTAAAGCTGTCTCTAAAGACAAAATAATCCATTTAAGAAGGACTCGGGGAAGCGAGAAGGCAGATTAATGCCTCGGCTATTTTTTTTCAATTATGAGGGATTTCAGTTGTTACAATGTACCTGGTTTAACCCTTGCAGAGCTAAGTGGTACGCTGGCTATGGAGGGGAACCTGGGAAACTTTCAAGCAAACCAGCTAGCCCCCCGAGAAATTAGTACCACGCTGTTGCTGAGATGCAGGTGCATGACACAGCAGCAGCGAAGGGGCGAACTCACTTCAGTGCAAACTGTTCCAGCAGCAGTTTCCCAGACCTTAAATCCAACCTAGGTAGAGATTGGCTGTCCTCCGCTTTGCTCTTGGGGTAGTGTAACCCACACACCTAGGCTGTGTCTACACTGGTGCGATCTTGCACCAGAAGTATGCAAATGAGGCTAAGTGTGGAATATCGCCGAGCCTCATTTGCAAAGCTAATGAGCCGCCATTTTTGCAGAAGAGGCTCTTGCGCCAGAAGGAGCTGTCTACCCCGCCCCTTCTTGGGCAAGAAAAACCCTCTTGCGCAATGCCGCTACGCTGATTCTTTTCAGGAAGAACGGCCTTGCACAAGAGGGTTTTTCTTGCACAAGAAGGGGCAGTGTAGACAGCTCCTTCTGGCGCAAGAGCCTCATCCTAAAAAATGGCAGCTCATTAGATATGCAAATGAGACGCGGCAATATTCCATTCTTAGCCTCATTTGCATATTTCTGGTGCAAGAACCCACCAGTGTAGACATAGCCCTAGTGTGGTTACTGAGCAATGCAAGTGGCACCTAGACCACAGCAACAGTTAAGACCAAGGCCATGTCTACACTCGTGGCTTCTTGCACAAGTACGGCCGTTCTTGCACAAGAATCCGCAGAGTGTCCACACTGCCTGCCTGCTCTTGTGCAAGGAAATTTACAGTACGGCGTGGTAAGAGAGGGCTTCTTGTGCAAGAGCTATGCTCTTTTTTAACAGGCAGAAGCCCTCTTGCACAGGAGCTCTTGTGCAAGAGGGCAGTGTGGATGCTCGGCAGGGATTTCTTGCACAAGAAAGCCCTAAGGCTAAAATGGCCATCAGTGCTTTCTTGCGCAAGAGGGCGTCCACACTGCCATGGGCGCTCTTGCTCAACAGCACAGCTCACACGTGGCAGTGTGGACGTTTTCTTGCGCAAGATTTCTTGCACAAGAACCCTTGTGCAAGGTGTTCTTGCACAAGAAGCCCTGAGTGTAGACATAGCCCAAGAGACCTCTACAGGAGGGGCTGGGAGCCAGCTGGCTTTTAGCTGATAGGGTAGAGGCTCCTATACTCGGCTCCAGAGATCCCAGGTTCAAATCTGCCTGGTTATGGTAGCACCGTGGAAAACTCTCCAGACTGAGCATGTTAGAGGCATCTTGCACCCATTCTGTGCACCTTGGCATTGGGGTAAACAATGACATAAGAAAGAAAGCAAACAATGACGGGTTTGGTCCCTAGTATTTACCTTTCCTTCTGACTGTCGCCCCGATAAAGTCCCTAGTGCCAGATGTGCACTTGACACCAAGCTTGGATTTATCCCTCAGATTAAAAAGAAGCAGCTCTCTGAACAATAAACTTTTCACCCTTTTTCCACCTACGTTTCCTAAGCAGCCGCTTCCGAAGGCCTGGCTGTTGAAATGTATTGTAGCCACTGGGATCTACTGTTTGGTTAATTCTTACTGAGAATTGTAGCCATTCAGAGAGGTCGGATTTACCCTTCTTGGAGCCACGTTGGCTTGTAAATTATACTTCTGAGAGGCATGGTCTGAGGACGCAGGAGCTCCCGAAATCCGATCCTACCTTAGATGCCGTCATGGTCCTGCGTGTGGTCTTTGGCTAAGTCACATGAGCCTCAAGTTTCAAATGGTGCGCTGGTACGAGGTGCCTCTGGCTTTGGTGGGATTATATGGAGCATCTACGGAGGGGGCTTGTCTGCTGTCTTTGTGTCCCTGGGGTTGCTGGCTGCTCTGGGGTCCAAAAGGACTAAATTAGAGGAGTCTCAGGGAAGCGCTAATTTAGGAGCATCCTCCCTACGGGTGCTTTGGGGCAGCTCCAAATGCCAGAGCCTATGCCGCTCCTGCTTAGCATTCCCTCTCAGCGCAGGGGGCAGCCCAGGGCAGGCAAAGGGGTGGCCGGAGTGCATTGTAATTGGGCAATCCAAGAGCAGACTGTTGCCAGCCAGCATAATTTAGAGCAGCCCCTGCCTTCACTCTGGGATGGTGAGGGAGGGAGGTGAAACATTTCCGTGAAGCGATGTGGGGTTTAAGCCTATTGCAGTCCATGCTGACTCCTGGCACAGCTTGATAGGGGAGCTGGAGTGGGAAGTCTTAGAGCTAGAGAAGTACCTGGCTCCCAGCCCTGAGGATCCACCCCTCTGTGTGAAGCGGGAGAAGGGGGAGGAGCTCTGGGCTATGGAAGCCTTGTTCAATTCCTTCTTCTTCAGGAGATAGATCGCGGCTCTCACTTTTTCTATGCCCTGGAAAAAAGGGGGGAGGGAGGAGAAAAAGCACATCACTTGCTTTTTGGTGGAGGATGGCACCTCTTCCTGGATCTGGAGAAGATGCATAGACAGGCCAGTATCTTTTACGCCAGCCTCTTCTCCCCAGATCCAACTGACTCCAGCACCCACAGGGTGCTCTGGACCGGCCTCCCAACAGTCAGCAATCAGCACGGGTGACCAAGACTGGCTGAAGCTGCCTCTCACTATGCCCAAGTTCTTGGAAGCTCTCCATCTCGTGCCTACCAACACATTCTTTGAACACATTCCCATGGTTTTGTTTCTTTTTTTCCCATAACCAGAAGGGATAAAATCTATCACATATATTCAAATCCACAGTGACGCTCCCTCTACCCTAAAGTTGTTAAATGGCTTGATCGAAACCTCCCTCTTGAATTCTCTTTTCATCTTTGTTTCCTGCTTTAGTAGATCTGTCTTAACTGGTCCAGTGATGAAATGGAGAAACCTGTCTGAATTATAGAAAACTAACAGGTGAAGCCTGTCATTGACCAGGCAAAGTTATTTTGTGTAGATTGCATTTATAGGAAAGCTCAAGACCTGAAATACATGTAATAGAATTTTTTATGACCATGCTTGCAAAAGGGATGTAAAAGAAGAGTTTTAAAAGTATAGGATTTCAATGTCAAACATTATCCATTTTATTGAATAATTACCCTACACAATAAATTTGAAACAGAAACTCTTAATTAGTGAAGAAAATGAATAAATATCAAAATAAAAATTTGAAATAAATCACAGGTGCATAAAAATCTTTCGACAATGATATCAAGCAATCCTTTGTGATTCTTTATATTTGTTGTATTAATTGGCAATATGCAAATACATTCTTAAAATGTAAATAACAAAACAAATATGAATGCCAAAAAAGGTAACTCCTATCACGTAAAGCTTCCATTACTCTTTCCATAACTAATTTGAATTATTTTGTGATTTGTAACAGTAAAAATTTTCTTTACACTAAAATGACAGTCGACTAGGTAACTGGATTTTAATTTTGTTAGCAAATATTTTTATGAACTCTAATCATAATAGTCATAAATTTTTTGATGAAAACAAAAAATAATTCTTTAAACCTTTAAATCCAGCATATTTCGGTGTAAAAAATAGTACATTCAGCTACTTTAAGTGGCTGGATTGTTTATGCAAAATTTGGTATCTGTAGGTAATCATGAAGTATGACTTTATTTTGCACAAACAAATCTACACACTCTTCAAACTCTTTCCAGTACACTTTATCATAATTTCTTTATTTTTGTATGGCAACTTTTGTACTTAGCAGACCATAACTTTGCACCTGTGTAATGCCAGGGCAAACCTCTCTTTACAGGCAGTCCCCAGGTTACGTACAAGATAGGGACTATAGGTTTGTTCTTAAGTTGAATTTGTATGTAAGTCGGAACTGGCGTTCAGATTCAGCCGCTGTTGAAATTGACCAGCGGCTGACTACAGGAAGCCCAAGGCAGAGCTGCTCTGCCCTGCCCCGGACTTCCTGGAATCAGCTGCTGATCAGTTTCAACAGCAGCTGAATCTGGACGCCTGGGACAGAGCAGCTGGGGCAAAACTAGTCTTCATTGCCCTTTTCCCTTTTAAAATCCCCTCCTCCCAGAAAGCTCCCAAACCCAGTCAAGTGTCTTCCCCCCCAGGTGGAACGGGTGCAATAGAATCTCTGCCACCTGGGTCAATCCAACACCTGGGTTGTGTCTACACTGGCGCAATCTCATACAAAAGCGGCCGCTCTTGAGCAAAAACTTGCTGCCTGTCTACACTTGCTGTGTGTTCTTGAGCAAGTAAACTGACGTTCTAATGTATAAAATTAGGGCTTCTTGCGCGAGAACTCTGATGCTCCCGCTCAGGAATAAGCCCTCTTGCTCAAGAGCTCTTCCACAAGAGGCCAGAGTAACATGAATTTCTTGAGCAAGAAAATGGCCATCAGAGCTTTCTTGCGCAAGAGAGTAGCTACACTGGCATGGATGCTCTTGCGGAAAAGCACACGCCAGTGTAGACGCTCTCTTGCGCAAATACTCTAATGCAAAACCTCTTGCGTTAAAGAGTATTTGTGCAAGATCACGCCAATGTAGACGTAGCCGAAGAGTTTTTGCAGAAGAACTCTTCCGCAAAAGAGTTTTGGCGTGAGAACGCGCCAGTGTGTGGGACAAGATTGTAGACGCCCAAGAGCCTGAAACGCCCCGGAAAGGTTTCCGTGGAAGATGGGTTACAGCGCCCAACGAAGGAAGCGTTTCCTCTTGAAATAACGGAAAGTCATTTTATTGGTGGTTCTGGCTTATTCCGTGAACTCGAACGTGGCCCTGTATGAGCAGGGCAGAGTAAACACGCGGGAGGGTCCAGTCTTACAACGAGCCGCTGCTGCCCTCAGGACTGGGCCCTTCCACAAGGCAGGGCAGATCTGAAACCAGCCTTACAATGCTGAGCGAGAACTTGAAAAAGCCCTTGGCCTGGAGTCCTGCATAGGACGCCCTAGTGGAACTGCAGTTGCGAAAGGAGACCGCACGGTGGCGCCCTCTGACAGCTTTCCCACGCCCTGCGCCTGGCCAAACTTTCCCCCCCCCCCCTAGCGGAGGTTCCCACAGAGTCCCGGAGCTTTCCCCGACTCGCAGCCGCGTGTCATGCACCCGCGACCGCCAGTTTCCGCGCACGCCGAGTCTCGTGGCTACCCGCTCCCCTCCAGACGCACCTAAGGCGAGATCTGTCCTCCTGGTGCGGGCCCAGAACTTCCCGACTGCCCCGCCCTAGCATGGTCACTGGTTATGGAACCTCGCCTTAGCTGCGCATTTTTCGCTGCCTTTTCGTGAGCTTAGCAGCCGGAGCAAAGCCAGGGCAGGGAGCAGGAACAGCGAGCGGGGCTCCCTTTGGAGAGCTCGCTCTCAAGCGGCTCCAGGCACTTCTCTGGTTTGGCGGCTGGTTTTTTTCTCCCCGGGGCTGGGAGTCCCGCGCGGCTCGCTCAGGCCGATCCCAGAGGTTGCTGGTGTTGCGAAGTCCAGCTGCCCCCTCCCTCAAACAGACAACGCCCCACGAGTCCGGGCGGGCAGCGGGAGCTCTGCCCGCTTGGCGAGGCTCCTGCGCGCTGCGCCCCTGAGCTCGCTCCCAGGTGGATGGACCCTTTCCCGACCTGCGAGCGCTCGCGCTCCCGGAGCTGGGGTCGGTAACGGGAGGCGGGGGTGGGGCGAGAAGGGGGCCAGCCGGGTCACTCCCCTGGACTCCCAAGCAGGGACGCGGGGCTGGGAGCCCGTGGCCAGCGCGCACCGCTGGGAGCGCACCATCCCCCGAGGAGGCGCACGGGGGAGTGGCCGGGCCCAGCGCTCCCTGCACCGGGGCAGGTGTCAGCTCCGGGCACGGCCGAGGCGGACGCGGCGCAGGAGGGTCCCTGAGCGGCAGGGCCGGGCCGGAGCCGGGCTCGGCTGGGCGAAGGTGGGTGTGCGAGCGCCCGGCGCAGCGCGGCAGGTGCCCGAGGCGGGGCTGGCGCTGCGCCCTGGAGAGGCGGCGGGGCCCCCGGCGAGGCTGGCAGGGGAGGGTCGGGCAGGGATGGCTGCGGGCTGGCGGGGTGGGACCGGCCAGAGCGGCTCCGGCAGCTGGGGCAGAGGCAGCGCCGCTCCCCGGGCAGCAGCCTGAGGCCGGGGGCGCGGCGCATGGAGCCGGCCGGGAACGGGAGCTGCCCGGACTGCAGCCCGGGGGCTCGCCCGTCCGCCGGGGCCACCGCCGCCCTGGCCGCGGTGCTCATCCTCACCATCGTGGGCGACCTGGTGGGCAACGCGCTGGTGATCCTCTCCGTGCTGAGGAACAAGAAACTCCGCAACGCCGGTGAGTGCCGGGGCGGGGGGCGCTAGGCCAGCCGGGCCCCGGGGCGGCCCCCCGGCCACCGGCCACCACCCCTCCGCCTAGGCTGCAAGGGCGCGGAGCGAGCTCCCCTGCCCGTGTGCGGGGGGCCGGGAGGCTCCGAGCCTGGAGCTGCCTGCGGGGGGAGACGCGCCCTGCAACTTCGCAAACTGTCCAGCCGCGCCGGGTGCGCGCTTTGGGGCTCGCTAGGCCGATGGGGCTGCCCGTGTCCCCGAACCGGAGCAGACCTGGCCGATGGGGAGGGGGGCGCCCAGTGGTTGCTGCTGCACCGCCCAGCGGGGGCCACTCGGCGATTTAAAAATAAAAACGCAGCGCCAAACCAAGCGGCCGCGGGTCCCGTTGTTATCCAGCCGCAGGGTGATTAGCTGCAATTAGTGGAACCGCAGCCCTGACTCTTGACAGCGAAGGCTGTGATCAACTTCCTCCTCGGATTAGGGCTTTCATTGGGGAGGGAAACTCGTCCAGAGCCCCTCTTCCAATTCCTACGCTGCCATCTCTTCCAGCCCCACTGATCCAAGCGCCCCAAACTTTCAGGGCACGTCCCAAGTTGGGGCAGCCAAATGCCTGAGAAGCTGGAAGTGTCTTCTCTTTAAAATGAGGGACCTGGTCCTGCTTCTAGCAAAGCCAGGGGAAGCAGGATGGGATCCTACCTGGGATTAAAATATTCACTAACACTTGACACAGGTTTTAGGTTTTTTCATCGGGGCTCTGAAAAACGCCTTTCCAAGAGTGAGAAGATAATTACCCACCCTACTGCTTGTAGGGGGAGGACATAACATCCAGGGACTCTCATTCTTCTGTGCCCTTTTCAATAAACCATGCTGCACCGGAGTGACAAACTTATCCCCCCCTGTTCCTTTTGTCTTCAAACCTCAGCTGTTCTTAACCTTCTGTCTCCCAGGGATTAGCTGCAGATAGAGGACCCCAATCTCACAGCTGTCATTTGGGCAAAACTCTCATCAGTTTGGATGGGAGTCTTGCCTATGAGAGCACTGCAAGACTGGCCACAGCATGAGCATCTAAAAGCTTGCAAAAAAGCAAGAGGGATCGTGAAAAAGAAAATCTCAGAGGGGCGGCCGTGTTAGTCTGTAATTTAAAAAAACAAGGAGTGGGCCTGGTGCACCTTAGCGACTAACCGAAATATCGAGATTGTATCCTGAGCTTTCGTGGGCACAACCCCCCTCTTCAAAGAGCTCCCATGACAATGGTAAACACTTGCTGGTAGGAGTCTGTTTTATGTGTCTTTAGCATATTTGATCTTTGTTGCTTTTGGGGATGACCACAGAGTCAAGTTTCTTTTTCCCAATTTCTAGTCAACGTATAGTGTGAAAGCTGTTAGTCACTTTATTTAAAACATTTCTCCCTTTGAACTCAGACGTGTGTCGTCCACGTAGCTGAAACAATTTTTGATTTTTTTTAAGTGGCAAGAAAGCTAGCAGAATCTACACTCCTATTAGTAATTTTAAAGCATGGTATTTATTTTCCCTTGGTTTCATTAGCTTGGTGAAAAGAATTGGCTAGAAATTGTTCTGCAGTAACTCTAGGTATTCCTTGCTGTGGCTTTCAAAAATGAGAAACTTTGTTGAACATTAGGCTGAACCATGGTGCTGTCTTTGCAGAGGGAGCAAAACAACCTCTAGCTCTACAGCTAATAAAATGTTTTGCGTATCAAGTCTCCGCTACTCGCAATGTATTTAACAAATTCATTCCTAACACAGGGACACTTTTGTCTTCTGTTATCCCTGTGTCGTCTGGAGTAACTCATCCGAGAGCAATTGAGTTACTCTGGAATTAAAATAATTTAGTGGCAAAGAAAATCTGGCCCGTGAAATGCACTCTGTATGAAAACATTTCACCAGGCTTATGTGAGTTTAAATGTACAGAAGTTAGGGAAAATATTCAAGTTGACTTAATCGGTTTGACTTCAAAATCTGAAAATTAGGTTTTCTGATGGGTGTTCATGGGTAGCAGCTTTTTATAAAACTTGGATAACTAGTGACTTATACATTCTGCCTACTAGAATAATAGAGATGGGAAATTCAGTCATTTGATTGCATTTCAGATTTTCAGGAGATGCTTTTCAGGAAAAACAACTGAAAACAGAATTGTAAATATGAACAAAGAAAGATTTTTTTTCACTAGGTGACAAGGGGGCTATTTCCAAAGCCTTGATGATTATCCGTAGCTCATTGTCTGCCTTAAAACTAAGTCAGAGGGATCAACTGTTAAGAAACCCCATGAAAACGTAATCTTCATTCGCCTTGTTAACAGCTGTGCTCCGATTTGACTTTATAGGCATAGAATCAACAGATGTAAGTTTGGAGCAACAGCTGATTGTGGGGGGCAAGTTCTGAATTCTGTCATGGATACAATTACCATTGTAGTCAGAGGGCCTGATCCTCCCCCTGTTTACAATGAATGGTATAAATCAGGAGCAATTTGGAAGTCAAACAGATATAAACAGTGTGAGTGGAGAACCCAGTCCCTACTTGGCCTGTACTGAAAGGAGAACAGGAGACATTTTATATGGATTTAACTAAGCCAAAAAAAATTCCATTCCACTTTGGCCAATCTGGCGGTGAGAGAGAAATTCTGTCCCCAAAGGAGTGACTAGTATGGTGCCCGCAGCAGGTCCGAACCAAACCTGGTACTTGCCACCTCAAGGGGAGGGATTTGGGTGCTGCTTTGCCAGATGTGTGGAGAAAGGGCTTGTAATGACCAGGCTCGCCTCTTTTAAGGCCTTCCGGGGTCACATTCCCGGGGAAGGAGTCAGCATCGTTAGGCTGACCTCTCCACCTACTGTTTTGCAGCATCTTCTGATGGTGGACATCAGAACAGCCAGCCCAGTGTCCTGTCTGCAGACAGCGGCCAATGCCAGATGCCCCAGAGGGAGTGAAGAGAAATGAGTAACCATCAAGTGATCCCTCTCCTGTCACTCATTCCCAGCCCCTGACAAAGAGTCTAGCAATACCATCCCTGCCCATCCTGGCTAATAGCCGTTGATGGGCCTACCCTCCATGAATCTATCTAGCTCTTTTTTTAACCTGTTAAAGTCCTGGTCTTCACCACAAATGGTTACAACAGCCCCGGGCATATGTTTGTGTAAAACAATTCTCTCATTGCAGTGTCTGTGGGCTTAATAACACTCGAGCTGAATGTGAATGGAAACTTCCACTCAAGGGGCATGTTCTTGCAGTCGAAGTTCTTGTAAAACACGTCTTCTATCCAGGCCTCTTGAATGTGCTGAAATATAATAGGGCACAGACTCATCCTGGGTTCTTTGAAAACCCAAACCTTTCACTGGCATCCTCAGGAGTTTGGCAAGTATAAGAATGCAGGATCAGGCCCAAGGCTAAATCACTGAACCGTCATTTTTTATCAGCAAGGAGAAGCTGGAAGAAATATAATACAGCTGGTCTCCGACTTACGAACGAGTTACGTTCCAACCACTTGGTTGTAACTCGATCTGTTTGCAAGTCGGATTACATGCACTTACTTACGGCCGTGCTGTTCGTAAGTGCAGATATCGTGCATAACTCGGGTTCCGGCTGTATAGAAGGTTGGTCGTAAATACACACGGTCATAAATCGATGCATTCATAACTCGGGGACCGGCTGTAATGTGTGCCACTTTAGTACTGTGACATGCTGAGAGAGAGACGAAAAGTGGGTTGAGGGTTTGTGTAAAGTGTTTGGGCTCTCCTGTAACAAAGTATGAATTTGTGCTAGGCACTATGGATCTTTTATTCTTGTTTTATTTCCTAGAGACACTTAAAAATGTGGTTAAGAACATAAGAATGGCCATAGTGGGTCAGACCAAAGGTCCTTCTAGCCCAGTATCCTGTCTGCTGACAGTGACCAGTGCCAGGTGCCCCAAAGGGGGTGGACCGAAGACATTGATCAAGCAATTTGTCTCCTGTCATCCTTCTCTAGCCTTTCACAAACAAAGGCCAGGGGCACCATTCCTTACCCCCTGGCTAATAGCCTTTTATGGACCTACCTCCATGAATTTATCTAGCTCTTTTTTAAACTCTGTTATAGTCCTAGCCTTCACAGCCTCCTCTGGCAAGGAGTTCCACAGGTTGACCGTGTGAAGAAGAACTTTCTTTTATTAGTTTTAAACCTGCTACCCATTAATTTTGTTTGGTGTTCTCTAGTTCTTAGGGTACGTCTAAACTACATGGCTCCGTCGACGGAGCCATGTAGATTTGTTTGTTCGGCAAAGGGAAATGAAGCCGCGATTTAAATAATCACGGCTTCATTTAAATTTAAATGGCTGCCCCACTCTGCCGATCAGCTGTTTGTCGGCAGATTGGGGCAGTCTGGACGCTCCCCTGCCGACATGAAAGCCCTTTATCGACCTCCCTGGTAAACCTCATCCTACGAGGCATAACGGGGAGGTCGATAAAGGGCTTTCAGGTCGGCGCGGGAGCGTCCATACTAGTGCGCTGAGCTGACAAACAGATGATCAGCTGTTTGTCGGCTCAGCGCAGCAGCCATTTAAATTTAAACGAAGCCGCGATTATTTAAATCGCGGCTTCATTTCCCTTTGCCAGTCAGCCTAATCTACATGGCTCCATCGATGGAGCCATGTAGTTTAGACACACCCTTATATTATGGGAACACGTAAATAACTTTTCTTTAGTCACCCTCTCCACACCACTCATGATTTTATATATCTCTATCATATCCCCCCTCAGTCTCCTCTTTTCTAAACTGAAAAGTCCCAGTCTCTTTAGCCTCTCCTCATATGGGACCCGTTCCAAACCCCTAATCATTTTAATTGCTCTCTTCTGAACCTTTTCTAATGCCAAAATATCTTTTTTGTGGTGAGGAGACCACATCTGTACTCACGTTAGCCTGTTAAAGATCCTGGCAAGGCAACAATTATACGAATGCAAGATTCACATCATTTTAGTTTCTAAGTGGGTATCTTTTTCTATTTCATTGCCAATAGGCAATTTTCTTTGCTACCCCATCCTGTAGCCTAGAGGTCTGCAAACTGTGGCTCTTGAGCCAAATATGGGGAAGTAATGGGACCAAATACACGTATTTTGGGAATGACAAAAGAACTGTAACTGTTTATATTCAATTAAAAATTAATTCAGAAGTTTATAAACGCATAATTACTCCTGTAGCTTGAATGCATGCATGAACCTGAATTCGACCAGTTATGATGTAAACTTTAGAGAAATATGTGAAAAGATGCAGCAACAGAAGTCCCATTGAATAAGGTCTGTGAGTACAATGTTTCATTTATGCTATGATTGATCATTATGTCAATTATAAATAATACTAAATTGTATATTTGCAGTCATGCAAACGGGCATTCTTATATGGGCCCTTTGTTGACCATTTGTTCTGAATTTTGATGTAGTTTGGCTCTTTGGTTTGAAAAGGTTGCTGACCCCTGCTGTAGCCCTAACTCACTCCTTACGTTCAAAACCTCCCCTCAATTTAAAGAGCCATTTTGCCTGGCAAGGACTGAGAACCTGGTTCTGCAAAAATTTAAACTCTATTTATGTAGGGATTTTGTAGGATCTGGCCCTAAAAAAGGGCTGGAAGATCAGGCCTTCCCCCTCAAAGATAGTCATTGATGTTCAAAGTGGAACATACCTAAAGTATAGGAAAGAGTAGGTTTCAAAGAAGCTAGGCTTCAGGGTAGCAGGTTTATCAAGTGCGTTTGGTAAATGCAACATATGGGACTATAAATTTGGTAAATTTTAGCATTTGGGACTATGAATTTGGTAAGCACAAGCATGTTGGTTTAGACCAATGGTCGCTCTAGCTGAGATGCTTCGGAGGGAGTAAATAGACGAGGGTAACGTATTGAGCGATTCATCAGATGTCGTCTAATCCCGGCTTCTCGCAGTCAGAGATTTAGGGACACCTGGCACGGGGTTGCATCCCTGACCCTCTTACCTAACAGCCATAGATGGGCCAATCTTCCATGAGCTTCCCCAGTTCTTTCTGGAGTCCTTTTGCCCTTCACAACATCCCCTTGCTTAGGTACTAATGGTCCTAATTGACTGTGTTGTGGGAGCTGTTTCCTCATGTTTGTTTTAAACCTGCTTTTTCTTGATTTCATTGGGTGACCCCAGGCTTGTGTCCATGGTTTCAAATAATTTTTGTTGCCTTTCTCTATACTTTTTTTTCAATTCTAATTCATCTCTTTGAGGTAGGACAACCCGAATTATACACAGTATTCCTGGGTGGGTGTCCTCTGTATGATGGCATCAAGAAATTTACTATCTTATTATCTATCCCTTTCCTAATAATAGAATCATAGAATACGAGAACTCAAGAGGTCATCAAGTCTAGTCCCCTGCCCGCTCATCAGGACCAACCACCATCTAGATTATCCCTGACAGGTGTCTGTCTCAACTGCTCTTAAATATCTCCATTGATGGAGATTCCACAATCTCCCCAGGCAATTTATTCCAGTGTTTCACTACCCTGACAATTTAGGAAGTTTTTCCTAATGTTCAACCCCATTTAAGCCCATTGCTTCTTGTCCTATTGTCAGAGGCCAAGGAAAACAATTTTTCTCCCTTCTCCTTGTAACATCCGAGCTTAGGAACTAATGGTCCTGATATTCGATTGGCTGTTTTGACTGTGGCTGCACATTGAGCAGGGGTTGGAAATATCATGGTGACTCCTCGGTCTCTTTCTCAAGTCGTAAGAGCTAATTTAGACCTCATCATTTTGTATGTAGAGTTGGGATGAGATTTTTGCAATATGCATCATTTGCATTTACCAGCAATGAATTTCGCTTGCCAGTTTGTTGCCCAGTGACTTTGTATTGTAAGATTCTTTCATAACGGCTGTGTCTACACTGGCATGAATTTCCGGAAATGCTTAAAACAGAATAGTTTTCGTTATAAGTATTTCCGGAAAAAGAGCGCCTACATTGGCAGGCTGCTTTTCCGGAAAAGCCCTTTTTCTGGAAAAGCATCTGTGGCCAAGGTAGACGCGCTTTTCCGGAAAAGAGCCCTGATCGTCATTTTTGCGATCGGGGCTTTTTTCCGGAAAAGACTACTGGGCTGTCTACACTGGCCCTTTTCCGGAACAGTGTTCCGGAATAAGGACTTATGCCCGAGCAGGAGCAGCGTAGCTTTTCCGGAATAGCGGCTGATTTTGTACAGTAGAGCGTTGTTGCTTTTCTGGAAATTCAAGGGCCAGTGTAGACAGCTCGCAGCTTATTCCGTAAAAGCGGCTGATTTTCCGGAATAAGTGGCCCAGTGTAGACACAGCCAACCTGTCACAGTCTGCTCTGGACTTAATTATCTTGGGTAATTTTGTATTGGCTCTTTTGGCCACCTCTTTCCAGAACATTTATGAATATGTTGAACAGCACTGGTCCCTGTACAGATCCTCGGGGCGTCTGTATCTCTCTCCCATGTGAAAACTGGCTGTTTATTCCTACCCTTTGTTTTCTAGCTTTTAACCAGTGACTGATCCATGAAGGAATTTTCTGTCTGGGACCATTACTACTTACTTTGCTTAAGTGCCTTTGGTGAAAGACCTTGTCAAAAATTTTCTGAAAGTCCAAGTGCACTATGTCCACTGGATCACCCTTGTCCATGTATCTGCTGAATTCTAATAGGTTAGTGAGGCGTGATTTCCCTTTACAAAAGTTGTGTTTACTTTTCCCCAAAAGATGATGCTAATTGGTGTGTCTGATAATTCTGTTCTTTGCTGTAGTTTCCACCAATGTGCCTGATACTGAAGTTATATTTACATGCGTATAATATAATCACCTCTGGCTCCTTTTTTTTTTCAATTGACTTCACTATAAGTATCCACCAGTCATCTGATGCAGTGACTGATTTAAGCACTAGGTTACATAGCCCAGTTAATAGTTCTTTGTATCTGGGTTGGTTCAGAACACTTGGGTGAATACCATTGGGGCCTGCTGATCTGCCCCTGCCCAGCTGTTCTGGACAGCAAGTAAGGGAGGCAAGGGAGAACCAAGGTTCTTCCCTTTGCTTGCCCCCTCTGTTCCCACCCTGATCACTAGCTCACAGGGGGATGCAGTGGATAAGAAGTTCCTGCTCTCGTACCAACAGCGATTGCCCAATGTGTGCGGTGAATGGGACCTGAATCACTATGCGGGGGAGTAAGGTCTGACAGTCGAGCCCTCGGCCAGTGTGTTGGAAAGCGATCTAACGCAAGGAGCTGACCGCAAGCGCTGTGCCTGCTCGCCGGGACACGCACGATTTCAATGAGCAATATGCAGTGGAAGCTGCGTACGCTGGCACTTTGCCAACAGGGAAGCTCTAGTAGCTGGCATTGGTGTCTCCCAAAAGACATCTTTAATCTGATGCCCGGGAGATTATGCAGTGGCGCATTCTGGAAAGAGGCACAAGACAAGTAAGCAAGCTGACGAGGGATTTATTCAAGAAAACCAGCTTCCAGGGTGTGTCATTGGATCGTTTCACATTCAGCCCCATCTCCTACCCCTTCTGCACCTACGCTGATAGTTGATGATAATCTGGGGCAATGCATGTGTGTGGGGGAAACAAGGGATTGTGTGCCCCCCCTCAGTGCCATAGGCAGGAGGGGCTGGCCGGCAGCCAGAAAGAGGGCCCTGGCACCCGTAGCAGGAGTCTTTCCCCCCTCCACTCAACGGCAGCAATAGGGGAAGCGGGGAAGGAGGAGGTGGGACCTCCTCACATTTCCCAGCGAGAAGTGGCGCAACACGGCCAGGGAAGCAAAGTGAGCTGGAATTGTCTTGTTCTGCTTTCCCCCACTGCTGCTGGTGAATGGGCAGGGGGAAGGGAAGCACTAGCCCCCTGCTAATCCCCCAGGTAGGGTTGCCAGATGGTTTAACCAAAAATACCAAACACCACCACTCCCCCCCCCCCCAAAAAAAAACCCACAGGGGAAAAATTCTTTTGAGGGGGAAAAAAAGGGGGGAGACCAAAGTTGTTGAGCAAAAAAAAAGGACCCCACGAGTTAAGAAAAATAAATAAATAAATACAATAAAATAAAAACAACCCAGCATTAAAACAGCTTTAAGTGCATGCAGTCAGGATAGGATAGGGGAGGGGTTGAGCACTAAGACCCAGGGAAGGCATTGCTTCCCCTTGCTTCAGCTCTTTAGGCTTTTTGCCGGTGACCATTTTGTTTTCTTGATGGAGCCAGAATGCAGCTTCCCTGCGGAACCAGGTAAGCAGGGGATCCTGAGGCGGGGGGAGAGGGGGAAGGGAGTGGGGGGAGGGCTGGGCCCAGTTGCCAAGTGTGTTGTAGGGTTGCCAGGTGTCCGGTATTTTCGCCTCCTGGCTGGGAAATTTCACGTGTCCGGTATTTTCTGAATTTTTTTACCTGACAGGAGGCGAAAATACCGGATTGTCCGGGTCAATACCAGACACCTGGCAACCCTACCCCCAGGCTGCCTCAGTTGGAGAAGAGGTGGGGCAGAGGGCAAGGAAGAGGCGAGGTGTAGCGGGGTGGGGTGAATGGAGTTGTCCTAGCCCTCCTCTAGGCCGGGGAGGGGCAGGGCTGGCATGGTTATTTGCAAGGCCTAATGCGACTATATGGAGTGAGGCCTAAAATATACTGGGTGGCGCGGGAGGAAAAAAAAAGACAAATCCCAGTTCACTAGAAAACTAAAACCACGTTCCACCACAGTCATGTCATTCACACACTCGACATGGTCAAAGCCACGAGCCTCTCTCTCTTTACACTGCAGTGCGTGCGTTACGGACTTCGTTATGGCGCTTGGTGTAAAATGGCCGACCGTCTTTCGAACGTATTTGTATATGTCACAAGGAACATTTTACTTCCACAAAACACACGCATGTACATTGGCATTTTTCATCTCATGTGAACTTTTAATCGTTACGGTTTTAATAGGTAACAAAATACATGGTTGAAATCTCCAGTACACGAGACTAGAGCAAAGCCTATAATAAAGCGCGGCGCCATGTGAGGGGAGAACCAACTGCACATGCCTCACACGAGTCATGGGGGGGGTGTCACATGAGCAGTGGCTCCTGGGTCCCCCCTCACACGTTGCCCTTAATATTAAAGCCCCCGAGGCAGTGCAACATCCTGATGTGTCTTCTGAATGATCAAAGAAAGATTAAATTCTGTTCAATGTAGTTTTAGTGTTCCGTGTAGAAAACTAGTGCTTCAAGAAACCAACCACTTTGAAAATTGGTATTCCACTGGTCAGTGTAACTCCTGGTTAACAGGACTATTTGATTAACCAGCACTATCCATCTCCCTCCTCATGCTGGGTAACAAAGCTTTTATCGTAGTTTAGCCTATGACTCTATTCTGGCAAATTCACATTTTACTCTTCCTGTCCCATTTCTGTATTTACAGTTATAAAACATCTCTGATACAGAGCAATGAATCTGAAGGTTTTTTTAATTCAGCATTTTAACTTGCTTAATTTCATGGTTCCTGAGCAATTCTTCCTTGCACCTTTGCATCTGCTGCCACAGCCTGCCAATTTTCAGAAGGGACCTAAATATTCCCGGAAACTTTTTTGGACTGTGCATAGAATGCTATAGGTGCCCGCTGAGTGCATTTGCCTTGTGATTTTTATATTTGTAGCTCTCCCTATTGCTGTCGTCAACTGCAAATGTGATTTCCTCTCATATGCATCCCTCGTGATTCACAACAGAATGTTTGTTTGAATTGAAGGTCTAAGAGGAAATGTCGAGATTTACAGCACACTGGTCCATTTCACCCCGGTTTTCTATCTCTCTGCACGTCTTTATTTTCCCCTTGTGTTGTGGGAAGCGGAATGCCTTGCTTATGCAGTACCTGGCCCTAAACAACCCCCCTAGAAGTGCATGCCTTCCCACTGACCGCTGAACAATGTTTGGCTAACGGTGTATTTGAACGTACGCTTTGTAATGTCGGCACAATCATTCCTCTCTGCAGCCATAAAAGTGTGAAAAATGGCACAAGTGTGAAACATCTAGATCTCCTCAGAAAAAGGACTATCACAGTTGCAACAAGATTCCATTCTGTTGTGTCTCAGTGTGGCTAAATCACGTCTATACAGTAGACGTGTATATTTCGGAATAATGTCAAGCTGGAGGACTTCTTACTCTGACTCCTGACTCTGACTCCTGTAACCCTCATTTCATGAGGAGCAAGGGAAGTCAAAGGACAAGTGTTCTTCCCTTGACTTCCTGCTGTATAGACCGTGCCAAAAGCTGAATTAAGCTACTTCAACTTAAGCTATGCAATTGATGTAGCTGAAAGTTGTGTAGCTTAATTTGACTTTTGCCCTGCTGTGTAGATGTACCCTTAGCTTTGTGGCAAAAAAGGTGATGGGTTTTTTTTTCTAACTCCGTGTGCTCTGAGGCTACATCTAGACTACAGGCTTTTTTCAGAAGAAGCTTTTTTCAGAAGAGATCTTCCAAAAAACTTCTTCCAAAAGAGAGTGTCCACACTGCAAAAGTGCATCAAAAAAGTGTTCTGCTTTTTTGAAAGAGCATCCAGACTGAATGGACGCACTCTCGCATGTAAGCTGTGATTGTTGTGGACAGAATGGCCACGAGGGCACCTGTGCTTTTTCCTCTTTCCTCCTCTTCTGAAAGAACTCCCTCTTCCCCGTCCACACATGCCTTTTTGAGAAAGAGCTCTTTCACAAAAAGGCTTCTTCTTCGTAGAATGAGGATTACTAATGTTGGAAGAACCCTTTGTTCTTTCGATTTTCTTGTGGAAGAATGCAATTGCAGTATGGACATAAATCAAGTTTTGTTGGAAATACGGCCATTTTCCCGACAAAACTGTAATGTAGACATACCCTGAGAGTGAAGCTCTTCTTTCTGGCTCATATGCCATCATCCCAGTGAAAAGACTCTGCCTCTCCGTATCAGTGAAGCCTCACTGGGTCAAATAATCATTGGTGTAACTCCATTTAAAGGCAACTAGCTCAACCAGTTGTTAATCTATTTAATACGGGCCTCGGTGACTTAGGCGTAGTGCTAGTTTTTCATTCTAGAATGTCATGCAAGATTAAGTCAAATGCCTTACAGAAGCCTAAATATATTTGTCAGTGCAGTTTCCTCTTAATTAGTCAATCTTGTAACCTCATAAAAAATCACGTTTGTTTGACAAGACCTGTTTTCCATAAAGCTATATTTATTGGCAATAATTATGGACCACATTTCGAGAAAGATTGGAAAAATTGGAGACAGTTCAGAGAAGAACAACAAAAATGATAAAAAGTCTAGAAAACATGACCTGTGAGAAAAGACTGAAAGAACTGGGCTTGTTTAGTTTAGAAAAGAGAAGACTGACAGGGACATGAGAGCCGTTTCCAAGTATCTAAAAAGGTGTTACAAGGAGGAGGGAGAAAAATTGTTCTCCCTGGCCTCTAAGGATAGGGCAAGAAGCAATGGGCTTAAACGGCAGCAAGGGAGGTTTAGGTTGGACATTAGGAAAAACTTCCTCACTGTCAGGGTGGTTAAACTGGAATAAATTGCCTGGGGAGGTTGTGGAATCTCCATCTCTGGAGATATCTAAGAGCAGGTTAGATAGACACCTATCAGGGATGGTCTAGATAGTACTTGCTCCTGCCGTGAGGGCCGGGGACTGGACTTGATGACCTCTCGAGGTCCCTTCCAGTCCTAGGATTCTATGCTACCATTTTTCATAGGCACAGCAAGTAGTAGTTGTGGTTCCGTGCTGGGGTCCTGGCTGCAGGAGCCGAACTTAGAGGCTCTGGTTGGCCCCACCACTGCTGTCTGGGTTCCTGGTGGCCTGTCCTGTCCCAGGGTTCTGCAGCCACCCCCATCTGCATCCCCAACCTGGGGTGAGAGACATGGACAAGGGTAAAGGTCCGCTCAGCATCCCCATCTTAAAAATTGTCCCCGATGCCTCTGCATCGTCTGCTTCTTTAAAAATTGCCTCCTCTCTCAGCCTTTCCCTGACTGGGTGTGGATCAGTGTTAAGCGAGGCCGCCTGTAACTTCCTGGGGTACCAGGGGCAGACACAGAGTTGGATTCTGTGTCCTCGTTGGAAGTTGGCCACCCTCGTTCTTGTTTTCCTCAGCCCTCTTTGCCTTGCTCCGCGAGGTCTGAACAGGAGCGCTAAGACCACTCCCCTTGTGCGTTGTGGCTGGAGCCCTGCCCTTCCGAGGCCCGGCTACACTCCACGTTTGTACTGGTATTGCTGGTTTGGATGGGATGCGTAGAACTGGGCTTGTTTAGTGTAGTCAAGAGAAGACGGAGTGATTCTGACGGGCGTCTCACTCGAGCCCTCGTTCTGCAAAGCCTCTTCAGTCTGGTCTCTCTGTGGATTCAGTCAGTGCTGGGTCGTCCCTTCCCAGGGCCCGTGGCAATGAAGGGCTACTAATGAGGGCTGGGAAATGCTTGAAACCTGTGGGAGAGGAAAGGATTACCGTAAAATCTCAAGTAGAATGCGCACTTTTTTCTGGGGTATTTAGTGTCAAAGTCAGGGTGCGCATTATACACAGGAGCTATATTTTAAAGTTTTATTTTGGCAAAGGCCGACGAACCTGTAAGTAGCCCCGGCCCGGGGAACTCCCCGTCCCCTCTGCACAGAAACTTTCCCGCTGCAGCGTGGCGCGGGGGCTGCCGCCCCGCCAGGCTCCCGGACAAGGCAAGGAGCCAGTGGTGCCACCAGGCTGCAGCGCCCTGGCTCGCTGCCTGCCCTGTGCTCCTTCAGGCTGCGCCTAGGGGTTCCCGTGGCAGGCACAAGCTTTGCGTGGTGCGTGGGCAGCTGTCTGGGAGGGCGGGGGGCAGGTCTCAAACTCCGCTGCTGGCTCCCTGGGCTGCGCGCACGTTTTCCGGGCGAGCCTGCAGGTGGGAGCAGCACGTCCTTCCCTCCCACTCTCTTGCAGCCCGGGGCCAGCTCCGGGAAGTGGGCGAGGCTGGACTTGGTGCTGGTGGGTCAGCTCCTGGCCTTTTTAAAGAAAAATGTCTGAGGTAAGTTTGATGTACAATGGGGTGCGCATTATATATAGGAGTTCCGTTTTTTCATTATGCTATGATTCAAAAGTCAGGGTGCGCATTATACATCGGTGCGCATTATACTTGAGATTTTACGGTACTTGGTGTCTGCCCCGGAAAAGCCATGAACTCTTTTGTTCCATTAAGCGGCTTGTTCGCAAGGAGCGTGTTTCTCTGTGGAGCGTGCAAAGTGAACGCAAGGGCTGCAAGTACATTCACCTTGTACAAACACTCTGATTTGAACGACCAGGGCACTGCCTTCTCAGGCCGCCTGGCCTGCACATTTCAAACTGAAATCCTGTTTGTCGGTTGAATGAACTTCCTTCTGAATTCCAGAGCCACACCTCTGCTGTGTCAACTTCATTTACTGTCCCCTCGCAAGGCAGAGCCTTTTTGGCAAACAAGCTCTTTGCTTAGCCGGTTGTGGCTTAGTTGTGAAGTTTCATGTGGAAAAGGAGAGCTTGAGGTTAGGGGTGATGCGTAATGGTTAGTTTCTCTTTTTCCGCGCTTAGCTGAACAGCCAGCTGTAGCGATTGTGTTCCATTTTGGTCCGTTCTTGCGCTGCTGCCGGAGTCCAACATGGGAACAGATTGAAAACCCATGTAACAGGCTACCTCCCCTCTCAGTTGGGGGAATTTTATCCCAGATGTTGCACGCCACCCAGAGAATGATGTTTGCTGGAACGTCTTGTGGCATTCTTGTGACAGAACGAGGAGCAATGGTCTCGAGTTGCGATGGAGGAGGTCTAGGTTGGAGAGTAACAAAAACTATTTCAGTAGGAGGATGGGGAAGCACTGGGTTGGGTTACCTAGGGAGGGAGTGGCATCTCCATCCCTAGAGGTTTTAAGTCTCGGCTTGACAAAGCCCTGGCTGGGTTGTTTTAGTTGGGGTTGGCTCTGCTTTTATCAGAGGAATGACCTTCTGAGGTCTCTTCCAACCTTAGGAGTCTATGATTCTTGCGACGTGTCCAAAAAAAAGCATAAGGCACAATGGCCCCAGGAGTCTGTAGACCAGCGCAACCATAAACATCTGCATTACAGGTGAAGTCATTCTACTCTGGCACTTTTTGCATGGAAAGCCTCCAGCTTCGCCCAGTCTGAGCTGTGGAGTGTCCATTTTGCAGCTGTACAATGATACAGCGTAAATCGATCCTGAACTAGGGTTAGTTTAATTTAACTTATTCTCTTTAGACCTGATTACAGCTGTTGATTAGAAGGGTTCTTATGGCAGTGTAGCTCCGACACCGACCTGGAAGAATGGATATATCAAAGAAGGATGGGGCTACTCCATTTCTAGCTCATTGATGGAATCCGTATCTCTGACTCCAAATATCAGGAGGCTGCCTAAAAAAACATGTCATAGTGAGGCTGTTTTAGCTGCTTTTTGGTTTCAGAATCCATTGAGTTCATGTGTTCAAGTTTTTCTCTGTAATTATGATGACTAGAAACTCACGTTATAGAAGCTGGGAATCTTGTGAATATTCCAGAAGAAAAATGCCACATTGTGAAACGCACAATCCAATGGTGAAAGTTGGTGACTCTAAGTTGTAGACCTTTGTGCTAGGTGCCGTCTCGACTTAATAATCTGCGTAGGAGACACGTTGGGGGATAATTTATATCCCCTGGCTCACTGCCTCTGTATTTGTCCCCAGAGGCCTCGTGGAGGAGTTTATTTCTGCAGATATTGTCATCAAAATGACAAATTTAATCTTAATGGAACAAGTTAAAATCTTAGCTACAGGGTTACATTATATGCATCAACAGTGGGGATACTGGTGTGTATTTACACAGTGGGCAGAGTACTTGGGGAAACTGGGACAGTGGTCACTCTAAATCCTTGTTTGAGTGATGGTTTTGTTTACTAAAACAGGCCAATACCTGCTCTTGGATACAACATAATCAGACAAATCGAGTTTCCAGCAAGCTGTATGAAATGGCTCTGAGAGAGGCCAGGAGCGTGTATAATGGGTTACATAGGCTAGTATCTGCTCAGTGTCCTACACTTAACTGACTGATATATGTTCAGTTCTGTCATGCATAGAGCGTTACCAATTTCACGTCTGTGAAAAATGCATCACAGACTGTGAAATAAGCCTTTCCTGGTGAAATCTGTTATTTCCTTGTTCCGAGGAGCGCTCCATCAAAGAGGGCTTCCTAGCTCGGACTGGGCAGTAAAGGGGCAGGACTTGTCCATCTCCTCAGTGCGGGGTGGGGGTGGGGTGGTGAAGAGAGACCAGACAGATCCACCTCCAGGTGCCTCCCCCCACTGCGGGATGCTGTCTGGGACTGGCTGCACCCTGAGATCCTGCAGCTGGGGGAGGGATGGGTGGCGCAGGACTTCCTGCAGCTGTGCAGAGAGAGGGCAAGAATTGTCCCTTCCAACCTGGGCAGGACTAGCAGCGAGGAGCCCCGGCTGGGATGTACCGGCAGCACAGGAGAGATCAGACCCACTTCTACTTTCTGGAACCTCCTGCAGTTGCAGGAAGCTTTGCAGTTGCCACCCTCAGAGTCCAGCTCTCAAGGAAGCACAGAAGTGAGGGTGGCAATCTCTTGACCCCCTACGACAGGTTTGACGCCCCCCCCCCTCCATCTCCTTTTGGATCAGGGCCCCATGATTACAGCACCATGAAATTTCAGGTTTAAACAACTGAAAACATGCAGGTTATGTCTACACTGGCATGATTTTCCGGAAATGCTTTTAACGGAAAAGTTTTCTGTTAAAAGCATTTTTGGAAAAGCGTGTCTAGATTGGCAGGACGCTTTTCCGCAAAAGCACTTTTTGTGGAAAAGCGTCCGTGGCCAATCTAGATGCGCTTTTCCGCAAAAAAGCCCCGATCGCCATTTTCGCGATCGGGGCTTTTTTGTGGAAAACAAATCTCTGCTGTCTACACCGGCCCTTTTGCGCAAACGTTTTTCGGAAAAAGACTTTTGCCCGAATGGGAGCAGCATAGTATTTCCGCAAAAGCACTGACAATCTTACATGAGATCGTCAGTGCTTTTGTGGAAATTCAAGCGGCCAGTGTAGACAAAAGCAGATGATTTTGTGGAAAAACTTGCCAGTCTAGACACAGCCGCAGTGTATCCATTTTCAAATCCTATGGTTGTGAAATTGTCCATAATGGACGGTGAGTTTGCTAGGACCCCGTCATGCAGACACGCTTCTCTGGATTGAGTAGATGACTAAATTCTGACCTCACAGTTATCAGTTATCTAGTTTGCATTGCACACAGTCCGATGAACTCTAGCGGATCCAGGTGGAGTCATCTGGGGCTAAGGTACTTGTAACAGAGAGGAAACAAACCATAAAGTGAAGATATTTAACTTGCCATGTTGACTTTCAGTTCTTTGTTACTTGATTTTTTTTCTTAAGAGTGGGGGAGAAAATAATGGCAGTCACTTTGCTGTTGGAAATGTTACTTAACTCTTGACCGCAAAGAGGTTACTGCACAACCTCCAAGACCGAAAATAACCCCTGAATGTTAGGGGCCTTTGTTGCAGAGTCTCTTGACTGTTGACATTATTCACCCTACTTGGACATGTTGCTTGAGGCAGCTGCACAATTTGTGTTTTGAAGAGTGTTTGCTGCTGCCTGAGGGAGATGCACTTTGGGAGAAAGGGTGGGGAACTATAGGGAAAGGGAAGAGGGAGGCAAATTGGACAACAGTAAAGCTTCTGTCTCAGGGTTTAAGACCATTTCTAGCTGTTGGAGATAAAGTTGGGTTGTGTTATGGGAGGGTGGGGAAATCCGATCACAACACATCTGCCACTGTGCTCTTCTTGGATGTTCTTCTGAAGCATCTCCTGGTCACTGGGTTAGGCTTCAGGTCTGAGCTAGTATGGTAATTCCTGAGATCTAAAAGTCTCTGTAGAACATACTCTTTAGGCACAGGCTGTAGGTTCTGGGTTGGGAATCCCATCGATTCTTTTCCGAAAGCTTTGAACTGGCCCTTCTGAGCAGTTTTTGTTTTGATGCGGCTCTAAAAGTTTAAATATCTGTCTGTGAGTAAGATGAGTAAGGAAAATGAAATTTGCCGTCTCCAGTTGTTTTGGAACGTTTCCATTAAATGTCATCAAAATTGACATATTCTGGCAAAATGCTTCAGTTTTTGCTAAGCTGCGCTTTCAGATGGGAGAACCGTCCCATCTGTTTTTTCCACCAGCTCTGCTGGGCAGTTTCCAGTCCCTCCTTGCCTCGAGGAGCTGAGCCTTCCCCCAAGTTGTTGAACCAGTTCTGCCCTCACCACTTCTCTTCCAAGGATTTATCCTCCCAACCTGGCCCTCAGCCCTTCACTTCTGGTGGGGTCTCAGGCTGGGAAGCAGCAGGGAAGATGGCAGTATACGTTAGCACCAGAGGCCTGGGATGGAGAGACGCTAGCCTCGAGATAAGGGTGGTTCCATGCAGCAAGGCCAGCCAATGGCAGAAGGCCAAGAAGTGGGGGAGTCTCTGCCCACTATGAGCTGGTGAGGAAGATTTCCCAAGGTGGCGAGGGAGCCTCTTGAGAAAAGCAATGGAAGACATAGGGGTGGAGGCTCCAATGGCAGGGCCTTATGAGGAGGAAGGGGGCACCTCGGGTCCTGTGGGTTGAGAGAGGCCGATTGCGGAGCAGTGGCACTTCCCCCTGGTTGATGAAATACTTTCTGTGTAAAGTCTGGTGTTGATCTTGGCGGGTTTAAAGGAAAATGGATTAGATAACATTCAAAATAGACACGCGTATGATTTCAACAATATTATTCAAATCCCCAAATACCACTTTTTCAGAACCCACCGTTGTTCCATGAAAACACCAGCTATTTTTGGATGGGGTAGCCAAGCACATACCCTGAAGCCAACATACAGTAGCCGGGGTTCAGTCTCCAAAGGGCAGTGTGCCCCCTACTACCACTGCCTATATAGGTAGGTGAGGGTGGGTAGGACCCTGCGTCCTGTCATCCAATCTTCAATTTTCCAATTGAATGGCTAAGTGGCTAATGTCTAAATCGGGGGTGGGGAACCTCAAGCTCAGGGGCCAAATGTGGCCCCCGGCTTGTCTGGATCTCGCCCCTGAGGCGGAAGGCCCTCCAGCATTGGGGAGCCTGCACTGGCACTCCAGCCCCCTGCTATCCAATGTGGGGCTGGAGCACACAAAATCTAGTAGGCTGGGCCCCTCTAGGCTCTGGTGCATGAGAGGAATGTGGGGAGTGTCTTTCTCTTTCTCGGTCAGGGCCACGTCAGTGAGGGGGGTTTCTTTCAGTTGTTTTTTTCCCCTTCTTTCTTGTGCAAGGCCCTTGACTGGTTTTTCTGTGGGTAAGTGGCCCTCAAGCCAAAAAAGGTTCCTCACCCCTGAGGGGGTATGTCTACACTACCCTCCTAATTCGAACTAGGAGGTAATGTAGGCATACCGCACTTGCAAATGAAGCCCGGGATTTGAATTTCCCGGGCTTCATTTGCATGAAGCTAGCCGGCGCCATTTTTAAATGCCAGCAGTTCGAACCCCGTGCCGCGCGGCTACACGCGGCACGGAGTAGCTAGTTCGGATTAGGCTTCCTAATCCGAACTAGCTGTACTCCTCATTCCACGATAAATGTGGAAGTGTGGTTGCATATGCATGCAAATATATATGCAAATAGCTTCTTTCACACTGATGGGCATGAATACAAAGATTAAGGCAAGACTACATAACATGCAGGATCCATTGAAGTCAGTTCTGCTGGTATTAATAAAATGCAATATATTCCCGATTTCCACCCGTATGACAGCACTTTTAATGAGCAATGACAGTCCAGGAATTTAACTACTAAAACGCATGACAACAGAAGACCATTATATTGACTACTTTTTTGTTTTGGCTCTCCCCTATGGGCATATGTTGAGAGCTCTGCGTAAACCCCAACCACACCGCGGGCCGCAAACAATGAGGCCGTGGGCTGCATGTTGAGTAGTTCTGGTCTAAGGTGAGGCCTAATCACCTGAAAACATTCAGTATTGTTTCATCTGGGCTGGAAAGTCTGGACTGTCGGCCTCCCCTGCCACATACACTGTTCTGCCTTTTGCTAGAGGGCAGATAAGACTCGAGTTAACAGACTCCAGTATCGTTTGGCTGAAAACAACTGAACACCAGCCTTAGAGAGGGAATACCTCGTAACTTGAATACATGAGCAGTGTGATCTCAGAGTGACCATCATGAGGGAAAATGAAGAGGGATGTTGTGTGTGAGGGGAACTAACATTTTGGGTGTGTTTTCATTCGTAATTCAGATCTCTCTTCCTCCTCTCGGGCAGTGTTTCTCCATGTGGGCCATGGACCTGCTGTGGGAAGGCTGCTAATGGGCCACTACGCTTTGTTTAGTGAAAGGCTCCACAACCATAGATCCTCACAGCTCCCAGTTAAGGGGAGTGTGATTCTAAGCTCCTCCCTCATCGGTTGCCAGGGGCCAAGAGTTGCTCAGTTCTCAAGTGAAAAGAGCAGCCGTCTCGCCCCAGGTGCCGGGGGGGCGTGAGAGTAAGCGGGGAGAACACCATACGCTTCTCTGAAGGCAGTGGATGAAACAGCCCTACCAGGCTTCTGAGAGAGTTGTGCTCTCAGATGGAGGGTTGCTGGGAACAAGCGTCCTCCGGGCCTGTCTAAACTAGGACGGACGTGGTCACCCAGTCACAATCTAGTCAAAGCAAAGTGATTGTGCTGAACTGGGTTAAAAGCCAAGAGAGGAGCTGAGATGCGTCTTGATCAGCTACATGGTGGTCAGCTCCCGTTTGCCTTGTCTACACTGGGATTTTACAAACTGTGAACTTTACAAACTGTGAACTATCTTGTATTTCCTAATGGAGACAGGGCCTTCGTTGGAAGTGGGATGTTATATGGGGCTGCCTAGATCAGAGCAAGTCCCAGGCTAGACAAAGCCTTTGAGATTAATGGGGGTGTGAAAGAGAGGGATGCAGGGGAGATCCTGGAGAACATCCCTTAATACAGTCATTTTACATAGTCTCTAAAATGTTTGCAACGGATACATAAAGCCAGCCGGAACGGGTGAGCAATGAACAAGTCCTTTACAAAGTACCACATCCCCCCAGAGCATATCTTCACTTCCCTAGCAGTCAAAGAAGCATAGAAAATAATGGCTGGAAGAGTCATCAAATCCAACCCCCGGCTCAAATAAGGACCAACCCCAACTTAATCATCCAGCCAGGGCATTGTCAAGATGGGCCTTAAAAACCTCTAGGGATGGAGATTCCACCACCTCTCTAGCCAACCCATTCCAGTGCTTCCCCACCACCTAGGGAAATAGTTTTTTCCTAATTTCTAAGCTAGACCTCCCCCACTGCAACTTGAGACCGTGGCTCCTTGTTCTGTCTTCTGCTACCGCTAAGAATAACTGTCCCCATCCTCTCTGGAGCCCTCCTTCAGGTAGTTGAAGGCTATCAAATCCCCCCTCACTCTTCCGCTCTGCAGACTAAATAAGCCCAGTTCCCTCAGCCCGTCCTGGTAAGTCATGTGCCCTAACCCCTAATCATTTTTGTTGCCTTCCCCTGTCCAATTTGCCCACCTCCTTTTTGTATTGGGGGTCCAAAACTGGATGCAGTACTTCATACGTGGCCTCACCAGTGCCAAATGGTAGGGAAGAATCACTTCTCTCAACCTGTTGGCAATGCTCCTAATGCAGCCCAATATGCTGTTAGCCTTCTTGGCAGCAATGACACACTGTTGATGTTATGCTTAAATGAAGCACACTAGATCTTTTCTAGGGGAAAAGGCAGTATGCTGCATTTATTGAGAATACAAGCGTTGCATATGCTTTTCAGTCATTCACACGCAAACACCATACACACACACACACAGTCCCGCCAGACGATGTTATAGTTACCAGTCCAGAGTCTGGATCAATCTAGTGCCCAGTCAGATTGATCACCAGGGGCGGATATAGGGCAGGGCGAACGGGGCGGCCGCCCCGGGCCCCGCACTTCAGAAACCCCTGCGCATGCGCTATGGCGCCGCCGCGCATGCGCATGGCGTAACTGCGCATGCGCCGTGGCAAAGGGGGGGCCCCATGGAATTATGCTGCCCGGGGCTCCGCAAAACGGTCATCTGCCCCTGTTGATCACAGAGGGGGAGCCGGGCTCTGTCAGTCGATTGATCTGATGCTCCTGGAGTTGGTGGCAAGACGAACCCAAAGTTCCATAGCAAGGCACCCTGCTTTTATAATCCTCTCTATGGACTGTGTGTCAGTCTGTGACCGGTTACTGTTATCTTGTTGATGTCCCAAAACATCTCCAAAAGGGTCATCCTGTCCTGGATTGTTAACTGGATCCAGTTGTTTTTAGGGATGCCTTCACCTTTAGAGTCATCCATCTGCCAATCTGATTATTTCTTGACCATGGGTACGCACTGATGGTTTCTCTGATGCCGATATACATCTTCGCAGTCTGTCTTTTACAGTTTGTCTTCACCTGCATTGTCCCCTCCTTTCTTGGCAATCAGGCTCAAGAACAATTCTTGAGTGGGTCATATTTTATATAATTATTTCATGGCTATATATTAAGAGGCACTCTGAGCTTGTGGTTTCAATTTAACAAACTTTTTTTTTTGTCCAGCAACACATGAATATCATTCCAATTAGACAAATGCAAGACAGTATCAATACAATCATTAATGGGTGAAACACAAATGACAATATACTTTTAGATTTGGGAGAGCAGCCTGTAAAGACATCATACCAGTGATAAGCAGTAAGTACTTTTTCAGCACCAGCAATTTTAATCATATTTCCATTTGCATATGTTATTTGGAGAACTCGCCTTCCCACATTCTTCTGAGTTCCTTGTAAGAACTGTGTAACTTTTGCTTCTAAAAGCAATTGATCAGCTAATTCCCTCCAGTCCAGACTGAGAGAAACGGAGAAGTTGACCAAGGGGACAATCACGGTGCTCTGGGTTTTCTCTAGCTTAGGAAGGTAATAAGTGTGATTCTTAGTGTATAAGATGCTTGCATTGCATCTAGACTCATCTAGTGGTGGCTGACTAATGCTGTCATCCTCCCAAATATTATTTCCCAGGGTATATCACATACGCGTTGGCCATTATATACCACACACGTTACATTTTCTAGTTCATCCCAGGCACATGTGCCTAGTGATGTATTCCTACTGCATGGTTCTGTGGTGGCAGGCAGGGAGAGGCAAACCCATTTGCGAGGGTCCAACTCTGTACACCGTCGTGTGTCCAATAACTCTCCCCCCTCTTTTTTCTCCTTCAATCCCAACATTGAGTCGTATCCAGTTTCTCATCTACTGTGATCCCTAACTCCCTTTCTGCAGAACTACTGCTTAGCAAATCTCTCGTTCCTTCTTTGTATCTCTATGTTGCTTGATAGACCAAGGAAACCCCTCCCCTCCTGCAAGTACATGAAATTCTTCAAGTGGATCATTAATCTTATGAATGACTCTTATGTAGCCATTTCGACCACCACATCATTCTACCTGTGTCTTTGCACTGGGTCACAAGAGTGCTTCTCTTTGAAAGCCCAATTTGTTGGTACAGCTGCTCCCCGAGTTATGGCCACCTCCACTTACGACCATCCGCACTTACGACCAAAGCGGTCGTAAATGCGGATCTGAGTTAAGAATGGTGATCCATGCTTACGAACAGTGTGGTCGCCATGTAACTCTATGGGATTCGAGTTACGGACCAAGTGTTGGTCCCGTAACTTGTTCGTAACTCGGGGAGCGGCTGTATAATCAAGGCCAAATGCAACTTTTTTCTTTTACATAAAAAGCTTCAAGTCCCAGGCACTGATGTAACTGGGCAGCAAACAGAAGTCCCTTAGTTGGTGATTTGACAGCTCCCCCCATGCTATTCCTATAATGCTTATAATAATAATAATACCTAGTTCTTAAGTAGCATTTTCCATCAGTAGATTTCTATGCATTTTACAAAGAAGGTCAGATGAAGTGATTTGCAGCACTTCAGTGACGACAGCCTGTGTCTACACTCAAAGCGCGTCTAGACTACAGGCTTTTGTCGACAGAGGCTTTGTCTACAGATATTGTCGACAAAGCTTCTGTTGACAAAGAGCGTCAACAGACTAGACTACATTCAGTTCTGTTGACAAAGCAAGCCGCTTTGTTGACATGAAAGTGTAGATGCAAAGGACAGTGTAGATGCAATAACACCTTCTGTCGACAAAAGGCGTTATTCCTCGTAGAATGAGGTTTACTGTCGTCGAGAAAACTGCCGAGTTCTGTCTACGTTAGGTCGACAGAACTCGGCGGTAGTGTAGACGCCGGTATAGTTTTGTCAACAAAAACATGTAGTCTAGATACACCCTCAGGGTGTAACCTGCCTACTTAGCCACTGATGCATAATGTGGGCTCTTGCTCCTCCACCTGACATGCACCCTCAAAATGGTGTGAGACCATTTTCTGTGAAGATAGGAGGGGAACAGGGACTGGTGCAGCACTTGGGTTAACTTTGTGGGGAAAGCACACCTAAGAACTCCATTTTGCAAGAATGTGGAAGCCAGCCTTCCTGATGGCAGGGATCATCTTAGGGATGTTAAATTTAGATTAACTGGCTAATTGAATAGTCGATGCAATTTGCATCAATTAGTCGATAAGGGCGCCTCTGCCTTTGAAGTGTAGCAACAGCCCCAGGGCTGTTGTTGCACTTCAGAGGCGAAAGTGCTGTGGGGAGCATGGGGCCAGCAGGGAACTCAAGCAGTCCCCCGCTAGCCCTGAGCTCCCCACAGTGTTTCAAAGTGGCAGCGCCGTATGGAGTCCAGGATCTGTCCCCGGGATCCATGCGGTGTTGCCGCTTTGAAACACCTCCTTCTTTTTCCTCCCCCACCTTGATGCCTCTTTCTGATAGTGGCAGCAAGTGGGAGGTGCGGGGGGTGGGAAGTGATTAGTCAAGTAATGTGTTGGCTATCCGACAAACATTTGCTTATCGGATAGTCGACTAGTCGTTCACATCCCTAGGTCGTGTCTGTTGGCGGGTTACTGTCTTCCATTCCCATGAATGACGGGACGTTGCCTCAGTTTTTGTCATTGTTCCCCAGAGAAGAAAGGTGAGGTCGTTCCTGCTAAGCCGTGTGTTTCATGCCCTTCCTTGCTGTCTATTAATATTGGCTTAACAAACTCGTTAGTGGAACGAGGGAGGATAGAAGGGGCAGGGAATGCCATTTCCAAAGCTGCTCAATGCAGCTGAGCAGCAGTTGACTCGGCAGATCCACGAAAAGGTGCCAATGAGGGGAGACAGTTGGCAGAGTCCCAATGTTCTATATTTGGAAGCCCTAAGCTGCCTTTTTTGTTTTATGGGCTTCGGATCAGTGTGTTCCAACTCCTGGCCTCTTGGCTGCCCTGCCCAAAGGATGGTTTAAATCACGTGCTGAATGTTTTTAAGGTAATTGGGCATGATGTGAATTGGCAGAACGTTAAACGGTAAGTAATTCGGATGCTCTCGTTCCGGCGGTCGGGATACAAGCCTGTGGCAGGACCATTGCTTTGCTCTCGTGTACAGCAGGGGGAAAGAAGGTTTCCTGTAGGTCACAGTGCCCGAATAAGCAAGGTCTGGAATCGGCACCTGAAAACTGTCCAAGAGCCAACTCCAGGCTCTGGAATGATGTTTCAATCAAAAGGCTGGCTGGTCTCCCTTTGGCTCTTAGCCCTTCTAGCCACCCTGCTATGGCATTGAATATATTAAGGTTTTCAAACTTTTTGGCCCATGGCCCACCTGGCTCAGTGCAAACCTTTCCATGGACCACCAACTGGAAACTAATAGAAAATCGCTGTTAATTACATAATTACACCCGAGCCAATTTGCTAGTGCTGCAGTGAGGGAGAACAGTTTAATTTAACCAGTAAGAAAGGAAATGTTAAATTATCAAACAAATTAAGTGCTTTAACTTTCTCATGTGAGTTTGTCAAACATCATTTTAAATAAAGTAAAACACTATGTCCAAATGTTCCCATGTTTTCTTCATTTATGGCAGGTGTGGGGAACTTTTTCAGGGTGAAGGGCCACTGACCCACAGAAAAATCAGTTGACCACACAAGTGAGAACCAAAAAACTCCTCCCCAAAACTCCCAGCCCCCACTGATGTGGCCCCCAACTGTGACACATCACTCGTCTGGTGCTCCAGTCCCACGGGGCGAGGGGCAAGGACAGGGAGGACTGATGTTCAGGGCTTCCCATGGGCCAAATTTACTTTTCTGAGGTTCCAGGGTTAGCAGATTTTGTGGACCCCCCGGCTTTGTGGTGGGGACAAAAATGAGGGGTTCAGTGTGTGGGACAATGCTGGTGGTGGGATGGGAATGTAGAATCTGGGCAGGAGGTGGGTGCAAGAGTGGGTGAGGGTTCGAGGTCTGGGTGGGAGGTGGGTTGCAGGAGCAGGCTGGGAGTAGGGTGTCTGGCTCGGGGAGGGGAAGAGGAAGGGAAGGTGCACTGTGTGGTCAGAAGGGAGGGTTCAGGAGCAGGGTGGGGAAGGGTGTTTGACCAAAGGGAAGGGTGAAGGAGCGGGCTGGGGGTGTGAAGTCTCAGCAGGAGGTGGTGCAGGAGCAGGCTATGCATGCGGGGGGTGGGAAGAGGTCACTTACTTTCTTTCGCACCCTGTGCTGCTTCCAGGCATCGTGTCCCAGGCATGGCCTCCCGCTGCTCCCATTGGCCACAACTCTGGCCAATGGGAGCAGAAGGGAAGGCCTCCAGGCAGTGTGTCTGTGCACTGCTGTTCCCCCAGCTGGGGGCGGGGAATAGCAGCGCACGGAACTGCTTCTGGCTCCGCTTCTTCCCCATGAGCCAGATCTGGTGGGAAGGTTTGGGGCAGCCCCCACCCCGTCCTCCGAGGGAAGCCAGCACCGCCATTCCAACCTCGCAGGGGTTGGGAGTGTGAGGCTGGAGTGCCAGCAAAGGGAGAGAAGGAGGGTGGAAGGGAGGAGGCAGAGCTCGAGCCATGGACCACCTGGAAGGCGGCCAGTCCGTGGACTGCATGAGAACCACTCTGTTAGGCTGTGTCTACCCTGGCAGCTTCTTGTGCAAGAACAGTCGTTCTTGTGCAAAAACTTGCCGGCTGTCTACTCTGCACAAGCATTCTTGCACAAGTAAATTTACAGTATAGCGTTGTAAAACAGGACAGCTACGTCTAGACTGGCATGATTTTCTGCAAATGCTTTTAACGGAAAAGATTTCCGTTAAAAGCGTTTGCGGAAAAGAGCATCTAGATTGGCAGGGATGCTTTCCCGCAAAGGGTCTGTGCCAATCTAGACGCGCTTTTCCGCAAAAAAGCCCTGATCGCCATTTTTGCGATCGGGGCTTTTTTGCACAAAACAAATCTGAGCTGTCTACACTGGCCCTTTTGCGCAAAAGGACTTTTGCCCAAAAGGGAGCAGCATAGTATTTCCGCAAGAAGCACTGATTTCTTACATGAGATCATCAGTGCTCTTGCGGAAATTCAAGTGGCCAGTGTAGACAGCTGGCAAAACTTGCCAGTCTAGACACAGCCAACTTCTTCCAGAAGAGTTATTCCTCTCCCCACAAAGAATAAGCCCTCTGGCTCAAGAGCTCTTCCACAAGAGGGCAGTGTAGACAGGCAACATGAATTTTTCGCGCAAGAAGCCTGAATGGTTAAAATGGCCATCAGAGCTTTCTTGCGCAAGAGAGCATCCACACTGCCATAGACGCTCTTGCACAAAAGCACATGCCAGTGTAGACGTGCTCTTGTGGAAGACTTTTTGCGCAAGAACTCTTCCGCAAAACAGTTCTTGTGCAAGAAGCTGCCGGTGTAGATGTAGTCTTTAAGTCTGATCTTGTGAAACTTCCCTCATCTGATTAGTACTTACTCACGCACCAGTCCTATCTGCTTCGCTGGGGTTCCTTGGTTTACAGAAGGTGCGACTTGAGTAAGTAAAGGACTGTGGGAGCAGCTTGTTATGCCAGATCAGTAAACAGAGAGGGGTGCCTGCTGCAACTGTCAAATAAGGGCTTATCTGCATGGGGAAAGTGACCGGCGGAAGGGCAGCACTATAATTTATGCTGCCATATCTATACTACGCCATTGCTGTTTGGGCACTTCAGTTAAGAATACGGTAACGGGGCGTTCCATATGCTTTATCAAAATATGTTTATGGCATGAAGTAGGGATGCTAGCATGTAATTGAGCACTCCTGGAACCGCGGTTACATGACTATTCGATAGTCCCCGTAGGCGGGGGTGGCAGCCAGTGTGCTCCTAACTCCACTCCTGGGGAGCCCCCTGCCACCCCGGGCTGCTCCCTCTCGATCAGATGCCACCGACAAGAGCAAGACAAAGAATTCGGCTGAGCATTCTCCTCTTTGGAAACTGTAGCAGCCTGAAGATACAGGCGCCAGTGACCACAGGGTGCCGTTCTCTTATGGGCATTTGCCCATCAAAAGGCTGTGTAATGTGTGACTGCTATGTATTGTGCAGGCATGGGTTTGTGTCTCACATGAGATCTGTCCTTATGGCCCTTTGAGAGTGATGAGAACTGAAAGGAACAGAGAAGAGAATGAGCCAGCATGACTGCCTATCTCATAGATAGCCCTCAGATCTCACCGTACTTGAGAGCCTCCGCTCTAATGACTCAGTGATGCCTTGTGCTAGTCTTGAAAGGAGGAAGCACAAAGCATCTCTGATTTCGAGCTTTTTGTCCATCCTCTGATGGTAAATGAGCCACTTTACAGCAGTCAAATACATCTGCAGAGATGTACTTAAGGTGGCCAAAAAAAAAAAAAAAGTTAAAGATGGGAGTGAAAATTCATTGCAGAGTTAATACCAGGACACCATGAAGCTGAAATCTATCAAATGACATGTTTTTAAAGTAGATTCAGGCCTGAAACTTAGGCCTTGAAGTCTCCCACAATGTTGTGCTTTTGAATGTATATAGCTGTCTACCCTAATGTTCTCTGCTCCTTTGTGGCTCCATAGAAAGACCATTTGGAAACTTTCTGTTCAGGAGAAAAAGTGTAACAATAATTATGTGCCAAACATGGATGTTTTTGCCTCTGAATGATAGTGTTGCAAGTAACAATAGTAGAAGAAATGTTGTTGGACAGAAGTGATTCTAAAATTGATGATAAATGATGATGACATTGTTCTGAAACTTCCGGGCCTGGTATCTTGGGAGGAGAGCCAAATTGCTCAGTCTAATTATGTGGTGTCCATGCCTTCATCACCAGTGATGAGAGAGCTTGGATAATCTTGAAATATGGGGTCAAGAATACATCTTCCAGCCAGAGCACACCTCTAGTAGAAATTCAATCTCACCTTTATGATTGGTAGAAGGCTCGTTGTGGACGTGACTAATTCTTGTCCTGTGACTTTTACTGAGTGACTACATCCTGTGTTCCGTAATGATTAATTTATAACCGGCATGGTGATGACGGTACGGGTAGTTGGGGGGGAGGAATAGCCGTGCAACTGAAAGAAGAGGTATGGAGTCTACAGTAGCATGTTAAGGATGTTCAGGTAGGGCCACTTGTTTTGCTACGGTGATTTCTGAAGACCAGAAGCCAAATTTGAAGGGCGGGGGTAGTGGTGGTGGTGGTGTGTGTCTCTCCCCTTTGGTGCAAGTGACTTTTGCTTGGAGTGAGAGAATAAGCAAAAGTGGGAGCTTTCCACCTCTTCAGTATGGTCCCCACCATGCCTGGACCCCAGAGATTTGTCTCTGTCAGGAGAAGGTGAGAAGAAGTCAGTCAGAGAGCTTCCCACAGCTCTTCTGGAAGCTGAAGACCGCTTGGGTTGTGAGCGTGGTAGATCTGTATCTCCTTCTGCCCCTGCAGGGGTGTGTCTGTGCTGCATGCCAAACTGATGGACCTTGTGGTGGCCTTTCTGTTATGAAGAGTATGGGCTGCCTTTACCCATATGCAGAATATGCAGCTGTGTAGGGCACTGGAAAATCTGGGGCTCCTCAGGGTCTTAATGTCCACCCACCTGCCTCTTCCTATGCCTGTTCTGTGGCGCTGCTTCCTCTGGAGAGGATCTGCTTCACGTAAAGTGACAAAGCCTGCCCAACTTGTTAGCAGCACCCTACACCTGTGAGAGAGCCATCTGGGAGGTAATGAAGCCACTACACAGGCACTTGCCAACCCCAGCGTTATCCTCTCCGTTTCTGAATTCACTGTGTTAGTCAACAGGACCCGAGTTTACCATTTGCTTTCAAACTGTTTGATTGATTTGCTGCTGAAGATGATAAATTCACTTCTCTAGAACATCGTCACCCACTCCCTCTTCCCCCGGTACCGTGCAGGGCCCTGTACATCCTAAGGACGGCCCTAACTAGCACCATGTTTTCACTGCTGCTTAGTCTCCTATCTAAGCCATGAAGCTATATCTACACTGCAGGCTTTTGCCGGCAGAGAGTATGCTAATGAAGTGCTCATTAGCATTTGTCGCCTTGTCATTGGCATATTCTCTGCTGATGATTTTTGCACAAGAGGTTTTTGCGCAAAAACAAGCAGCGTAGATGGGTCCATTTTGCGCAAAACCCCTCTTTTGCACAAGATCCCGTATACCTCCTTTTTAGAGGCTTAAGGATCTTAAAAGGGTTTTTTTGTGCCAAACGGACCCACCTACACTGCTTGTTTTTGTGCAAAAACCTCTTGCGCAAAAAGCATCAGAAAATATGCAAATGACAGTGCGACAAATGCGAATGAGCGCTTCATTAGCATACTCTGCTGGAAAAGGCCTGCAGCGTAGACGTAGCCTGAATGTTTTTGGGTCTAGCCTATATTGTGCCTTGTGTTGACTCTCTGCACAGGAGAGATGTTGACCGTGTTCTCTCAGGGTGTGTCTAGACTACATGCCTCCTTCGACGGAGGCATGTAGATTAGCCAGATCGGAAGAGGGAAATGAAGCCGCGATTAAAATAATCGCGGCTTCATTTAAATTTAAATGGCTGCCCCGATCTGCCGATCAGCTGTTTGTCGGCAGATCGGGGGAGTCTGGACGCGATGCCCCGACAAAGAAGCCTTTCTTCATCGACACAGGTAAACCTGGTTTCACGAGGCTTACCTGTGTCGATGAAGAAAGGCTTCTTTGTCGGGGCATCGCGTCCAGACTCCCCCGATCTGCCGACAAACAGCTGATCGGCAGATCGGGGCAGCCATTTAAATTTAAATGAAGCCGCGATTATTTTAATCGCGGCTTCATTTCCCTCTTCCGATCTGGCTAATCTACATGCCTCCGTCGAAGGAGGCATGTAGTCTAGACACACCCTCAGTGTTAACAACAGCTGAGACCAGAACTTGTCCAGCCCCTTATCTACAGACAAATAATACAGGTGTTGCCCCTAGCTCCAGTCTGTGGTGTCGAAGCCAAAGGAAAACACCCTGACAATGGACATTGACTGGGACTGTGGTCGGCCTTTGCCCTTCTGCTGGGACTGCATAGGCTGAGTTTCTAGCTACGGCCTTCATGGATAATACAGGTGTATTGCTGCAGGGCAACGTACAGAAATTTGCACTGCTGTTGATTATCCACAGAGCAGGGGTAGCATAAACAGGACTCTGTTCTCCAGAACTGCACAGCTGGCATCTTGCATGCGTAGGAAATGAACTCACTTAAACATAATAGCCCATCATAAAAAAAAAAGTCTGACCGACTGATCCTAATACCTTAGAGAGGGAGTGAAAGGTCAGCCTTTGTTTGCTGTTGTGTCTATATGTCAGAAATGTGCGATAGTGCAGAACTCTTTTAATAACAGGGGTCTTAATACTCTGACTTGGGGGTGCTTTGGGAGGCAGGATACGTGGTGAGGATAGGCTGGCAAGCCCTGTTTCTGTAACTTACATTTCAAATCTTATTATTTTCTTTGTGTTTGTCCTGCCTCTAGCAGGTCTAGCTGTATTCCATAGGTTTTCTTGATTCTTCCTACATTGTTTGAAACCCCAAGTAATTTACAATTCATCAGACATCTCTTCAACAACTTGCCACTTCTGAAACACAGAAGAGTCACCTAAATATGGTAGGGCAGCCAAAATGTGAACTCTCTGGCTACATCGAGACTGGCATGATTTTCCGCAAATGCTTTTAATGGAAAAGCGACGAGGAGTCCTGTGGCACCTTATAGACTAACTGAAGTGTAGGAGCATAAGCTTTCGTGGGCAAAGACCCACTTCGTCAGATGCATGCATCTGACGAAGTGGGTCTTTGCCCACGAAAGCTTATGCTCCTACACTTCAGTTAGTCTATAAGGTGCCACAGGACTCCTCGTCGCTTTTGCAGATTCAGACTAACACGGCTACCCCTCTGATACTTTAATGGAAAAGGTTTCCGTTAAAAGCATTTGCGGAAAAGAGCGTCTAGATTGGCATGGACACTTTTCCGCAAAAGCACTTTTTCCGCCATTTTCGCGATCGGGGCTTTTTTGCGCAAAACAAATCTGAGCTGTCTACACTGGCCCTTTTGCGTAAAAGCTTTGCACAAAAGGACTTTTGCCCGAATGGGAGCAGCATAGTATTTCCGCAAGAAGCACTGATTTCAGACAGTAGGAAGTCAGTGTTCTTGCGGAAATTCAAGTGGTCAGTGTAGACAGCTGGCAAGTTTTTCCGCAAAAGCAGCTGCTTTTGTGGAAAAACTTGCCAGTCTAGACACAGCCTCTGACTTCAAAAATAGGCATCTTCCTGGAAAGAGCCTATTTCATTCCTTTAGATCAAGTCTTTTAGACTCTACATTTATTTGGTGTCTTCCTAAGGCCTGTGATGTTTTAACTATTTCATTGATTTAACAATATCCTTATCAGGCTCTGTTGGGGGCATTTGAGATGTTAGAAGCAATCCTGAAGTTCAAAGTACCTGTGAGACATCCCTGGCAAAGGATTTAAAGGTGTTGTAAAATATACTTAACAAAGACATAAAAGTCATTGGTTTCAAAAGCTCTTCTGTCCTCTGTTCTATCCTTGTATAGTAAATGATCCATTTTCAGGCAGCTGATCCAGTCATTAATATAGATCTATATTAAGTCGCAAAAAGTATAGAAACAGAAAACAAAAATGTACACAGCTAAGATGAATTTTAAAATAGCTGTTGATATTGCTAGTGAAAATCCAGGTTCTGTCAGAGTAATTATGTAGCAAAACTGACTATGAATGTCACTGAGAAGAATTTTTTTTTTTTTAAAAAGAGAGGCAACTCTTGACATGTAGTATTTATATCATTTTCTGGTTAGTGCCACATATTCATTGTGCATCTTCTAGGAAGCAAAATAATTATCTTAGCAGATGTGGTCATGTACTCACCAAACTCTGTCATGCTCTGCTGGCAGCTACTTGATTTGAAGTGTGAAGAGTTTGTAGCAGCCAGTGACTTTTTTTGTGCATTATGGATCACTCTGTCAATTTCAACAGGCTCAGGATTGCAGCCATATAAAGTACAACAAAACTCTACCAGGGACCAGTTTCGGTGGTCACCTTAGGCTGTATTCAGTACTGGTGCGAGGGGACGAAATTGAGATCCCTGGACTTGCACCATTTAACACCAAATCTGAGTTTGTCCCCCTCATCTTAAGTGGCCATTATAAAATATCCCCAAAAAAGGTCATTCTAACAACCCATCTTATCTTTTACAGTTGGGAAGGATGGCTACAGGGACTTGTGGGTGTTTTGGAATGACATGTGACTCTTCCAAAAGCCTGGGTGATGCGACAAGGATCCATCTCCTTTAGAAATACTGTACAGGAATCTCTAGCTCTCAGTCTAACATTTACTCCTTACCCAGCCACCCACCCAAAGCATGAGGGGAGTGAATTTTGGCTTCCATTATCTCGTCTGTTAAATCTTTCAGTCATAAAATAAGGATTGGTTGATTAACCCTCTACCTACAAAGCCTGGCTATGTTTCTTTTAATACCTCTCAAGCTGATGTGCCGCTCTTGGAGGTCAGGCTGGCATCTCCTAGATGAGGAACTCTTTGACATGATTATGTGGCAGACCAATTTAGTAAGAGACCCTCTTATTGATGGCTTCCATCACCAGCCTCCCAATCCATCAGAGGTTCTCTGCCATTCTTTCGGGAGTATGGACCGAGCCAACGCCAGCCTGGGGAGCAGTGTGAAGCCAATGGTGAGGGTTAAACAGCCTGTGAAATCCACTCTTTAAACTCCTTCCTCTCCTAGTCTTCTCCTTTCAGTTTTTTATAGAAACCTTTAGGGATCCATTTAAGTGGCCCACACTGTTGTTGTAATAACGGAGTTAGTGGTGTGGGATGTTATGGCTTTAGAGGCATCACCAGACCTTGAGGGGGACTGGATCAGGGAGAAGGGGCAGTATTGGAGGGTTAGCCTGCCCCCAGCCTTCAGAATGCGCACTGCCAGGGGGATCCAGTAGTGATTTTAAAGGCTTTAGGGCTCTAGCCGCTGTAGTTGCTGAGGTAGTTATGGTGACCGTAGTCCTAGGCCCTTTTCAGTTGCTGGGGCCTGGGGCAGCTGCCCCCTTTGTCCTTTCTACCCCCCCGTCAGCAGCTGATTTACATGATCTTCTTCATCCATCATGTATGTGAGCAGTGACTGCACCCAAGAATCCCTTTAAAGGGTTTCAATAAAATTGAAAGTACTTTTTTTTTTGGTTAAATCCCCCACGTAAATGATAAAAATGGACTTTCAGTGTTTTCTGGAACGCCCCTTCAGGGTACGTCTAGACAACACACGTCTTTCAAAAGACGCTTTTCCGAAATCTTTCGAAAAAGCGTCTTTTGAAAGAGATCGTCTAGACAGCCACAACATTTTTTGACAACGGGATCCGCTTTTTCGAAAGAGAGCACCCGGGCAGTCTGGATGCTCTTTTTCGAAAAAGCTCTGTATGCGTTCAAGAATGTCTTTTTTCTTCCTCGTAAAATGAGGTTTTCCGCTGTTGAAAAAACCACTGCATTTTCTATTTAATTTCAAAAGCACGCGGCGGCAGTCTAGACACAGGTGAAGTTTTTTTTAGAAAAAAAGGCCACTTTTAAAAAAAACAACAACCCTGTAGTCTAGAGATAGAAATGTAGCCGTGTTAGTCTGGTGTAGCTGAAACAAAAAATAGGACTATGTAGCACTTTAAAGACAAGATGGTTTATTAGGTGATGAGCTTTTTCGTGGGCCAGACCCACTTCCTCAGATCAAATAGTGGAAGAAAATTGGCACGACCATATGTACCAAAGGATACAATCAAGCAAACACACCAGACTTGAAAGAGAATTCTCTGCACTGTCATTCATGCTTAAATTCGACACTTTATGCCTCGGTCTAAACAAAGACATTAATTATCTTACCCATTACAAAGATAGCTTCCCTAATTATCACCTCTAATATCATTAGCTCACAGACATTTACCTCCCCCCATCCCCCTTCTGTTCTGAAATTTGATTTGTCCTTTTCATGTGGGTTCATTTTTTTGATTGTATCCTTTGGTATATATGGTATATATGGTCCCTCCTAAGCTGATTTCACATCCCTATAACATCTAGGGCTAAAAGTACACGGCCTGTGACTATTTTCTTCCACTATTTGATCTGAGGAAGTGGGTCTGGCCCACGAAAGCTCATCACCTAATAAACCATCTTGTTAGTCTTTAAAGTGCTACGTAGTCCTGTCTTTTGTTTCTGTAGTCTAGACATAGCCTCAGATAGCTTTGTGAAGAGAGACCAGAAAACCAAGTCATACCTGGGGTTATATCTGTGCTGCTCTCTCCGCCTGGGTCTGAGGAACCTGGGCTGGTGGGGTTGGTGTTTACCGTCTATGCTTGAACATCCACGCTGCGTTGTAACCCTGGATCTGGGTCTCACGGCTATGCTAATGACCCCCACTGCATTACAAAGACCTTCTGACTCGACTCTGTGGCTTGATTTACCCCTTGATCCTCCCTCCCCCCAGCGGAGTGCTAGGACCTGGCTCCTGAGGGTTTGCTGACCCAAGTCAGACTGACTTGTGTATGGGCAGAAGCAGGACTTGGGCTCAAACCTCAGCCAGACCCTGGGCTTAGTGAGCAGTGTAGACACCCTTATCATGTCCAGCGACAGGCTCAGCATTGTGTTTGACAGAACTGGAGCTGGAAAGCACAAGTGAGCAGGACAGGGCTGGAAGGTGGGATGCAAGCAGAATGTATGTTCTTCTATCCCTGTCTTCCATCCTGTCTATTTTAGTCCTAAGCTCTGCAGGATAGGAACTGTCTCATGCATTTGTACAGTATCTAATACAGTACTTAATACAATCAGACACCATTCTTGGTTGGCCCTCAAGCACTGCCACAATAAACACAATAGATTTTTTTTTAAAAGTGAGTCAGAAACTTTAAAATCCTTCCAAAAGTCGCAACATCATTAAACATTATGGCTGTGTCTACACTGGGCCACTTATTGCGGAAAATCAGCCGCTTTTCCGGAATTAGCTGTGAGCTGTCTACACTGGCCCTTGAATTTCCGGAAAAGCAACGATGCTCTACTGTACAAAATCAGCCGCTATTCCGGAAAAACTATTCTGCTCCCGCTCGGGCATAAGTCCTTATTCCAGAACACTGTTCCGGAAAAGGGCCAGTGTAGACAGCCCAGTAGTCTTTTCCGGAAAAAAGCCCCGATAGCGAAAATGGCGATCGGGGCTCTTTTCCGGAAAAGCGCGTCTACATTGGCCACAGACGCTTTTCCAGAAAAAGGGCTTTTCCGGAAAAGCAGCCTGCCAATGTAGATGCTCCTTTTCCGGAAAAACTGAAAACGGAATAGTATTCCGTTTTAAGCAGTTCCGGAAATTCATGCCAGTGTAGACACAGCCTATTTTGTTAGAGGATGCCCAATAATTTGTACCAAATGCTTCCTTAAAAGTTAGAGTTATCAGCCAGGTGGGGGTCATCTGGGCAGGGGGACAGGAAGGTGCCAATGGGCTGGTTTATGTGAGTGGTGTCAGTCCATGGGGACGTCGAATTTCAGTGTCTCTTGCACACTTCACTATCCAAATGCTAGTGAATCATGTTGTGTTGACAATTAGGAGTGTAACTTTGTCACGGTCTGTAGGCATGTGTCCACACATCGTGAGGATTTATGCACTTATTTAATTTATTGAACCAGATTATAGTTTAGAACATTTCCTTGGGCAGGGAAAGTAATGCAACACCGTAAATCTCTATTTTAAGTCTACTGGCCTGTTTTTCAGTTGTCTGGTGCTGCTGATTCCTCTTGTACAAAATAAAAAGCTCACAGAGAAGGGTATTACTTCGCATGCAGTTTGCTCAGATGCAAATCCGTTGCCTTGCAGATGTGTGTGGAATAGGACCCTGCATGAGAGGACATTTGCTCTCATTTACAGGCATGTTAATCCTCTGGTTTCAGTGGGTTGACAGGCATGTGGTGAGAGAAGCAATGTAGACATTATCAATACGAGCTTTTTCTGAGAAATGACTCCATATCCAAAAAACCAAACGTGGACGGTCCCTGTAAAATACACTAACAACATAGGTACAAAAGTCTCTTTCCCTCAGTCCCCAGGAAAGAGCACCATAAATAGGCTTGAAGTATCAGAGGGGTAGCCGTGTTAGTCTGAATCTGCAAAAGCGGCGAGGAGTCCTGTGGCACCTTATAGACTAACTGAAGTGTAGGAGCATAAGCTTTCGTGGGCAAAGTCAGGTGCATGTAGTGGAAATTTCCAGAGGCAGGTATAAATATGCAGGCCAGAATCAGGCTGGAGATGACGAGGTGGATCCAATCAAGGAGGATGAGGCCCACTTCTAGCAGCTGATCTGGAGGTGTGAATTCCAAAAGAGGAGAAGCTGCTTTTGTAGTTAGCAAGCCATTCACAGTCTTTGTTTAATCCTGAGTTGATTGTGTCAAACTTGAAGATGAACTGTAGCTCAGCAGTTTCTCTTTGCAGATTGGCGTTGCCAGTAGTTAAAGTGGAGGCAGTCACTTTTAGACAGAGGTGTACACTGGAACATTGTAAAGACCTCTTCCCACCACACTTTGCCTAGTTCAGACTCCTTCTGCAGTAAACTTAAGTGAGAGAATTTCACTTTCTGTGGTCAGGGAAAACGAGACAAGTGTTGGGTTGAAATATGCGAAAGGCAGTGGGGCAATGTGGAGCTCCTTTTTCAGGTGTTGGGCAGAGGAGGGGAAGGGACATTGGCCCTGATTGGTGGGGCTGACAATTGTCAGGCCCCTGAGCAAGGTGGAGGGCCTGGCTTGCACTCCTGGAAGGGGTGGAGCCTTGGGAGGAAGGGGCGTGGCTGGGGACAGCCAGACCTTCGCAGCATCCAGAGCATGCTGTGCCTCTCTTCCCTCTGCTGGCTCTTAGCGCCACGTGGAGTGTGCCACCTTGGTCTTTGGCAGCGATTTAAAGGGCTCGGGGCAGTTTCCTCTTCAGCCCCCCCACCCACTGTTGGTAGGTCTGGCCTGGATCCTGATGCTGTTCTCCCTTACAAGGGTCTTACTCTGGAATAATTGCGTTCGCTCTAGCGATATTTTATGCTGATACAATTGAGCTCTGAATTAGGGAGTATGTCTGTAAAAACTGAAAGGCCAATAGGGTTTGGACCGATAACTATAGTTTAAAATGATGTGGCTGGATATGTCATTGAGAGGTTCACCTAAAGTCACAGTGCCTGGCACGCTGATAGCCTCTAAATGCAGCACTTTGCGTGAAAAAAGGACCCTCTTCAAACAGCCTATGCACTTACCTCTATCTTAAGTGTTTAGAAAGCAATCAATAAGCCCTGATGGATATGGTTAGCATAATTCCTGGGCATGTGCTGAACGCAAACCTTTCAGAGAGCTTTGGTCTCCAATGAGAGTGATTATTTTTGCCACCAGCCAGCAATACACTACTACATGAATGAGAGGAGCATACCAAACAAGCAAGGAACTGTTAAGCCATGAAGAAATCCATCCGTTCCAGTCAGTAGCAGCCAGGATCGTATCCCCTTTGTTAGTGCCTTATAATTTAGTCTGTTCTGGAACTAATAGTAGTCGTCACTCTCTAAATCACCAGCAGGCAAAGGCTGCTTCCATTCACAAGGGCCCGTGTAGGCAGGGCCATTTGTTGGAAAAAACCCCTTTTTCGCAAGATCCCTTATTCCTCAAAAAATGAGGTTTACAGGATCTTGCGAAAAAGGGTTCTTTTCTGACAAATGGCCCCATCTATACAGGTCTTTTTAGCGGCAAAACCTCTTCCGCAAAAAGGATTGGCAGAAGATATGCAAATGAGAGTGCAATTTGCATATCTTCTACCGAAAAAAACCCGGCAGTGTAGACATAGACTTTCTGTATCTTTTAGGCTTTCTGGTACAGACATTTGGAATGGCCAAGAAATGTTCATTTCATGGAATTAAGATCAGATCTGCAACTACGCTTGTTAACTGGGTTGTCTTCCGAATATGGGCTGGCTTCTTCCACCCTCTTAAATTGCTCTTTCCAGTGAGGCTTGTAGCCCATGCTCAGCTTGTCTGTGAAGCTTACAGGTTCTGGTTAACTGGTAACCATCAGGGGCTGGAGCATCTCCCTGCCTGCTGTGAGCAGGGGGCTGTTTCAGCCCCGTAAGGGGCCTGCTGCAGATGGGGCTGTCTTAGTGAGGGCTGTGAGTTGGTGACCATACTGTATATTATAACACTACTACTACTACTACTACTAATAATGTAGGAAAATGTGGCTCCCAACAACATGGAGCTATTTGGTTAATATTTTTGGCAACGAAACTTGGCTGTTCTCATATTTCAGGGTGGTTAAACACTGGAATAAATTGCCCAGGGAGGTTAGGGAATCTCCATCTCTGGAGATATTTAAGAGCAGGTTAGATAGACATCTATCAGGGATGGTCTAGACAGTACTAGGTCCTGCCATGAGGGCAGGGGACAGGACTCGATGACCTCGCGAGGTCCCTTCCAGTTCTAGTGTTCTAGGATTCTGTGATTCCACATTTTGTTCTATGATGTTGGAAAGACCAGGACTTTAGCAGGGTTCCAAAAAGAACTAGATAAATCCATGAAGTTTAAGTCTATCAATACTTACTAGCCAGGATGGGTAGGAATGGCATCCCCAGTCTCTGTTTGTCAGGGGCTGGAAATGGATGACCGGAGAGGGGTCACTTGATGATTCCCTGTTCTGCCTGCCTCCCCCCACCGCCTTTTATTTTAAATGAAGAATTAACATGCAAGGGTTTAGAAAACCTCCTTTCTTACAGCTAGGACAGTGGTCCTCAAACTTTTGGGACTTCTGGGGGCCTGGCCGCGCATGCGCCGGGCGTCCGGGGGCGGGAGCTGCGCATGTGCCACGCACCTGGGGCTCGGTGTGCAAGAATGGCTTGGGCCAGCCCTGGTCACTCGGAGGGTGCACATCAATGCACCGCGTTGGGGACTACTGAGCTAGAGCATGTAGGTTAAGAGAGAAGTCTGCTGCCCCGCCCCTTCCATGCAAGGCTCTGCCCCTTCCCTGTAATGGGGTGGCACTCACCTCTTGAGAACGCCTCCATTTGGCCAAGGGCTTGTGTCTCGCTCTGTTCTTCTGCCTTTTTTGGCTTCGCAGCCCTCCAGCCTGGTCTCTCAGCCTGATGAGAGTCAAAATCCCTTCTGGGGTACATATCTATCAGGGCCCATTTCAGTGCCCTCTGTTAATGTACCTCTGCTTCTGTGTCTCGGTTTGTTTCCCCTCTGAGGGGAGAGTGGTACCCTCAGGGCTGTTCCTCCCAGAGACAGTTCCTTGCCTCTAGCTCAGGGGCTTTACCTTAGCTCCTTATGGTCTCACAATAGCTTTCACCATGGAGCTCTCCTTGGTGCTGCCACTCCCTCAGCCAGCCAGGCACCCCTGCTCTTACCTCCCTCAGATTTGGGCTGAAACTGACTGCTGCTGTGCTTTGCAGCACCTTTTATAGGCCTTGCTAACTCCCGATTGGCTGGTTCCTCCACAGCCACTCTAGCCTCTTTGGAGGACTTCTCCACGCCCTTTTCTGGCCTGAGTCCGGTCTGCCCAGTCACAGTGTTGTCCCTGTGGCTGTGGTCTCGTCAGAGCACTATGACACCTGCCAACTGAGCTACCCTTAGCTTCCCAGTCTATTTTAGGTGGCTCAGAACACTTGGGGATGCCTTGAATGAAAGCTGGCCTTCAGTCATCACTAGGTAGGTTTTCACCTGTTCTGCTTTTCAGTCCATGGGGCTGTATTTGGACCCATCTGTTTTCTCTTCCAACAGTGGAGAGTGGTAAAGCTGTCCTTTCATTGAAGAAGTCTTCTTATTCTGGTAGAGTCTTTAGCCATGTGTTCGACCCCTGCTAGAAGAATCACATTTGTCACTGTGCTCGCCTGGACTAAAACCTGCAGGAGTGCAGCAGACAACCTGTGTTTCTACCTCTCCAGAGACCTTGTAACTCACTGATGGCCGACCTAGGCTAGTGAGTGGGCCGCGTGAGTGCCCTGCCTTCGTCTCAGTGGGCCGCAAGGTTGTAGTAACCAAGACAGTCTCCTGGGATATAATAGTTTTCTTAAGTGTGCCTGCAGTCAACGTTGTGTGCAGTCTGCCCGCACCTCACTTCATGTACCCTTGCTGTACGTGTCACTTGAATACCAGTAGGAAGAGAGAATCTGGCTGCCTCGTGCCCAGGCAAACAGTAAACAAAATGTCTTGCAGGCCACGTCTTGAACCTGCATGGGCTGCATGTGGTTCAGGGGCGGCAGGTTGCTCACCCCAGTTGTGACTCCTTGGCTATATCATGTCTGATTTTTCGACAGCCCCCCCTTCCTCCTCCTGCAGTCTAGACAGGGTTCTTTCAAAAAAAACCAAAACCCTTTTTTGAAAGAATGCGTACTCCTGAAAAAAATGAGGTGTGCTGGTTCTTTTGAAAAAGGCTTTTTTTTTTAAGAACAACCCTGTCTAGACTGCATTTTTTTTCCAAAAATCCCTTTTCCAAAAAAGCACTCGGATGCGATTACGCAAATGAAGTGCGAGATTTGTAAATCCGCGTTTCATTTGAATTTTCAGTCTGCTTCATTTGCATTCCTCTTTCGAGAGAGGCATGCAGTCTTAGACGAGCCCAGGGGTTCAGGATATTTCACCTTTACCTCTGGCAACTAGAGTAAGAGTCAGTCCTGGCTGGAAAACTGAACGTGGACATCTGCTTGCTCTTTGGGATCACCAAGCTCAGTGCGTCTGCTCCTCCTCCTCTCACTCCTTTTCTCCTGAGGCTTCAGCTTTTCCAGTGTACACTGGGCACATGATTCCAAGCAAACACAAGTTGCCGTCTGTCCGTGGCTGCTCTGGGTCAGCGCAGGGTAGCGGGTGTGGGCTGGTCTCCTGGTAAAGACACAACTGGGCGCAGTAGAGCTGTAGATCCTGCTTTATCCAAAGCAGTGCACCTGGCATTTCTTTAGTTGGCCTGTTTTCTTGGCCATGCCCTCAGTGGCAGGTGCCCCACATCTGAGCCCCTGGACTCTGCCTTTGCAATTGCAAGCGACCTATTTCAGTGGTACAGAGTCATTGAAAATGTAGCCCTGTGACCTGTCTGTGCAGAAAACGGGGGCTCCACCATAGTTCTTCGATGCTGCAGCATCAAGCCAATGTGAGATCTGGCTCAGGGGGCGACGTTATAGGAATTGGCCTGTTGGAGCTCAGCATGGTTTAAAATGCTGCCAACAGCCAGAAGGAGCCAATGCAGGCCATGTTTCTGCCTTGTAGGCTGTTAGTGTGGGCCTCACTTTGCATTTACCATAGCAATAACGTGCAGGCCCTTCTCTCCCATAATGACCAAACAATCTAGGAATTGTCTGGAAAGCGCTGATAAAGAGCCCCACCGAGGGAACAAGCAGAATCAGTCTGTTCCTGTCAGAGAACACTTCAAGGTCCTTGATGTTGCTCCAACCAGACAACATAAAGGCTTATTCCCAGAAGCGTCCGCTATTTAATTGTGGCTTCCACTAAGCAGTATCTCCTTTGGAACTGTGTTGTGTGTATTTGAATAGTCTCATGTCCCGCTCGGGGAGCAAGCTCTTGCAATATGTCATGCTCTGTAATGTGGCATGCCGTCTTCATAGGCTTTAGAAAGTCGGAGGGTTATATTTTGCTCTTGAACTGAAACGTCATTGCTTTTATTTTCGGCTATGATGTTAACGCCTTTCCGAGGCACTTTTTGTGAGTGAGTATTAGCACGGTTGTGTGATACAGCTCTCTATCGTATCTTAGCTACTTCTACCTCTTTAGGTTCTTCAGCAGTACCTGTACCTATGTTAATACTATGGCTGGAGTTACCAGATAGGGCTACTGTATAGTTTTCAACATTCTTTTTCTTAGCATGAGAGAGGCAAGTGCTTAGGTCATGAGCCTACTACAGACCTGGGCAAAATGTGGCCAGTAAGCCAGATTCGGCCCACCAAGCCACCGGATCCAGCCCACAGAGGCAGTGGGGAGCCCCACCCCTGCTTGCCCCACAGCCCCGCACAGTGCTCAAATGCAGCTGTGGGATGCTTTCTCTTTGAGTCCAGAGGGGGGAAGACTCAGACGCTGCTCCCGCCTCCAGCACAATCCCATTGGCCAGTTTCTGGACAAACACTGGCTAATGGGAGAGGCCTGTTTGAATAATAGGCAGCCACAAAACACAACCCTCCTGCTTGCTCACTCACTGCACATGGCCAAGCAGGTAGAAACATTTTAAGGTTTGCAAGCCTTTAGCTCGGCAGGCAGGCAGGCAGGCTGGTAAGTCTCCTGGCGAAGTTGCCTCTGGCACCTCATCTCCAACCCTCTGCCCCACACTCCTGCTCCACTACTCCACATGCACCCATACCCTCTCCCAGGTCTGACACCCCAATCTCCTGCCTGAGATCACAATGCCCTCCTATTCTAGGTCACATCCCAAAACCCTGCACCCCAGTTCCCTGCCCTAGATCACCACTACCTCCTTCACCCAAACTCCTTCCCAGACTCCATTCTCCCTCCTGCACCCCAATCCCGTACCCCAAGCTCCCTTCTGAACCCAACTTCCATCCCAGACCCTGCACCTCTTCCATTAATACCATGAAAGAGTGCAGCCCTCAACCAATGTCCAAAATTTTGGCAGTGGCCCCCAGTCAAACATTATTGCCCATGTATTTGGGTGTCATGCCACAGTCCTTTCGTGTGATCTTGAGCAAACCCACTCAGCCTCTGTGTCTCTGCTTCCCCTCTATAAAATGTGATTAATAGACCTTTCCTATCCCAAAGCATGGGACTTGGTGGTGGTGATGGGGGACTTCAACCAGGCCTCCTGACAGGGAGAGAGCGCAGAGCTGCTCCTCTCCACCTTGCCATGAGCCCAGCAGTTCTGTCGGCCCCCTAATTTCAACTATCAGAACATCTATTGGAAGGGGAGACAGTTCTGGATCTGATGTGACAAATTGGGAGGAACCGGTTGAGAATTTGGAAGTGGAAGGCGTCTTAGATGAAAGGAATCATGAAATGGTGCGAGTTTGTGACTTTAGGAAAGAGTGAAAGGGAAAACAGCACAGTAAAGATGTTAGCTTTCAATAAGGCAGACTTTAGCAAACTTGAGGAATTGGGAAGAAAGACCCCGGGAAAGAAAGTCTAAGGGAAAAACAACTGAAGACAGTTGGCAGTTTTTCAGAGACCTTATTAAGGGTACAAGAGCAAACGATTCTCAGTGCAGGAAAGATAGTAAGTATGGCAAGAGACCACCTGGCTTAACTAAGATCTTCAGTGCCCTGAAACTCAAAAAAGAGACCTACAAAAAGTGGAAACTAGATCAAATTACAAAGGATGAATGTAAATAACTCAAGTACGTGGGGACAAAATTAGAAGGCCCAAGGCACAAAACAAAATTAAACTAGCTAGAGACATACAGGGTAACAAGAAAACATTCCACAAACTCATTAGAAGCAAGAGGAAGACCGATAGTTACTTAATGAGGGAGAAAAAAACAATAAGGGAAAATGTGGAAATGGCAGAAGTTTTAATTGACCTTTTTGTTCATTTTCACTGAAAAGTTTAATAGTGATTGGCTGTCTAACATAGTGAATGCCAGTGAAAATGACAAAGGATCAGATTCTAAAATAGGAAAAGAACAAGTTAAAAATTACTTAGACTTATCAGATGTTTTAAAGTCACCAGGATGTGATGAAATACATTCTAGAATCTAGAATAGTCAAGGGGCTGACTGAGGAGATACCTTAGCCACTAGCAATTATCTTTGAAAACTCATGGGAGATGGGAGAATTCAAAAAGACTGAAAGGGCAAATATGGTGTCCATCTATTAAAAAAAGCAATAAGGACAAGCCAGGGAATTACCGACCAGTCAGCCTAATGTCACTTCCTGGAAAGATCATGCAGCAAATAATTAAACAATCAGCTTGCAAAAACGTTAACGATTATAAGGTGATAAGTAACAGTCAACATGAATTTTTCAAGAATAAATTGTTAAACCAACCTAATAGCTTTCTTTGACAGACTAACAAATGTTGTGGACGGCAGAAAATGAGTCTATACTAGTATAGACTCCAGCAGCAAAAGATTGTTTCTGGATTTGAAACAGCTACAAACATCCGAGGGATGAGGTGGGGACATTGGGATACAAGGTTATGGTACTACTTCAAAGGCTAAATTCTTCTCTACAGTGCTGTTTTTAATCTTAACTTGAATGTCTTTCAAATTAAAGCCCCAGGAGTATGACTCTTAGCATACATAGTCATATATCTGGTATTTCATTTTTCTTCTGATTTACATTTCCTTGGCAGCCTGTTGATGCATATAGAAGATCTTTCAATGGATGCAGCAGGCTTTGAAATCATTTATAAAGCATATTATGCACCCAGGGTACACTTACTCATTAATTTTAATAAAATATTAGCGTTGTGAAAGACTTTCACAATTATTTGTTCCAGGGATTTAAATATATCCCCTATTAATTTGTATCTCCCCTTTCCCTGAAAGGATCTGGCATGATAAATTCAGCCATCATCTATACAACATTTTAATCATGAAATTTCTGTTGTGGTTGATTAACAGTAAAAAAATTTAAGACCTATTTCAAGTTGTTCTATGCTGTTTTCTCTCAGCTGTGTTTTTTTGTTTTGTTTTTATGCTGTAGTGACAATACAAATGGTCCAGATTAATATCTACTATAACAATTGAATTAATGATTTATGGCTCTTAGTTTAATGGGCTTGATTTTCCGCTGCTTCTCTCCTGCTAAAGTCACTTTTCTTTAAAAGTTTGTTAGGATGGTAGGGTTGCATCTAGTTTACTCAGTTGTCAATGACTAAGCACGATTACAGTTAGTGCTGGTCCCAAAATGAAGAATATTTTTTTAACAAAAAGCATTGAAGTCTTCTCCTCCCCAATGATTTCATAAGTAAAGAATGCAAAAATTTTCTGGCTTCTTTTGGAAGTTTCTCCCCAATTGAGAAAGTGGAACAGAGCATGGATATATGGAGTGGGAGAAAAGGAAAAATGATGAAAAAGTAGGCTTTGTTTTGTTATTTTCCAGTTTTGTCAACATAAAATTACTCCAAAGTTTTTTGGGACCATTTTAGACTTTTTTGAGGGGTCTGTAGGGGGAGAAGGGAAGAGGCCAGCTTTCTTTTTCAGAGTTGGATGGGGAGAGGAAGGGAAATACCAACCCAATTTTATTGCAAGCTAGTGAAAAATCAGGCATTTTTGTCACCAAAGTTGGCTACCAATTTAGCTCTCTCTGAATTGACAGAGCTGTCCAGTAGGAAGCAGACACCAGCACGTAGCCACTTTTATGAATAGACAAGCACTTCAAACAGCAGCAATAGCGGAAGAACATTGCTAAAACTGAGCTACACACAGAAAATGTGTGCGCAGAATTTTCTCCCAAAATGAGCTACAGAGCTGCGGGCCACCATGGAGGCTATTGGACTTTGCAGAGCCCAGCTCCCAAATAGACACTGCCAGGGTTGAGGAGGGAACTGGAGGGTTTCCAGAAGCTGCAGTTCCTCTCATATCCTGAAGGAAGGAGATGAAGTCCAGAAAACTACAGAAGCTTGGACCCAAGAATCGAGCTGTTTTTCCCTCTGGATCCTTGAGCTCATGGAGGCAAGGGGTGGAGTTGTTTGGGCTGGGAAGTGTCCTGTAGCTGGGCTCTGGGTAGGGGGCAGAGAAACAGGAATTGGGTTGTCATAGGGATTTCTTTAACTCTCTCTTCCTGGGAGAACTTGTGTGTGTGTGTGTATTACTACAGACATACTCACTGACAGGTATTTTGAAATAAATTACCAAAATAATTTAAACAGGTCTGATTCTATGGTGTTATTTTGCCAAATGAAATATGCAGAATCATACATATAGTAGCCCAATGTCTGAGAGTCTGTAACGCTGAAATGCTGGCTGTTCCCTCTGGGCAGCGCTGTTGCCTGAAATGCTGGCTGTTCCCTCTGGGCGGCCCATGGTGCATGGGGACTGTGGGGCCCAAACGGCCGCTTGCTCCCCCGCGGCGGCCTGGCAGAGCGGCACAGAAGTCAACCGAGTGCCACGGCGGGAGGGGGAGGGGGGCGGGGCAGTGACATGTGGCTTGACAGCGGCTCCAGGCCCCGCCCCCAGCCGTGAACGTCACTGCCCTACCCCCCCTTCGCCTCCCGCCGTGGCGCTCAGCTGACTTCTGCGCCGCTCACCCGAGCCACCGCGGGGGACCAAGCGGTGCAAGAGACTGTTTGGGCTCCACACCCCCCATGCAGCATGGGGAGTGTGGAGCCCAAACAGCCATTTGGGCTCTGCGGTCCCCCGAGTGAGAGGCAGGAGGGGGAGGAGAGCTGAGAGAGAGGGGGAGGCAGTAGGAGGAGGAGAGAGAGAGAGAGAGAGACGGAGCGAGAGACGGATGTGGAGGAGAGACCTGAAAATCCCGTCTTATGATGGGCTAATTGGCTAGTTTTAAAATAATGGGCATAGATTTTTAAAAATTGTGGTGCATCATTCCACAAGTTGTAAATGAATGCCGCCAAGTATCAGTGTAAGTTGTTATATACCTGCCTTTTCATCGATAAGGCTTTCAAAGCCTTTTACAAGCCAAACAGATCAGTGTGTTTGGATTTGCATGGGAGTGCGTGAAAGTACAATTTGACTGTGTGTGATTATATATAGCTATATAAGCACGATCACTTTCCTCACTCCCCCCTGAAAGGCTTAGGGTGGAAGGTGATATCTGTTTTAAAAGCACACAGTCCTATTCTTCTGCAGTAGTTTTCAGCACTCGATTCAGCTGAAACCCGAGGGGAGGGCTGGGCTGGGTACCTGGGCTTCTATGAAGTGTTATAGATTAATAAGAATGGGACTTCTCCGCTTGAAAAAGAGAGAAGGGGGGATATGAAAGGTCTATAAAATCATGGCGAGCGTAGAGAAAGTAAATAAGGAACATTCATAAGATCTTTTTATAAAGACCTAAGATCCCCCATGATATTTTCCTCTAGATAATAGCTAGGAATCCCAGGCACAGTATGGGTGGTGGATCCTTTCAGTTTTCAAACACTACAAACTTCTGCAGTTGGTCAGCAAAGTTGCTCTTCTTGGAGCTCTCGAAGTACAAATTAGAGGGCCCCCATGCAGGTTTCTTGGCTTAGATGTTTGCTCTTTCTCATCCTGGTTCTGTAATGCCCTGAAGGTCATCAGATTCAGGTTATGTTGCCAAGCACATCTGTCTCCCCTTTCCACAGGCATTTGAAAATGGCAGTGTAAGAGGAATGGAGTTAAATTGCATAAGAACGGTCATACTGGGTCAGACCAATGGTCCATCTAGCTCAGTATCCTGTCTTCCGATAGTGGCCAATGCTGGGTTCCCTGGAGACCATGAACAGAACAAGGAACTATCAAGTGATCCCTTTCCTGTCATCCATTTCCAGCCTCTGACAAACAGAGGCTACGGATATCATTTCTACCCATCCTGGCTAATAGCCATTGATGGACTTAACCTCCATAAATTTATGTAGTTCTTTTTTGAACCTTGTTGAAGTCCTGGTCTTCACAAGATCTTGTGGCAAGGAATTCCACAGCTTAATTGACCATTGTATGGAGAAATACTGCCTTTTGTTTGTTTTCAACCTGCTACCTATTAATATCATGTGGTGACCCCTAGTTCTTGTGTTATGGGAATGAGTAACTTCTCCTTGTTTACTTTCTCCACACAGTCATGATTTTATAGACCTCTATTATATCCCCCCTTATTCATCTCTTTTTCAACCTGAAAACTCCCAGTTTTATTACCCTCTCCTCATATGGCAGCCATTCCATACCCCTAATCATTTTTAATGCCCTTTTCTGAACCTTTTCCAATACCAAGATTTTTTTTGAGGTAAGGTGACCCAATTTTCATGCAATATTCAAGATGTAGGCGTACCATGGATTTATTATAGAGGCAATTGGATATTCTCTATCCTTTTTTTAAACGATTCTTAAAATTCTGTTTGCTTTTTGATTGCTGCTGCATATTAAATGGATGTTTTCGGATAGCAGGGAATGGCAGAGGTTAAGGCCCAGAAATTCTAAAACAAGTGAAAGGAAAGTTCACTGGTCAGAGTCAAGTTTGAGAAAAGAGGGTAAAACCATGACATTGGCCAACTGAAATGAAAAATAGCAGATTTTAATTAAAAAAACATCAAAGCCTTATATGCAAACAGGATAATTATTAGTGACAGATGAACCAATTCACATGAAAATGTGAACTTCTAAGCTAAAGTGGTGGATTTTTGATCTTTTGAGATTTCAGACCTAAATGGGATGCCTTTCTGGGAGATATGCTTTACCACAGAATGAGTCATTGGACACAGTACTGGAGGAATAGCTGGGTGAAATTCTGCGTTCATACAGGAGGCCGGATTACATGATCTATTGGTTCCTTCTGGCCTTAACATCTATGGGTATGTCTACACTACAAAGTTAGTTCGAACTAACGGACGTTAGTTCGAACTAACTTTAATAGGTGCTACACTAGCGCTCCGCTAGTTCGAATTTGAATCGAACTAGCGGAGCGCTTAGTTCGAACTAGGTAAACCTCATTTTACGAGGACTAACGCCTAGTTCGAACTAGCTAGTTCGAACTAAGGGCTGTGTAGCCCTTTAGTTCGAACTAGTGGGAGGCTAGCCCTCCCCAGGTTTCCCTGGTGGCCACTCTGGCCAACACCAGGGAAACTCTATGCCCCCCTCCCGGCCCCGGACCCCTTAAAGGGGCACGGGCTGGCTACGGTGCCCGTGCCAGGTGCAAGCCTGCCAGCACCCAGCTAGCAGACCCTGCACCTGGCACGGCACAGATCCACCCACCCGATGCCCCCCAGCCCACCCTCTCTTGCCGGGACCAGGCTGGCGGCTCCCGGGAGCTTGCCCTGGACCGCAAGAGGCGGGCACCTTCCTGGGCTAGTGCGGACATCGTGGACCTCGTCCACGATCTCCGCACTAGGCACAGGAAAGTGGCCGTCTAGGGCAGGAGAGCTGCCAGCCTGGCCACCCAGGACCAGGTGTGCATGAAAATCAAGGGGGTCCACTGAGACCCCCGACCCTGAGCCCTGAGCTTACAATGGCCGTACTGGGTCAGACCAAAGGTCCATCTAGCCCAGTAGCCTGTCTGCCAACAGCGGCCAACCCTAGGGACCCTGGAGGGGATGGACCGAAGACAATGACCAAGCCATTTGTCTCGTGCCATCCCTCTCCAGCCTTCCACAAACCTTGGGCAGGGACACCACTCCTACCCTCTGGCTAATAGGACTCCATGGACCCAACCTCCATGACTTGATCTCACTTCCCTTTAAACTCTGTTCTAGTTGTAGCCTTCACAGCCTCCTGCAGCAAGGAGTTCCACAGGTTAACTATTTGCTTTGGGAAGAAGAACAACTTTCTGTTACTAGTTTGAAGCCTGCTACCCATTCCTTTCCTTTGGTGTCCTCTAGTCCTTCTTTATGGGAACTCAGGAAGAACTTTTCTGAATGCACCCTCTCCACCCAACCCCTGCTTTTAGAGACCTCTATCCTGTCCCCCCTCCGTCTCCTCTTTTCTAAGCTGAACAGTCCCAGTCTCTGTAGCCTCTCTTCATCTGGGACCTGTTCCCAACCCCTGATCATGTTAGTTGCCCTCCCCTCTCCCAGCCTTTCTCTTCCCCTCTCCCACCTCCTTTTCCCAGTCTCCCCCAGTTTTTGTTCAATAAAGACAGAGTCAATGTTGGAAGAAACATTATCTTTATTTTGTACATCAATAAGAAGGGGGCTAAGGAAGGGTAAGTGGAAGGAGGTGAGGGAGGAATGGGGTACGAGCCCCCGATGGGGAGGACTGGGCTGGCTCTGCGGGCTTCTGGGGGTGGAAGTTCTCCTGCAGCCCCCCAATTACTCCCTCTCCCCAGATGGCAGCCTACGGCAAGTGCAGCTGGGCTGATGGCCGAGTGGTGTGATGTGCCCAGTGTGGGCACTCAGGGCACTCCAAGCCAGAACTTCTTTGCAAGCGGGGCACCCCTTAGAACTGTGTGTCCGGGGTGGGGGTCGGGACCCTTTAAGCGCAGCCCTCGGCTAGCCTGAGACAGCATCTCCATGCTCTAAGTCCTCCTTTTATGCCCTGCCGCCACTGCTTCCGGCCATCCTTAAGCCCTGTTCAGAGTCCACTCAATGTGGACTTGCTAGTTCGAACTAGCAAAACGCTAGTTCGAACTAGTTTTTAGTTCTAGACGCGTTAGTTCGAACTAGCTTAGTTCGAATTAACTAATTCGAACTAAGTTAGTTCGAACTAGCGCTGTAGTGTAGACGTACCCTATGAAAATAAGAAATTACCCAGACTGTCTCAGTGTTTGAATTAAGAATGAACTGAGCCTTTTTTGGAGGAGTTAAAGATTGGGTAGCGTAGCTATATATCTTCATTTTTGCAAGACTCCGAATTTCCATAATGCATCTGAGACTGAGTGGAAACATTGGAGAGTCATGGAAAAAAACACTTCTTTCCAACTTGATAGGATGTAATATGCGACACACTGGAAATTTTGTGAACAGACTTGTCCTTACGGTATTTCCTAGCCCAATAGTTTAGACTCGAAGGCATAGGATGTGGAGATGCATTTTAAATTTGGTCATGTTAGCCAAAATAAAGTAATAAACCTTTTGAATATACCCATTGCAAATAGATGCTCAGCTCTGTTTTAGAGTTATACTGAATTATAGCAGTTGAGGATCTGGTCCAAATCTTGTTTCAGAGTGACAGAATTTAACAGAATGGCTACGTCTACACTGGCATGATTTTCCGGAAATGTTTTTAACGGAAAAGTTTTCCGTTAAAAGCATTTTCAGAAAAGAACATCTAGATTGGCAGGATGCTTTTCCACAAAAGCACTTTTTGCGGAAAAGCGTCCATGGCCAATCTAGACGTGGTTTTCCGCAAAAAAGCCCCGATCGCCATTTTCACGATCGGGGCTTTTTTGCGGAAAACAGTACTGTGCTGTCTACACTGGCCCTTTTGCGCAAAAGTCTTTCGGAAAAAGACTTTTGCCCGAACGGGAGCAGCATAGTTTTTCCAGAAAAGCACTGATTTTACATGAGATCGTCAGTGCTTTTCCGGAAATTCAAGCGGCCAGTGTAGACAGCTGGCAAGTTTTTCTGATTTTGCGGAAAAACTTGCCAGTCTAGACACAGCCAACAAGTCTAAAATCAGAGAGGAAACTAAATTTAGAAGTGTAACAGATTGTTTTCTTCAGCAGCTAGGCAGGGTAGAACACAGGATAGAAGAGGTGAACTTTAATGAGGGAGAAGTGCTTAGTAGAAATTAACAGATTTCCAAAGTATACTGTGGGAGCTTTTATTGCTCATGAGAAATGTATCTGCCTTATCCTTGTGTAACCACCAGCAGGCGAATTTGAATCTGGGGCCTCTGGAGCTGAGTATAGGAGCCTCTATACTCAGCCCATGCTGTAGAGAGGTCTCTTGATCTTAACTGTTGTCTGGGTACTCCCAGCCCATGGTGTAGAGAGGTCTCTTGATCTTAACTGTTGTCTGGGTACCACTTTCATTGCTCAGTAACCACACTAGGTGTGTGGGTTACACTTGCATTTAGTATTATATAACAAATTTGCAGCCAATGATATATTGGAGGGAATAGTTAATGACAACAAATGATGCCATGTATGACCATCCCAAAAACCCAGGTGGAAATTCAGACTTTGCATTGCAGGCTTTCTTAGGGCAGAGTATGATGACTTCATTCCAGACATTGCATGCTCGGTTAGAGAAGGGCCCAAGCCAACATGCATTTAGTGCAGGAAGGAGGACTGATTGTTCTCTTAAGGAATGGTCATTAAAGTGAGGAAAAAGCTCTGAAGTAGTAGCTCTCTGAAAGCCTACCCATAGAAGAACCTTTACTGACCCCAGCCCTTCAATCACTTTTGAATAATTCCAACCTATCTCAAAGGCCCTTCACTGAAGGAAAGGAAAAAGTTGAATTAACCAAATCTCAGCATTAAGCTTTCGTATTTGGAAGGACCTTGACTGTGGCCTTGAATTAAGATATTTCCCCTTCCTTTAACCTTACCTCCCACAGACGCATAGACCATTAAGAAAGCGCCTCTTTTCTGTCTGTTACTTCTGTATCATTTTATGTGGCACAGTCAGAATTCTGGGTCATTTGGCCCGTCATTTACATTGCCTGTTAGACCACATGAAACAACGCTGTAGCCTAACCTAAATCCTGATGTAAATCAGAGACTTGATCTTTTTTTTCCCCCCGACTTCTTAAATATGCAGCTAGAGAACTGAATGAGCATTTGTGGAATAGGGAATTAACCTGATTGACCTGATTTTCACTTGCTTCTATTTCATTTGCTCAGTGTCCCCATGCCTTGTATGTTATAGCAGTGTCCTGGAAATGCTCTCTTTGCATGTGACAGTGGAATTGATTATAGTCCCTTGGCAGAAGGACTGTTCCTAAAACCCCCTTACTCAGGCATGTAGTTGTGAGTCACACGAATAATTAGCCCCCAGTGAGGCCCTAGCTACACTATGGAGACTGTGGACATAGCAAGGTGGGCAGGTCTGCTGACAGGGAGGGGCAAATGGGGGCAATTGCTTTGGGGCTTGGCGATTCAAAGGCAGTGGCAATGGTTGAAGCCCCGGGCCCTTTAAATCGCTGTCAGTGCGCCGCTATGGCATGCTCCCGGAGGCAGTGAGAGCTGCCTGCAGGAGGGGGTGGGCCATGGCACAGCACGCTCCAGTCCTGCCCCATCCACCGAAAACCCCGCTCCTTCTGGGAGCCTGGAGACACCTCCCCCACCTTACCCAAGGGGCCCGCAGCGGCTGTCAGCTCCCCTGTGTGTGGACAGAGCCCCCTATGGTAGATGCAATATGCTGTTAGTTTTTCTACCAGTGTAGGAACTCAATCTTCCTGAACGACGTCGTCTGTGCTGACAGAAATGCTCTTCTGGGGGAGGTTGTGGTTTTAGTTTTGTCACTGAAGGGGCATGTGTGTGTTGAGGTTTTTTTTTTTTTTTTTCACATCTCAACCTATATAGCTATAACAGTATACGTTTTCAGTGTAGACCGGGCCTGAGGTAATGATGCAAGGCCTACACGCTACAGTAAGGCCTTGCAGGGTGAGGCCCAAAATAATACTACCATTACTAGCCCGAGACATAGCAGCTGATAGTTACTACCACAGAGTATTGGTGCTCTAAGTACTCTCTAGAATATGAAAGAGGAGTGCTAATGTAGCTTTCTGGAAGCTATTTGTATGAATTTTTCTTTAGAGAACAGATCTCTTCTGTCAGTAGAATGGAGGTAAGTGACTTACAAGTAAACATGCATTAAGTGGCCGTTAAAAACATAGGGGGAGGGAGATTATTAAAGCTAATGAAGAGATTGTTATGTGCTGGACAAAGCTTTTAGGACCTCACAGTTTGCTTGGGGGCAAGTGTGTAATTTGTTTCCTGTTTGCAGTTTACACAAGCTTTGGTAAGTTAAAAACGATGCCTTCAGCTGTAATAAGTTTCCTTGTGATCCTTCTCAGTGATGGCTGGTGAAATTGTTTGCGGAGATTCACCTGTTTGTTTGCCTTTTAGCTTTCATTCTGATTTATATTTCTTCCAAACAGTTTTCTATTTTTCTGTAAAATCTGAGTGTGGAAGCTGACTGTTTCAAATGCTTTTGATTATGTGACAGTAGTAGCAGATTGTCAAGTCAATCACTCCCTACAACCTGTCGCTTTATCATTGTGTGTCATAGTGTGCATTTTCAGTGGCATAGACTTTTATGCAGGCCGAGAGAAATCTTTAGTTCTGGTTATGATAAAAAATGAAATAAACAAATGAAATCGATCTCGATCAGACAAGTTGCTAGTAATGTATTACTTCCGTGGTAAAAGCTCAGTAGGATGCTTCAAGGTTTGTTTCCAGGTTTGTGTGTGGAAAGAATAGAATTGTTGGTCGGTAACACAACCATAACTTTCAAGCTGCAGATAATACGCCTTTGAATATGGCTAAATGTATGCATCAAAGCACAAAGAATGTAGGTCATTCTTACAGGATAAGGGGTTCTATTCTGGACAACAGTGACTCTGCAAAAGATTATGGGGTTATTATTTAGCTGTGTATTGCTGGTATGCCTGGCATACCCGAAAACTTGCATTTCTGTTGCCATTGTATTTGCTCATGCACTTGCATAGACATACTTGCTCTTACAAGATACATCTGAGGCTAACTTACAGCGAGTCATGGTGATTTACAAGACATTCCTCCAAGGAGGTATAAACGTATTTGCTGGCAGCATTCTTAAGGGCTTAAGGGGGAAATGTACAAGGATTCTGTAGTGAAAACGGAGCAATGGGTAGCTCGAGGCTACCTTTAATATTAAATGGAGCCTTATAAGCCAGAAGTCTGTACAGATGGGCAGCACCATCCTACAAGCCTGTAATTTCCTGAGTAGTTCCTATAGAGGTAGATTCTGATCTAATTTACTCTAGGGTCAGTGTCTTCCTTACATCCAGCCTATTAACTTCAGTGGGTGCCTGACCACACAAACAGTGTCTTTGATGTTAAGGAAACTGCTCATGTGAATTAGGATTTTCAGCTAAGGCCCCATTTTCTTGCCTGAGAAGTTCTGATCCATGCAAGCCGTCCGGTTGGACTCAATAGGACTGCTTCCATAAGTGTTGTAGGGCTCTTTGTGGTAAACATTTTACCTCAGGTGGTGCAAACTCCCATGGCCGTGTTGACACAAATGAAGCTAATGGCTTTTTCTACCAGCTGGAATCTTTTGGTTGTGCCAAATTACACTCCCATAAGGGCTCCTTTTGAAATGAGGGTGGAAGGCTTAACTTTGCTGGGACAAGTTGGTTGAGTAAGGGGTGCAGGATTGAGCCCTGAAAAAAATCCTGATGCGCAAAGCCTTTAGGAAATTAGGGAGTCTAATGATCAAGGATGTGAGTGGAGGGAGAGTGAGGAGGTGTTCAGTATAATACAATTGCACTGAAAAAAAAACAGGTTTAATTCACACTCCGAGGGGAAGACAGCCTCATCGTGCCCCTGAGCAAGGTGGGAAGGGACCCAGCGCCATGCTGCTGGAAGGGGCGGGGCCTGGGGCGAAAGGGGTGGGACTGGAGGCAGCTAGCAGTTAGCACCACCGGGAGTGTGTCATGCCCTGGCCCTCCACAAGCAGACCTCACAGCCATCAGGAGCGTGTCGCAGGGCACTCCGGCAGCGATTTAAAGAGTTTGGGGCTCCAGCTGCTCACGCCGCTGAATCTCCAGAGCCCGGGGCAATCGCCCCTCTGCTTCCCCTGTTGGTGGCACAGTCCCACTTCTTTGTGATGTTGTAAATCTCTGTGGGAACGCTTATTTTAGATTAGAAGAGTCTTAGGCTACAATCAGCGCGGAATCATTTGAAGGCTAAATCGAAATAAGGGCTCGTCTAGATGACGATGTGATGCGCTCTGCGGGGCTGTGATTTCTGAAATGTGCTAACGTGCTGCAGATGAATTGGTCCTAGGGTGACCAGATGATTTCAAAAAAATACCAGACACACTTGATCTCAGATGGTGGGGGGTGGCCGGGAAGGAGATTGAGGGGGGGAAGAGGGGATGGCTGGCAGGAAGCAGACCTGGCCAGGAAGGGATTGGGGGGAGCGGGGCTGGCTGGGAGGGGATCTGGGGGAGTGGGGCTGGCCGGGGGGAGAGAAGTGGGGGGGGGGGAGAGAAGTGGGGGGGAGGGGACTGGCCGGCAGGGTTGACCCAGGCATATGCAGATTCTGGGGTGCTGCCCGTCCCGTGCATGGTCCTGATGGGGTTCGCCGGTGAATCCAACACTGGGGATTCCATTCCACCCCAGCCCTGCCCCTACCCCCCTCCTCTCTACTGTGTAGTTGTGTACTGTCTGGCTGATAGACACACTCACACAGTACACAACTACGTACTGATAATAATCAAACTTACTTACTTGCTTACTTAATTAGAAAATACTGGACATATAAATGTCCAGTATTTTCTAATTAATTTGTTTCCCAGACAGAATGTCTGGCCCCTCTGGCATGATCACTGATCTCCCGGCCAGTTCCCCGCCTCACTGGCCCCCGCTGCCCTGTCAACCTCTGCTGCAGAGCCTGGCAGCCCTACCGTATCCATGCACCAGGCTTCTGCTCCCCGACTGAGCAACCCCACTAGCGTGCACTGCTCTGCTGGGAAGCCCTGCTGCCGTGCGTCAGTCTCCTGCTGCTCTGCCAGCCTGCAGGGCTCCCTTGCGTTAGCTCTCCACCGGGGCTTTTTATTGCCAGAAAAGAGAATCCCGGTGAAGCACCTGTCAACCTGCTTTTCTTTAACTCCTTCACCTCCCTGGCAATGTGAGTCTGATTCTAAAGTCTGTCGCGCTACCGGCATTTCCAGTGCATGGCCTTTGCTATTTAGTACGCTTCAAGACCTTTTTCTACTGGCTGCCATAGAAATGGACTTCGGGTTCACACCCTCCATAAGGCCAGTGAGAAATATTGAAGCTAGTCAGTTTCCCACTGAAAGTAAATCCAGGGTTTGTTTTTCTGAACTGGTGCTCGGGTTAAAATACCGGACCTTGTTTTCAGGATTCTGACCTCCATCCTCTGGGCATTGGGCTTTCTGGCAGGAATGAGAGCAGAGATTTCGGAGAGCCAAAGCAAGCAGGAGGGAGGCTGGTTTAAGCTGGGGAGCTTAATACAAATAAACGGGATTTCTTTCTTATTTTAAACCTTATTTTCAATAAAGCTGTGTCTTTTCCTCCCCAGTCAGGTGCGTGTTGTGGTGCACAGACATCGCTATCAGAATAACCAACATTCGTGTGTATCCCAATAAGCAACTCCATCAGCTGACTCATCCCTCCCTCTTCCTGAGAACTTCATAACTTCATCTAATTCTCTCTCTAATTTGATGCCCCTTTCCTCCACTTTTGTGAGCAAACATGAGCCAAACGCAGAGCCTGGCCGCACCATTTCCCCGGGGGGCTGCAAAACGACGGGGTGCCTGATTCAAAGCCGGCTGGTGTTGGTGGAAGTCTTTCTGTTGACTGGTGGGTGCAGGCTCAAGCCTGCTGACATGCCATCTCAGAGGATATCTATTCCAACGGCTGTGGCAGCCTATTAACTGGATCAGCTGTGAATACTGTACCAGGATCACTGGCAGTGGGACTTTTCTCTCCCTTGCGTCTAGTATCAGTTACTTCTGTATATACTTAAGTGATGGTATTAAGCGGGATGTGAAATACCCCGTGTGCAATGGAGCTGGTGCTTGGGAATGCACAACACGCACACAATTGTATTGTGCTTGCTCTCCCCTTTGTTGAAGACAAAAGAATTCTCTAGGGCGAACTGTTTCAAAACTAGTGACTTCACCGAGAAGTCTGGAGGTGTGCCTAACGCAGGGAATACAAGCAGAGAGAGGGTAAGTTTAGAAGATAGGATACACAAAGAACAAGTTAAAAATCACTTAGGAAAGTTAGATGTCAGCAAGTCACCAGGTCCTGATGAAATGCATCCCAGGATACTCAAGGAGCTGATAGAGGAGGTATCTGAGCCTTTAGCTATGATCTTTGAAAAATCATGGCAGACAGGGGAGATTCCAGAAGACTGGAAAAGGGCAAATATTGTGCCCATCTATAAAAAGGGGAATAAGAACAACCCAGGAAACTACAGACCGGTCAGTTTAACGTCTGTCCCAGGGAAGATAACGGAGCAGGTAATTAAGGAAATCATATGCAAACACTTGGAAGGTAATAAAGTGATAGGGAATAGCCAGCATGGGTTTGTGAAGAACAAGTCATGCCAAACTAATCTGATAGCTTTCTTTGATAAGATAACGAGCCTTGTGGATAAGGGAGAAGCGGTGGATGTCATATACCTAGACTTTAGTAAGGCATTTGATACGGTCTCGCATGATATTCTTATTGATAAACTAGGCAAATATAACTTCGATAGGGCCACGATAAGGTGGGTGCATAATTGGCTGGATAACCGTAGTCAGAGAGTTGTTGTTAATGGTTCTAAATCCTGCTGGAAAGGGATAACAAGTGGAGTTCCTCAAGGGTCTGTTTTGGGACCCGTACTGTTCAATATCTTCATCAACGATGTAGATATTGGGATAGAGAGTACGCTTATTAAGTTTGCAGATGATACCAAACTGGGTGGGGTTGCAACTTCTTTGGAGGATAGGGACATAATTCAAAATGACCTTAGCAAGTTAGAGAAATGGTCAGAGGTAAACAGGATGAGGTTTAATAAAGAGAAATGCAAAGTGCTCCACTTAGGAAGGAACAATCAGTTCCATACATACAAGATGGGAAGCGACTGTCTAGGAAGGAGCATGACGGAAAGGGATCTAGGGGTCATAGTGGACCACAAGTTGAATATGAGCCAACAGTGTGATGCTGTTGCAAAAAAAGCAAATATGATTCTAGGTTGTATCAACAGGTGTGTTGTAAGCAAAACTCGTGAAGTCATTCTGCCGCTCTACTCTGCACTAGTTAGGCCTCAGCTGGAGTACTGTGTCCAGTTCTGGGCACCACATTTCAAGAAAGATGTGGAGAAATTGGAAAGGGTACAGAGAAGAGCGACAAGAATGATTAAAGGTTTAGAGAACATGACCTATGAAGCCAGGCTTCATGAACTGGGCTTGTTTAGTTTGGAAAAAAGAAGATTAAGGGGGGACATGATAGCGGTTTTCAAATATCTAAAAGGGTGTCACAAGGAGGAAGGCGAAAATTTGTTCCTCTTGGTTTCTGAGGACAGGACAAGGAGTAATGGGCTTAAAGTGCAGCAGGGGAGGTTTAGATTGGACATTAGGAAAAAATTCCTAACTGTCAGGGTGGTCAAATATTGGAATAAATTGCCAAGGGAGGTGGTGGAATCTCCCTCTCTGGAGATATTTAAGAACAGGTTAGATAGACATCTGTCAGGGATGGTGTAGATGGAGCTTGATCCTGCCTTGAGGGCGGGGGGCTGGACTCGATGACCTCTCGAGGTCCCTTCCAGTCCTATTATTCTATGATTCTATGATTCTATGACTTGGCCCCAGAGCTTGGGTTCTTTGGTTTGTTAGGGCTGGGCAGAGTTTAGTTTCTGGCTCTGGGATGTAGACTGCATGCCTGTCACCTCCTTTGTTACCTCTCGGTCGTGGCGACCCCATTGCCAAGTACCATGAAACAAACAAACTCCAGTTCTCCCAATTTCCCCTAAGGTGAATTTCTCCCAGAGTTCCACTTAAATTGTGAACCCTCTGTCTCCCTTTTGGAGGTCAGTGTCTCCCTTTTGGGTCTGGGTGGCAGTGAAAGCAACAGGGACGCAGACTGAATTTGTTAAAAACAAACAAAACCCCACAAACCATATCCACTTCGCAAAAGGGATATACAGAGCCAACCGCCCCCCACCAAAACCTTCCTGCGAATCCCTGTCTGTTTCCTCACTAATCCATGGACTCTTTAGCATGTGGTCCAGAATTCCTCCTTGTCTGCCTCCCATCCTAGGGTACGTCTAGACTACCGCGTTTTGTCGACGGAAGTTTTGTCGACAGATACTGTCGACAAAACTTCCGTCGACAAAGAGCGTCCAGACACATTGAGTTCTGTCGACAAAGCAAGCTGCTTTGTCGACAGAACTCCGTAGTCTGGACGCAATGTTACAGGCAATAACACCTTCTGTCGACAGAGTTCTGTCGACAGAAGGTGTTATGCCTCGTAAAATGAGGTATACCAGCGTCGACAAAACTGCTGAGTTCTGTCTACGTTATGTCGACAGAACTCAGCGGTAGTGTAGACGCTGGTATAGTTTTGTCGACAAAAGTCCACTTTTGTCGACAAAACTAGGTAGTCTAGACACACCTCTAGTGTGCTCTCCACTCTGTGCTGGAGTGACTCCTTTTTGTAATGCTGAAAACTGTTTCGTCAGGGGACCACCCCTATCTACATCAAGTGATCTGTTGCTGGGTTAAAAGCCCACCTGGGAAAAGCTGTTTTTCTGGGAAGTAGCTAGCTTCTGTGCTTACGGGACTTCTGTTTGATTGGAAGGTCATCCAGGTTAGTGACTCTTTGTTTTGTTAGCCCTCTGCTGGTGTAGCCACCACCAGGTGGATTTGAACTTGGGACCTCTGAAGAAGAGTATAGGAGCCTCTACCCTCTGAGCTAAAAGCCAGCTGGCTTCCAGCCTATGCTGTAGAGGTCTCTTGGTGTTAACTGTTGCTATAGTCTAGGTACCACTTGGATTACTCAGTAACCACACTAGGGCTATGTCTACACTGGCGCGATCTTGTGCCAGAGATATGCAAATGAGGCTAAGCATGGAATATCACCGAGCCTCATTTGCATATCTAATGAACCGCCATTTTTGCGGAAGAGGCTCCTGCGCCAGAAGGAGCTTACACTGCCCCTTCTTGCGGAAGAAAAACCCTCTTGCGCAATGCCACTACACTGATTATTTTCAGGAATAACGGCACTGCACAAGAGGGTTTTTCTTGCGCAAGAAGGGGCAGTGTAGACTGATCCTTCTAGCGCAAGAGCCTCTTCTGCAAAATGGTGGCTCATTAGATATGCAAATGAGGCGAGGTGATATTCCACGCTTAGCCTTATTTGCATATTTCTGGCACAAGATCGTGCCAGGGTAGACATAGTCTAGGGGTGTGGGTTACATTAGCAACTGCAGAAACATCTGCTCACGCCACCTGAGTTATTCAGTTTAAGATGGGGAGGGCACAGGGCCAAAGCTCCAAACCACTGTTCCTGTAAGCCGTGTGCGTGGGTGGCCTATCAGGAGAGATTCAGGTGCTGCACAGCTGATTAGCAGGGCACTCCCAGCTGGCAGCATGTGTGTCTATTGGTGGTGCACATCCACACATGCCTCAGTGCACAGAACAAAATGTCTGGCCAAGGATGGAAAAAATTAGAGGCAACATTGCTCAGAACCATTTTATAATGAAAACGGCATTCAGAAAACTACCTGGAGTTTGTAGTTTGGCTGTAGATCTACACAAACCTACTCTAACTTCTCACAATCTCTCTTCTCCCTTTTTTTGTAGGTAACATCTTTGTCGTCAGTCTGTCTGTAGCGGACCTAGTAGTCGCGGTGTACCCGTATCCGCTCATCTTGAGCGCCATTTTCCATAATGGCTGGACACTGGGAAACATTCACTGCCAAGTCAGTGGCTTCCTCATGGGCTTAAGTGTCATTGGGTCCATTTTTAACATCACAGTCATAGCCATCAACAGGTACTGCTACATCTGCCACAGTCTCCGGTACGATAAACTCTTCAACCTGAAGAACACCTGCTGCTATCTTTGCCTGACCTGGATCCTTACCGTGGTGGCCATTGTGCCAAACTTTTTTGTTGGGTCCCTGAAATATGATCCCCGGATTTATTCCTGCACCTTTGCCCAGACTGTAAGTACATCGTACACCATAACCGTGGTGGTTGTCCATTTTCTGGTCCCCCTCTCGATAGTGTCATTCTGTTACCTACGGATTTGGATTTTGGTGATTCAAGTCAAGCACAGGGTCCGACAAGACTCCAGGCAGAAGCTGAGAGCAGCTGATGTTCGGAATTTTTTGACAATGTTTGTGGTTTTTGTCCTCTTTGCTGTGTGCTGGGGGCCGTTAAACTTTATTGGTCTTGCAGTCTCCATTAACCCCTCGGAAGTGGCGCCCAAAATTCCTGAATGGCTTTTTGTCTTGAGCTACTTCATGGCTTATTTTAACAGCTGCCTCAATGCTGTGATTTACGGGCTCCTCAACCAGAATTTCCGGAAGGAGTACAAACGAATACTGCTGACTCTATGGGCTCCGAGGCTGCTGTTTGTCGACGTGTCGAAAGGTGTGACAGAGGGACTGAAAAGCAAGCCCTCCCCCGTTGTAACGAACAACAACCAAGCTGAAATACACTTATGAGTCAGAGCCATGCTACTTAGTCTGGGATACAGTTGTGTATAGTATGCAAAAGCTTTTCTACCTGCACATTTCAAAGCGAATATCACGGGGCACAATACTCCTGGCCCTTACTCATTCAAAAACCGAGTGCCCTGTTTTTCTGCACATGGCGTCTTAGCATGTTCCTCACAGAAGTAATCCCAAAGAAGCGGAGGCTCTGAGTAAAGATTTGCAGGATGGAACCTGTTGACTTCATTTTTCCTATGCCGTTTTTCACCAGGTGCCTAGTTGACTTTAATACCCTTGCGATATGGGTATTAACAATCTGTGAGAAGCAAAGTATTCAAAGCACATATAGATACAGTTGTAGTTAAGAACTGGCAAAATTGCCCTCTATTTTACATTTTTTTCCCTAATACCATCCTTTTAGTAATAATTCATACTTAACCAAGATCTGAGTTATAAACTGCATGAGTAACTTTGTACCTTTTTAGGTTAGTAGTATTAGTCATTGGTCACATATATAGGCATGATGGCTTCCACTGTGTCTTTAGGTTTAGTAACTAGCCAGCACTGGATGCAAGGCAAGGCAAAGGCACTGTTTTTAATTGACTTTATATATTGAACATACTTGCACTTTTTTTTCCAGGCCATGAACAAAAATATAACAAATGACCTAACCTAACTGCAGAAAGAAGTTCTAATTTTAGGCAATATCCCGTAATGTCCAGCATTCCTTCCAGACATCTCTCAGAACATCCCCATCGCTTGAATGTAATGACACATTGCAGAATCCCAGCCTTTTAATTCAGATGCAGACTTTTAATGAATAAATATAAAGGAGAATTCTGTGAAAATAATATTTACCCTTGCAGACAAAGGCAGACAGAAAAGAGAACGTTCTTCCTAACCATCTCTCATCGCATAAGCCCATGACATGAGTGCAATGAAAAAAGGAGGTGGATCGTTTTTGTCCTTTTTACTCTTGCTCAGAGTTGCAATATGTAAATGAGACAGGAGAGCATATGTAAAAATATTTATACTCCCTGATAAAAGAGCGACGATATTCTTGGTTAAAGCCTGAGCTCTGTCCCTTTGTGGTTGCTGTCAATGCATTGGAGTATCATGTAGGTCCATATTATGGGCGAAATATATACACAGTTGGCAGAGTTAAGGCTTTTTCAGTTGGTGGCGGGGGGTGTTTGCAGATGGGAATTTTTTTTACCCTTAGACCAAATTGCGTTCCCTCTTGAGGGGTCTTTTAAAAAACCGGTAGCTGAACAAAATGTGGGCATCTCGTGCTCTCGAAGTCCCATTAAATCAATAGTCAAAACTCTTAGTGATATTCATGAGCTTCAGTTCAAGCCAGTGCAATTAGGCTGACTCTACGTGGGTCTAACAATAGCAACGACTCTGCTCCTGTTGAAATCAATGGGAGCTACACTTTTGATATTGATGGGTGCAGGGTCTGTTCCTTATGGCAGAATTTAGTCACATGAATAAAGACGGCAGAGTGTGGTCCTGTGTTTTGTCAAAGATAGAATTGATACAATTGCATATCTTTTTCTGATTTACTTCTGAAAGAGGCTTTTCTGAAATTTGGCTGAATTTTGGGGAAAAACCTTCTTTTGGAACATCCCTTCTTCCTCATAAAACGAGGTTTACAGGGATGCCGACAAAACGTTTCTGCTTTTTCGACAATTTTTTTGGAAAAGTGGACACATTCCTTGGACAAAGCAGAGCTTTTCTGGGATACCGCTGGTATCCTGAAAAAGCTCTACAATCTAGACTAACCCTCAGTTCGGCATTAGGGAAATCTGTAGGTTTTTTTGGTCATTGATGTCAGTCATTAGGAAAAGGATTTAGCTTCTCCAAGACGTGCAAGCCCAAGATTTTCAAAGGTATTTAGGTATTTAAGGGAAATCGGTGCTGAGAGGGATTTTCAAAAGCACTTAAGCAGGTTAGACACCTAATTCTCATTGATGTTAACTTGCTTAGGCCCTTCTGAAAATCCCACTAGGTGACTGTCTGCATAGGTAGATGCCTAATTGCCATTGTAAATCTGGCCCTCAGTGCTTTCTGAGAGTTGCTGGATGTGCCTCCCATTGAATTCTGTGGGTGGGGGACGGATGAGGGGAGGAATTGAGAAGCTGTTCAAGGACTAAGCCCCCCAAATTTGCAAGGCACATCTCCTAAATAAGCAATCAGTATAAACATCTGCCATGTAGCCTGGCTTGTTGCAATACAAATTTGTTATTGCAAATTTTCAGACTCAAACATGTCGGACACTTCACATGATAATTGTATTTGAAATGCTTGACGCAATTACCTCATAATAGGCGCTAAGTTGAGGCATGTTTTTAAAAACTGGCCTTTGCTTGTGCAGCCTATGGCCAAATAAGGGTATCTAAACCCCCTCTCAAATGATGTGGGAATCGGTCCTTTCCACTCCAAAATAATACCCCTCTGAATGAATTCATATCATTCCATGCAAACAAAATCACATTGAATCAAACTTGGCTGCAAAAAGCACGAAGGAACTTTTAACGGCCCGGCATGTCGTTCAAGCTGTACTTGTGCAGCAAGATCCGTTGCATCGTGGTTATAGTTTCAACTTGTTTGTGATGAGTTGTTTGTTAGGATCACATTTTCAAATCATATCCTTAAAAAGGAGCATATTTGGTTTACTAAGACAATCTTATGGGATCTTTTAATACGTGCCAAATGTTTTCCCTCCCCACTACAGAGCGTTCATCTCATGGATTCTTTCTTTTTAACAGTGAAGGTTGTGGTTCTTTTTCCCCTGAAGCTTGCATTTTGCACTACTTCTTAGTCAAAACATAGGAAATACGCCAGTCAAAGTCTGAATAGAACTTTGTAGCACCAAAGACCTCCCAAGCACCCATCTCTTGGGATGATCTGGTCCAGTCCCGTTAGGAACAAGAGCACGAACCGCCTCCCTGGAACAGTGCCTCAGGCCTGTGCTGCAGAAATTAGAGTCACGCTCCTGAGCTTCCAGACCGGTTACTGCTGAAGTGAACTACATCTGGTGGCAATGCGGGATTCTTGCTGCAGCTACCTAGTGCCTGCAGCCCATAGCGAGGCCAAGGAGAGCTGAAGGATCTGAGTTCCATATGGGGGAAGTGCTCAGCATCTACTGCTCTGCAAGAGCAGGTCTCTTACCTGCCTGGGCAGCACTTTACGCACACAGGGCCTGATCCTGACCTGCCAGAGCGGGATTGGGTCCCTTTGAGTTGACTGTATCCTACAAAATGTAAATGTTGCTATCGTACAATCATTCCAGAAGCCCTTTGCATGTCTCGGGGGAAGTGAAAGCATCCCGTAAATAGACTGGGTGAGGGGAGCAGCCGGGCTTGGAATCCTGCACTGGAGTTGGGACCTGCTACGTAAAAGCAGGTTAAAATGAAGAGCGCACGTTCGGCGGAAGACCAAGGTGGCGTGATACGGAGGGTGCGTGGAAGGATAGATTGACTCGCCTATTAAATTCTTTTACGAGTGACCCCCGAAGGAGTTTCTTGTTTTAATGTCTGTTTGTGGTAGCCTAAAAGGAGATGCTAATGGGGTGTCAGGAGCTTATTTTGTTAACATTTGTTTATAGGAGAAAAAAAAAAAGGGTGATGGGCATCCTGAGGAAAGTCTATATTTCCCTATCGGAATCCAATCTAGGGTTTGGAAGGAGATTCCGCAGTTTAAACGGAGCTGTGATTTATATCCGCTGTGGCCTTGACCCTTGGAATCTTGGGATCTCCTTACACCAGTGACAAGCCATTTTCGCTGCATTCACTGAATACTGAATTGAGGCCATAATTTTAAAATTGCCATAGCCACGAGTGAGAGAATTGATTGCCGTGAAAGGAGATGAATCCCTTGCCGCAAAGTTGTATGTTTTAAAGAGGCCAATGAATGTTGTTTAATCTTATTTAAGAAGAATGTAACTAAGGTATTTATATACAAATCTATATTCCCTTCCAGTGTTTCCATTTCATCGTTGGGCTAGGCATTCTTCTCATTGCTGATCTATTGCTATTCATTAAGAAAGCTATTTATTCTCGTTAGCCATCAAACCTGTAATATAGCATTGGATCATTATTCGGGTTTTTTTTTTTAGCAAATATGATTTTTGAAATAAAGATCTGAAGTGAGTCCTTGTTTGTGGTTCTGATTGGTATGAGCAGGTACGACTGATTAAAAGTAGGAACTCAATTCTTCTGGGAATTCTTCATGGGTCCTGACTTGAATTTCGAATCTGAAATGGGAACACCCTATAATTTGGGGATGTCTTCAGAGCCACAGTTTTGGTCCAAATACATGTTCAATATAGGAGGATTGTGGGGAACAGGCGTCATTGTGAAACTCTTCATTCATAAGTTGGAAAAAGAACCCTCTTGCTTGGAACTGCTGCCAATGTCATGATTGGAATGGCTCTAGGGCTCTTTGTTTGTCTCTTAGCCATCAAATTGTGGGATGCCCATTCACATCTTTTTATTACCCATTTCTTGTTCTCTCCTGAGAGATGCTCTATACAATTACATGGCTACACTGGTGCAGAGGAACCCCTTTTAAAAATAGCAGATGCAAATTATAAATTGTGCTACCTGCAGGTTTTTCCACAGTTGGGATTTAGACCACTGTGTTCTCTATGCAGTAAAGTTCCTTTTGCTTGTGAACTCAGGTAGTCCTACACTAGGGGTATGTCTACACAGCAGGGCAAAATTTGAATTAAGCTATGCAACTTGAGCTATGTCAATTGCGTAGCTTTAATCAAAATAGCTTAACTCAGCTTTTGGCGTTCTCTGCGCTACAGGAAGTCAAAAGAACACTCTTCCTTTGACTTCCCTTACTCCTTGTAAAATGAGGGTTACAGGAATTGGAGTAAGAAGTCTTTCGGCTTGCCGTTATTTTGAAATAAAGGCTTGCAGTGTAGCCACGCTCTTTGTTATTTTGGAATAATGTCAGTTTTTCCAAAATAATGCTGCTGTGTAGACATAGCATAGGATATTAAATCACCAGTAAGGTCTTACACAGGAGTCCTGAATAGTTAGGGACTTCAGGATTATGGCCTAAATTACTAAACTATCAGTGTAAGCTCATCTTTCTGTCTGAAAGTGTGCTGTGGTTCTTTAAAATCTTGAAAATATAATACTGTTTCTTTTGTTGCATTAAAAATTATTTCATGGTTTTTCTATGCATCATTCTGGAATGTATAAGCAGGAGAATGTGTAGGCAAGTCATGAAAAGAATTCTTCCACTCTATTCAGTGCTGATAAGGCCTCCGCTAGAGTCCTGTGTCTAGTTCTGTGCACCATCCTTCAGGGAAAGATGTGGACACATTGGAGAAAGTCCAGAGGAGCGCAGCAGAAATGATTAAAAGTCTAGAAAACGTTCTACAAGGAAAAGTTAGTCAGAAAAGGGGTTTTGTTTAGTGTGGAGAAGAGAAGGGGTTGGAGGAAATATAACGGCCTTCAAGTACATAAAAGGTGATTCTCCCCACCTCCCATTATCTACTGAGGACAGGACAAGAAATAATGGTGATTTAGTTTAAACATTAGGAAAAACTTCCTAACTGTAAGGGTAGATAAACATCAGAACAATTATTTAGGGGTGTTGTGGAATCTTTGTCATTGAAGGTTTTAAAAAACAGGTTAAACACCTCTCAGGGATAGTTTAGATAATACTTAGGGTACGTCTAGATTACTGGCTTTTGTTGACAGAACTTTTGTCGACAGATACTGTAGACAAAGCTTCTGTCGACAAAGAGCGTCTAGACTACATTCAGTTCTGAGGTTTACCAGCGTCGACAAAACTGCTGAGTTCTGTCGATGTTATGTTGACAGAACTCAGCGGTAGTGTAGACGCAGGTATAGTTTTGTCGACAAAAGTCCACTTTTGTCGACACAACTCTGTAGTCTAGACACACCCTTAGTCTTGCCTCCGTTTGGTGGAGTGGACTGGATGACCTATTGAGGTGTCTTCCAATGCTATATTTTTATGATTCTGTGTTGATTCATTTGAAATGTATGGACTAGGCGGATTTTATGAGTGGCAGCTTCAGTGTTTGTGCTATTGTGCTTTGTGTGTACATGGATTCTCGATGCTTAATCTACAATGTGAATGACATTATTCTGAAACTGAAAATAGAACATTAAGGATAACTAAGTTTTTCTCTTCTGTAAAATAAAAACTAAAGGGCAAGCTTTCAGTGCATCCTAAAAATACATACATGAAAGGAATCACACGTAAGCCTAAATGAAATCAAGGAATACTTGCCTCTTATTGATGTACCACTCAGTTAAACTACTCAGATATGGGTTATGATGGCCAATGAATTAGCTATCTCTCGTCAAGCAAAAGGAAGAAATATGGACTGAAAGCACAGACTGCTTAAAACCGCATAGAAGAATGGCAAGAGACAAGTGACAGTGTCTGTGTTTGCATTGGGAGGGGTTATCATTTTAACCTGCACCTTTGGGAAGTTAGATTTTGAAAAACACGTGGAAAGGCATGAGAGTGATAAAAAGGGGCGGACATTCAAATCTGAACGCAGTAGTTTATTTGGGAAAATGCATGCTCACCCTTGGGCATACCACTTGGCTAAGTGTGGGCTAGGTTCACAAAGAAACTCGGGCCGGGCCATGTTCAGCCTCACCATACCTAACCTTTAGGCACCTAGAAAATCACCAGGATTCTCAAAGCCTCTATTTGGCTTTTAGGCCCCCTATACAATGAATGAAATGAGAGAGGATTCACAAAACCCAGCATGCTGGATGACTCCTTGCCTAAGCTAGCCAAGGGGAGAGGCCAAACCAAGGGGGAGGGGATGTGCTAAGCCCCTCCCCCTCTTTCAGAGAGAGAGGCACCTACATCCAGACTGCAGGGGAGGTGCATCGCTCTGCTTGGGCTTCTCAGTTACAAACCCTCTCTTGCTGTTAGGTGTCTAAGCTGTTTTCACAAGAAGAGGAGGGAGGGTGAAAGAGGAGCAGGAAGATGACTTCTAGAGTTGCCAGATGGTTGAAACAAAAATACCAACCCCCCTCTAAAAAAAAAAAAAAAACCACCTGCAAAAAATTCTGTTGAAGGAAAGAAAAAGGCGGGCGGGGGAGAGGGGGAGACCAAAGTTGTTGAGCAATAAGACTCCAAGACTTATTAAGCCAAAAACAAAACAAAAAAATTCAAATAGCATTAAAACAGCATGTCCCCTTTAAGAGTGAGTGCAGGGATAGGGAGAGGTTGAGCATTGCTTCCCCTTGGTCGGCAGCCATTTTGTGCCGGCAGCCTTGCGGAACCAGGTAAGCATGGGGGCTGGGGTCAGGGGGCTGAGAGTGTTGGGAGGTGGGGGGGGGGGAGGCTGGGCACTGAGAGTTTGTAGGGTTGCCAGGTGCCCGGCATTTTTGCCTCCTGGCCAGGTTAAAAATCAGAAAATACCGGACATTTTAGGTATCCGGTATTCTCTGAATATTTTTACTGGACAGGAGGTGAGAATACCAGACGGTCTGGGTGAATACCAGACACCTGGCAACCCTAATGACTTCCCTCATATCTTTTAGCCCAGGGATTAGGATCTGCCACTACTCAGGTGCATGCTCTAACTACTAAGCCTTGGGACCCGCTCCTGTAGGGTGCTCAGTGTTTCCTATTGAAGCTGTTCAACAGTGGAGAAATAATTTAAAGACTCATTGGGCCAGAGAGAGGAGAATGACTCTGTAGCCTGTTCCTTAGAGCACTTGGGTGGGAAACCCAGGATCCAGTGTCCCTGCTCCTATGACTTTTTAAATTATATAGCCAGCGTGGAACAACTTTAGCTGGAGGGACAGAGGATTATGGGACATTTGTATATCCCATAGCTCAGCAATTCAGGCCAGGTCTCCGCTATGGAAGAAGGTCAGATTAAGATGTGTGACATCAGCTATGTTCATTACGTAGCTGGAGTCGACACCTTAGAGGTCTCCACAGCAGGAAATCAATGGGAGCAAATGCTCCTTCTGTCTTCTCTTACTCCTTGCGAGGACCCGGAGTACTGACACCGACCTCTGAATTCGTTTTAACGGACTAAATCGAACTCCATAAGATCGACTGTGGCAGCGTCGCTCTTCTGCATAGTGACGATGTGGTCTCATTGAGAGAGTGCAGCTCCCAGTTCAAATCCCTTCTAGTGGAGACAGGATTTGGGGGGTGGGTTAGGTTGGGGGGGAGGAGTCTCTCACATCCCAGGTGAGAACTCAGCTAAAAGTCTTCCCCACTGCCATCATTTTGTGTGCGCTTTTCTAGGTGAGATCTGAGCGCACCTACCAGATCGGGCCTGGCTGGTGAGTTAGCCGGAGGAATGCCTATCTTGCCCCCCGTTCATGAACATGCTGGGGGACAGATGTCTGGATACCTGACACAGAGCTGCAGTGCACATGCTCAGAGGCACCTAAGGTTAGGCACCTAAGGAATTGCTGCTGTAAACATTTAGGTGCATAGAGTGATTTTTAGGTGTCTAAAATCAGTGTTCAGGGGGCCTTTTAGACTTCCAGTGAGGGCTGATTCTGGGATCTAGGCACCTAGATTCTGTTTTAACTCTAGTCCTTTATGTCTAAGAAAAGGCTTTGCCATTAAAATTGGAGGAGAGGGTCTGGTAGTTGGGGCATTACATTTGTATAGAAGCACCCCCACTACATTTCCCTTTGAAAATTTGGCCTCAGATGTCTAGCTGTTGTGATTTATGTAGCAGTATTGGGACTTCCTCAGGTTGTCCCTTGAGGAAATCAGTTTCCGTGCACACACTCAGATTAAGCTGAGTCTTTGGTTCCTAGAAAGCCCCGCAATTAAGTTGTGTCGGGAGAGTATTTTAATAGATAAAGTTGCAACTCACAGCTGAGTCACTAGGTGGCATGTGAGTTATAAGGCAAGTGAAGTTACAGTGACTCTCCACATATTCATTCTGCTGATACCATTATTGGACCTAACCAAGTGAGTTATAAGATCAAGAACACATATTCCTGCGCATCCAGAAATATAATCTACGCTATCATGTGCCGAAAGTGTCCGTCTGCTATGTACATTGGACAAACATCTCAGACACTTCGCCAAAGGATTAATGCCCACAAAACAGATATCAGACAAGATCACAAAGAGAAAACAGTTTCTTGTCACTTTAACCAGAAAGGACACTCTCTAAATGACTTAGCCACCTGCATTCTGCTACAAAGACCTTTTACATCTGCACTTGAAAGGGAATCCTCTGAACTGTCATTCATGTTAAAATTCGACACTTACCAACAAGGACTTAACAAGTCTTTGAACTTTCTCACCCATTACCAAGACAGTTTCCCCAATTATCACCTGTAATACCATTAACTCACAAACATCCCACTCTCCCTACCTTTAATATCAGCAATTCACAGACACTTACCTTCCTTCCTCCCCCTTCCCACCCCCCCGCATCCCCCTTCTGTTCTGCAATGTGATTTGTCCTTTTCATATTTGTTCATTTTTTTTAATTGTATCCTTTGGTATATATGGTTGTGACTACTTTCTTCCACTATTTGATCTGAGGAAGTGGGTCTGGCCCACGAAAGCTCATCATCTAATAAACCATCTTGTTAGTCTTTAAAGTGCTACATTGTCCTGCATTTTGCTTCAACTACCCCAGACTAACACGGCTACATTTCTATCACTATTCTGGCTAGTGAGTGGAAGTTGTTAATAGGTGAAATGTGATAGGCAAGTGTTAGAGTCCCTTCTATGGAGCAGAGCTGCACTTTGAGAACTGAACTCTGGATAGCGCTGAGCAAATAATTCACAATGAATAATTTATCCAAGAAAATTCACTCTTTCCTGTCTGCAAATTGTTCCTGAAAGTTCTTCATAAATTTCTTCAGCAGATGGTTCTTGGTTTGCAGCTCACTTGCAAGTAGATCATGCTGTAGATCACCATGTCAGTCTGTGCTGAGCTGGTTTGTTCCATGGATCAGGTGCCTTTGTTTTTATTCCCTGAGCAGACAACCTGCGTAAATAAAAAATGAAGAGAACTTATTTGTTTTGCTATGGGTCTGGGAATCCATGTTTACTGGGTGTCAGTGACTCTAGATTCGATGGTCTCAGAAGGATAGCTGTGTTCATCTGTAACTTTAAAACAAGGAGTAATCTTAGAGACTAAGAAAAATGTATCGTATCGTGAACTTTCATGGGTAAGACCCACGTCATCAGATGAGTTGGACTGTATAAACTATATCTTTTTGTTAATCTCTAAGGTGCCACAGGAAAACTCGTTGTTTCTACATTGAATGTATATGGAAGTTTTGGGCTAAGTCTAGACTGGCATGATTTTCCACAAAAGCTTTTAACGGAAAACTTTTCCGTTAAAAAGCATTTGCGGAAAAGAGTGTCTAGATTGGCACGGACGCTTTTCTGCAAAAGCACTTTTTGCAGAAAAGCATCCGTGCCAATCTAGACGCGCTTTTGCACAAAAAAGCCCCAATCGCCATTTTTGTGATCGGGGCTTTTTTGCGTAAAACAAATCTGAGCTGTCTACACTGGCCCTTTTGCGCAAAAGGACTTTTGCCCGAATGGGAGCAGCATAGTATTTCCGCAAGAAGCACTGATTTCTTACATGAGATTGTCAGTGTTCTTGCGGAAATTCAAGCGGCCAGTGTAGACAGCTGGCAAGTTTTTCCGCAAAAGCAGGTGCTTTTGCGGAAAAACTTGCCAGTCTAGACACAGCCACTTTGTTTAAATACAAGCCTTAATCAACATGGACTAGTTTTGGTAAATGCATGACTGTCAGTAATAAACATTATGCAGGCTAACCTCTACCGCTCTGAGGAGAAATTAATCCCTGGCATAATTTCATTGACTGCAGTGGACTTACACCACAGTTGAGTTTTCCCATTGTATTAGAATATTGACCACAGGTTAGGGTGACCGGATAGCAAGTGTAAAAAATCAGGAGGGGCTCAAGGTAATAGGCACCTATAAGTCAAAGCCCTGAACATCGGGACTGTCTCTCTAAAATCAGGACAGTCACTCTCCCTCAGTTATACCCAGGCCAAATTTGGTCCTGCAGTTGGAACTTTGGTAACTACTTTGGGAACCAGCACAGACTCAGATGCTCTCCCTTTGACAAGCTATTGCTGCAGTGCTAAGGGGAGTAAAGAGGTTGCAAAAACTAACATTTGTTATTTAAAATTATAGTAAAACTTCAGAGTGGTGATCACCAGAGTTACAAACGGACCAGTCAAGTACACATTTCATTTGGATCTGGAAGTATGCAATCAGGCTGCAGCAGAGACAAAAAGAAAACCACATCCCATACAGTACTGAGCTAAATGTAAACTACTTTAAAAAAAAGAAAAAAGAGGAAGTCTACAAAAATTTGACAAGTAAGGAAACTGTTCCTGTGTTTCATTTAAATTAAGATGGTTAAAAAAATCATTTTTTCTTCTACACAGTAAAGTTTCAAAGCTGTATTAAGTCACTGTTCAGTTTCAAACCTTTGAAAGAACCATAACATTTTGTTCAGGGTTCCCTCTATTGCCTCGATGTTTGTAACTGAGGTTCTACAGTGCCAAATATCTCACGGGAAATCGATCTGAGTGAGAAGGTATCATTTGTTCAGTTGCTTTTTGGAGCAGAGCTGTGTGTTAAGGTTAACCCACTGCCATCGGTCTGTCTTTTTGCTAACCTCCTCCATGGAGCATTGCACTTGATTTGATCTGTTGCCTTTCCTGAAACTTAACAATGCCTGGGAATAGGCTGAAAACAATTTTTCATATGATCTGTCTATCTTAAAATATGGTAGAATGGTGATCTTCAGAATCTGGGAAACGTCATGCCTGTTACTACAGCTCAGTGGAAATGAATGAATAGAATTGTCTTTAACAAAGAGAGTGTCTTTATTTTTGCTGCAGAGTTTCGCTGCTGGCTGATAAAGCGATAACTGTAAAAGACACAGGTCTTATAGCTCAGAAACACTGGCAAAACTGCATGTTCAGTGACTGTGTTAGAAACTGCTATTTGCTGGCGCTCTCAGGATTAACTTGCAACAAGAAGCCGGCTGGTAACAGCAGTTGCAGAGTTATTCAGTTTCTCAGTGGAAAAATGTTAATGAATGTACCTAATGAAATATTCATCATGGAAAGCTCTTTTCAGTGTTATCACTAGATAAATGTAGTAGAGAGGGTTTTTTTAATAAGAACAGTGAGAGGGGATATGCAAATAGTAATTGGTAAGATCTGTAACATTTGAATCACACATTTATGAATGAAAGCTCCATAATATTGTTTCTATAATTCTTACTTTTTGTGATGCTCGTTAATCATAGCCATTCTTTTTAATGTTTTCTAAGTAGCATATTCTATATCTGACAGACAATTTGTTGAATTGTTCAAATCCAAACCAAGAGGAGTGTTGCCAAAATGTAATTCTTCATGACCTCCAGAAATTGAGCTTGTAAATTCAAATAATAACGTTAGAGGGTTTGGGACACGTGAATGTCTGAGAGGGGTAATGATAGCTGTGCAGTCACTGCTGTTGAGAATTGCCTCTTAAATAAAGCGGAGCTACCAAGTGCCATTATAATCCTTGCATTGAAAACCTGTCCCAGGTCTAGTATTAGTATTAATAATATCATAATAATGTATTACTTTATTGCATCCTTCTCATGCCAGTGTTGGTGCACAGGGTAGAAAAGAGCCTCTTGCAGTAGTGTTTCTTAAACTTTTTAAGATCGAGGAACACTAAACAATATTCTTTAAGAGGAACACCAAGGTTTTTTTTTAAGCCAGAAAAAAAAGGGGTGGGGGGGGAGGAGTTTGGGGGAAAGTTATTGAGGGGGAAAAAGAAGGTCACCTGCCTCTTTAACGGAAGCCATTTTTAACTCTGTTGTTCTCCACAGCACACTTCTAACTGCCTCACGGCACACCGGTGTACCACGGAACACCGTTTAAGAAACACTGCTCTTGCAGTCTTCTCGATTATTAGCTGCTGCTTTCAGCTGCTCTATAGCGTTCTCCTTGCCAAGAGCTTTTCTTTGGGCTTTTCCTCACAGTAGTTGGTTTCCACCTGACAGATTTTGTGCAGTAGGCTCTTGTATGTATACCGGCTATATTTAATAACTCATCTTTTAATGAAGACGGACGCCCTTCATCGTGTGTGACACGCTGGTGCTTCGTTTCCCAGCAGCGATCTCAAATAGCAATGAAGCTGACGGCAAAATGTTTTCCAAATCATAACGAGGGAGTCCCCTGCCTTTATGTAGCTGCCCCAGGTGCTGGCGAAGCTGAATGGTGTTCTGCATTGCGGCTGCCCCGGAGGTGGCGTTTGTCCACCATTCTGCATTTTGAGAAAGGGATCGGAAGGGACCGACTTGAACTGAAATGAGAGGGGAAAGTTTAGTGAGAATGGAATTGTCCAAGACAGGATCTGGCCAGCGCATGGAGGTTAGTGAGTCTACTCTTGTGAAAAGCCACATGGAGAATTTGTAGTGACAACAGGGAAATCCTTATTTCAGGAGGCAGCTGAGTAAACAGGGAGACTCCTTTGCCCTAGGTCACCCTTCCATGCTGCTGTGACGGGTTCAGTCACAGAGGTCGCATAGAGACGATCACTTGATGTGCTGGAAATACCACGAAACCCACCTGCTGGGGCACCCCGCTTCTCTGTCCTGCTGGACCAGCCCCTCCGGTCTCCTCCAGAGATGGCACAGGGTTGGGGTCAGCCCAGAGCAGGGCAACACAGACACAGAGCTCCACTCAGCTCAGTCAAAGGGATTGACACAACACCCAGATGCACAGCTCGAATGGGACCAAAACCTGAGACAAATCTACCTCACTGTGCATAACGTTTATACAGAGCGAAACGTGTGTCCTTTTATCAATGAAAGAGAGCTATGCACGGCTCGGCTGTGTCTACACTGGCCACTTATTCTGGAAAATCAACTGCTTTTCTGGAATAACTTTCCAGCTGTCTACACTGGCCCCTTGAATTTCCAGAAAAGCACATGATTTTACATTAGATCATCACAGTGCTTTTCTAGAAAAACTATGCTGCTCCCGTTCGGGCAAAAGTCCTTTTCCGGAAAACTGTTCCAGAAAAGGGCCAGTGTAGACAGCACAGTAGTGTTTTCTGCAAAAAAGCCCCGATCGCGAAAATGACGATTGAGGCTTTTTTGCGGAACAGCACGTCTAGATTGGCCACAGACACTTTTCCGCAAAAAGTGCTTTTCCGGAAAAGCATCCTGCCAATGTAGACGCGCTTTTTCCGAAAATGCTTACAACGGAAAACTTTTCCGTTAAAAGCATTTCCGGAAAATCATGCCAGTGTAGACGTAGCCTTCTTGTTCTGCTCCCCCTCCTCCCTGGTAACAGCTATTTACACTGGGTTTATTAATAAACAAAAGCAATTTTATGAAATATAAAAAGTAGGATTTAAGTAGTTACAAGTAACAGAAGACAGAGCAAAGCAAGTTGTTAAGATAAGCTAAATATGCTAAGAAAATTTTTACATTTAATGTCTTTCCCTAACAGTGGTTCTAATCACCTTTTCTCACAAGCAAGGCAGCCTCCCATCTTGTTCCTTCCCTTGTTCAGTCTTAGATGTTTTCAGTAGTCGTTGGAGGTGGTAACCAGGTATCTCCTGGCATCCGGAAGCAGCCCCTATTGATTAGTGTCATGCCTTGATACAGATGTTGCCCAAGGTGGGAATCCTTTGTGTTCCGTTCAAACTTTTCTCACCTTCAGTGGAAAAGTACAGAGTCAAAAACCGTTTCCAGCATCAGATAGCTTGGTCACATATTTTGTAGGACCAACCAGGAGAGGCAAGACTATTCCCACCTCATTGATCCAAATAGCAGGCCATTAAGTTTCTTAAGTACCACTCATGGCCCTCACTTAGCAGGTCTAAAAAAACCCAAAGGCTACGTCTCCACTGGCATGATTTTCCGGAAATGCTTAAAACGGAACAGTTTTCCGTTATAAGTATTTCCGGAAAAAGAGCGTCTACATTGGCAGGATGCTTTTCTGGAAAAGCCCTTTTTCCAGAAAAGCATCTGTGGCCAATGTAGATGCGCTTTTCCAGAAAAAAGCCCCGATCACCATTTTCGCGATCGGGGCTTTTTTGCGGAAAAGACTACTGTGCTGTCTACACTGGCCCTTTTCTGGAACAGTTTTCCGGAAAAAGGACTTATGCCCGAGCGGGAGCAGCATAGTTTTTCCGGAAAAGCAGCTGATTTCTTATAGTAGATCGTCAGTGCTTTTCCGGAAATTCAAGGGGCCAGTGTAGACAGCTCGCAGCTTATTCCGGAAAAGCGGCTGATTTTCTGGAATAAGTGGCCCAGTATAGATACAGCCAAATAGTCTAGCAGCACCTTAAAGACTAACAAAACATGGAGATAGTATCATGAACTTTCATGGGTACTACCCACTTCTTCAGATGACTGGAGTATTAGAAGTCCAGATCCAAGAATAAATAAGGGAAGGCGGCCGGGGAGACGGAAGAGGGGAGAAAAGAAAAAAAATGAATTGGATCGTTCCAACTACAAGAGGCTGATAAGGACACTTCTATAAATGCTCATTGTTTGGTTAAGTAATTAGGATGTGGAAGGTAGTGTGCCAGCCAGCAGATATCTTTACAGTACTCATTCCCCTCTGATAGGAATCACACTTGTGACTGAAGTTAAGTTCCAACCCTTCCCTGTGTATGTGGCTTGTGGAATTGGCCTGAAACCACACAGTGACTTTGAGATCCTAATTTTTTTCAGTAAGAACGGCTCTTGCGCAAGGGGTTGTTGCACAAAAAGAAGTCTACACCGCTCCTTTTTGTGCAAAAGCCTCTTGTGCAAAAATGGCCCCCAAGTAACTATGCAAATGAAGTGTGGTAATAGATGCTAATCCACGCTTCATTTGCATAGGCTTTTGCACAAGAGCGGTGCAGTGTAGATGTAGCTCCCCAAGGTCCTACCCCCACCCCCTCCTCTTTCCCCCTCCCTCCTGTCACGGTAATTTCCTCCTTCTCCCTCCCCCCCGGGAAGGATGCACCTGTGAAACCAGGGCTGGAAGCTGCAGCGACTGGGTGCAGGTAGGCGACAGCCCTGACTGAGTAGGTGCTAGCTCAGGTAATGACCCGGTGCCTTCCCTGCTTGCAGAAACCGGAGTCGGGGTGTCTGGGCAGTAGACAGCAGTTTGACAGTACTGTTTTTCTTAAAGCCCTAATTCCCGCAGTCCCTTTATTACCTGAACAGATCCGCTTTCCTTGAAAATAAAGTGTAAGATTTTAGGCCAAGTGGTTGTAGGAGAAAATTTGAAAATGCGACCCCTCCCCAAGCTTGAGAATTGAAGGCAAATCAAGGCACAATGTGGTTTTTTTAATAACTTTGTCAGCCTCCTGATTGGAGGGTGGGGTGGGGAACAGCTAACTAGCCTCTCATCCCCCAGACGCCCTTTAGGGAGGGTGGGTAGCTGAAGCTTCCCTGCCCCGCCCCATTCATGGGGGGGGGGGGGAGGTAGTTGCTGGTTGTTCCCCTTCGTCGGGAGTAAGGGGAAAGTGCACAGTTTGCTGCATTCCTCACTCTGGTTGGGGAGTGCAGGGAGCAGATGAGCTGTGCACTTTGCTCTTGTTCCCTGACAGGGATAGGAAGGGAGAGAGCAAACAACCCTGGCATGAATCTTAGGGGGGGAACATAGGGGGTGGGGTAGGGCGTTGGCTCCCTGCTCTCCCCACTATCCTTCTACACATGCAAACACAGACACAATCCCCTGCTCAGAGCTTCTCCTTAAGGACCCAAGCAATACTGGGTAACTGTGCTAGTATACGAATTTTCCCCACAAAACATCAATACCAGTCAATACCATTATAGCACAAGACCATGCATAAGCTCCGACTTTTAGCAAAGTGCTTCAGAACAAAAGGCAAATGCAAAAAACAATTAGCAAGCTAAGGCTTCCATTGGGGAGGAAGAGCGTTGCTTAGCTTTGTTTCTGATACCTTGCTGATTTGTGTTGCTCTGTAATCTAAACAGCACTCATGGAGCAGTTAAGGGGGATATCTTAGAGATGTACTGAATGTGTAGATGCTTCTTCAAGAAGATCAAGACCTCTTTAATTAAGAGAGTGAACTAGAACACTCAGGAGCAGCTTTCACACAATTCTTAGCATTTCTTAGTTCTTTCTGGTTGGAAAGTCATGCAAGAATAGCTTTTCTCATGAGCTCCCTTTGCTGCTGGTCCCTTCAGTCACTGGGAAGTTTAGAGGCAAAAGTAGAGATCTGTGCCAAGCAATACCTGAAGAAAAAAGAGAATTTACTTGTGTCTAGATTTTCTAGATTGTGGCCTGCACTAATCCAAACTCCACATCTTACTTCTCTTTTCTTCAGACTCTTAGGCTGTGTCTAGACTGGCGAGTTTTTCCGCAAAATCATGTGATTTTGCGGAAAAACTTGCCAGGTGTCTACACTGGCCGCTTGAATTTCCGGAAAAGCACTGACGATCTCATGTAAAGTCATCAGTGCTTTTCCGGAAATACTATGCTGCTCCCGTTCGGGCAAAAGTCTTTTTCCGAAAGACTTTTGCGCAAAAGGGCCAGTGTAGACAGCACAGTACTGTTTTCCGCAAAAAAGCCCCGATGGCGAAAATGGCGATCGGGGCTTTTTTGCGGAAAACCGTGTCTAGATTGGCCACGGACGCTTTTCCACAAAAAGTGCTTTTGCGGAAAAGCATCCTGCCAATCTAGACACGATTTTTCGGAAAAAGCTTTTAACGGAAAACTTTTCCGTTAAAAGCATTTTCGGAAAATCATGCCAGGGTAGACGTAGCCTTGGACTTCTGAGGATGCAGACAGATGATGAAGAATGGTTACTGTGAGTTGGAGTTTATATACACAGTCTGCCAAATGCTTAGCTTCTGAGGAAGCATGAGTGGTATCTAATGGCCACTGCTCACCAAGGGTCATATGCATCCCAAAAGTATTTGGTTATTTTGAGCAGACCGTTCCAAGCAAGTGACTTAAAAAAAAGACACTGATCTAAATAAGAGTAGCACATTCAGATATCCCATGGTAGACCTTCATAAGAACTTCTGCCTTCATGCTCTAGGAGAAACAGCAATTAGCCTCTCAAGTTGGAGAGGAAATTTCCCCAACAGGACAGCATTCCAATATTGTCTGGGGCTGCATACCTGGTATAGGCTGCGTTGAAACTAGGCTATTCTTGCATGGCAATTCCTATAGCTCTGTCAGAGCAGAGCATCTGTCCAGGTTTGCAAATATAACTTTGAATACCTTGACTTCTGTGTGTTTGAACTGACGGTTTAACATTGTTTGAGGTTCAATTAATCTATAGTGTAATTCCATAAGCTTCACTAGAGTTACATCAGAGCTGGTTTTTCAGTGAAATTAGTATCAGCTGTTAAACATTTTAGCTGTTAATTAAATGGACTGTTTCTATGTAACCTACAAATCAGTCCATATTTTCATATCACTGTCCAATTTCATTAAGATTCTCAAGTAATTATACAGGAATTTCAGCAATTAACATTTCTGAATATTTTAATATTAGTGTGTCTAACTATCTTAGTCTGACCGTTGTTAAATATTTTAATGAGGCCTAGTAGAAATTACATTTGGCTTCACAGGGACATTAAGTTGATAAATAGCTCAGCGAAGAAGAGTAAATTAAAGCTAAGCTCAGATAGTGTTGAAAACTGAAGCCTAGAGTCCCTCTAGCCATTTCAAAGTTATCCTGCATAGCACCTTTAAGATACACCAAGTCCATTTGTCAAGCAAACTTAATTCATATCAAGCACACTGGTTTAAATTCCATTTTTCTGGGATGATTGATGGCAAAGTCCTTACTTTCCCAGTTTCAATATGTATTGCATTTTACTCTGTGCTTGCAATTGATTTTGACATTGTATCTTTTTATAGCAACTTGAAAAGGAAAGAAACACGGTCGTGGGGTTAGAACATTAGGCTGATTTAAGAGACTGGGTTCTCTTGCTGGCTCTGCAACGGATCTGATGTGTGGCTTTGAACAAGCCATTTAAGGCCCATGCCTCAGTTTCCCCATCTGTAAAATGAGGAAGATGATTCCTGATATCACAGGGCATGGAATGATTAAATGGAATTACACTTACGGTTGTGGCCTTTTGAGGTTAGGTGAATCCTACTCCCTTATGCCCCACCTGAGCACAACCTTGGAACTAGATTCCACAATAAACCCCACCATTACCCCGCTTAGTTCTGACACGGGAACTAAGCGGGGTGACATGAGTGTGTCAGACATTTGTAGATTCAGTTTGGGGGCAAAACCCAGAACAGAAGTGCAACCACTGCAAAATGAACCTTGCCCTTACACCTCAATCTAAGGATTTCAAGGCCAAAGTGCTAGGAATACACCTGGAGGGATGGAAACGAAAGAACAAAGCACAAGGAGGCTGAATTTAGAGACTGATTTTACTAGCTCAAGGAACATTCTCTGACTCGAACCTCTTTGTGCACAAATACTCCCCATTACTTGGTGTAGGGAAGCGTGTTCCATTCAGGCCTGCCAACAGGGACAGCCAAAGGGGGGAAGTTGCCCCAAGACACGGTGATTTAAAAGGGCCCCGGGGCTTCTGTGACTGAAGCCCCAGGCCCTATAAATAGCTGCTGGAGCGACTACTCCCGCCCCTTCTGCCTGAGGCCCCACCTCTTCTGGGAGCCCAGAGCAAGGCTGCCAGCCTCCCCGGAGCTGTAGTACAATATCAGTATTTCACCCAGAGGTTAGATATCATTTCTGGAGTCTCATACAGGATAACTTGCTCTTTGATGTTGACAGATAATGAGGAAGAGGGTATTTTAATAGGGCGATTTTAATGTTAAACCCCATGGGTACGTTTAGACTACATGCCTCTTTCAAAAGAGAGCATCTAGACGGCAACCACTTCTTTCGAAAAAAGCCAGCCGCTGTTTCGAAAGAGAGCATCCAGGCAGTCTGGATGCTCTCTTTCGAAAAAGTCCTGTTTGCATTCAAGAACGCCTTTTTTTGAAAGAGCACTTTAAAAAAAAAGGCATTCTTTCTAGTAAATGAGGTTTACCGTGGTCGAAAAAACCACCACATTCTTTCTATTTAATTTTGAAAGAACGCAGCGGCAGTCTAGACGCAGGGGAAGTTTTTTTTGAAAAAAGGCCACTTTTTTAGAAAAAACCCCCGTAATCTAGACACACCCCATGGCTGGAAATTTCAGCTTCCTTGAACAGACGCCTGTGTTCTGCTAAGTCCCTAGGACTGAGCGTGATATTTTGCCTCTGGCTGTTAAAAGCATTTTTAGGCACCTTGTTTAAGAAAAAGTGGCTTGAAAGAGACAGCTTGAGTCTAGCAGGCTTTATTCCAAATTTCATACCATTACCTGTGTAATCAATGTTAAGGTGTCCAGTCAAACCTCTTAAGAAATGCCCTCAATTACACTTGCTGGAATTAATTCCAGAGAACTCACTGGGCCTTGTTCTGATCTGACTTAAATCTGCCGTTATACTAATGCAGAGGTCACACCTAGCAGTAGATCAGGATCTATTGGTAGATCTTGGAGCCTCTGACAGGTGATCTTGAGAGGTTTGGCCAAGAGGCTATCTAGTGCTGGCTCTTCAGTTGCCACTCCCTCCCAGTGCTGTGCAACTGCTGCTCTGCCTTGGAGCTGCCTCCTCTTCACCCCCGGGAGCCTCCTGCTTGCTGTGCAGGATAGGGGAGGGAGAAGAGGAGTGCTGATGTCAAGTGCCCTCTCTGTACTATTTCCACAGAGCAGAGTGGGGGCACAACAGGACTTAGGAAGGAGTGGTGCAGGGCCAGGGCAGGGGAGAACCTGCCTTAGCCCCACTGCACCCCCACACGAGAGCCGCTTGTTGTATGCAGTGCCAGGTTGGAGCCCAAAGCCTGACACCCTACCCCAGTCATGAACTCCCTCCTGCACGCCAAGCCCCGACCCTAACCTTGAGCACCCCTGCATCCAAATGCCTTCCCAGAGCCTGAACCTAGACCCCTCCAGCATCCCAACTGCCTGCTCTAAACTCCACTCTCACACTCCAAATCCCTTAATGCTAGGAATTATTAGGAAAGGGATAGAAAATAAGACCCAGAATATCTTACTGCCCCCGTATAAAACTATGGTACGCCCACATCTTGAATACTGTGTACAGATGTGGTCTCCTCACCTCAAAAAAGATATTTTGGCCTTGGAAAGGGTTCAGAAAAGGGCAACTAAAATGATTAGGGGTTTGGAACGGGTCCCATATGAAGAGAGGTTAAAGCGACTGGGACTTTTCAGTTTAGAAAAGAGGAGACTGAGGGGGGATATGATAGAGGTCTATAAAATCATGAGTGGTGTGGAGAGGGCTGATAAAGAAAAGTTATTTATTAGTTCCCATAATAGAAGAACTAGAGGACACCAAATGAAATTAATGGGTAGCAGGTTTAAAACTAATAAAAGAAAGTTCTTCTTCACACAGTGTGTAGTCAACCTGTGGAACTCCTTGCCAGAGGAGGCTGTGAAGGCTAGGACTATAATAGAGTTTAAAGAGAAGCTGGATAAATTCATGGAGGTTAGGTCCATAAAAGGCTATTAGCCAGGGGATAAAATGGTGTCCTTGGCCTCTGTTTGTCAGAGGCTGGAGAGGGATGGCAGGAGACAAATCGCTTGATCATTGTCTTCGGTCCACCCTCTCTGGGGCACCTGGTGCTGGCCACTGTCGGTAGACAGGACACTGGGCTAGATGGACCTTTGGTCTGACCCAGTACGGCAATTCTTATGTTCTTATGTTCTTATGTTATGTTCTTAATCCAAGACCAGAGCCTGCCCCCCAACCCGCTGGCCCTGCCTGGTGAAAGTGAGGGAGAATGGGGGTGGGGAGGAGGATGGAGTGAGCAGGGGGAGGAGCCTCAGAGAAGGGGCACAAAGGAGGCGGGGCCAGGGTATTTGGGTTTGAGGTAGAACTCAAAATGCACTTGAATTCAAAAAGTGATCTCATGCTTTAAAAGGTTGGAGACCACTCTACTAATGTATGCAACTGCACTTGCTTCAGGAGAGCTACTTCCGATTTACACCTAATTTAGAATCAGGCCTGTCTTGTTTTATGTAAGCAGTAATTAAATGTTCAGTTATAGGATTCCTGTTGTCAGACAGCAAGTAATTGTGTTTAAGAAACTGTGAGCGTGCATACATATTTCTAGATTAAAATCCTACCATGAACATAAAAAAAAAAGTTGATGGGGGCCCTCTTCTCGATCACAGCAGCGTAAAGGATAATTCCACTGGCGCTCAAAGGGTACCCTAATATAAATCTGATGTAAGAGGAGGTTTGGGGCCAATACTGATACAGTTTTATTGGTGAGCAATTGACTATTACAGACTTCCATGTTGTATTAACAGCAACAGAAAAGAGAAGGGGGAAGTGATGTAATGATCAAAAGATAATTACATAACATAACTCTTCTTAAATTGATTGCAATGGTAATTGCTGCACAGATATTATTAACTCGATCAGCAATAATAAATTGGTCTGAATAAAATAACTAATTCAGCTGGCATACGGTTATGAATTTAGGTGGGGACAGCATTTAGAAGCAGTTACCTGCTTTTGAAGGAATTACTGTGTTGTGCAGAAGGTCGTACTGTGAACAGGCAAGTCCCTTCTGATCTTAAAGTCTATGAATATTCCTTTAAAGTATCCTGTATGTGAGCTGGATTTTTTTAGAAGAGTTGTTTAAATTTGTACCATTTCAGGCTTTTTGGAGTGGTTTAGCTCCAGGTATCTAAGATTATGTCTACACTACAAGCTAGGGGAGTGATTTCCCTTGCTCATGTACATGTATTTTGTGCTAGTTCTCATTGAGCACTACTGTAATACAAATAATACATTTATGAATTTATTATTCATTTTTTCCCTGAAAGCTACGGTGTAATTGTTTTCTCCTCAAGCTTATTCCTGAGAGCAGGGGACATAAATTCAATTGTTAAAGGAGTTTAAACAAAAAACTGAAAGAAACGTATCTGTCAGAAATTTGTGTGCGTCTGTCTGGGAGTGCATTTTATTTCAAGAATTCCTCCTAAACGGTAAGAGCTAGGACCACCAAATTTGGTATGCACCTGTCTCTTATCCTAACTTAAAACAAGATCAGGTTTTTGTTGTGCCAGGGAAATAGAAAGTTCCTGGAATCTGATTGTTTTCCATAATATGGAAAGGGAGGGGGCAGAGAGCGGAGGAACACAATACTTAGTCATCACTGGGGGCAGTGAGCACCAGGGAACAGCTATCCTGCAGAGTGACCACTAGGGGCAGCCATACCACCAAGAGAAAAGAAAAAAGAAAACCAAATAAAAGAAGCAGTGAGAGATAAAAAGGCATTTTTTAAAAAAGTGGAAGTTAAATCCTAGGGAGGAAAATAGAAAGGAGCATAAAGTTTGTCAAATGAAGTATACAAATATAATTAGGAAGACCCTTTATATAAATCTATGGTGTGCCCACATCTTGAATACTTCATGCAGCTGTGGTTGCCTTGTCCCAAGAAAAGTTATCTTTGCACTGGAAAAAGTTCAGAAATGGGCATAAAAATGATCACCGGGTATGGAATGTCTGCCATATGAGGAGAGATTAATAAAACCGAGAGCTTTCAGTTTAGAAAAGAGGAGACTAAGGGGGATATGCCAGAGGTCTATAAGATCATGGTGAGGAGAAAATAAATAAGGAAAAATTATTGACTTGTTCCCATAACACAAGAACTGGGGGTCACCCAATGAAATTAATAGAAAGCAGTTTTAAACAAACAAAAGGAATTATTTCTTTACACAGTACTCAGTGGACTGGTGGAACTCCTTGCCAGAGGATGTTGTGAAGACCAGGACTTTAAGACGGTTAAAAAAAAAAAACTAAATAAATTCATGGAGGATAGGTCCATCAATGACTATTTTCTGGGATGAGCACGAATGGTGCTCCTAGGCTTTGTTTGTCAGAAGCTGGGAATGGGCAACAGAGGATGAATCGCCTGATGATTCCCTGTTCCGTTCATTCCATCTGGGGCACCTGGCATTGGCCGCTGTCAGAATACAGGATACTGGGCTAGAGGGACCATTGGTTTGACACAGCATGGTTGTTCTTACATTTTATGTTCTATAACACAGGCTATGCCTAAACTGCACTCTAAAATTGAAAAAAGATACGCAGTTTGCTCGATGCAAATTGTGTATCTTTTTAAAATTTAATTTCAAAAGAGGCTATTTTGAAATTTGGCAATCTACACAGTGCCAAATTTCAAAATAAAGTGCTCTTTCGAGCCATCCTTATTCCTTGTAGAACGAGGTTTACAAGGATGGCAAAAGAGCATGTCCGTTAATTCGAAATTTTTCCTCGGATGTTCCTTGGATGCGGTGTTGCTATTTCGGAATACTTCTAGTATCCTGAAATAGCAATGCAGTCTAGACGTACCCATAGTCTCTCTCTTTCTTTTACTTGATACTCTTTTATTTAATAGACCCGTAACAAATTCTCTCTATTTTATCTTCTGTGCTGGCTGCAGTGACTCTTTCAAAACTAAAACAAAACAGAAACCCTTTCCAAATCTCTTATTTGTGGCACTGTTTCAGCTCAGATTTCAGTGATTTATTACAGCTGTGTTGCTCACACCACTGTAATCAAAGGCTGTCAGCATCTCCATTATAATCTTCTGTTCCCGGGAGTCTATTAACTAGTCTGTAAAAAATTTGCTCAGGGTGGAAAGTGGGCAGATAGAGCCTTTGTCATTTGTTGTAAGCGGAGATTTTGACTAAGTAAGTGCTCCTAAGCACTGGAGGGTTTGAGAAGTATGGTGGGTATCGTATTTTTGTTTTTGGGCTGTGCAAATACTTGTTATAAGCCATTCTCTTATCTCTAAGACCAGATAATTTTTTGGTGCTGAGGAATTCAGTGTGTGATATCAAGGGAAACTAATGTAACTGACACTGGGTGGATTTGAACTTCAGACCTTTAGAACAGGAGCTCTAAAGCAACCTGACTCTTAGCTTAGGCTGTAGAGCTCTCTTGTTCTTTTCTCTCACTGTAAGTGGACTAAGTGCCATTACATGGGACAGTGAACCACACTAGATGTGTAGGTTACACTAATATTTCAATTGAGACGATATTTGTGTGCTTTAAATACTGAACTAACACTGAGGAGATCTGAGCTCACCTCTGCTACAGTCTTTGTGTGTGACCTTGGGCAAATCACTGAGGGACAGATTTTTAAGGGAATACTTAAATGCCTAATGCTCATTTGAGTTAGGCTCCTAAATACTTTAAAAAACATTTGGCCCTTCATCTCTCTGTGCCTCAACTTGCCATCTGTAAAATGTAAGTAATAATACTCTGTCTTGTTCCTAACATTTTAAGTTTGATTGGCCCAGAAGGATTTTCACTGCATGTTTATGCTGCTTATAGAATCATAGGAAGAGACCTCAGGAGGTCATCAAGTCCAGCCCCCTGCTCTAGGCAGGACCAATCCCAACTAAATCAACCCAGCCAGGGCTTTGTCAAGCCGAGACTTAAAAACCTCCAGGGATGGAGACTCCACCACCTCCCTAGATAACCCATTCCAGTGCTTCACCACCCTCCTAGGGAAATAGTTTTTCTTAATATCCAACCTAGACCTCCCCCACTGTAACTTGAGACCATTGCATCTTGTTCTGCCACCTGTCACCACTGAGAACAGCCTCTCTCCATCCTCTTTGGAACCTCCCTTCAAGGAAGTTGAAGGCTGCTATCAAAGGCTGCTTAGCATAATGATTTGGTTGATTCTTGATCTGCAAGAAGGTTACATCCATTTGTCTAGATTTTCTGGGGCCCCTCAGTGCTATTCTAATGCTACAAATTAAGGTCAGTTTTCATTTTGTAAGCATTCTCTAACTTGTTTGGAGGTGGTTAGAAAAAACAAACAAACGTTGAGTGCCTGTCTAAAACATCATGTCATCTATGTCTGTGTGAAGCTTCATAATCTCTTATGAAGCTATTTAGATTAATTTTGCATTTGGTGATGGCATGCTACATTTTGAGGGTTGAGTTAAGGAATGAGATTTTTCCCCCTTGTCAAATAAAAGAACTGCCTCAGAGCAGAAAGTAATGTGAATATTAATTACAGTTTACCATTCAAACAGGTGTCAGTTTCAATTAGAGGAAAGAAAAAACCACAAAAGCCCTCTTTTGCCATGTGAGAGGGTGTACCCCGCTTGCAGAACCCTTTCTGGAGGAGTCAGGGTCCATTACTTGTCATCCTAGAAAGGAGCAATAGAACTAAAAACTCCAAGCAGCCTAGAGTGTCTGTTCAATAGGAATAGGCAGCCAATCAGGGAAAGGCTGCAAGGCACAACCAATCAGAGGTTTGCAGACCATATAAAAGGAGCTGCAGTGGCAGAGTCAGGTAGTTGCTGCTTACAGCAGGAGGTGCATGGATGGTGTGGCTGGCTGGCTGGCTGGCTGGCTGGCTGAGGGAGTTATAATGCTGTAGACAGAACAGTCTGGGCGAGTAAGAAGGAGTCCAGGGAATTGTAGTAGCATAATGAAGAGTTAAAGAGGCGCAGAAGTACATGGCTTCTATTCACAGTTTCCCTGATGGGAACCTTAAGTAATGGGTGGTCTTGGGTCCTCATTCTCTATTAGCTACTGTGGAAGTGACCTGAAGATTGGACTGTGTTGGAGTTTGATACACTTAGAAGGGTCCAGTGAGGACAAAACCATTGCCCAGAGAGTCTCAATACCAGGGCTGGGACTATTAAAAGACTGCAGACTGAGACAATACTGTTGATTGTTGGAAGAGGCTTTGTTCTGATGAAAGCCCACAGACTGTGCATGTCGCTTGCCTGTAGGTCTGAGTCCCCAGAACCATGTGAGAACATCAGCAAGGGCCACCACAGGCGGAGAGAGGAGTAGACACACACCCAGCCTCTGACAGGTGAGTGCTAGCCTGCTCCGTGCCCACATTGGACCCAGCTGGTACGTAGCTAATCAATTCCATGGAAGCATGACTGAGCCCCATGAGGCTCTCCCATTATTTCAGACTAAAGGCTGCTCTCACTAAGCCAAAGGCAACAATCTCATTGGCTTCAATGAGAGCAGGAGTTAACCCTCACTGCGGATCAACAATAACGTTGAGGTCTCCTAGCAGTGTTTATTCCAGAAAAGCTCGCCCCAACGTTGTTTGCCTGGATAAAAACTGAGTGAGGACTTGTGGGTTTGAGGAATTTAGCTTGGAGCCATTTGTCCATGCTTGGAGTCTGTTGCTAGGAGAGTAGACCATGGCAGATAGCATGCAATTTTTTGGAAAATGGTGCATTTCCTACAGCACCACTTTTGCCTTTCAATTGTTGCAGAGGCTTGGCAGTGTTACTCATGAAGGCTATGTCTACACTTCAGAGTTTTTTTCCCCAAAAAACAGCCGTTTTCCGGAAAAACTGGCAGAATATCCATTCCTCAAGTGCGTTTTTGCACAAAAAAATCGAAAGAACAGAGGGATTTTTCCGGCGTAGGTATTCCTCATTCTACGAGGAAGAAGCCTTTTCCCAAAAGAGCTCTTTCGCAAAAAGTTGTGCGTGGATGGGGAAGAGGGGGTTTTTGTGCAAAAAGAGGAAAAAGCACAGGTGCCCTGGTGGCCATTCTGTGCATAGCAATCAGAGCTTACTCTCAAGAGTGCGTCCATGCAGTCTGGATGCTCTTTTTCGCAAAAGCGCATGGCTTTTTCGATACACTTTTGCAGTGTGGATGCGCTCTTGCGCAAGAAGCTTTTGCAGAAGATGTGTTCTGATAAAAGCTTCTTGCGCAAGAAGCCTGCAGTCTAGACATAGCTGAAGAGTATAACCTAGAGAAGTTACAAAATGGCAGTTCAGCATGGCGTGGCGCTACCAAAGAAGAAACGAGGAAACCAGGCAATCTTTCAGGGCATGCATTCATTCACTGCAGTTCCCATTTGTGAAGCATGTCTAGTAACAAATATTGCTTGCGAAATAGTAACCTGTAGGAATCAATGCAGACCTAAGTCTCCAGTGAGCTCTGGCTAGAGTAGAGGTTTCAGCTGTATGCATTTTTTTTTTTAATGTTAAGAGGCAGAGATGCAGGTGTTCATTTTTTGTCCAGTCATTTACAGTGTTACATTTCCAGCAAGTTTGAGGCATCTCTTTTCAGTCGGCCACTGATGTAGCTGCACCAGAAGAATAATCCCATCATTTCCAATGCACTCAGCTGCTGGACTAGTGGTGGATTGCGGTGGGGATCTGCAGCAGTGGGAGCAATAAGGGTGCGAGGCTTATTGTCTAGATTGGCATGACTCTCCAATATCCTGGGAATGAGGGGGCTTACCATTTGGGGGGAGGGATAGCTCAGTGGTTTGAGCATTGGCCTGCTAAACCCAGGGTTGTGAGTTCAATCCTTGTGGAGGTGATTTGGGGCAAAAATTCATCAGAGATGGTATGTGGTCCTGCTGTGAAGGCAGGGGACTGGACTCAATGCAAGGTCCCTTCCAGTTCTAGGAGATAGGCAATCTCCATTAATTTTAAAAAAAAAATGTAGAAGGACAAAGCAGTTCCCTTGGCAAGCTTGGAGTAGTGCAAAGCATGCGGTGAGTGTGCATCTGGATTGACAAGCTTGTAGGTACACTAGATCAGGGTGGGCAAAAGCCTCTTAGGATCTGGCACACCTATGGCTTTGATCTGGCCCGTGAGGTGGTTCCAGGCCCCGCCCCCAGCACATTGCCTGGGAGCTGGAGATGCATGAGCCCTTTTTACTGCTTCTACTGGAAGGGCTCATGCTTGCTGGGCAGCTGTGTTACAAGCCCTTTAAACAGAAGCCATTGGAAGGGCTCGCAGCTCTCGGTCCCACTGGCCCGTTGCCCAGGAAATGGGAGCCTTTTCAACTCCTTCTATTCAAAGGGTGGGGCTGCCAGGCAACGGGTGAGCAGCGGGGCCAGGAGCTGCCAGCCGTATTCTGTGAATTCTAAGCCTCCACCCCAGACAGCTCTGGGAGGAGACTAGCCCCAGCACCCTCCCCTCTGCTCCAGGTCCCTTCCATTGGCCAGAAGTCAGGGGGCAGGGACCCCCAGGCCAAGCAAAGCTCCCAGTAGGGTAGTTCTTAACTCTGCCCCAAGTCCCGCCCCTTCCGGGTCAGCCTGCGGCCACTTCCAAAATTTGTGTGATTGGCCCCCCCCCTTCAAAAATTATTGCCCTCTCCTGCACTAGATATACTTTTAAGACATGGTACGGGGTGAATACAGTACAGATACCCTCACCATCTGTTATTGCTAAGCACAATGCTGTTTTTATATTCTTTCTTTACTGCATCCTAGCAATGGCTCTTCTTCCATTCCCCCGCAAACTCTCTCTTTTGCTCTCACTCTTCTAGCCACCACTCTTCCTCTTGGGACCCGTCAATATGTCCTCGTCAATGTTTGCCAGAGCCTCTTTGGGTAATGGAATACTCGTTCTCTCCCGGGGACAGGACATAGGTTTCATCTCACTAGACTCCCTGCTCCTTTTAGCCTGGGAAGAGAGTGGGCCTGGAAATGGCGACTGCTACAGGAAAAAAAAAAACCATTAAGTCAATTGACCACAGTGGGGTTAACGCATTGTCTAGAACAGAATCAGCTAGCAAAAGTTCACCGTTGCTTTACAGCCTTTAGTTTTAGTTTTATGTGGAAAAATAAGGCAAAACTGGCTCAAAACAGAGATTTCTTCAGTGCTTATAAAGCAAATCCAAATGATATGTTTTATGATGCTATTTGGCTAAACATGAAGTGCTTATCTACCACATAAAAATAGCGATGAATGATGCTCCGCAATGCTCCTGAGAGGAAGATTGGTATTAGCCTCATAGGGCAGATGGAAATAAGAAACCGAGGCTGTTGCTAGGGCTACCCCAAGGCAATCCTATGGCCTCTCATTTTTGTATTGTATGAGCACCTCATGGTCTCTAATGTGATTATTCCCTATGCAATAGGATGTGCTATTATCCCCATTGTGCATGTGGGAACTGAGGCACGGAAAGACTAAGTGACTTGCCAAAGGTTAGGCAGGAAGTCTGTTGCAGAGCAAGGAATGGCTACCAAACCTCTACAATCTATGGTTAGCACACTAACTCCTGGACCACCACCCCTTACTCATCGGATCTGCATTATGTTCTTCCCCTTAATTTCATGTCATTGCCAGTGGTATCAAGGTTCGGGCACCAGAGTAATTCGGCTGCAGGTGTTTTAGTTGCTATGTTCAGAGCAGATATAAACAACATGCTGGAGGCTGCCTCTGGTTTCTCAGTACCAACTCCTGCACACGGCTCCCACCAATGTACTAGCCACAGTGGGATATTGCCGGGGAAACGTGTATTGCAAGAGGCAAGGCCAGAGAGGTTAAGTGACATGTGAAAGTTTTATAGCTACTGAGTGAATCTTGCTGGCTCCAAGTCCTGGATTCAGGACACTGGCCCATGTCGCCTGTCTAAGCAGATCCACACCATGGTTTAAAAAGAAATGACAGCGAAGTTGACTGAGCCCTCCACGTGTAGCGATGGCTATTTATGGAAAAAGATGGGGCTTAATAAGAAGTCTCCTAGAGCATCACTGTAATGCTACAATTGAGCCCCCTTTGGGATAAGAGATTTCAGTGCGAGTCATTAGGGAAACAGGAAGAGCCAGGAAATGGCTCTCTGTTCTAGAATGAGTATTAGCATATCAATGGCTTTATAAGTACCTTCCGCATGGTCTCTTGCTCATGCCAGGAAAATTTGCTACAGCAGCAATAGGAGATGAGACTTGATGAATTAAAGAACTAAGGAGGAACAGTTGGCAAATAGCAGCAGAAGATGGAGATCTCGTTAACCCCTCAGGAAGATGCATTAGTTCCAGGTGGATGCCGTCTGTGACTGGACTAATTTCTAAGGGGCTAGGGTAGCTTTTGGGGGATGTTACGCCATGAGATGAGAGCAGCTTGGTAGATTCTGAGCCAGGTTGTGTGTGGTAGGAATCCCAACTCAGCCTGCTCCATTCCCATCAATACCCCTTACGCTTCCTCTGATTGTGCTCAGCTGTCCCCAGATTTTGATGCCTCCCCAGCTAGGGTTCAATAAAGTCAGAGATGGGTCACATGGGGTATGACGAATGGGGAAAGTGAAATCTCTTTGATCCTAGGACAGCTTTTGGTAGAGAAGTGTTGGTGTGTGAAGCTGTTGGCCTACAGGAAAGACCAGGGTGTTTGCCCGCATTTTGGAGGGCTCTTTAGAGGCAAGGAGTGGTCTCGTTTTGTTCGGGAAGGGAAACAAATGGGGAAAGAGATGGCGTGTGAAGGGAGAGGTACTGAGTGTTATCTTAAATATAGTTAACTAGCCCCTTACACGGCGTTGCCTGGGTCCTTCAGGGCAGAGCCATGGGGATGTGGGGTGAAACTGGGGGCATGGTACATGTGAGAGTGAGGGTTGGGAAGTGAGGAAGGGCTCAGGGCGGGGGGGTCCCTCACCCACCAGGGGCATGTTCTCCCCTCCTAGGCTCCCCCCAATCCACTAGGGACCTACTCTCTCCTCAGGCCACCTTCAGCCTGTCAGGGGCCTGTTCTCATGCCCGCCCCCCAAGCCAACCAGGCAACTGTTCTTTCCTCTGTGGCCCCCTCCAGCTCACCAGGGGCCTGTTCTCTCCCCCCAGGGGCTGGGATGGGGGGGAAAGGTTTTGGGGCAGGGGGGGCTAGATACCTGGTTTTCTGGCAGGCAAGATGGCAGAGCCCCAGTCCTGCTGGCCATTTCTTCGGTAGTACGGCTGCCCCCAGTGGACACTGCGGGGTAGCTTTCCCCCTGAGGGCTCACTGCCCCAGTGGCCACTCTCATGTCACATCCCTCCAAACAGCAGCCCCTCCCTTGGCGTGTTATGGAAAACAGTCCTTATCTTGAGGCTTCTGGTTGTCCTGGCACAACCCAACCATGATCTTGCTTTAAGTGAGGAGAAGAGGAAGCTGCATTTCAAATTCGGTGGCCCTCGCTCTTGCCGTTTAGGAGGAGTTCTTGAGCAAACTGACAGACACACTCTGATGTAGATGGAGTTGACAGCAGGACTCTGAGGTTAAAGAAACTTGCCTGTCATTTGCCGGCTGTGTTTAGTTGGAGATTTCTAGCACGACTAAGCCCTCATAAGTGACCCTTGACTACATTCCCACATTTATCAGTTTGCTGCCTGGAATGTAGCATTCAAGGGAAAAGAATGAAAACCTCATCGAGCAGAGAGATTGGTCTAAGGAATCAGCTGGCTCCTGGACAGCAGGTCTCTTGTGAATTCAGCGGCCCCATTCCTGAGGTGAGTTCACAGAATTATTGCCCCAAAATTTTGTGTGTGTGTGTGTGTGTGTGTGTGTGTGAGTGTGAGTGACTTTTTTCTTGGCGTTTTGGGATAGGAGATAACCTGGAGTGAGAGAAGTCAGGAAGCAGAGATGCTGCTTAGAAGATCATATTTTTAGAGCCTTACTAGGATTTCCAGGAAATCCTTGCCAATAGAAAGGCTCAGGAAAGGGTTTTCCTGTCCTCATAGTATATGGGAGAGTCACCCTCATCTCAAATTGCCCAGTGATTGGGGGATTTCAGCCGTGAAGTGAGAAACCTAAGTTTATGGGTCTACTTTGCTGGGATCTCCTGCATCCTAGCTGAGTCCCCCATAGTAGCTGCCCCTTTCTGGCCCAATAAACATTTAGTGGAACAGCTGTAATAGGAGCCACTGCAGAGACACCCGTCCCTGTGGTTAAGACCCTTGGCTGGGCCAAAGAATAGCTGGTCTCTCACATCCCAGCTGTGCCCCCAGCCAGCTAGCCTATGGACTACGGGGAGAGGAGGGCATCCGTTAACTTTTCTCAAGAAATTCTGCCCTGTCCCTGAGAACATGTGGATGAATTGGTGTTTTCTGACCAAACTGTTTTCATCTAAAAAATTCTGCCCAGTTCTCTTTTCTGATTCACTTGTCTAAGGATACACCCAAATAGTCCCTCCCCCATTGTTGGAAACGCTTGCTAGCAATGGATCCCCTTGAACTGGAGCTGAAAATGGCTCACCCGCTGGGGCTCATTTCAAGAATGCTTTCCGCAGTGATGGGCGCCGAAAACTGCCCTGTGCCATTCCTGCTAAGGCCTAAAGTCATATTATTTCAGCCCACGTGTGTAGTGATACATGTGTGTAGACTCTTTTCTGACAAGGGATCCCTTTTGATAGGAAAAGCCATATGGGACAGCAGTCACCCCTAGGCTCAAACATACTTCTTTCAGTGGCTTTGGAAATATTCTTGGCCCATCTACACTATGGAGTTAAGATGTTTTCGGCACTGGCTTGGGGTTGCTTGCTGGTGACAATTGTTCATTTTCTAATGTAGATAAGGGACTAGTAGGAATTCCCTGGGGCATGCGGATAGTTGGACTGAAGTCAGACACATGAGACTTAAAAGAATCAGAGCCAGACACATGATGACATATTAGCACCGGACAGGGCCGGTCCTATCCAATTGGTGGCTCCAGGTGACTGCCCGGCTCGCCTGTAGAGTTGCCAGATAGTTTAAAAAAAATACCAGACCAAAAAAAAAAAAAGGGTTAGGGAGTAACCAGAGAAACCTGGGGGGAGGATTTGGGAGGTCAGGCCGAAATGCGGTGATGGCACACCCCTAAGACCGGACCCAATGTTTTGTGGGGCACCGAACCGAATGTTTGGTGGGGTTTTAGATTTATAACATACAGAGTTTTCAATAACGAATAGTGTAGCAGCACCTTAAAGACTAACAAAACACATAGCTGGTATCATGAGCTTTCGTGGGTACAACCCACTTCCTCAGATGACTGTTTTCAATGTAACTTCCACATCAGTCACATATGAGTCAATGCACAAGTGTTATATGTACAATAACAAAACCTGCAAGCAAACCCCTTCCTCCAGTGTCCTCACTGGTCCAGGAGCCCCCTGAGTTTTGGTTAGTCCTTCGAGGGTCTCAGAATGCTCCTCATCTCCTCTCCAGTCTGTTTCTTTGTTTTGGTCTCTCCTGCCTTGCTGGAGAGAGTCGGTTTTTATCATGTTTGCCTTCTCTGTAAGGTGATGCCTGTGAGGGACTCGAGAGAGAGAGAGAGAGAGAGAGAGAGGCAAGGGAGGTGAGATGGTCCTTTGTATTGGACCATCATCTGTTGGTGGAAGGGACAGGCTTTTGAGCTTTACAGAGGTCAGAATAAGATATTACCATTGGCTGTGTCTACACTGAGCCACTTATTCCAGAAAATCAGCCGCTTTTCCAGAATAAGCTGCGAGCTGTCTACACTGGCCTTTGAATTTCCAGAAAAGCAACGATGCTCTACTGTACAAAATCAGCCACTATTCCGGAAAAACTATTCTGTTCCCGCTCGAGCATAAGTCCTTATTCCGGAACACTGTTCCGGAAAAGGGCCAGTGTAGACAGCCCAGTAGTCTTTTCCAGAAAAAAGCCCCGATCGCGAAAATGACGCTCGGGGCTCTTTTCCGGAAAAGCGCGTCTACATTGGCCACAGATACTTTTCCGGAAAAAGGGCTTTTCTGGAAAAGCAGCCTGCCAATGTAGATGCTCCTTTTCTGGAAATACTTATAACGAAAACTATTCTGTTTTAAGCATTTCTGGAAATTCATGCCAGTGTAGACACAGCCATTGTGTCTCTCTTATTCTGGAACCAACATGGCTACAAAGACACTGCAGACAGTTGAAGTCTCTTGTCAGATGATTTGTTATTTACAGTCCACACTGGAGAACCGTTTCCTCTGGCCTACAACTAGCTCATGTTCTAGAATGCATCCATTCGAATGGGAGAACATCCATAGTAGTGACTCACTCCCCATTTTTTGACCTCTGCTAGGATCACACAATCTCTGCTACTATTTCCTGGGATCCCATTTCAACACAGATTAAAAGGTCACAGTGAAGGTACAGAGCAGTTTGCAATCACAACAGCTTTCACATGTACAGTGATACACTAAATCATCACAACCTCTTGTAGGCCTGAGAGAGGGTGTTTAGTTCTGAAAATGTCTATTGCTTAAGAGTTATGCTCGGATCTGTAGTTCCATTTTGGGCCCATCGCTGTTCTGCAAACTCCCTACTTACTGAGATCTGGGTTGCAGTTATGTTAACTAGAGCCACATCACCAAACCAGGGTCTCTTTCATCTGAACCTGATGAGAGGAACCTGTAAAATTCCCAGATTCCTAAAGAGTTCAGTCGATACATTGTCATGATGGATCACAGGCCTGTTATTAAATAGTTGTGTTCTGACATGAGTCATTTAAGATTCCACTCCACCAGTGCCTTCAGGCACAAATAGGAGTTTATCTTGCATCTGAATGATTATTATCAAATATCATTACATGAAACAAAAATGAATCAGCTGTGGATAAATTATTGTTTTGGTGTCAGGCTAGAAAATTGGGATCAGAAATCAATTTATGAAACTCTCTTAAAACATTTTTGGTTTTGGATGAAGTTTTGTTCTTTTGTTTTGGCCGCAGCTGTCTCTGTCCAGCATTAAAAAGGACAGAACATTTCACTTCTCTTTTTGAAACTTTTCAGCATTTTTTTAAAAAAGAAGCTCGGTTATTGTAAGCTTATGTTTAGGACTTAGGCTTTATGTTAGGGATTCAGAACAACTTCACTCTTTTCTGCTACTGCAGGCAGCAAATATGTTAATTGCTACGTAAAGAAACAGAGAGCAGGGGCTTTATTTTGTGAAGATGCTAAACATTTCCTCTGCATACTCCCCAATGCTATTTCCCACTGTGCAACAGGGAATAGCATAGCTATTAGATAAGAAGGCAAAGGAAGGGATGGGCTGAAAGCAGAGGACATGGTATTTTACTGGAGGCAAAGAATGCATTGAAGCTTTGCAGAGGGAGAGCAAAAGAGGGAAGCATGGAAAGATTCAAGGTCGCTCGTTATTCCGTGTAGAGTTGAAGGGAAATAAATATGTTTCCCTAAAGTGAAGGGCAAATGAGTTAACAAAGAGCAGTGAAACTTTGTTGCCCCTCTCAAACCAGTGCCACCAGCACAGGAAAACCTCCAGATCTTCTAAGAATCCAGAGGAGATGCAAAGCGCAAGAGGAGGGAGGTCAGCGTGTGTGGTGAATCTGGAGGCGAGGCGACTGGCTGAGGAGTGGAACAAAACATTAGGGGAGCGTAGCAACAATCCTCCCTCAACTTTCTCACCTTCGTCTTGATCCAGTCAAAGGGATGACACAGAAGCTGCCTGGTTGGCTGGCAAAGCAAGCTGCACAGAGTCCTCTGGCTGCAATTCCAGCCTATTGTAGCAGCCCATCGTGGATGATACCTCAGTGAAACTTCAGGAGCGTGAGACAAGGCTGCTCAATGCACAAGCGTCATGCTAGATAGGACACTTGGTAGCCCTGGTAATAAGAGCGCACTACAGCACAGTGCTATTGAATCCTGGCACAGAAGCAGGTGGAAACGACTGTATTCTGAGCGAAAGTTACCAGGCGGATGGTGTAGCAAAATGAGATTAAGCAGAAATGGGATGGTGATTGTATCAGTCAGTCTCCCAACTGGGCTTTTGTTTGCCTGCGTGGTGCCTTCGCTCTAGCGCTAGATTTGTGTTTGGTCGGGGTATGTTTACACTGCACGCTTATTTCGAAATCAGCTATTCTGGAAGAAATACCCCAAAATAACCTATTTGGAAATAGCACATCTACACTACAGGGAACCCTGGAAATTAGCCCGAGGCAGGCTCCCCTAATGTGGATGCTGTACCTTGATTTGGAGCCCCAGGAAGTACTGGGGAGTAATTACTCTGAATGGCCCTGAGCTATTTCCAAAAAATAGCTATTTTGGAATAGGCGTTATTCCTTGTAGAATGAGACTTACAGAAGTCAGAATAAGCCGCCCGCTCTTGCAAATTTATTTTGAAATACCGGAATTACTGTGTAGACGCTCACGTTGTTTTGGAATCACATCCGTCATTCCGAAATAACACTGCTGTGTAGACACGCCCTCACAGATTGGCAGCTGAACTATAGCTGGCTTTCTCAGGCTCTCTAAGCACATGGAGGGGGTGTGAACATGAATCCAATCCTGTTCTAGCCAACTTCCCCCCCCCTTTCCCACCCACGCAGGATGTAGTCCTTGAAGTGCTTCCTGCAGACAAAACTCTCATTAAAGTCATTGAGAATTTTGCCTGAATGATGAGTAAGTTCCTCAGCACTGAAGTCAGAGCATCTTTAATAAGACTGCATCATATTGCACAGCACAAGAGCAAAAATGAAGCCATTTGTAATGCATAATAACTTTATCGAACCTGCTAACTTATGAAAAAGTACATGTGCTCATTTCACTGTCAAATGTGCTGCGCACATTAACTGCCTACATATCAAAAATATCTCTCTTGTACTGCATCCTTGTGACAACTCCTATGGTTAAGGCTGCATAAGCATTTCCAGTCGGTCCCTCCGAGTTCAGCTGCTCATTATTTTTGCTTAGCTTTTGCTGTTTGGACTAAAATTTTCCAAGCTTGGTTTCCTCACCCAACTGCTTTTCAAAAATTATTGATGTCAAATCGCTCCGGCAATGATTCAGTATGATGAGTGGGCTGTGGTAGAAGAGGATCAGAAGGTTTGTTTTTGTTTAAGTACAGAGCTCGCACCAAAAATTGGAGGGGGCCACAATTTTAAATTTGCCATGGAACTAGCCACATGGATATAAAATACACCTTGAATGTCACAGTAAAAACTGTATTGATTTGCCCCATTCACATACATCTCTCCACTGGATTTTCTTCCAGAGCTTTTAAGATCAGCAGTAGTGTATTTGTACATGGCTAACGAAGTTATATCATGGGGGACAGGCCAATCCTTGCCTACAGACAACCTCCTAACCTGAAACAAATTCTTTCCAACAACCACAAATCACACCTCAAACATACTCGCTCAGGAATCCACCCCTGCCATAAACTCCGGAGCCAACTCTGTCCACACATCTACACAAGCGACATCCTCACAGGACCTAACCACAACAGAGGTTCATATAACTACACAGCCACAGATGAAATCTATGTCGTCATGTGCCAGCAATGCCCCTCACCCATGTGTATTGGCCAAACTGGACAGTCTCTACGACAAAGGATGAATGGGCACAAATCAGATATTCGAAATAGTAACACACAGAAACCTTCTGGGGAACATTTCAACTTGTCCTGGCACTCACTCATGGATCTAAAGGTGGCTATTCTCTTACAAAACAATTTCAGGAATCAACTAGAGAGAGAATCTGCGGCATTACCTTTCATATGGAAATGTAATGCTAGCTCACATGGCCTGAACAAAACATAAACTAGATGGGCCATTATATTCATCACCCAAATGATATCAAAAGCTAAGTATCAGGCATGTACAGCCTACTCTATTGCCTCACTTAGCACGGACACTTCAATTGACAGGGCTTTTTCCCTTTCTTTCTCCTCCCTCTCTCCCCTCTTTTTCTGCTTTATAATTCACCCTCTGTGCCTCTGACTCCATATTTGTCATCTGAAGAAGTGGGTTGTGCCCATGAAAGCTCATGATACTATTTATAGATCTTTTGTTAGTCTCCAAAGTGCTATAGGACCATTGTTGTTTTTAAAGTGTTTTTTTTTAAATTTTTTTAGTTACATAGAATCATAGAATCATAGAATAATAGGACTGGAAGGGACCTCAAGAGGCCATCGAGTCCAGCCCCCCGCCCTCAAGGCAGGACCAAGCTCCACCTACACCATCCCTGACAGATGTCTATCTAACCTACATTCCAACATGGCTACCCTTCTGAGGCAGTTATGTCAGTGAAGATACACAGCGAATTAGATCAGGCTGTGCTTCCTATATAGGGCACAGTGAATGGGTGTGCACGCTAATCCTTTTGAAACAGGATTAAATGAATGTCAACTAGGAACCTTCTAGTTCATGCCTGCAGTTTCCACATGGGGAAGTTACAGTGCAGCATTCGGGCACGCACTGCTAGTCACAGCCCATAATCTCAACCCCGGGGAAGTGTTGGCCTACAGCCTTGCACAGCTGAAGCTTAATGGAGATTTTCAAGATAACACAACTGAAAAGTGCACCCTTTTTTCCCCTCAGGCGATACCCAAAGAGACTTTCATTATCACTCTAAATTAGCTTTAGGACAAGGCCCTTTTTCTTTTTTGTTGCTATTTCCTGATCTGTATTACAGTGTTTAGTTTTGGGAGCTGACAGTATCTCGCAGGAATGTTTCTGAAGTGCATCGATGGAGGTTCCATAGAAGTCCAAAGTATCTATTGTCGTGTTTTATTGACGTCTCAGAGGTGTTAGTCTGTAAATTTAAAAATGAGTGGTCCTGTGGCATGTTAGAGACTAACAAAAATATATCTATATATATATAGCATCATGAGCTTTCGTGGGCAAAATCCAGCTCATCTGAAGAAGCGAGTCTTGCCCATGAAAGCTCCTGCTATATATATTTGTGTTAGTCTCTAATGTGCCACAAGACTACTCGTTATTTTTTGAAGGTCTGCAGAGAGATGCTTCCAGTTGAGAAATGCTAAGCACACCTGCTATTATCTGCTTTTTGGCTCAACAAATTGAATTTTGCTTCCTATGGATTGAGAGCCTTTCTTTGAGCCTTTGCTACAGTCATGTGTTGGCAGCACAGTGAATCCACCTACCAAATGGGGAGCACAGGAGGTCTGTTTCCTGTGTCTGGGCAAAATAAAGACCTATAGGCTGCCAACATTGAACAGATGGAAAGAATAATAGATTCTGTTTGTGCGGGTCCACTGAGACAAAACTGAGTTGTCCAAACACATGCTTGCCTCTTGTACTACATGCACAGTTCAATTTTAGTGCTGCTCAACACAAGCAATTAACAGCATGTCTTAATTATTAAGGACAGTGAAGCAAAAACAATGGGCCTAGTTTTGAGGTAAGAAGTAAAATGTTGTTGTAGGGTTTTCTGAATTGAAATCCATTCTGGGGACCACAGAGACTACTGAAATACAGGCAGTCCCCGGGTTACGTACAAGATAGGGACTGTAGGTTTGTACTTAAGTCGAATTTGTACTTAAGTCGGAACTGGCGTCCAGATTCAGCCGCTGCTGAAACTGATCAGCGGCTGATTCCATGAAGCCCGGGGCAGAGCAACTCTGCCTCAGGCTTCCTGTAGTCAGCCGCTGGTCAGTTTCAGCAGCAGCTGACTTGGGGACGCCTGGGGCAGAGCAGCTGGGGTGCTGCTGAGTTGGTCCAGTAGCGCCGCTCCTCGGCGCTACTGGACCAACCCAGCAGCACCCCAGCTGCTCTGCCCCAGGCGTCCTGATTCAGCCGCTACTGAAACTGATCAGCAGCGGCTGAATCAGGACTCCTGGGGCAGAGCAGCTGGGGTGCTGCCGGGTTGGTCCAGTAGCGCCAAGGAGTGGCTTTGCGGGACCAACCGGCAGCGCCCCAGCTGCTCTGCCCCAGGAGTCCCGAGAAAAGCTTGGTCTGCTGGGGGGGGGGGGGGGGCACACTAGCTGTGCCCCCCCCCCCCCAGCAGACCATGGAAATGCAGGCGGCGGGACCGAGACGTGCCGCGGTCCCGCCGCCTGGGTCCTCCGCGGCTTTGCTCCGCGTCTCCCTGGTCTGCTGCCCACCCCCCAGCAGACCAGGGAGACGCGGAGCAGCTTTTCTCGCCCCGGAGGACAAGGGCGGCGGGACTTCGGCGCGTCTGGGCGGTCCCGCCGCCCGCATCCTCCAGGGCGAGAAAAGCCCAGTTCGTAAGTGCGGATCCGACATAGGTCGGATCCGTGTAACTCGGGGACTGCCTGTACTAGAATTATAATGTTGCGAATCATCATTGTGAAGATGGTAATGGCACACGTAGCCTCTGATAACCAATCACGGAAGTTTAAAAACAAGTCAGTTTAAGTGATGAACTCCTGAGATGGATGGGGATGTGCCTATGATATAAGATGGATCCTACTTTTCCAAATATTATTTAACTCATACTAACGTCTCCCCAGTCCTTCTCTCTTTGATTTGTTTCCTCCTTCAGATAGGTGTTTTATGCTTTCATTATAAAGGAGTTGGAACTAGTCTTCTACATGATGAATGAAAAATGAGCAAGTTTTCTTCTTGCCCTCCTGTGGTAATAATACATATTGTCGAAAATTAGCAGAGGCTTGCTGAAGCACTGGTGCTTGAACTCTACTTGGGTTCTGGAGTAGGTTTAGAAGGAGCCTTGGTGGATTTGAAATCTCCTTCAAATCTTGCAAGAATGGGCAAGTCCTTGCGATGGCTTTTAATATATTTTTGTAATGAGGTTTGCATCACACCCAACACAGAAATAGAATACAAGCTTTCAATTGCTCGATCCCAGACCCAAAATAGGTTCATCTTGAAATTTTGAAGTGGTTTATTTTGATCCTAGGTTTTACTCCTCTCTGAAGATGCTCTGTCCAACCATTTCCAGTTCATTATTTTAAATGGTCAAACTCTCTTTTGCAATTTGTTTTTGGCAGCTATTGAAAACATTGGCCGCACCTACTGCCATGATAGATGTTTTGTGTGCAAAGTATAAAAAATAGAATATTTGCCCCCTCCAACTTATTCAGCACACTGTTTATTGTCCTGGTCATACAGTTCTGCTACTCCTTATCTTCAACTGTTCCAAAAAAACTTGACCTCCAGTTTAGTTGAGGTGTAATGTGTTTTGGATCAGGACCAAGGTTTTGTTTGAGTCTCTGTGAGTTTTGTTGCAACTCTTAGGAAGGAAATGGGCCAGTGAATAGTGATAAGGCCATAAAAAAATAGAGTTATGCCAAGGGCAGGGAAAAGTGAAATGAGTCTCCATGGTATTTTTGATGGTTATTATTAGTATAAACCAGAACGTTGTGAAGGAGATACTATCTTACATTTAACCCATCATTCATTCAGTAATGCAGAGTGTCCATCCTCTGTACTCACTCTCTGCAGTTACTTCATGGGCACATCCTGACCTTAAACAATGCCAAAAGCTGAACATGCTCCTGTTGAAGTCTGCAGCAAATCTGTTGATCTAATAGGGAAGGTTCGGACCATAAATGATTAGAAAATGGGTAAGTGGAAACAAGTGGGTGTTTTGTTAATATACTTATGCCAACCAAAAAATAACACATCTGGTTTTTAGTTGTTGTTTTTTTTTCATGTAGACTTGAAACTTGTTGACAGTTTGTTTTTTTGCAAAACTTTTTGTTGGGTCAAAATTGCTGAAAATTTGCCATCAGTGTTACATTACACATTTAATAAATTCTCTTTCAGGTGTCCTTGTTTCAGTGGGAACTGAAATATTGTGTTTCCCACAGCTCCACATGAAACCAGTCAGTCCATGCACAAACTAAATACAGGGAAGTTCAAATGACACTGATATACACGAGTTATGTGATAACACTTTTAAAAAGGTAAATAGTAAGAGTAGAGGGAACCATGTTTCAGTTTGAAGGTGCCCTTTGAATACCTTAGCCAAGAATCTACACAAATGCTAATTGCCTTAACTGCAGAACACACCCATGAAATGGGTGTTGTGAGGCTAATTATCCCTATTTTACACGTGTGGCAATGGAAAGTGTGAGTTGGAGACATGGGGAGAGGGGAGACAGGAAGCTGGTAAAGGAAGGAGGAGGAGCCTGGGGTGGGAGGTGAGTTTGGGACTGGGTGGACAAGGAGTAGTGACCAGTGGGGGGGGGGGTGGAGGGGAAGGAAACAGCTGTTCTGACTAGGAGCTGGGAGGGGGGATTGGATTCCGATACCAAGCCTAGAGAGTGGGACTAGAAACGGAGACCGATGTGAGAAGCCTGAGCAGTGGATCATGGGACTGAGTAGACAAGGAGAGTCAGAAAGAGGACAGGGACAGAGAGAGGTTGAACGTGGCAGTACAGAAGCAACACTGCTTGGGAATGGACTGCCCACTCAATACGCTCCTCTTCAGCGTGTGAAATAGAACTCAGGATTCCTGAGTCTCCTCAGGGCTGTCAGCAATGTCTGGGACACACAGTCTAAGCCAGGGCTACTCAAAATGTGGCCCCCGGCCTGCGTGTGACCCGCATCCCGTTTGCCACCCACGGTGCAGTTTGCGCAGTTGGGTGCGCAACACACGGCCCGTAGATGGACCCTTTGAACACGGCCTCCACTGGGAACATGCTCCACAACGGTGAGTCAATATCATGGTCTTCTGTTGAGATGTGTTTTAGTAGTTAAATTCCTGGACTGTCATTAAAAGTGCTGTCAGATGGGTGGAAATCAGGTAAATATCGGCAATTTATTAATATCAGCAGAACTGACTTAAATGGGGCCTGCATGTTGTGTAGTCTTGCCGTAGTCTTTGTATTCATGCCCATCAGTGTGAAGGAAACTATTTGCATATATTTGCATGGCTATGCAACCACACTTAAGTTGCAGCTCTCGGCATGTGCTGTGAGTATCATTGTGGCCCCCCAGGGCTTCCAAAGTTGCGTAGCCCTACTCTAAGCCATGGTTTACACGGATGCTGCTTTCCCCCGTTTCAAACAGAAGTGCACTGCCCTGATGCAGATGAAAGTTTTGCCTGCCTGTCTCAGAGGGGTGGACTGGGGCAGCTACTGCTATGGCTCTCCACCAATGTTCCCTCTTATCTTTTCCATCCACCTGCGGAATATGTTTTTATGTTCACCGAGATGTATGTGAATTGCACCACCCGTTAAAAACTCCTCAAAACCTAGCTGTGGATGCTCTGCTAATCAGCTGGGCGGCCTTTGAATATCTCCCGGGGAGCAGTCCAAGCACACAGCTTACAGGGAGCACTGATTAAGACTGCCAGACCAGAAAGGATGTCTTACCCCCTGCGGGCTACATGCTTTGTCCCATCACCAGGGTCAGGTCTCCACCTACGAGAAAGGTCAGAGTGTGATTCCTGTTTGCATTATTCCACAGCGCCGACCTACGACCACAGTCTAAGCTAAGGTACGTATGAGGGTTTGTTCTTGTCCCATACGTTGGCGGTGGTTTTCTGAAATGTTCAGACGGCTTTTGTTTTGAGATTTGATTGAGAGCCCCTTGTTTCCCTAGAAACAAAATTACAGTCGTGATTTAGCAAGAATGTCCCTGGGGCCGGTTAATGAGCATAATGGTGTTTTGTTTTGCCTTTGTTTAAAACTCTGTTGAGACTTTTTCTGGACAAATTGATTTTCTGCCACTTCTCACCACGAGGGGCTGGATGTGCAGAGGGTGTCTGAAGCGCACGATCAGTTGCTTTACTGGATAATGGCAAAGTACTATTTGAGCTCTGACTGACTAACTGTAAAAGTTGTCAGCCTTTGGCTCTAAATGGGGTTTCCCACGCCTCTTCTTGGCAGAGACACATGGATGGAGTCAGATATGACTTAGTGAAATGTGAGTTGGGGGCCAGGGTGCTTACAGTGAACTCAAATGGATTGTCTTCCAGTGGTTTGTGTTGCCGGTGAGAGTTGTGGTCCCACCTGCCAGTAGTCTTGCATCCAAAGAGACCAGAGATCTAGGGCTGATTCCCACCTCTGCATCAGACACGCGTTGGAAGCTTGAGTGAGCTACTGAGGCCTGTCTTTGACCCAATGCAACTCAGAGCTGGGATGTGTGGTGCTTCGCACTGGGTGATGCTGACCCAATTCACGCGGGGATGTTGTGCTTCAAGAAGAAAGCACCCCAGAGCTCTCTAGGCATGTAGGGTGTGTGGCTGTTTGCCCCGCTCTTACCCAAAACCCAGCATCTCACAGGTTCACACTAGCTCCAGGACTGTTGCAGCTCTGCCTCTCCTGACCCCCATTCTGCACTGAGGAGACAAAAGCCTGTTCCCCCCTGCACTAACCTAGCTCCCCCCAGCACCAGCTCCTGCTTTCCCCCACACTTGCTGCCTCTGATACAGAGGCAGCGGGGGCGGGGGAGGAGCGAGTAGTTGAGTAGTCACTCAACTCGTTGCTTTACATTCCTACTCCACAGCAGCTATCACCTTGCGCAAAGGGCTGTGGTGAAGCTTAATTCACTGATGTCTGTGTAGCTCTGCGAGATGTTGAGTTGGCAGGGTAAGCCTTGTTAATATTTTTCATTTGTGCCTGTCGGTGTGTGTCTGAGATGTTCCTAAGTGAGATAATATGAATGAATAGCAGTACAGAGCCTATCCCAGTAGCACAGAGGTCCTCAATCCAATCAGGTACTCTATGAACTTTCCCTTTCTGTGTTTGCTCTTTGGAGCTAGCTGCTGTTCACTCATTCAAGGTTGTGAGTTACCCACCCCAAGCAAACTGCCGAATCGAAGCAACATAAACATTGAGCAAAGTGGCCACAAAATAATTAAGTCCCCAGGCAGGACTGGCTTGCCTGTGCATCCAAAGCCTCATGCACGCAGACACATGTGTTGCCTCCACACAGATAAGTGCTTTAGTTATGAAAACACAGAAGTATTGCTGCCTCTCTTCTAACTATACTGAAGCTATCCTCACTTAACCCTTAATGAACTTCCTAGTTCAGCATGCAGACTGCAAGCTCAAGGAACCATGATCTTAAGCAGCTTCAAATACCAGTATGGTTACCCTAGGGAATACCACTTTGGAAATGCAGAGATGCTCTGAACAAGCAGCCAGCGCTGGGGAAATAGAATAATTCTTTATGAAAGAGACACATCTGGGACTAGCGCACACATGGCTGCAGGTAGTTTTTGTGCATTTTGTGCTGCTAGTTCTTGGGTATCTGTTTCAAGACACCTTTGACCATGGAATCATCCATCTGTTGAGCATATATTAATGACTGTGTATGCACTGACTGATGGATCAATTGATCCCTGACAGCATCCGCATCTGCTCCAAAAAACCAAAAATGATGCTGGTGCCCCAATATTTAAATCCACCAAATGGAAAGTAGGAAAGACTAAGTAGGGGAATAATAACTTGTCATAGACCAACACCTTATGGTTGAAGGTACAAGCTTTTTTGATGTTATGCCTGGCTTTATTCAAGGCTGAGAAACTTTACTGTTGTGAGCACTAAAATGAATCAAACGCAAAGCATAAGAGTAAACCAGCATAATATGCTGGCACAAGATGCTGGCTGAGCCAAACAGCTACACTGCAAAGAATTACACATTTCCTTTGCTGGTGGGAGTGTAGTTGTAGTCAGTTGGGTTCCAGGAGTCCTGAAGAACATCCCCTGCTGTGGTAGAGTGAGCTCATACTGAGGTAGATGGGCAGAGTCAGAGCATAATCGGGTGCAATCCGAGATCCAGTGGGAAAGTCTCTGGGATGAAATGGTTTTGCCCTTGTTGTGTTCTGCTATGAAGACAAACAACTTTGGTGAGGATTGGAAAGATTTTGTCCTGTGTGTATAAAAGGCTAATGCCCTGCAAACATCCAATGTGTGCGTTGTTGACTCAGATTGATTGGCATGGGGCTTGGGGAAGAATACAGGAAGGCGAGTCTTTTGGTTTCTATGAAATGAAGATCGAATTTTTGGTAAGAGTTTTGGGTGGGTATGAAGGGTTGCTTTGTCCTTAGAAAAGGTGGTATATGGGGGGGGGGGGTAGGTCATAAGGGCCGCCATCTCTCCTACTCGCCGGGCTGAAGTGATGGTAACCAAAAAGGCACTCTTCATCGATGGAGCAGATAGCATGTGGCCTAGGGTTCAAAGGGCTGTTTGATAAGGGCATTCAGTTCTAGATGCAGGTCCCAAGATTCAACCGATGGTGTTATGTCTCAGGGAAGGGCCTGCAATCCTTTGAGGAATTGCTTTGTCATTTGGTGTGTCAATTTGATAGTGTCATCAATGTTGGTGTGGAAGGTCGTTATCGCTGCCAGGTGAGCCTTGACAGGACTCATTGACAGGCCAGATTGCCTCAATTGTAGGAGGCATTTGAGTATAGATGGCAGAGGTGTAATCTTTCTTTCCGACGCCCAGTTGAACAAAGCGTTTCCATTTCTGCATGTATGTGTTTTGAGGTGAGTTGGCCCTGCTCTGTAGTAGTACCCCCTGAACTGGTTCCCAGCATTGTAGCTTTAAGTCAGAGACCCATCTAGATACCAAGCCTTTGAGTGAAGCATGGGCAGACTGGGATGTTGTATTTGAATCCCTGGTTGATATAGCAGGTTGGGAGTTTGCAACAGAGTGATCGGAGGGCAAAAAGACACCCTGCTGAAGAAGGGATACCAGGTCTGACTGGGCCAGGAAGTGGCTATGAGTATAACCCTGGCGTTGTCCCTTCTTATTTTGTGGATGGTTTTGTTGGGAAGTGATATGGCGTGTATATTCAACTAGTCACTTCGCAGGATGCTGCTCTATCCTGTGAATATAACCATTTAATTAATGTAATGATACTTTTAGGCATTCGTTATTTTCCAGAGAAATAAATCATTATATCCATGTTGCTCCACTTAGAAAAAAAACTGTCCTCTCAGTCATTGCGCTTATTAATTACCTCATAACGACTTTTCCCCAGACAGGATTGGATTACTTCGTACAACACACTCAGATTCGTAGCACTGGGAATAGATGTGTGTACAATGGATGAGTCCCATTATAATTAATTTCTTGGCACAGCTTAATACCATTAGTCGGCTAAGTCCATTTTTTTTTTTTTGGGCCAGGATGTCCGTTAAGTGAAGAGTAGTTAATTTTACAGTACGGTAGCAACGAAGATTAAAAAGGCACCCAGGATATGCATAGGGGAAACAGAGAATGCTACTATTGCACCTCGTTTATGTTTCTGTAAGTAAGTGGCTAATACCAATGCCTGTCTTTGGAATGGCGAATGTATAAAATGACAAAACCTTTTCCATTCTATAGTTCAATTATAGTTAGTATTTGCTAACACCAAATCCGGTGACACTCAAATTAAACATGATTGCTTCAATTGGGGAGGACAGAGATCTTTCCCCCTAAAAACTGTGTTATTACCGTAGGGCTTGTCTATACTACAGAGAAGATTGACGTTGCTGCAGTCAATCTTCCAGCATCTAGCAAAGACCCGCTAACTCAAACGGAGAGGGCTCTCTGGTCGGGGCCGGTACTCCTGCTCCTCATGAGGAGTAAGGGAAGTGGACGGGAGATTGGGCTCCCATCGACCTCCCGCTGTGTGGATGGCGTGAAAACCTGATTTAAGATATTTCAGCTCCAACTACATAATTAATGTAGCTGGAGTTTAATGTAGCTGGAGTTGCATGTCTTAAGTCGACTTTCCCCTTTAGAATAGATCAGGCCATAATATACAACAAATAGGGAATTCATAGAGGACCGTGATTGCCAAACGGCACTGAGAGGTTTTCTACCATGGCACAGATGGCCTACAGACACCTTCTCTTTTTCATATAGAGCACTCTATGTATTTCTTTCTCTTTATTTTAGGCTGAGCCCCAGCTACCACTGGATTTCAAGTGTTCCCGGAAAAATTCTTTTAATAAAATGAGTGTAACAATATTGCGCAAATATTTTTTCCAAAGGAAGCTTCTCAGAATGCCGGAGAGACATGTTTTTCCAACCCAATAGATTAGTCCCAAATCCCCTGAAATGAAAAATAGAATACTTGGATTTACAGCCATCTGGGCTTGGATTTTTTTGGAAATTCCATTTGTTCCTAATTTATTTGCTTCTTCAGGCACTTTCTTGGTTTCCATCAGCATCCAGAGGAGAGGCTGCCCCTCCATCTTAGACTGTAAAGTTCCATTTCTGCTGCTTCCATGGCCTGCGCTACACCATCTGTGTGTAATGTACTTCAAGGTCTCTTCATTTGCCTCTGCTTCCAGTGCAATCTGGTTAACTCTAGTGATGGAAACAGACACTCTTCTTCCACGAAGTATAGTACAGATGCTCTACTGAACGTAATAGCGAGAGACACCAGGCCTGTACAAAGCCCGTTGGAATCAATGGAAGCTAAGGTAATTTTGGTTCCCATTAGTATGAGCACTTCACAGTGTTTAATGTATTTATCCTCCCAACATTCCTGGGAAGCGAGTGAGTGCTATTATTCTAGGGAACTGAGGCACGGCGACAAAATGACTTGCCCAAGGGAGCATAGAAAATCGGTGGCAGACCAGGGGACTAACTGTGGCTAGTATGCTAAACAATCGATCAGCCTTTTTTTTCTGTAGAAAGCATCCCATTGACTTCAGTAGGCTTTGGCATAGACTCATATTTTACAGTGAGGCAGGGGTGGGTACCACATGGCTGTTACACCATCTGTGTACTAGCCAGGCAGTCAGCAATGGCTAACGTGGCTTTGAAAGCAGAGGGCAAGTTGTAATCTGGAAATAAAAATAATATGCTGACTCTATCATATAATATAATCTGTGTTGGAGCCACAGTCATTTTCACTACTGTCCACTTTTGGCATTGCATATTGACCATTATATTCTTTACGCCGTTCCACAACTAGATAGTAGATTCTTAGCCCTGGTGCTAGGAGACACTTACAATGGGCCATCTTGATTCTTTAACCTGCCCATTCAGAGAAGGCAGGGTGGAGGAGTTGGAGAATATTCTGAGTTAGTGCTGTTATTTCTCACAGTAACGAAGGCCTGGATTGGCGTCAGTGAGGCGGACCAGACATCCCAATATTAGGAGTTTTGTCTTTATACAGACAACTATGACCCCTTCTTGCCCTCATCCTGATTTCTTTACACATGCTAACTTCTGTGCACGGAGATTGGTCCTGAGGCTGGAAGTGCCAAGTAAAGTTACACTTCCCACAGCTTATAATGCCAGATGGAAGTGTAATATGCACTCTTGATAAATATGCCGCGAGAAATTGAACTCAGCTTATTGTGACTTTCTCTAGGGCTTTTCATGATATTTCTGATAGTAGCTTCACGCCCTTTTGCCTTTGTTCTCATGACAGTTTAATTCATCACGCGTGGAGGGTCTGAATGAACTGTTTAATCATTGCTGTTGATTAGATCTTAGCTAGGACTCAGCAGAGACTGGTAACAGGCTATGCCGACCAGTATAGCGTCCATTGAGAGGAGTCAAGAGCATTGCGGTAGGAATACTGTAGGTGAGAATGGGGTATTGCTGCCTTCGGTGGAGTTACACCAGGGTGAACCAGTGATAGAGATGCAGCCGTGTTAGTCTGGTCTAGCTGAAACAAAAAACAGGACTATGTAGCGCTTTAAAGATTAACAAGATGGTTTATTAGGTGATGAGCTTTTGTGGGCCAGACCCACTTCCTCAGATCAATATGTGCAAGAAAATCGGCACAACCATATATACCAAAGGCATACAATCAAAAAACTGAACGCATGTGAAATAGACAAATCAAATTTTAGAACGGAGTGGGAGTGAGGGGGAAAGGTTAGTGTCTGTAAGGGAATGACATTAGGGGTGATAATAGGGGAAGCTATCTTTGTAATGGGTGAGATAATTAGAGTCTTTGTTTAAACCCATACATAAAGTGTCAAATTTAACCATGAATGAACAGCACTGGGCTCTTGCCCCCAGCCCTCAGAGCCCTGCAGAGCAATGAATCCTAGAATCCCAGGGCTGGAAGAGACCTCAGGAGTCACCGAGTCCAGCCCCCTGCCCAAGGCAGGACCAACCCCAACTCAATCATCCCAGCCAGGGCTTTGTCAAGCTGAGACTTAAAAACCTCTAGGGGTGGGGATTCTACTACCTCCCTAGGGAACCCATCCCAGTGCTTCCCCACCCTCCTAGTAAAACTGTTTTTCCTAATAAGAACATAAGAACGGCCGTACTGGGTCAGACCAAAGGTCCATCTAGCCCAGTATCCTGTCTGCTGACAGTGGCCAGCAGCAGGTGCCCCAGAGAGGGTGGACCGAAGACAATGATCAAGCGATTTGTCTCCTGCCATCCCTCTTCAGCCTCTGGAGGCCAGGGACACCATTTCTATCCCCTGGCTAATAGCCTTTTATGGACCTAACCTCCATGAAATTATCTAGCTTCTCTTTAAACTCTATAAGGGTATGTCTACACTACCCCGCTAGTTCGAACTAGCGGGGTAATGTAGGCATACCGCAATTGCAAATGAAGCCCAGGCTTCATTTGCATAAGCGGGGCGCCGCCATTTTTAAATCCCCGCTGGTTCGAACCCCATGCCGCACGGCTACACGTGGCACGAACTTGGTAGTTCGAACTAGGAAGCCTAGTTCGAACTACCTAGTTCGTGCCGCGTGGCACGGGGTTCGAACCAGCGGGAATTTAAAAATGGCGGCACCCTGCTTATGCAAATGAAGCCCGGGAAATTCAAATCCCGGGCTTCGTTTGCAATTGCGGTATGCCTACATTACCTCGCTATTTCGAAATAGCGGGGTAGTGTAGACATACCGTTATAGTCCTAGCCTTCACAGCCTCCTCTGGCAAGGAGTTCCACAGGTTGACTACGTGCTGTGTGAAGAAGAACTTTCTTTTATTAGTTTTAAACCTGCTACCCATTAATTTCATTTGGTGTCCTCTAGTTCTTCTATTTAGGGAACTAATAAATAACTTTTCTTTATTCACCCTCTTCACACCACTCATGATTTTACATACTGCTATCATATCCCCCCATAGTCTCCTCTTTTCTAAGCTGAAAAGTCCCAGTTGCTTTAACCTCTCTTCATATGGGACCCATTCCAAACCCCTAATCATTTTAGTTGCCCTTCTCTGAACACTTTCTAAGGCCAAAATATCTTTTTTGAGGTGAGGAGACCACATCTGTACACAGTATTCAAGATGTGGGAGGACCATAGTTTTATACGGGGGCAGTAAGATATTTTCTGTCTTATTTTCTATCCCTTTCTTAATAATTCCTAGCATCCTATTTGCCTTTTTGACCACTGCTGCACACTGTGTAGAAGTTTTCAGAGAACTATCCACGATAACTCCAAGATCTCTTTCCTGATTTGTCGTAGCCAAATTAGCCCCCATCATACTGTACGTATAGTTGGGGTTATTTTTTCCAATGTGCATTACTTTACAAGTCAGCCTAGACCTCCCTCACTGCAATGTGAGACCATTGCTCCTTGTTCTGCCATCTGTCACTACTGAGAACAGCCTCTCTCCATCCTCTTTGGAACCTCCCTTCAGGAAGTTGAAGGCTGCTCTCAAATCCCCCTCACTCGTCTCTTCTGCAGACTGAAAAAGCCCAAATCCCTCAGCCTCTCCTTGTAGGTCATGTGTTCCAGCCCCCTAATCATTTTGGTTGCCCACCGCCGGACCCTCTCCAATGCATCCACATGCTCCTCCTAATGTGCCCCAATATGCCAGTAGCCTTCTTGGCTACAAGGGCACCCTGTTGACTCCTATCCAGCTTCTCATCCACTGTAACCCCCAGGTCCTTTTCTGCCAAACTGCTGCTTAGCCAGTCAGTCCCCAGCCTGTAGCAGGATCCTTCCTATCCAAGTGCAGGACTCTGCACTTGTCCTTGTTGAACCTCATCAGATTTCTTTTGGCCCAATTCTCTGGGCCATTCTGGGCCTAGCAGTGGAGCAGTGCTCCTGCAGTGTTACAAAGGGGCCCAGAAGTCCTAGCCACTGCTGTTGCTATGGTGACAGCAGTGACATCCAGGAGCCCCGGGCCCCTTTGAAATGCCAGGCTCCTGTGCCCTGGCCTCCTTTGTCATTTCCCCCCTCCCATCGGCAGGCCTGCATAAGTGCTACTCAGCCTGAGTCAGGGCAGTAGAATCGGGGCCGAATTCTGCAGTCCTCATTCAGCTTCCCCGTCTGGCAAGCATGCGCGTTATAGAAGTTGGTGTTGACAGGCCGTGAGCCTCCAAACCACAATTAACTCCCCTGGGAGTTTTGCCTGGGGAACCGCTGCTTGATTTGACCCTGGGACTGGCTCTGGAGGTCTAGAGAAGCTGTTCGTTAAGCTAAACCACGCAGTGAGGCAAGCGGAGTGGCACAGTGGGTTAATACGATGACCTTTATTCTCTGGACACGTGTCCATATGCTGACGAAATCGCCACTAGAAATGTGTGTGCTGGTTTATCCTGCAGCGGTGCCGAGGGAGTCACATCGCAAAACCATCCTGTAATTCAGCCAAATTGCCATTCTGTGCTCAGAGAGCCAGAACGTGGATAGCAGAGAGCGTTTCAGGTCAGGCTTAAGTGCTAGGGGAGACATTTGATGAGCTAGGGGAGTGATATGTGCACTCTGCCTAATTGCCCTAAGTCTGGCTTTCAGCCCATTTTATGTGTCTCACGAGCAACCGGTTCACACATCTACCCAGAGCTTACACACACTCAGCGTGAGGAAGAGGACGAAAAAAGAAGCATCTCCAAGGCTGGTTAATGTGAGCTCCCCAGCCTAGCAGAGGTGCAAAGAACCTCTCGCCTTTCTGTAGGGAGACTGCTGAACGAACTCTTACCAAACCCTGGGACCAGCAAGGACTCTGTCTAAGGTGAAATAACTAAGGTCCAATCCTGCGAGCACCTACTCACCCGCATGGCTCCCCTGAATGTCAGTGGGAGCGACTTTCAAGGGCTCTGACTAGCATGTTGAAGTTGTTTCAGGATTGGGTCCATATGCAATATCAGAATGGTTTCATATACAAACATGGAATCGTTTTACCTGAGTGGCTTTTAACCAGCAAGGAAAATATGCTCAACTTCCAGCAACTTCCTTTAGAGGGTTGGTGGGGTGGGATGGGGGCGGGGGCAGGGGCGGCTCTACACTGTAACTGGAGGTGTACATCTTAGGGATGTAAGCTACTAGTCAAGTTGTCGACTACCTGATAAGCCTAGGTAAGCCTACCCGAGTCACTACTTGACTACTCAATTCCCCCAACCCTCTAGCTGCCTCTGTATCAGAGGCAGCAAGGGGGGAGAAAGCAGGAGCCGGTGCTGGGGGGAGCCGGCTTAAAAGCTATTTCCCTCCAGCACTGTCTCTGCTGTGCGGGGAGGGGGGAAAGAAGGGGAGGCAGAAGCGCAGCTGTCTGGAACCCAGTGGGAGCCAGGACTACTCAGTCCTGGCTTGCACTGGGTTCTGGACCTACCCCCACTGTGCCTCTGCATTTTAAATGTAGTAAAAGTCGCCAGCTCTTACTACATTTAAAATGCAGCGGCGCAGCGGTCCGGGACCCGGCCTGAGCCAGGATCAAGCAGTCCTGGTTTAGCCTGGGCCCCAGACCCACTCCTGCTGCCGCTCTGCAGTTTAAATACAGTCGGAGCCGGGCTGCCTGTGTGTCCTGCTCCCACTACATTTAAACTGCAAAGCTGCAGCGGGGCCCCTTATTGACTAATCGTGTAGTCGATGCATATTGTATTGACTACACGATTAATCAATTATCTTCTTAACATCCTTCCTAAATCTCCAGCTTAGGGAGATGACCGTCCATTAGCTCTGATCAAGATCCTTGGGTCCTGCCATGAGGGCAGGGGACTGGTCTTGATGACCTCTTGAGGTCCCTTCCAGTCCTAGTGTTCTATGACAATAAGGCACTAAAATAGCAGTGTAAGCCTGGTGGCAAGGGTGGACTGCACATGAGTGTCTGGCCTGTGCCGCCACCTCTGCTGCAGTGCCATGCTGCTGTCAACACAGATGAAAGCTTACATCTACCTGAGCCAGTGGGGAGACACCCTTGGGGTAAAATCTATCCTCATTGAAGTCAGAGTGGATTGGCCATTGATTTCAGTGAGGCCAAGATTTCATCCTTGGGTACTGCCCTAGATGTTCCTTGTGCATGAGCAAAATGCTTAATGTCGCTTCCACATTTAGCTACAAAGCTAAATTTGTTAATGTTGGCAGAGAACTGTAAGATCCTGGGAAGATCAGTGCAGAGGAGTAGTATATTTCCAGGTGGCTTTATTTCGTGGGCAGAAATTGAAAATGCAAGTTGCAGTAGAACAGTAATAATAATAGGTGGAATATGTCATTAATGCTGTAGCCCGTACAGACAAAATGCCAATGACAATCACGCTACTCTAATATATATTTCTACTAGGAGATTTACCCAGCATTGCTTGGGTTCTTAACTCAATTATTTTTCTTCATATAAATCATTGCTCTGGGAAGAAGGCGTTCAGGATGTAGCCTGCCCTAGGAAGTGAGGGCAACCCCAGTTCTCTCTCACCACAGCAGCTTGGAGCCAGGTAAGATGCACCTCTCCCTGGATGCTGCAACTCCAAAGGGTACAGCTGGGGAGCAGGGGGAGAAATGTCCCCTGGCTGGGGCAGATCCAGCTTGGTCTTCTCCCTGCACTCCTTAGCCAGAGTGAGGAATGGAGCAAACTGCGCACTTTCCCTTGGCTCCCTGACAAAGGAGAACAGCCAGCAACTGTCCTTGTATGAACCTGTGTGTGTGTGTGTGGGGGGGGGGAGTTTCAGACCCCCTCTCCTGCCAAGGGTGAGTGGGGGGAAGGCTCAGGGCTGAGGGAGTCTCAGATGTAGCGAGCACCCCCAGCCAACCTCTTTCACCTGCCTGATGGTTCTATCTCCTCTGTGTGGCTTTATGAGAAGCAATTCCATTCTGGGCACATCCCATTTTCCTGGCACAACCAAACTCTTACCTTGCTTTAAGTTGTGGTAAGAGGAAGCTGTATATTGAATTTGGTAGGCCTAGCTCTTATTGTTTAGGAGTTTTGAACAGACAGACAGACAAACTCTCAAATATATAGTAGATTTACCAATGGTACACACCTGTATTTGCCAGTATGCAAATGTACTTGCAGAAGAAACAAGGTTCAAGGAGGGGAATTCAGTATGGATTGTTGTTTGTATCCTAGTAGCTGTGAGAATACCAACTTAGGGTACATCTAGACTACATGCCTCTGGCGACAGAGGCATGTAGATTAGACTACCCGGCATAGGAAAATGAAGCAGCGATTTAAATAATCGCTGCTTCATTTAAATTTAAATGGCTGCCGCGCTGAGCCGATCAGCTGTTTGTTGGCTCAGCGCGGTAGTCTGGATGCTCCGCAGTCGACATCAAAGGTATCCCTGGGAGGTCGACAAATGCCTTTGATGTCGACCGCAGAGCGTCCAGACTACCGCGCTGAGCTGACAAACAGCTGATTGGCTCAGCGCAGCAGGCATTTAAATTTAAATGAAGCGGCGATTATTTAAATCGCCGCTTCATTTTCCTATGCCGGGTAGTCTAATCTACATGCCTCTGTTGCCAGAGGCATGTAGTCTAGACATACCCTTAGATTGAGGCCTTGTTGTGCTAGATGCTGCACAAACCTAGTCCCAAAAGAGACAGTCCCTGCCCCAAAGATGGTACAATTTAAATAGTGAAGAGGTGGGACAGGGAAACAGTTATAGCTGGGGAGAGGGGACTTGCCCAAGCTCTTGCAGCTGGCCAGGGACAGCTCTATGAACAGAACCCATCCCTTAACTTCCACTCCATTGGCCCTCACTTCTTCTGGTCTATCGCTTTTCTACCTTTTTTTTGTGTTAAGTTTGAAGGCAGTTCCTGCTCTATCTGATCTAGCTTCCAGGTATTGCCTTGCTAAATCAAAATTAATTGTACTGCTCAAAAGAAATACTTAACCTTCCTGGTAATGGCTGGAAGGTATCCTTAGAGTAAAAGATCAAATGTGCTCTTAGGAAGTCATTGATTCTCTGGGCATGAGTTTACCTGTGTTAAATGCATTCTTTTTGAAGAATCTTTGTGGGAAATAATGAAAGATGTGTCCTTTTGAGTTTTACAGTTGATACCAGGCATACTGTAAAGCAGCATAAGGAAGATCTAGTGATAAGAGCAAATGCAGGGCTGATCATGCAACATGTTCAACACCCACCAAAACGGAGGCCTTCTGACCTGAAAGCTCCTGAGCCTCCATTTTCAAAGAATAGCAACCTAGTAAATGTCTTAAGCTGTCACTACCAGTGTAACCAAAAGCTAGTGAGAGGAAGAGGAGGCAGAAAGAGGACAGGATTGTCCTGTAATGCTAACATATATACAGACTTCAATATTGCATCATGCAGAATATTTCTAGAAAAATGCATGGGGGTTGTTTTTGTTACTGACACATCAGCTTTCCAAGCATTCATCAAAGAGATTGCTCTTGAAATTTTATTATGAGATACTGATTTAGAAGCATTAGATATTTTAATTAATGTTTACAGTTGAGGACTAGACTCTCTGCATATCTACTTTGGGTACTGATTTGAATCTTTAGTCGTTTCTGGAGAGCAGCTACACTAATGCATCTAAAACATACGAATTAGCTGTAATTATTGAGGTGCATGAGAGAGAGATTTTTATTACCCCATTATCATTGTCATTATTCTGCTCACTAAAGCAATGGCAGACTGGATGTAATTAGCACTGATAATGTAGTAATGGAAGCCTAATGGAGGGGATTTGAGGATGCCCGTTATGTTGAAGGACACGATGTAAGTATCTTATCTAGGATTCTTGCTACAGTGTTTCTGTGGTTGGGAATAATACCACCCAGCTTACCATATGTTACATCAAAAGGTTAACGCAAACAATTTGCAAAGTCAAGCACTCCAAAGTGAGGACATGCCAGAATTCATTTGGCTTGTGTGCTAATGCATATCTATTATGATGCAGTCTTTAAAACGACTTTTGCTCCATAGGTCTCCTGCTTCATTCAATGAGTGATCAGTTTTTCAGTATTTCTTAATTATCCTCATTCAATGTGGTGTCCAGGATTTATTCATTGCGCACTGTCCACCATGCCCTGCACAGAAAAATTATGAATTTCATAGAATCATAGAATACCAGAACTGGAAGGGACCTCAAGAGGCCATCAGAGCCAGTCCAGGACCAAGCACCATCTAGATCAGGGCTACTCAACTTTGGGAGCCCGGGGGCCACAATGATATTCACAGCACATGCCGAGGGCCGCAACTTAAGTGTGGTTGCATATATATGCAAATAGCTTCTTTCACACTGACAGGCATGAATACAGAGATTAAGGCAAGACTACACATCACACAGGCCCCATTTAAGTCAATTCTTCTGATATTAATAAAATGCAATATTTGCCTGATTTCCACCCATATGACAGCACTTTTAATGAGCAATGACAGTCCAGGAACTACTAAAATGCTTATCAACAGAAGACCATTATATTGACTACTTTTTTGTTTTGGAGTCACAATTTTAACAAATCAAACAAAGCCTGCCAATACAGTACTGGAATTTACCGGAGTATAAGTACAATCAATGTGAAGTGCACAGTTTTGACTTGATTCCCATGGAGAAGAATGAACTTTCATAGACATATGTATACCCAAAGCAAGTTAGCACTTTTTTGGCACATTTCAGTAATGCAGGGTACACGTCTTCTACTACATAGGACATCCAAAATGTTTCAGTGTCCTCTTCCTTATGTCTAGCTTTTAGAATGCTATTGTTTTACAGTTCTATCATCTCTAATGTGGCCCTCTCAATACCATATCTCACTGCTGAAGGTGAGCCTGCCTTTACCTCAATTGAAAATGGATGTTCAGTAAATTCAAGAACTATCTTCATGGATTTGACCTCTAGAAAATTAGAAGAAAGTTTGGTTTTCAGCTCTGAGATGTACTCTGTAAAAAAATCCGGCAAAAAAGATGCATGTTTACTCAGTTGTGTTACTTGCGAGTCGAGGATAAGAAAGTGAGTTAAGTCCTTCTCACAAAGCTGATCTGCACAAAGGGCCAGTTTTGTTTCAAATGCAGGCACATCAGAGAAGGCAGGTTTTTTTTCTTTGTCTTGAAGTTGAAGATTGAGTGCATTTAAGCGGCGTGTCATATCAGTGAGAAAACCACGTTTAGCATGAATGTCTCTTCGTCTAAACATGACAGTAAATCCTGGCGATCCTTTGTCTCCAAAAACACTCGTACAACAGGCAGTAAATCTGTAAACCGATTTAACACTGCCTCGACTCAGCCATCTAAGTTCTGCAAGCATTGCCAAGTCACCATACTGTGTTTCATATTCCTCAACGAAAGCTCAAAATTGTTTGTTTCAAGGCATTTGCAACAATGAAGTTGACGATTTTTGTGACGCTATCCATTGTGCTCTTGAGAAATCCTCTCTTCAGTTTGCTGCATAACTGTTCTTGGTGAAGAATGCAACGGGATGAAAAGAAATCTGGAAACTGTGGATTTTTCTTCAGCAAAGAAATTAGTTCTGTCTCTTTTCCAATCATGGAAGGAGCGCCAGCAGCTGTTACCGAAGTAAGCTTCTTCAAATCAATGCATTTTTCTGGTCCTTCAAAAAATGCCATTTGCACAGAATAAATATCCTCTCCCCTAGTTTGACCTGTCAAAGGTAGCAGAGTAAGCATTTCTTCAACATACTTTTTGCCATTAAAAAAACACACCCAGATTATAGCTGAAATATGTCTGAATGATCAGTAGATTTGTCCATTGCCAGACTGAAATACTCAGTGCTTTCAATGTCTTTTAGCAAATTAGAAAACAGATTGCCTGAAATGCTTTCAATTCATCTTACTACAGCTGAACCAGACACTTGCAGTTTTGATATTTGTTTAACTATATCCTCTGTTTTTTAAATTCTGCAAAAAGCCATTCGCTGCAGTCCAAGAAGCACTGCTTCATCAATTCACCTTCGGTAAAAGGTCTTTTTGATTTAACTATGTGCCAGCCCATTTTGAAGGAGGATTCTTTAACGGCATCGCTGTCTTTAACTTGTGAACAGAACATATCCTGTTGAGTACAGTAACCTTCCAGTAAGGAATGTATCTTAGTTTTTCTTAAATTGCTGTCAGGTCGATACAAGTCTTTGAACTCAGGGTGACAAGATTCATGGTGCTGATGCAGGTTTGTTTTCTTTAATGCAGGGATAGTCTTTGTCAAAAGACGTCATATTGGTTTGTCATTCTCTCTGCAAAAGCAAATTCCATCTCACAACCAGGCTTGAAAACCCTGTGTTCACCCAACAAGCGTCTGTTCTTTGTTGCCATTTGTAATGCTTCTTATTAAAAATAAAATGGCATACCAGTGTTTTGGGTGTTTAGCTTAAAGCTTCAGGTTGTTCATTTCTTGGAGTGATTTTACTGTAAAAAAAAAAAAATCCCCACCATTTCTTACTCCTCTGCATTCAAGTCAGCATGCTTCCTCCTTTTTCCTGATGATGCCTAGGGGCTATCATTGAGCATACAAGACTCTTGGCTCTCTGTTCCTGTTTTCAGCCCCAAGATGGAGCAAACTCAATTACTCTATGGGGATGGCAAGAGGGCAATCTGCTTGACGCACAGGAGTTGAGGGAGGTTTTTCAGAGTCTGTTATCTTGGCCACATTTGGGTGTCAAGCAACTGGAACTGGAAGGTGGCATTCCTAACTTCCCCTGTGACAAAAGAGAAGACATTTCAGCAAGAGGGTTTGTGATAGGGTGGGCCAAGTGCTGAGGCCAGAGAAGGGCCATAGAGAAGTCCTCCCAGCAGGCTAGAGTGGCTGTGGTGGAAGCAGCCAATCAGGAGCCAGGAGGAACTACAAAAGGAGCTGCAGGACTAGAGGCAGTTCAGTTGCATCACAGACCTGGAACAGAGAAGGTTAGTGGGGGGCTGGCTGGCTGGCAGGACCAAGGACAGCTCAAACTTGCCCTTGGCCAAAGGGGGGCGCTTGTGTGGGGTGAATGCCAATCCCTGTTACAGGGTTATCACTTGTGATGGCAATAACCATGCTTGGATAGGGACTTTTATTCAAGGATTCTCTGCTCTAAATAAAGGGGAGGCGGGATTGGTTGCACCAGTCACGCAGAATCTCACGCCCAGATACAAAGCAGCTTTGTACATGATCTGATAGTTTGAGTGTTATTGACACGGATGTTGACTCCTGCTGAGCATCCGCGCAGGGCACTAACAGAGCTCAGTGGACCCTGTGGCTTCCCACGGGTAAGATCAATGCACGACAGAAAGGGGGCTATTTTGGTGGGGCAGCGTTGGTGGAATTGGTGGAACCTCAATCCTGTCTGCTCTTCTCTATGATGAGCTGGCCAGCACAATTGTACCCGGGTGGTAGAAGAAATGATCTGCTATTGGTGTGAAGTTGAACCCGAATTCCACCCTCCCCTTCCCGCTCTCCCCCCATGCTAGAGGAAAGGAGGAATCTGGGAACTAATCCCAATGGAGCCACAATCTGGCTCCAAGGCTGCTCTGTGGGCAATGAATTAACCTTCACTCAGGCAGTTTAGCTGCAAAGGAGCACAAGCAGGGACAGAGGCCAGGATGTTGCTTTGCATTTATAGCTAAGGCACAATCCCTCCCAGGGAGGGATAGCTCAGTGGTTTGAGCATTGGCCTGCTAAACTCAGGGTTGTGAGTTCAATCCTTGAGGGGGCCGTTTAGGGATCTGGTGCAAATCTGTCAGGGATGGTACTTGGTCCTGCTATGAAGGTAGGGGACTGGACTCAATGACCTCTCAAGGTCCCTTCTAGTTCTATAAGATAGGCATATCTCCAGGATATTTATCCTGGGCCAAAACTGCTTGTGCTTCTCTGCTACATGTGGGGCCTGAGTGGTCCTGAACCACAGAGTCTGCTAGACCAGGCGATATCAAGGGTTCCTTTCTGGCTGTTGGCCCAGCCTGGCTGTGCTGAGGCTGCACTCCTTACCAATGGAGGTGCCAGTCCAAACTGGGAGGGTCTGTGCTTCCAGGTGCTGTCCCCATTGCTTTTGACCTGGGTGGGGATGCACATCCCGCCAGCTGCACCCGCAAGCCCCTGAATTTTAGAGGTTTAACCTGTAGTTTGCTGTGACATTAAGTGATAAACCAGAAAAGGTTAGGCTAGGCCCTCCCCCCACCCCATTCTGCTGTCATTTGTGCCCATAACTTGACCCATGCGAGCCATCCCACCCCATGTCCTGCACTGGACTCTGCAGCCTCAGCTCCTATTGAGTCATTTGTATGTGGCTTCAATGAAATGACTCACGACTCGCAAGTGGAAGCGTTTGCAGGATCAGGCTCTGAGCAAGCATTTGCCAAGTTTTCTGAATGATTTGCTTGGACAGGGGAGCCTGCTCTGTCAGCTCACTTCAGAAACGATTCCTTACATCTTCCTGAGCTAGCCTATTGTCTTTATAAACGCCCCTGGAATAAACTAACCATCCAACAGCTCCCACAGTCAGTGGAGGCAAAGGGCCTCGCCACTTTGATCTCTGGGTTCAACAATGTGGAGTAAATGTGGAGTCAGATGAATCTCTGAATAGCAGCTATCATGGAAATTAATGATTTTAATAACACACCTCTTGATGTATGATTAATGCACGGGCCTGTCTTCTCCTCACCCAAGATCTCTGAAGGCTCTGGTTCAGCACGCTACTTACTTGCCTTACTTTAAGCAAGTAAATATGCTAAAAGTAGGCATGTGCTTAATCACCTTTTATGAGTCAGGACCTGAATGCTTCATCAGTACTGCACCCTGCTGGCATTTCACTTGTGCTGGTCTAATACTGGAGTCCTTCTTTCTTTTTACACTGATGTAAAACTCACGAGCAAAATTTGGGCAGGTAACTCTTATTAGCAGATCCTGAGCCACAAAACAGCCCTGTTAATATGTGTGGATCTAATGTGTACATACGTATATCATTATTATTTATGAAAAAATTATAGTCCCATCCAACTGCTGATTAATACTTGTTAATAACTTAATCTATGAGTTAGCACTTCATTGTGCACCCTTTTAAATCAAAATAAAATTCACATACTGTTCCAGATGTATGCGAGTGTCACACTGGATAACAATTACTTTAATGGAACCTTTCCAAAACTACAAAGCAATTTTGCTGCTGGTAATTATCTGTTCACTTCATTGTTTGTCATTATTATTATGTTTGGATAAAGCCACTGCTTCGTAAGCAGTGATGCCTCAGCCTTGGGGTGCTAATATGGCTCTTTTCCTGGGGGATGGCGCTCATGTCATAAACTGTAACCGTTATTAGTGCAGAATGGAGTAGATGGAGAAAATTGGGCTGGGAGAGAGCAAAACATTCCTCCAAATGCAAATGTGCTTGGAGACCTAAAATGCCTGGGGAGATTAAATTCACTTTCAGTGTGGATTAGGTTGGGCATACAGGTCCAGTCTGGCGCTCAGACTCAGACATGGTTCTGTATACCCGAGGGAAGAACTGGGCTTTCAACAGCTGAAAGAGACCTGAATGAAAGGCTGGATTTTTCAAGGCACTGAGGTTGTGTAGCTCTCATTGACTTCACAGTAAGGAAGACTGTGGTGGGGGTGGAAGATACACAGCTTCCCCAGTTCTACTAAAAGTGCCCCTTCCTCTCTGTGGCGAAAGTAAACAGTGCTTCCCTCAGTTCCCCACCACCTATCTGCCGTACTACCTACCATAGAGTTTTATGCTGCCGCCCATCACCAGACTACAGTGGGGGAGAAGAGGCAGGAGAAAGAGGAGAAGGAAAGGAAGAATGTGAACTCCGTGAAAAAGTGAAGGGAATAAATTTTACTTTAGCTGTTACCAGACTTCCCAAATGTTCCTCAAAGGGATTCAGGTCCAACCCTCCCGCCCCCTAATTTTTTAAGTCTGAGTGCAGGACTCATGATATTTCCTTAAAAAAGGCAAAATCAGGGTTAGGGAAAGCAAGCCCTGGCTCTATCCGAACACACCTGCTCTGAGTCATGGAAATAGAAGTCATGAGAAAAATAATTTAGTTGGATTTCCTCCTTGTCCCCCCAAAATTCCCACCTTACTTTCTCCCATCGATGCATTTGCTTGTATTTGCCACAGAAATAACTCAATGAAAGGGTGTTTTGTTGGCTCCAGCTCATCCTAGTGACACCAACTAAGAATGGGTTGTGTGGTGCATCTCCTAGCTAGCCCCATGCCGGTGACATTCGATGGGCGAGCAGGCTGATTGAATTTTCTGTATCACGTCTACTGAAAGTGATATCCAGTGCCGGACTGAGCCATAGTTGTGCCTTGGGAAGTGGGCTCGTGGCGCATGTGCGGCCAGGGTGCGCGGTGCCCCTTACCACTTCAATCAGGTGCCCCCCATAGATTGGCGCCCTAGGCAGCTGCCCGGCTAGCCCCCCCTACCTTATTCCGGCCCTGGTGATATCAGTAATACTTCCCTCTTGAATGGTACTTTTGATCAGTCGCTCTCAAAGTGCCTTTCAAAGGAAGTGAGTTTAGCATAAACTTTCAACACATGCTGCTGATTTGATGGTATTATCTACCATGGCTTTACCCTGGGGGTGAGTTAAATCCAGTTAAAATTATGCTCTTCACTGACTGCAGGCGATGTTCGAAAGGGGTATTAAAAGGATGTATAGAAACATCAGAACTTCAGAGCCACACGGGGCTAGCAACCGACTTCGCCGGACCCTGGGCAATGTGTGTAGGGGACTTGCCGCAGGGCCCCGTGGAGGGGGCGGGTCCTTGGCTGGAAGGGGCGGGGCTAGGGGCAGCCAGCCCTCAGTGTTGCCCGGACTGTGCTGCACAGGGTTCTGGTGGGGATTCAAAGCATCCTGCTGTGGTGGTGGTGGGCGTGGCCTGGAGTCCCGTGCCCTTTTACACTGCTGGCTCCCCTCCCCCACCCAATCAAGTCTGTAAATTATTACAATTGCACAGCATCTGTTAGTAGTTTCCATGAATCTATAATCCTTGTAGTCATGATATTTTTTTCTCCAGAAATGGTGATTTGCTTACAGATCATTAAAAATCATCCATCTTGTTTATTTACCGTATTTTCTAGGTCTCAAAAAGCTTATAAGAATCTTCTAGGTCACTGCATGTATCTATCCAGGAATCAGCATCATAGTATTTTGAAATGTGTCCACCATTTATGGCACTTGTCTTTATCTCTGAGACAATGGGCCAAATGGAGCGATGCAGACTTAAGGGTCTAGCTCTTTTAAGCAGAGGGGAAAGGGAAAGTGTGTAAGGAGCTATGAGACTAGAACCAGGGTCTCTGGCACCTGGAATAGCTGATGTTCCTACATGACCCCCGCTAGCTCCACGGATCCCTGTGGATATCAGGTGCCAAAGGAAGTACAGCCCAAAGGGACTGGAACAACGGCAGCCTGTAGCTTTCTGATTGGCCTGTGCTCACTATTTAACCCTGGAGAAAGGACCAGGAAATTGGGCAGCATGTTCAGGCTGTTGGCTTTCTGTGATTGCAGACCACCCGCCACTGTCTGCCAGTTTCTGACCCCAGCCTGATTCTTGCTACCTCTGGTCTCTGACTCTTATCCCAGCTCTAGTGATTACTCTATTCCCGGCTCACTATTTCTGCCTTGTGGCTGCCCTGGACTTGTGGGCACCAGCCCCACTATGACTTCTAGGCCATCCTGCCTACCCCTGCCCCTTACAATATGTGAGCTGTCATGTTTATGGTGCTGCTTACACCTGTCTCCTCTCTGGTCTCTCAGGCTGTGTCTAGACTCTGTTGGCAGAGGCATGTAGATTAGACACATAGGCAAAGGCAAATGAAGCCGCGATTTAAATGATCGCGGCTTCATTTAAATTTACATGGCTGCCGCGCTGAGCCGACAAACAGCTGATCAGCTGTTTGTCGGCTCGCGCGCTAGTCTGGACGCTCCCCTGCCGACATCAAAGCCCTTTGTCGGCAGCCCCGTTATTCCTCGTGGAATGAGGTTTACCGGGGCTGCCGACAAAGGGCTTTGATGTCGACGGGGGAACGTCCAGACTAGCGCGCGAGCCGACAAACAGCTGATCAGCTGTTTGTCGGCTCAGCGCGGCAGCCATGTAAATGTAAATGAAGCCGCGATCATTTAAATCGCGGCTTCATTTGCCTTTGCCAAAAAAACAAATCTACATGCCTCTGCCGACAGAGGCATGTAGTTTAGACGTACCCCTTGAATTTCCAGTAAAGCACTGATGATCTACTGTAAAATCATCAGTGCTTTTCTGGAAAAACTATGCTGCTCCTGTTCGGGCAAAAGTCTTTTTCCAAAAAACTTTTGCGCAAAAGGTCCAGTGTAGACAGCAGAGATTTGTTTTCTGCAAAAAAGCCTCGATCGCGAAAATGGCGATCGGGGCTTTTTTGTGGAAAAGCCCGTCTAGATTGGCAGGGATGCTTTTCCGGAAAAAATGCTTTTCCGGAAAAGCATTCTGCCAATGTAGACGCACTTTTTCCAGAAATACTTATAACGGAAAACTGTTCCGTTTTAAGCATTTCCGGAAAATCATGCCAGTGTAGACGTAGCCAGGCTGTGTTATTTTGGAATAATGTCCATTATTTTGAAATAATGCTACTGTGTAGAGCTACCCTGTGGGATAAAACTAGTAGTGTAGCTGTGGTAGCATGGGCAATGGTTAGAGCCGTCTCTACCCATGTGCAAAACACGCACCTGTATAGGGCAACATGAAATCTGAGACACGAAATTGCCTGAATTCCATGGTGCCCTATGCAACAGAGTGCTGCCTTGGGCTCTGGCAGCCCCCAGTCTCCCTCCTCACAGGCTCAGTGCTGGGTCTCCAGCAGCCCCCAGCTACTCCCTCAGGGGCTCTGGCAGCCTCCGGCCCCATCCCTCAGCTGCCCCCTCAAGGCTCAGCACCCAGGCTAGCTCACCAAGCAGCATTTGCAAGGCCAGAGGACTCACGGAGCAGGGCAGAGTTGCACAGTGGGTGGCTGGAGAGAAGTGGCGTTTCTGTGCAGATACTTGCTTCTCCTCCAGCCTGCTCCTGGTCCTGCATTGCCAATTCTCCTGGACTGGAGTAAATAGCATTCGGTCCAGGAGCATTGGCAACCCCTTTCCTCACAGCTTCAGCTCTCCCCCACACCCGCCATATGGAGCAGCTGCTGGGAGGGAAAGGGGAAGTGCTGGTGCTGGGCTGCACAGGGCTCCTGCACCAGTGGGGACAGCCCTGGCAGCCATAGGAAGGGCTGCTCCCAGTACAAACCTATCTGGGCCTTGAGCATGTCTGTGGGCCGCTAGCCTGAGCCGTGGTCTGTGTACTGCAGTGACTCCGCTGTTCTTAGCCGGCTGACTCGAGGCGAGTGAGTGCCAGTACGTCTCCACAAGCTGGGCCCCACACGCCTGGCTGCAGGTAGAGATCTCCTCAGAGTGGGCTGTAGGTGCCACACCCTCTCCATGCCTTGTGAGCAGTGCTATAACGTGACCAACAGCTTTCCAAAAACCAATCGGCTCACTAGAGACGGGAACAGAGTGCTAGAAATAATAATGTCAGAACAACCGAGATGTACGTTTAGTCGTCTCTGATCCTCACTTCACTCCCAGCGCCGTTAGATGGGCCCGCCCTCTCGAGTTACAGGAGCAGAACCGGCCTCACTTGCCAGGGGCTCTGGGACTACACTAGCTCTCGCTTTGCCTTCCCGACAGTGTGTCCTCCAGGCTCTTTTTCCCTCTCAAAAAAATTCCCTCATTCAAAACCCATCCATTTGGTTGAGCCTGGGTTCACTTACCCCACTGCCTGTTAGCAGTGAAGTCATCCTCTTGCTTTGTTTGGACAGTCCACCTGCCAGCGAGTCCATCCAAGATAATGCTCCCATGGTGACTGCTCAATTCACCCTTCACGACATGCAGCCCTGGAAGGTAATTGTCCCTCTCTACTCTGGATTGGTAAATTCTCAGCGGGAGTATTGTGCCCTGTTTTGGGTGCCACATGCTAAGAAAGATGTGGATGAATTAGAGTCCAGAAGAGACCAACAAAAATAACCAGTTTAGAAAACCATTCTTCAGAAATCAGGCTTTCACAAGGGGCATGTTTCATCTTGAAGACTGGTGGGGTGGGAGACCTGATAACAATCTTCAAGTATGGTAAGGCTGTTGTCAAGAGGATGTGATCAATTGTTCTCTATATCCACTTGTAGCACAAGATGCACGGGCTTAATCTGCAACAAAGGAGATTTTGGTTAAATACTAGGAAAAAATGTCTATCTATGCAGATTGTTAAGCAGGATTCCAAAGGAGGCGGTGGAATCCCAATTGACGGAGGTTTTAAAGACTAGATTAGACAAACAGCTGTCACAGATGGTGTAGAGATACTTGGTCCCACTGCACTGCAGGGTCTTTTCAAGCATTACACTTCTATGGTTTTTTGGGAAATAGTTTATCTTGGATCAGTGCTTTTTTTGTAAGCAAAAAGGTGCCAGTACTCTGGGGGAAAATTGTTGAGCAAAAAAAACCAAAACGGAAAACTTGTTGAGTTAAAAAAAAAAAAAGCCCGTTGGGGACCGAGATGCGGTTGCAGCCCCTTTAAGAATCACGTGTCCTGTGCAGGCTTCCATCGGGAACCAACCTGACCCAGGAAAATGCTGGTGAAGTCTCCTCGGATAATAAGTGCTGGTACGCCAGAGGGGAATGCCGTTCATTTCTGGTATGCTGGGAAAATAGGTGCCAGTGTGCCTTACCGGGGCATACCGTCACAAAAAAAGCACGGTCTTGCATTATGGGATGTGCAAATGTGACATGTTTGTTCTAAACCACTATCTGACTTTCCACAGTCATTGTATGTTTTTCTCTCTCTCTTTTTTTTATGGATGAGAAATTGTAATGGGAAAATGTGAGTCCCCCATCCTTCCACCCTTCGACCTCTCCCGACAGAGAAATGAGATTTGGGATTTGGATTCCCTAATCTGAACATTTTCCCTGATTCCTGTTCTGCTGTTTCCACCACAAAAAAAAATCATTTTTTCCTCTGTACTTACATAGTTATGGTTCTCCTTAGGGTGAAATTGGCCCCCTGTGAAGAAAGCCGGCCCAACTCCTACATACCAGTTTCAGTGTTTGTACATTTCAGGCAAAGTGCAATGTATGACAATCAAACTATTACGAAAAATGTTCCCGCTGCTTCCTGTGTAGTAACGCTCTCTGTTTGCTTGCCGTGATTTCAGCACTGAGGTTTTTAGGACTTGACCTAAAATGTCCCCTCTTACTTTAGTCTTGCTCGTTGTCTTTGACATGTAGGAAAACCTGCCATTTTAGGCCTTGATCCTGCAGCAGGATCAGCTTGCGAGCACCCCTGTGCTTTGCATGGCTGTGGGAATGATGTTAATGGGACCCAAGGATCTTTACTTGTATGGAGATTAGAGATTTCCAGGCCTTGTTTGTTTTCCTTGCCAGCAGGGATATAGAAACAGCATGGACAAAATCAGCTTGCTTTGGTCGTCTTCTTTTTTTTTTTTTCTGTGCTGTGGATTTGACCAGTATTCAGATTCAGTCTGTTTAAAGGGGGTTGCTCCTCTTCAGTAAACAGAAAGAGAGGTTTTCCAAAGCTTCTCCTCCATAGCTGTCTCTTAGGGTGTGTCTAGACTGCAGGCTTCTTTCGAAAGAGCCTCTTTCGAAAGCATCTTTCGAAAGAGCCTCTTTCGAAAGAGCGCGTCTAGACTACAATGCGCGGATCGAAAGATCGATCCGCTATTTCGAAAAAGAGCGTCCAGACTGCCGGACGCTCTTTCGAAATTGAAAGCCACCCGGAACTGCTTCTGCCAGGGCATGGGGGCAGCATTTCCTTCCGGGTGCTGCCTGCCTTCCCTTTGCAGAGACGCGTGGTGAGAGGGACACTCCTGAACACCCGTTGCTCTGCTCCTGCAGCTGCCTTTGCTGTCCCTCGAGGAATTTTGCAAGGCATTGCAGTGCTGCTTTGGAGTGCTCAGCTTCCTGGGACACCCCAGCAGCTTTTTTCTTTTGAGGTTTTTCTGCTTGCAGACCCTTATTTGTGGCATGGAGCCAGAGCTGCCCCTGGGCAGGCGAGGGCCCCACACCACCATACTGCAGCTGTTGCTGCATCTTCGTGAGACAATCATGAGGCTCCTTCCCGAGCTGGACCCAGACCAGAGGGACGAGGGGTTCCCCCGTCCGGCAGCCACACTGCCCTTGCCTCCGAACTTTTTCGTGGACAGGCGTGTTTGGAGGTTTGACACCAGCTCTGAATGGTGGGACCGGATCGTGATGGAGATCTGGGATGACCAAGACTGGCTACGGAACTTCCGCATGAGAAAGACCACTTTCCAGGAGCTGTGTACCTGGCTCGCCCCTGCTCTGCAACGGCAAGACACCCACCTGCGGCCCGCCATCCCCCTGGAAAAGAGGGTCGCCATTGCCCTCTGGAAGCTGGCAACCCCCGACAGCTACCGCTCCGTGGGACACCAATTTGGCGTGGGGAGATCTACTGTCGGGGCCGTCTTGATGGAGGTAAGTCATTGTCTGGGGACAGTCACAGTTTGGGGTGGGGGGAAGGGAGACTGTCAGGAAGGGCCAAGTGGAGTGGGAGTGGGAGGGAGCTCCTCCACTCACCCTGAATTGGGGGGCGGGGGGAGGGGGTTCTGAGGAGGGGATTCCTGGGCTGTTTGTTTGAGAGGGAAGGTGGGCGGTGGGTTCTCCTCCTAAGACATAAGGCACCCCTTCTAACACTTTGTTGTCTGTCTCGTTCTGCAGGTGGTGAGGGCCATCAATTCGGAGCTGCTCAACAGGCTCATCTGTCTACCGGATCTGGACAGCGTCATGGCCGGCTTTGCTGCCCTCGGCTTCCCCAATTGCGGAGGAGCGCTCGATGGGACACACATTGCCATCCGTGCACCGCCCCATCGAGCAGCCCAATTCATAAACAGAAAGGGCTACTTTTCTATGGTCCTCCAGGCCCTGGTCGACCATCGTGGACAGTTTTTGGACATTTGTGTTGGGTGGTCAGGGCGGGCACACGATGCCCGCATCTTCAGGAACTCGTACCTGTACCGGAGGCTTCAGGCAGGAACTTTTTTCCCCCATCGCCAGTTTGCGGTTGGGGATGTGCACATGCCGGTGTGCATAGTGGCTGATGCCGCCTATCCCCTGATGCCGTGGCTGATGAAGCCCTACACCGGCCAGGTGGATGCGAGCAAGGAGCAGTTTAATGCTCGCCTTAACTGGGCTCGCAACCAGGTGGAATGTGCGTTTGGCCGTTTAAAGGGCAGATTCCGGTGCTTGCTCACACGCCTCGACATGGGGGAGACCAACATCCCCGAGGTGGTGGCCGCGTGTTGCGTCCTCCATAACCTCGTGGAGAGGAAAGGGGAGGCCTTCCTACCAGAGTGGGGGAGAGCTGCTGATGCCCAGGAGAGGCTCTTTGCCCAGCCCCGGACAGCTGCCATCCGCCAGGCTCACCGGTCTGCAGTTGGCATCCGGGAGGCCCTCCGGGAGCAATTCTCCAGTGGAGGCCACTGAGTGCACTGAGGGGCTTCTGCCTGGGGACTGGGCCCTGGCCCCCAATAGAAGCTTCACTGCACAACCCATCTCCTGACCCAGTTTGGACACATCACTTACACCAGGGTGTGTTTCAAAATAAAATGTTCTCTTTACTTATTTATAATTTTGTACATATAATCAAACAATGTGGCAAAATAACAAAAATTTTCTTCATTTTTGTTGTTGCCAAACTATATACAATAAACAAACAGTGCCTTTAACCCTTTGTTTGTGCTTTAACTGGGGTGATGGGGGTGATTGAAACCTGGAGGGGGGAAGGGGATCAGGTTGAACGGGGCTTGGCAGATTTCCCTTTCCTGGCTGGGCCTCGTGTTTGGGGTGCTCCCCGGCTACGGGATCGGGTGATGCACCTGTCGGTTGGCTGGCTGCTGGGGGGCTCTTGGGACGTGGAAGCCTGGGGGAGAGGAGGGCCAGGGGGAGAGAGGGGCTGGGGAGCTGGGGGGGCTGGGGGAGAGGGAGGTCCAAGGGGGGAAAGGGCTGCTGTTGTGGAAGGGGGGTTTGGTGGGGTGGGGTCATGGGGTGCTGGAGGAGCAGGACCAGGCACAGCAGCAGGCAAGCCGCTGACCTCCCTCAGGGTGGCGTACAGCACCGTGCGCTGCAGGACCAGCTCATTCATGAGCCGATCACGCCACCTCTCCTCTGCCTCCGCCCTCTGGAGCAGGATGGCGTTCTGCTGCTGCACAGCCTCGACGTGCTGCCGGAGGATGTCGGCGTAGACACGCCTGTGTCTGCGGCTCCCATGTCTCCGAGGTGGAGATGGAGATGGAGATGGAGGTGGGGCTGGGGTGCTGCGACCCTCTTCCACGGCTGGTCCGGCTGTGGAGGAAAAGAAGAAGACACAATCAGTCCTATAAACTGGACTCTGTAGCACTTACAATACTAACAGGATGGTTTATTAGGGGATGAGCTTTCCAGGGCCAGACCCACTTCCTCAGATCAGAGTAACACGGCTACATTTCTATCACAATCAGTCATGTGTGCAACAGCTGTCCAAAAGGGCATGCCCTCTCCCTTGAGACAGGGGAAGCAGACATTCTGAAGGTCACACTGTGTGTGTGTGTGTGTGTGTGTGTGTGTGTGTGTGTGTGTGTGTGTGTGTGTGAGACCTGGGCATCAGCATGAGCATGACAGGTTTCCCTTGTGCATCACCCACTGTGCACCCACCCACCTACCTTCCCCTCCCCCCCCCGGGTGTGACACAAACTCACTGTACTCACCTGCTGCTTCCTCTCCCGTGCCAGATGACGCCTGGGAGGCCTCAGAGGTCTGGGTGACTGGCTCCAGGGTGAGGGTCGCCGTCTCCTCGGTGTCCTCCTCCTCTGGGCCCATGTCCCTGTCTCCAGACTGCTGTAGCTCCCGCTCTGGAGCGTCCACCACCGGGTCTGCCAGTCCGGACTGCACGAACCTCCGTGGTGTGCGTGCTTCTGCACTGCCACCCAGGATCTGGTCCAGCTCGGGGTAGTAGGGGCAGTAGTGGGGGGCTGCCCCAGAACGGGAGCTCTCCTCCCTGGCTTTGGCGTAGCCCTGCCGCAGCTCTTTTACCTTGGAGCGCACCTGGTCCTGGGTGCGGGGGTAGTGGCCCTTCTGGGCCAGGGCTTCAGCCATGCGGCCATAAATGTCGGCGTTTCGCCGCCGGCTTTTGAGGGCCTGTAAGGCCTCCTCCTCTCCCCAGAGCTCCAACAGGCTCTTGATCTCTGCGCCGGACCAGGATGGTGCCCGGCGCTTGGAGCCCTTGTCTGGGTCCCCAGAAGGCTCGGAGGAAGGGCCAGGACGCTCTTGGGGCTGTGACATGCTGCAGCAAGGTCGCCGTGTGCTCTGGCTCCTTGTCTGCAACAAGTGGCTGTGAGGGTGCGCCTGTCCCTTTAAGGAATGGCTGCAGCCAGGAACCACAGACGTGCAACCCATGGCCCAGATTGTCCACCAGGGCTTGTTCCTGGAGGCCAATAATTTCGAAAGAAAGGGCTCCCCCCGTCCAGACTCACGTTCTTTCGACGGATCTCCCTCGAAAAAGGCGTTCTTCCTCGTGAAACGAGGTTTACCGCCGTCGAAAGAAAAGCCGCGTTCTTTCGATTTAATTTCGAAAGAACGCGGCTTGAGTCTGGACGCAGGGGAAGTTCTTTCGAAAAAAGGCTACTTTTTTCGAAAGAACCCCTGAGTGTGGACACGGCCTTAGGGTGTGTCTAGACTACATCCCTCTTTCGACAGAGAGTGCTTAATTTACATTCCTCTCTCGAAAGAGGGATGTAGTCTAGACATACCCAGTGGGGTGTTGTACCACTGCACCAACAGAATGGGACCCAGGGCTCTGCTGCTAAGTCCCACAGACTTTACAAAGGCTATGGCTACACTACAGGGCTTTATAGGAAAGATTTTTTTCCGATAGTTTTTTCAGAAGAGGCTTCACTGACATTTGGCCCTTCTACACTGGGCCAAATTTTGGAAAACCTCCCTCTTTAGGAAGAGCCCTTCTTTCTCGTGGGAGGAGGAAGACAGGGCTTCCGAGCGAGTGTGTCTGTTCTTCCGCAAAAAAAAGAGGAGGAGCAGATGCTTTCCCGGACACGGCAGAGTTTTTCCGGGATACCTCTGGTATCCCAGAAAAACCCCATAGTATAGATATAGCCTAATGTTATGTCTAGGGACTTGTTCAGTTTACTGACTCAAGTCCTGTTTTGTTTGGTTTCTGAGAATCTAAAATCAGTCACACACTAGCAAGGTGCCCAGTCCTGCTCCCTTATAAGTCAACGTGAGTTTTGCAGGGAACAGGACCATGCCAGTATATTTTTTAAATTCGGTGTCTTTTCCCAGTCTATAAGAAGCCCTGTCCTACAACACTTCCTCATGGGATGTAATCCCATTAGGTGCAATAGGACTTCTCGTGTAAGAGTTTACGGGGTTGGGCTTTTTGTGCCTGAGATACAAAAAATGATTACTGGTATTACAGAAGCATCTCTTAGGGTACGTCTAGACTACATGCCTCTGTCGCCAGAGGCATGTAGATTAGGCTACCAGACATAGTAAAATGAAGCGGTGATTTAAATAATCGCCGCTTCATTTAAATTTACATGGCTGATGCGCTGAGCCGACAAACAGCTGATCAGCTGTTTGTCGGCTCAGCGCGATAGTCTGGACGTGCGGGTGGCGACATCAAAGGTATTTGTCGACCACCCAGGTAAGCCTCCTGGGATGAGGTTTACCTGGGTGGTCGACAAATACCTTTGATGTCGCCACCTGCGCATCCAGACTATCGCGCTGAGCTGACAAACAGCTGATCAGCTGTTTGTCGGCTCAGCGCGGCAACCATGTAAATTTAAATGAAGCGGCGATTATTTAAATCACCGCTTCATTTTACTATGTCTGGTAGCCTAATCTACATGCCTCTGGCGACAGAGGCATGTAGTCTAGACGTACCCTTACTTTACATATGTGCTGCACCCAAAGGGTACATCTACGCACCAGTGTAATTTTGGAATAACTGAAGTTATTACGAAATAGCAAAGAGTGCATCTACACAGCAAGCCATTATTTCGAAATAATGTAGAGCTGGAGGACTTCTTTCTTCGACTCCTGTAACCCTCATTTCACAAGGAATGACTTTGACTTCCTGCTGTGTAGACAGTGCCAATCACTGGATTAATCAATTTTGGTTTCAGCTACGTAATTGACGTAACTGAAGTTGTGCATTTTAATTTGACTTTTGTCTGCAGTGTAGACATGCTCATAGTGTTAGATACTGTGTGTATTCATAGTAATAGACAGTGCTTTTCCTAAAAAGCTTACAATCTAAGGCCTTGTCTATCCTACTGTTGGCCACTGACTAAGTTACGCAACTTCAGCTATGTGAATAACCTAGCTGAAGTTGATAGACTTAGGTCTGCTTACTGCAGTATCTTCACCACAGTAAGTTGACAAGTGAAGCTGTCCCATTGAGATTGCTTAGTCTGCACCTTTTGGTGGAGTACTGGAGTTGACAGGAGAGCACTCAGCAGTCGATTTATCATGTCTATACTAGACACTATAAATCAACCCCTGCTGGATTGATCCCTGCTCCTTGATCCAGCCTGTAGTGAAGACATGCCCTAAGACAAGCCAGAGAGGAATCCATGAAGCAGGTCAGAGACAAAGCTAAGGATAGAACCCAGTCTTTTGAATCCCATGCTAGTGCCCTACATTACATCTTAATATATAGCTATGTTCCAGAGTACCTAACAAATTCTGTATTTCAGAAGATGTTTGTAAATAGATTGGAATGGCTCTAAAATTTAAACACATAGTCAAACTGTCCGTGAAATGTTATCAGCATCATTTATGGGTTAAACAGGGCAGCCGACTTTTAGATTGAAACAGCGCTTTTTCTTGTTTTCATTTTTTTTTCCCCAAAAGAGTAAAACTCACTGGACTATGAAATGACTTATTTGCTTGCAAAATGTCTTTCAGATCAGAGTCAGTTTGGAAGCTGATAAACACAGTCATCCATCACAACCTGGCAAACTTAAAAAAAAAGTTAACTTAAAAATAGACAAAGTAAACATTTTTTTAAAAAAGTGAATCTCAGCTGTAGCTTTTGTTTGCCCAAAGGAATATCCGAGAATGCGTCATTAAAAACTATAAAGTCAGGGCAGGCCCACAACACTTTAGCACCTGAAGCAGGGAGCTCAAAGGGCGCACCCTTACTTGGGCCAAAGCTTTGAAAGGTCTCGATTCTGCCGTCTTCCTGTTCTACTCGTCTCGTGGTCCTGCTCTGCTACCTACATGTGCACCAGCAGCAGACACAATTTTCTACAGTCTGGGTGCCCTCCCCCCACGTCTGGCACCTGAGGTGGCCGCCTCAGTTTGCCTCATGGTAGGGCCAGCCCTGGAGAGAGTAAAGGCTACTACCAGCATTACTCGGAGATCCTTAAGTGGAATGCTGCAGGGAGATGCTACAAAAGCCACCCCCCAGGCCCATCCACCAGAGCCCATGCTTCTCCTGCTGGCCCTTGCCTCCTCTCTGCCCCAAGGTAGCGCCCCTAACTTCCCACTGGCCCCGGAGCTCTGGAGAACCAGTGGACTGCATGGCTGCAGCCTCCCCAGCCTCAGAGCTTCAGAGCGCCCCCGAGCTCCAGAGAACCGGCAGGTGGCACGGCCCCAACGCTCCAGAGAGCCAGCAAGTGGCATGGCCTTGGCCATGGAACTCCAGAGAGCCATCAGGTAGGGTGGCCCCAGCTCCAGAGACCTAGGGGGGTGGCACGTCTCCAGCCCTGGAGCTCCGGAGAGCTGGCTAGCAGGCAGGGTCACGTCACCTGCATCCCTGACCAGCAAGGCCCTCCCTGCTGCTAAACTGCCAGCCTCAGCACTGGACGGCCAGAGTGGCCCTAGTGCCGGGAAGACAGGTGGTGCCGCCCCAACTTGCCTGCCCCAGCTTCTGGTATCACAACTGCAGCTTGGAACAGTACATCCAGGGGACTCTGATGGGGCATGGGAGGGGCCAGGTGAGGCTGTTTGGGAAGACAGGGCCTTCCCCTGCCTATGCTACCTGCCGCCCACGGTAATATTAAAAGAATAAGAATTTGCTCCACTTTCGTTTGTGACTTTCACATACCCAAATGGTTTGCATGATCTGTTCAGGATCATTGCTCAGCATTCAAGTCACTCTATGTTGGCAATAGGTTGATGTGCTGGCAGACACTGTATCAGTTATAAACACAGATGATGGTGCCAGTTAAAATCTTTCTCAGAGAGCTGGTGCTGACAATTATCCTAACACAGCCCCTGCTCCATTTCTATGTTTTTATAGGAGTGTTAAATTTTCCTCTGCTTAATCATCAGAAGTAACATTATGAATAAAATTGCGATGTCACGCCCGCAACATAGCGTTACAGCAGCCCTTGCGTATCAGATGTTGGAATATATGCTGTTCATAAAGAACATAGGACGTTGCAAGATATTTACATGGGTGCTTGCATACTTCTCATTGCATCTCTGGATCCACTGGCAGTCCGATGAGGTCACCTGAACAAAAATAATAGCTTCACAAATAAAGAGATGTATTTGGACTAAGGAAAGGAAAAGTGAAAATGGGCTAAGATAAGGACAGATTTTTAAAAAGAGAAGGGAGATTTTTGTGCTTTCAGTTGCTAAGCATCAAATAGAGCTGTGGAAAATTCTCCCTTTGCATGAATATAAAGATATTTTGGCCTTGGAAAGGGTTCAGAAAAGGGCAACTAAAATGATTAGGGGTTTGGAATGGGTCCCATATGATGAGAGGTTAAAACGACTGGAACTTTTCAGTTTAGAAAAGAGGAGACTGAGGAGGGATATGATAGAGGTCTATAAAATCATGAGTGGTGTGGAGAGGGCGAATAAAGAAAAGTTATTTATTAGTTCCCATAATAGAAGAACTAGAGGACACCAAATGAAGTTAATGGGTAGCAGGTTTAAAACTAATAAAAGAAAGTTCTTCTTCACACAGCGCATAGTCAACCTGTGGAACTCCTTGCCAGAGGAGGCTGTGAAGGCTAGGACTATAACAGAGTTTAAAGAGAAGCTAGATAATTTCATGGAGGTTAGGTCCATAAAAGGCTATTAGCCAGGAGATAGAAATGGTGGCCCTGGCCTCTGTTTGTCAGAGGCAGAAGGATGGCAGGAGACAAATCGCTTGATCATTGTCTTCGGTCCACCTCCTCTGGGGCATCTGGTGTTGGCCGCCGTCGGCAGACAGGCTACTGGGCTAGAGGGACCTCTGGTCTGACCCAGTACGGCCGTTCTTATGTACCTGAATGGTCTTCTGACACATGCTCAGTTCTGGGTCCAATCGTGCTTCTGCTGAAGTCAGTGACAGTAGGAAGAGACCAATGTGGGATCACCATGACCCATGCTGTATAGAAGTGCATGGATAACAGAGTATTTAAGGGTTCCAGGTAGCACCACGGTGGGGGAGCAGAAATCCGTAGCTTGAAGCCTAAGAAGTTTAAATACTCGTAAAGATGATCCATATGGCTAGAGGTCAGCATCACGCTGATGGGACATTCTGATACTTGAGCATTATGTTCTGATCTCAGTGTGAATCTGGAGCAACATGACTGAACCACTGGTGGTGTTTTCGGTGGCGCTTTCCTTTATTTTGGTGATGTCCAGTGCTCCTCACATGAACTCAGTCTCCAATAGGCTTTGTGAGAAGAATTCTGCAGGGGCTGGAGGAGATTAAACTCCTATTCTTGGCCCACAAATAGGGCAAGGCTTCAGCTCAGCCCCTCTGCAGTCGCTGTTCCGGTCTTTATTACGGTTGCCAGATACCTTCACAAAAACATTGGCGGGGAAAAAAATTTGCCTGAGGAAAAAAAAAAAAGTCACTGTGCCTTTAAATTCCCACGCTCCCCACTGCCCCTGCCGGCCTGTCATCCAAAAAACACCAGAAAATATTTTCTGGGTTTTTTTAACCGGACAGAAGACGCAATTACCCGACTGTCTGGGCAAAAACCGGTCAGCTGGCAACCATAGTCTTTGTACCGAAATCCTGGCCTCTCTTTCAGTGGGGGTTTCAGGCTGCTGAGTTCAGCTAAATCCACTGCGGCTCCTTCACGTGCTCACTGCAGGGAACCCATGTGGAGCACGCTGGGCTGGAGTGACCCCCCAAGCATGCCTTCTGTGCCTGGGGAGCCCTGCAGTATTTACATGGCATGGAAAGCTGGCCAGCTGCAAATGCATGAATCCCACCCTTAAACTGTGGGTGAATTTAGTGCCCTGGATGTTCCGGACCAGTAGCCTTGGCCTTCATTGTGCATTGTTCAGACAGGGGCTGGGTATGCCTCCCTCATAGAGATCAGCCACGCTTTAGCACATCTCTTTCTGTTTCATTCCAGACATTAATTCCACACAACTACTCCTCTGGGGGGCAGGGTGAGAACATGACAAATGTGCAGCTTGGATTTCCGAGATGCTTTGTGCCTGGTAGCTGAACAAGGGATACTCTCTCCATGATCAATATGTAGATTTACCTCCGCTAACTGGCTTTCCCAGCTGTCTCCAGTGACTCGATGTATTATTTATAAAGCCCTGGATACTTAGCATGAATGTTCTCAGTGCCAAATAACTCTGAAACAAAATGAATTCTTGCCGGCTAATAGGAAAGTGAGGCCCCACGTAGCTTGGAAGGACCCATTGCAGTTTGGGCTTTTGGGAACTGCATTGATCTGACCAGCTCTTGGAACCAGTTTTCATTGGATGTGAAATGCTTTACCGGCCCGTAGTGCCAAATTTGAATGTGGTGTGTGATGTTTAGAAGCTGTGCCAGGTGTGTGCATGTGTAACCCACGCACCTAGGCTGTGTCTAGACTGGCATGATTTTGCAGAAATACTTTTAACGGAAAAGTTTTTCCGTTAAAAGTATTTCCGCAAAAGCGCGTCTAGATTGGCAAGTGCCTTTGCGCAAAAGATTTGCTTTTGCGCAAAAGCATCCATGGCCAGTCTAGACGCAATTTTGCTCAAGAAAGCCCTGATCGCCATTTTAGCCATTGGGGCTTTTTTGCGCAAAACAGTTCTTCCCTGTCTACACTGGCCCTCTTGAGCAAGTATTCTTGTGCAAGAGGGCTTTTTCCCGAGCGGGAGCGTGAAAGTATTTGCACAAGAAGCACTGATTTTGTACATTACAAAGTCAGTGCTCTTGCGCAAATTCAAGCAGCCAGTGTAGACAGAAGAGGGTGCTGGAGCCATGCCTATTCCAAGGTCCCTCCACTCATGCTAACTACATTTCCGTGCATAGACCTATTCCAGACATTAGAATTCAAATTATGGGTTTTAGCGAAATACCATGGGCTGCCTCAGACAATTTTACCCTACACCTGTCCAGTGCGGAGTTTCTGTAGACTAGCTCCACACAAATCTACTGTATCATCTCCCCATTCTCTGTAGGGTCTGCCTCTCCTATGGACCATCCATTATGCCGAATACCAGGGTCTTAACTTTTTGCTCGTCGTTCATTCTGCAGATATGCCGGAATAGCTGTAACTTCCGTTGTATACCCATCTGCATTAGATTCTCTTTCAGCTGCATCTTCCTATATAATTCCTCATTGGTGACCTCCTGCATCCATCTTATTCTCAGGATCTTTCTAAAACAACTCCTCTCAAACACCAATATCCTTCTCTTCGAATCGTTAGTTAGCACCCATGTCTCACGTCCGTACAACATGCTGCTAAACACACATGTTTTCAGGGGGAAATAACTGAGAAGGTGTTGGAAATGGTCTTATCTTCTGGACTGATATTTATTTCAAGGCCTTGTGCTCAGAATGCAGGATGAGAGGAGCAGCCAATCGTGGCCTGGCAGGCTGGTATAAGAGGGGCTTCTGGACAGAGCAGAGTTCAGTAGCTGACTGGAATCTGAGGGGGAAAGACCAGGCGCCAGGCAGGAGGAGGGCATGCCTCACGTGGGACAGAGCAGTGCTACAAGCAGGGATTGGGGGAGCTAGAGAGAGCTGCAGGCTGAGGTTCTGAGGTAAGGGCAGAAGAGGGTGCTGGAGACACATGGAGAATGGCCTCAGCATAATGTACGGCAGTTGCCACTGAGGGAGTGATGGGACAGATATTGCAGAGAGGAGGGGAACAAGTGTGGCACAGTCGGAGGACAGTGTCACTGAAGAGGACGCTGAAGTCCTGACAGTAGCAGGGGCCTGGAACGGGAGGGATAGTCATGGGGCACCACAAGAAGAGGGAGCTCTGGTGAGCAGAAGTAATTCCCGTGACAGCCAGCAGGCAGCCCCAGAGTGGCGATCAAAACCCATCATGGCAGGCAATATGCGGAAGAGAAGAACGCTCCTTTCAGAAAAATTGAGTCAGCTTGGCATCAACGGGGTTCTCCCCTCTCCCCCTTGGGAGAATGCCTGAAAAATGCAATCGTGCAAAGAAGAGCCTGGCCGTGTTTCCTGAAGCATAGCAGGCTGATTGAAAGGATGTATACAAACAAACAAATATGGACCAATAAAAATCTCCGAAAGGATCTATGACTCACTGGGCCCAGAACTGAGGATGGCCGGACAGGCCGTGTGATTTAACTCTTGTTTTTGCTGGACCCCAGGCATGGAACTAAACTTTCTCTGGCAGGGGGCTGAGTCAGGAGAGGCAGACCACCATGGGCCAGGAGCATAACCGACAGTTGGGGCGCTAAGGAGGAGAGAACTTGCTGCCAAGCCAGGAGGGGGCCCTCCCGCACTAAGTCCAGTGTTGAATTTGACATGATTTGCGTGTGACAATTAAGCAGTGGAAGTGTAATTTATTTGGTACTTCAGGGGATAAATCTTGGACGAGCAAAATCTGCCTCATAAGAAACATTTGGGATGGGTTTCTAAATGCCTTGGATGCCCTATTCCTAATATTTTCCATGAGAATTGAGTGACCCAAACCCTTAACCAGCTTTGCAAATCTCAGCCTGAACAGGAAATGGGCTGTTCCTGAAATAACCCTGCATCTCTCCTCTCCCTCAAGAGTACAGCAGTGGGTAAAACCATGGCAGAGAGAACTTTATTACAAGATGATACGGGCTGGGGCCTGCGCCAACACCCAATGACGTCCATGGGAAGGGTCCTGTTGAGCTCAGTGACAATGTACTGAGAACGTAGGCAACAAAGGTACAACTTTAAAAAGCTCCTAAATCACTTAACTCGCTCAGTGAATAGCATTTAGGATTATAGCCCCTAATTTACTTAGGTATTTCTGAAATTTTTAGAAACACTATTAGTGAAAAGCACCACGAACTGGTTATCCTTCTTTTGCATTAGCACCATGCTTGTTTTCTGCCTTGGTTATTTTATCCTAGGACTGTGCAAAGTATAACTCACAAACACTTTCTTATATATAACAAGTATGTTGTGGACTAAGTTTACACTAAATCTCCACCTCCTAATGAGTAAGGGCCCATAGTTAGGTGTTGCCCGATCAGTCTCAATTGTATAATACTTGATTATTATTTATTAATTGTATGTGTATTTTGGTAGCAATGAAATTGTGTGTGTGTGTGTGTGTGTGTGTGTGTGTGTGTGTAACCCCAGCCTCAGCTATCTTGGTTCAAAACATCCTGCAATGTGATTTAATCTCATGATGAAAGAAACATAAATTGATTCAGTAGGAGCCTAGAAATATTGTGAGAGTCAATTTTGGATTGATTTTTTTTTTTAATATTCAGCATATGTGATGTCTAGATTTGATGGTAATTAAGAGCAAGAGAAAAGCAGGTTTGTGTGGACTGAAAGGCATTTCCTAGTTACCAGTAAAGTCCAGCTGAGAGCTATGAATGAGAGAGTTTGTTTTTGGATCATACATGTAAAGTATCTATTGACTTACTAAGAAACTTCAGAATGCTGCATTAGACTAACTAAGGCCAACGTCATTAACTGGTCTCCGGGTTAATAGTGTTCTTCTCTACTTTCTTTGTCCTCTTTCCAGCACCCAGCTGGAGTGGCTGGTTCCGGTGCAGAATGGTTTTCATTACTCATCACAATTTGTTCCTTCTCCTTACCGCCACACTGCTCTTCTGATCAATTGCATCATCATCTTTTATCTTGGCACAGGGCAAGGCCAGAACTTTCTCCTTTCTTCTCTGAAGCATTATCCCCACCACAACGTGCTCTTTTAAAAAAAGTGTTCACTGAAAATTGTTCACAATCACACTTCAGTATGGGACACTGTAACAGTCCTCGACTCACTGCCCTGGTGCCCCCTACTGGTCACTTCAGGAATTAGCGCAGTCTAGCCTCAGAGCACCCTCAGCTGGTGGTGTCATGCCTGCTATTACCTCTTTGTCTGTTCTCCACTCATCAGGATCCAGACCATGGTGCCCTCTCCTCATAGTACAGCCCCACAACAGTGACCCATGCTATGGGATCCTCCCCTTCTGGGGAATCCTGACTCCCTGTATGCACCTTGCTTCAATGACCAACTGCCAGCCATCATCTAGACCAAGGGTGGGTGGTAATTTTTGATGGGAGACCACTCTAAGGTTTTGGAAAGTGATCAAAGGGTTCCATATTGTCTTCCATGACAATAGCGGAGGAGATGAGGGCCTGGGATGGAGGTTGGGTGCTGAAGGGAGCTTGGGGTTAGGGGATGGGATGCAGGAGTAGGTGTGAAGTTTGGGAACCAGTTTGGGGGAAGGAGGCAGCTGTGACCTGGGGCACCGGACTGGGGTGCAGGGGTTTGGGAGGTGACCTAGGGTAGGAGGGGTTTGTGGCCTGGGGCAGGGCACTGGGGTGCAGGGGTTTGGATTGTGACCTATGGCAGGGGGTTGAGGTGCAGGATCTGGGAGGGGGTATGGGTTCAGGAGGGGGGCAGATGGTTGGTTAGCTACTTGGGTGAGTCCCGGCCAGCAGTCCAGCAGGGTTCTCAGGTAGCTTCCCTGCCTGCCCTGCCCCCGCATAGGCTGCAGGGCCATGTGCCTTGGTGACTGAGAGCCTGAGGGGAGGGGAATTCCACAGCGCTGCCTATTCCTCAAACAGGCAGCTCCCATTGGCCAGAAATCCACCAATGGGATTTTGCTGGGGGCAGGCGCAGTGAGTAAAGCACCACTCCCCCTCCCCCGGGTTCACAGTTGAGAATGAGAAAAGGCCGCGGCAGCCACTTTTCTGAGCGGTGAGGGTGGAGGCAAACAGGGAATCTGTCCCAGGCTCCTCGCTGGGTCCGTGGGCCAGATCCAGTGGCTTGGTGGGCCGTATCTGCCCCCCAGGACGTATTTTGCCCAGACCTGATCTAGGCCCTGTTTTAAGGACAAACTGCAGTCTGAAATGGACACTCATCATTACAAAGGAAGGGAACTGGACCTGCAGCCTTCTGCTGCCCTGGCTCCTTCTCTGCAGCCCTAATGCCTCCTTGGCCCCTGTCACTGGGACTCAGCCTGCAATTTATTCAGGCCTGTGCTCCCATAATTCACCCTGCCTTCCACCAGTACTGCTCTGTCCAATGTACTTTGCTAGCAGGCGGCTAAGTCCCTCTCCCTCCAGAGTCGGAGCAAGAGTGAACTCCTTCTGGCCCACCATCTTTTTATACAGCCCTGCTTGGCTCAGATTGGCTGCCTCAAGCCCTCTCATGATTGGCTTCTAGCCAGAGCCCTCTCCCAGGGCTGTTTTAACCCTTTTTCATTGCAGTGCAGGGTAAATACTCCATCAGAGACATAGAATAATAGAATACTAGGACTGGAAGGGACCTCGAGAGGTCATCGAGTCCAGTCCCCTGCCCTCATGGCAGGACCAAATACTGTCTAGACCATCCCTGATAGACATTTATCTAACCTACTCTTAAATATCTCCACAGATGGGGATTCCACAACCTCCCTGGGCAATTTATTCCAGTGTTCGACTAACTTGACAGTTAGGAACTTTTTCCTAATGTCCAACCTAAACCTCCCTTGCTGCAGTTTAAGCCCATTGCTTCTTGTTCTATCATCCGAGGCCAAGATGAACAAGTTTTCTCCCTCCTCCTTATGACACCCTTTTAGATACCTGAAAACTGCTAATGTCACCCCTCAATCTTCTCTTTGCTAAACTAAACAAGCCCAATTCTTTCAGCCTTCCCTCATAGGCCATGTTCTCTAGACCTTTAATCATTCTTGTTGCTCTTCTCTGGACCCTCTCAAATTTTTCCACTTTTTTCTTGAAATGCGGTGCCCAGAACTGGACACAATACTCCAACTGAGGCCTAACCAGCGCAGATTAGTGAGGAAGAATGACTTCTCATGTCTTGCTCACAACACACCTGTTAATACATCCCAGAATCATGTTTGCTTTCTTTGCAACAGCATCACACTGCTGACTCATATTTAACTTGTGGTCCACTATAACCCCTAGATCCCTTTCTGCCGTACTCCTTCCCAGACCGTCGCTTCCCATTCTGTATGTGTGAAACTGATTGTTCCTTCCTAAGTGGAGCACTTTGCATTTGTCTTTATTAAACTTCATCCTATTTATCTCAGACCATTTCTCCAATTTGTCCAGGTCATTTTGAATTATGACCCTATCCTCCAGATTAGTTGCAATCCCTCCCAGCTTGGTATCATCTGCAAACTTAATAAGCGTCCTTTCTATACCAATATCTAAATCGTTGATGAAGAGAGCTGGTCCCAAAACAGACCCCTGCGGAACCCCACTTGTTATGCCTTTCCAGCAGGATTGTGAACCATTAATAACTACTCTCTGAGGGTATGTCTACACTACAAAGTTAATTCGAACTAATGGATGTTAGTTCGAATTAACTTTGATAGGCACTACACTAACGCTCCGCTAGTTCAAACTTAATTCGAACTAGCGGAGCGCTTAGTTCGAACTAGGTAAACCTCATTCTACGAGGACTAAGCCTAGTTCGAACTTACTAGTTCGAATTAAGGGGTGTGTAGCCCCTTAATTCAAACTAGTGGGAGGCTAGCCCTCCCCAGCTTTCCCTGGTGGCCACTCTGGCCAACACCAGGGAAACTCTATTGCCCCCCTCCCGGCCCCGGACCCCTTAAAGGGGTACGGGCTGGCTACGGTGCCCATGCCAGGTGCAAGTCTGCCAGCACCCAGCTAGCAGACCCTGCACCTGGCACGGCTCGAGCCAGCCACCCGATGCCCCCCAGCCCTCCCCCTCTTCTCGGGACCAGGCTGGCGGCTCCCGGGAGCTTGCCCGGGTCCGCAAGAGGCGGGCGCCCGCCTGGTCTAGTGCAGACATCGTGGACCTTGTCCACGATCTCCGCACTAGGCACAGGAAAGTGGCCGTCTAGGGCAGGAGAGCTGCCAGCCTGGCCACCCAGGAGCAGGTGTGCATGAAAATCAAGGTGGTCCACTGAGACCCCCGACCCTGAGCCCACAGCTTACAATGGCCGTACTGGGTCAGACCAAAGGTCCATCTAGCCCAGTAGCCTGTCTGCCGACAGCGGCCAACCCTAGGGACCCTGGAGGGGATGGACCGAAGACAGTGACCAAGCCATTTGTCTCGTGCCATCCCTCTCCAGCCTTCCACAAACTTTGGGCAGGGACACCACTCCCACCCCCTGGCTAATACCACTCCATGGACCCAACCTCCATGAATTGATCTCACTTCTCTTTAAACTCTGTTCTAGTTGTAGCCTTCACAGCCTCCTGCAGCAAGGAGTTCCACAGGTTGACTATTTGCTTTGTGAAGAAGAACTTTCGCTTATTAGTTTGAAGCCTGCTACCCATTCCTTTCCTTTGGTGTCCTCTAGTCCTTCTTTATGGGAACTAATGAAGAACTTTTCTTTATGCACCCTTTCCACCCCACTCATGCTTTTATAGACCTCTATCCTATCCCCCCTCAGTCTCCTCTTTTCTAAACTGAAAAGTCCCAGTCTCTTTAGCCTCTCTTCATATGGAACCTGTTCCAAACCTCTGATCATTGTACTTTCCCTCCCCTCTCCCACCCTCTCTCTTCCCCTCTCCCACCTCCTTTTTCCAGTCTCCCCGAGTTTTGTTCAATAAAGAGAGATTCTATTTTTGACCACATGTTTTCTTTATTTTGTACATCAGGAAGGGGGGCTAGGGAAGGGTAAGTGGAAGGAGGTGAGGGAGGAATGGAGTACGAGCCCCCGATGGGGAGGACTGGGCTGGCTCTGCAGGCTTCTGGGGGTGGAAGCTCTCCTGCAGCCCCCCAATTGCCCCCTCTTCCCAGATGGCAGCCTGCGGCAAGTGCAGCCGGTCTGATGGCCGAGTGCTGTGATGTGCCTAGTGTGGGCACTCAGGGCACTCCAAGACAGGACTGCTTTGCAAGCGGGGCACCCCTGAAAACTGTCTGTCCGGGGTGGGGGTCGGGTCCCTTTAAGCACAGCCCTCGGCTAGCCTGAGGCAGCAGCTCCACGCTCTAAGTCCTCATCTGATGCCCTGTCGGCACTGCTTCCGGCCATCCTTAACCCCGGTTCAGGGTCCACTTAATGTGGACATGCTAGTTCGAATTAGCAAAACGCTAATTCGAACTAGTTTTTTAGTCTGGATGCGTTAGTTCGAATTAGCTTAGTTCGAATTAAGTAATTTGAACTAAGTTAGTTCGAATTAGCGCTGTAGTGTAGACATACCCTGAGTACGGTTATCCAGCCAGTTATGCACCCACCTTATATTAGCCCCATCTAAGTTGTATTTGCCTAGTTTATTGATAAGAATATCATGCGAGACCGTATCAAATGCCTTACTAAAGTCTAGGTATACCACATCCACCGCTTCTCCCTTATCCTCAAGACTCGTTATCCTATTAAAGAAAGCTATCAGATTGGTTTGACATGATTTGTTCTTTACAAATCCATGCTGGCTGTTCCCTATCACCTTGCCACCTTCCAAGTGTTTACAGACAATTTCCTTAATTACTTGCTCCATTATCTTCCCTGGCACAGAAGTTAAACTAACCGGTCTGTAGTTTCCTGGGTTGTTCTTATTTCCCTTTTTATAGATGGGCACTATATTTGCCCTTTTCCAGTGCTCTGGAATCTCTCCTGTCTCCCATGATTTTCCAATACAATAAAACAATCTGGTACGCCTCAATTCACAATAGTTAATTCCTTAATTATTTGTTCATTATCCTTCCTGGCACAGAAGTTAAGCTGACTGATCTGTAATTCCCTGGGTTGCCCTTACTTCTCTTTTGATAGATGGGCACTATGACTTAAGTCCCCTTTAGTTCAATAAACCTACATCTAACTCAATGGGACCATTTGTGAGTTTGAAATTTAAACATGTACATAAGTGCCTGCAGGATCTGGGTCTATTTATAACAAGTTGTGTAGTAGCTATGACTTTGCTCTATGGATAACTAATGAGTGAATTAAAAGTATGACGTTATTCCTTATAGTTTAATCTCCAAAATTCCTCCGTCTTTGGGATTTCTGTTGCTTTCTGAATTGCATGTAGATTTCATTTGTCAGATCTCTCAGACAAACGACTTTATGGGAGGATTTCTTTTTCCGGCTTCTCTCTAAACTATGGGCAACAGCCTTTATAGAATTATTCGGCGAGCCTTTTGGAACAAATAAGAAAACTGCTCTTTCTTACTTAAAGGCAAGCTCTTTTATCTTGATTATTTCAATGACTTCTGCTTCTGAGACTAAAGAAAAACAAACAAAAATTATCTCCTGCCTTTGTGAACCAGGAATTAAGAGTTAGAATTGCTAAAAAAACACAGGGTCTGGGAGACATGCCTGAAAAAATACAGAATGATTGAATATTTACCTAAGGTTTTGTTACTCTAGTTATTTGACCTACCCAGTACATTTAAATAAACTGACAGAAGCCGGGAAATTCGACATTAAGGAAAACAAACAGATTTTAACTTTAATTTTAAGCATTCCATAATCCATACTAAATATGGTCAGGTTTTAATCTCAAGTTTAAATATTTTTTTTGTTCCCCCCTCCCCCCGCCTTCCTGTTGTCTCATTCTTATCTAAACGGCATTTCTGTATAATCACTCGGAGCAGGGGTCGTAACCCAAGCGTCGGTGAGTAATTCCTGTGCCTTTGTGATCTGTTTGTCAGTTTGAGAGCTGGTGTCTAAGGTGTATAGGAGAGCACCTCTAAAGGCTGCTCGATATTGGGGACTGGGCCGGTGGTCCGATGGCCCAATGATCGGGAAATAGGACATAATTTTGGCATTAAACCACCTTTGCATCCTGCTCTGGGATGTGTCAAGTGTAGTTCAGAGCAGTCCCAGGATCTGGACCACAGTATAGACCTAATAACAAAGGCCCAATGTACAGAGAGGTGTACTGGGGGAAGCGGGCCTGCCGGACCCTCCTCTCAAAGTGGGTGAGAAGCCAAGTTGCAGATGAAGAGGGATGTAGGATCATCTGAGTGGGTGGTTGTGTTTGGGGAACAATTCTTCAGTGGTGGGGGAAGGGGGTTGGAGAGGGAGAAAGCCTACAGCAAGGGATAGAGTTAGGATAGAGGGTGGGAGGAAGAACTAGGGAATTCCTTAACCTTTGAGCCGTAGGAAAGTTTTAATTAAGGTTTGACTAAAGATAGTAAGGGGGAGGGGTGTCTTACTTGACCTGGAGGAATTCACAAATTCACCCATCGGTAACAGAAAAGTAAGAGTAATTTAGGAGTATGGGCTAACTCATAAAACTGCAACATATGGAAAAACAAATCCATGAATCAGGAAGGAACAAAGTGTGTCACTGGGTTATAAATCAGGCAGGCAAGCCATAAAACCAGGCAGGCAATTTTTTATCAGCCACATACTACTGTACTTGACAGAAAGCCAGTGACAGGATTGCAAAATGGAAGGAATCTGACGATCCAGTCTGTTGAGTATCCTCGTGGAAGCTGTCTGAGTCGTCTGTAGGCATCTTAAGGCCAGATAAGAAACCCCTACAGAACTGCATTTCAATGATCAGTCCCCACGGTTGGTGAAACACATGCTTTTACACCACCTCAGCGTTGCATAAACAAATAATGGTTCAGGGACAGCAACTAAAGACTGAAACAATAATAGACAAGCCTCGAAAAACAGAGTTGGGTTGCTTGTTGCATTTTGAATGGTGGGTGGTTTTGACTGAGACAAATGAAGGACTAGAAGCACTCTTTGTCCAGACAGCCAACACTCATCATTTTGATTGGTTGTTTCCTTTTATCAACAATCATTCCTTGAAAGAAATTCTGTGATAGCCGTATTTCGCTTCTCTGCCAGGCATGAGGAGAGAGATTGCTCTCCAGTCCCGCCCAATCCAGCCGAGGCATCACACTGGATCTGGGTGTGACTGGCATGCAAGCTATGGATTTGGGGGGGGTTGTTTTACTGAAAACCAGATGCAAAAGGAATCTCGTAGATAGCCCCGAAACCTGAGCCTCTTAGTTAGCTGGCACAGGGTTTGGGGAACATTTATGGGCCAAACAGACAACGTGTAGATAAAAATCAAGACAGTACAATGAGCACATGCAAACCTCAGATATACAAAATTCTCTTTTGGATCCCATGGATTAGTAGATCGGGTTCACTGTAAGCTGAGCTCTTGTGTAGCCACTCAGGAGAGATTTAAATGCTGCCCATCTGATTAGCAGAGTGCCTACAGCTAGGTTTTGTTCTACTAGTGGTGCACATTCACACATGCCTTGGCGCATATAAAATTATTCTACAAATGTATGGAAAAGATTAGAGGGAACATTGGTAGGCACCACCTTTCATCAATTGTATGCAATGTTGTCATAAAGTCTAATAAAAGAAAACAGAAAAAAAAAACCCTCCTTAATTACTATCAGAAAAGAGATCTGTGAAGACCTTTAGCAATACCATGGTCAAGTCTAAAGTTCAGATGATTCCTTCAGAGGTAAAATGGGTGTAATACATTGTAATCAGGCATGTGAGATGACTTGCAGAGCTGGTCATGACCTTTTGACAACATTTTGTCAGAAAATGTTCCTTTGTTGTTCACAGGAAAGTCTGTTTCAACAAATTTCCATTTGTTTGTTTGTTTTTTGTTTTTTTGTTTTTTGAAAAACAAAAGCAAACCTTTGAAACTGTCAAAATGAGACAATATAATATTTGGGGGAAAGTTTTGAAATTGTTGATACTAGGACACTTTGATGTTTTCAATACTAAAGTTCTGTTGTTCAGTATAAGATTATTTTATCTTCAAGGAAAAATTTATAGAAAAATATCAATATTGAAATCAAACATTTCAAAATGATGGATTCAGTGTTTTGGTTGACTTGATCTGCATGATTTTTGGTTTGTGACAATTTGAGATTTCGGTGTTTTTGTACCAATTTTGATATGAGAAAAGCTTCTGAAATCTCAAATTCTTGCAAGTTGGGAAAACTGTCTCCTATCCAACTGTCTCCTACCCAACTCTAAGGAAATAATCAGTAGACACACAGTCTATAGAATAAAACCAAATAAGCCATGTTGATGAGTTAATGCCATCAGCTGCTTTGATTGGCCACTGTAAAAGATGGACAAGGTCTTTGGTAGGTTAACAAAGATATTGTGTTGTAGTGTCATCCTCATCAAGGTGAAGGGATCTGGGTATATCAGTAGTATATGATTAATGTAGTGTGTCTGAGAAAAGGCTATAGTAAGTTGACTATAGCAGGAGTAATTATTCAGTGGGCAGGACCAAAACATGTGTGATAGTGAGGTATGTGAGTTGTGTTTCCAGCAGCACCTGTCCTGGTAATCAGAAGCATCTATTTAAAGTCTTTGTCAGACAAGATTTCATGGGCCAGTGATTTTCTCCTCTTCCCTCTTTCTCCCCTTAGCTCTGCCTCATTCTCCACCTTTACTTCTTTTCCTTGCTGTTACAATCGTGCCTTTAGGTTTTCCAACAAATCTTCCTCCTTTTCAGCTTTCATTCAGTACGAGTCCGGGGCATTAGCTGCTGATTTATCCCAAATCTCCACTTCAGTAAGGTGCTCTCGTAAGTGTGTGTCATGTTCTCAGCTGGTGCAAATAAAGAGAGAGCGTTGATGCAGGCTGTCAATTTATCCCAGGTGCTGAGATAGCCCTATCTGATTGTTTCTCGCCCCCCTTTTTTCAGTCAAACAATGGCCAAATTGCAACTTACTCTTTAAACTCTTCTATTCTGCGTTACGTATTCACACGTGGAACAGATTCTACTTCCCGGGGTAAGTAAGCTGGCAGTGTGGTTGTGGTGTTTCAATAACAGATTTTTTTTCCATTTAAGAGAGAAATATAACTCAGCCTGTGCCTGGCGGCTGAAGATTATTATTTTCGGATGGCAGCAGCATTGTACATCAGCGATGGGCAACTTGCGGTCCGCTGGCTACCTGCAACCCATCAGGGTAATCTGATTGTGGGCCGCAAGACATTTTGCTGGTGTTGACTATTCTCAGCTCCCTTCCCCCATCCCCGCCACACAGTGGCTGCTGTTTTCTGTTCCCTGTGAGCAGTGGGGAGTGATGCCTGTGGACGATCAATGTCAGAAAAATGTCTTAAGGCCAGCAATCAGATTATCCCGATGGGCCGCAGATGGGCCACCACTACTCTCCATAGATTGTATCATCCATTTCCAACAGGGCTGGTTTTGTGTGTCTGTTTGCAAAGCGCCAATAGCAAAATGATCCCGGATGCCAAATATATAACGAACAAACATTCGCAGAATGGCTGATTTGGAAGTTTTTGGTCTCACTTTCCAAAAATGAAGCGCTGAGATACTAGCATCAAGTTGGGAGCAAAACAGATCACGCTTTGACAACATGACCTCAGCAACGTGTAGGTTCCCAAATGCCCCAGTGAAACCAGCTATATGAGCCTCGGGCTGTAAGGAAGAGGTGTTCCGTTAGCCACCAGAGGGAGCCCCTGGTAGCACTTGAATATTGCAGATTCCCACTGAGAAGATCGGGAAATTTCCTGTTAGCTGCCACTGACTTCTGCAGCTAAAGTTAGCTAAGTTGCAAGAACTGGGTGTTGCACACAAAAGATTCCCTCCCATACGTTAATACAGTGCTGTTTATGCAGACAAATCAATGTGTGTGTTTTAGAACTCGTATCTGTGTGTTTTAGCACTCACACCTTCTTCGTGTGCATTGCTACATCAGGTAGACAAGTGCTGCCCTGCTATTGCTTTGAGGACAACTGAGTGTCAACAGGAGAAGCTGCCTCTTGCTTCCCCCCACCATGAGGAAGGATGACACAGTAGGAAAGTTAAAAAGCAAATGTGAAGAATCCCCAAAGGGCTCTCTCGATCCACAATGGATCTGTCCCCCTTGGCACATTTTTTCTATCCTCCTCTGAAGACCCAAGATTTACTCCCATAGTTAGCAGATAATTCTCAAAGGTGCTATGTTTAGAAATCCCTTCCATTAAAACGAGAACACCCTCCTGTAATTAAAACGCCAGAGATAATATATTTATGTTCCTGGGTGTCAGGGAGGACTGAGCAAAACAGATGGTGAGGTACTCACACTTTCATATATGTGTATTTAGAATCACTTCTTTTCCTGAGTTAGTTTTGGTAAGCCTCACAGCTGTTTCCATATTTATTCTTCAAATTAAGCTCATGCTTTTCTCCCCCCGCCACTTTTCCCTCTCCCCCCGTGACTGATGGATAAAATCCCAAGTGTTTGAGCCAATAAAATAATTTCTTTATCTCCACCCGCATTGTTCTCTTTCCATTCACTCAATAGAGGATCCGAGCATTGCACTGATCTATGAGTAAACAATCCATTTTGCAATCCTGGCCTATAATAGGATTTCTCATTTCCCGGTAGTTGGAGGCAGTGTTCAGTCTTGCTGTCAGCAGTCATGCCCCATTGAACTGCCCAGAAGACAAATCAGATTTCTTGGCACTTCAAGACCTGACCTTCAGGGAATTCTGTATGCAGAACCAAGCTGACGTCAGCCTGTGGGGGTGGGGTTAAATCTGCGACATCTGCAGAAGGCTAACAACAAAACATCAGTGCTAGCATTGCCCTAACTATTCAGTAAATATGGGGGATGGTGGAGGACTATTTTTCTCAGAGGAAGGAGATTACTAAAGCTTGCAAGAGCCTTCTGGCTCTTATTTTGGAGCATGTCATGCCCAGAGAACAGAGGTTAAATGTATTTGTCTGTCAGAGGGATTTCTGATCACTACCCCGGTCTCTGTCCTCTCCTTCCCTTTGGCGGGAGTGGAGCTGTGTATGTTGGGCATAAACGTGATTCATGACCCCGTCATCAATATTCACAGTAAGAGCAGCCATAAAATACCAGGGAAAAAGACAGAGCATGATGCAGGCTCCTCTCTAACGTGGGAAACTGAACTCTGTTATGATTGATGAGTGGAAACAATATTTGGCGACTGGCATCTAGGAAAATGCCTCACAGCCTGCCATTTTTGGAGGGAATTGTGTTTGGTAAATTATCTCCACTCACCACAAGTCTGTACCCAGAGTGAGAGAAAGAAGGGGAGAGGATGTACTTACACCACTGACACTCAGGCTTTTTGGGTCCACCCTCCACAAAATGGCCAAAATACTGTCCTGCAACCCAAGGTCCATGACCCTTTGGGAACAAGATGTCCCAACCCTGTTAGCAGTTGCTGATTGTGCTGGGGAAAGTGAAATGGGTTCTATTGACTCACAAAGGCAAATGACTTGGATATAAGAGCAGTTGGTCTCTCTCTTTAGAACGGGGGTTTAAAGTATGGACTGAGTTGGCCCAGCAGGCTGTGGTTGGCAGTCACTTGGCTGCGCTCAGGGAATGGGGGAAATATCCGAGTGAACTTTATTGTATCATTATTTCTTGATGAGTCGAGTCTAGTCCCAGGAAAGGAGTGTGTTTGCTTGAGACTATGTATGGTCTGCTTGGAAGAGGGTTCAAAAAGAGAACCAGATAAGCTCATGGGGGAGAGGTTTCTTGGTTGCTATTAGCCAGCGTGGGCAGGGATGGGTCTATATTCTCTGTTTGCCAGAAGTTGGGAATGGGTGACAGGGGATGGATCATTTGAGGATTCCCTGTTTTATTTATTCCCTCTGGGACACCTGGCAGTGGCCACTGTTGGCAGACAGGCTGCTGGGCTAGATGGGTGTTTGGTCTGACTCGATATGGCCATTCTTATGTTCTTGCGAGAACTGATTAGAAACACTATCTGCTCCCAGATTCAAACCAGAATCCTTGATCAAACCATACAGGTCTGAGCTAGACCCTGGAGGTCTTGGGGCTTGTGATAGTGACATGGCTACAAATCAGAGCATTATGCGCTGTTTCAGCATAGGGGGAATGAGATCTCCTTTAACTCACGCTGCTCACACTTGGGGTTTGACATTTTTTAAATGGTAGTTAAGAATCAATCCAGTGGTTTCCATAAATATTTGTAGGTCTTGCTAGACTATTCGTTGCTTTTCTTTTGCAAGTCTATCACATTGTGGCTCTCGTCCTTGTACCTTACAACATATGATTCGTATTGGGGCCGTCTGGGGAAAGCAGTACTCCTTGCCAAGGCAGTTGTAAAGGCTTAAATGGTGCCTGTCCGGTCATCGTTATCACCTGCTACCTTCAATTCTCCATCACTTGTCTTCAGCAGTGTAGGCCGACTTGCCCCTAGGGACACACGAATCATCCGCACGACAGTACAGCTGCAGAGATTAATGTCACTAAGAATCTCTAATGTCTCTTCTGAAGAAGATTGTTCAAATGTTTTTTCAGCACTGGCGCACGACACTGACAAGCAGGAACGCAAGAGAGGAGTTGGCCGTGCACCATGCCATTGATTTCTTTAATGTGCACCTCTTCTCAGAAGAAGCCTCTAGCAACGTGCTATGTAACAGCAGGAACCTTTGTTTTGTGCCGTCTCTCTCTGTCCTAGGGATAAGGATGTCAGTGACTTTTTCACTCTCTCTCTCTCTCTCTCTCTCTCTTTTTTTAATCATATGCTGCTTGTCTCTGAAGGAAAAGCAGAAGATGGATATTGACTGGCTTCTTCCTTGCTGCCCTCGAGAGATCAGGAGCAGTTGCTTCCCTCATCACTTAGACTGACGTACTGCTGGTTGTGATCAATTCTTTCACTGTGCAGCGGTATCTCATTAGGAATTGCGGCTAGGACGACTTCAGTTGTACTTACGGTGACTGACTTCAGTAAAGCCCGGATGTCCTTTTTCATATGAAACAGGAACTCTACCTTACCAGCTAACTCCGCTTGAGGCTAAAGGTATCAATGTGCCCATCTATAAAAAGGGGAATAAGAACAACCCAGGAAACTACAGACCGGTCAGTTTAATGTCTGTCCCAGGGAAGATAATGGAGCAGGTAATTAAGGAAATCATATGCAAACACTTGGAAGGTAATAAAGTGATAGGGAATAGGCAGCATGGGTTTGTGAAGAACAAGTCATGCCAAACTAATTTGATAGCTTTCTTTGATAGGATAACGAGCCTTGTGGATAAGGGAGAAGCGGTGGATGTCATATACCTAGACTTTAGTAAGGCATTTGATACGGTCTCGCATGATATTCTTATTGATAAACTAGGCAAATATAACTTCGATAGGGCCACGATAAGGTGGGTGCATAATTGGCTGGATAACCGTAGTCAGAGAGTTGTTGTTAACGGTGCTAAATCCTGTTGGAAAGGGATAACAAGTGGAGTTCTGCAAGGGTCTGCTCTGCTCCTTGGCTTTGTGCTAGGCCTGCTGGAGCTTCTTGACCTTCATGCGGACCTGGTCGAGGCTGGCGGTGATCCAGCCGTACATTTCCTGGTGCAGAGATCCTGGAGGTGGGTCTCCTCTCCCCAAAATCTTGATGAGGTCCAGGATTTCTGCACCAGGCCAGGCCAGACCTCTCCTGCGTTCCTGGCCAGTGGCATCCCAGGGAGCAGCAGGAGTGCTGGCAGCCGGGGGAGGCTCTGAGGGAGCGTTAAGATTTTTTTTGGAAAAAAGTGGCCTTTTTTTGAAAAAACTTCACCTGCGTCTAGACTGCTGCCACGTTCTTTTGAAATTAAATCGAAAGAATGCGGCGTTTTTTTCAACAGCGGTAAACCTCATTTTATGAGGAAGAACGCCTTTTTTCGAAAGAGCTCTCTCAAAAAAAGGTATTCTTGACTGCAAACAGGGCTTTTTCGAAAGAGAGCATCCAGATTGCCTGGGTGCTCTCTTTTGAAAAAGTGGATCGCTTTTTCGAAAAAGTTGTGGCTGTGTAGACAATCTCTTTCAAAAGAAGCGTGTAGCCTAGACGTACCCAGAATGACCATCTCTCCAGGGTAGGCGAGCCTTGAACGCGACATCAGCACCACAATCAAGCTCGATGGACAGGAGAATTGTAGACTACTTCTAGCCTTTCTAGGTTTTGTGTGGATCTCTTCTGTCGCTTTGTTTATTTTCACAAGCAACACTGATATTATACAACTGTACTCCCTAAAATTCCTCTCTGATTATATTTTCTGAACTTTTTTTTTTTGCACGTTGTCAACACTATGCATCTGAAGCAGTTGGGGGGATCTATTTATAAAGTGAGTTCTGCTGTCAAGTATCTTGCTCTGCTTAAAAATGTGACCAGACAGCAAGTTTCAAGAAGTTCAGTGTTCCTAGAAGTTTCTCTGTTATCTGGTTTTGTTATTGATAGATGGTCGTGCACTAAAACATTTAGGAATACATTTCTGGATAGATGCGTTCTCGACCTAAACCTACAGATGACTCCTTCCTTCATTCGAGTTTGATCTTTTTATTACAATCCTGCCCTTAGAATCGATTCCGGTTATGCTAGAACCTGTGCAAACACAAAGCAAGGAATGCTCCCTGTTCACAAAGCATTTGCCATCAAAGGCCATTTCTTCACTCTGGGGAAGATCGACACTGCCACAATCTTCTGGAGTTTGATTGAGTGGGTCTAGTAAAAAAGGGCACCCCTGTCAGCAGCAGGTACTTCTGCTCCTATGAGGAGTAAGGGAAACTGATGGGAGTATTTACTCCTATTGGCCTCCTGCTATGGAAACAGCAGGGAAACTCAAATCAAGGTATGTCAACTCCAGCTACATAATTTAACGTAGCTGCAGTTGCTCATCTTAATTCAACCTTCCCTTTGTAGTGTAGACCAGGCCTTAGTGAAATACAAAGGTTAGAAAGAGAAATTGTATAAACATGTTCAAAAGAGACAGTCATGTGGTGGTTGATTAACCCCCGTTTATCACCCCACAGATGGGCTGTGTCTAGTTTGGCATGATTTTCCGGAAATGCTTTTAACGGAAAAGTTTTCCGTTAAAAGCATTTTCGGAACAGGGCGTCTAGATTGGCACGGACGCTTTTCCGCAAAAGCACTTTTTGAGGAAAAGCGTCCGTGCCAATCTAGACGCGCTTTTCCGCAAAAAAGCCCCGATCGCCATTTTCATGATCGGGGCTTTTTTGCGGAAAACAAATCTGAGCTGTCTACACTGGCCCTTCTGTGCAAAAGCTTTGCGCAAAAGGGACTTTGGCCTGAACGGGAGCAGAATAGTATTTCCGCAAGAAGCATTGATTTCTTACAGTAGGAAGTTAGTGCTTTTGCGGAAATTCAAGTGGCCAGTGTAGACAGCTGGCAAGTTTTTCTGGAATAGTGGCTGATTTTCTGGAAAAACTGGCCAGTCTAGACACAGCCATGGTGTTAAAGCTTTAGGCTTCTTTCTTATGGCTATGGCCATAAGGCCCAGATCCTCAAAGGCATCTAGGCTATGTCTACACTGTGGAGGATACTGCCGGTATCCTGGAAAACCCCCGCCGCATCCAGGGAACTCATTTGCTCTTCCACGAAAAAAAGCGGAAGAGCAAATGCGCTCTTTCGGGGAGCCCCGTATACCTCATTTCACGAGAAATAAGGGCTTCCCTGAAAGAGGAGGCTTTTCCAGATGAGGACAAATGGCGGAAAAGCCTCTTCCGGAAAAACAATCGGAAAAAGCTATGCAAATTGCAGAGCACAATTTGTGTAGCTTTTTCCAATAAAACCCGATAGTGTCGACCTAGCCTTAGACACCAAGCTGCAATGGATTTCAGTTAGAGTTTAGATGCCTAAATACCTTTGACGATCTGGGCTTAACTGCTTAATGACTGGGTTTTTGGGGAATGATCTTCCTACACACTGCCCCTTCCTTCAGTTGCTGATGGAGGGTTCTCTAGTTATTCATTCCTGCCTGTAGTGTCTGGAATCTGAGCCTGAGGCCCTAGGCTAGGGGGAGGGAACCTTTTTTGGGCTGGGGGCTACTGACCCACAGAAAAATCAGTCAGGGGCCACACAAGTTGAGAGGCAAAAAACCCCAAACCTGACATGGCCCCCAACTGAGAAGGAGAAAACCACTCCCCACATTCTCCTCACACACCAGTCTGTGGGGGGCCCAGCCTAGTAGATTGTGTGTGCTCCAGCCCCATGGTGAGTCAGAGGGGAGACTGGAGCCCCAACACGGGCTCCCCGATGCTGGGGGGGAGGGGAAGAGCCTCCGGTTCCAGATCCAAGTAAGCCAGGGCCTGTATCCGGAGGTTCCCCATCCCTGCCCTAGGTCATGGATCCCTTCGTTTAGTGGGGAGGGAGCTCTGGTTCATGACAGGCCATCATGGTTTCCAAATAGTTTCTGATCCTAGAGAGGCTGAGAGTCCTTGGAGAAGTAGGCAGTATTGTGATGTTAACAAGTGTTGTGTAAGCACTATGCATTTTAATACAGGCAGTCCCCGGGTTACGTACGAGATAGGGACTGTAGGTTTGTTCTTAAGTTGAATTTGTATGTAAGTCGGAACTGGTACATATTGTAGGGGAAACTCTAGCCAAACATTTCTCCAGAGCTCAGTTTTATTCTCCCACACCTCACTTCCCTCAGTCCTTTATTCTCAAGCTGAGGTGTCTGCTGAGAAAAGCCGCTCCGCGTCTCCCTGGTCTGCTGGGGGGGGGGGGGGCGCTAGCTTCACGTCTCCCTGGTCTGCTGGGGGGAGGGGGGCGCTAGCTTCGCGTCTCCCTGGTCTGCTGGGGGGAAGCAGCTAGTGCGGGGTTGCCTCACCCCGTTTGTAAGTAGGGATCTGATGTAAGTTGGATCCATGTAACCCGGGGACTGCCTGTACAGTTAAAGCCAAACCCAGGTGCAACCGGTGCTGAGTTGGTAGCTTTTGTCTCCTGCTGGGAGCTGACTAGGGGAGTTGCTCCCTACTTGCCCAGCATAAGTGTCAACAGAACTGCAGGCTTCTGCCCTCTAAAACCTGGAGGGTTGGGAGGCCCAGGCTAGGCTGGGCGGGTCGTGTGAGCAGAGTAGCTGACTGGAAGTCCATCAGCACCATGAAGGCCGTGGTTGGAAGTCACTTGACGGTAGTTTGGGCATACGTGGGGCTAGAGCTGCCTCATAGATTCCCATCCCCACTCTTCTAATAGGCAGACTCGTTCCTTCTTTCATAAGCCAAATGAGCCAGCTGCAGCTTGGAGGCAGCGCTGCTGCTAGCTAGGGTCACTAGATACACTAGGCCCCATCTGGCCAATAGTGGTGTAGAGGCCGCCTGGCCCCGGCTCTTCAGACAAATGCTCAGCTTAGCAGCTGCTATTTAGCTGGCTACTGCCAACACTGGCACTTCAAGGAATGCCCTCGATGGCGGCCGCTTTCTTAACCAGGGCTGGCACCACCCTCCCCAGTGACTGGGATTGCAGGGAGGACATTGAAAACATAAGTAAAAAGTGAACTTAGTCTGTGAGTTCTGCTTCCTCCCCCGTCAGCGTTCACCCACAGCGTGGCGGGTAGCGCGGCTCCGCGCTCGTTGTGGCAGGCTGGAAAACATCTCTGACCACCAAGAGTCCATTTGTTCCATAGCCGAGCCCCACTGACCTTCTCTTCTCTGGGGGAAAGGCTGTTTTCTTAACTCAAGTTAGCTACCACTAGGTAAAATCCTAGTGGAGACACTGCGGCTATGTCTACACTGGCATAATTTTCCGGAAATGCTTTTAAAAGTTTTCCGTTAAAAGCATTTTCGGAAAAGCGCGTCTAGATTGGCAGGATGCTTTTCCGCGTCCGTGGCCAATCTAGATGCGCTTTTCCTCAAAAAAGCCCCGATCGCCATTTTCGCAATCGGGGCTTTTTTGCGGAAAACGAATCTCTGCTGTCGACACTGGCCCTTTTGTGCAAAAGTTTTTCGGAAAAAGACTTTTGCCTGAATGGAAGCAGCATAGTATTTACGCAAAAGCACTGACAATCTTACATGAGATGGTTTGTGCTTTTGCAGAAATTCAAGCAGACAGCTGGCAAGTTTTTCCGCAAAAGCAGATGATTTTGCGGAAAAACTTGCCAGTCTAGACACCTGCAGTTTGTAATTTTCCACATGAGTTAGTAAGTGTAAGTAAATCCTGAGGCCTAGCTCCTCAAACTATATAGATGCCTAACTTTTGGGATCTGGGCATAAGTGCCTTCATAGTCCTTCCCGGTGCCTAGCATAATGCTGTCCCAATTTGAGATGGGCTATCTAGGCACTACTGCAATATAATTTTTTTTTTTAAAAAGTCCTGGAGTGCAATCACAGAAGTCCCCTTGGGGTTGTTCCCCAGTGTACTGATCATGCCTCTGACTCTCCCCTTCTTTAGGGCTCTTCACCACTCTGCTTTGCTGGCCCAGATCCTCTGATGTCCCCCAAACAAGGCAAGAATTGGGGTTACTGCCCCCCTGCAAGGCAATACAGACACTGAACCACTTCAGCTCTGGAAGGACTCAGTTCTAGGGCTCAGCTCCCAGGCAACCAACCCCCAAAAGGGATCAAAACCCCAAATAAATGTGTCTAGAGGTTTTATCAACCAAAGAGAGAGCTGCACAGTGGTTGCTTCCAGCTGCTGGCCCGCCTGCTCCAGGACGCTCTCATTCGGGAACAGCACAAACCACCAGGAAAAAATTCTGTTGGGGGAAAAAAAAGAGGGGGAGGGGAGAGACCAAAGTTGCTGAGTCAAAAAAAACCCCAAAAAACCCAACAACCCAGCATGGCCCCTTTAAGAAACACTTTGCTTTTGAGGCATTTTGGTCCTCACAGGCAGCCGGCGGCCGCCCGCCAACTTGCCTTCCTGCGCCGGGCCGGACAACTCCCCGGCGGAATCCAGTAAGCACCCGGGATTTTCACCTCCTGTGCGGGAAAAGATCAGAAAACACCAGACATTTTAGGTGTCCGGTATTTTCTGAATTTTTTTTACCAGGCAGGAGGTGAAAATACCGGACTGTCCGGTTCAATACTGGACACCTGGCAACCCTAGTTGGGAGCATCTGACCCATAGAAAAATCAGTTGGGGGCTGCACACAAGTGAGAAGCAAAAGAAAAAAATAAGCTAACCAAACCCTTTCTGAGCGCGTCCCCAACGGAGAAGGAGAAAGACACTCCCACATTCTCCTTGCACACCAGAACCTAGAGGGGCCCAGGCTTGTACATTTTGTATGCCCCAGCCCCGTGGAGGGGAGGGGGAGAGGTTGGAGTGCTAATACAGGATCCCTAATGCTGGGGGAAGCCCTGAGTCGCAGGGGCCAGATCCAGGCACGCTGGGGGCCCAGGCCTTAGGTTCCCCACCCAGTCTCAGAGTGTATCAGGCAGTTTCAAAGGCTGTTTAAAAACAAAAGGTTGATAGCTTCCCGTTGCTTCAATAGACTTTCCCCCAGAGCAGGAATCTTTTGTCTGGCATCCCCACTTCCCATGGAAAAAGACCAGGTTCACAATGGATTCTAGTACCAGGTGGTGTGGTCACATGTCTTCCAAGAACCAACCACCATTTGGACTCATGGGATAAACAAAGCTGTTTACAGGTCCTTGAGCTGATCACTGAGTCATAAAGTTTTGGAAGGTACCAATAATGGCCCTCGTTAACACATTTAGAGTTATAAACAGATCCACCCTCTATATTTATAGCTTCACACACAAGAACGATCCATGCACAAAAACAGGACATGCAGATCAGTAGATTGTAACTATAAAAACTGATCCATCACACGACCTGTTTTGCATATAACATCTTTGAGTTATGCATTTCGCATTCCTAAGCCTATTTTCATAAGGCATGGAGGGGTGTCATGGGGTGCTTTCGGAAAGAACAATATATGTATTTGCATTCATGACTCTTTAAATGTTAACTGCTCAATCTCTGCCTTGCATTTTTTGCATTTAATAGTGGTGAGAGGAAAAGAAAATACTCACCTTTAAAAAAAAAAAAGTCTTTGTGAAGTTACTTGTATAATGATGTATTATAGAAGTTGCTGCAGAACTCATTAGCAGTGCTCAAATGCCACTTGATAAGGGTGAACTTAGTGACATTTTGCATAAAGCTGTTTGTTTCCCAGTGGTTTGTGCTTAATGACATACATGGGAGGGAGGATCAGGCGAAAGTACCAGGACAGGTTATCTTGTATGTACATTTGCAGTATGATCTTGCAAGATCCCCATTCTGGACTCGGCAAAAGTGCTCTTAGATCTGACTTCAGAGCCACCTGTGGTTCTGTAAGGGCTAAAATATAGTGGAAATTAGGACTTACCTATAGGACATAAAAGTTATGAAATCAGGTTGAAACAATCTGATCAGTAAAAATGTCATGCAAGACAGAAACTGAAACAAGGCAAATTTTCTGCCTCTTCTTATCCACAGTCCATTCGGATGCTATTTTTTTCTGTAGGACACAGGGAATGGTGGCAGCTGAGGAGAAGCTGCCCAAGGAGCACAGCAGGTAGCCAAAGTCATCACGTTTGTTTCCTCTCCGCTCACTGGTTTCCCTGGAGGCAACATTGACACTTGCCTGTCGTGCTGTGTGACTCTGAAATATACACCGGCATCAGGCAGGTGGTCTGAACTGATCCTGCTGGGTTTGTTTTGCGGGACCTCACTGACAGAAGATCAGTGGTTTCACAGAGCGCCACACGTGAGACTTTTTGTCCTTCATCTTTTTCTGCGATGAGCTAACATTTATCCCCCCCAAAATCAGATCCACTTAAAGCAGTTTGGCCAGGCTGAGCAGTGAGTGACTGACTCTGCATGTAGTCATAGGCACGGGAAATAAGGGGGCAGGGGGAAGGGGTGCTCTAGCACCCCCAGTTTTGGCACACAGCTTACCCAGGCCCAGGGAGTGGCCCATTGCCGACCTGCTGCCAACTTCTCCAGCCTTGGGTCCTGGCCTCCAGGCAGCCCCCTTGGGTCCTGGTCTTCAGGCAGCCCCCACTGGGCATCTGGGGTCTCTCCAGCTCCACTGACTTTGCTGCTGCCCCCCAGCTTTGCAGGCTCCTCTGGCCCTCTGGGTCACTGGCCATGTTCCTATAGGCTCTGCAGCCTGACGGCCCTGTCATCCTCAGGATCCGGGCCACTGGTCCAGGAGGCTACGTCGCTGCCTGAAGTCCCACTGCCAGCCCAGGGCTCTGCAGTTGGCCCCAGCTATGGCCCCAGCCTGGGGGCAGCGAGGGGCTAGGGTTGCCGACTCTCCCAAACCATACAGACCGACCGTACAGACCAGACTCTGGTGCTGCGAATAGCATCCGGTTGATCTGGTCCAGGAGAGTTGGTAACCATCAGAAGGGCAGCACGAAACAGGTGTAAGGGAGGGGGCGTAACTCAGCACCCCCCACCTAAAAATGGTTCCAGCACCAGTACAAGTAGACCCATTGAAACCAGTGGATCTAGTCACAACGTAGGGGGTGAGAGAACGAAGCCCAGAGGAAACGACCGTCCTGTTTCTCTGCTGTGGATTCTCCATATTGGATACGTTCTTTACTTAGGGGGAAAAAAGCTCGAGACAAGAGAGCCTGTGGAGAAACCAGAGAGGGAGACGGACTGCAGCCATTTCAGGCTCCTGAGCTCGTTCTTCGTGGGAAACAGGCTTTCCTCGACCTGACAATGAAAACACTCCCAGCAGCACTGCACTGGCTGTGGCGGCTGGAAATGTCAATTTTATGCCCAAAGGATTCCAACACCAGTGGTTGGGGCGTTTTTCCATGGGAGCTACCGGTGAGCATTCAACCTTCTAGTCTCCTATCTGTGGGAGAAGAGCAAGCAGATCCCGTGTGTTAGCCAGGCAGGTCAAGAACAATACCACTTAGTATTCAGACTATGATTTGTGTCCTGTAAGTGCTGGCTAGGTTTCAGAGATTCGTAGATTCCCAGGCCAGAAGGGACAGTTGTGATCACCTTGGCTGTGTCTATACTATGATCCTCTTCCGCAAGAGGAAATGCAAATGGAGCGCTCATTTGCATATGCATATGGAGCACTCTCATTTGCAATTCCTCCTCGGATCCCTTTTGCACAAGAGGTTTTTGCGCAAAAAAGCGCTGTGTAGATGGCTCATTTTTTGAGAAAGAATGGCGCTTGAGCAAAAGGGGGGTTTTGTGCAAAAAGGCACCATCTACACCGCGTGAGAGGGATGCTGCTGGGGTACTAAGGAGTTGCCCACTTCTGCTCACAGTGTCACCAGATCCTAATGCAGACCGCCTCAGCCTCCTTCCCCACCCCCCCTGCTGGCGCCACCCACTCGTCCCTTCCTTTGTGCACCCTGCTGTCCTTTTAACAAAGTCCACAGTCCTGTTGGGGAAAACAATCTGAGTCTTTAATAAGGTCCACAGTTTTCCGGTCAACACACTGATTGCTTTCCCATTCTGCCCCCGCTTCTCACCAACGGAGGGAGGTGGGGGACCTGGCCCGCCCTCTCCACTGGGTCCCAACCCAGGGCCCTAAGAGATAAGAGTCACACTCTCTCCACCCCTTTATAGTCAATGGGGATGTCGCCCATAACACGTCGACCCACGGGCGCTCCGGAACCCTGCCCTGCGTCACTACCTACCTTGCCAGGTCTCATCATACCCCTATTTACACGGCTAGTCCACTGGCTTTCTGACCCACTTGCAGCTAAAGTATGCTGAGGGCAATCACCCGAGTCTTCCCGAGTCTCCACGCCCCTGCCGAGAAGGCAGGATGTGCATTCCTGGCCAGCCTCACCGCGCTCGTTCACCTCTCCCCTGCCTCTTCCGGCCCACGGTGCCCCCTTTTCAAAGGAGGCACCACAATGCCGCGCCAGCCGCCCAGAGTGCCCTGTGGCATGCCTCTCCTCCTTCCCTCTCCCTCCCCCGCACGTGGGTGACGTAGACCCAGCTCGGCACTCTGGCGCCTACGCAGTCAGGCCGCTGCCCCAGCGCCACCCCTCCTCCCTGCAGTGACGGTGGTGTCGGGGAAGCGTGGGGCCCGGAGGCTCTGTCACAGGGTACAAAAAAGTAGACACCTAAAAGAATCATTGTGAATACTTGCCTGATCACGGTGGAGCTGGTCTCTGTGGATCTAAGCCAGGAGTGGGGAACTGGGCGCTGGCTGCGGCCCCCAGCTTTCCTGAGTTCAGCTTCCAAGGCTCAAGGCTCTCCCCCCAGCAAGGCTCTCCCCCTGTGTTGTTGTTCCAGCCTCCCTATGGTCCCCCGTGGGGCTGGAGCACACAGAATCTACCAGGCTGGCCCCCAGGCTCTGGCGTGTGAGGGGAATGTGAGGACGACCTTTCTCCTTCTCGATCTGGGGCCATATCAGTGAGGGTTTGGTTGTGGTTCTGATGTTGTTTGATTTGGTTTTTGTTTCTCGCTTGTGTGCGGCCCCTGACTGATTTTTCTGTGGGTCAGCAGCCCCCCTATTCAAAAAACATATCCCTACTCCTGGCCTAAAGACACCTAGGTTTTGCCCATTTAGCCTTTGGGATTAAGAAAGGAATTTATGTTTACATTAGTGTTGTGATAATCTATTATATCTCTGAGGGTGTCTGTCCGTGTGTCAGTTTGTCTGTCTGTTCAAGAACTTCTCCTAAACAGTAAGTGCCAGGACCACCAAATTCAGTAAACAGCTTCCTCTTATAACTTCAAGCAACGTAAGGTTTTGGTTGTGCCAGGAAAATGGGATGTGTCCAGAATGGGAGTGCTTTTCCGAAAACCATACAGAAAAGAGAATCACCAGACAGGTGCCTCCTTCTGTCCAGGATTGCCCCATCCCTGAGCCTCCCACCCCCCCCAGGAGCTCTTTAGGGAGCACTGGGGGGGGGGGGGAAGGGATGAAGCTCCTACCCCCCTAATTAGTATGGGGTCATTTTTGGCTGTTCTCCTTCATCAGGGAGTGAGGGGAAAGTGCACAGTTTGCTGCATTCCTCACTCTGGTCGGGGATGCTGGAGGCAGAGAAGCTGTGTACTTTGCTCTTGCTCTCTGACAGGGACAGGAAGAGGAAGTAACCCTTCTATGACTCTCAGCAGGGGCTTCTGCCCCCCACCCCACACACGCAGTCCCCAGCCAAAGCCCTTACTCGCCCCCCAACCCTGACTCCTGCACCTCCTACACCGCCAGCCTCCTGCCCTCAACCGCTCCTTAAGGACCCGAGCAACACCAGGTAAATGTGCCAGCATACCACATAAATGATCATTCCAATAAGCTTCCTAGCACTTCCAGCAAAGGGCAGGTGGGTGTCATGCAGACTGGGAAAAGTCAGCCATTTAGAGAAGCTGGGAAAAGCTGCAAATAGGTGAGAGGTATGTTGCTAAAGTTTGAGAAATCAGGGAAATAAAAAGCAGTCCATACAACCCAGGAAAACAGTTAGAAAAAAGATTTATTTACCTCTAGAAAATCGTGATACGTTGCAATGTCTACCTATCTGAGGATGTCTCTTCCATCTGCCAGTCAAATGGCTGGTTGGTGTCCTCTTTATATTTATTGCTTCACACCACCCTGTGAGCTCTGTATCGGATCCTGCCAGCACGAGTACTGGGATTAAGCAAATGAGGCAGCACTGTATATTTTGCCAGAGGATAAAGCTAAAAGCGAGAGTTTTCAGAGTGAATGATCTCCTGTCAGTGCTTGGCAATATGAACGGACGGGGATAAGAGGCGGCATATGTTCGAAGGTGGATTAAAATGGATCGTAGCTTATCAGCCTCCAGCGGAAGTGGCCGGCTGGCTTTATCAATATGTAGTGAGCACAAGCGTGTCAAGAGGAGTACTCGGCTTAGTCCATTCTGGGCAGACTATAAAGATGGGCTCCGAAGAGGAGTGAGCTCAGAGCTGGATCAGGGGTAGGTGTTCAACTCCACGCAGGATACCGGAGTCTGATGTGGCAGCTGAAGACGTTAGCTGTACCCATATCTGAACTGGACAACGGACCCCTTCTGGGTTTGCATCCAGCCTGGAAGAAGAATGGCATGGGAGGGGCTTGGGGGCAGGGTTTCATGGTTCTTCAGAACAGAAGTTTGCCCAGGGTCTCAGCGGAAGCCATACGTTTATTTTCTCTGTGTAGGATTCTCTCTCTCTCTCTCTTTATCCCACAGGGGGCTTCCCCCTTCCCATCTGAGCTACAGCTTTACCTCATCCAGTCCTAGCTGTGTGAATCTTCCCTTTGAATGCATGTTACATGGAAACAATTTTGCCAGGGTGGATTAAGTGTTCTGGACTCAGACCACAGGGTGTATTCTGGCATAGAAGCAACATTTTCAAGAAAACATTTCACTGAATATGAGATGTATGCCCTCCGTCAAACCATTCCACCCATTTCTGCTGCAATATGACCATAGGGTACATTGGAAAATCTCTGTTCAGAAGTTCTACTCCAGGGCTTTGTCTCCACTGCAGGGTTTTTGTGCAAGAAGCTTTTTGGGGAAGAGATCTTCCGCAAAAACTTCTTGCGCAAAAGCGTGTCCACACCTCAAAAGCGGCAAGGAGTCCTGTGGCACCTTATAGACTAACTGAAGTGCAGGAGCATAAGCTTTCGTGGGCAAAGACCCACTTCGTCAGATGCATGCAGTGGAAATTTCCAGAGGCAGGTATAAATATGCAGGCTGGAGATGACGAGGTGGATCCAATCAAGGAAGATTCTAGAAGTGGGCCTCATCCTCCTTGATTGGATCCACCTCGTCATCTCAAGCCTGCATATTTATACCTGCCTCTGGAAATTTCCACTACATGCATCTGACGAAGTGGGTCTTTGCCCACGAAAGCTTATGCTCCTACACTTCAGTTAGTCTATAAGGTGCCACAGGACTCCTCGCCGCTTTTGCAGATTCAGACTAAGACGGCTACCCCTCTGATACTTCACACCTCAAAAGTGCATCGCAAAAGCGATGTGCTTTTGCGCAAGAGCGTGTTCACGCTGCATGGACGCTCTTACGCAAGAAAGCTCTGATGGCCATTCACAGAATGGCCATCAGAGCACCTGTGCTTTTTCGGATAGGCTTTTTTTTGCGCAAAAAAACCCTGCAGAGCGTCCACCCCTCCCTTTTTGCGCAAGAGTTATAGCGCAAAAAGGAGTTATTCCTTGTGGGAGGAGGAATAATTCTATTGGCAAAAGCCCTCTGCCCTGTCGTTTTACTGTAATTATTTTGGTGCAAAACTGCGCTTGAGTTGTGGACACTCTGCCAGTTTTACCGCAAAAACCTTATAGTGTACACATAGCCTAGGAGTTAAAAGGCTCAATCAGTTAATCAGTCACTTGTATTCATATCATGTCCAGCCTGCGGATGCCTTAAAGGGATTGTTACATCACAACAAGAAAATGCTAGCTGGGACTCATTGTGGATCTAAAGTTTGGACAAGGCTATCAGACCAGAATCCTGAGGATGACTGGTAAAACTTTCAAAAAACAAGATACATTTTCAAAAGTCTATGTGACATGGGAACCTACATCCAAATCAATTTCCAAATCTCTTTCCTAAGGGAAGGTCTACACAGCAAAGTTATTTCGAAATATCACCTCAGAATAACCTGGAGCGAGGGTGGGCCCAGGTCCCCCTCTCCTCCGTCGGACATCCAGATAGCCGAGACTTGGGCCAGGCGAACAACTGTTAAGTCCCGGACCTCGGGAATCCTATAGACGGGGACATGGTGAAGGGAGGGTGTTCTAAAGGTGAGGAAAGGAGAGGGTTGGCTGCCTTAACTCCGACAATGATGGCCGTAGCTCTGAGGGGAGGCACGGACCATGACAAGCACCTAAAGATGAAGCGAGGTGCTCGGTATGTTTGTTTTTGTCAAAATCACCTCAGTGCCTAACTACAATTGAAATCAGATGATTGCATGCATTTATATATCTGGCCATTAGACACGTTTGAAAATTTTACCTTTCCTCACACTTGACAACACTGTTTTAACCGAATAGCCAAGAAATGTTGAACTTGTTCTTAGCGTGTGTGCAATGTGCCTTAGCTTGCATAGGACCAGGATTCATTACTGAGTTTGGTCCGCTGGGCGGATGGTTCGCGTCCCTGTTTGGGGTTGGGTACAGATGGGAGCCGTGCTCTAGGCTCAGAACTGGAGTGTAGGATAAGGTCTGGGTTATCGCCAGGGTTTCCATGGGACTTCCTGAATGCAAGTATGTATCTTTTAGGAAGTGGTAGTTAGGTCAGATTCCTGATAGAAAATGGGTAAATACTTTCAAAGCAGTTTGTGCCAATAGACAACCATGGAGGTAGCTCTGGAGAGCGGATGGTCACTTGGTAGCCATAGAAACTCAGTTGTGGTCTATGTTTAACATTTAGATTCACCTAGTTATGTTGTTCAGGATGTAAACAATTCACACCCCTGAGCACCGAATCCTGGGTGTGGCCACAGCTAGGTCAATGGAAGAATTTTTCCATTGATCTAGTGTATGCCAATCAGGGACGTGGATTACCTAGAGCAGTGTTTCTCAAACTGTGCTCCGTGGAGCCCCGCGAGACATATCTAGGGGCTCCGTGAGGTTGACAAACTGGAAAGCCTTCAAAAGCATAATTGTACAACACATACAATCAGTGGACCGCTGGGGCGCCGTGTAAATTTTCACGCATGTAAAGGGCTCCGGAGCCCAAAAAGTTTGAGAACCGCTGACTTAGAGCAATGGAAAAGTGCCTGCCGTTGATTGCAGGATGTAGCTCCAACTGAGTACTCGTTAAGTAGAGCTATGGCCGCTGTCCATGTTTTTGAACCTTTGATAGGAGTGAGACTCCATCCATTCAAGGTGATCTTTGGCCTTAACTGAAAATTGGCCTGTGTGGTTTATTTTATCCCCTTTGAAAGTCTCTCGTGTATACTGAGACAGAGAGTGTAGCTTAAGTTTGCTCATGCTTGCTGCTTGGACCTTGAACCCCCCCCGCTTGCTATGCTACCGCTCGCTTGGCAGAGGAACCAATGGCGTCCGCATTCTTCTGTTCTTTTGGCAGCTACAGGAAAAGGGATCTGCCATCTGCAGCTGTACAATAGAATTCTGCACTCCCTCTTGGGTCTAATATTTGCATGTTCCTGAAAATAATACTTTTGTCAGCTGTTGAAAATCCCAGAGGAGCCTGAGCATTGCCAAAGGAGCTGCAAAGGGAACCTTCCACAACCTCACAGGCTAATGGTGACTCTCCCTTCCCGGCTGTTCAGCCTGTCAATCACACACAGTAACTCCCTTAGCTCCTCCCCAACTCCCACTGCTCTTTCTTCCTCCACCAAAGTGGAGTTCAGCCCCTGGGCCCTGTTTCATTGATCTCCTTTAGCTCTGATGAAATCGAGCCTAATGAGAGAAGCAGAATAGATGGATATTTCTGCTAAAAAAATCTCAGAGGGGAAGTCATGTTAGTCTGTAACTTTAAAAACGAGGAGTCCTGTGGCGCCGTAGAGGATTCTGTTATTTCCTCTCCAACTCATCCGATGAAGTGGTCTTGACCCATGAAAGCTCATGATCCTACATATTTTTGTTAATCTCTAAAGGTACATATACACAGCAGGGCTAAAGTCGAATTAAGCTATGCAACTTCAGCTACGTCAATTGCGTAGCTTAAGTCGAAGTAGCTTAATTCAGCTTTTGGTGCTGTCTCCACAGCAGGAAGACGAAGGAAGAACAGTCTTCCTTCGACTTCCCTTATTCCTCGTGAAATGAGGGTTACCATGAATTGGAATAAGAAGTCCTTCAGTTCGGCATTATTTTGAAATAAAGTAGTGTAGACGCGCACTGTGTTATTTGGAAATAACGTCAGTTATTTCTAAATAATGCTGCTGTGTAGACGTACCCTAAGATGCCTCAGGCCTACTCATCATTTCTGCTAAAATAATCAGTCATGAAATAGTTAACAATGTTATGATTTCAAGTGGCCTCACACTGAGCCTCTCTGCCAAGACAAATGCATCTCTCCTAAAGCAGTTAAGTCAGGGTGCCTTTATGGGAAGGCTGGAAAACAGGACCCCAGTGGCTTGCAGAGAGTTTGCATTGCTACCATAGAGGTTAGAAGCTTCTACACAAAAGCAGAGGAGTTGCCACTGTCCAAAACCCAGCGGTGGGTTGTACACCACACTTTTTAAATGTGCGTGTTTATAAAGCAGGGTATTCTCATCTATATTTAAGAAACAAATCCAAAGGTGATGTCTGGTTTGGATAGATTTTCAGCACGATGCTCTGAGGAAGAGACACACAAACCCTGTGTTAACACTAATTGAAACTGGCTGGCTAATCCATCCACCACACTCGCTGCTGGGATCTTGCCCTTTAGTTCACATCCCTTTGCCATTACACCCTGCATTTAACCTTTATAATGGTTGTAAGGGAAAGCACATTCTTTTCCTTGGAGAGAAATGGAGTTAATTGTATGGAGAGAATCCCAGTTCACACTGTTTTGCTTTTTTTGTTTTTTTAAGAAAAGTCCAATCAGCTGCTATTTAATGGAAGAATGAATAGGGTTGCTATGTATTAAGGCAATTGTAACAGGAGCGAGTACTTAGAATGGGTTTGGAGGGAAAGGGAGAAGCTTAGCATCAGGGCAACAGATTTTAAAGTATCGTCTGGGGGCTAGTGTAAATAAAATCCCTCTGTTTTCTAAAGAAAAATGTATTAGGGCATGTTAAGGCTGTTCCCCACTCTGCCACTCCAGACTCTGCAGACCGTGGGGACCCACAAGAAACTTTAAATACCTTGATTCCCTAGGCTTCTGCTTACAAAAACTCCCCAAGTTCACAGTGTTCCTGCCCTTGGGAGGTAGCTGCCACCATCAGGTGTAAAACCACAACCCCTTCTTCTGAAACCCAGGAAGAAGCACTTGAACTTTTCCCACAAGGGTACCACTCTAAGCACTTTTACCACAAGAGAACTTGAGAAAAACAGAAAACAAACTGCAGTCTCTAATAGCTGACCATAGGCACGCAGACACAGAGCCCTTGCTACTTTTCAGGATACACAAATCAAATCATCACCTTAAAAAAGGTTATATTTATTAACAAAACAAAAAGATAGACTTAATGAAGCATACTTGGTTTCTAGGGGTGACAGAGCAACTGCATAAAAACAGAGTCAAACACAGAGAAACATCTCTGGGTGCAGATTAGATATAGTGAATGGTGGTGGTGGGGCACACGGACTTAGCACAGAGAAGTTTAACCAAACAACAAAACAAAGAAAATAACCGGATCATAGAATCATAGAATCATAGAATAGGACTGGAAGGGACCTCGAGAGGTCATCGAGTCCAGCCCCCCGCCCTCAAGGCAGGATCAAGCTCTGTCTACACCATCCCTGACAGATGTCTATCTAACCTGTTCTTAAATATCTCCAGAGAGGGAGATTCCACCACCTCCCTTGGCAATTTATTCCAATATTTGACCACCCTGACAGTTAGGAATTTTTTCCTAATGTCCAATCTAAACCTCCCCTGCTGCACTTTAAGCCCATTACTCCTTGTCCTGTCCTCAGAAACCAAGAGGAACAAATTTTTGCCTTCCTCCTTGTGACACCCTTTTAGGTATTTGAAAACCGCTATCATGTCCCCCCTTAATCTTCTTTTTTCCAAACTAAACAAGCCCAGTTCATGAAGCCTGGCTTCATAGGTCATGTTCTCTAAACCTTTAATCATTCTTGTCGCTCTTCTCTGTACCCTTTCTAATTTCTCCACATCTTTCTTGAAATGTGGCGCCCAGAACTGGACACAGTACTCCAGCTGAGGCCTAACTAGTGCAGAGTAGAGCGGCAGAATGACTTCACGAGTTTTGCTTACAACACACCTGTTGATACAACCTAGAATCATATTTGCTTTTTTTGCAACAGCATCACACTGTTGGCTCATATTCAACTTGTGGTCCACTATGACCCCTAGATCCCTTTCCGCCATGCTCCTTCCTAGACAGTCGCTTCCCATCTTGTATGTATGGAACTGATTGTTCCTTCCTAAGTGGAGCACTTTGCATTTCTCTTTATTAAACCTCATCCTGTAAATGAGTATTATTAAATCTTTATTAAACCTCATCCTGTAAACCTCATCCTCATCACTACTAAATGTACATTTTCCTATCTACTCATGACCCATACTTCAAAGTCCATTCCATTTCCACGCACAGGGTTCCTTGTAGGCATGGTAGTTCTGCCTGGATTCATTCATCTTGTTCCCCCTAGCTCCTAGCTTAAAACTCACACAAAGGAACAGCATGCAGGTATCTATGTTTGATTTAAATTTCAATAATCTTTGCTATTGGCTCTCCTGGCTTCCTACCAATATCCCCTAGCTACCCAAGTTTAACCCTTTAGTCACCAAGTGCTGGCCAGCACTGCTCCTATCCATCTCAGGGCACAATGATTTTGAACTTTGTCTCCCTGCCAGGGTGGGGTTGTTTGATTTCAATATGTGCTCTATATTATTCATTGAATAACACAGTTTCTTCTTTTAGATCTGGGCCTTTCTGACCAGGGCCCTTTATCTCCTCTGTGAGGCAGAAATGGAGTCACTGCTTTTTCTGTTCCAAACTGAGCTAAGTTTTAACAAGGTGGGTCCCTTTTTCTTATTTATTAAACCTCTTCTCTCCCCTCTCTTCTCAAGGCCTCTTCTAGTAGTGTCTGGATTAACTCTCAAAGCTCCCAGGGTATGTCTACATTTGCACCCTAGTTCGAACTAGGGATGCAAAGGCAAGCATTCGAAATAATCAATGAAGCGGGGATTTAAATATCCCATGCTTCATTAGCATGATCTCCCCGGCACTTTACTCCGAATGCCAGCTCTTTTGAAAGTGAAAGTGCACGCTGGGACACGTTAGAATCCCTACTTCGAACTAGGGTGCAAGTGTAGACATACCCCCACTGATTTTAATGGGCATAAGCTGGTGGCAGGAATCAGGGATGAGGAAGGACAAGACTCACCACCTCCAGGACCAGATTTGGAGCAAATCTGCCATCCCAGAAAAATGGTAGAAATTTTGAGACCTGAGCCTACCTCTTGATGAGACTTTTTCTGCAGTCCTTCCTCCTACTGCTTAGTACGGATCCAGGTGAGCAGTCCCATTGGATCAGCTTGAGCACAGTTGGGGTGTGTCTAGACTACATGCCTCCTTCAACGGAGGCATGTAGATTAGCCAGATCGGCAGAGGGAAATGAAGCCGCGATTAAAATAATCGCGGCTTCATTTAAATTTAAATGGCTGCCCCGCTCTGCCGATCAGCTGTTTGTCGGCAGATCGGGGCAGTCTGGACGCGACGCGCCGACAAAGAAGCCTTTCTTCATCGGCACAGGTAAACCTGGTTTCACGAGGCTTACCTGTGCCGATCAAGAAAGGCTTCTTTGTCGGCGTGTCACGTCCAGACTGCCCCGATCTGCCGACAAACAGCTGATCGGCAGAGCGGGGCAGCCATTTAAATTTAAATGAAGCCGCGATTATTTTAATCGCAGCTTCATTTCCCTCTGCCGATCTGGCTAATCTAAATGCCTCCGTCGAAGGAGGCATGTAGTCTAGACACACCCTTGTAGAAAGGAGCCAATGCCAAAGCGTTGTGATGGCTCACTGGCAGTCAGACCCTGCTGGCCTTACTCATCCACATTCAGTTCCTCTATGTGAGTCCTGGTCTACACTTAAAATGTAAGTTGACATTGCTGCATTGCTCAGACACCTGAAAAGTTCCCACCCCTGAACACTGCAGCTACACCAACTTAACACCCAGCGTATGGTTCCATTCACCCACTTCCTGTCTGTGGGCAAGGGGTTGTTCCTACAGTCGTGTGCCAGCAGAGCCGTGGTGCCATAGCTGTGCTTCAGTCCCTGTAATGCAGAGACAGCCCGGAATGCGTGGATCTGTCCCACGCTCTGACCCTTTGTAGTTCCCCACTGGTGGTTTTGCATATTTTTAACACCTAGGAGGCTCTGGAGATGAGTTCCAAACCAGATGTTACTGACTAGCAGAGGAATCTCCTAGCAAGGTGGTGGATCAAATGGACCCAACAGACACATGCTTTGTTCACACACATATATACGCATGTTGGAGGGGAGGCAATACTGAGAAGAGGAAGAGAACCATCTGCTTACGGCCTCCAGGGGAGAAGCTTGCAAATAAAAATGAAGGTCAGAAAGACACACGGCTTTCCGTGCTTCTGGGAGTCTGCACATCAGTGCTAGAGACTGGAGGCATCTTTGTCAAGCCAAATGGAAGCTGTGACAATCCTTTTAGAGATATTTTCTGAAACCTCAAGGGGAAAGACGCTGAGCCGATCTAACAATCCGCCGGCTATATTTCCTTACATAAGGATTTCCGTTGGGCCCGCTAGTCCTCAGCCATCTGTGCAAAAACCGAACAAAGTTGGGCATGTGGTTATGACTGGGCTCACACTCACGTCTATAAGAATTAAAATTCACAAGGCTCAAGATGCTGTTATAGATGCTAAGATTTAAGCCTCCAGATGTAGCTGGAAAATTAGATGTTATCTTAAATCTTCCCAGTTTTTGCCTGGGGAAAAAAAATGATCTGACAATCTGCATGATTTCAGAGGTGGAAGAAACAAGTGATTCTCATTATGCACCTATATATTTATTTATTTGTATTATTGTAGGAGCCCCAGCGTGGGGGAGGCTGGCTGAAGCTGGCACAAACACAGGCATGCACAGTCGGTCAGAGTTACTGTGTTGTTTGGGCCCTAGTTAATTGGCACATGCCTATTGTAGGACCTTAGCTGCAGACCCGCCAATGGGGGTGAGCTGTGGTGGGGTGACTGCCTCACACTGGCCAGGAAGGGGTGAAAGCAGTTTGGAAAGAGCCTGCACAGAGCCCTGGCCAATCAGGGAGAGGTTTTTAAGAAGCCAATCAGTGAGCAGTTTGCTGGGGCAGCCCCGTATAAAAGCAGCTGCTCAGCAGAGAGTAGGCAGTTAGTTGACTAGGGAAGGTACAGGATCTGGTTCCTGGAAAACCACCTTTGGGAGAACAGTGCTGGGCAGGCTCAGGGGGGCTAGAGAGGGAGGCTCCCACCTGAGACCTGCCAGGCTGCTGGCCATGCTACAAGGGCCAGGAGGGTGCAAAGGGCCAGAGGGGAAGTGGCCCAGGGAACAAGAGGCAATAGAGGGAGAGTGAAGGAGGCAGGACAAGGCTGTCAGCACAAGGTCCCTAGGTTGGGACCCAGAATAGTGCGCAGGCCTGGGTCCTCCCCTCCCCTTGAACCATGTCTAGCTACCATTGACATATGGCCTGGAAAGACGGTGCCTTGCCCCTGGGGAGAGGGGCTCGGTTGAGGCTGCAGTTGGCCGTGGTGGCAGGCGCTAGACCAAGTACTGCTGGAAGGGGGCAAGAGACCACTGGCGTGTCCTGAGGCGGGCACTATGGCCTGGGGGTGACGTGGGTCTGGAGTGAGAGTGGGGAGCAGAGACGGGTGAGACTCTGTGAACCCTTTACAGCACCACGGGAGCACCATGCAGTGAACTCTGGGCAGCACCGAGAGCTGGGGGGGGTGGTGCTCTTGTCCATGCAGCAGTGAGGGCTGGCGGCCTCTGGCCCCACCCCTTCTGACCAAGGCCCCACCCCTTCCCGGAGCATGGAGCCCCCACCTTGTCCATGGGTCCAGCAAGGTGACTCACCAGCTCAGGGGCACTCATCACCCCCCAGTTATTGACCAGGATCTCACTGTGCTCGGCCCTGTGCAAACACAGAATTAAAAGATGGCTCCTGCTCCCAACAGCATAAGACCAGAGACTTCAGAGGAGCGCAGACAGACGGGGGAAGTACAAAGAAACCAATGAGAGACTGTTGTTCTGCATGACAGGCAATGACCATCCGAGCACACCAGCAGCCCAACGGTGGTTGAGATTTTTTTTTTTTGGGTAGGCCTCATGACAAAGGAGGGTTTGAAAGAGAATATTGTGTTGCTTTGAGGATGTTTCCAGGGAGCTGTGTGAGGGGCAGCATGAGAGAAAGCACAAAAGATGGTGGTTTGAAAATGTATCCAGTGGACAATAGATTCGGATGTCATGAGCCAAGAAAGTCCACACCAAAACAGTGAGTACAAGATGACCAGTGTAGGGAATAGATCCTGAAAGTGAGATTTCTTTAATCCTACTAGAAGTTTGTTTGAGAGGAGAAAAGAGGTGCCAACGCAGGGGATGCAGAGAGAGAAGTGGTGTGATCAAGTGATGGGCTTGGATAATGATATTTGCAGCAGCATTCTGACTGGATATGAGCATGGTAAGGTTGCATTTGGCCAGGCCAGAAAGAAAACTATTGTGCTAGTCAAGAGGTGAGCAGCTTGGAGCCAGGAGGAGCGTTTTAGCAGTGTGGACAAGCAGGGAAGGCCATAGCAGAGATGGCGTGCAGAAAAAAGAACCTGCAAGAGTTAGATCTAGCCTGAATGTGATAATCAAGAGAGGTCCAAGAGGAAGAAGATGCCCAGATTATGGGCCTGGGTGGCTGGCAGACACTGAGAAAGGAGGAAGTGTGGCTGGTTTGTGGGGGAAAGAAGTCAAAATATTCATCCAACGGTTATCACGCTTTTCAGTAAATGAAAATAACTTTATAAAACGTTAGCCCATTGATCCATGTGCATTCAAGAGCCTGTGGTTCTGAATGAACAATAAGTATAAAGCGGATAATGGTGCTACCCCACTGTTTTACCCACACTATCCTAGATAGGCTGCAGCCAGTGACTTTGGCATTCCAGTCATGGGAACTATCCCACTAGGTTCCAGTGATATCATGTTTCTTACCCGTAAGAATTTCTGATTCCTCTTGCTTGGACTCCTTGCCCTTGTGTATAAGCAACTGGAAAATCATAGAGGTGGAAGGAACTTTTGAGAGGTCATCAAGTCCTGTCCCCTGCACTCGTGGCAGGACCAAGCACCACCTAGGCCACCCTGAGAGGTGTCTGTCTAACATGCTCTTAAAAAATCTCCAGTGATGGAGATTCCACAACCTCCCTCCTGTCTTTCTCTTCGTTCTTTGCCACCTCTGTTCAATTTATTCATGAATTTATCCTGTGTCTGAGTTTGTACTGCATTCACACCCTTAGTTTACTCTCCTTTTATTTTTATTTTAAAGGACTTTTGGTTACTCTGGCTAGTCCCTGGCCAAGAATGGCCCCTCACCTGTGTGACACAGGCAATCACATTTGTACAATCCCTCCCTCCTACTGGAATGTAGCCCAGCATGTCACAAAATCAAATCTTCAGTTTTACACCAGCTGAGTAGCCAAAGGTTCACCCGTCAGTGTTTTCTGCCTTCTCTCGCTCTTGGGACCAGAAGGCTCTGTGAGAAGGTAACTGGATGTTCCTCTTCATCAGCTCTCTTCCAAGATCCTTGAAGCTTTCAGTAAGCTGTGAAATTCCACATGTCATGTCATATCATGTAGAGCAGTGATTCTTAACCTTACTGCAGCCTCACCCCTTTGGTTCTCAAAATATGTTCTCGCACCCCTTATTAAAAATTGTTGAAGTAGGTCAGTTCTTTAAACCTGAGATATATCAAACAAATCTGGCATGTCTCGCGCCCCCAGAAAGGGCATCTCACACCCCCTGGTTAAGAACCACTGATGTAGAGAATCCATCCTGGAGAATCCACCACATCCGTAGGTAGGTGAGTTCAGATGGTTCATTACTATCAGCTTTATAAATCTGTGCTTTATTTATGGTCAATTGTCCAGTTTCAGTTTCAAGTCAAGCACTCAAAAATGCAGAGTTAAGGTTGAAAGCTCTGCCTTAATTCTTCCCTTCAGCACTTATACCTTGAGAATGAGATTCTCTTTACCTCATAAATTGTCATTTAGTAATATATATAATGCCATACAGGCTGGAAAGATCTGTAACTTTTCATACAGTGAGTTACAAGACAGTTCCACCTTGGCTTGATTAAGTTCAATTTGAGGATTACAAAATGAACCACATCTGAAGGAAATTGGTTCAAAACCTTTAACGTTCTTAACTCAGGCCCCGACTGAGCCTTAAGAACACATTCCGGTGCTTTGCTGAATCGGGGCCTCAAATGCTCCACATGCACTTGCCACATTCTAGAACATTCTAGTTTTTAACTCCATTAAACTGGAAGCTAAAATTTTGGGCCACCTTGCAATTTGGGGAGCATCCCAGACTTTTTCTTCAGCATGCAACCAGGAAACAGAAACATCTTTTTTTTTTTAATGACATGCTTACTAATATGAGTCACCATTCCTTGTGAAAGGAAGCATTGTCATTTAATAGTTGAGTCTTCTTGGACCAGGAGATTTGGGCTTCTTCCTTGGTTCCTACCTTAAACTTGCCGTGTCACCTTTGTTAAACTGGAGGGAAGTTGCTATAGAGGTGCAAGTATTATTTCTATAGTATAATGTTGCCTTGTCTTAATTTGCCACCTCACCGGCATAGATCAGATCATTTGTCGATAGTGTTTTTTTAAATATTTATTCATTCAGCAATACTTCCTGTAAGAGAAATGGTAGATTCCATATTTAAAATGCTGAGGCTGTACTGAGATTAAATGCACAGGCTGTCTCATAGCTCCCAAGTGTAATTAAATGCTGCAGACGTTAGGGAAGAGGATTAGTAAAGTGAACCCCATTATCTCCATGGCAAACATTAGGGCCACCGCCAGTCTTATTTACAGTGAACAGATTATCTCACATCTACAGCTCACTAATAGGATGAAGTAGATTCCCTCTTCCGTTCATTCCCTCTGGGCCACCTGGTGTTGGCCACTGTTGGCAGACACGATACTGGGCTAGGTGGACCTTTGATTTGACCCAGTATGACTGTTCTTATGAAGAGTATAGGCTGTAGGATGCTCAGTGCAAGGGACCACAATGAAGCAGAGGGAGGAACTATCCTAACAAGGAAGTCAGCCTGTCTTTTGCACAACCCTGGCAGACTTTCCATTGATGCCAATGGACTCTGGATCAGGACCTGTGACCCTCGTTCAGCAAACACATGTGCTTAAGTCCATCGCTCTTCAGAAAGCTACTTCAGCATGTGCCTGACTTGAAATACATTCTTAAATCCCATTGAGGCCCTGCGGGGGCTCTACATGAGTAAGGGCGTCCAAGAGCCGCTCTTCTGGAGGAAGAGCAAGTTCTCGTAGGAAGAGCTGTTTTTGTCGGAAGATCCAAAGAGTAGGATTGTGTGGTGTTCCCCTGGGAGGTGCTGCGTAGGGGAAATGCAGGCCACAGTCATTTAAGACTTCTTTGTGCTCTGCAGAATATGGGCTGGTCAAAAGCTGAAAATAGCTCCACTCTGTAAGCTGGAACTACTGAAAGGGTGGCTGTAAGTTACAACAGCATCCATGAGTCGCATGCTGGAGCTCCTCAGACCAGATCCACACTACAGCCAAAGATTGGCTTCAGGTACACAATTCCAGCTACGTAAAAAATGTAGCTGGAGTCAGCATTTCTTAAGCCAAGCTTTGGTGCCCACCCTTATAGTGGAAGGTCGATGGGAGAAATGCTCCTGTCGACTGCCCTCACTCCTGACAAGGAGGAGTTCCGGTGTCAATGAGGACACTCTCAGCATTCAATTTAGTGAGTCTTGACTAGACCCACTAAATTGAACTCCGGAAGATCGACTGCCGCAGCGTCGATCTTTCAGGAAATAAAGATGTGGCCTCAGTCTCCATAGTCCCTAGCAAACTCCAATGCCAGGTTTTTTAAGGGGTGCTCTGCAGAAGCCATCCATAGATTGGTTTATGCAGTGGCACTGGGGGAACTTTCCCGGGACCAGCCAAAAATATTTTATCTGCATGCACTAGAGAAGCAACATGCAGGAGCCATAATGAAAGGGGCATTCCTTCCAAAGTGGATAAAATAGAGTGATTTTAAAAATTAAAACCCACAAAGTGACAGCCTGTTTTTATTTGTACTTTGCATTTCCCTGTTAACTACTTTTTAAATTTAATTAACCTAAAAAGAACTAAGGGAAGAGATAGGAATAGAAAAAATAATAATCTTCAATAATTATGCTAATATATATATTAATACATCATTGTTTTTTGAGTATAAGAAGTCATAGTATTGTGTTACCATTTGCTAAATAATAAAATATGGAATAATATTGAAATAAAAAGTGATGACCCCCCCCCATATAATAGTGGGCATTATTAAAAAACAAGGGAAGTCTATTTACAATATGACCTGGTCCTGCCAATACTTATGTACATGAGTAACTTTAATTATCTGATTACTTCAGTGGAATTAGGCCTTACTGGTAGAACTGGTCAAAAATGGCAGTTATTTTCCATGGAAAATTTAGAAAAATATTCATTTTTTGCCTTTCTCTCACACTTTAGTTTAGCTTTTTGCCCCCCCCCCCCCCAAAATCCATTCAAAAATTAAAAAGTTTGGGGTTTGGTTTAAAATACTCAATGTTTGTTTTTTAAATGAAAACCTGCAACATTTGAAACAACCCAAACATTTCCTATGAAAACATTTTGGTTGAAAAGCCATTTTTCATTATAAAAAAATTATTGATAAAACTAAATGTCTTCCAGGCCTACTTAAAAATTACTCACACATGTAAAATCCCTTGCGCTCTTAAGTATTTCCAGCGGTCCTAAGGCTGTTGTCCAGGTAAGACTTATGCATGTGTTTAAGTTGGGTTCAAAGGGATTACTCATAGTATGTAAAATTAAACACAAACATAAATCTTTGCTGTGCCAGTGCCTAAAATCTAATTTATTTTGCAACCCATCCATCTAATGTTTAAAAAATAATTAGAAACAGCTTACTGATGCACAAGAATTGGTGCATGTAATTTTATGCACACCAAAGGGAGTTGACCTCATGAATTCTCATGCACCGGGACAAGAATATCTGATTTAATTTCCAGTTACTTCATTTCATCTATCTTTCTTTAAGAATAAATATAGTTGGCAGAGGTTCTTATTCTGGGTCATTCTGAATTTTTAGGTCTCCAGATAGAATACATTCTCCTCAGCAAGATTAAACCGCAACCCAAGAGGGAAAATGAATACCGTCAAAAGTAATTATATAGTTCAGTCATATTTTCAAAGTACAGTGGCCGTTATTACAATGGACTCATTTGCATACAGAAAATCTGTCATTTTTTGAAAACATCAGGGCCTGCTCCCAAATTTAAAAAATGTATAAAATTAATAAAAACTGTATCTTAAAACTAGCCCTCCCCCACACTTCTAATATACCCCACAGTCATATTGTTTCAACTCTTGTCCTTCCTTCCTCCCCTGTTGAGCGAACGCTGTCTGTATTTAAAATTCTTCAGGGCTGAGAGAGGGCCATGCAGTGACTAGCACAACTTGAGCACTGTATAAATCAGATAATAATACAGATGCTATCACCGTCAGCAAATTGCCACCGCTCATATGAGTAGTTCTCGTGACTTCAGCAAGATTCCTTGCATGAGTAAGGACTGCACCTGGGAACAGATGTCGAAAGTTACTTCCTGTTCTAACTGCAGAGGAAAATTGCAAAGTCTCCGAGTAGAGTCTACTGGCAAGAGCTAATCTGTACAATGGTGACCCAGGTAGTTGCACACCGAGGTAATAGCCTCTCCATGTTAAGGTCATGATCCTGCAAAGACTCTCCCACATGCTCAGCTTTATGTACTTTGAGTAGAATTCAGTGGGACTGAGTGTCAAGCTAAGAAGGTGCATACGTCTTTTCAGGAATGGTGCTGAAAATTGCATGTTAATGGCGCGTAAAGAGAAGAGAGATTGTAATAAGCAGTGCATTTAAATTAGTTTGAGAATTCCTGCCCACAACCAAAGTCCCTGAGGGGCTATTTGTTCCCATTTTTAAACCTGCATTATAAGAGTTTACAAACATTGTAATGAAAACGCCATTTAAAGTACAGGTCACGTTTGCTTTTTACTGAACATACTTGCAATTTGGCAAAAACAGGGCGTTTTCCAGTCAGGAATTATGGCTAACAATTTCAAAAGCAACAAAATGACATGAAAGGGTCAGATTTGCGAAGGTAATGGGGTGCCTCGAGATGGCATCTGGTGGAATTTACAGAAGTGCACAGAGGCCGACAGCCCATTGGAGTCAGTGGAAGTTAGCCATAAGAACGGCCACAGTGGGTCAGACCAAAGGTCCATCTCGCCCAGTCTTTTGACAGTGACCAGTGCCAAGTGCCGCCAGTGGGAATGAACAGAACTGGGGATCAGCATGTGATTCCTCCTCGTGCCCTCATTCCCAGCTTCTGACAAAGAATCTAGTGACCCTAGCCTGCTGAAATACTTCTGTAAATTCCATTGGGCACCTAAATACTTTTGTGAATCTGGCCCTAAATCACATATTAGGTATATTTGTGAACTTGACTCTATCACCTTAATCCTTCAAGCGTTTCCTCCTAGGAAGAGTCCTCATGCATCTTGTCCCAATGACTCCAACCAATCTAATGCCCAATAGGGGTTTTCCTGGGAGCAAAAGTTTGCAGGATCAAATCTCAAAACTCCACTCATTAGGTATGACTGGGAAGGGATTCCCATTTGTGTTTTCCTATAAGCCTCATTTGGTTGTGGCTTTGAAGATTTGTTTTTCCTGCACTCCGTAACCAGGAGAAATCTTTACTTTATTAAGACTTCATTAAATCGGAGAGCAGTTGAGGTGTTCCAGAAGAGAAAGATTGGGCCCTACGGCTGTACTCTATTTGAATGGTTATTTTCCACAGGTAAAACCTTTAATGCTTTACATAAATAATAAGTATAGTTGGCTCATCATATGATGTCAATGAATGGGAGTTAAATATACCCCCAGGCCCGACTTTATATTTAAAAATACATATAATGAAACAGGGCAGGTGAGGTAATATCTTTTATTGGGACAACTTCTGCTGGTGAAAGGAAAAAGCTTTTGAGCTTATAATTGGCTTATTAAAGGAATAAGTTCAGGTGTATACTTGTTTGAAAGAGGGAGGTATTTCATGTCCTGTACGAGTAGAAATACAATGCTGGGGGAGGGGTGTTAGCTTGGTTCTAATCCGGACCAGTTTGTTTTCTCGTTAACGTTGACGAGGTGCTGCAATTGCTACAAGTCTGTCATCGAGATGTTGATAAAGAAGTGTGACTAATATGCTAAGACAGAGTCCACGTAAAACACATAAATCTATTTTTTTTTAAAGTGAGAGCAGAGGAATAAGAAACTGTGAGTGAGAAGCGAAAGGAGGGCCCGGCATCTCAGGGGTTAAAGAAAGAAAGTGGGCCCAGCTAGCCCCGCCCGGCTTTACCTGCAGCCAATACCAGGCCTGGAGGGCGAAGAAAAGGAAGGACCCTGGCTCAGTTAAGGGCTGACCAGCGAGGAGGCAGGAGCCCGGTTCTGTAATCTACAGGCACGAACCAGAGCCTGTCTGCTTGGCAGCCACGGGAGCAAGTAAACTTCCTCCCCTCCCCCTGACCACTCTGGGAAAAGAAGGGAACTTATGGAGAAGCCCTAACTAATGGGAATCTGAACTCTGGTGGCCACGCCCCAAACGTAAAGACTTAGATAGACAGTGGTTGGGGGCTCCAGAGCCAGGAGAACTGGTGGCAGGGGGCCTACAACCCCCCTCTTTGCCTGCTTACTCCACGACCTAGCCACTAGGCTACACAGCCTCCAGGGACCCAGCCACGAAACATGTTGCTCTCATCCTAGATGAAATAAACCTGGAGTTTTCTAAACAAACTTGCTGTAAAGTTGCCCTGCTACACCCAGGCCAAGACGGTCATCTAGGGATTTATAATGTGTGTGAGTTAGACACTCAACTGCCATTGGCTTTCAATAGCAGGTAGGTGCCTGACTGGCCTTTGCGTAGTCTACACCACAAAAATAGCGGGCACTTTTAAAGATGCGGCGTTGCTATTTTGGGATACTTCTGGTATCCCGGAATAGCAATGCAGTCTAGATGTACCCTCCTTCAGCACTAAGTGTATTAGAAAAGAAAAAAAATCCCACAAGTTATGAAATATCCCACAAATTTTTCTCATGTGGTGAAACATCATGTCCTTTCCAAAAACAAAACACTGAACAATGCACAACGGAAGGTTACTACGAAGGTCTGCTACTCACGCCCCAGTGTTGAAGTGCTTCAAAACAATTTATTTTATAAAACAGGGTATTTCCTGTGATGATCAAAAATTTGTCAGGGGAACAAATTACTTTCTATTTGACTGTCTCTCCATAGCCTTGCAAACCTGAGATGAGAGGCATCATCGTGTCTGTCAACATAGATACCCATCAATCAGCCTCTTCTAGACAGAAACATGATTACTTTTCAAAACAGCGGTAACAACGTTAAAGCTCTAAAAGCTGATGTGTGGCCTGTAATAAAGTTAATGAAGAAAGTGTGTCCTGGAAATGCAGCTAAAGCAGAATAACAGTTTCTACTCATAATGCTGTAATGACTGTTTTTCAATTAGGGATGACACAAGCGAATGACTTGACTTTGGTTGACATGCTGCCACTCTGTTATGAACATCTCCAAACTTGCAAGGTAAAACTGAGGGAAAAGAAACAAATCTCTTAAGCATTGAAAAGAAAGTCCTCCCTACATACTGGTTTGGATTCCACTGTCTTCCTCTGTTCCAGCACAGAATTAGTGGCTTATCCCAGCATCGCTAATTAATTTGAAACAGTATAAAAACAGTTTCAGGTAATCTTGTGTTCCGCTGAAAGATTTTTTGAAAGTCTTGTTAACATTTGGGATGTTTTCTATGCTGGTAGAGAGGAATGTATGGTACTTAATTTTACTAGGGGGGAAAACATCCTTTCTTTCATTTTTGCATAAGATCGACGCTTCTGTGATTGATGTTCCGGAGTTTGATTTAGTGAGTCTAGTAAAGACTCTCCAAATCAAACTCAGAGTGCCTATCCCCAGTGTCTAGTACTTCTGTTCTTGCCAAGAGGGAGGGAAGCTGACGGGAGCATTTGCACCCATTGGCTGCCTGCCGTGGGGACACCACGTAGCTCTGTTTAAGGTGAGCTGACTCTAGCTTCATTCTCTACGTGGCTGGGGTTGCGTGCCTTAAGCCGAGCTGCCAGGTCCAGTGTAGACCTGGCCATAGTGGTTGACTTACCTAAGCCTGGTCATGATGAAAGGGACCACCTGGGATCCCGCTTAGTCGGTTAACTGGTTAACTAATTAATCGGGATTTTGCATCCCTAAAATGATATTCTGATTTACATTAAGACCCCTTCCTGCCTCTCTGACAGCATAAAAGGACCTTAATGTGGACAGAAATGGGCCCTACACAGTACTGCGTGTGCAGGGTGCCTCCCAGCTGGTGTGAAACCAGTATACGTGCTCCTTGCTGTACTGTGGAAGCCAGGCAGGCCTGGCCTTAGGGCAAGGCGAGCAAGGCGGTTGCCTTGGGCCCCGCGCCTTCAGGGCTCCATGCTGCCCAGCGCCCACCCATCTGGCCACGCGCTCTTTCTAAGAAAGCACTTTGATTTGTAAGGTGAAAACCTAGACGTTGTTACAAGGAGGAGGGAGAAAAATTGTTCTCTTTAACAGCTGATGGTAGGACAAGAAGCAATGGGCTGAAATTGCAGTGAGGGAGGTTTAGGTTGGATGGTCGCAGACCAGGTGTGGTGTAGTGGGGGTGCTGTCTGCTCTGAAACACCCTCCCTCCCGTGCTGTGATGTGTGATTCCCACTGATTCACCCAAATGTGTATTAACCCAGACACCTACGCTCAGCCTGAGGAGATAACAGGGGATTCCAAGGCGGAGAGATAAAAGGAGAGAGGCGGAGACCAACACCAGGTTTCGGGGGAAGGGGAGTTACTGGCTGCAAAACATGAGGGAAGCGGCCTTAGCTTCAAAAGGCTGATTTCTTGTGTGACTGGAAGAGGGCACGTTTGCATGCACCTTCTCTAGAGATTTCTTGAGGAACTCACTTAACTTTAAAGTTCATTCTCATCTGGCCAATTGTTTCAAATAGTCCTCTGACGTTTATAACACTTCCCAGGGGTTACATTAGTTGTGTCTGCCCCCTGGAGATGTTACAATACTATCCCACGATAATATAAACCCATTTGTATTTGCATATTTAACACAGGGATACGCAAATCCTTTACCGTAGTTCAATAAGCCCTGTCCAACACATTGCAGGAAATTGCCATGCTTGTCACAAGAAATAGCTCCTAACCTTCCCTCTTCATTGTTCTCCTGTGTCTCTGATAGTTCCCATAAGAGTGATTTGGCCTTTGCTTGAGACATGCATTTACATTTTTGAGCGTGCCAAAGTATCGATGATTTTTCCAGCAGAATTGTGTCTTAATTTAGAAGGGAAGGAAGCATTTAGTTACTGACTTTAATGCTCAGAATCATTTGTACTGTCGTTGTCTGCCAAGGATTGCCGGATTGTTGATTATAAGGTAAAACCAGGTCTGGTGCAGAGCTCTGGAGTGGAGAGAGTTTGAGAAGCCCTCCTCTGTAAGGGTGTGTCTATACTGCACCATTATTTCGAGTTAACTAGCGTTATTTCAAAATAACAATGCGAGCGTCTACACAGCCATTCTGTTATTTTGAAATCATTCAAAATAACGGACGGCTTATTCCGAAATCTGTAAACCTCATTTTACAAGGAATAATGCCTATTCCAAAATTGCTACTTTGAGATAAGGCTTGTGTAGATGCTCCACTGCTGCTATTTTGAAATAGCCCCTCCCTGGTGTCATTCTAAGTTATTCCTTCCCAGTGGTTCCTGGGGCTCTAAACCGAGATAGCACATCTACATTAGGGAAGCCTGCCTCAGACTCATTTTGAGGCTTCCCTGCAGTGCAGACGTGCTATTTTGAAATAAGCTATTTTGGAATAACTATTGTGAAATAGCTTATTTCGAAATAAGGATACAGTATAGACGTATCCTAAGGGTATGTCTACACTACAAGACGAAGTTGAATTAAGATAGGCAACTTCCGCCCCGTCAATTGCGTAGCTGAAGTCGAAGTCGCTTAATTTGGCTTTTGGAGGGGGTAGGGTGCCAGAGGCAGGCTCTGGCCAGGAGGTGCTTACGTAGGCAGCTCCTGGCCAGCAGACCAGCAGGGCTCCCATGCAGGCTCCCTGCCTGCTAGCACCCCAGGCTGCTCAAACAGCTGTCTCTTCTATGTATCTCTCTGCACCAGTTTCTGGCCAATAGGAGCTGAGAGATTGTGCTGGGGGTGGGGGCAGTGCACGGTGCAGAGCCAAATGGAACAGTCAGCCGCTTTGAGCTGTGTGAAGCTGCTCCATGCCCAAGGGTCCTGGCGGGGCGGGACACGGGCCAGATTAAAAGGCTTGGTGGGCCGGATCTGGGCTACAGGCCACATCTTGCCCACCTCTGCCCTAGCTACTAGATCATACCACCTCACTCGTGCGGTAGATTTGCACATGGGAAGTTTTCTACTTTGAAATGCATTGGCTAATCTCTGTGGCTGCGTCTAGATTGGCATGATTTTCCAGAAATGCTTTTAACGGAAAAGTTTTCCGTTAAAAACATTTTTGGAACAGAGCGTCTAGATTGGCACGGACGCTTTTCCGCAAAAGCACTTTTTGTGGAAAAGCATCTGTGCCAATCTAGATGCGCTTTTCTGCAAAAAAAAGCCCTGATCGCCATTTTCGCGATCGGGGCTTTTTTGCGGAAAACAAATCTGAGCTGTCTACACTGGCCCTTTTGCGCAAAATCTTTGTGCAAAAGAGACTTTTGCCCGAACGGGAGCAGAATAGTATTTCCGCAAGAAGTACTGCTTTCTTACAGTAGGAAGTCAGTGCTTTTGCGGAAATTCAAGCGGCCAGTGTAGACAGCTGGCAAGTTTTTCCAGAAAAGCGGCTGATTTTCCGGAAAAACTGGCCAGTCTAGACACAGCCTGTAGGCCTGTGTCATACATATGAATCGCTGTAGTTTCACGGTTCTCTTTTCAACATTGATAATATCGCGTCACCTTCAGCGTTTCTACCTAGATAACAAGTTCTATCTATATAATATACTAGCTGTTACGAGGACAGGTTTCAATGTAACCTTGCCCCCCAAAGACATTGCTTTGTGTGCTTATAAACGAGGTCTTGCTTTTCCACTTGTAGTGAAAAAAGACACTTCTGGCCTTTAAGGAGAAGAACTGAAGTTCCTATTTCAACTGAACACAAGGATTGAAATCCAGCCCCCCTGCTTGAAAAAGGGGCTTTGTCTCTTCCTGGGTTAATATTTTTCATTACACAGACACTGACTTTATTTTTCTTGCATGAGTGCTTCACTCCCATTCTACCCTAAGGCCTCGCCCCCGTTCCCTGAAGACTCCACCCTCGAGCTGCCACTTCTTGGCCCCTCCCCCAGTTCTTCCCAGGACCAGCCAAACAGCTGATTGGTGGGTGCTCAGTACCCACTCTTTTTTCCTATGGCTGCTTTGGGGCAGGAGCACTCAAGAAAGGGCACTTATGTTTCATGATATCAAATGAGTCTTTGCTCTTCGGGATCAGGACCAAGCATTCTCGTGTGAAATTCATTGATGGGATCACAAAGAAGACGCACGGGGACTGTTTCAAAGTTAAAAGCTGAGCTGCATATCTGCACGCTGGAACCAGACTGCACATTGTCCAGGCCTGATTCTTGTGCTCACCTGCACAGGTTTACACCTGCTGTAAGTGGAGTTATTTTCGTGATGCACCCAAGTTAATGAGCACACAGAGAGCACTGAAAGACAGATGCAGAAAGCAGGGCTCAATCCCAAATGTCGCATTAGGGTGATTATGACACCAGTAAGCTCATTTCTGTTTTTACCTAGTCAGCACATTCCACAGCGTGCACAAACATTCCTACCACCCCCATTTATTTAAGCCAATGAAGGGCACACACTGAACTACTTGTTATTAATATCTCAGCTCTATTTTCTAATTCCTAACTCAGGCTTGAAATTGATTAGAACTGCTAATCCTTGCGAAGGCTGCAAAAATTGACGCTAATTGACTGACGTGCTCTTTTAAGAAACTTCACGTTTCTTGTTTATAAATTAAATTTAAACAGATCATTCAAGGTCCTTCCCAATTTAGCACTTAGAGGGCAAGGATTTACATGATGAAACGCTACATGCCCTTGAGCTTACAGTACAGGAGGGCTAAGAAGGGCTGACACTACAATTTCCTAAGGTTCGGGAAAGAGATGAGTGTGTCGTTAAACCACTCGTGCAGTTTCATTAGCTTCTCTGAGCCTTGTGGCAAAGGAAGATACAAGGGCAATCACAACAGAAGGGACAGCGACTGCGAACCTGACTCCCACACCGTGCAGAAAGTTGTACTTTGCACCCTCTCTCCCACGTGAGGTGGAATCTAGCAGGTAGGCCCCATAAAGCAATGGGCTGGCCTGCATTAGGGGCTTCATGGGGGCAAGGCAAACTTAGGGCAACATTTTGGAACTGTTTCGCCACAAAGGGATCACCAAGTAGTAGCGTGTCTCAGGGAGGTAGAAGGCCTGGTGCACCAGGGGTGGGGGTGCACCCTGCTTGGGGCACCGCACAATCACATGTTCCCCTCACAATCCTGCACACCCACAGTGGAACAGCCGTGGCTCCACCCTCTCCTTCCCTCCCTCCTTTGCCCTCCTCAGGGACTAGAAATTTGCCTGGGGCTAATGGGCTATGCAAAGGGGGACAGTCTGTTTAAACAACAAGCATTCCTGTGGCACCTTAAAGCCTAACACATTTATAAGAGTATCAGCTTTTGTGAAGTGCTGCTCTCTTGTCAAATGCCTGAAGGGAAAGACAAGTTTTTTCAGAAAAATGGCCGTTTTTCTGAAAAAAAAAAACCCCTCTGTAGTGTAGACATACCCCGACTTGTGAAATCCCTGCTTTCAAAAGATGTCATCCGCAGGAAAATAAATAGCCAAACATAGTTCAACTTGGCAGTGTCTCATGGTGGTTTTTTGTGGGGAGGAAGAAGGTGTATTAAGGTCCGGTCTACACCAAAAAGTTATATCAGAACAGTTACAACTCAAGAGTGTGAAAAATCTACATCCCAAGAGGTGTAGTCAGTTCAACTAACCCCTAATGTAGATAGCTTTAAGTCGATGGCAGAGATCTATCGAGATTACCTTCAGGCAAGGATTTCATTTGCATTGAGCTATGCCTACACCAACAGAAATTGGTCCAAGGAAGATATTACTTCACCCATCTTGTCTCTCCAATAGCCTGGCGCCGAGATGACTGCATACTCATTACTAGGAACATTCTCTAATGAGGTTTAACAGAATGTGGCAATGTCAACACCAGCCCAGTGTGGCATCTTTAGTATTTTGTGAGAAATTAATTTTTAAGTCCTTGCATGTGTTTCATTACCCCCTGGTTTGTTTTAATAAGGGTCTTGTTGGTTTATATTAGTAACATGCTGCTATACCCAAGGGTGTTCATTAACCACTGGAATCTCTCTTAATTTCTTGGCAACTTTCATGTACTTGTATTATTAGCTTCCTGTCTGGAAAAGAATATAAGAGGGTAAAGAAAATGTATAGAAAAAAGCAGTGTTCTTGTGGTTTATAACCATCAACCTATAGGTCTCACTGGAAGTAGTTGCTTTTGCTTGTAAACTGCTAAAGGACATTACTCTTTTTCATTCTACTAGTAAGTTATACGTTCACAACTCTGGACTCCCTTCTGATTATGGGTCTCCTACCTTCCTCACCCATTGTACCTTTCTGTATTCTGTAGGTATGCTGGCTAGTTATTACCTTTCTGTGCATAGATACCCCCTTTACTAAACTCAAGTTACTTCACCATCAGTGTTCTGATTATGTGAGCTTAGCCCCAGATCCTGAAAGGTATTTTGGTGCCCAACTCCCATTAAAATAGAAACGGCTTTGAAAGTTAAATGACTATTCACATATTCTGTTTCTTAGTGTTTAATTAGTTCTTGGTAGTAGCTAGCAGTATTTACAACTTGGGTTGGTGTAGGTTTCTTTTCACTGCACATCAAGTTATTCTTTAAGGACTTTCCGGTTTGAAATCCTGACAGTTGCCAAAGATCCTCTACTGCCACAAATGTGTATCGCATTGAGGCCTGTTCTACACTACACTCTCCTCCCCCCTGCATCTGACAATCTATTCTAATCCATTCAGTTTCAGCCTGCAAATAGCATCACTGAAGTCAACGTACTTAACTGTGTAGTAAAGTCGGTGGGAGCAACTCTCCTGTTGACTTGCCTCCCTTTTCTCGTCCTGGTGGAGTACCAGAGTCAACAGGAGAGCGCTCAGAGATTGATTTATCACATCTAAGAAGACACGATAAATCAACCACTGATCACTGCAACATCAATGTACTACATAGTGAAGACACGGAATAAACTGGCAGGTTTTGCCTGAAACCCTGCCACTCTGTTTTCAGGTATTGACCCTTCTGAGAGAGAGGTTAATGGGTTAATCTGTCGCGTGTGTCTCAATAACTGTTTGGGGTAACGAAGAGGTGGGGCTGGATTCTGAAAGAGATGAGATGCAAGTCTGGAGAGAGCGGTTGAGCTGAATTTTCTTACTATCCTAATTGCTTCTCTGTTAATAAAGCCACATCCCAGCAAGAGGATGAGTTTTCAGGTCTCCCAGATTGTGAATTTTGCTTTGAAGAGGTAGGGAAAGCCCGCAGTTGGTATTCTTTAAAATTCCCCGAGGTGAAGCCAGTGTATTGTTAATTATAGGTAAGCAGATTTAAACACCAGAGGAGACATGCAGTTGGTGCATTCTTTAGAATCAGAAGGGACTTGTCTTTGTCGCATTCATTTTTAAATGCTTTTAATCAGGATAAAATCCCCTGCACATTCTCATATAGGCTGTTATAACCTAGAGGAGAAGCAAGTAATATCAGTGACCCTGAGTAATGACAAAACTCTTGATTGAGGGGTTATGTATCCCATTGGTAAGTGTTTTTTCTCCCAAGCCATTTAGAATTCAGAAGACAGAGAGTTAAGCTAAGTCTAGACTACAAGCCTCTTTCGAAAGAGAGGGTCTAGATTACAAGCAGATTTTTCGAAAAAGTGAGCCGCTTTTTCGAAAGAGAGACCAGATGCTCTCTTTCAAAATAGCACAGGTTTGCATTCAATAGTGCCTTTGTTCGAAAGAATGCTTTCGAAAAAAGGCGTTATTCCTTGTAAAATGAGGTTTACCACGATCGAAAAAATTGCCGCATTCTTTTGATTTACTTTCAAAAGAACATGGCTGCAGTCTAGACCCAGGTGAAGTTTTTTTTTTCTTTGAAAAAAGGCTACTTTTTAAAAAAAAAACCTGTAGTCTACACATACCCAGAGAGATGCAATTAAAGTTTTTTTTAAAGAGCTGCAGGTGGATCTTTTTCTTGATTTATTTTCAAATGAGGCTTTGGGCTGCTCCAGCAGGAACTGCTGTGCAAGAGTCATGTAGCCAGATGTCTTGTCCAGCACCAACGGAAGGTTTCCCTCCTTCCCCTGATGCTAAAATTATTTTGGCAAGCAGTTTGTGTAATTCCATGTCTTCTATGGCTAAGCAAGGAGAGAGCCCACTTTGCAAGATTGGAAATGAGAGAGGCGGCCCAACATTTAATGCATTCCTATGCATCACCATTTGCCAGAGGTTTCCCGCACAGTCTTTCTTGCCAGAACAGAAAGCTAATAACCTTTCCAAACTAGGAGCTGCACTCTACAGGTATGTGAGGCATATGGCATGTTATCCTATTAGCAATGCAAATTTAATCAGCCATAATAATCAAATAATGTTACTCATCAAGAATCAACAGCCTACAAGGAATTGCTTTGCTCAAGTTCTCGTCACTTTTCCTGATTTGACAAATATAAAGAAGAGCTTTGATTAAAACTTAAGTCTCCTTAAAATATAGATTTCTCTTTCAATGAAAATAATTAAGGTGTTCTAGAAAAATCTGTTACTCTTCAGTGATCATTTCCTGTAAGAACTGCTTCTTACATCTTACGACTTTGACTTTTATTTTCCAGTTAAAAAAACCAAAGAACTGAACAGTCTGTACCTCAGGTAGGGACATGACAGAATTTAGCATGAGCTGCACAATCTCACATTTTTAATTTTATTGCTGTCCTGATTTAAGTTAATTGCATGATGATGCTTAACTGTTTCTAGACTCTTGCTAATTGATTCATATGCTGGGTGTTTAGTATTATATCTTCAAGCACCCAACAGGTTTATAGACTGCCCTGCAATTAGAGCAATTAGAGTTTCCATTCGCTGGCAATTCCAAAAAGTTTTTTTTTTAAAGTTGTGTCAAAAAAGTTGCTGTCTTTCAATGACAATGATATACTTAATTTTGTTTTTGAGAACTTTTTTACCTTTTAAAATGAAATGTCTCAACACATTTAAAAAAAAAGTCAGAATGTTTCCGTTCTAATTTTTTTTTACTGAAACAATGCCACAAATTCATCATGGATTTGTGAAAAGTTTGTGTCTCGGATTCTGCAGTTTTTGCTCGGGTTGCAGAAAGGTTCAAACAGGAATTTTTTTCTGCTCAGCTCTAATAACAATCTTTATTTTATCAATAAGTTTTCCCATATGTCCCGTAATCCTTAACTACTTAATCATCTGAGTACTCCTGTAAGAGGTGAGAAATTATGCCATTTAATGAATGGGGAAACTGAGGCAGAGAGTCAAGTACCCAGAGGGCACCACCGTTAGAGCCCAGATTAGAATTAAGGGTACGTCTACACAGCAGGGCTAAAGTTGAAGTAAGCTATGCAACTTCAGCCATGGCAATGGCGTAGCTTAAGTCAAAATAGTTTAATTCGGCTTTTGGTGCTGTCTACACAGTAGGACATTGAAGAAAGAACATTCTTCCTTCGACTTCCCTTACTCCTAATGAAATGAGGGTTACCATCAGTCGGAGTAAGAAGTCCTCCTGCTTGACATTATATCAAAATAAAGGCATGTCGTGTAGATATGCACTGTTATTTTGGAATAACATCCGTTAGTCTGAAACATCACGGCTGTGTAGACGTACCCTCAGAGTCCTGAGGCCAAGCTAGTGATTCATATTATATTCTCACACATCTAAATTAGGTAAATATTCGAATAATTTCCAGAGAATGACTCTCGTTTCCTTATCTCCCACTTGAGTGAAGTCTTGTCTGAATCGTGCTCAGGGTAAACATAAGACAGCTACAAAATGAGGGAGAAATGTTCAAGGCAGAGATTGTCTTCTCAGGGACCTAGAATCCCAGAGTGTTAGAAATATTGAGAATCGTTATTATCAGGGCTCGCCAAGCTGCAGCGAGCCCCACATGCCAGCCACGCAGTTTAGCACACTGCACATGCGCAGACCGTGCTGCGGTGCCGTGCCAGGCTATAATCTACGTACCCGTGGTGAATAGATTACCTAAATTGTCGAGCCTGGTTATTATTAATGAGTGCCATAACTCCGCAGTGCACTCCAAAGGCCTAAACCATGGCAAAGGTCACTGTCCTGACTCAGGTTGTTATGCTCGGAGGTTCAGTCAGATTCTGCACTGAGAACTACACAGATGATGGACCCGGTGAAGTGAGTTGGACTCTGCACATAGGTCAGGACTGGAGCCTAATCATGTAAAACATTTTGCTTTCCGCAGACATGAAATGCTAATGCCTTCCTTGTGTAAATAGGGGAGAGCTGGAAGAAGGCCTGAAACTTCCTTAGGAACCTGCCCCTTTCAAACCAAACTCCTCTGTGAAGTGTTTAAGAGGCAGATGTGTCTCCAAAGCTTGTCCCACGCTGACATACCACACTGGCCATCTGCGCCTGGAACACCTCTTTGCTCAGATGTGAAACGAGAGCGTGATTTCAATTCATTTCCTGGTTCGCTTGCGGCATCTACATTAGTCCGTCTGACAGACCATTTAATTCAAAAGAGGCTACAAGAGTAGGCAGACCAGTGACTCTCTGCCTCTTCCGGAGAGAGATCCTGCAGATGGAGTTGGTGGTGAGGGATATTTTCTGAACACTTCACGTCTGTGGATAATTAGCTCTGGTTAACATGGGAGGCCAGTCCCACCAGCGTCTGACACAACATTAAAACCGTCCTGCATCCAACCATGTATAATGCCAGTGGATCCAAGTCGGTGGTAGGTGGGATTGAACCTGCAACCTTAGGGGCTGCAGACTCTACCCCATTAGCAAAAGCCAACAGCCCCTCAACTAAGGTGTCAGTGCCTCTGGGTTACACATAAGCCAGCCCAAGTGCTTGTGACTGCTCTTCACGTTCACTGCTTTGTGGTGCATTCATTTCCATGTCTCCTGAAAAGCAAGGAGTCTTGTTCCATAGTGTGATGCCCTGAGAAGAGAGCATGATGGGACCCCCAGATCAAGAGCAGAAGAGCCCTGAGTTCACAGGCTTATTTTTAAAAAGTGCTTTCAAAGGATATCAAGTCACATGCTCAGGGGACTGGCACACTGTGTTTGCTGGGACTAAAGCTTTGAGCCGTGATGGCTGACCGAGCAGAGCAGAGCAGAGCAGAGCAGGTATAAATGCATTAAAACTGTTATGGGAAAAAGTCTGTTTTGCATTATTTTTTAAACCCCCAAAGAGCAGCAGAATATACTGAGCTAAGCTCTGAAATACTGCAGGCGTACTAACTGAATCTAAAGCTTCAGGGGCTAGCCGAGTTAGTCTGTAACAGGAAAAACGTAAAAAACAACAAATAGACTAGTAGCACCTTAAAGACTAACGAAACATGGAGATAGTATCATGAGCTTTCATGGGCGAAGTGGGTTGTGCCCATGAAAGCTCATGATACCATCTGCATGTTTCGTTAGTCTTTAAAGTGCTACTAGACTACGTGTTGTTTTTTACGTTTTAACGGAATCTAGTAAACTCCACGCTAGTGTGCTGGGAACAGAACGCCTGGGGTCTAATCCCAGCTCACATGAAAATTCCGTGTGGGGCTGTAGGCAAGGCATTTGACCTTCTGTGCCTCATTTTCCCCAAATCTGAAATGGAACTAGCGCTATCTGCCATCTAACATGCAGGAACGTAAACAAATGCATTTTTAACTTGGATCAGGGAAAGAGAAGACACTAGCCCCTTCTCTGCTTTATGACATGTAAAAGGGGGCTAGATGGCTGGCCCAGAATAACTCTGTCAGAAGGGAGCTCACCATATGTAGCACCAGTAGAATAGGGTAAAACAGCACACACCCAGATATTAAGTTACTACAACCAGTGCTATTAATGTGGGAAGCAGGAGGGTCTTGCTCCTTCTCCCATTGACTTTAATAAAAAAAAGTTTGAACCCATGTCTTGATGACACGTACTCCCAGAATTCTAATCCCCACTCTGACACTTACTCCCTTTATGGCCTTGGCTAACTCACTTAACTATCATTTGCTTTACTTCTCCCATCTGTCAAAGGAGAAGAATAGCATTTATGTCTTGTCTACGCAGTATCTTGGGGGGAGGGGTGGTTACGTTTATTTGGCACCAGCATGTCATATGCTAACTGATCTATGTAGATCCTGATGGCATGCACTAAAAGTTTGAAATGACAGATTAACCCTTTCTGTTGTCCTGGGCAGAGATTATAAATGTTGCCTCTCTAACCTGATCTGCTTAGCAGAAGGAAATAAAAAGCTTGTTCCCACCTGTGAAAGGGGCTGTATTTCTGGGAAACGACCAACATACCCAGGACAGCGATGCCAATAAAGATACAGTCTAGATAGCAATGTATAATACCACTGCTGTCCTGAATGCATTGCCTGTTTGCCAGAGCTAGAACAATTCATTTATATTTACTAGTGCTGGGGGAACGGTTCATACTTGTGATGGGTGGGAGAAAGGGAACTTGCTGCACAGCTGATGTGCAGAAAGCAGCTGGTTTTTGTATTATGGAAACAAAATACCGAAGGATATCCCTGTGTCAAATACCACTGCCTCTCGCTATGAACAGCTTCCTGGTCCTCAGGCGGGAATTTCCCCATTTTCTGGGAACTGTGAGTGACTGCATACCAGGCTATCCAGAACGGCTTCACCCCCTTAGCACAGTCTTTCCTCAATCCCCACCATGCTTTTCTTGAAACTGGCCCTTTAAATCCAGGAGAAATGAGCAGCTGTTGCTTTTAGGTGGCCATTTTGTAGCTGACCTCTGTAGTTTGCTCTCCTCTCTGACAATTGGTGAGTATTTTTAGCACTCATTGTTTTCCCTTTTTGGTGGCAAGTTCTCACTGTCATTGAATGGATTTTGGTTTTCTCCAGTGCACAGCTTGTTTTGAAAGGGCGGTGGCTTGCATGAGCTTATTTGCAACCTTTTGTATATCACTGATGTCTGATTGCCTTAGTCATGTTAAATTGTCAGGTGAATGAAATGTCTATGTATCCTTTCATCCTTGATTTAAGTACTGGCTGTATTAAATATACAGTTCCAGTCCAATTCCCAGAACCCTGGCACACAGGTACTCTAATATTTCACCCACTTGGCCCATAGTTTAATAAATTACTGTTTTATGGCAATATTGTGTGAACTCATTAATATCACAGGATTTTGAAGGTGAAAAGTGCTATGTAAGTTTGAAGGTGAAAAGTTGCTCTGATCCTGCCAACACTTATACACGTGCTTAATTTTACACTGTGAAAGTAGAAGGTGTAGCCAACACCAAATAAATGGAACTACATGATGTAGTAAATTTACGTACCAGTATAAGGGTATGATGACTGAGCTTAAGAGTTCTTATCAGATCTGTCAGGAAGTTTTTGACAAAATATTTTTTCATCTGAAAATGCTGACTTGTCAACACTGAAATAGTTTGCAGGGAAGGGTTGGTTTCTATGAATTTCTCATTTAAAAAAATGTTTGGAAAAAATATCAAGATTGTTTAAATGTCCTTTTCCAACCTCTTAAAAATGAAAAGTTTCCATTGCAGGGTAGTTGAAATTTTTTTGTTTTGTTTTGTTTTGTTTCAAAGTTTAAGTTTCTTTATAGTTTTAAAAGGACAAAATCAAAACATTTCAAAACTATCACAACAAAAACATCAGTTTGGCTCATTATGAAATGATTTTGGCTGAGATGGTTTATGAAAATATTTGAGATTTTGAATTTTTGTCCCAATTGAAGACAGGAAAAAAATTCAAAATCTTGAAAATTCTGAAAGGAGGGGAAACTGTTTCCTACCCAGTTTTAATTATTACACTAGCAAGATGGGAATTAACTAACTTCATCGTCTGTGCCAGGCAGTTTTCCATGAATTGGCTGGTACTGTGTGTGTGTGTGTGTGTGTGTGTGTGTGTGTGTGTGTGTGTGTGTGAGAGAGAGAGAGAGAGAGAGAGATACTGTATGTACAAACTGGGGTGTGAGTATTATTGATTGGAGTAGGCCACCTGTAGTGTGTGTGGATGGTCTGAAATATCCATATGGTTTAATATTATTACAGCTACTAATAATTTGTTGCTCTTATGCAGCAACTTAAATTAGCTTTAATTTTAGTGGAAAGGTGCATTTTTAACCACAGGATTCTGTGTCCCCAAAGGCTGAGAGTCCATGATGCCCCTGGATCAGCTATGTGGAGAACATAAGCACTAGTTATCTGAGCCCTTAAAAACTCAGGCTGCAATTCTGGCCCCACTAAAGCCCAGGGGTATGTTTGCTTTTTGAACTGGGGATGTGATTCCCAGCTGGAGAGAACATCCCCATGCTAGCTGTAATCAAGCTAAGGTGTTCAAACCAGAATGAAGCCACAGTAGTCCAAGCAGTGTGAGATGCTAGCCTCCTCAAATCCCTGCTTGTCTGATGCGAAGTGTGCTCTCAGAACTGCTAGCCCCATCCGTTGCTTGCACTGCTGTGGCCATTTTCTATTTTTAGCACACTAGCTTGATGGGCCCTAACATGGCCCTAAATGGGGAACAGGTTTAAAACTAATAAAAGAAAGTTCTTCTTCACACAGCGCATAGTCAACCTGTGGAACTCCTTGCCAGAGGAGGCTGTGAAGGCTAGGACTATAATAGAGTTTAGAGAGAAGCTAGATAATTTCATGGAGGTTAGGTCCATAAAAGGCTATTAGCCAGGGGATAAAATGGTGTCCTTGGCCTCTGTTTGTCAGAGGCTGGAGAGGGATGGCAGGAGACAAATCACTTGATCATTGTCTTCGGTCCACCCTCTCTGGGGCACCTGGTGCTGGCCACTGTCGACAGACAGGCTACTGGGCTAGATGGACCTTTGGTCTGACCCAGTACGGCCGTTCTTATGTTCTTATGTCCTCAAGCGGAGAATCTCCCTCCCCAGCACAAAGCAGAGACACATCCAGCATCAAAATTTCTGCGGACTTAGACGGGGCCAGGATTTTAACCAGGCTTCTGTCACAACACTTCTAGTGCAGCAGGCAAGTGCACGTCTCGGCAGAAGTACGCATCCACATTGTTTTGTCAATTCTCCTTCTTTGAATCCGATTAGGGCACATGAATAATTGAATATCTCTGTGGCGCTTCTGCATTGCAGGAGAATCAAGCCGTAAGCCCCCTTTTGTGTGCTAGATAAAATTGGTTCAGGATTCACAAGAGTTCAGCAATGTACCTGTGGGCATTTTAATTCCCATCCTTGCTATTTTTTGTTTACTCCATTCCCTAAAAGTGTCTCATTTTGGAAATTGCTGCTGCACATTTAAAAGCGAGGGATGACTTTTTTGCTGCCTCTTTTTCCCACTGAGGAAACCAGGAAGTACCATCATGGGAGAGGAAGCAAAAAGCTGATGTCCTTGGTTTCCAAAGTCATCAAAGCCTGGATCCTTTGAAAATATTCTGTGGGTTGGCTATTGTTGTCCTAGTTGTTTACAATCCTTTCTCGATGCTTATGTCTGTTTCTCACACTGATGTGAACTGTTTCCGACTTAACTAAAGGCACTTCTACACAGCAGGGCTAAAGCTAAAATAAGCTACCAGCTTGAGCTATGTCAATTGCGTAGCTTAAGTCAAAATCGCTTATTTCGGCTTTTGGCACTGTCTACACAGAAGGAAGTCCGAGAGAGAGCACTCTTCCTCCGACTTCCCTTACTCCTTGTAAAATGAGGGTTACAGGAGTTGGAGTAAGAAGTCCTCCAGCTCGACATTGTCGAAATAACTGCTTGTCGTGTAGACACGGACTACGTTATTTTGGAATAATGTCAGTTATTCTGAAATAACACTGCTGTGTAGACAGCCTACATGAGCCAAAACATAGTGGCTATATCTAGACTGGCCAGTTTTTCCGGAAAATCAGCCACTTTTCCGGAAAAACTTGCCAGCTGTCTACACTGGCCACTTGAATTTCCACAAAAGCACTGACTTCCTACTGTAAGAAATCAGTGCTTTTTGCGGAAATACTAATGCTGCTCCCATTCGGGCAAAAGTCTCTTTTGCGCAAAACTTTTGCGCAAAAGGGCCAGTGTAGACAGCTGAGATTTGTTTTGCGCATAAAAGTCCCAATCACGAAAATGGCGATCGGGGCTTTTTTGCAGAAAAACGCGTCTAGATTGGCACAGACACTTTTCCGCAAAAAGTGCTTTTGCGGAAAAGCGTCTGTGCCAATCTAGACGCTCTTTTCCGCAAATGCTTTTCACGGAAAACTTTTCCGTGAAAAGCATTTCCGGAAAATCATGCCAGTCTAGACGTAGCCACAGAGGAGAAAATCCAGCCTTAAAAGGTAGTGTAACAAGAGATGACTGACTGTACATATAGCTCTCCTGAGACGCTTTGCTGATGCTGCTGAGTATATGAAGCGCTGGGATACTCAAGAACTACCTATTTACTTCCTTTCCTCCCCTACCACCACCAATCACTTCTCTTTCTCTCTGCCCTCCAACCCTGGGACAATCTTCCAGCAACTCCATGTGTGTGTTTGAATGGCTGGGGGAAGAATGTTCTTGTCTCACTAATCCGAACTCTGCTCACCTCCAGCTCTTGAAACTGGACTGGCGCCGAGTAACCAGGCAATGAAAGTGTTTGAGTAAATTCAATATGGATTTTAGTTTTTTAACTCAATGGAGTATTACAGTGCCGATAGCATTGACATGCCCTCTACCAATGCAGATTAACAATAGAGTTTGTACAATGAAGGATCTTATAGATCAGCTTCGTACATTTTTTTTTATTCAGTAACTAAAGGAATCCATTGCTTTGCTGAAAAGTTAATTAGAACACCAGCAGTCTGTTTGATGGATGGACCCAGAAATTGTGTCCACATGGCATATCAGTGCAATTAATTTGGTTTGCTTCTGTGTTGACTTCAGGCCTCGGTCCTGCAAACCCTTATTCACACCTTGCAGGATCAGGCCCCTGGAAACCTTTCTTCTTGTCCGTCAAAGTCAAGCGTTGTCGATTCCCTCTCCTCCCACCCCATGGAAGGAGAAACGGAGTTTCAAATCCTGAAGCTGTAGTTTGCTCAGTCTACCCTTCTCAACACATATGTGTCTGTTAATGACAATGCATGTGACAGACCTTTTTATTTACAACATAATTCAGTCCTCAATGTCAAAGCCTTATGGGTCAACAGGATTGGGCCCAGCAGGATTGGGCCCTCATCTGTAGCCGTGATTTCGACAGTCACTCTTGCTGACAGTCTTTTCATTTTTTGCTTTTAAATATTTGTCAGAGGAAATGTTTTCTATTGTCACGGTTAAATTACTGAAGTGTCTTTTCTCCTAACTGCGTTTTCCCTCTTCTTATTTCCTCTCGACTCCTGGAACCCGAGCAAGCCATTTATTTGCATCCAGTTCCTTAATTATACCTTCTCCACTGAGATTGCATTCGTGTCATTGGTTTAGTATTTTCATTTACTTTTTATTTTTAATCTTGCAAATTGACTCCAATGAGGGTGGCTGCATGCCAGCCATGAAAATAATGGGAGTGGAGACAGAAGTAATGAAATAAGTCTCACCGAGGAATGAAACCGATCTCTGCAAGCAGCGAGAACACGGCACACAACAAACGCTGGTGGCAGACTCTGTTTCTTTAACCATACAGGGTAGGGTTCGACCTCCCTGGTCCGGCACTCTTGGGACCTGGCTGGTCCCAAATGAGGGATTTTGCCAGACCGGGGAGGTTATACCTGGCCGCCCTGCCACCAGACCCCTCGAGCCCTGGCCTGGATGCTGACCTCCCTGCTGTTCTCCCTCCCCACTTCCGCCAGCTCCCCTGCCCAGCTGGTTCCCCCCTCCCCCACCTTCCTGCCACATTGGGCAGCACAGCGCCGGTCCAATTCCCAGAACACTGGGCTCCTAGCCGTGCCAGGAAACCCCGCTGGGGTGCACCAGGCTCCTGACCTGCTGGCTCCCCAGGCTCCCAGCTGCCAGCCCTTCGCCAGGACTCTGGTCCTGGAACATCTGTGTTCGTACCGGACCACGGATGTTGTCGACCAGAGAGTCCCGGTTTACAGAGGTTCAGCCTGTCGCGGATTATATTCCCGGTGTTCTCGAGGTCAGCAAGGGTGGGACAGTCTAGCCACAGCTTATAATATGGCATGTTTGGTTTCAATTGTGCCTGTCGTCTTCTCATGGCTCCCCTGCAGGCATCAGGGCAGTTGGTGCCCTTTCAAGAGAGTTGGAGCAGAGGGACTCTAAGGCTACATCTACACTCACGGCTTCTTGTGCAAGTATGGCTGAACTTGTACAAGAACCCACAGAGCATCCACACTGCCCGTCTGCTCTTGCGCAAGGAAATTTACAGTATGGCATGGTAAGAGAGGGCGTCTTGCACAAGAGCTATGCTCTTTCTAACAGGTATAAGCCCTCTTGCGCAGGAGCTCTTGCGCAAGAGGGCAGTATGGGCGCTCGGCAGGGATTTCTTGCACAGGAAAGCCCTTGACCATCAAAGCTTTCTTGCGCAAGGAAGCATCCACACTGCCATGGCTGCTCTTGCGCAAAAGCACAGCTCGCACATGGCAGTGTGGACGTCTTCTTGCACAAGAACCCTTGCGCAAGAAGCTGCCAGTGTAGACATAGCCTACATGTTCTTCCTGTCCTGCTGCTTTGTGGAAGACTGTTTCACCCCTTCCGGACATGAGGTTCCCCAGCGCAGGAGTTGTAGAGGCAAAACATGGCGTCTTGAGAAGAAAGAGACAATCAGGCTGAAATCCAAGAAACGAGAGTGTAACACATTAAATCTGACTCTGTACCGATCCAGCTTGGGTGTTATTGAAGGGAATAAGAAATCCTACACTTGTTGGGAATGTATCCTTTTGGTCCATTTGTCCTGTCTCCTTGACCCTATTAATAGGCTGTGTGTCCGGTATATAGCCTCTCGCAGCCCTAGGAACCTCATGTCATCCATTTTCTACTGCCCCGTTCCTTGGAATGCTCGGCCCATAGGAGCAAAAGTGGCCTGAATCTACTGATGTTCCAGGCATGCTGCAAAGTCTTGGTGTTTGAGGAGACACTAGCGAAGGCACGCGAGGAAAAGATGTCTACACAGGAGGAATGCGCACTGGAGGCATTTTAAATGGAACTAGTTAGGGATGTAACAGTGTAGTCGATTAACTGATAAACCAAAGCTTATAGGTTAATGCTACAGACGATGCGCATTTCCCCCCTTCCCACCCTCTTGCCAGTATATTTTTTAGCAGGCTGGCCAGCAGCCTGGCTCAGTCTTGGCTTGGACTGGGTCCTGGACCTACCCCCACTGCAGCTCTGCATTTCAAGTGTATTAGGAGCCAGGCGGGCAGGTAGCCTGGCTCTGTTCTGGCTCGCGCTGAGTCCAGGAGCTCAGACCTACCCCAGACAGGAGCTGCTGCCACCCTGTGAGGGATACAGATGGTGTCTCAGCCTGTATTATCACTGCTGGGCCACCTCTCTCTGGAAGTCCCCAAGCAGCTACCGCCATAAGGGCTAGTCCCAGTCCAGGAATCCAAGGCCTCCTTGTGGATGGCCCTGATCTCCCATGGGTCTCTGGGGCTCACTCATGTTTGGGGGAGAGTCCCATGGCCTTTTCCAAAAGGTGGAGAGTAAAAAACATCCTGCCTCCACAAGATGTGGGGGAACCTTTGTAAGGGGATCCATGCAGATCTGCTTCCTCAGAGTCCCAGTTTGTGGGTTTTACCATGAGAGGGGAGGAACTGGGCCTAGGCTAGGAGTATGCCCTTGACAGCTTCCTTTTTCCACCTCACCCGTCTTATCATGGCTTCCTGGTCCTGCCAGTCCAACAGGACCTGTGTGGTTATTTACAGACACCAGGAAGGGAGGAGGAAAAAGCAAAGAGAAAATATCTTCATTCTCCCCCACGGGATATTTAAATCCCCGCCTCATTAGCAATTTCGGTCAGCTACATTTGCATCCCTAGTTCGAATTAGGGAGCAAGTGTAGACGTAGCCTAAGAGGGAATATAGATTTTGTTGAATGTAAATCTGACGTCTTCTGCTTATGCCAACGTTACAGTTCAGGGTCAGACCACCTGAAGGGCCCAGTCAGGTCTCAGGACTCCAGCTGTCACTGTCTCTGGGCACGAATGCTTATTCAATCCCTTCCAACTGGATATTTTAGCCCCCTGCCATGTATTCTGATATCCCCAGCAAATCAATTGGCCTCATGGTTAAGACCGGGTCTTTGTTCTCTCTGCCAGGGCTAGCAACAGTGTACTGCCAGCTGTTACTAGTTACCACACAGCTCTTCCTCAGCACAATACATATATTTAAGGATAAAATCATGCCCGAAAAAACATTTAAAAAACCAAAAGAGCAAACAATTCGTCCATGCTTACTAACAAACTTCTCCCTTGTGAGGCCCTAGTAAGCCAACCTCTCTTCCAGTCTTTCCATGAGGAAAGAACTGGGCTTGTTTAGTTTGGAAAAGAGAAGACTGAGAGGGGACATGAGCAGCTTTTAAGTGTCTAAAAGGGTGCTCCAAGGAGGAGAGAGACAAATTGTTCTCTTTGGCCTCTGATGATAGGACAAAAAGCAATGGGCTTAAACTGCAGCAAGGGAGGTTTAGGTTGGACATTAGGAAAAAATTCCTATCTGTCAGGGTGGTTAAGCACAGGAATAAATTGCCCAGGGAGGTTGTAGAATCCCCATCTCTGGAGATATTTAAGAGCAGGTTGGATAGACACCTGTCAGGGATGATCTAGATGGTGCTTGGTCCTGCTGTGAGGGCAGGGGACTGGACTGGATTGCTTCTCGAGGACCCTTTCAATTCTGTGGTTCTAAGGGCTGGGGTCCACCTGGGACAGAAGTTCTGGTCCCTTTGGTGCATCAAAAAAAGTCCACAAATCAGTTCATACTGATCCTTTTATGCTAGAAACTCTCTTCTCCTCTCCCTTGCCCCCACCCAGTCTCCGGCAAACCCAGTTTGACCCAGTAAATGCACACCGGGGCAGGAGATGGTGCTTCTGTGGACTTGCTTACCATCTCAGGCGTACTCCCCCACCACTGTTCTAATCTCTTCAGGAGCTGTTGTAACTCTCCCTTATACCAACCCTCTCCATGGTGTAGAACGTGAACATGCATTAATCTCTCAGAAATTCAGTACAATGAGCTTCAAAGATACAACACTGGGTTGTAATCTCAGGCTCACGGGGTCACTCAACGAAGCAAAAAAAAAAAAAAAAAGAACCGGAGCAGTGGGTCCCAGAGGTTGGGTCAACTGATTTGGGATGGTGGCGTGGGGCTAAAAATAGCACTGTAGGTGCTGGAGCACAACTGTGAAACCCAGTGAGAGGGGACGTCCTCAGAGTCTGAGCTGATGTACGCTGTTGGCTTTCACCCCACAGTGGCTGTGTCTAAATTACATGGCTCCGTTAACGAAGCCATGTAGATTAGGATTATAGGCAAAGGCAAATGAAGCCGTGATTTAAATAATCGCCGCTTCATTTAAATTTACATGGCTGCCGCGCTGAGCCGACAAACAGCTGATCAGCTGTTTGTCCGCTCAGCGCGCTAGTCTGGACGCTCCCCTGCCGACATCAAAGCCCTTTGTCGGCAGCCCCATTAATCCTCGTGGGATGAGGTTTACCTTCACTTAATCGGCACCAGCGGCTGTGAAGCCTTTACCACAACGGTAGCCCTAATGCAGTAATGGACAGACGTTATAGACAGTCTCCATCTGTGCTCCAAAAACCCCAGGCATTGTCTTGTAAGACTGTCTTTAGTGGAGGCCTCTAGTTGGAGACTGAGCTTGTACATAAGAACGGCTGCAGTGGGGTCAGACTAATTGTCCATCTAGGCCAGTATCCTGCCTTCTGACAGTAGCCAATGCCAGATGTTTCAAAGGGAATGAGGGAAAAACAGAGCAATTATTGAGTGATCCGGCCCCTGTGTGAATCCACAATTTTGGCCTTCAGAATTTCTTCCGGCCATGTGTTCCACAAGTTGTTGTGCAAAGAAACACTTCCTTATGTTTGTTTTATGCCTGCTGCAAATTCATTTCTTTTGGGTGATCACTGTTCTTGTGTGACACGACTTTCTTATTCGCTTTCTCCATACCATTCGTGATTGTAAAGAGCTCTAGCATATCCTGCCTCGGTCATCTTTTTCCAAGATGAACAATCCCAGAATTTTTAATCTCTCTTCATATGGAAGCTGTTTCAGGCATCTAATCACTTTTTGTTGCCATTCTTTGTACCTTTTCCAGTTCTAATATATCTTTTTTTAAGATGGATCATGCAGTACTCAAGGTGTGGATGTACCATGAATTTATATAGTGTCATCAGGATATTTACTATTGTCTTTATCGATCCCTTTTCTAATGGTTCCTAATATTCTGTTTGATTTTTTTTTTCTTTTTTGACTGCTGCTGCACAGAGAGTGGATGTTTTCAGAGAAATAGCTATGAGTCAAAAAAATGTTATTGGAAACAACTAACTTACACACCTTTTTTGTATGCATAGCTGAAATTGTTTTCCAATGTGCATTATTTTGCATTTATCAACACTGGATTTTGCCTGTCATTTCCTTGTTACTTATTTTTGTGATCTCCCAGGGTGTGTCTAGACTACAGGGTTTTGTTGACAAAAGTGGACATTTGTCGACAAAACTATACCTGCGTCTACACTGCCTCTGAGTTCTGTCGACATAACGTCGACAGAACTCAACAGTTTTGTCGACGGCTGTAAACCTCATTCTATGAGGAATAATGTCAACAGAAGGCATTATTGCATCTACACTGTCCTTTGCGTCTACACTGTCATGTCGACAAAGCGACTTGCTTTGTCGACAGAACTGGCTGTAGTCTAGACGCTCTTTGTCGACAGACGCTTTGTCAACAGTATCTGTCGACAAAACTTCTGTCGACAAAAGCCTGTAGTCTAGACATACCCCCAGTTACTTATTTTTGTGATCTTCCCTTTGGAACTCTTCCCAATTTGCTCTGGACTTACTTAAGTTTGTAGAAGATAATTATCAGCTGCAAACTTTGCCACCTCATTGTTTATCCCTTTTTCCAGATCATTCATGAATACTTTGAACAGCATTGGTTCCGATATAGATCCCGGTGGGTCCCAAGTAATTACCTCTCTCCACTGTGAAAACTGGCCATTTATTCCTACCCTTTGTTTCCTCTTTTTCTTAACCAGTTCCTGATCCATGAGAGGAACTTTCCTCTTATTCAATGACTGCTTAGTTGGCTTAGGAGCCTTTGGTGAGGGACCATGTCAAAGACTTTGGGTATGTCTACACTTGTACCCTCTTTCAAGAGAGGGATGCAAATGTAGACATTTGAAATTGCAAATGAAGCTGGGATTTAAATAGCGCTATGTTGAAATAACAGATGCTGTTAAGATGCGGTTATTTCGAGAGAAAACATTTCTCTTGAAGTAACTGGTAAGCCTCATTGTATGAGGAATAAGGGTTATTTCAAGAGAAGGGTTTTCTCTCAAAATAACCACGTCTTAACAGCGTCTGTTATTTCAAAATAGCGCTATTTCAAAATAGCACCATAACGCAAATATGCAAATGAAGCATGGAATATTTAAATCCCAGTTTCATTTGCAATTTTGAATGCCTGCATTTGCATCCCTCTCTCGAAAGAGGGTGCAAGTGTAGACATCTCCTTTCTCCAAGTACGCTGTATTTACTGAATCACTCTAGTCCACATGTTTGCTAAGCCCTTCAAAGACTGCTGAGTCATGGTTTGCCTTTATAAAAGCCATGTTAACTTTCCCTCAGCAAAACGTGTTCATCTATGTGTCTGATAATTCTGCTCTTTACGAAAGTTTCAACCAATTTGCTTGGTACAGAAGCTAGACTTACTTGTCTGTAATTATCAAGATCACCTTTGGAACTCTTTTTAAAAATCAGTGTTACATTAGCTATCCTCCAGATGTCTGATACAGAGGCTGAGTAATAGATACATACCAAAGTCAGTTGCTCTGCAATTTCGTATTTGAGTTCCTTCAGAATTCTTGCATGAATACCATCTTGTCCTGGAGACTTATTACTGTTTAATTTCTCAATTTGTTCTAAGTTACAGGTTGAACCTCTCTGGTCCAGAAACATCCGTCATCCAGCATGATTTTAGTTAGCCGGATGTCCACTCTTCATGGGTGTGGCCAAGTTTTCCACAGTCCCATAAGTTTGTTTAAAGCCGCCAGTCCTGGCTCTCAGTGTTCTGTGCTGTCATTTAGATCTAATTTACCCCTAAAAGCCCTGTAACAGCGCAGTAAGCAGTGAAGCGCTGGTAATGCTACTAGACAATATTGACCTCCTGTGGTCTGGAAAATTCTCTTGTTCAGAACTGGTTAGGGCCCGAAGGTGCCGGACCAGAGAGGTTCAACCTGTATTGACACCATAGTCTAGCATACTTTCTCAGATCTGTCACCTAAAAAGAATGGCTCTTTGGGAATCTCCCTCACATCCTCTGCAGTGAGGAGAAGTGTAAAGAATTTATTTAGCTTCTCTGCAATGGCCATGTTGCCTCTGAGTGCTTTTTTAGCATCTCAATTGCTCAGAGGCTCCATTGATTGTTTAGCAGACTTTTGGCTTCTGATTCATTTAATTTTTTTTTCTGTTAGTTTTTGTCTTTTGCTAGTTGCTCTTCAAAACAAATTTTTTGGCCCACGTAATTGTGCTTTTACACTTGACTTGCCAGAGCATACGCTCCTTTCCATTTTTCTCAGGAGGAATTGGTTTCTAATTTTTAAAGGATGCCTTTTTGCTTCAACTGCCTTTTTTACTTTGTTCAGTCGTGATGGCATTTTTTGTCCTCATACTATTTATGTTTGTTTGTGGTGTACATTTAATTTTAGCCTCTCTGATGCTGTGGTTTTTTTTTTAAAGTTTCCATGCAGCTTGCAGACACTCCATTCTTGTAACTTTTCCTTTTACTATCTAGTTAAGTAGCTTTCACATTTTTGTATATTTCCCCTTTTTGAAGTTCAGTGCAACTGTAGTGAGCTTCTTTAGTATTTTCCCACCCATAAGGACATTAACTTGTATTACCTCATGGTTGCTATTACCCAACAGTTCAGTTATATCTACCTCTTGGACCAGATCCTATCTGCCTCTTAGAACTAAAAAATAACAATAAAAAAGCCAGGACTTTTTTTTCCAGAGGCTATAATTAATGGCGTCTAGAAATTTTTATTTCTGCCTCCCATCTTGAGGTGACGTACCCAGTGAATGTGGAAATAGTTTTCCATTTTTATAGCCTCTCTAATCTCCCTGAGCTTTTCCTAATCACCACCCTGGTCAGGTTGCCAGTAGTCGGTGAGAAAACATTTATCGGTCAGAATTAGGATGCCCCATTCCAAGGAGGTTAGGTTGGCTTGGACCCAAGCACAATTGTTTCTTATTTCACTTCTGGTCCATTTAACATCTCCCACTTCTTTCGAGGGAAATGTGCAGGCTTCCTGGCTTGTGTGGGGAAGGAATAAAATACTTGTGGCATTTGCAGTAAGCTACCCTGCAAACAGTTTGTTCCCAGCTTATTTTGCATAATGGAGTTTTGCCAGTGGGAAAAGAATGGAATGGGCAAAGAATTGAGAAAGGGCTGGGCTGAAAAGTGAACTCAACACACTGTACAAAAGACAGAATAAAACATTGTCTGAGGGAGAGGAGAAGGAAAGAAAGCTTGAGAGACCGGGGAAGGCAGCTGCAAGGAAATAAAGTATCAGAGCTGGACAATGTGAGAGGCAGGAAAATAGAGTGCATAGAAGAGAGTTTGGGAGCCAAAGCGCCAGTAACACAGCTGAGATTTAATTAACGGAGACAGTGTCTGACCTGTCACACTCAGTGTTTTGCTGCAAGGGGCTGCATTAGTGCTTGCCCAGCTGTAACTAACGACAAAAATTCTAATCTGCCAGGGCGATTAATTTTGATCCACAAATCAAATATGGTTGGTTTGCCGTCGTGGTACAGAGTGAAGGAATGGAAGCTGTGCCATCGCCGGTAATTTGATCGCGATAACTATGCCAACCTGACATCTTCACTTGATTAGATCCCACATAGGATTCTGGGTGGGGAGGGGCGCACAAAGAGAGCTCTGCCATTCGGCTCACAGGTGATTGCATTGAGTCAACATTTGCAGGCTCCCACGAGGTTTCATGGTCATTCCACGAGGGTAACAGTTAATTCGAACTAAAAGGTTTATCTCGGAATCCTGCGGGAAGTTACTTCGGGCTAGTCAGTTTCCAAAATGGCGACCGGCCGGGAATATGCTAAATCATTAGCAATTTCGGTCGCCCTCATTAGCCTCCTTAGTTTGATCTAGGGGGCTAGTGTAGACGTACCCTTAGGGAATTGGCCATTCCTTTGCAGAAGTTTCTCATCCAGGTTTCCTTGCTTCTGTTGAATGCAGAGTCGCAGACAAGGGAGGGTAAGAGGGTAAGTTGCCTGGATCCAGGGGCACACTGGCCCGGCGGGATACCGGCAATTTCCCGGTGGGCCGTCGTCCGGTGGGCCGTCATGTCTGCACGCCATTGCCCCTCACTTGGAGCGGCTTCGCGTCTGTGCTGTATGAGGCATGGAGAGCCCGAGCCGCTGCCTGCGCCGTGTGCTGGACATGACTCCGGGGGCAGGGCTTGAGGGGCACGCGGGGTGACATCATGGAGAGGGCCGTTCTCAACCCATTTTCCAGGCCTATTTTGATTGCCAGTACGCTCCTGCCTGGATCCCGCTGATTTAACACGGCAGCAGCCACAGCCCCGGGCCCTTTAATTAGTCACTGGATCCCACAGTCAGGTGCACCCTGCAGCCCCGGCAACACTGAAGGTCTGGCTGGGTGAGGCTAGCCCCAAGCCCCGCCCCTTCTGCCAGAAGCCCCACCCCTTCTGGGGGCCCAGAGCCACTCCCCCTCAGGGTCGGGCAGAGTCTCTTGTCATCCCTGAAAAAGATTTGGGGGGTCGTGATGGCTGATCAGCTGAACAAGGGCTCCCAGTGTGATGCTGTGGCCAGAAGGGCTAATGTGATCTTTGGATGCATAAACGAGTATTTCAAGTAGGAGAAGAAAGGTTCTTTTACCTTTATCTTTGGCCCTGGTGTGATCAATGCTGGAATACTGTGCCTAGTTCTGGCACTCACGGTTTGAGAAGTTTGCTGATAAATTGAGGCACATTCAGAGAAGAGCCAGGAGAGCAATTAAAGGATTAGAAAACCTGCCTTCTAGTGATACCCTGAAGAAGCTCAAACTTTTTAGCATAACTAAAGGAAGATTAAGAAATGCCTTGACAACCCTCTGCTCAGGGAGCGCCTGTTCGTACAGATCTGATCTCCAAGCTAGTAAAGAAATGTGTAATATCAATGTCTGAAAGTTGAATCTAGACACATTTAGAATAGAAATGAGGTGTAATCTTTTAACAGTGAGTAACTAGCCATGACAGCAACTTACCAAGCTGCCGTGGTGGATTCTCCATCACTGACCTGTTTTAAATCAGGACGGGATGTTTTTATAAGATTTGCACTAGGGATGTAAGCGACGAGGCGACTACCCGATAAGCTTATGCTAGTCGCTTCTCCCCCTGGCTGCCTCTATCAGAACGGGGCAGCAAGTGGGGGGGGGGGGGAGCAGGCGCTGGTGCTGGGTGGAGCCAGCTTTAAAGCTGGTTCCCCACAGCACTGTCTCTGTGGGGGGCAAGAGAGGGCAGAGGCATCCCGACTGCTGCGTCTCTCCCTTTGAAATGTACAAGAGCTGGCGGCGGGCGGCTCTTGTCCATTTCAAAGAGAGAGGAGCAACAGGATAGCGAGCGCTCCCCTTTATCGATTCATTTAGTTGATTCATTGAAATTTAACATCCCTAATTTGCCCTAGGAATTATTATGGGGAAGTTTTGTGGCCTGTGGTATACAGAAGGTCAGACTAGATCAGCGGTGAGCAGTAACCAGCCCATGGGCCAGACACGGTTTACCAGGGTTAGCCCCCAGTGGGCCACTGGTGTTTCATTTACCTGCAGCTCCACAGGTTGTTCGCTTGCATCTCCCATTGGCTGCAGATCGCTGTTCCCAGCTGCAGGAAGCAACGTGCACCAGACACTGCTCCCCACAGCGCCCAGGGGCTGGGAACAGTGATCCACGGCCAACAGGCACTTCAAGCAGCTGTACCCGTGGAGGCGCAGGCAAATAAACCATCTTCAGCCCACCAGGGGCTAACTGGGGAGCCACATCCAGCTTATTACCCACCTCTGGACTAGGGATCACAGTGGTCCCCTTTGGCTTTGGAGTCTGTGAACTAGGGATGTTAAATATCCGTTAATTGAATAGTCGATTAACCTCATGAATTCTTATTGGTGAGTTGACTATTCTATAGTCCCTGGGTAGCCCCTGTCTGGGGTAGGAGTCTGAACTCCCCCACCCGGCATGAGCCGGAACTGAGCTGGGCTGCCTACCCGCCTGCCCGCCTGGCTCCTAATACACTTTAAATACAGAGCCACACAGGGGTTGTTCCAGGTCCCAGTGCAAGCCAGGACTGAGCGGGGCTGCTGGCCAGCCTGCTAAACAATTTACTGTCAAGGCATGGGGGGAGAAAGGGAATGCGTGTAAGTCTATAGCATTACCCTATACACTTTTGCTTATCAGTTCATTGACTACACTATTACATCCCTACTGTGAACTCAATTATATTTCATTATTTTTTTACAAAAATTCTACCCTGACCAAAGCACAAAACCTTCTCCTTGCTCCAGAATGGCTGATGATGCTTCCTACTTCAACCACTGGAACCTACCATAGTTTTCTGCTCGTGGACATCTCCACCAACAGCTTTCTCACTGCCTCCTGCACAGTATTTAAATCGCTTTCCTCTCCCTCTCTTCCTGGTAGTTCTGAGCACGCTCGCCCTCCCATGGTTTATGTAAAACTTCCTAGCATCATCTTTTCTGGTGACTGCTAAAACCACTGACATCAGTTGTCTTCTGCTGTGCTACATAACAGCTCCAGTCCTACGAGCTTCCATTCATTTCACTGCTGAACATTTCCCTGCTCCTCAGGTTGTGGTCAATTCTGTTGGCGCTCTCATGAATATTCTTTGTCATTGGTCTAAGACTTAGATTCTAAGTGAATCATGGTCCAAAGGATTCTTACAGTGAGAAATGTGCAAACAACCAAAAAGGCAGCTCATTTTGTAGAGAACAAGGATGGTTGCCTACCTCATAGTTGAAGGCTTAGACTGTATGTTCACTTCTTACTAGGGTGTGTTTATGGAGGTTCTAATATGGGAATTTCCTCGATTTGTGCTTTTGTTTTTAAAGGGATTTTTAATGCCTTGGGAATCCAATAATAAAGCCAAAATTATTCCATATCTAATTTAGGTTATCAAAAAAGAAAATAAAGAAAAACAAACAAGAAAAAGAAAGTAGTAGACCTACCAAGATATTTGGGTTATTTGGATTTTGCCAAATGGCAAATTCTAGCTTCCTTTTTATTAGCAGGGTGGAATTCAGGGATTTTACTGTGGAGTAATTATGTTTGGAGAAGCCAGAATACCACAGGGAAAAGAAATGTGTATGTTAAGACCAAAGAATATAGCTGTGAATTAGTTACAGTTTAATTAGCATTTAAAGTGCTTTACGTTCATGGGCCTGGTCTACACTACAGTGGGAGGTCAAATTAAGATTCACAACTCCAGCTACATTAATTACATAGCTGGAGTCGACATATCTTACATTGCATTTCTGCACCGTCCACACACCGGGAGTCCGACAGGAGCAAATGTTCCCATCGGCTTCCCTTGCTCCTCGTGACTGCTAGGAGTACAGACGCTGGCCAGAGGTGCTCTCAGCATTCGATTTATGGGTCTATACTAGACCCACTAAATCAAATGCCAGAAAATTTATCCCTGTAACATCGATCCACCAGTCAGCGTAGACATGGCCAAGCAGTCAACATAGGCCAAATTTCTGGGGCCTGATTGATCCACTGTAAAGTATGAGCAACTCCTGTTGATTCAATGCAATTCCCGTTTTTGATTTAGTAGGAATTATTTGTATCCTGCAGTCAGAGAACTGGGTTGCTGAAGAAAGAGAAAGAGGCTAACATGACTTAAGGCAGCATGAGATTGCAGGAAGGGTCTAGGACGATAAGAAAAGCACACGAAGAGAGCAATATTGATGTTATGGGAAACTTCACCATCCCTAATCTTACTCTGAGAGATGGGGAAAGCCAGTCTGCATATAGAATGATACAGATAATGCTTGTTTCACATTTGTACAGATAGTAAAATTGAAAGAACTTATGTTAGATAGAAACTAAAGCAAGAGATAAAGAAGCACATTTCAGAAGGCCATGATAAATGTGAGTTTACTATATATATATATATATATATATATTTATATATATATATAATTTGAAATTCAGTAATAGGCTCCTTCGATAAGATGCCCAACCTGTCATATTAACTATACAACCAGCTGGCTGTTCAGAAGGCATAAGAAGGAAGTCATTTTTCAGCCTACTCTTTATGCCTGCACTAGAGCAGCATTAACTCCTATCAAAGGCTTGCCGTGTACGCATCAGAAACTGGCTTTTGATGGAATAAAAGCTTTTCTTCCCCTTAAAACAATTATACAACATGCGGTTTTGATCTGAGAGAGATTAACCCGTATATCACAGGGTTATTGCACTGTCCACCACATGTGATTGTAAAGGCAGCAATATTGACTGGGTGGCCCTCGTACTGTGCATAAATTGGGGGTTTTGATCGAGGGCTGGCAATGGGCCACCTTGTATCCATAGCGCACTAATGTCACTTACAAAAGAAATACATTGGACAGAAGCAAATTGCTGGAATCAAGCATTTTAAAGTGAGCACAAGGGGCAGCACAGTCTTCAACACGGGCTTGGGAGTCACTTAGGTATGATGGGGGAAGGGTGTGCCTGGGCCAACATTGAATGGTCCAGGTTGCAATGTTACTTGCATCTGGGGTGATCAAGCAGGTGACCTGGGCCTGCTCCTTGTAGCAGACATTCTGGCTTGTACCACTTTAAGAGGCTGTGGAAATTAGTTCCGCTTCCTTCAGAGGCAGGACTTCTCCTGTGTGACAGCCGGGCACCGTGTGTGGGAGAAGGAAACAGAGAGGCAGGGGCTTAAGGCCAGGCAACAGGTTATCAGGGGTCTCCAATCTTCTTATGCTTGAGATCCCTTTTTGAATGCAAGTGCAATCCAAGGTCTACCTGAAACCCAAATCCCCTGGCCCCGCCTCCTTTGGGCCCTTTCTCAGAGCCCCCACCCCTGCTCACTCCATCCTCCCTTTCACTAGGCTGGGGCAGAGGGTTGGGGTGCAGGCTCCGGCCTTGGATTTGGAGCGTGAGATGGGTTCTGAGCTGCAAGCCGTTGAGGTGTCAGAGGGGGGTCTAGGTGCAGGCTCTGAGTGGGCATTTAGGTGCTCGGATCTAGGGTGGGGCCCAGGGTGTAGGAGGGGGTTTATGATGGGGGGAGGGTTTCAGGATGTGGTCTCCAGCTGGGCCCTCTTTACCTCAGGTGGCTCCTGGGTGGTGGTGCAATGGGGCTAAGGCAGGCTCACTCCTGCCCTGGCCCTGCACCACTCTCAAAAGCAGCCAGCAAACTCCCTCCCAATCTCTGCTCTGTGGAGATAGGATACAAAGTGGGAGAGGAGGCACCTTGACATCAACACCCTTCCTCTGCCTGCCCGGCCCTGCACAGAAAGCAGGAGGCTCCCAGGGGAAGGAACAGCTCCAAGGCAAAGAGCAGGAGATGGGCAGCAGCGTGGGGAGGGGCAGCCGAAGAGCCGGCACTTGATAGCATCTTGGCCAAACCAGTCAGGATCACCTGTCAGAGATGCCAAGATCTACCGGTAGATCCCGATCGACTGGTTGGTGACCACTGGTTCAATACTGTCCTGCAAACTGTTACCTCTAGCTGTGGCATTTCCTACTGGCATAGTCCAATGGGACTCTGTCCCAGGTGATGCGGCACTGCAAAGAACAGTCCCCCTGAAGACAATGAGGCTATGCCTGACAATAAGAGTTTCCTGGAGTCCAGCCATTAACTCATAACATTTAATAGCAAGTGTTCAGATTTATTAGCAGCGACAAACTGTGTCCTGGATTGCACCGCTGACGTCAGCCAGGATGAACAGATGGTGCGTCTACTGTGTATTGTTGCTGCTGTCCCTAATAGGGAGAGAGCATTTCAGGGTGAAAATAGACAAACACTTTCCTGCAGCTGCGAGGCTCAGAGATTCCACTGGATCGGTAATACGGAAAACAATCTTGGCATTGAAAACGACGAGTGGTCCTGTGGCACCTTAGAGACCAACCAAAATATAGAGAATCACGAATTTGCATGGGCAAAATCCACTTCCTCAGATGAATTGGAGTAGAAATAACAGAAACCAAGATATATATATATATATATATATATATATATATATAAAACAGCAGAAGAAATACCTGTGAATTGTAGGACTCGTGTTAATGAGGCTAATTAAGCAGGATGGATGTGTCCCATACATAACTTTTGATGTGGAAATGTAGACGTTAATGGCAGGAGAAATTGGCTTTGTAAGGCACCAGTCTGTTAAGGGCTTTGTTTAAGCCTAGGATAATGGTGTCAACTCTGTAGATAAATTTCAGTTCTGCAGACTCTCTCTAATTGGCTAGTGAAGCTCCTTTGCAGAAGAATGGCTGCTTTTAAATGACTGTGTGTCCAGGCAGGTTAAAATGTTCCCCTGTTACCATTTCTGATGTCTGGGTGCTGAGCAGCTGTGTTTCCTCCCTTCAGGAACTATCACCAATGCGCTGATGACCCTCCACTTCTTAAAAGTCACAATACAGAAGGATCTACCTAAAAGCCCATGTGACTTAAAGTGCTGTAAGAAATGCTCTTAGAAAGTGGAGTTGGCAACCTTGCAATGCAAAAGAAAATGCGCTCGCTTATTGGGATAGCAGACTGAACCAGCCTTTCAAGAAGGACACTGTAACATTATTGACTATTGCTACTGATTTCTACAACTTCACAGTGGGTACCTGGCCTGACATACATGAAACGTTCACGTAAGCAGAAAAAGGTTTCAGAGGCCATACCCTGATGTTGCGGTGGTCCGTAAGAGCTCCTCTCCACGAATTCCAGCTTGGTACTAGATTTGTGTGGATGACAATGCTAAGTACAGGCAGTCCCCGGGTTACGTACAAGATAGGGACTGTAGGTTTGTTCTTAAGTTGAATTTGTATGTAAGTCGGAACTGGTGTCCAGATTCAGCCGCTGCTGAAACTGACCAGCGGCTGACTACAGGAAGCCCGAGGCAGAGTTGCTCTGCCCCGGGCTTCCTGGAATCAGCCGCTGATCAGTTTCAACAGCGGCTGAATCTGGACGCCTGGGACAGAGCAGCTGGGGCGCTGCCGGGTAGGTCCCCGCAGCGCCGCACCTCAGCACTGCGGGGACCAACCCGGCAGCACCCCAGGTGCTCTACCTCAGGTATCCCCAAGTCAGCTGCTGCTGAAACTGATCAGCGGCTGATTCCAGGAAGCCCGGGGCAGAGCAACTCTGCCTCGGGCTTCCTGTAGTCAGCCGCTGGTCAGTTTCAGCAGCGGCTGACTTGGGGACGCCTGGGGCAGAGCAGCTGGGGTACTGCCGGGTTGGTCCAGTAGTGCCGCTCCTCGGTGCTACTGGACCAACCCAGCAGCACTCCAACTGCTCTGCCCCAGGCGTCCTGATTCAGCCGCTGATTTCACCCCAGGCGTCGGCGAGAAAAGCAGACCAGGGAGACGTGGGAGGCGGGACCGCCGAGACGCGCCGCGGTCCCGCTGCCCACATCCTCCGCGGCTTTGCTCCGCGTCTCCCTGGTCTGCTGGGGGACCCTCCCCCAGCAGACCAGGGGGACGCGGAGCGGCTTTTCTTGCCACGGAGGACGCGGGCGGCGGGACCGCGGCGCGTCTGGGTGGTCCCGCCGCCCTCATCCTCCGGGGTGAGAAAAGCCCCATTCGTAAGTACGGATCCGACATAAGTCGGATCCGCGTAACTCTGGGACTGCCTGTATATGGCTTGACATTCAACACACTCTTCTAGCGACTTCTGCATCTGAGTGTTTGAGGAAATAAGGAACCAGTTATGACACTGAAGTTAAACTTCATGGTCTCCATACTACCTCAGGGAGGTAGTGGATCTGCAAGATGCCCCGACGGGCAAGATTAAGGCCCCGTTGTGGTAGGTGCTGTACAAACAAATCGTAAGAGTGCCCCTGCACCAAAGTGCTTTACAATGATAAATTTATTTTTCTTCCTTTTCCCAACTTCCTAGTTCTTTACCTCAAAGGAAAAGCTTAGAAGATAGTCGCTGTCTACTGTAATGGGAAACAAAGGATGTACAGGTTGGACCTTCCTGGTCCAGCACCTCGGGAATGGACTGGTCCTGAGCAAGGGAGTTTGCCGAACCAGGGGAAATCTGGGAGGGGAAGACACCAGCCTCTCCACTGGGCTCCTCTCTCCAGCCACCTAGTACTGCTAGCCCCGACCGGTTGGGGGCTCTAGTGCCCTGGGGGCTCTGTGGCCCCACCAGCGAACTCCACTCTCAGCCACCAGCAATTTCTGCTTTTGGGACTCGCTAATCCTGCAAAATCCATAGACCTACTGGACCACGGATGTTGCAAGATCAGAGGCTACATCTAGACTGCATCCCTGTCGACACAGGGATGCAAATCAAGCACATCGAAATTGCTAATGAAGCCGGGATTTAAATATCCCGCGCTTCATTAGCATAAACATGGCCACTGCTTTTTTCGAAATGGAGTTTTTTCGAAAAAACGGCAGTCTAGACACGGATCTGTCGAAAATAAAGCCTTTTTCGACAGATCCTGTATTCCTCAAAAAATGAAGTTTACAGGATCTGTTGAAAAAGGGATTATTTTCAACAGATCCATGTCTAGACTGCCATTCGAAAAAACTCCGTTTAAAAAAAAAGCGGTGGCCATATTTATGCTAATGAAGCGTGGGATATTTAAATCCCAGCTTCATTAGCAATTTCGATGTGCCTAATCTACATCTGTCTGTCGACAGAGAGATGTAGTCTAGACACACCCAGAGAGTCCTGGACCACAGAGATTCAACCTGTACATAGCATATGCAGGGAATGGAGTGTGTGTTTATTAGTTTTATGCTCTGGATATGGAAAATGAATCTGATGACATTTCAGCAGAATTTTTTTTTCTGGCTTCACAGGAAAATAGACCATGTTTGAATGAAAAGTAACTTTCAGGTGTATGTGTGCAAGAGCTGGAGACCGTACTGTAGGAGAAGAGGACCCATGAGTAAAATGTTTGAGAAATTAGGTTGCACAGGGATCTGATTACATGGAGCAAATTGTTCAGGAAAAAAAAATTGAGTTCAACAGTAAAGGATCAAAAAGGTAAAGTCGGTATTTAAAAGGTAACAGCGAAAGGTAAGACACAGGGAGCAGTGTTGCATAGAGGTGACAGAGCTAAAGGTGTGCAACGGAGATAACTAGGAGGAAGAGAGAAGCAGTTAGGGGGACAGGAAAACAGAAAAACTTTGAGAGAAGGGATCAGTTGCTTGATGAAAGTGCGGGGGGAAAGGCCATTCCATCCTCCAGACCCAGCAGGTTCCTGACAAAAGTTCCAACAGGAAACAGTGCCCGCCCAGCCCAGTTTAAACAAGGTTTTTTTACCAGAATGAGCAGGGAGCACTTGACTCTCCCAGTGCATAGGAGGAGCATGAATTTTTCCCCCTGATGAATCCCAAGCCTCTACGGTGCAACGCTGAAGAAGGAGAGCAGAACAAAATCTTGGCCTAGTGTAAATCAGGGATCTTCAGCTGTTGCCTTCTTAGTTGTTTACAACAGAGTAATTTTTAAATGTCAGTTTAATGCCACAAAAAGTTACATATTTCTGATACCATCTGTCTAAACATTGCTTTTGCTAGGAAGTCAATTAAGCTAGTTTCTCTTTGCAGGGTATAATAGCAGCAGACCAATGAGCAATGTACATGATGAATCTTTTTCTAACAAGCTGTGTTGATTTCTGAATGGTCTAATATTCTCTACGTGGGAAAAAATGAATGAACTGAAGTAAAATATTAGTGGATCCATTAATCTGAAAGATCTGTAATTTTTTGCAGGAGTTTCATAAGTTATCTGTTGAGATTATTGTTATTGTTGAATGATAAAGAAGTTGTTAGAGCTGGTTCAGAATTGTTTGGCTAAGCATTTTTCTGTCAGAAGGTGCCAATTTGTTGACACCAAAACTATTCGTGGGAAAGTGTCAGCTGTGGTGAATTTCCCATAATGAAAATGTTTTCAATTTTTTAAAGAACTTCGGCTTTCTTTTCAGTATTACTTGTTTTGACATTTACGTTATTTATAGTAATAAAATAAAGGTGTTTTTTTTTAATTATTGAACTGAAGCGCAACTATTGGCCAAATCTGAAATTCTGGTTGGAATTTCAGTTAACAAATATTTGAGATTGAAGGCAAGGAAAAAATTCAATTCGGGCAAAATGTTTGTAATCGTGTGTGTGTGTCTGTGTGTTATTAGAGCTGATAGTTATACTTACAGCTAAGGGTGACTATTACTTTCCATAATAACCTCTGAATTTAGATCCTTATAACTTTGCAACTGTTTGGGCTGAAATTCCATAACTGGCCTCCCTCTCAGTCTGGATATTTTTATAAATAATTTGCCAGTGTTAATGATATAATTCTAACACCTATTTAGAGCAGTGTTAGCATATCTGTGCATAGGCTCCTAATATGGAGCTATCGGATGAATTCTGGGGATGGACAGTTCTCAAGTCTAACTGGTGACTTGCTGTCCTCGTGGAAATCTATTCAATTTGACTGAATAATGACACCGCAGAAAATGGCCGTTTCATCCCCCTTGTGCCACCACATTTGATTCTGTGTTCATCAAGTCCTTTGATGGCCTCTGTCCCCTTCTAGGTAATGGCAGGTCAGAAGTTCCCTGGTTTTAGAGCCTTCTCCAAAGTCCAAGGTTGGAGTAGCTAGGGGAATCCAGCCTACATGAGGTTCCGATTTAGGGCCCATGGTTGGACAGCTACAACCAGTTTTTCTCAGTCTCATGCTGCTTCCTGAGTTACTTCCCAGTGCTCCTTTCCCAAGCCTCTTGCCCTGCCTTCTTCTCTTTGAAAAGTTGGCTTCTTTGGTAGTCTTCTGGAGGAACTCTCTTGCAGTCTCTCTGTCTCTGTCAGCTTTCTTTCTTCTCAGGAGTTCCCCCTCTGCAATCCTAATCTTTTATCCTATTTCCCTGCCTCGTTAACTGCCTCTCAGTCATTCAGAGGCTACGTCTACAGTGCACAGTTGTTTTGGAATAGTTATTCTGAAATAGCTGATTTCGAAAGAGCACGTCTACACTTTGGGGAAGCCTCAAAATTAGTCCAAGGCAGGCTTCCCTAATGTAGACGCACTATCTCGAGTTAGAGCTCTGGGCGGAATAACTTAGAGTGGCGCTGGTGAGGGGCTATTTTGAAATAGCAGCAGGGGAGTGTCTACACACGTCTTATTTCGAAATAGCTATTTTGGAGCAGGCATTATTCCTCATAGAATGAGGTTTGCAGAAGCTAGAATAAGCCGTCTGTTATGTTGAAATTATTTCAAAATAACAGAATGGCCATGTAGACACTCGCATGGTTATTTTGGAACAACCCTCATTCCGAAATAACTTTGCTGTGTAGACGTACCCTCGGTGAGATAATTAAACCCTGGGGTACCTGAGATGACTCATTTCTCTCTTCTGAGCCTGTCAGAGAGAGGCTGGACCTTGACTCCCCAGCAGGGCCGGCCCGACCATATTAGGAGAACTTGGCAGTCACGAGGACTAGATGGAAGTGAATTTTTCCCTCTATTTAAAAATATATGAATAAGTTATCTCTTATAAGCCAAAGTATCAAATATTGTGATCAGAAAAGGCCCGTGTGTGCAATTTTCAAAGCTTCCCCATGTTTTAGCAATAAATATGTTAAGTGCAGTGAGTGACAACAAGCATCCGTATGTGGCTACATTTCTGTAATTGCTCTAATTCCAAATATGCAGCCAGGGAAGTGTTTCCAAAATGGTTGGTGTATCTGAGCCAGTTCATTTTTAGACTCTGATAGGAACCAAAGCGGAATGGAAATACAATATCACAAAAGGTTTCTCCTTTTCCAGCCTGATTCCTACTTATTCATACTTGAGTAGGACATTGCGTATTTCCTTGGAAACATCCGCTCAGTGTGAAGCAGCAGCCAGAAAAGTGAACAGAATGTTAGGAACCATTAGAAAAGGGAGACATAATCATCCGAAAATAGCATAATGCCACTTTGTAAACCTAGGGGGTGGCCGCATGTTGAACACTTCATGCAGTTCTGGCTGCCTCCTCTCAAAAAAGATACATATTATAGTTGGAAAAAGCACAGAGAAGAACAATTCAAGTGATTGGGGGTGGGTGGGGGTGTCACTGATGAAATTACAAACAAAAGAACGTTTTTCTTCACACTGCAGACAATCAAGAGGTGGAACTTGTTACCAGGTGATGTTGCGAAGGTAAAACATTATAAATGGGGAGCAAAAAGAATCCGATAAGTTCCTAATGGATAGGTCCATCAATGACTATTAACCAAGATGGTCAGGGATGCAACCCTATGCTCTGGGGGTCCCTAAACCTTCCATTTCTAGAAGCTGGACTGGGATGACAGTGGAGGAACCTCTGAAAATTGCTCTATTCTCTTCATTTTCTCCAATGCCTCCGGCATAGGGTGCTAGGCTAGACTGAGCATTGGTCTGACCCAGTATGCTGTTCCCATGTTATTCGTTATACTGCAGTGGTCCCCAACCTTTCAGGGCTGCCGGGCGCTCGGGGGTGGAGCCGCTCATGCGCCAGGCATCCGGGGGCGGGGCCACGCATGCGCCCTGCGCCTGGGGCGAGCACCGCGCATGAGCCACGCACCCAGGGCTGGCACCACGCATGCACCATGTGCCAGGGGCAGGGCTGGCCCAGATCATTCGGCGGGCGCACATAAATGCCCCGGCAGGTGCCATGGCGCCCGTGGGCACCGTGTTGGGGACCACTGTGTTATAGCATTCCTCATTTCTGTCTTGAAAACATTTATTACGAGGCATTAGAACTTGTGTTCCTTCCCCTCCAGGCTCTACAGACAGCTACTCTCATTTTACTTCTCTCCCTTGTACGTTTTCTTAGCCCCATTTTGTTAGAATTCAGTTGAAGTTCACTCTGCACTTAGTAGCTTATGAAACAAATGACAGTCACCGCAGTCATATATTTTAAAGGGAAAAAGAAGATAAACACAATAAGCTAAAAACCGGTTCATAAATTCTCAATGGAGAAATCTTTGCTCAGATATGTGGGTTATTGGCATACCAATATTAAATCATTTCCTGCACATAGAGTAATGTGCAAAGGAAATTGAGTGTTTTTAACACATCATCTTTTACAGACTCTATGGAAATTGATTCATTTCTAGTACCTTTTTTGACAGCTGCATGAAGAAATCTGAGGTTTCATATGCTTGTAAATTATTCATTTGCAGATTTGCAATAAATATAGCCCTCGTTCTAGGCCAGGGGTCTGCAATTAGCAGCTTGCGAGGCTGCTACATGCTTTGTTTACCAGTGTGCTCACAGGTACGACCACGTACTGCTCCCATTGGCTGTGGTTTGCTGTTCCTGGCCAATGGGAGCTGTCGGAAGCGGGGGTCCAGCCTGCAGTGCTTCCCACAGCTCCCATTGGCCAGGAATGGCGAACTGTGGTCAATGGGAGCTCCAAGCAGCCCTACCTGTGATGTGCAGATAAATAAAGCATCTGGTGGCCTGCCAGAGGTTATCCCTGGTGAACTATACCTGGCCTGCAGGCCACCTATTGCCCACCCCTGCTCTAGGCCCATATTCAGACTTATTTGCAAAGATCAGTAGTATCTGTATTACCAGTCTGAATGCTGTATTCCAGGTGAGCTGCCTGTGTTTATCATGGCATTCTAGCATTGCCAGCCTATTTTCTGTCTTTCTCGCTACAGCCAAATATCATGCACAGGTAGCTGCCCAGCATATGCAGTAAGATAAATGGAAAAAGTCCTAATTTGCAATGGGTTCCGACAATCTGATGGAGAGGTGAGACAACACTTGTTTCAAAGTCAGGGCCTGGGTAAAAATGAAATCCAGAAATAAATCTAGGGTCATTCAAAATGTTGTGGCACTGAGTAGCCCAAATCTGGACTCTCTGCTCCCTGCAGCCGGGAGCTCTGCAAACTCTGTGGTCCGGCCGTATTGCAGACACAGAGAAGTGGAACCCTTGCTGGGTTTCCTCCATCCATGACGCTCCTGGATCCTGTCTACTGTTTCTAAAAGCTGGTCAGTGACTCCACCCCAGTGACATAGATGAGACAAGGTATTGGAAGTAGGGATGTGAAGGACTAGTCAACTATCCGATAAGCAAATATTTATCGGATAGTCAACATGCTAGTCAACTAGTCGCTTCTCACCACCCCTTGCTGCCTCTATCACAAAGAGGCAGCAAGCGGGGGGCAAGTGGAGGGGGGACTTCAGATCCTGGGCTCTATGCGGTGCTGCCGCTTTGAAATGCCGTGTACAGCCCGGGGCCAGCTGGGTGTCCTCAGGCTGCATGCAGTGTTTCAAAGCAGCAGTGACGCATGGAGCCCAGGATCAGCTGGGGACTCCCCTGCTGACCTGGGGTGTATGTGACGCTGCCGCTTTGAAACGCCACGGGGAACCCGGCATCGGGCTCCTTGCGGCATTTCAAAGTGGCAGCGCTGCATGGAGCCCGGGATCAGCTGGAGTCTCCAGCTGATCCTGGCCTCCCTGTGGTGCTTTCACCTTTGAAGTGTAGCAACAGCCTTAGGGTGGAATCGCTTTATCAACTAATCGAATTGTCAATGCAAAATGCATCAACTATTCGATTAGTCAATTAGGCGCTATTTAACATCCTTAATTAGAAGTGATATCAGGGGAAGGGTGGGACAGGATCTAAGTGACAGCCAGAGAGACAGGGAAGGAGGTGAGCTGTTCCCAATCTGCAGAGCCACATGACCCATGAACGTATGAGCACTGGCACATCCATGCAGAAGGACGTTCACAAGAATGCAAGAACAGCACCCTTCAAGACCCACCGCTAGGCCTGGTCTCTTCTATAGCAGTCTGTCCTGCGGTCACAAACAGAGCTGTGAAGTGCAACTGGTCAGTCTGGGAGTACAGGTAGGAGTTCATTTGCACAAGTTTCCTCCTGCTTTCAACAGCCTGTCTGATCTGGGCGGTGGAGCTGCTCTGAGCAATCTTCCCAAACTCACTGTCTTGGGGTCTGTCTACAATTGCCCCCTACTTCAAACTAGGGAGGCAAATGAAGCATACCGAAGTTGCAAATCAAGCGCCGGATTTAAATATCCCACGCTTGATTAGCATATTCGTGGCCAGTCGCCATTTTAAAATGCCGGTTGCCTGATTTAACTTGCTTCGTGTAGATGCGGTAGTCCGATTTAAAACCCTTCCCTCGAATTAACTTTTACTCCTCATTGCATGCATTAATGACAGTTAATTCGAGGGAAGGGTTTTAAATCAGACTACTGCGTCTACACGTGGCAAGTTAAATCGGGCGACCGACATTTTAAAATGGCGACCAGCTGCGAATATGCTAATCAAGCACGGGATATTTAAATCCCACGCTTGATTTGCAATTTCAGTATGCTTCATTTGCCTTCCTAGTTCGAACTAGGGGTCAAGTGTAGACATACCCTTGGGGATTAGTCAGGCCCATACAACGGTTTCCCTGCCCCACCCAACCATTCCTCATGCACAAGAGCAGAGTTGAGCAATCGAGGTTAGTGAGTGGGCCGTGGGAGTGATCTCCCTTCATCTCAGTCGGTCGCAAGATTGTCATAACAAGACAGTCTCCCCAAATAGGGTAGGTTTGTTAACTGCACTTGCGTGGCTAAAATGTGCGGGGTGTGCTGACCAAACCCTGGCAGTGCTTGAATTGGATGCAGAGGAAGCGTGTGGCTGTCCCCGCCAATGCCGTGTGCAATCAGCATGCACCTCCCTTCATGTGCCCTCTGTCATGATTCTGAGGGTTAGCCAGCAGCCTGGGGATTAAGGGGTTAACTACACCTAGCCAGATGGAGTGACCAATAAGAATGTAGGTGGGACTTTTCAAACTGGGACAAAGGAATTTGGGTTTTTTTCTCTTCTCCCTTTTGTCTCTCAGAGAGTTCTCTGCAACTACAGAGAGGGACAAGCATGTCTCTCTCTCTCCAAGACACCATTCTTCATTTTCTGTAAGTAGGGTAAAGTTTAGGCAGTTTCGTTAGGTTTTATTGTTTTAAGGATTGGGTATGGGATCTGAGATCTGGCACTGTGTAAAAGATGTTTTGGCTTTTCTTTGTAACTAAGTTCTAGGCCCATGGAGTTTCTCCATGAGTATATTTTGTTACCTCCCTATCTAGTCATTATGGTTGCAACAGGAATATTGTTGTAATAATAAAAGTTCTTTCTTTTCTTTTTATTAACCTGGAAGTGGTTAATTGTGTGCCTTGATTTTTATTTTAGGGTTAAGATTTCCCAAATGATCTTTCCCCTGATTTCTTTATCAACATTTGGGTGGTGGCAGCGGAAGTTTTATTCCCAAGATCTAGGTTTTTAAGATCTTGGGGGGAAGTTTTATACCAAAGCCTGGTAGATAAGGCTTTGGGGTACACTTGCTGGCCCCCACTTCTGCATTTATCATGCCAGAGTGGGGAAGGAGCCATGACACCCTCGCTTTACGTGATGTCACTTTAGTAACACTGGTAGGAAAAACCGATGTGGATAGAAACCAGCAGAATCTGGCAACCCTGCACCTGGGCAACGGAAAACAAAATGTCTGGTGGGCCCCACGTAGAACCCTGATGGGCTGCATGCGCCCCCTGGCTGCAGGCTGCCTGCCACTGCGCAAGAGGGTCCTGGCACCGTGACTGGCACACTAGAAATAGTTCAATGAGATTACATGATAGAACCCAAGCCTGCCCGCTTCATGCTTCAGAACAAGTTGATGATTAATTATTGGGGTTCGTGCTGTTTTGTTACTCTGGTGCAAATCAGGCTGCAGAATCAGATTCAGGTCGTTTGATTCATCCAGTAAATGGGTAAGCTTGGACTTCGATCATATAGAATCATAGAAATGATCTCAAGAAGTCATCTACTCCAATTCTGGGAGTAAGTAAACCTAGACCATCCTAGACTGGTGTGAGTCTTGCCTGTTCTTTTAAATCCAGTAATAGGGATTCCACAGCTTCCTTTGGAAGCCTGTTCCAAACCTGTGCTTAGCTATCTCTAGGGTTAGAATTTTTTCCCTAATATCTAAACTAAATCTCCCATGCTGCAGAGCAAGCCAATTATTAGTTCTCCTACTTTCAGTAGGCGTGGAGAACAATTGATCACCATCCTCCTTATAACAGCCTTTAACATATTCGAAAACTGCTGTTAGGTTACCCCCAAACATCCCACCTCCGGACATCTTTTTTTCATAACACTAAACAAGCCCAGCATTTTTTAACCTTTCCTGATAGGTCAGACATTCTAGACCTTTTATCATCCTCTGGATTCACTACACGTGTGGTGCCCAAAACTGGATACAATACTCTAGCAGAGGCGTTGCTAGTGCTGAGTTGAGTTGAATATGACAACTATGTCCCGTATCTTATGTACAATGCTACAGAATATTGATCTGTTTCACAACTTCATCACATTGTTGACACATATTCAACTGGTGATCGAATACAACCGCAGATCCTTTTAACCCCAGAAGTCTGGTCTTTCAATCAATTTGGCACTGATGATTTCATCTAGACCACTAGTTTGCATACGAGAATGCCATGCGTCAAAAGCCTTACTAAAATCAAGATCACACCCGCACACTAAGCCAGTAACCCTGTCAAAGAAGGAAATTAATCGGTTTGGCATGATTTGTTCTTGATAAATCCCTATTGGCTATTACATAGAAGCCTATTATCCTCTATGGCTGTGTCTACACTGGCCACTTATTCCGGAAAAGCAGCCGCTTTTCCTGAATAACTTGTCAGCTGTCTACACTGGCCGCTTGCTTTTCCGGAAAAGCAATGACGATATAATGTAAAATTGTCATTGTTTTTCCGGAAAAACTATGCTGCTCCCGTTCGGGCAAAAGTCCTTTTCCGGAAAAACTGTTCTGGAAAAGGGCCAGTGTAGACAGCCCAGTAGTCTTTTCCGCAAAAAAGCCCCGATCGCGAAAATGACGATTGGGGCTTTTTTGCAGAAAAGCGTGTCTACATTGGCCACGGACGCTTTTCCGGAAAAAGTGCTTTTCCGGAAAAGCATCCTGCCAATGTAGACACGCTTTTTCCGGAAATACTTATAACGGAAAACTGTTCCTTTTTAAGCATTTCCGGAAAAGGGTGCCAGTGTTGACGTAGCCTAAGTGATTCCAAACTGTTTAATCATTTGTTCCAGTGTCTTTCCAGGTATCAAAGTTAGGCTCTGTAGTCTGATTCCCTGGGCCTTCTGTTTCTCTTTTTAGAGACAGGTACTCTGGTTAGCCTTTCTCCAGGCCTCTGGAATCTCCCCTTCCTCCATCAGTTCTTCAGAGTTCCAAGATCATTTCAGCTAGTTCCTTAAGTGTTTCAGGGTAACTTTCATCCAGCCCCACCAACCTGAAGACATCTAACCTGTCTAAACATTCTTTTACCTTTTTTTTCCTCCCTTATTCTGGCTAATGTTTCATCCCCCTTGCTAATATAAATTGTATTAAGTACCTGGCCCCAATTTACTGTTTTAGTGAAAACTGAAACAATAGGCCCTAAATACTTCAGCATGCTTGATGTCCTCCGTTATTACTGCTCCTTCCCACTGAGTAGAGGACCTGTGCTTTTCTTTCTCTTTGTGCTTCTTGCACAAATACTCTGATGCTTCCGCTCAGGGATAAGCCCTCTCGTGCAAGTATTCTTGCGCAAGAGGACAGCGTAGACAGGCAATGCTAATTTCTTGTGCAAGAGGACAGCGTAGACAGGCAACGCTAATTTCTTGCGCAAGAGGACAGCGTAGACAGGCAACGTTAATTTCTTGCGCAAGAAAGCACGATGGCTAAAATGGCCATCGGAGCTCTCTTGCACAAGAGAGCGTCTACACTGGTACAGATGCTTTTGCGCAAAAGCCCATCTCTTGCGCAAAAGCACATGCCAGTGTAGCTGCTCTCTTGCACAAATACTTTTAACGGAAAAACTCTTCCATTAAAAGTATTTGTGCAAAATCTTGCCAGTGTAGACGTAGCCCCACTCTTTGTAAAGATCTTTTTTTATTAGTATTTTTCAGGTTATTAAAGAAACCCGGATGGCACCATATTAGCTTTTTATTACTCTTCCTATCTTTATTTTGCCTCAGCATAGTTTGCTGTGGCTCATTTCATATTGTGTCTTTTAGAAACTGCCAACTGTCCTTGAATTTCTTTTTCCCTTAGATTTTCTTCCCTTGGGACCAGTTCTCTGAGTTCATTAAAGCCTGCCTTTTGAAATTCCATTTTTCATATTCAGCTGCTGTCACTTTTTCCTTAGAATAATGACATATACTTTTATGATCATGTTCATCTACATTGCCTTCAGCCTTCAGATTCACAACCAATTCCTCCCTATTAATCAGATCTAATCTAAAATGGCTGTCTGCGTGATTATGTTCTCCACATACTGAAACAAAGAGTTGTCTCCTATTCCAAGTAGGCATTGGGCATTTAGGTTTTGCTCTATTTACTTTTTTCACAAGATGTCTAGGTAGTTATATCTACTGTTACTGTCATGTGCTATGGTTTTGATGTTTGTGGTTTGTTCTAGAAATGCCTCACCTACTTTCTCCACCTGATTTTGGTGGTGTATAGCAGACCCCTGCTTTGACAACACTCCTTATTTTATATTCTGGATTAGAATTGAGTTGTTTTGTATGTATCTGGACTGCTGTTGTTTTAGCTGAACCCCAAAGCTTCTGAAAAATATAAGAAGATACACTAAGACTCAACAACAAATTATCTTTTTTTCAGAACGTTGATTATGTCTGAATGCTAAAGAGAGAGAATACAGGTTAATATGGTGTCTTCTCAGAATTCCTCTCAAGCATAACTACTGCTCACATATTATCTGTGAAAGGGGTGTGCCCTAAACTAATCCCGGGAAACCTCAAATACAGTCAGGGTATGTCTACACTTGCAGCCTAATCCAAAATAGGGCTGCAAATGTAGGCATTCGAAATTGCAAATCAAGCCCGGGATCTAAATATCCAACGCTTGATTTGCATGTTCCCGACCAGGCGCCATTTTTGAAATTGACAAGTCCGGAATAACTGCCCGCATCTACACATGGCAGTGAAACGGGCGTTTGAAATAAAGCCCTAGTTCGAAATACCTGTTATTCCTCTTGCAATGAGGTTTAACAGGTATTTCGAACTAGGGCTTTATTTCGAACACCCATTTCACTGTCGCGTGTAGACACAGGCAGTTATTCCTGGCTTGTCAATTTCAAAAATGGCGCCCGGCCGGGAACATGCAAATCAAGCGCGGGATATTTAGATCCTGGGCTTGATTTGCAATTTCAAATGTCTACATTTGCAGCCCTATTTCGAATTAGGCTGCAAGTGTAGACATACCCTCACTGACAAGAACAAGCAAATAGAACAAATAACTAATTCCTTGCACGGGTCGAATTAGATGCAAAGAAAAAGAACACTGGGCTAGAAAGAGGAGTTGTTTTTTAAGACAGCAGAGAAAAATGGTAAGGTCAAATGTCAGAGATTCCTACTAACCTCACCAACAGTACTATAAAGTAAACACTGACAGATAAAATAACAAGGAATCCTGTGGTACCTTAAAGACTAACAAATGTATTAGGAAAGACTAACAAATTTAGTAGTCCTGTGGCACTTTTTAGAGAGTAACAAAAATATATATAGTATTATGAGTTTTCATGGGCAAAACTCACTTCTTCAGATGAGCTGGAGTGAAAAAAGAGAGAAGCCAGAATTTATAACAGAAAAAGAAGGGAGAGAGAGAGGGAAAAAAGTACTTATCCATTGTAGTGCCAATGTTAATGTGGCTACTTGAGTGGGCTGGAAGTGTCCCATACTTAGGGAGCAGCAGTTCAGCCCCTGCGTACACACACACACACACACACACACACATCTATATATGTGAGTCTCTAAGGTGCCACAAGACTACTCATTGTTTTTAATATCTTTTGGCTGGCAAACCATACTTGTTTTAGGGGAAAAAAAATCTATTCAGAGGAGACACACTCATTTAATCCCTATTTTAAGTGCTAGTGTTCTGCACAAAGATTAATTTCACTTGTACTGAGGGTTGAAAATCAAGCTACCAGTTTAGTAATTGATTGATTAAATTTGATAGAGATGAATCCACCGGGGGCACACATTAAAGTGGTGTTCAGATGACCAAGTGCAGGATCTAATATATCTGATCATTTTGGTTGCAATGATGTATGAACTAGCTGGGTAGAGGAATACTTTAAATACTGCCGTAGTTTAAGAGAATAGAAAGACATAATAAAATCCATTGGAGGCCCAGAGGGAAATGATTGAACCGAAGTTATCGGAAAGTAGTCAGTAAAAAGGTTGAACTATAAAAGGAAGAATGGTAAGCCGTGGCCATGATGAAATGATCAAACTGACGGAGTGCGTGAGCTTTGTGAGTAGGCATGGAAATGTAGGGTCAAGCTCCCAGAGGATGGAGGTGAAGACAAATGATGTAACCAAGAGTCAGGGTCTACGGTTTAAAAACACACATTAAAATTAACTCCGTTAAGGAGAGTTGGAGTGTTGCAGAACAGGCATTTTACAGGCTCTTAGAGCATGTCCTCAGGCTACAGATCAAGCCTGTGAAAAAGACAGAGCCCAGAAATTCTATTCCAAAAGACATATTGAAAATTGAGTTCTCAATGAGCGACCCTTGATGGACCTGCATATCCTGTGGTTAATTAAAATCCCAAGTGCGATTGCACTAATAGAACAGAAGGAAAAGAAAAAGTTGACTGGCCCTCGGAAGATTTCCTGCACACATTAAATCTGTGTGAAACATTCACAGTGAGATTTAAACTGCTCAGATTTGGGCTTCTTTGTTTTAATCTGGGAGGTTTTAAAAGAACATGCCGTTTTTTCATGCTAATTTCCACAACAGCAGAAGGTTTATTGAAGCTGGGCAAGAAATGTAAATTTTCACTGTTTGGGGGAGGAGTGAAAACTTCACGGCACCTTTACATAGCATCAGTTCCAGTTTCAGAGCGGCCTGATTGTGTTTCAACACACAGCTACAGTCACATGGCATTTCTTCTGCGTCTTTGGTTGGCCTCACCAAACCCATATGCCAGGCTACGTCTACACTACGAGGTTTTTATGCAAAACTACCTGGTTTTGTGCAAAAACCCGCGGAGCGTCCACACCTCAAGTGTGTTTTTGCACGAGAAAATCTACAGTCAGTCAACAGAACAGAGGGCTTTTTGCGGTGTAGGTAAACCTCCTTCTTCGAGGCATAACTCCTTTCCACACTACAGCTCATGCGCAAAAACACAAGCGTTGACACTCGGGAGTGGTTTCTAGTGCAAAAAGAGCCTATCCGAAAAAGCACAGGTGCCAGGTGTGAATGGCAATCAGAGCTTTCTTGCACAAGAACGTCCATGCAGTGTGGACGCTCTCTTGCACAAAACCACATTGCAAAAGAGATGCGCTTTGAGGTGTGGATGCGCTTTTGCGCAAGAAGTTTTTGCACAAGGACTCTTGCACAAAAACCATACAGTGTATATGTAGCCCCATTGAATGAGGTTAACAGAACCTGTTTTACTCATTTCTCATGCTAATAGGGGAGGCGGAAGTAGGGAGGAAAGAGATACCAGGAGAAGGCCTGGCATTCACCAAAGCCTCCACTGTAGATGGCAGGTCTCTTCCACATAAGATGCCAAAAGCGGAGACCAAGAGGTCATTTGATTTTTTGCAGGTCCGTTTAGAATGAGGGGGACTGTATGAGGTCCCCCTAGCTTGGGCTGGGTTGACTAAGCATCCAGACTGTTGGATATTTCATGTGTGGTGTCTAAAGGAAGGCTGGTTCACCCCATGCTGTCACAGAAGGTGGCTTTGGGGGCTTTTATGAATATAGGGAGGCTGGCTTGCTGCACAATCTTGTTTCAGGAACATCTGTAGTGCCTTGCTGCAGAAAGGCCAGCTTCTCTGCCGATTTTCTTGTTTGCCATTTGCTTCTCACCACCCCCCATTTGTGTGTAATGCACCATCTGAACAAGTCACATTCAGCAATGCTCTAGCTATGCATTAAAAGCAGGGGGGTGAGATCTTGGCTGAAGTCTAGGCTGGCGTTTGGGGTGGGGAGGAGAAGAGGTCTGTCATACCCTGCCCTTTCTGCAGCTGCCTTTGTCCCACATGTGCGATGGCATCTCTGGACTGGCGTTGTTGGTACATCGGGTCAAACAATAATTTTCCTCCGAGATTCTTTCTGTTAATTGAATATTAGCAAAACTCCATTCAATCGAGTGTAACAACCATTTTGCCTCATCAGTCAAGCTACTCTTTTAAAAAAATTATTACTAGGGGGCTGTGCCCTCTACTCGCTACGCTCGCCTACCTCCCCTTCCCCCAGCCACTTCAGCTTCGCTGAGAGAGCCTATTGATGCTGATGACATGATGACATCATTCTGTCATCCGTCAGGAAAAACTTTTTTATAGAGAGAGATTATTGCATCCTGCTAATGTAGGGGGTGAATGTCTGTGAGCTAGGCCAGTCTTTGTGCTAGGATATTTCTGCCACATGAAAGAACCAGTAAAAGTGACAAGCACAGAAAGACACCTGGTCATTACTTTTAATAAGCTGGTTTGTACTGTCACCTGCCCCTATTTTTAATAAGGGCTTCTACTCTTAAAGCCCCACTGGCTACTTATGCTTATAAAATAGGCATATTAAAAAAGAGGACGATCAAAGGAGGAATCTGGCTGAGGAAGATTTGACAGTGCAGGTCGCCAGTATAACTGGTCTATTTATGCAGTAAAATGTCTTTAATTTAATTCTCCAGGGACTAACTTTGCATGTGATCTACTCAGGAATCATGGCTTGATTCATTTGGTAAATAAAAAGAATTCCTGAGGATTCAGTCCTTTATCCCATCTAAAGAACACCTCTGGGTGGCCAGGAAGGATCGAGGTTGAAGGCTGGGGTTGGGGGGGGCTTGGCTGGGGTGAAAGGTTGTTGAAGGGGCGTGGTCTCCAGGAAGGGGTGTGGCTTTGGGTGGAGGGGGTGGGGTTTCGGCTTGCTTCCCCAGCTAGGCCTTCACCTGCTGCCCATGCCTGGAAGCCAGAGGGCTGAGTTCCAGGTAGGTAAATCTTGAGAGACTTTGAACTGAAATGTATCTCTGTCTGAAGGGAACAAGTGACTGGAATGGGGGTGGGACCTGAAGAGCCAGCATGCAAAGACTTAACAAACGGGACTGCAGGAGGGGAATGTTATTACCTGGGGGGCTGTGAGTTAAGGGGCCCCAAAGAGGGGAGAAATTGGTAGCAGAGCACTGCAAGGTGACCGCTGGCCATGAAGGAGGCATGCAAGAGATGATGAGTCCTGTTGCAGGTGTATTGACCGGAGCCTTATATGACCAACCATATTGTACATTGTCCTGTTTCACTTGTGTGAAAGCAAGCTCTTTGCTGGCCAGGCCTCTCACGCGTATTGCCATCCAAGCAAAAGGTCAACTTTCCTTTGATGAAAAACCCTTATACTATGTAACTTAAAGACCAGCGAAGAACAGGAACCAAAACCAGACCTAAAAAGTTCATGTAAAGTTCGTACTGGTTGTGCTGACTGTGCCATGCCTGATAAGGCAGAAAAGGAAAAACAGGAAACCATCTCACCCCCTTACTCCTGTCCCTTAACAGACAGGGTCTGCTAGCCTATCACAAAAAGCGCGCAAAAGCTTTCTCTATAAAACAGTTTCTCCTCCTGTATCAAATTGAGGAATCCAGAATAAACATTGGAAGGCAGAATACGAGCCAGGTCTGAGGACTGATCACCCGAGGGCCACCTCCCGCTCACCGAATCAAATGAGTTCCTGTAGAGCGTAACGTATACCAAACATAACCAATACCAAATATGTTGTTGTTGTTGTTGTCATTTGTGTGTCTGTTAAATGTAAGTATTGTTATCTGAAATTGTTTAGCGGTATTGTTAAGTAGTAGTGTTAAGAGTTTTAGATAAATGATTAGTCTTATAAGTAAGACTGATGTAAATGTAACTTAATAATCCTTGGTCCCTTGTTAACAACTATTAGGCTTTAGAGAAACCTCAAGGAATTTTCTTTACCTTATTGCATTTTGCTTATTAGTCATTCTAATAATTGATAAAATAATAATATATATGTAGAAGTCCTTTAATAAAAGTTGAAAAGATATTTAGTAATAGTTTGCCTGTTTCTGTGCCTCCCTGGGACTAGCCACATTTCCAAACCTTTTACTTTAAACCATAACTTGCAGTTGGTGAGGCCTTCCGCTGGAGTAGTGTCTAGTTCTATGTGCCACTCATACTTGTAAGCTCTACTAGTATGAGTACTTGTTAAGCTTGAATTTGTCAGTGTTTGCTAAAAGCAAATCTTGAGTTGTGTATGCAGTCGTAGAATTCACAGTGTGCACTGATTAGGTGTGGACGATAGCATCCAATCCAGGAATGGAATCAATGTCATCTGGCTTGTGTAACCTGCCCGCCCAGAACATGTCACCGAAACTTGAATATTGAATATTCATGGTGAATTTTCATGAGCTGTTGTGACAGGGCGGACAAGGCCCTGGCCCAGAGAGATCCATAGATAAGTCCTCCAAGAGGCTAGAGAGGCTTTAGAACTGGCCAATCAGGGGCCAAGGAGGCCTACAAAAGGAGCTGCAAAGCTCAGCAGCAGTCAGTGTGGGGCAAAGCTCAAGGTGAGCAGACAGAGGAAGTTGCTTCAGGAGAGGAAGCCCTAGAGATACCACTCTCTCCAAGAGGGGAAAGAGCCTGAGGGGAAACAGACAGATGTAGAAACACCAACAGAGGGCACTGGGATGGGCTCCTGTTAGGTGTGTATCCCGGAAGGCACTTGAGTATCACACAGGAGTGTGACTCAGCCAGAGGGCTGGATAACCAAAGGCTTTTAATGAGGCAGTGCAGGCAAACACACTCAGCCAGTCAAGGGGTACTCACAGGAGGCGAATGCTACCCCATTACAGCTGTTCAAACAGGGGAAAAACCATGAAGAAATTCAAAAATTATTTTAAAGAGTGGGCATATTCAAAAAGATTACAGTCCTCTTATAAGCTGAAATTAACTTTGTTTAGAAAGGAAAAATAAATTGTTTACCTATTAATCACTGAGCTCTAATATTAAACCGCTTTTAGACAAATGCCTGTTTACTTTGTTGTATCTCAAAGTGAAAGTCTGTAACAAAATTCTTTGAGATTAAGTGGCATTTACTGCTCAAGAAAACTGATTACATGTCCTATGTGAAATCACAGCAGCTTCATTTTGTATCTCTGCATGCAGTTTGGGGGGATCACAGGGCTTTTAGAGGACTGCCTTGCAATTTAAGACAACCAATTTATGACGCTCGGCTCAAAATCTTATGTAACAAGCAGGAGAAGCATTTGAGCAAAGAGACTCAAGCTGTCTTCAAAATTCACATTTTTCAAACATCAAGGTCACCCAGAGGTTCATAAATTAATTCATGCCAAGAAAAATTAATGAACCAGTTAAGAGATTAATGTATATATTTGGCTCTGTCAACACTCTGGTTAATCATTTCCTCATTGAGACACCTACATGTGCTTTAGAATGTTGTTCTGAGTTTATTTCTTCATTTACTTTCATATAAATCTTTGACCAGTGTCCTTCTGGTATTTCAAGCTGATCCCGACACTGGGTCATCATGAAGTTTCCTTTTCTCCTAGTAGGTATCACTGGCTGCTGGGGGATTCCACATGCGAAGAGAAGGGAATCTCTCCCCGTCAGTAAAACAGCAAAAGAACGTCTTTATCTACTCTACTGTCAGACCAAACTGGAATCTGAGGACCCTTTGTTGTCCACAAGGAAGAGTGATACAGGAGCTTAGGGAAGGATGCTGCTTCAAAGAGGCCCCCCAAGCAGCTTAGGCCAGGTCTACACTAGACCTGGAAGCTCAGCTTAAAGTATGCAACTCTGGATACATAGAATACGTAGCTTAAGCAGAGCTTGGTGCCATCCTCACAGCAGGAGGCCGATAAGAACAAATGCTCCCATCAGGTTCCCTTACCTCCTGCAATAGCAGGAGTACCAGCTGCAGGAGGGGGCGCCCTCTGAGTTTGATTTATCAGGTCTTAACTAGACTCACTAAATCAAACTCTGGAAGAACGATCGCGGCAGCATTGATCTTCCATGAAGTGAAGAACCTATTGCTTAGGAGAGGGACGCAAAGCGCCGTCTCTCATAAATGCTTCCTCTGGTGTGTGCAGCCCCTTCTCTCAGTCCAAGGGGGAGAACTCCAAAGTCAGAGCCCCACTCCCGAAGATAGTCCACAAGGTTTCCATGCTGTCAAATCCAAAACGTCATCCAGTCGTGGCTTTGAACCAAACCATTTCTTTCACCTCAGGACCCCTCGACCTCTCTCACTTGAAGCAAAGTGTGATAACCAAGTGTCAGATTCTTGCTCCTTGAGACAAACAGCATGCTGACATGGGAGAGAAAAGGTGGGTGAGGTAATATCTTGCCAGTCCTCAGTAAATGGGCATCCAGATTGGCCCGTTTAGAAATTAGTTTATCAGCTTGTCTTTTTATAGAGGAGCACTCAAGACTCCCACCCGAAAGGCTCATACTTTCTTTAACTCAAGCTACAAATCCCATCCCAGCCTCCGTTTGCATCCTTTTCTCAGGCAAAATTCCCACTGACCTCAGGAGCACAGATCGCTGGTCTGTTTGAAAGCTTGCTGCAAGAAATGATTTAAACAAACAGGCAATGTGACCTCCAAAAGGAGGGCAGATAATTAGGCATTAATCTGAGTAACATTTTAAAAGCCATTATGAATTTTATTTTCAGATCAGTAAGTACCAAATGGGCAGCTTTAGGGCTCACTTTTTTTTGTTAGTGCTTTGGGAGACGGCATTTGGAATCATTTTGGGTTGCATAAATTGGAATTTAAACTAAACTAGCTAGTGATTAGATGCTTGTCTATCTGCATCAAAGACATATTTTAATAAAAGCTGCTGATGAAGTCATTTGATACGCTGACTTAGCACCCATTGTATTATGCAGTAGCATCGCTGGTGTGATCGGAATAGCATTCTTAACACACGCTGTAAACAAGAAGCCTTATATCTTAGGTACTACAGGGAGACAAGGGCTATGAATTCACCTTGCTTTTTCTGATTGCTTTTCTGGAAGAGGCTTTTCCAACATTTGTCCCTATGTAGATGGGGCCAAATGGTAGAAAAGCCTCCTCTTTCGGAAGAGCCCTTATTCCTCATAGAACGAGGTACATAGGGTTCTCCGAAAGAGCACGTCTGCTCTTCCATGAAAAAAGGGAGAAGAGCAGACACATTCCCTGGACACAGCAGAGTTTTTCCGAGATACTGTATCCCGGAAAATCCCCACAGTGTAGACAGACTCAAAGAGTGCTTAATTCTCATTGGCTGTGTCTAGACTGCATCCCTTTTCCGTAAAAGGGATGCAAATTAGACACATCGCAATTGCAAATGAAGCGGGGATTTAAATCCCCCCTGCTTCATTTGCATAAAAATGGCTGCCGCTATTTTCTGGCTTGGAGCTTTGCCAGAAAAAAGCGCCAGTCTAGACGCGGATCTTTCGGAAAATAAAGCCTTTTCCGAAAGATCCCTTATTCCTTATTTTAAGACTTTCTGTCAGGGTAGTGAAACACTGGAATAAGTTGCCTGGGGAGGTTGTGTAATCTCCATCACTGGAGATATTTAAGAGTAGGTTTCATAGACATCTATCGGGTGATCAGACAGTGCTTGGTCCTGCTGTCAGGGCAGGGGACTGGACTCGATGACCTCTCGAGGTCCCTTCCAGTCCTAGTGTTCTATGATTCTACATAAAAGCCTCTTTAATCATGATGACAGTTAATTATACAGTGTTTAAAAATAGAGTACTATTATGTGTACTATGTAAATTGCTTGCCTCTCTGCTTCATTGAAAAGTCCTCTTATTCCTGTATTCTGAGATGATAAATAGGGTTATTGAAGTATCTTCTCCATAGCATTCATTGTTGTATAGACCTCTGTGTCATATTCGCTCACACAGTGAAACGAATGAAACATGCCCGTTTTCTTTTTAGTCTCTTTGCTTCTGGAAGCTGAACAATCCCCATCCCCATCTCTAAACTCTATTTCTGCTATTGCCTCTTTTGAGACTGGGGCTACGTCTAGACTCCGCAATTTGCACACCTTTTTCTGATAGTTTTGTCGGAAGAGGCTTTTCCGAAATTTGGCCCGTCTACACTGAGCCAAATTTTGGAAAAACCTCCTCTTTCGGAAGAGCCGTTCTTCTTCGTGGAATGAGGAAGACGGGGCTTCCGAAAGAGCGCGTCTGCTCTTCCGCAAAAAAAAAGCGGAAGAGCAGACGCATTCCCTGGATGCAGCAGAGTGTTTTTGGGATCGGTATCCCGGAAAAATTCTGTAGTCTAGATATAGCCTGGGGGATTGCGCACAAGCTTGGTTTGACCCAGAGCTCAATCTGTTGCTCAGATAAAGAGCATCTTTAACTATAGGACACAAACTGGCCCATTTCAGCAGCACATTTACTTGAACAAAGTAAAGCGGGGGGAGGGAGAGAGAAATATCTGGTCAGCCCTGGGAGTCCCAAGAACCATTAAATGAGGAATGATAAACTGCTAGATTTTTGCAATCGCTGTAGAAAAACTTTCCAGGAAGAGTTAGTGTCCAAAGACCTACACGCGGAACTCTAAATCATATCCAATGTTAAGGGATGGCTTACCGCAATAGCCAAACTCAGAAGCGAAAGCAAGGAGGGAAAAAAATGCACAGGATAAATTCACCACCTCTTTCACACTAAGCTTTGTCATTCAAAATATTTATTTTTATTTTTAAAAACTACACCCTAAATTGAGAGCGGCTGTGTCTTAAAAGAAACGAGGGAACCATTTATATGTACGGGTTTCACGGGCTCTTAATTCTTTTTTTATTTTGTTGGAATATAAAATGAAAATGTCCCTGCTTCCTTTAATTCATTGCTCTGGGGTGGGGCTGGGGCGGAGTGGTTCAGGATGTAGGCTGCCCCGAGGAGAAAGGACAGCACCAGCCCTCTCTCACCTCAGCAGCGTGGGCCCAGGTGAGAAGCGCCTCTCCATGGTCGCTGCAACTCCAGTGGGCACAGCCAGGGGAGGGGTGCATGTCCCCCCACTAGGGCAGGTCCAGTTTGTCTGCCCCCTGCTTTCCCCTGCCAGAGTGAGGAATGCAGCAAACAGCGCACTTTTCTCTCGCTCCCTGATGAAGGGGGAAACTCAGCAATGCCCCATATGAATCAAGGGAGGGGAGCTTCAGCGCTCTCTTCCCTAAAGGGTGCCTTGGGGGTGGGAGGCTCAGGGCTGAGGCAGTCCGGGGGGAGGGGCGTGGAGGAGGTGTTCCCAACCAGCCTCTTTCACCTGCCTGGTGATTCTGTCTCTTTTCTGTATGTTTGTTTGTGCAGCAATCCCATTCTGGGCACATCCCATTTTCCTGGTGCACCCAACCCTGACCTTGCTTTCAGTTCTGATAAGAGGATGTTGTTCACTGAAGTTGGTGGTCCTAGCTCTTACCATTCAGGTGGAGATCTTGAGCAAACAGACAGGCAGCTGGACACACAGACAGACAGACAGACAAACTCTCTAAAATATACAGTAGAGCAGGGCTACTCAACACGTGGCTCACAGCCCGTTTGTTTGTGGCCCACGGTGCAGTTTGGGTTTACATGGGGCTCAACAAGTGGCCCATGGATGGGATCCTTTGAACATGGCCTCCATTGGGAACACGCTCCACAATGGCGAGGCATCACCCATGTGGGGTGAGCACTGAAAGACGCAAGCGGACAGTCTGGCTGGAACAGATGGGTACACGGTGTCAGTGTTTCTAGCCCCTAGGGAGGAGGTATCGGGAGCGCCGGGCATTGTGTGATATAAGCTCTTTGCATATATTTGCATATGTATTTGCATGTATATGCAACCAAATTTAAGTTGCGGCCCTCTGCATGTGCTGTGAGTACCATCAGGGCCCCCGGGGTCTTCCAAAGTTGAGTAGCCCTGTAGCAGAAAATAAGAATTGCTTACTTTCTTCTCAGATTAAATATGCCTGGATTAACTTCGCAAGACTGTATAATTGTGATGATACAATTAAAGAGAAATGTAGTTTTGAATTAAAGCCAGTACTCTAACCATGTGAGGACTGTTAAGTCAAGGAGGTTACAGCTGGCGTTTGATTGTGTTTTGAGACTAGAAGTGCAGACTTATTGACTGATTAGTTTTCTTCACGTTAGTGTGCTGTTGGATTATTTTCTTCCACGTCAGCATTTTTTTGTATATAGGTCATAAAGGACTGCGAGTCTAAGTCAGAGACGTTCATCTAACCTGAGCATGCCGGAGTGCATGCATGTCTTTGCTGTTGATATGTGCCTATAAAGCTGGACTGAGAATGTGCAGTGATATGTGTTGTGCAGGCTAATTTAGCAGGCTTCGGGTGCGAAAGAGGGCAAATACCTTTCCATGCACACTAGTGGGGCAGCATGTTCAAGGTTACGGGTAACAGAAAGATGTTCGATCAGAGTTTTAGCGCTGATACTCACATTTGGAGGTGCATATTTGGAGGAGGAGGAGGTTTGTTACAGGCAGCGTTATAAGTGATTGGAAAGTCAAATAACCAGGTGCCTCCGTGGCAGAGAGACGGAGGATGTAAGAAACTCCAGTAGCTTCATACACTGTTTTCAACTAAAGCTTCTCTTGGCGAAGGGCTGGAATTTATGTGGGCAGCTGTGAAGGTGGCCGGGAATACGGTCTCCAAACTCCAGGTACCTGGGAGGGCAGGATTTGTTGTTCAATGCGCTGACCGTTCGGGTCTGCCCTTCCCCCAGAGTGAATGACTCCCACGGACGTTCTGCCGCCATTGGCTCCTCTTCCCTGAGGGATGATACAGCCACGGCCCGTTAACTTCTACCTGGGTGTCCACCAGGATATACAGCCACTGGCTTCTAATGGCAGCCTGCCTCAGAGAGCAACTGTTCCCCAGCCCATCTTCCTAGCAGGTGGGGATGTAGAGTCTGGGTGGGAGTTAGTGTGCGAGAGGGGGCTCAGGGCAGGAGGTGGGGGTGGGGTCTGGGCAGAAGTGTGTGAGGGAGGGGGCTCAGGGCTGGGACAGTGGCTTGGGGGGCTTGGCACTTCCCTGCAGCAGCTCCCCTTTGGTGCCACAGGGAGGGGAGGGGGCAGGTGGCTTGGTGCCCTGTCCTACATTCGCCTTCAGGCACTGCCCCTGCAGCTCCCATTGGCTGTGATTCCTGGCCAATAGGAGCTGGGTGAGTGGGGAGCCTGCAGACTGAGCTTGCAGTACTGACAGCTTCAGCCCAGCATGGGTGGAGTGGGGGAGGCAGCACATGGAGCCGCATCCCCCCACCGCCTGCCAGGCAGGGCCAGAACACAGGGGCTTTAGGGGCTGCAGCCCATGGCCACAGACCCTGCAAAAAGACCTGCACTTTTGGCAGCCTGGAAATCTTTTTGCAGAGCCCCCTTAGTCTAGGCAGCCCCTAGCCCCCTTTCTTAATCCAGCCTTTCCCCCGTGCGTTTTGGATTCAATGCATGGAAGAAAAGCTGGGAGGAGGAAAAAGGAAGCAAAAGTAGCTTCTGCCCTCCGAGCACCCCCGCTGGGTGAACAGGGACAAGTGAGCAGCCAGGTCTCTGCCTGTGAATTCCTGATTCAGTCTGGCACTAGAGCGACGGGTGCTAAATATGCATGAGGCAGGCTTGTTGTTTGCTGTGTTACAGACCAGGAAAAGGAATGTCTGGGGTAGGGTGTGGCTGAGAACCAGGGTCGGTGACTGGTTTCTAGCCAGTAAAATGTCACGTCATCAAGTGTCATCTCTGGTTTTTTTGACGGGGTGTATCGTTTTCCAGCTGAATAAGGTTGGTAGCGTCTAGAATTGACCCATTTAGTCTGTCTTGTCAGAATCTGCCAGGCTTGCTATTGGAGCCATGTAGCAAAAGGCAAAGAGATGACAATCCTTTTTTCCCACCTCCCACACACACTGGTGTAAATAACTGCACAGGAATCCATGGGATTATGTTGTCATAAAACAGATTAAATGAGGGAATAACTAGGTCCAAAACCTCTCGTTTTGCTTGCAACAGTGCCAAGAACTAGGGGTCACCAAACGAAGTGAATAGGTAACAGGTTGAAAACAAACAAAAGGAAGTTTTTCTTCACATAGCGCACAGTCTACCTGTGGAACTCCTTGCCAGAAGATGTTATGAAGACCAGGACTTTAACAAGGTTCAAAAAAGAGCTAGATAAATTCATGGAGGTTAGGTCCATCAGTGCTTAGTAATGGTGTCCCTAGTCTCTGTTTGTCAGAGGCTGGGAATGGGTAACAGAGGAGAGATCACTTGATGATTCCCTGTTCTGTTTTACTCCCTCTGGGGTATTGGCCACTGTCAGAAGACAGGATCCTGGGCTATATGGACCTTTGGTCTGACCCAGTCTGGCTGCTCTTGTGTTGTTACCAATTTAACGGGTTAGATTCCCAACTGGTGTAAATCATTTTAGCTTCATTTACTCCAGTGGAGCAATTTTAATGACCCCAGTGTTTCTGATAGTCCTGTTGCTGAAAACATTACAGCTGTGGTAAAGGTTGATTTTAAAAAAATAGCACTGTCATAGGAAAAAGCCCATCTCTGAGGTGTTTGACTTCTCTGTTCTCTTTGAAGATGGAAAAACATACATCACGCTGGTAGTTAGTCTGGTAAGCTTCAGGGTCCTGCATGGATTTTCAGCTGTGTGTTGATGAATTTGCCCCTGTGGGATAATGTTGCCTCATCTTCATTAAGATCTTTTTTGTAATGTCCAAACAGACCCACCGATTCTGATTCTTAGCTCCACACAATCTCATGGAAGGCCATGTCCATGTGTTTCCTCGAGCTGCCCCATTATTTTGGCATCTGAGTGGCCCTGGTGTCAAGTCCTGCCATGTCGATCAGGGCTCCTATTTGCATATTCGTCCCAATATTTGTAGCTGTCAGGTGACTGACTCCTCAGTGACCCCAAACCCTCTCTGAGGATAGCAGAGCAGCTCTGAATAAGCCACCCAGATGCTCAGCCCCTTGAGCGGTTGGTTTTTTTTACTTATGCAAATAACACAAGATGTTTAGCAAGTCTGCCCCATTAGCCGCTGTCAGAGTGAGTCGTACTGAGTGACAGTACGTCTCTGGATTTACAAAGGCAAGTTTTCCTAACGCTAATGCAACAGAAAATAGACAGAAGCTAAGATGGATTTGCACTCCTCTTGACCCCTAATATCCTCATTTTCTGTTGCGTGGGAGTCAGGCAGGCATCTCGGTCACAGGAAAGTGTAAAAGATCTGTGCTAAAAGGTCAGGGCTAGTTCAAGCACATACCTGACTTAACCTTGTATGGACAAACCCGCAATATGTTACTGCTTATTTCTCAATAGAGTTTGGTATTTCAATAGCCTCCTGAATGTCAGGCCTACCTGTCAAAAGTTCAGAATACAGACGGTTGTGTCTGTCTCTCTTCTATTTTTATCACATACTTTCCCCCACCTACTGCTTTATTTCTCCTGATGATTTTCTGCTTGAACGTTTACTTTGGATCTCTATGGGCCTTCCTCTTATCCATCACGTTTTATCTCCCACCTGAAAAAATATGTCTCATTCAGTGCTGTCTCATAATTCCTGATCCAGTCTTCCTCACTTCCATCCTCTCCTGGCTTCGTGAACCACAATCTTGCCCTCTCCATCGATCTCATAGGCTATGTCTACACAGCAGCATTTTTTCGGAATAATGTTCTGCGCGTCTACACAGCAAGCCAACGATTTCAAAATAAATTTGAAATAACCAGCTTCTTACTCCGATAGGAGTTACTATAGAGAACTTTCTGGGTGTCTGGCTGGTGAGTCTTGCCCACATGCTCAGGGTTTAGCTGATCGCCATATTTGGGGTCGGAAAGGAATTTTCCTCCAGGGTAGATTGGCAGAGACCCTGGAGGTTTTTTTGCCTTCCTCTGTAGCATGGGGCACAGATCACAGCTGGAGGATTCTCTGCATCTTGGAGTCTTCAAAGTATTTGAAGGCTTCAATATCTGAGATATAGGTGAGAGGATTATTCTAGGAGGGGTGGGTGAGATTCTGTGGCCTGCACTGTGCAGGGGGTCAGACTAGATGATCATAATGGTCCCTTCTGACCTTAAAGTCTATGAGTCCGATTCCTGCAACCCTCACTGGAGGAGGTATAAGGGACGTTGGGGGAAGAGTTTTCTCTTTCGAAATAACTGCGGTGTAGACCGTGCCAAAAGTCAAAAGAAGCTATTTCGACTTAAGCTGAGCAATTAGCGCAGCTCAAGTTGTGTAGCTTATTTCAAATTTAGCCCTGCTGTGTATGGTTAGGGTTAGGGTGCCCACAGAGTCCTGTGATTTCCTTCAACTGCACCTTCAAAATGAATAATGCTCCCCCCTTCATTGATTACAGCTGGCATGCACTCATGTGAGGGGCAGATGGTGGAACTACACAAGAAAGATGTGAAGAAATTGGAGAGGGTCCAGTGAAGAGCAACAAGAATGATTAAAGGTCTAGAGAACATGACCTATGAGGGAAGGCTGAAAGAATTGGGCTTGTTTAGTTTAGAAAAGAGAAAATTGAGGGGGGACATGATAGCAGTTTTCAGGTATCTAAAAGTGTGTCATGAGGAGGAGAGAGAAAACTTGTTCATCTTGGCCTCTGAGGATAGAACGAGAAGCAACGGGTTTAAACTGCAGCAAGGGAGGTTTAGGTTGGACATTAGGAAAAAGTTCCTAACTGTCAGGGTAGTTAAACACTGGAATAAATTGCCCAGGGAGGTTGTGGAATCCCCATCTCTGGAGATATTTAAGAGCAGGTTAGATAAATGTCTATCGGGGATGGTCTAGACAGTATTTGGTCCTGCCATGAGGGCAGGGGACTGGACTCAATGACCTCTCGAGGTCCCTTCCAGTCCTAGCATTCTATGATTCTATGATTCTAAGGCTGCAGGGTGCCCACATGCAAACCGGGGTCTTGATTTTTCCCCCTGAGTGCTTTAAGAGATGGCGTCCTAACTGGCTTCACCTCTGTTACCACCTCTGGTCAATAAAGCAGCAGGTGCCAAAGAAAAGAGGAAGGTGCTATGCAGGGTTATGTAGCAGCCACTTTGCATTAGTGAAAGGATTCACCACATAGTGGTAAGTGCCCCCCCTTTTCCCAGGAATGATCCCAACACAGAGGGCCTCCCTGGGAGGTATCAGATGTCCCTCTGCTCTAGCCCCTCCCCTTAAGGCACCATTGGAATGTTCATACACTAGATGGTCCGCTGGTAGTCCGGGGCCGAGTCATACCATCATACATTAGGCCTCAAATCAGCCCTATGCTGGATCAGAGGCTCACAAGCTGCCCTCAGTCTGCAATTGAGCCCCCCAGCAAAAGGTGGGAATCTTAAAACCTCTGCCCGCCACATCCCTAGCCAAGTTGCAACAGTGAAACCTTCAAAAACTACAAGAGGGAGACCTCCCTGCTTCGGTGTCAGCTACTTCTTAATTCTTCCTCAGGTTTCTAGGGGGCATACATTGCGTATCGAGAAGGACCAGAGGCTAAGAACTCTGCCATGCACAGAACCAGCTCAAGGAACACAATGCAGGATGGAATAGATGAGTATCCCAGTTTGGAACTTTTAGCAGCATTTGAACATTGTCTTGTCTGTCGAATTTTTTTATTTCATTTTTTTTTAAGTCTGACCACAGCCTGCAGATAGTGGTTTATACTGATGGGGCCGCATAATAAACATCAGCTAAGCTAGCAAAAACCGATCGCTACAACTGCAGCTGTGGAACAAATCAATTAACATAGCTGACCCAGAATGGAGACGAGCAAGCAGAACAGAGGACTGAACATGAGATGAATAGCAAAGAGGGATAGCTGGGGGGGGAAACGGTCCTGATCAGAAACTTTCATGATCTGCAAATTTCCCTTGAATTTATTCTGCCAAGTGTGGCTGATAATCCCTATTATCCAGGCAGAAAGGGGGGGGGGGGGGGCAGGCAGATGAGAGAAATCCCATTTGTTTAGACTTCTGTGTGAGCAAACACCCGAGGAAATGGGATAGGAGGGTCGATGGGGAAAAGCAGCAAGTCTGTGTCACTTCCTGGACCTCTAAATAGTTGAAGAGCTTGGGCACAGCTGGAAAGCTATGGCACATAAATACCTGCACATAGGTGGGTGTTATCCAAGGGCAGAAAGACTATTGGGGGGAGCTATTCTTTATCAAATAAGGCCCGTTTGAAAACATCTATCAGTCTAATGACAGTACTTTGTATATGCCGAGTGAGAAAGGAGAAACAATTCCACATAGGCCTCTGCCCTGGAGAGGCGTGTAATTGTCAGTAGGGTTGCCAGGTGTCCGGTTTTGAACTGGACATAAGAACATAAGAACGGCCGTACTGGGTCAGACCAAAGGTCCTTCTAGCCCAGTAACCTGTCTGCCGACAGTGGCCAGCACCAGGTGCCCCAGAGAGGGTGGACCGAAGACAATGATCAAGCAATTTGTCTCCTGCCATCCCTCTCCAGCCTCTGACAAACAGAGGCCAGGGACACCATTTTATCCCCTGGCTAATAGCCTTTTATGGACCTAACCTCCATGAAATTATCTAGCTTCTCTTTAAACTCTGTTATAGTCCTAGCCTTCACAGCCTCCTCTGGCAAGGAGTTCCACAGGTTGACTACACGCTGGACAGTTCAGTATTTTAGCTTTCTGCTTGGAAAACAAATTGAGAAAATACAAATTGAGAAAATAGAAATGTCTGGTATTTTCTAAATAAGACGGAATGTCGATTGTGATGTCATGTCAAGTGTGTCTGGTATTTTTGTTGAAACCATCTGGGAACCTGAACTAGCGCCAGGGATTTATCACTGCAAACAAAAAGGCCCCATCCCCCACATGGCCTTAGAAACATAGAATCATAGAACTGGAAGAGACCTCAGAAGGTCATCAAGTCCAGCCCCCTGCTCTAGGCAGGACCAATTCCAACTAAATCAACCCGGCCTTGGTTCCCTTAGGAATGTACCGTATGAGGAATGCTGGGTCTGCCCTCCTCCCAGTGAATGCCACCCGCTTTAGGGTCTGAGCTGGCTAGCTCTGGGTTCCTGGAGGTTGCAAGTGTCTTGCAACATTGTGAGCAGCATCCACATGGACTTTCCGCCCTGACACAGTAGTGGCTCTACGTAAGCTATTAGTCTCCAGTACTTAGACACCGACTGGTTGAGCTCTTCAGGGTCTGATTGACAATGGTCAATGCCCCACCCCTGAAGAGTGAATAGGAAATTCGGAAGCTTCCAGGCTGTTTGTTCGAGGTCTTTTTCTTGAATCAGGAATGAACTGGCCTTGAGCGCGTCCTGAGGTGAAATCCCAACGTTCCTTCCGCAGAGGAAGAGGCTGGGCGGGGCTGTAGTGAGGTAAATGGGGTTGCAGTATCTCCTCTTCTTCAACAGGGTTGCAAAAATTGGCTGTGTGCAGAACCTGAGCAGTTCTCTCTTCTGTTATCCCACATAAGGTGAGCAGGTTCTGCAAACCACACAGGTTGTGAGGGATACGCAGGTTCTGCATGCAGTGGGGTGACCAGATCGCAAGTGTGGAAAATCAGAACGGTGGCGGGGGGGGGGGGTAGTAGGCGCCTATCTAAAACAAAGCCCCAAATATTGGGACTGTCTCTATAAAATCGGGACATCTGACCACCCCTAGCATAGACACAGTCATCCTTTGGTGGAACAGAATGGGGCCTTGGTTTTGCCCGTGTCGTGAGGAAGCCCCCTGTGTAGGTAAGTGGTGTGGAAAGATCATGAAAAGCCCAGAGAATTTCAAACTGAAGGCTGGCATTCTAGCCCCTGATGTAAGGAGAAAAAATCCAAAGGGAGCCCAGACTAGCCAAGGTACTAGCCTACCAGACACACGTTCTGAAGCATTAATATAGGGCTGGCATGTACACTGTAGGCCAATTTTCTGACTATGGCTTAGGATCGACTGCATAAATAAACACATGGACTTGATGTGGGGTTGCAAGGAGATAGTTTCCTGATAGGGACTGAAAGAGGCAGCGTTTGAATGGCACATCAAGGAGAACTGAAAATAATTACTTGTGTTTGGTTGCAGGCTAGCCTTCATCCACAGCTGTCCAAATATTTATCTTTCTCCACTTTGGCTGAGATAAAAATAAAAACAGCTATTTTCCATTCTGTTCTTTTTTTTTCTTTTACTCTGATTCAGACGTTCACATCTGAAACCCTAAATTCCTCTGGAGGCTACGTGAATAGCCTAGCCACAAAATTGATTTGCAGCATGCGCCACCAAACTAAACTTCTTGTGTGTGTATATTAAGAATTAGTAAATAGGGGTGTGTCTAGACTACAGAGTTTTGTCGACAAAAGTGGACTTTTGTCGACAAAACTATACCTGCGTCTACACTACCACTGAGTTCTGTCGACATAACGTCGACAGAACTCAGCAGTTTTGTCGACGCTGGTAAACCTCATTTTACGAGGCATAACGCCTTCTGTCGACAGAGTTCTGTCGACAGAAGGTGTTATTGCATGTAGGGTTGTGTCTAGACTACAGGGTTTTGTCGACAAAGCAGCTTGCTTTGTCGACAGAACTGAATGTAGTCTAGACGCTCTTTGTCGACAGAAGCTTTGTTGACAGTATCTGTCGACAAAACTTCTGTCGACAAAAGCCTGTAGTCTAGACGTACCCTAGGAGTAGAATGAAGGACTAGCTAAGAGATATAGACCAGGGAGGAAGGGCAGGGTAAGGAAGAGGGGAGGTTATTACTGGAGGAAGAGAGGGACAAAAACAGTCATAAAACCATGGGGTTGGGAGAGACCTCAGGAGGTCATCAAGTCCAACCCCTGGCTAAAAGCAAGACCAAAACTTCCTTATTCTCTTTGGGCCAATTGGTGTTTCCTTAAGATATGGTAGATTCAGTTGAAGAGTTTTTAAACATAGATACAAATACATTCTCAGCTAATGGGTTGTACTATGGTGATAGAAAGCCCAATCTGCCTGCAAAGATTTCATTCAAACAATTAATATCTTTGTTCTACTAAAAAGTTAGAAAAAGAGGGGGTGGAAGAAAGAGGATGCGCCAAGTGCTTTTCCAAAATGTAGCTTAATTGGCGTAGTTTTTATAACTCTCACTCGCTACCTCTGCCCTTCTTCAGTGGTTTTCCTTCTAAAAGATAGCTCTAATTAAAGTGAAAAGTTTGATGGAGAATTGTTCCCACATAGTTTGCTGTATTTCAGAAATATTAATATGGGATAGGATACACATAATTTTCCTCTTTTGTTTTATTGTACTTTTATTTCTTTTACGTTGGCTTATTTACTTCTGAAGTTTCACTGTGTAGGAAGCACAGCTTTTTATTTTAGTCAAGACTCATCATAACTCCATTTTGTATGAAAGTAGAAAGAGCTTAAAGTATGTCCACTTGTTGTGTAACTACTTTTTATTTCAATATGCAGAGAGGATACTTTGGGCTCTTTGAAGAAGAGGAAGTTTTCCAACGCACTCACCATTTCAGCTGAAAGGTTTGTAAGAGCAATTGTCAGAAAAAAAAGGATGGTGGTAAACTTCAAAGTCGCCTTTTAGGGTTGCAGCTGGAAAGAGGACATGCTGTTGTGAGGCTCTCGAGGATAGATAGGCCTGACTGAAAAATGGTGACATCTTATATCTGTGGTTATGAATTGGACAGGACTTTGGATCTTTTAACCTCTTTTGCAGATACCCCTGTCCTTTCCCAAGGTAGAGGTCAGAAGGAGGTTTGAGAGGCTAGGAGAGCCAGGTTTAATTCCCTGTTCCACCATCAGTTTCCTGTATGAGCCTGGGCAAGCCCCTTGTCTACACTGGGGAGTTATTTCGAAATAACAAGTGGCGTGTCCACACTACCACGCCTGTTATTTCAAAATAACAACCCCTGCTTGTGACGATGAATAAGCTTATTTCAAAATAGTTATTGCGGGAGTTATTATCTCGAAATAACTTATTTAGAAATAACCTGTGTAGTGTAGACATAGCCGGAGTCTCCTTAAGCCTCAGTTTCTCTTCTGTGTAATGGGAACAATACCACTGCTCTACCTCAGAGGAGAGACATATTGTAAGGATAAATGTATTCAGGATTGTGAGGTGTTCAGACATTATGCCGTGGTCTACTCTAGGGAGTTATTTCAAAATAACCCCCCTTATTTTGAAATAAAGCCACACTACCAAAGCTGGCAATTTCGAAATAACGGGCTGGTTATTTCAAAATCTGTACTCCTGCTTTCCTTGGGGAATAAGCTTATTTCAAAATAGCTATTTTTGGAATTATTATTTCAAAATAATTTCCTAGTGTAGACGTGCCCTGCGGCATTGGGGTGATGTAAGTAGCTAAGATATATGACCTGTCTGGCATCCATATATCGGTATATCTGTGGATCCACAAGAAACATGAGATTTGTAACTTAAGTTGAAATAAATCTTTATGCAGTAATTCAAATGGCCTATCCGCATGGAGAAAGCAAAAGAACTTGCAGATCTGGGCATGCTCTTTGCCGGACTTCAGAAAATGTTCATAGCATCGTAGAACACTAGAACTGGAAGGGACCTCGAGGGGTCATCGAGTCCAGTCCCCTGCCCCCACAGCAGGACCAAGCGCCGTGTAGACCATCCCTGATAGATGTCCAACCTGCTCTTAAATATCTCCAGAGATGGAGATTCCACAACCTCCCTAGGCAATTGATTCCAGTTTAACCACCCTGCCAGTTAGGAAGTTTTTCCTCATGACCTTGATCCTCATCTTACACATGGGGAAACTGAGAGAGAGGGGGGCAGATACTTTTCAAGGTCACTAACCAGGCTAGTGGAAAGCCAAGGAAGAGCCCAGCTCATCTAAACATAGACCGTTGTTTGCCTGGGTTCCCAGTGTTAATGTAACCCACACACCTACTGGGTGTGGCGTATTGTCCCATGTAATGGCACCGAGACTACTTGTTCTCCCGCCCCTCACATTTTCATCAGGCTGGAACAGGGGGCTGGAGTGTGGGGGAGTTGTGAGGCTCTGGCTGGAGGGGCGGACTCGGATGGGGCTGGGAATGAGGAGTTTAGGGTGAAGGAGGGTGCTCTGGGTTCGCATCAAGAGATTCAGAGCATGCAAGGGGATGGGCAGGAAAGGCTGGGGCAGGAGGCTGGGGGGGTGAGGATGCAGGCTCTGGGCTGGGGCTGAGCAGATTGGGGGGCAGGAGCGGGATCAGGGCTGGGGCAGCATGTTGAGGTGTGGAAAGGGCTCAGGGTGCAGGATCTGGGCAGCACTTACCTCAGGCAGCTCCCAGAAGCAGCAGCATGTCATTTTCTCCCCCGCCTCCTCCCGGCTTCTAGGTTGAGGCACAGATGGGGACTCTGTGCACTGCTCCATCTGCAAGCGCCACCCCTGCAGCTCCTATTGGCCACGGTTTGCAGCCAATGGGAGCTGCAGAGCCAGCACTTGGGGCAGGGGCAGCATGTGAAGCCCCCTGGCTGCCCCTATGCATAGAATTGTGAAGGGGAGGGGGGACTTGCTGCTGCTTCCAGGAGCCGGTCAGAGCCACAGGTGCCAGTGGGTGGTGCTGGTCCCTTTTCGACCAGGCATTCTGGTTGAAAACTGGACATGTGGCAACCCTATTAATCCAGGAGCGGCATGAGCAGTTACAGGCCATGCCCCTCCCGCCTCCACCCCCAGCTTTGCCAGGGCGTCTGAGTCTGAACCCCCAACATCCCTGTCTCCTGCTCTTCCAGTTCTGGACTCCTGCGCACATAAGCAGCGCTCTGTTGCTGCATTGTGTTAGGGGTGGGGTTTGATGTGTATGTATTTTAACACAATACTTTCGCTTGTGAGCTAAGCAGGAGTAGAGCCAAAGTTTCACTCTCATTCTGCTTTCTGCATTAGATGGCTTCTGGCACGTGCTGAAACAAAGTTGATTGCATTGGGGGAGCCTTCCCCGGGCTGCTCAAGAGCAAGGGCCATGTCCTTGCTTGACTCGGACCCTGGTGGTTGCAGCTGTTTTTCCAGAGTGATGAGCCAGTGGCAGTCTGGCTGGCACCCCTCCCTCATCCCCCATGTGCTTTTGGACAAGATTTTCATCCAGCAGCTACTGGGTTAATGTTGAGTTTGCGAGTGTAGCAGCTTCATTGGCACAAGGAGAGTTTGCCTTTTTCTATTGACTAGAGGTGCTTCAGGCGTAGGCAGAAGCCAAAGTTGGTGCCTTCAAAATCTCCTTGCTGGACCCTGGTTCTGCCTGGTGGGGAGACTGAGCTGCCTCTGAGCCAGAAAGAGCAGGTAGGGCGGAGACAGGATGCTCTCGTCCTCTCCCAGCCTCCATGTGGTGCCTGGCCTCTTGCTCTAACCCCCACCAGGACTCTACATCCCAAATAGGAGCTACCTGGGGGTTGCACAAGGCCCCAGAGAAGTGCTCCATGAGAGGCTAGCAGCAGGCCTACAAGACTCCGGCTTCACAAGTAAGTGTTAGTCAGAGGCGGGGCCCTACCAAAGTCATGGTCCACTTTGGTCAATTTTGCCGCCTATCAGGACAAAAAGTAGAAATCTTGGAATTTCTCTTGAAGCTAAATATTCTGAAATGCCTGGTGAAAGCTGGGGGTGTGAGGAGTGAGGGGTGTTCTACACTCAGCCCAGCCTCCTCACAGGGAATTTACTTTGTTTGGCTCAGGGCACAACCCAATGGCTCCTTCTTTGGGCTTCTGGTGCCTTGACTCTTTTTCTCCCCCGTCTTTCTAGAGGTGTCTCTTTCTTCCTCCTTTATTCCTTAGGCCCGATGCTGAAAGCCACACCATGCAGTCTGAGCACCAAACAGCTGTTCAACATTATTCTGTAAATTACAACTTCTTGGCATGCAGCAGAAGAGCCGATCAGCTGGGGCATTCCAATGAGAGGTTAAAAATTATTTAAATAAACATTGCCAATATTTTCCCTCCTCCTCCACTTCCTCTGCTTCCCCCGTGATTGCTCCGATTTTTTACCCTGCCTCATAACAAATACCCAAAAGCTACATATGGAACACATCCAGCCCGCTCAATTAGCCTCATTAGCACCAGGACTACAGGTAAAATTGTTTCTCCCTATCCCTTCTTATTCTGAGGTTCCCCCTTCTTTTTCTCCCCTAAAGATCATCTCGTCTGAAGAAGCGGGTTGTGCCCACGAAAGCTCATGATACTAGATATATTTTTGTTAGTCTCTAAGGTGCCACAGACTACTCGTTGTTGTTTTTAAGTTACACACTAAGGGTGTGTCTAGACTACATGCCTCCGTCGACGGAGGCATGTAGATTAGCCAGATCGGCAGAGGGAAATGAAGCCACGATAAAAATAATCGCGCCTTCATTTAAATTTAAATGGCTGCCCCGCTCTGCCGATCAGCTGTTTGTCGGCAGATCGGGGCAGTCTGGACGCACCGCGCCGACAAAGAAGCCTTTCTTGATCGGCACAGGTATGCCTCGTGAAACCAGGTTTACCTGTGCCGATCAAGAAAGGCTTCTTTGTCAGCGCGTCGCATCGAGACTGCCCCGATCTGCCAACAAACAGCTGATCGGCAGAGCGGGGCAGCCATTTAAATTTAAATGAAGCCGCGACTATTTTAATCACGGCTTCATTTCCCTCTGCCGATCTGGCTAATCTACATGCCTCCGTCGACGGAGGCATGTAGTTTAGACGTACCCTATCACAGCTGCCTCTGTGAGACAAAAAAAACCTAATTCACCCATAGAAGATATTGCAGAAAATAATTGAATAGGATTCCAAAATGGATTAGATGTTAAAATGTTAAAGGATGCAAGGATATATGGCATACCAACCCTCATGCTTCAGGACACAAGACAACATTCCAACTCTGGGGGTAGGAAAAACCCCACCTCTCCCCCACCCACACACACACACTCACGCGCACACTGGAAACATGCTGTTACACAGCTGCCTGTGTGCATTCAGGAAGGGGACTGTGACAGAGTGCTGGAGGCTAACAAGCGAGCCAGTTCTCTGATCATTTACGCACCAGTTAGTTCCCCCCCGGAGAAGGCTGATTGGGGGATATTAGCGGAGGAACCAATTAGCCATCAGTTGATGGCTATAAAAAGAGGAGGGGGAGGGGGAAATCGGGTTAGCTGGCTGTGAGATCACAAGCAGGGAGTCCTCAGTTCCTCCCTGGCCCTGTGGGAAAGGGCAAGCGACCCCTGTAAATATTTTGCTGCACAAGATCGTTGGTGCCAGGACTATAAATAAAGACACCAGAGGGGAGGTGCCACCCCCTGCAGAGTCACAGGATTCTGGGCATCAGAGGGTATGGATGGGGCCCGCCTACTACAGGGACTTACAACTCCTGCTACAGCACCTGGAGTCAGTAAGCATGGGAGATAGGACAGCAGTGCCGTGAACTGGTACAGCACCGGTGCTGTCTTTGGCTACTGCAGCATCTTCCTAAAGAAAAGGGGTTTAGACCAGCACCTGAGCCAAGAGGTCTTTGGGGGGGTGGTTCTGTTTGTACAGCGCCTAACACAGGCGGAGCGTGATCCATGAGCGGGGCTGCTATTTGGATGGTAATACCCGTCTGTTCATTACAGGTCATAGGGTAAACGTGTTGGGTGCTAATCCCCAAGCAGACAAGGTGGAGGAAGCCACAGAGGATGGCACAGTCACATGGGTTCACACGGTGGCACGCTCTGGGGAAAGCATGTGTCGGCAAAAACTACCTAGATCAGTTATTTCAGTGGTGTGAATGTCAGTCACTTGTAAATCCCCCCCCCAAAAGCTTCTCAAACAGATGGCCGGGAAAAGCAGATGGTGGTGGGGAGCGAAGAGAGAGAAAATCATCTGACAGAACTAACTGCACTAGTCCATAAATATAAATGAATCCCAGGCTGCATTCTGTTCACCTCTCCATCCTCCTACGGAGTAAGGGCTATTGGTTAAATAATACGAGTGAAGCGCTCAAGGGATCTGGGATTTATTCATGACTCTTGTCGCTGGCTAGCTGATCTTAAACAAAATACTTAAGTCTTCAGTCCTTCAGCTTTGCTCTTTGCAGAGCAGAGGGTGTTTGGAAAGTGGACCTAGTCGTTGGGAAGTGCTGTTTCATAGAATTTGTGCTAGAAACACTGTGTCTTGCGGCGATACAGAATCTGACTTAGAGCATCTGGAGAGGGTTACAGGCTGCAGTTGCTCATTCCACCTGTTGTCCAACCACTTTGCTCGGATGGCGTAAGGATGTATGTTTCTGTTGTAGCTGTTTGTGTTACCGCAGTCAGGGCCGGATTGAGGCACAGGCTAGCTGGGTAGCTGCCTGGGGCGCCAACCGATGGGGGGTGCCTGATGGCAGCTGTAAGGGGTGCATGGCATCCCTTGTAGCTGCCATCAAGCGCAGCGTGCCCGGCTCCCGCAGCGCCAGCCCCGTGGACCCGGCCAGCAATGCCCTTCCCCCCATGGCTACGGGGCCCTGCACGGCCTGGCACGTGCGTTAGCAGTGGTGGCCAGGCCGGGCCGGACAGCGCATGCGCCGTGCACCCCAGGGGCAGGTCCCGAGTTGCGTGCCAGCGGCCGTGGCCGGCCCATGCATGCACTGTGCGCCCCGGGGGCAGACTCGTGCATGTGCCGTGTGCCCGGGCCCGGGGCACCAAAGTGGCTCGGGCTGGCCCTGACTGCTGTCCCTTGTCGTGGGTCAAGATCCCGTTGTGCTAGATGAGGTACAAACACAGGAGAGAGAAGACAGTCTCTGCCCCTGAAAGCACTTACAGGCGAAATATAAAACAGGAGACAGAGACGAGCTGGGGAGTACAAAGAAACAGTGAGATATTCGCATGCTAGGCCATGCGCTTAGCTCGCCAATGGCCGAATTGTGTTGTCGAGGCTTTTGTGGGCATCCTGGCAAAGGAGGATTAATGAGAGTTCTGCAGATGTCTATGGGGAGCCCCTCTCAGGCCTGAGAGGAGAAAGCACAAAGCTAGTTTCCTTGCACTGTCCCCAGTAACGGCAACGCCATTAGAGGGACGTGCTATCTGCATCCCAAAGAGTGACATGAGTGTGTTCTCGCTAGTGTTTCTTTGAAGCACCACGGACGGGGACGCCTCTACTCCAGGTCCCAAGAGTTGGAAGGTATCTTGGGGCTTGTCATTCCTGAGCAAGAATAGTGGGTGTGGGGGGGAGGGGATACCAGACATCTACCACGGTGCTAAGCTCCCTAAATGCAGCAGGATAGCAAGTGCCACAGTCCCTCTCTCCCCTCCCTCAGTGCCAGCCTGTGGTTTAGTCCAGCCCAGCACTCTGATAAGATGCAGCCAACACCGCAAGGGGCAGACTGGCCCGGTGGGATACCAGGAATTTCCTGGTGGGCCGTCGTCTGGTGGGCCGTCCTGTCCGCACACCGTTGCCCTTCACGCTGAGTGGCTCCATGTCCATGCTGTATGCGGCACGCAGAGCCCGACCCGCCGCCTGCGCTGCGTGCTGGACATGACGCGGGGGCGGGGCTTGAGGGGCACGCTGGGGTGACGACATGGCCACCAAGTGCCGTCTGGCCAGAGTGTACCCCTTTAAGGGCCCGGGGCTGGGGGAGAGGAGAGGAGTTTTCCTGGTTTGGCCCAGAGTGGCCACCAGGGGGAACCTGGGAAGGACTAGCCTCCAGCTAGCTCGAATTAAGTGTCTACACAGCCCTTAATTCGAACAACTTAATTTCCCGGGCCTATTTTGATTGCCAGCACACTCTTGATCACCGCTCCGGTGTGTTCTCCCCAATCTCACCTCGCTACCTTCTGCCGTCAGAATCATAGAATCATAGAATCATAGGACTGGAAGGGACCTCGAGAGGTCATCGAGTCCAGCCCCCTGCCCTCAAGGCAGGATCAAGCTCCGTCTACACCATCCCTGACAGATGTCTATCTAACCTGTTCTTAAATATCTCCAGAGAGGGAGATTCCACCACCTCCCTTGGCAATTTATTCCAATATTTGACCACCCTGACAGTTAGGAATTTTTTCCTAATGTCCAATCTAAACCTCCCCTGCTGCACTTTAAGCCCATTACTCCTTGTCCTGTCCTCAGAAACCAAGAGGAACAAATTTTCTCCTTCCTCCTTGTGACACCCTTTTAGATATTTGAAAGCCGCTATCATGTCCCCCCTTAATCTTCTTTTTTCCAAACTAAACAAGCCCAGTTCATGAAGCCTGGCTTCATAGGTCATGTTCTCTAAACCTTTAATCATTCTTGTCGCTCTTCTCTGTACCCTTTCCAATTTCTCCACATCTTTCTTGAAATGTGGCGCCCAGAACTGGACACAGTACTCCAGCTGAGGCCTAACTAGTGCAGAGTAGAGCGGCAGAATGACTTCACGAGTTTTGCTTACAACACACCTGTTAATACAACCTAGAATCATATTTGCTTTTTTTGCAACAGCATCACACTGTTGACTCATATTCAACTTGTGGTCCACTATGACCCCTAGATCCCTTTCTGCCATGCTCCTTCCTAGACAGTCGCTTCCCATCTTGTATGTATGGAACTGATTGTTCCTTCCTAAGTGGAGCACTTTGCATTTCTCGCTATTAAACCTCATCCTGTTTACCTCCGACCATTTCTCTAACTTGCTAAGGTCATTCTGAATTATGTCCCTATCCTCCAAAGAAGTTGCAACCCCACCCAGTTTGGTATCATCTGCAAACTTAATAAGCGTACTCTCTATCCCAATATCTACATCATTGATGAAGATATTGAACAGTATGGGTCCCAAAACAGACCCTTGAGGAACTCCACTTGTTATCCCTTTCCAGCAGGATTTAGAACCGTTAACAACCACTCTCTGACTACGGTTATCCAGCCAATTATGCACCCACCTTATCGTGGCCCTATCTAAGTTATATTTGCCTAGTTTATCAATAAGAATATCATGCGAGACCGTATCAAATGCCTTACTAAAGTCTAGGTATATGACATCCACCGCTTCTCCCTTATCCACAAGGCTCGTTATCTTATCAAAGAAAGCTATCAGATTAGTTTGGCATGACTTGTTCTTCACAAACCCATGCTGGCTATTCCCTATCACTTTATTACCTTCCAAGTGTTTGCATATGATTTCCTTAATTACCTGCTCCATTATCTTCCCTGGGACAGACGTTAAACTGACCGGTCTATAGTTTCCTGGGTTGTTCTTATTCCCCTTTTTATAGATGGGCACAATATTTGCCCTTTTCCAGTCTTCTGGAATCTCCCCTGTCTGCCATGATTTTTCAAAGATCATAGCTAAAGGCTCAGATACCTCCTCTATCAGCTCCTTGAGTATCCTGGGATGCATTTCATCAGGACCTGGTGACTTGCTGACATCTAACTTTCCTAAGTGATTTTTAACTTGTTCTTTGTGTATCCTATCTTCTAAACTTACCCTCTCTCTGCTTGTATTCACTACGTTAGGCACACCTCCAGACTTCTCGGTGAAGACCGAAACAAAGAAGTCATTGAGCATCTCCGCCATTTCCAAGTTTCCTGTTACTGCTTCTCCCTCCTCACTAAGCAGTGGGCCTACCCTGTCCTTGGTCTTCCTCTTGCTTCTAATGTATTTATAAAAGGTCTTCTTGTTTCCCTTTATGCCTGTAGCTAGTTTGATCTCATTTTGTGCCTTTGCCTTTCTAATCTTGCCCCTGCATTCCCGTGTTGCTTGCCTATATTCATCCTTTGTTATTTGTCCTAGTTTCCATTTTTTATAGGACTCCTTTTTTATTTTGAGATTGTGCAAGATCTCCTTGTTAAGCCAAGCTGGTCTTTTGCCATATTTTCTATCTTTCCTACACAGCGGAATTGTTTGCTTTTGGGTCAGCCAGGAGCGCTGCAAATCTAGGCCTGACGCTCCAGTCCTTGCTCAGAGTTATTTACACCCGTGCCCAGGAATGCAAAGTTATCCAGTGTCGCCATGCACGGAAAGCGAGGGCACGTGAAGGGAGGTGCGTGTTGATTGCACGCAACATTGGCTGTGCGTGGTGTGCTCCCTCTGCATCCAAACAAAGCACCGCTAGGGTCCAATCGGCCCACCCCACATACTCTAGGTCGGCAAGCACCGTTAGCAGAATGACACTATACCGGGAGACCATCTTGATTGGGACAATCTGGCGGCCACTGAGATGAAGAAGGGTCACGCGTATGGCCCGTTCATTAGGCTAGGTTGCCTATCACGGCTTTATAGGGTGCTTTGGTCTGACACAGACGTGTAGCGATCCAGGAAATTCATAGATTCCAAGGCCAGAAGGAAAAATTGGGATTGTCACCTGAGTCCGGGTGCTCATATGTTTCCCGCTTTTTACTCGTCTGTTTTGCTGTTAGTTTTACTCTCTCCTAGGGACGTTAGCCAGCTTGTCGCTGAGGAGATTGGTCCCCCTTCTACTGAGGTGTTATACAGCCACTTCTTGCCTTTGGAGATGCACCAGTGTTCCACCCAACCCAAACCCCCTCCCGACACCACTTACCTCGCCAGCAATTCACTTCCAGAATCTTCTGCCTTCTCTCTTCTGCAGCCCTTGGACAGGCTTCTGAATTCCTTGAATTGAACTGCTACGGCTAGCCTTCAATGCTGTGCCGCTTAGTGCAGATACAAGCCATCGCCAATGGACCCTGGGCTGTTGATTTCAGAAGCCAGTCCAGCCTGAGGGACCCCTCGTGTCTTAGCCCTCCTGTTGTCCCTCACAGAATGTTCTTTTGACAGGCCCATTGACAGGGACAAGCAGCTGCCCTGGGGCACAGCAATTCGAAGGGACCTCGGGCTCTGGAGTCCCAGGCCGCCAAACCACCATGCTGTGTGCTCCATACAGTACTGAAGGTGGGGGGGAGGGGGCGGCACGCCCCGTCCACCCAAAGCCCTGCCCCTAGGAACACAGAGACAACGCTCCTCTCATTTTGCCCACAGGCCCGCGCGGAGGCTGTTGACTCCCCTGCTCTGAGAATGCAGTAAGTAGTTGGGCTGCCAGATGAGCACCAAGGACTCAGGTGGCTCTCTTCCCTCGGCTGCTGGAGGTGACCTTTCTTGGAGGAGCCGTAAGGGTGAGACGCTAAACACCTTCAGTCACTGACATCTCAAAGAATGTTTCTCAATATTAGACTGGTCACGCAGTTATCATGGACATGTTCCTGTTGGGCAATTGTATGTCTGAATTACTGAAACAACCCCAAGAAGGGAGTGAGTTTGGATATTAAGGGTCTGATCCAAAGCCCATTTCAATGGGTTTTGGTTCAAGACCTAACTCAGTATCTGCATCTTCTTAGTAGCCTTCTATTCCTGCAGTAATTGTTTTCTTAACCCATACAGCTCCCTTTGGTCTGCCATGTTAATGACTGGGTTCCAGTTGTCTTGTATTTTGTTATTACTAATAATAAAACTCTGGGAGAGAAGGAAGTGAGATGGTTTGGATTAGTGTCAATTACAACGGAATCCTGCAAAAAAAAAAAACCAAACGGATGTGATTTTAAACCACTTTCATTATGTAAAATGTCATTCAAGCAAATCGATCAGAAGATTCTCAGATATTTATAGTAGCCATTTTATAGTAGCCTCTAAGTCTTCTATTCTATGGCTATATACAAATAAAACTCAGACCAGATCTTTTATAGTTCCATAGGGCTCCTTCTGCACTAGAAAAACAATATTAGTAGCAATGAAGAGTCCTGTGGCACCTAAAGATTTATTTGGGCATAAGCTTTCATGTAAAAAAACCTGTCAGTTTTTACCCACGCAAGTTTATGCCTGAATAAATCTGTTAGTCTTAGAGGGTATGTCTACACTAGGGGGTAAGGTCGGATTACGATACGCAACTTCAACTACGTTAATTGCGTAGCTGAAGTCGAAGTACCTTAACTCGACTTTTGGCACTGTCCACACTGCAGGAAGTCGAAGGAAGAACACTCTCCCTTCAACTTCCCTTGCTCCTCGTGGAAGCAGGACAACCGGCATCAACTGGAGTGCTCCCTCAGTTCGATTTAGCTGTCTTCACTACACCCGCTAATTCGAACCCTGGAAGCAGCAGCTTCGATCTTGTCTGTGGTGTAGACGTACCCTAAGGTGCCACAGGACTCCTCATTGTTTTTACATATACAGACTAACACGGCTACCCCTCTGATAACACTAATAGGCAATTATATCCTCAAGTGTTTCTTATAATAATTTAGTAACCAATACTTGCCTTCAGTTAATAGTCATATAGACTGTGTCTACACTGGGCCACTTATTCCGGAAAAGCAGCCGCTTTTCCAGAATAAGCTGCGAGCTGTCTACACTGGCCCCTTGAATTTCCGGAAAAGCAGTGACGATTTACTGTAAGAAATCAGCTGCTTTTCCGGAAAAACTATGCTGCTTCCGCTCGGGCAAAAGTCCTTTTTCCGGAAAACTGTTCCGGAAAAGGGCCAGTGTAGACAGCACAGTAGACTTTTCCTCAAAAAAGCCCCAATCGCGAAAATGACAAACGAGGCTTTTTTCTGGAAAAGCGTGTCTACATTGGCCACGGACGCTTTTCCGGAAAAAGTGCTTTTCCGGAAAAGCATCCTGCCAATGTAGACGCTCTTTTTCCGGAAATACTTATAACGGAAAACTGTTCCGTTTTAAGCATTTCCGGAAAAAGGTGCCAGTGTAGACACAGCCCACAGGTACACAGACACTAACAACAAAAAGATCCCAAAAATTTTCTCAGAGAAAAAGGAGCGAATTCACACAAGTGTAGCAAATCTTCAAATAATAATTAATCTCATGTTCCAAATCAAAGTACGTATTGTATCATACATATTCAAGACTGTAAATACTAGTAAAGCAAAGTTGCAGCATTACTTATATCAAGGCAGGAGCTGCGTGCAGTTAGGTACTGTAACATGCAAAGCAAATTAATTATGTCTTAAGTGATGTAAGGCTGTAGTTTTAGCAAGGTACAAGTGAGTGCTTTTATATGTTGGCGGATTGTATATCTGTACATATATAAAGGTTTCATTTTCAGAGTATGGGCTTGGCATATTTTGAAGGCTATTTCAATACCAACAGTAATACAGATTTATTATTTACTTACAGCATTTTACTTTTCAGTTTTCAGAAGAATGTACCTAACCTAATCAGATGTTAAAAAAAAATGTAGTGTACTTCCTGCAATTGACAGCAGCCAAAGACAATCCCCGATTTAGAATTCAGCTGCCAGACAGGAGAGCAAAAGCCAGACACTCTCATCAATCAGTTGCCCAGCCAAGTGCTTTGAATAAGATGCTGCTCACACCAAATCCATCTCTGGCCAAAGCCTCAGTCCACAACTGTTCCTTGCACAAAGTCCTAAAAAATTAGACTGCAGTGACCTAAAGAGAAAAGTGCATTTCACCTAGCTGGCTCTCTGTCCAAGGCAGCATCCCTCCAATCCTACAGATCACTGAGTACCCTGGCTCATCTCAGCTGTTGTCATGGTACAAAGGATAACCAAGTAATGAACACTACTAACAGGATTAAACTTAGAAACAAATTCAGCAGCAGACCACATTCAGCATACAAACCAGAGGTGTTGAACATCATTTCCACTATTCTGCAAGCATGCTGAATGGGAAGCACAAAACCAGTTTGAATGAGGAAACTTTCAGATTCTGGGTCATTCTACAAAAACAAAATCACTTTGACTTCCTACTTTTGTACGGTGCTGGTAGCATTTCAGTCTCTAGATAGGATGGATGAGACACTTGACGGACAAGTTGTCCCGTGGCACCTTTGGGTATGTCTAGACTGCAGGAATTTGTCAACAGAGGCAATGCAAATGAAGCGCTCATTAGCATTTCTTGTGCTGTCATTTGCATAATCTCTTCTCATCCTTTCTGCAGAAGAGAATTTTGCGCAAAAAAACGCCGTGTAGACGGGGCAGTTTTGTGCAAAAAAAAAAACCTTTGCGCAAGATCCCTTATGCCTCAAAAAAGGAGGCATATAGAATCTTGGGGAAAAGAGAGGGTTTTTTGCGCAAAATGGCCCCGTCTACGCTGCTTTTTTGCACAAAAACCTCTCCCTCAAAAAGGAGCAGAAGAGACTATGCAAATGACAGCACGAGAAATGCTAACAAGCGCTTCATTTGACTTGCCTCTGTCGACAAATTCCTGCCATCTAGACGTAGCCTTGAAGACAAACAAAAATATATACAGTATCATGAGCTTTCGTGGACAAAACTGACTTCATCGGAGGAGCTTCAGTGGAGAAAAAAGCACTTAACAAAGGAGAATAATGAATAATCATAAGCAAATGAGCCTGTGAAACTTCCCCGAAGTTGCAAAAGCTTTCTGGAATTCCCACTATCGTTGAATGTTTCTGCGTAATGAATAACGGCACCTCCCGAATAGCAGAGAATTGATTTCAAGCTGCTCGGGTTGCAGATGTCCTTGTAAATCAGTTTTCTCTTATTTGACCAGCTCTGATGTGAACCCTGGTGTCTTGGCCAAATGCCAGAGTTGTTAAATTCTTCCTATTTAATTTCCCCAGAGGTATTTGTGTTCTAGTGAGGGCTGAAGTCATTTTTTGTATGTCTGGATTTTTAAGCACTTTGGGACGAACGACACTATATTAGAATAAGATGATCCTGTTGTTACTGGAGTATTACCTCTGAGAATCATTAGAGGCACTACAGTAAATGGTTTAAAAAATATTAAGGGGTCCATTTTCCCCTTGGTACAAGTCCTCCGATAAGCTTAAGATTGCCTCAAATAGGGATACTTTGCCTACCACTCCAGAAATTCTGGTGTGGTGTGTGAGAAGTAGGGGTGTAAAATCATGTTTAATCAGTTAACCGGTTAAACGTCACGTTTAACCAGTTAACTGCTTAAACAGTGGCTGGAGCAGCCCACAGCCTGCAGCACAACATGGACCTAGGGGCTATGCTAGCCCAGTTGGGCCCACCACACGATGGACAGGGACTGTTCCAGCTGCGCCAGACCGAGCCCACTGTACCGCACTGTGGGCAGGCAGGGAGCTACCCCATGCTTACTGGTTAACCAGTACTATATAGCACTTTAAAGACTAAAAAGATGGTTTATTAGGTGATGAGCTTTCGTGGGCCAGACCCACTTCCTCAGATCAAATAGTGGAAGAAAATTGTCACAGCCATATATACCGAAAGATACAATTTTAAAAAATTAACACATATGAAAAGGACAAATCAAATTTCAGAACAGAAGGGGGATGGGAGGGAGGCTGTAAGAAATCAGCTGCTTAATTGGGGAAGCTATCTTTGTAATGGGTAAGATAATTAGAGTCTTTATTCAAACTTGAGTGTAAAGTGTCGAATTTAAGCATGAATGAAAGAGAATCCTCTGAACTGTCATTCAGCACTTCCTAGCATCAGGCCTCTACAGAGAATGAAAGGAGAGCTGAGCAGCTGCAACGCTCACTGAAATTAATTAAAAACCTCATTCAAAAACTAACTTAATGCAGGCCATAGTGCCTGGTTCTTCCTCAGTCTTTCACTAGCACCCATAGAACAGTCCTGGCATAGGCCCGGTCCATGCTGCCTTTGAGCATCATTGAAATAACAGACTGAGCGCGATCTCAGATGCATGTGGAGAAGGACTTTCCTCCTACCATGCCATCGACAAACAACCATAGGGGATGTGACCAGGCGTGGCATAAGGTAGGAACAAGCCATGAACAGGAATGAATGGTGACACTGCACTGCTCCCTGTGTCTGAACAGGTGCTCTGGGATGAAATGGAGAAGAATGGAGTCCTAAGGTTATAAGCAAAGCATCGCATTTTGCATGCCTGGGTTCCACGTTTACACCTGGATGGAGAGCACAGACTCGATTCTAGTGTGACCGTGCCTTTCCTGACTGCTTTAGTTCCAGACAGGAAAAAGGGCAGAAGTTCCAAGAATCATACCTTTTACTGGGCAACATACATTTAGGCTATGTCTACACTGGCATGATTTTCCGGAAATGCTCTTAACGGAAAAGTTTTCCGTTAAAAGCATTTTCGGAAAAGAGCGTCTAGATTGGCAGGACGCTTTTCCGCAAAAGCACTTTTTGCGGAAAAGCGTCCGTGGTCAATCTAGACGTGGTTTTCCACAAAAAAGCCCCGATCGCCATTTTCGCCATGGGGGCTTTTTTGCGGAAAACAGTACTGTGCTGTCTACACTGGCCTTTTTGCGCAAAAGTCTTTCGGAAAAAGACTTTTGCCCGAACGGGAGCAGCATAGTATTTCCGCAAGAACACTGACAATCTTACATGAGATCGTCAGTGTTCTTGCGGAAATTCAAATGGCCAGTGTAGACAGCTGGCAAGTTTTTCCTCAAAATCAGATAATTTTCTGGAAAAACTTGCCAGTCTAGACACAGCCTTAGAGTCTCTTGTCTCATTATGCAGACCAGGTGGAAAGAGAGAGATTCTTGAAATATTGCCACTTGTGTGTTCTGAGTGACACCTACAGATGGAGCTATCAATCCAGCTGGTTCTCTCATTAAGAGTTTATCTGTAGCACTTATTTCTATGAAGAGGAGATAGGACTAAAATAGATCCTTCTCCGACGTTTCTCAGCAGACACTAACCAGCAGGAACTGTTTTTCTTCTTTCTAGAAGTTGGAGCTCAACAAATACAGCTCAGAAACAGAGTGTAAATTTTTGACAATGAGGGCAAGGAACCATTAGAACAATTTACCATGGGCCATGGTGGATTCTCAGTCACTGACCACTTTAAAGTCGAGATGGGATGTTTTCCTAAACGATCTGCTCTAGGAATTATTGTGTGGACTGTACTATGCTGGAGATCAGGCTAGAGGGTTACAATTCTCTCTTCTGGCTGTGGACTCTGTGAATAGGAACAAAGATGCTTTTACTTCATTTGTGGGTGGAGGCCTTGGGCCCAGGCCAGTCAATCCAGCCTTGTTCACAGTTTTCACACCTAGAAGAGTCCCCTGGGCAGCATCCACTCGCTCCAATGAGCCACCTCAGAGCAGTGGCTGCTATCTGAAGTTTTGTCCACACTACACAGCTTTCCATGGCACAGCCATGTCAACAACGTCCCCAGAATAACTCCTAGAGAAGTTTTTTTTTCTTCTTTCCCCCTCTTTCTTCTCCCTTATTTATTCTGGGTCTGCACATCCTAAACTCAAAACTCCGGTCATCTGAAGAAGTGGGCTGTGCCCACGAAAGCTCATGATTCCATCTACATGTTTTGTTAGTCTATAAAGTGCTACCAGACCATTGGTTGTTTTTTAAGTTTATCCAGTACAGACTAACTCAGCTACCCCCTGAAGCTCCTAGAGAAGGTCTTTTAGATGCTATGAAATGCCCCTGGAGTTTGGGGGATTTCAGATCTGGTTCTGTACTTTGGCATGGACCCAGCTAGTGAGGAGGTGGGATTCTGTTTATGTGGCAGCCTTAGGACTCGGCGAGGCACAGAGCAGGAGAGTGTGTTACAGCAGTCATAGTGAGAGGCGACTATAGCATGGATGGGACTTTCCTAGATGGAGCTGAGGCACTGGAGTGAGGAGGTAAAGTTACAAAGAGGCAGACCTGGAGGCATAGACTCTCCTTTCACATGCATCACCAGTCAATAGCTAGAGTGCTTAGCCATTTAGCTGCTGCATCATTGAGGGTAGTAAGGTGTTCCCATCAGCCCTCCACTCATCTAATGAGGACTCCATGTTTGACTGTGCACATCACAACCCCACAGTCACGCCGAGAAGATGGGGCTAAGTCACATTTCTGTACTGTGGCAGCCATTCTAGCTGTTCCAGTCTCAGGCTGTTAAGCGTAGTACAGTATCCCTGGTGACTTGTAATATGAGCTTTTGAAGTTCATTATCAGCACCACCTGTCCCAGGATTGCTGTGTATCTGTGAAGACATAGCTGTTGGCCCTGATAGGCCACTGCAGGCATAGCTGATGTGCAAGAAGAAAAGTTCAGAGCCAAGGAAGTATGAGGGACAGTGGAAGCAAATAGAAGAATTTTAAAGAAGCTCTCAATTAGGTGGGCTGGTCAGTAAGTGAGAAGAAAACTATGTGACCCAAAAAACAACAACAAGGAAATAGATACTAAAAGGAAATAGCTTATTTCGAAATAGCACGTCTGCCCTTCAGGGAAGCCTCAAAATAAATCCGAGGCAGGCTTCCCTAATGTAGACGTGCTGTCTCGATTTAGAACCCGAGGAGGAATAACTTAAAATGGCCCTGGTGAGGGGCTATTTCAAAATAGCAGCAGTGGAGCATCTACACAAAACTTATTTGGAAGTAGCTATTTTGGAACAGGCATTATGCTTCATACAATGAGGTTTACAGAAGTCGGAATAAGACGTCTGTTATTCTGAAATGATTCAAAATAACAAAATGGCCGTGTAGTTGCTCACATAGTTATTTCGGAATAACGGCCATTATTCCGAAATAACTTTTCTGTGTAGACACGCCCTTTAAGACACGCCCTTCTCTGTTGATGTCGCTTCTATCTTTGCCAAGAAACAGTGGGGTAACTGCTGACTTTTTTCAGTGGTACATTTATCACCTGTGTTTCTGAGCGTCTCAGAAATCTGAAGAACATCTGTTTCTCATCTTCCTGCAGGGACTCTTCCAGGATTTTTGCAAAAGAAGTCTTTTGCAGAAGAGTTCTTGTGCAAAAGTGTGTCCACATCGTTTTTGTGATGCGCTTTTGTGCAAGAGAGTGTCCACACTGCATAGATGTTGTTGTGCAAGTGAGCCCTGATGGCCATTAACAGAATGGCCATCACAGCACCTGTGCTTTTTGCGATAGGCTTTTTTTGTGCAAGAAAACCCTGCGGAGCATCCACACTGGCTTTTTTGTGAAAGAGCTGTAACGCAAAAAGGAGTTATGCCTCACAAAAGGAGGTTTACCTACACTGCAAAAAGCCCTCACTTCTGTCAATTAACTGTAGATTTTCTCGCACAAAAATGCTCTGCGGGATTTTGCGCAAAAACAGCCGGTTTTGCTCAAAAATCTTGTAGCGTAGACGTAGCCTGAGTGTGCAAAGGAGAGGGCCCCAGAAGGCTTTGCTCTTTGCAACCATCGGGTCTCGCCACAGCTGCAGTCCTTCTGCCTACCGGAATGGGGCTCAATGGATTAAGTGAATTTCACCAATCTATATAAAGGCTTGAGTGACTCAGAGCTGAGTTCTGCTTTGGAAACTCATTGGCCCTGGTGGTCTTGGTGGAGGGTCACTTTGAGTTCTGGAATTCAATCTTACTAAGATTCAAAAAGTGCAAATGTCTACGGAAACCCCTGTGAACCAGTCCCCTACAGTTATGTCTTGTCCCCTGAGACAATGTTTTCCATGTGTACTAGTTTTTGGTTTGCCTGTTCACTGCAGGCTGCAGTTATGCACTACGCTGATAGCGTCAATGCTTTTTTCCCCAGAATACACCCAAATCCTTCTTGCCATCTCTCTTTTGAAGGCTTGTTCTAGCTAGTTCCCAGACAAACCCATTTCCTGTTTGTCCGCACTGCTGCATTTGCCATCTGCTGCTCAGCCCCTTAACCACTGAGGCTGTGTCTAGACTACATGGCTCCATCAATGGAGCCATGTAGATTAGGGTTGTAGGCAAAGGCAAATGAAGCCGCGATTTAAATGATCGTGGCTTCATTTAAATTTACATGGCTGCCGCGCTGAGCCGACAAACAGCTGATCAGCTGTTTGTCCGCTCAGCGCGCTAGTCTGGACGCTCCCCTGCCGACATCAAAGCCCTTTGTCGGCAGCCCCGTTATTCCTCATGGGATGAGGTTTACCGGGGCTGCCGACAAAGGGCTTTGATGTCGGCAGGGGAGCGTCCAGACTAGCGCGCTGAGCGGACAAACAGCTGATCAGCTGTTTGTCGGCTCAGCGCAGCAGCCATGTAAATTCAAATGAAGCCGCGATCATTTAAATCGCGGCTTCATTTCCCTTTGCCAATAAAACAAATCTACATGACTCCATCGACGGAGCCATGTAGTCTAGACATACCCTGAATGTGGTTGCAATGTTTCTCACCATTTGTTCTGCCTTTAGCCTCATTTTCTGTAAAGTTGGACACTGGGCCTGATTTTGATCTCATTGGGGCCAGGATAAATCAGGGCTAAACATTTGCATAAAAATGAGCTCAGAATCAGCCTCTTTGTCAAAATCCCACCTACAGCCAAATACCTTGTCTTTGATTTCTTTTTGAGCCCTGTACTATCGAGGTGCTACTTGGTGCTGTTTTACTTGCTATTGCATGACTTGACTTATCCCTTATTATGAAATCCAATTTTCAGAGACCAGCATCCACTGCAACCTACTCCCTACAGAGGGGTACTTCAGAGATGCCTGTGTAGATGAGTTAGTCTTATTAGATGGTAACATGGTAACTCCCCTTTAAAAGCATATCTACCTCACCTAGGGAAGATGGCCTTTTTATGCAAAAAAACCCCAACCCTCTATGTTGTTTCTTATGAGATAGAATTGAGTAAGCATGAAACTCGATCTTTTTTATGCTGTGAAAGCCAGTAATAACCCTTCTTTATTGCAGACTCATGCTTGACTAGAGCTGTACTACCTCCAGCCTGCTCCCACCGTCTGCTCTTTTAGCCGTGTCCTCTTGAGCGGCAATCTAATCATATTTCCTAATACTAAGCAGGATCAGGCTTGAAGAAGCGACATTAGAGGAGCAAACCCAAGGTGCTGCAAACAGCGATGTGTAACCCCCAAGGAGATTGCTTGGATTCCTGGGGCTTTGTCTGCTGGCAGCTCAGGGAGAGGCACTCTGAGTTTGCCTTGGCTCCCCCTCCCTACCAGGGCCAGAGTCTGCCCGGCAACCCATGGGGAGTGAGATGCCCCTCCCAGGGGGAAGGAGAGACCATTGTTGAGGGGAGTCTGGAGCCAGCCAGGAAAAGGGGAGGACTGAGTGTGTGGGAGCTAGTAAGCCCCAGGCCTGCATGCAGGGTTCCCCCTGAGAGCTAGCCTCTAGGGACCTGAAGGCAGGATCCCTCAGCTGGGTTTATGTCTCCACTGTTGATTCCCAGTTGTGGAGTTTGCTGGGAGGCTTCCCCAGCCAGGCGGAGTTGGCTCTCCAGCTCCCTGGGTGAGGGAGTCACTGCATGGTCAGCTGGGCTCTAGCAGCAAGTTCAGGGCTGCTGCCTGCTGTGTGGGTCTGGAGGCTGGCCTGGGAGGCTATAGTTTTGAATTTTGGTGCAGTTGTGTGGTCTGCATCTTGAGCCCTGCACCCCTTCACGGTAAGGGGAAATTCTGGGACCGAAGCAGCCTGGTTCCTGCTTGAAGAGGACCCCTGTGAGAAGAGAGCAGCCCCTTTGCAGAGACTGAGTCATCTCTCAACCTGAGGCTCATTCATGGAGTGTGTGAGTGCACCAATTTTTAGTTAGTAAGTCAGGGAATTTGTTTGGGGATTTTATTACCTGCAGCCTATTAAACTGTGGAGGGATTTACTGCCTTCTCCCATGTGTGAGTCCTTTGGGCTGTACTGGACCTAGTCAGCCCCACTGCTAAACCTCTGCAGAGAAGGATTGTGTGGTCAACAGTCATCAAGGGCCCCAACAAAGTACGCGTACCAACGGGACACTAACTTCACAGTTGCAGGGCACTGGTGACCCTAAAAATGATGTTTTACTCTGTTCTGTTATAATTGTCTCCTGTTTAATATAATTGTGTTTATTATAGTGTATGTGTTTGTGTTATTTTCTGGGAGTCTCCAACTATCTGGCGAATACGTGGGGATTATCCTGGGCTAGAATTTTCCTCCCAAGCTGCCCTGGCAACCCTGCTAGGAAGGAGTGAGGGGGGTGGAGGCACCGCCAAGTACATCAATCAGAAAGAATAAAATTGAGTAGGTGGCGGGATCCAGAAGAACCCAGACCTATCCATCCGAACCTGAAAGGAGATTGGCTCTAAAAGAAGGTAACCAGGTGGAGAGGGGGCGCTACATTGGAGGCACCGCTGGGATCCCGTCTTTTAAACTCATACCTTATATACACTCCTGCTGTCTTCCTGGGATATTAAGTAAATTCCCAGTATGGATTATCAGAAGAGGCTTATAGCTTGGTGTGAGCTGGAGGGAGCTGACCCTGAACGCCACTTTCTGCTCACTAATGTACCCACTGAATGGGAAATTAGACAAATTGAAGATGAGATTGCTAATGTCAGAGAATGGGGAACCTGTGTGGTTCGGAGTCAGATGAAAGCACAAGGGGAAGCTACTTTATCTCTTCTTGTAGAGAGCAAGATTATACTGTCTACTGTAGTGACTCCCCATGTAATTCTGCCAGATGGAGAGAAGGACGGATGGAAGGTGACCATTCAAACACAATCACGTTTTCCCTCCCCATCTGCCCCACCATCTGAAACTAATGGTTTTCAGTCCAAATTGGGGAACTTCCTTATGCAGGAAGGGAAGACCATGACTGAATTAAGGACTCTTTTGGGAAGTAGTCCTGTGCCTCCTTCCAGTTCTACAGACCAAATAATTTTTGCTATGGGAAAAGCAATAGGGGAGTCCATAAAGACAGCATATGAATCAGGCCCTTACAGAAAACTGAAGTTCTTTTCAGGCATTAAACCTGTGCCTGTAGGGGAAGATGACTATGACACTTGGAGGCATCAACTAAATCAGGTGATGCAGGAATGGCAATGTAGCGAGGCTGAAAAGAGGAAACGTGTGGCAGAAAGCCTGCGAGGACCTGCAGGGAATGTAATCTGTGCATTAAAAGCCAGCAAGCCTGCTGCCACTGTTGATGACTATCTCTCGGCGATGGAGGATGCCTTTGGGAGCCTAGAGACTGGGGAAGACCTCTACTTTCAGTTTCGATCCTGTTACCAACATTCAGGTGAAAAACTATCTTCCTATCTTCACAGATTGGAACCATCCCTTCAACTGTGCATCCGCCGTAAAGGCACTGAAAGGAGCAAGGAACACCGAGTACGACTAGAACAGGTCATACGAGGTGCCATTTATGATGATTTTCTAATTATGAAATTGAAACTTGCAGACCGATTGGACAGTCCTCCAGAATTCCACCAACTGCTGCGAGAAGTCCGGGAGGAGGAGGAAAAGAGAACGGTTAGAGAGAGGAATAAGATCTCAGTGAGCCAGACCGTTGGTCCTCAGAAACTGAAGGATGACCTTTGTCTGCCTACCACTGAGGACCTCCATCAACAGCTCAAAACCCTGACAGCACAGCTCACTGAATTTATGACGAGTAAGATGCCTCAGGGGTCACCTAGCGATATTCTTCCACCAACTTTGACAGAAAGGAAGTACCCTCCTTTTCACCCAGGGAGAAGGGACCCCAACAGAGAACCTGTAAAGAAAACCTTGGTGACCCTCCCAAGGAACAAGAGATTCTGCTACCGATGTGGCGAGGATGGGCACATTTCCACCCAGTGTGACAACCCAAGGAATGAAGAGAAGGTAACGCAACGAAAAAAGAAGCTACAGGGAAACTCCCAAGGATCCCAGTAATGGAGCATACTGGGAGCCATTACAGTCAGAGCTCCACTAAGTTGTGTTATGAACAGCCTTCCTGGAGCCCATTCCCAGAAGGATTGATAGGCCCAGCAGCGGTAGTTAATGTGATGGTAGAAGGGATTCCCTGTAGGGCCCTGCTGGACAGTGGATCTCAGGTCACCATCATTACTAGAGAATTCCATCGGCAATTCCTCCCTCAAGTGAAGATCCATCCTCTAGAAGGATTGGCAATATGGGGCCTTAGCAATGCTAGTTACCCATACGATGGATATGTACTAGTGACTTTACGTTTTCCTGCAGAACTGGCTGGATGTCTCCAGGATTGTGATACTCTGGCTTTGATTTGTCCTGAGACACAAAATTCTGATGGCATTCCCATATTGATTGGAACCAACAGCAACATGTTCCAATCTTTGGCCACACTTTGTGGTCGTTTGGGCCAGAAGACCCCAGATGTGGTTCGCCCTCCATGGAGAGAACTGACCCTGGGCTCATCCACAATGCCTTCTGACCATGATAGCTCTGACGATGAATCTTTAGGGAAAGTAGTAAGAGTATCCAAAGCTGTTTTGTCCATACCCCCACATGGTGAGATTGACTTGAGGGGAAAACTTGAGAAGCACAGTAGCAGCCTTCCTCATACAGTAATGATGGAGTCCTCTGATGGAGATAACCTCCCTAGTGGTCTGATGGTTCTAAGAGGTTTATTGTCCTTACCACAGCTGGAAGAAGCTGGCATTATGGTCAGAATACGAAATGAAACCAACCATCCCATAGCCATCAGGAGAGGAATGGTATTGGCACGATTGTATAGAGTAGAGAGTGTTATGAGCCCTGCAGCTGCAGCCAGAAAGCCCTGTAAGGCATTGGATCCTGATCTTTTTAATTTTGGTGATTCTCCTGTATCTCCCAGTTGGAAAGACCGGTTAAAAAAGCAGTTAAGCGAGAGACCTAATGTGTTCTCCACTGAAGAATGGGATGTGGGGTGTGCCCTTAACGTGGAACACACCATTCGTTTGGCAGATGACAGGCCTTTCAGGGAGAGGTCCCGAAGACTGGCACCTGCAGACATTGAGGATGTGAGAAAGCATATCCAAGAACTATTGGAAGCAGGAATAATTTCTGAATCCCGTAGCCCCTATGCATCCCCCATTGTGGTGGTGCGGAAGAAAAATGGGACTGTGCGCATGTGTGTGGACTATCGCACACTGAATAAAAGGACCATCCCAGATCAATACACTGTACCTAGGGTAGATGATGCCTTAGCTTGCCTAGCAGGAAGCAGATGGTTCTCTGTCTTAGATTTACGAAGCGGCTACTACCAGATCCCGATGAGCTCTGAAGACAAAGAGAAAACAGCTTTCATTTGTCCCTTGGGATTCTACCAGTTTGAGAGGATGCCCCAAGGTATCTCAGGAGCTCCTGCTACATTCCAGCGTTTAATGGAGAAGACAGTGGGGGATATGAATTTGTTAGAAGTGCTGGTGTATTTGGATGACTTAATTGTTTTTGGGAAAACTCTGGAAGAGCATGAAGCTCGACTAATGAAAGTGTTAGACCGCCTGGACGCTAGTGGGTTGAAACTGTCACTTGATAAATGTCAATTTTGTCAGACCCGAGTAAAATATGTAGGCCATATTGTGTCAGCAGAAGGTGTGGCGACTGATCCCGAGAAGATTGAGGCATTAACCACCTGGCCTGTACCCAAAGACCTGAAAGCTTTACAATCTTTCCTAGGCTTCTGTGGATATTACCGCCGATTTGTAAAAAATTACTCCTCCATTGTGAGACCGCTCACCAATTTGACAAGGGGATACCCCCCAACGTGGAAGAGATCACCCCAACATAAGCTTGCAAGTCCTAATGAGAGGTATTTCAAGGTGAATGAACCATTTGGAGACCGTTGGACTGAGGAATGCAACAGCGCTTTCCATGCCCTTATTGAGAAACTCACCACTGCACCAGTGTTAACCTTTGCAGATCCTACCAAGCCCTATGAACTACACGTAGATGCCAGTCTTGATGGATTAGGAGCAGTTCTCTATCAGAATTATGAGAATAAATGGAAACCTGTGGCGTTTGTCAGTCGAGGGTTGACTGCCTCTGAAAGACACTATCCCGTGCACAAACTTGAGTTTTTAGCTCTCAAATGGGCTGTTGTGGACAAACTTCATGATTATCTATATGGAGCGACCTTTGTAGTAAAAACAGATAATAACCCACTTACTTATGTGCAGACCACGGCTAAACTAGATGCTACTGGTCAGCGATGGATGGCTGCCTTGGCTGCTTATGACTTTAAGCTGCAGTACCGTTCGGGTCAAACCAATGCAGACGCAGATGCATTGTCCCGTCGCCCTCATAACCCACTCGAGGAAGAGTCTGAGTGGATGGAGATACCATCTCCTGCTATTCGTGCCACCTGCAAGGCTGTAATAGGAAAAGTGCAGTCCCCTTATGTAAATGAGGAAAGATATGCTGACACACTGGGGTTGTCTGAGAAGGCTATACCTACCATTTATGCAAACCTCGTTGGGCTAAAGACTTTTGAATTGCCCCAGTTAACTCCGACTGAATTGAGAAGAGCTCAGTGGAAAGATTCAAATATTGGACCTGTGCTGGAAGCTGTAGAAAAGGGTGAAAAACCCATCTCTAAGGCTAACTTTTCCCCCGGCACAATTCTTCTCTTAAAAGAGTGGGATCGTTTAGTGATTAACAAAGGTTTGTTATTCCGGACCACCCAGACTGTAAGGGGCCATGTGCGGAAACAACTGGTCTTACCCCAAGAATACCAGGAGATGGTGTTGAAGTCTCTGCACGATGATCATGGTCACTTGGGGGTAGATAAGACTTTGGAACTGGTCAGAGATCGGTTTTATTGGCCCAAAATGACAGCATCTGTGGAAGACCACTGCAAATGGTGCTCTCGGTGTGTTAAGCGGAAGACTCTGCCAAAAAAGGCAGCGACTATGGTGAACATCGCTACAGATGCACCCATGCAATTGGTGTGCATTGACTTTTTGTCATTGGAGCCTGATAGAAAGAACCACTCCAGTATACTTGTAGTTACTGACCATTTTACAAGGTATTCCCAAGCATATCCCACAAAAGACCAAAAAGCCAGTACAGTGGCCAAAATTTTATGGGACAAATTCTTTGTACATTATGGTTTCCCGGCCCGAATCCATTCTGACCAGGGAAGAGATTTTGAAAGCAGACTAATTCGTGAACTTACAAAAACCCTGGGAATAAGGAAGTCCAGAACCACTCCTTACCATCCCCAGGGAGATCCACAACCGGAGAGATTTAACCGGACTTTGCTAAACATGTTGGGAACACTACATCCATCCCAAAAGACCAGATGGAGTGAGCATGTCAGTTACCTTGTGCATGCTTATAACTGCACTAAAAATGAGTCCACTGGGTTTTCGCCTTATTATTTAATGTTTGGCAGAGAAGCCAGGCTACCAATTGACTTATGTTTTGGGATATCCTCTGATGAAGCTAGCGAAACAACTTATCTCCAGTACATTCAGAGTCTCAGGCGTGACTTGCGGGAAGCTTACAGACTGGCCTCCCAAGCAGCCACAAAAAGCAACCTTGCTAACAAGCAGAGATATGATAGTCGGGTCCGTGAACAGGATCTGCAGGTAGGAGACAGAGTCTTAATCCGAAATCTAGGTCTCACTGGAAAACATAAATTAGCTGACCGGTGGAATGCAGACACCTACATAGTGGTTGATAAGCTACCAGACTTGCCTGTATATCGCCTTAGGATGGAAAATGGAAAAAATGTTTGTAAGACTATTCACCGAAACCACCTCTTGCCAGTGGGGCAGTTAATAGGTGAAGAGAAAAATAGTGAATGTGGTTCCTCCCGGCGACCCATTACTCGTTCAAGACTAAGGAAGAAAGTTCCTGCAGAAAGAACCCTTACTGCACAACTTGAATCTGCTGAGGAGGCAGACAGTGAGTCTTTAACCTCCTCTGGAGAAAATGATCCTCATTCACAGAGTAGCAGTGAAGAGGAATTCTTCCCCTATTATCCAATACCTCCTATGCTTCATGAGCAGCTATGTGAGGTAGAAACTGTTAGAGAGGGAGAATCTGAGCCTCCTCTAGCTCAAATACTTAACCCTGAAGCTGCACCCTTTGTACCCCCTCAGTCAACAATACAGCATGAAGAGGAAAGTGGTTTACCAGCTAGGATGGTTCCACCTGTAGAGGATGTGGGAGAAGCCATGCAACCTGCAGAGAGGGAAATCATTGATTGTCCTGCAGTCATTACTGCTGAGAACCCTGAGAATGAAGGAGCTCCTGTACTTCGACGTTCAGAACGAGAGCGAAAACCTGTACAGAAACTCACCTATGATGTCCCAGGGTCCTCCACCTCTGTCCCTCTGCATTTAGTAAATAGATGGGTGCGGGTGGCCTATTATTGTTTGTGTCTGATAGTTAACAATGGAGACTCCAAGGTTAAGTCATTTATTTAAATATAGTAAGAATGTTATTAATGTAAATTGAATAACAATTTAATGTTTAAATTAATATTGTATGTGGACACAGCAATACTTACTTATTGGCTAATGATATTTATTGTCAACTAAACAATGTATACTATTACCTGATGGAAAGGACCTTGCATGTTTGTGGTTAAATGACCCTTGCCGAGGACGGCAAGAACTTTCGCACAGGGAGAGTGTAACCCCCAAGGAGATTGCTTGGATTCCTGGGGCTTTGTCTGCTGGCAGCTCAGGGAGAGGCACTCTGAGTTTGCCTTGGCTCCCCCTCCCTACCAGGGCCAGAGTCTGCCCGGCAACCCATGGGGAGTGAGATGCCCCTCCCAGGGGGAAGGAGAGACCATTGTTGAGGGGAGTCTGGAGCCAGCCAGGAAAAGGGGAGGACTGAGTGTGTGGGAGCTAGTAAGCCCCAGGCCTGCATGCAGGGTTCCCCCTGAGAGCTAGCCTCTAGGGACCTGAAGGCAGGATCCCTCAGCTGGGTTTATGTCTCCACTGTTGATTCCCAGTTGTGGAGTTTGCTGGGAGGCTTCCCCAGCCAGGCGGAGTTGGCTCTCCAGCTCCCTGGGTGAGGGAGTCACTGCATGGTCAGCTGGGCTCTAGCAGCAAGTTCAGGGCTGCTGCCTGCTGTGTGGGTCTGGAGGCTGGCCTGGGAGGCTATAGTTTTGAATTTTGGTGCAGTTGTGTGGTCTGCATCTTGAGCCCTGCACCCCTTCACGGTAAGGGGAAATTCTGGGACCGAAGCAGCCTGGTTCCTGCTTGAAGAGGACCCCTGTGAGAAGAGAGCAGCCCCTTTGCAGAGACTGAGTCATCTCTCAACCTGAGGCTCATTCATGGAGTGTGTGAGTGCACCAATTTTTAGTTAGTAAGTCAGGGAATTTGTTTGGGGATTTTATTACCTGCAGCCTATTAAACTGTGGAGGGATTTACTGCCTTCTCCCATGTGTGAGTCCTTTGGGCTGTACTGGACCTAGTCAGCCCCACTGCTAAACCTCTGCAGAGAAGGATTGTGTGGTCAACAGTCATCAAGGGCCCCAACAAAGTACGCGTACCAACGGGACACTAACTTCACAGTTGCAGGGCACTGGTGACCCTAAAAATGATGTTTTACTCTGTTCTGTTATAATTGTCTCCTGTTTAATATAATTGTGTTTATTATAGTGTATGTGTTTGTGTTATTTTCTGGGAGTCTCCAACTATCTGGCGAATACGTGGGGATTATCCTGGGCTAGAATTTTCCTCCCAAGCTGCCCTGGCAACCCTGCTAGGAAGGAGTGAGGGGGGTGGAGGCACCGCCAAGTACATCAATCAGAAAGAATAAAATTGAGTAGGTGGCGGGATCCAGAAGAACCCAGACCTATCCATCCGAACCTGAAAGGAGATTGGCTCTAAAAGAAGGTAACCAGGTGGAGAGGGGGCGCTACAGATGTTTCCTTTGATTTCAATGGCGAACCCCCCCATGCAGTTTAAAGAGCGCAGTGCTATCTTTTGGGTGAGACCTGGTGCCACGTTGTTCACCATTTGTGATTGTGAACTATCTCATGGTTGACATCCCCAGAGTTGGGGTTTGCATCCCAATGTCCTGGTCACACATTCTGCCTAGCTTCAATTCCCAAAGCAGCTTCTATTGTATATGATGCATTGCACTCCCCTAACCATTGTGCATTGTTGCTCTTGTGTGGTATTGTGAGGTGCTCTGTTTTATCCCAGAGGTGGGTGCAATTTAGTGATTGTTGTGATGCTTCCTATATGCAACTGGGTGTTACTCTTAGGTTGTATGGGTTGCAGTTAGAAGGAGGCAGCTAGCACATCCTGTGTGTTCTTTGGTCCTTTAAAACAGCGCTTGATTCTTCAGAAACCTTTATCCACTTGAAAACTTTGGTGACAATGTCTTGCAGAGGAAATCTACCTCTAACGAACTCTGCGTTCAATGCAGCAATGAACTTTGGCTGCCCACTGCTGAGAAGCACACTGTATGACAGCGATGAAACAAGCCATTGGCTTGAGGTGAGTGCAATTACTAGACAGGCAATAGAGTTATTCCGTGACACGACTGAGTTTTGTAGCACGATGCTCTCGAAACGTTTGTGCGTCACTCAGGAAATAGCACATTGCAGCAGAACAAGCAGCTCAGCTCTTCCAACGGGACGCCATGAAGGCCAGAAGGCAAGGAGAAGCGTGGAAAGGATTGCCAGTCTGTCCATCAGCTGAGCTTTTCTGTGGCACTAGGACCAAGGGTTTTAAATGTTCTCTGATAATCTTTAAACTAATTTGTTGCCACTTTCATGGCCCAGGGGCTTTCTATTATATCCCCAGATTCCCACTTCAGATATGTTGTTAATATATGAGAGTCTGACCTAAAGCCCATCAAGTCACTGGAAATACGCCTGAACTACGTCTACACTGGCATGATTTTCCGGAAATGCTTTTAACGGAAAAGTTTTCCGTTAAAAGCATTTTCGGAAAAATCACGTTTAGATTGGCAGGATGCTTTTCCGCAAAAGCACTTTTTGCGGAAAAGCGTCCGTGGCCAATCTAGACACAGTTTTCTGCAAAAAAAGCCCCAATCGCCATTTTCGCCATCAGGGCTTTTTTGCGGAAAACAGTACTATTCTGTCTACACTGACCCTTTTGCGCAAAAGTCTTTCGGAAAAAGATTTTTGCCCGAACGGGAGCAGCATAGTATTTCCGGAAGAGCACTGATGATTTTACATGAGATCGTAAGTGCTTTTCCGGAAATTCAAGCGGCCAGTGTAGACAGCTGGCAAGTTTTTCCGCAAAATCATCTGATTTTGTGGAAAAACTTGCCAGTCTAGACACAGCCCTGCTGTCTCCACTGGCATTTGGATCAGGTGTTTAGTAAAATTCTGCTTACAGAAGGCGCTAGCTACAGTTTTAACAACACAAAAGAGAGGACACAGGAAGCTGCGCCATGCCAAAGGTTCTAGATTCCCAAGGGGAAGTAACCCTGCGAGTGCTACAATTACTGTACCAACCTGTTGATCTCCACCTCATTCGAAATGGGCTATGCTCTGTGGGTGTCGTGGGATAGGAATGGTTAATGGATACGCATCATACTTCAGTCTGTCTAGTGGGAATGCGGAGAAGGAAATAGCCGTTTTGTTTTTTTTTTCAATTTGGGAAAGTGTCTAATTGAAAGTTGACACTGCTCTAGGGGAATAGCACATGTTATGATTGTCTCCTTTGGCTCCATGGAGACGTGGTCTATGGAGACAAGACATTTTCCAATAAGGAGAAAGTCACCGGCTAAGCTAGTGGCTTCAGTATGGTGTTTGGTGATTGGCTAGTGTGTAGATTTCTCCAGTACACGTATACAGGTTGAACCTCCCTTCCCTTGTCCGGCAACATCTGTGGTCTGGCAAAGTTGAAGCACTCACGGGGAAAAACCAGGGACCCCACACAGGGCCGGCCCACAACATTTTGGCACTTGAGGCGGGGAGCTCAAATGACACCCCCATGCCCCCCTTGCTTGAGACAAAATTTTGAAGGTCTCTTGTGCACTCCTTCCTCCAGCACAGCACTCCACCATCTCTGTGCATCTGGAGCAGAGAGAATACATAGGCACCAGCAGCAGATACAATTTTCTACACTCTGGGGCCTAGTGGTACCCTCCCCACAGTCTGGCACCTGAGACGGCAACTCCAGGTCATCTCATGGTAAGGCCGGCCCTGACCCCACACTTAGCAACTTCAGTTCCAGAGTCCCATAAAGAGAGGTATGTCTACACTACAGCACTAATTTGAACTAACTTAATTCGAATTAGTTAATTCCAACTAAACTAATTCGAACTAGTACATCTAGACCTAAAAACTAATTCGAATTAGCGTTTTGCTAATTCGAAATAGCATGTCCACATTGAGTGGACCCTGAACCGAGGTTAAGGATGGCCGGAAGCAGTGCCGGCAGGGCATCAGGTTAGGACTTAGAGTGTGGAGCTGCTGCCTCAGGCTAGCCGAGGGCTGTGCTTAAAGGGACCTGACCCCCACCCTGGACAGACAGTTCTCAAGGTTCCCCGCTTGCTTGTCTAACTCGATGAGGGACAGCAAAGCAGTCCTGACTTGGAGTGCCCGGAGTGCCCACACTCGGCACATCACAGCACTCGGCCATCAGCCCGGCTGCACTTGCCGCAGGCTGCCATCCGGGGGGGTTGTCAATCAGGGGGCTGTCAGGATCCAGGCGGCCCTGCAGGAGAGCTTCCACTCTGAGGAGCCCACAGAGCCACCCCAGTCGTCCCCATCGGGGGCTCGTACCCCATTCCTCCCTCACATCCTTTTACTTACCCCTTCCTAGCCCCCCTTCCTGATGTAAAAAATCAAGGACACGTGTTCAAAAATAGAAACTCTCTTTATTTAACAAAACTGGGTGGGGGAATAACCTCTGGGGAGACTGGGAAAAGGAGGTGGGGGAGGGGAAGAGAGAGGGTGGGAGAGGGGAGGAGGAAACCTGGGAGGAGGGAGCTGGAAGGGGGAAGCCAGGGGAAGAAGGAGGAGGAGAAGTATCAAACTATGGTACGCCATATCTTCAGTACTGTGTACAGATGTGGTCTCCTCACCTCAAAAAAGATATTTTGGCCTTGGAAAGGGTTCAGAAAAGGGCAACTAAAATGATTAGGGGTTTGGAACAGGTCCCATATGAAGAGAGGCTAAAGAGACAGGGACTTTTCAGTTTAGAAAAGAGAAGACTGAGGGGGGATATGATAGAGGTCTATAAAATCATGAGTGGTGTGGAGAGGATGAATAAAAAAAAGTTCTTCATTAGTTCCCATAATAGAAGGACTAGAGGACACCAAATGAAATTAATGGGCAGCAGGTTTAAAACTAGTAAGCAAAAGATCTTCTTCACACAGCACGTAGTCAACCTGTGGAACTCCTTGCCACAGGAGGCTGTGAAGGCTAGAACTATAACAGAGTTTAAAGAGAAGTTAGATAAATTAATGGAGGTTGGGTCCATGGAGTGCTATTAGCCAGGGGGTAGGACCGGTGTCCCTGGCCTCTGTTTGTGGAAGGCTGGAGATGGATGGGACGAAACAAATTGCTCGGTCCATCCCCTCCAGGGCACCTGGTGCTGGCCGCTGTCGGCAGACAGGCTACTGGGCTAGATGGACCTTTGGTCTGACCCAGTACGGCCGTTTTTATGTTCTAAGCTCAGGGTTGGGGGGTCTCACTGGACCAACTTGATTTTCATGCAAACCTGCTCCTGGGTCTGCATGTGGCCTCTAGTGGCCAGGCTGGCAGCCATGCGGCTGTAGATGGCCACATTCCTGTGCCTACTGCGGAAATCATGGACGTTGGAGGCCTCCCCCCAAACCTCGATGAGGTCCACGATCTCTGCACTAGACCAGGCGGGTGCCTGCCTTTTGTAGCCCCGGGCAGGCTCCTGGGAGCCGCTAGCCTGGTCCTGGGAAGAGGCAGAGGGATGGGTGGCAGCGGGTGACTGGCTTATGCCGTGCCAGGTGCAGGGTCTGCTGGCTGGGTGCTGGCAGGCTTGCAACTGGCACAAGCACTGTAGCCAGACCGTGCCCCTTTAAAGGTTCTGGGGCCGGGAGGGGGCAGACGAGTTTCCCTGGTTTGGCCCAGAGTGGCCACCAGGGAAGCTGGGGAGGGCTAGCCTCCCACTAGTTCGAATTAAGTGTCTACACAGCCCTTAATTCGAACTACTTAATTAGAACTAGGCGTTACTCCTCGTAGAATGAGGTTTACCTAGTTCAAATTAAGTACTCCGCTAGTTCGATTTAAATTCAAACTAGCGGTTTGTATGTGTAGCCCCTATTAAATTAACTTTGTAGTGTAGACACACCCTAGCTGATCTGCAGTGTTCAAGCTACAGAGGCAGGGCAGGGGTGGGGGGTGCTTGGGGGAAGAGGCGGGCTGACTCTGCAGCTGCCCTGCTTCTCCTCCCAAACACCCCTCCATCCCTCCTCCGTCAATGCTGGCCCCTCTGCTGCCACTGGAGCATAGCCCCACAGCCGGTGGCAGCAGTGGGGCTGGCATTGCCCTCCCCGGTCCACCACATTCCCGTAGTTCAGGGTCAGTCAGGTTCCAACAGTGTCAGATCCAACCTGTACTAATCTGCCAGTACTCTGAAAAAGCCTGATCCAAAGTACATTGAAATCAATGGAAAAACTCCCCTTGACTTCAATGGGCTTTGGATCAGCTCCTGATTGAGGCTCCCATCTAGTGAGAAGTACGTACCTTCAAACAAAATCCATGTCACGCACTGAGGGCTACATGAGCACGCCTGTTGAGCCGTATCTTGCTCCGGGTGTAGCCTAGTATAGTAAGGTTCTACCGACTGTCAATGGGGGCAATAGACTCCGTCCCGAAACAACCAGCCGAGCATCCACACTACCAGGCCTGTTCTTTCCACATAATGGGCTGGGTATTTTGAAATAACAACTCCTGCTTGTGAAGAGGAATAAGCGTATTTCGAAATCGTCACTTCAGGAGTTATTAGTTTGAAATACCCTGGTAGTGTAGACATAGCTATAATGTTTAAGAACTATCTATTTTCTCTAATGGACGTTAGTTACATTTTTTTAAAGGGTTTATATCCAAGTGAAATAGTAGGGCAGGAGTGGGGAACCTCAGGCCGGGGGGTCAGATGCAGCCCTGGACTTGCCTGGATCCGGCCCCTGAGGCTCAGGGACCCCCTACTGTGCTGGTATTCTAGCCCCACCCCACTGTGGGGCTAGAGCATGCTAATTTTCTACTAGGGTGAGTCCCTCTGGTACGCAAGGGGACTGTGAGGAGTGTCTTTCTCCTTCTCAATCAGAGCCAAGTCAATAAGGGGTTTTGTTTTGGGGGGGGGGTTGCTTTTTTATGTGCAGCCCCTGACTGCTTTTTCTGTGGGTCAGCGGCCTCCAACCCGAAAAAGGTTCCCTACCCCCGCAGTAGGGGGACGCTTAGCTAGAATGCAAACCCCCATGTTAGAATTTGTACTGGCATTAACCTTCTTGCTCTGGTGAAATCGCTATGGAAGTTTTCATCGACAGCAGTGCTCAAGCCTGTAATTTTGCATCTCCTTCAGTGCTGCCACATCACCCTTCTTTCTGCTCTTTGCTCTGCTCTAAAGACATCGCTGAGCCGAGAATCATCGTTCAGCAGCCTCCGATATCGTTCATGTGCTGAATGGCCAAAGCGCTGCAAGCAGATGGTTAACAAGCTTTGGAATGACTTGTGACTAGGCCCATGTTTAACTAACCCAGGCATGTCCAAAGTCCGGCCCGCGGGCCAATTGCGGCCCGTGTTCCGGTTTAATACGGCCCCCCCAGGTAATTTGGCAATATCTATCTTTTATGGCCCCCAACGAATCCATATGTATTGAGATGAATACATTGTAAAATCTCAGTTAATGTCAGTTGGTCTAAATCAGTTATAAATATATTTGGACACAACATGTATACTTGGTGTTATGTTCCTGTTCATATTTTTTTAACTTAAAAGTTGACAGACAACCATTATTACCAATAATATGTAATGTACTTTACAATGTTCCTGACACATATTTCAGCTTCCTGGATTTTTTTTTCATCTGGCCTTCAGATATGAAAGGCAGAGTGATTTAACACCTGTTTAGATTTGTCATCCATGTGACGAAATGAAAAGTATGCCGTTTGCAATAAACTTTGCATAAAATAGTTAATTTGCATTTAATTTTAATGGTTCAAAGAATGTCAGGCAAAATGGTCGGCCCTCACGCATGTTCACTTCATCAAACCTAGCCCTCTCTGAAAAAAGTTTGGACACCCCTGAACTAACAGATCACTTGGGAACAAAGCAGGCTGGAGCTATAAAATTGTGTCTCAGACCCAAACATGAAGAATGAATTCCAGGGTCCATGAACCATTCTGATAGTAATTTAACTGCTCTTTCCCTTCAGATCCAGAAATGGAACTTTTTATCTCTGGACCTGCTTGAGTACCCCTGTCCACTGAAATCAGTGAAACCTCAGGGACTACAGCACCTGCTGCTGGAAGGCTGTGTCCAGACTCAAGGGCTACATCTACAATGGCCCCTACTTTCAGGTAGGAATAAGAAATCCTCCGGAAAAGGGCTTTATTCTGGAGGATCACGCCAGTCTAGACGCTTTTTTCCGGCTTTTCCCCAAGCCGGAAAAAAAGCGGCGGACATGTTTATTTAAATCCCGCGGGGGATATTTAAAACCCCCGCGGATTTCCCTATTCCCAAGTTCAAAATTAGCATGCCCCTTCCGAAGAAGGGGCCAGTGTAGACTTAGCCAAGGGTTTTTTCGAAAAAAGTAGTCTTTTTTCGAAAAAACTTCACCTGAGTCTAGACTACAGCCGCGTTCTTTCGAAATTAAATCAAAAGAACGCGGCTTTTCTTTCGACGGCGGTAAACCTCATTTCACGCGGAAGAACGCCTTTTTTCGAAAGCGCTCTTTCGAAAAAAGGCGTTCTTGAATGCAAACTGTGCTTTTTCGAAAGAGAGCATCCAGACTGCCTGGGTGCTTTCTTTCGAAAAAGCGGCTTGCTTTTTCGAAAGTACTGCTTGCAGTCTAGACGCTCTTTTACGAAAGAGGCTTTTTCGAAAGTATCTTTTGAAAAAGCCTCTTTCGAAAGAGGCTTGCAGTCTAGACGTAGCCGAAGAAGCAGAGGTAGAAAAAGATCCATCTGGGATATGAAAGGAAAAACCAACTCCCTTTGTTGCCAGCTCAAGAGTGCTTGCATAGATTGATCCCGGTGATAACAAATGATCTGGCAGACGCTCCTGGCTATATGACAGATGCATAGCAAATAAGAATTTTAATTCAATTTGCTGTAAAACGGGAAGGAGGAGAAAAAACAGATGGGCAAGGCACTAACTGATGGGCAGCAAAACTGGATTACAATTCTTATTTGCTTTGGATAGGGACATCAGTGAGGTCTCTTCTGCCACATCCCTTGTTGTTACAGAGCTAAAAATGGAAGAACCTAGTGGGCAAATCAGAAGACACAAGAGTCTCCCCAGATCTTTCTTAGAACTATGCACGGCTATTGCGAAGGAAGAACTCCTTTTTTGCCACTTCCACCGGGACATCAGACCTGATTAGCATCTAGGACAGAGTATTTTGGACAGCTGTATATTTGTGAAGTCAAAGTTCCTTTTGGCTCTGGCAACATATATGTTCTAGAACATTGAGGCTGTGTCTACACTGGCATGAATTTCCGGAAATGCTTAAAACAGAATAGTTTTCGTTATAAGTATTTCCGGAAAAAGAGCGTCTACATTGGCAGGCTGCTTTTCCGGAAAAGCCCTTTTTCTGGAAAAGCATCTGTGGCCAATGTAGACGCGCTTTTCCGGAAAAGAGCCCCGATCGCCATTTTCACGATCAGGGCTTTTTTCCAGAAAAGACTACTGGGCTGTCTACACTGGCCCTTTTCCGGAACAGTGTTCCGGAATAAGGACTTATGCCCGAGTGGGAGCAGAATAGTTTTTCCGGAATAGCGGCTGATTTTGTACAGTAGAGCGTCGTTGCTTTTCCGGAAATTCAAGAGCCAGTGTAGACAGCTCGCAGCTTATTCCGGAAAAGCGGCTGATTTTCCGGAATAAGTGGCCCAGTGTAGACACAGCCTCAATGTTTTTATTTTATTCCCCCTGTGGGTCTATTAGCAGAACATGTATTAGTGTGTTACATGGACTGTTTATCTGTGCATCACATCCTTTTTGCATTTTTGATTATCTCCATCTTAAGGAGAAGCTTACATCTTACTCACCAGCCTTTCACAAACAGCAAGCCTGTGTCTACACTGGCATGAATTTCCGGAACTGCTTAAAACGGAATACTATTCCGTTTTCAGTTTTTCCGGAAAAGGAGCGTCTACATTGGCAGGCTGCTTTTCCGGAAAAGCTCTTTTTCCAGAAAAGTGTCTGTGGCCAATGTAGACGTGCTTTTCTGGAAAAGAGCCCCGATCGCCATTTTCGCGATCGGGGCTTTTTTCCGGAAAAGACTACTGGGCTGTCTACACTGGCCCTTTTCCGGAACAGTGTTCCGGAATAAGGACTTATGCCCGAGTGGGAGCAGAATAGTTTTTCCGGAATAGCGGCTGATTTTGTACAGTAGAGCAGTTGCTTTTCCAGAAATTCAAGGGCCAGTGTAGACAGCTCGCAGCTTATTCTGGAAAAGCGGCTGATTTTCTGGAATAAGTGGCCCAGTGTGGACACCGCCCAAGTTTCACTTCAGCTGGGTGAATAATTGGTTTTTCAGTTTGCTAGCACTGCAAAATCATTTTGGGGGAAACAAATTGTTTTGTTTCCACTTTGAACATTTTTAATTTTATGAATAAAATAAAAGGCAAGCCAAAAACAAAGGCTACTCAAACTGAAAAAATATTAGTTGAGATTTTTCCAGATCATTTTAAAACTATTTTCCCCTAAAACAATTTGGCACGATCAACATGCATTCAGGACACATTTCAGTGTTTACTGAATCTGTTTTTCTGTAGGAAAGATGTTTTGGTCAAAAATTAGCACAGCTACACACTGAAGTCCAAAAATGTAAGCAATCCGATTGACTTCAGTGGGAGGAAGCACAAGAATGTGTCTTGCTCGGGGGGTTCTCCAATTTCATTGCACTGCCAATCCTTCTGAAACAAAAATTGCCACATGACTCCAGAAAGGAGCAGGGGGATTAATGTCTGAGCCCACCAGAGCCCCAATGCCTGGGGCTGGTAGGAATTGGTACAGCCAAAGCTCATACGCCACCAACCTCTGGCTTTGGCCCTGGGCTATGGGGCTCAGGTGTAAGCATCCGTTTCTGGCATCTGGTCTAAACCAGCTCCGATGACCCCATTAAAACAGGATTGTGACCCACTTAGGGATCGATACCCACAATTTGAGACCCGCTGATTTTATCCCACTGAAGTCGATGGGGGGGCTGCTTACATGTTTAAGTCACATGCATGTTTAAATACCTTGCTGCATCAGGGCTATACTCACCTTCTCTAGAAGAAAAGTTAATCTCCATCAAAAATCTGTGTTCTGCACATTGGTTTTGTTTATTGTTTGTGCAGGCTTCCGTAGAGACATAGACGGGTGTTTTTTTAAAAACCAAATCTGTTAGAACCAAGGAGGAAAATGTTCCGTGCATCCTTTTGTGAGACTCGGCACTTTGCAGTGACAATTCCTAGCTGCTTTACAAACTCCAAACTTCTTGACTGTGTAAACCACAAATAGCTGTAGCATTTCTACCCAAAAAAGTATCCAATCTGAAACGTCCAAATCGGCTTGTTCTCTAGGCTGGGCGACTCTATGGTCCTTTTGGTGAGTCTCTTAATGTCCTCCCTCCAAGAATGTGGAATGTTGTTTCCTTTTTACGCAATTGAATAATTTGAAGAGATCTAGCAGGAAATCTAGAAAAGTGCTAAGGGTGAAGTCACAGGCTGTGAACACCCACTCTCTAGCTGTTGGGATTGCCAGCTGTCTAATTGCACAAACCCAAACACCCTTGCCTTGCCCTTTTGCCTCATCCCTTCCCTAAGGCCCCACCTCACCCTGCCTCTTCTCCATGGCTTCATCCCCCCTTCCTCTGTCATTTGCTTCCGCCCCCCCCTCCCCCCGCACTCACTTTCACTGGGATGGGCAGAGGGTCGGGATGTGGTAGAGGGTGTAGGCTCTGAGCTGGGGTCGAGGGGTTTGGAATGTGGACAGGGGCTTTGGATTGAGGCAGGGAGTTAGGGTGCAGGAGGGGGTACGGGCTCTGGGAAGGAGTTTGGTTGCAACAGGAGGTTCAGGGCAGGGGCAGGGGGTTGGGGTCCAGGCTGTGGATGTGGGAAGGGGCTCTGGCCTGGGGCAGCAGTTTGGGGGGGAAGGAGGGATTTGGATTGCAGGAGAATGGAAGGCTGCAGGTTCTGACTGAGTGGCACTTAAGTTGGGCAGCTCCCGGTCAGTGGCGCAGCGGGGCTAAGACAGGCTCCCTGCCTGCCCTGCTCTCAGAAATGGCCAGCACATCTCCGTGGCTTCCTAGGAATGGGGGGCTAAGTGGCTCTGCACACTGCTGTTGCCTGCAAGCACTGCCCCTGCAGCTCTGATTGGATGCGGTTCCCAGCCAATGGGAGCTGTGGAGCTGTCGCTCAGGGTGTGGGCAGTGCACACGGGCTTCCTGCTCCACCTCAGAGCAGGCCGCTTCTGGGATTGGTGTGGGGCCAGAAAGCCCTGCTGGCCAACAGGTCTTTTAGTGACCGATCTCCCAGTTTGGCTTCAGGAGCTTCTGGGAAATCGAGCTCGGTTCTGGGAGACTCTCAGGGAAACGGGGAGGGTTGGCAACCCCACTAGCTGCCTATACCCTTGTTGGGGCTTACAACTCAGTACAAGTCCCTAGATGAGGGCTGCATGCCGACTGTCCAGCAAACTCCTTGTATGGGAACCGCCCACGGTTGTTTGAGCAGGGAGAAGATTTTGAACCTTGTGTCATAAGCAGGCATTTTCCAGAGCACAGTTCCCTCACACGGATAACAATCAACCTTATTCACAATCTAGTTTAAGAAAACCCACTGCTCGGAGGGGAAGAGCCTCAAATATATGACTAGCACTAGGAGAGTCAGCGATGAAAACATGCTGGGGACCAGACTGTCTTCATGCTGCCCACTCTCACATCTTCCCCGGAAACAAAGGCTGTGTCTACACTGGCAAGTTATTCCGGAAAATCAGCCGCTTTTCCGGAAAAACTTGCCAGCTGTCTACACTGGCCACTTGAATTTCAGGAAAAGCACTGACGATCTAATGTAAAATCATCAGTGCTTTTCTGGAAAAACTATGTTGCTCCCGTTCGGGCAAGTCTTTTTCCGGAAAACTGTTCCGGAAAAGGACCAGTGTAGATAGCACAGTAGTGTCTTCCGCAAAAAAGCCCCCATTGCGAAAATGACGATTGGGGCTTTTTTGCGGAAAAGCGCGTCTAGATTGGCCACGGACGCTTTTCCGGAAAAAGTGCTTTTCCGGAAAAGCATCCTGCTAATCTAGACGTGCTTATCCGGAAATACTTTTAACGGAAAACCTTTTCCGTTAAAAGCATTTCCGGGAAATCATGCCAGGGTAGATGTAGCCAAAGAGTTTAAATGTCTTCAGTGACACACGGTCCCAATTCCCTCTCTCTTTACGTTAGTGCAGCCTGAATGAACGGCCACAGAGTTTCGTTGCCAGACGCCCTCTGACACAAACAAAATCTGATTGCTCTGGACAGCGAAATGAACTAGAGGTGGGGGATGACTGGGCGGCCTTTGGAGGGCTTTCTAGTTTCAGCTCATCCCCCCCTCCAGGCACAGCCAGGCTGGGCCCCTGGCCTGTGGTTTCTCCTGAGTCAGGGCCTGGAAACACTGTGTCTGTAGCAAGTGACAATCATTTCCTGCTAAGCAGCACCATCTAGAGGCCTTTGCAAACCGTGCCGCCATATAAAGCCGGGAGCGGAGCTGGCAGGGTGGAAGGAGCAGAAAAGAGCCGTCCCTTAAAACTCTTCTCTCACATCTTGATGAGATGTGAGCTCAGTCCAATCCTGTATTTCAATCTCTTGGGCCATCTTGCCTCATGCGTGGGTTCTCCCCTCCCCCCGAATGGGGCTGGAAGGGAGCTGTAACTCACTGCATTTCCTCCAGGTCGTTTTCACAGATAGGATGGAGGAGGTAAAGCCCCGGAGTCTGGTTTGCAGGCGATGAGGTCACAGGGAGCAGCCTTCTCCCCCTCCTCGCACCATCCGTGGGCTCTTTGGGGTGAAGGGAGAAAGGTGAACAATGCAGCTGGGGTGATGCTGCCCATTCCGAGCTAGGGTCTGTGCCCCACGCTCCATCTTTTATGGAAACAGAGCAGATCAATGTTCCCACTAATCTTTTCCATCCAGGTGCAGCATAATTATTGTGTGTGCACCGAGGCATGTGTGAATGTGCACCACCTGTAGGTGTGGGCGCACGGCTAATCAGCTGGGCCGGCTCTGAATCCCTCCTAAGCGGCCGCTCAAGCGCACAGCGTACGTGGCACGCGCAAGGGGATGGGCAGGGTTCACAACTGAGTAGCCACTGGTATATGAAAACCTACAAATCTGTTCTCCACCCTCAGTGGCTTACTCCTGCTCCACTGAAATCAACAGCCAAACTTCCATCCGCTTTAATGAAAGTCAACGGGAATTTGGTGACAAACTTCCATAGGAACAGGAGACCCTTGGCAGGTGACGTTTTATGATCACTTTATGAAATTTGCCCCTAAATTTTATATACCATGAATCCCCTTCCCAGAGATAGTACTAAATCATTTCCCCCCACACACTAGTTCACTCACACTTTAAAAAAAAACATACTGTTTAGCAATTTCCCAACAGTCCCAACTAAACTGTTTCCAGAGACTTTACATTAGAGCTGTGCAAATACCAGATTTGTTTTCAATTCAGAGGCTGAACTGGCAAATCAGAAAGAATGTTTCAGGTTCAGCCTTGTTCAAAATGAAGCTTGTTTGCATGCTTGCTTGCTGATTTGTTTGTTTGTGTTTTTTTCATCTTTTTTAATAATCTTTTTGAAATTGAAAAACGAAAACATTTCATTTAAAAAATGTCTAAACTAAGTGGCTACGTCTAGGCTGGCATGATTTTCCGCAAATGCTTTAAACGGAAAAATTTTCCGTTAAAAGCATTTGCGGAAAAGAGCGTCTAGATTGGCACGGACGCTTTTCCGCAAAAGCACTTTTTGTGGAAAAGCGTCCGTGCCAATCTAGACGAGGTTTTACACAAGAAAGCCCCGATCGCCATTTTCGCAATCGGGGCTTTTTTGCACAAAACAATACTGCGCTGTCTACTCTGGCCCTCTTGCGCAAAAGCATTTCCGCAAGAGGGCTTTTGCCCGAATGGGAGCAGCATAGCATTTCCGCAAGAAGCACTGATTTCTTACATGAGATCATCAGTGTTCTTGCGGAAATTCAAGCGGCCAGTGTAGACAGCTGGCAAGTTTTTCTGCAAAAGCAGCTGCTTTTGCAGAAAAACTTGCCAGTCTAGATGCAGCCAGGATGTTTGATTTTTCTTTTCCAGAAAAGTTTCACTGAATTCCTGAAATGTTTGACTCACACTTTGCATTTTTCATTTTTGCCCAGACAGCTTCACCCAGCTCTAAATGAGGTTCATAAACATGGCTGGCTGGTATGTTAGGCAAGGAAACCACCTTCCAAACCACCAGCCTGGCCCTACCTCCACTCCACCACCACCCCAGAATGCTTAGGGGCAGAGTGTGGCTGCTCCTCAGCACCCACCCTCCACACTCCAGGGCCCGGGAGGCTGAGGCCATGTGCCGCCTACCCTCCCCGTGCTCTGGTGGGGGGCACCTCCTTGTGGTTGGGGGGAGGTGGGGAGGCGGCTTGGCTCCCATGGGGAGCCGAGCCTCGGTAGAAGGGGCAGGCCTAGGGTTGGGGCTAGGGGCTTCCCTCCCCCAGCCCTCCCTTCACCCACCGCCTGTGTTCATAGTGATAGCGCTGGGCGTGGGGTGCAAAGGGGCGCTGGGGCAGCACCAGGGATGCATGTGTGCAGCGACCTGCGTGGCTCAGCGGACGGGGTGCAGCAGCTGGAGTCGGGGGAGGGGCGGTGGCATTTAGTTCAATGCCTAGATAACTGTCGCTGTGCTCAAGCCTAGAAGTCACAAATGTGTCGCTCCGTGTCTGAGAAGTTGGGATGCTCTCTCCTGCCCAGCTACCCATGCGAGTGAGTGATTTTTCCTAATCGTGGCCACCGGAAGATCCCGTAGGACTGAGGAGACAAAAGGACCCCGAGGCTCGGAACTGAGTGAACCGTAAGAGCTGCTTTTCAGGACGGTGAGCGTGAGGCGGAACCAACGATTTCTTCCTCCCAGCATCCTTTCCACATCGCCGGGAGGTAGCGCCAGCCAGCTCCAGGGAGTCCTCTCCAGTAGGCAAGAGGGAAGCTGGGCACGGGGGCTATTTATGTCTGACACGACTGCAGGGTATTTATGTCTGACACAACTGCACGATCAGCACATTGATCATACAGCCACCAGCTTCCCCGCTGGCTAAGCCTTGTGGAACGGTGCAGGCCAGGCCTCTGGAAGCAGAGGGCCCATCATGCTAGTTCAGGGTGTTTCCAGGCACTTCTGCTCTCTCGGTGGTGGGCAGGAGTCTTTGGAGATCAGCTGCCACACACAGTGCAGCAACCTCCCATGAAATTGTGTGTGGCCTTTTCTTGCCTACAGACAAGTGGTTGTCATTCACCTAAGCAACAAGGACTGTGTCTGTACCACGTCCTGGCCTGAAGGCTGACTGGAGACTGGGTTTTTTGTGCCCGCAATTTTCTTGGTTAAGATGCTCAGGAAAGGTTGGACATAGCACAGTGACTTGTACGGCGGAAAGCACAGTGTGGTGGCTTTTCTAGTGCAGGCTGGACTGCTGTGCAGTTTGGGGTAGTTAGGAGGGTTCCTTGTGGAGGATGAGCTGATGCTATTGTTAATTCTCAGGCGTGTTCTCTTCTCTCCTACCACCCAGAAAGGACAGACGGTGCCCAGCGCCAGAATGGAGCTGGTCGTGATGACTTCTTGTGCAGCTGGGCTGAATTCTCTCTGGAAGGACTTTGGGGCCTTTTGTCAGGCCTGTTGTTCCCACTGCCCCAGGAACCCCTCTTGAATGGGGAGAGCGTCTCTATGAGAGAGCGCAGTTCCATACAGATGTGAGGTTCTGGGGAGCATGGGGAGGCATCCTGGGTTTCTGAAAGGGTTTAGTCTGGAAAGGTCCCGTCGGTGGGACTTGGCTCCCTTTCTGGCAGAGCAGACATTTCAGGGTACCTACGTTTCTAATGCAAAACAAAGGACAAACAGAATCTGAACTGAGCCCCGTTGTCCCAGCTTTGCTGAAGCTGCCGAGTGTTTGCCTGCACTCGCGTTGCTTTCCTATAATGTCCTTTTAAATTACTGGATTAATAGCTTTTGCCCAGGACCCTTTGCTGCATGTCTCTTATTCAGGAATGGTTAGTGTCAATGTCTGCGCATATCAAATCACGATTGGAAGCTAATCTTCCCTCCTAATAAAGCAAAGAACGGTGCATTCCCTAGAAGCTGGGTGCTTGTGTGGCCATTCAGGAGAAATTCAAATGCCGCCCATCTGATTAGCAGAGCACCCTCACCTAGGTTTTGTGTTTCTATTGGTGGTGCACATTTGCACCTGCGTTGGTGCACATAAAATTTATTCCACACACAAATAGAAAAAAAAATCCATGCATGAATAGAAAAGATTAGAGAGAACATTGTTCCTCGTGCCAACACTGTATGTTCTCATTTCTGGGAAAGTATCAGAGGGGTAGTCGTGTTAGTCTGAATCTGCAAAAGCGGCGAGGAGTCCTGTGGCACCTTATAGACTAACTGAAGTGTAGGAGCATAAGCTTTCATGGGCAAAGACCCACTTTGTCAGATGCATGTGAAAGGCTAGTCTTGCAGCCAGGGAGTGCTAGAAATGTTTCTGTTGAACTAACCCATGAGTTAGTCACATCTATGGGCTGGGCTTGATAGCTGTTTTAGAACTAGTGAGTAGATTTTGTGATCAGGTCAAGATGAACTCAGCCATTTGGCTAATACATTTTCCTGGACTGCTGGTCTCTGCTTCTTTATTTTCATTTCCCTTCGAAGCTGCCCTCAGGGTAACAGTTCTGCCTCCAACCCTGCTCTCTTCACCGGAATGTTTCCTCTGACAAGCACTGTGCGGAATTGGATCCTGTCTGCATTATTCACGACATCCAGGGCTACCGGGAGTGGTCATTCCATGGTTCCTCAATATGACCTATTCAATGTAAGGGAAATCCTTTCAAGAAAAGGATCTCTTTTCTCCAGCTTTAGATGGGGCGAGGGTCACGTCTTTAATTATTGTCCCCCTATTAAAAGGCCAATTCTGCTCCCATTTAAGGCAATAGCAAAGCTCACAGTGGGTTCACCAGGAGCAAGGAAAGAGGAAGGATGGTGAGAGAAATCTCTCCCCAGAAGACACAGATGTAATGAAGCGTGCATATGGCATGCTTAGGAAATGAGTGCCGTCTCACTGGCAACAGTAGGCTAAACAGAAGCATCAGTCATGGGGCCTTAGGCGACTGGTGTCCTATACACTTTGGCTACGTCTACACTGGCATGATTTTTCGAAAATGCTTTTAACGGAAGTTTTCCGTTAAAAGCATTTTCGGAAAAGCACATCTAGATTGGCAGGATGCTTTTCCGCAAAAGCACTTTTTGTGGAAAAGCGTCCGTGGCCAATCTAGACGCGGTTTTCCGCAAAAAAGCCCCGATCGCCATTTTCGCAATCGGGGCTTTTTTTGTGGAAAACACTACTGTGCTGTTTACACTGGCCCTCTTGAGCAAATGATTTGCGCAAGAGGGCTTTTGCCCGAACGGGAGCAGCACAGTATATCCGCAAGAACACTGACGATCTTACATGAGATCGTCAGTGTTCTTGTGGAAATTCAAATGGCCAGTGTAGACAGCTGGCAAGTTTTTCCGCAAAAGCAGATGATTTTGCGGAAAAACTTGCCAGTCTAGACACAGCCAGTGTGCTTAACACACAATTCACAGACCCCGGTCTAACTTGAAACAAGTGATCGCCCTGCTTAGGACATCCTGGGGGAAGTCAGCCTTTCTGGCCACGTATTTGATTTATACTCCCAAATATTTTCACTAAAAACTAGAACAATCCCCATCACAGGGGGAATGTGGAATATACTTTTACAAAGCGAGGACATGGCTAATTATTTTGAGACCGGTTTCAGAGAGGTGACAATGCTTAAATTGCTCAGGGCATGTGAGGGGCCATTGCTTTAAAAATCTTGCAGGGGCGCTAGGCCGGAGGAAGGAGTAGGGTGCCTGAGAGGTGGATTAGACTAGTGATTTCTTAACTCCTGGGTCACGACACCCAGCTGAAGGAGGAGTCATAAAGTACTGAAAAATGTATTACAATTTAAATCAAAAAACTCTTGTTCCCCCTTTCCCTGCCCGACCTTACCCTGTAAGGTCCAATATTCTCTGTCAATCAATTGAATCCCCCTCAAACTATAGAGCGATAGCACCGACACTTTTATTTTTACTCTTAGGCTATGTCTACACTAAAACCAGCCGTTTTTGTGCAAAAACCTGCGGAGTGTCCACATCTCAAGTGCGTTTTTGTGCAAGAAAATTTACAGTAGAATGGCTGAACAGAGGGCTTTCTGTGGTGTAGGTAGACCTTTTCCTACAAGGAATAACTCCTTTTTGCACAAGAGTTCTTGCACAAAAAGTTGTGTGTGGATGCTCAACAAGGGTTTCTTGCGCAAAAAGAACCTATGAGAAAAAGCACAGGTGCTCAGATGGCCATTCTGTGACTGGCGGCAATCAGAACTTTATTGCGCAAGAGTGTCCCTGCAGTGGGGACGTTCTCTTGCACAAAAGCACATCACTTTTGTGATGCACTTTTGAGGTGTGGATGCTCTTTTGCACAAGCGGTTTTTGCGGAAGATCTCTTCCACAAAAAGCTTCTTGTGCAAAAACCCTGCAGTGCAGACAAAGCCTTATAGTAAAGGTAAGGAGGTTACAAATACTCGTTTTAAAACTTTCGAATAAGGGATCACCCCCTTGGAAAGGCTGAAAACCAATGGAGTAGACAGCACATCTGTCCTTCACCTTTCATTGAAGCACTGTCCCTTGTCCTAGTGCCCTCCTGACACAACTTCACCATGCTGTCAGTGGCACTTGTGGGGTCGAAACAAAGTTCTGTACTTTGGCGAAAAACCAAAAATTGAGTCCAAGGTTTCTGGAATCTAATCTGGGATAAGCCAGCAATTCCCCTGCTGGCTTTTGACAAATGATATTGCCCCTGTGACTAATTGGAAAATAGGCTAAAGAAACAACGAGATGTCCTGTGGCACCTTATAGACTAACAGATGTATTGGCGCAGAAGCTTTCATGGTCAAAGATCCACTTCGTCAGATGCATGTGACGCAGTGGGTCTTTGCCCATGAAAGCTTATGCTCCAATAAATTGTTAGTCTAGAAGGTGCCACAGGACGTCTCATTGTTCTTGCAGATTCAGACTAACACGACTACCCCTCTGATACTTGAGGTTAAAGAAAGATTTCCCTGAGAATAAACATTACACCACACCCTCATTTACAATGATGGAGAATTTCAGAACGTTGCCATAGTGAGTTGGGTGTAAGCATCTGTCATGGCTCCTTCCCCACTCTGGCATGATAAATGCAGAAGTGGGGGCCAGCACGTGTATCCCAAAGCCTTATCTACCAGGCTTTGGTATAAAACTTCCCCCAAAATCTTAAAAACCTAGATTTTGGGAATAAAACTTCCGCTGCCACCACCCAAATATTAATAACGAGATCAGGGAAAAGATCATTTGGGAAATCTCACCCCTATTATAAAAATCAGGACACACAAGTAACCAATGCCAGGTTAATAAAAAGAAAAGAGAAAACTTTTATTATTACAACAATATTCCTGTTGCAAGTATAAGGATCAGATGGAAAGGTAACAAAATATACTCATGGAGGAATTACACCATTGGCTAAAACTTAGTTAAAAAGAAAGGCCAAACATCTCTTAAGCAGTGCCAGATCTCAGATCCCATACCCAACCCTTAAAACAATAAATCCTAACGAAACTACCTAAACTTTACCCTACTTACAGAAAATGAAGAATGGTGTCTTGGAGAGAGAGAGACATGCTTGTCCCTCTCTGTAGCTGCAGAGAGCACCCAGAGAGACAAAAGGAGAAAGGAAAAAACCCAAATTTCTTTGTCCCAGTTTGAAAGTCCCACCTACATTCCTACTGGTCACTCCACCTGGCTAGGTGCAGTTAACTCCTTAATCCCCAGGCTGCTGGCTAACCCTCATAATCATGACAGCATCTGCATGCCAAATATGGCCATCTAACTGGATTTGGGGTACATTATGTGCTTGTGTAGATTTATGCTGAGAAAACTGACCTTGAAGATTTCCTTCCACCGATTCAGGTGCAGAATGTGAAGGACGGAAGTAAAAACAGCCACCTCTACTAAGGTAAATGATTGCTAAAGTTTAGAAAGCATGGCTTGTCACCCCCCATTCCTATATAAATGTTGTTCATTTTATTGGATAGTGCAAATAATATAACTGTCATATTGATGAATAGCTTAGCACAAGAGGACAAGGGAAAGATGACATTTTTGCAAAAATTTGCATATCATGACTGAATTGGCTTAGTAGACAAAACCCCTGCAGCATATTCAAAGATACAAGATAGGAAAGAAAATTGTCCTCTGTGTAAGTCTTAATGGAAATAAAACAGATTCTGGCGAGAAATAATTCTCTTGTAATGGTTTAAGGAAAAACTTAGCTCATCAGAAATCCTTAACTTCTGCTGCTTCGGCAAAGAAACTAAAGATTTTTAAATACGATACAAACACGCTATGTTGTATGTTAATGTGGTTAATTATTATAGTTCAGTGGAGCTGACCTACAAGCCTTGCCTGTCTTTCTTAATGCTAGTTTTTTGTTTAAGAAGCAACTTTTTTTCTTTAGCTTGTTCGTTTCATGGTCAAGCTCTGTACCACGTGAGTGAGGAAAATGTTGAGTAGCCACAGCTAATTTGCAGGTAGTGTTTCTCTTCTCAGGCTCTGGTGCCTTCATGGGTGAAGTCTGATTTCATTTGTAAAAGGAGAGAGCTTGTCTCACGCAACACCAGTGCCAGAGGAAGGAAGAAACTGAGTTCCAAGCTTCTGACCTCTGCTCTGGGGTGAGGAATGCAATCTAGATTGTTGTTTGTACATGGCAGCTATCAAAAGCAGATTCCTCACCAACTGAGCAACACAGAAAAATCTGCTAGTATCTTCTCTACTTGCCAGTTCTGCCATCTATGCAGCCTCTTGACTTAGAATGCAAAGGGTAGAGGCCAGAGCTGAGTTTTGCATATAGTTACAGTTCCAAAGTTTGCAATCCCAGGGATAATGTGAGAATAAATACACCAGGGATTGTAAGGCCATAGAAGTACCACAGAAACAGTCCACTCTCCATAACCCATCTCTTCCTTGGTGTCTCTACTAAGACATCTATTGAGGAGCTAAGTAGTTTTCATTCACTGTGGTGAGTTTGTGATGTTGACCCTTGCCTGCAGAATTTAAACAGAGACCCACCAACTCCATGGGCCCAGACTAAGCAGATAGCAACACGTCTCTTCCTGAGACGTTGATGAATCCTGTGACATTTGGAACCTTTTTGCTTGTGTAGGAATAAAAAATACAGCTGTGTGAAACCTTTCCTGCCATCACCAGGGATAGCTCGGTGGTTTGAGCATTGGCCTGCTAAACCCAGGGCTGTGAGTTCAATCCTTGCGGAGGCTGTTTGGGGCAAAAAATTGTCAGGTATGGTACTTGGTCTTGCTGTGAAGGCAGGAGACTGGACTCAATGGTCCCTTCTAATTCTAGGCAATCTCAACTATGCTTTTCCCTGGCACTCTGGATAATGCTCAGCACATTTGAATTCACGTCTCTGAAGGGGCCTTGGAAGTCCTTTACCTCTTTAGCCATGCAAAGACTGTACATGAGCAATAGCCAAGGAATTATATTAGCCTAAGCCTGCCAAGAACAGCAGCCTCTTTGAGGTCTATGACTCTGAGTGGTTTCAAGCTAGTCTGTGGTAATTACAAATTGCTCTAATGTGACTCAGAGCCAAGTTAACAAGCTTTCCAGGAACGGGCGATAGCATTGGTTAACAGTGATGGTGGTATATATATTGCCACAATTTAGGAAGCGTTCACATGTCTGAATAACAGGAACAGCATTTATCTATCTCTTTGGTGCTTTTAATTCACAGTCACCCCAGCATCTAGATGTGATTTTCCATTTCCAAATGGAAATTACTGAACCCACTGGAGCTGTTTTCTAAAAAGGGATAAATTAACATAATTATCTCCTGATCCTATGAGGTGTGGTGGCCCTTCGGTTCCCACTGGAATTGACGACACTCGGTACTATGGAGGACTGAGTTTTTTTTATCCCTCTCCAGGGCTGTGCCCAGCTGTAGCGCTGTATAAATAATTTAATAATAAAGCTATTCATGTAAATGCTTCCCAGCTATTGTTTTAAACTATATGACGGGAGGCGTGGGGATGAAAGCAAATTGTGGGCTGATTGCCGTTGTAGTGACATCCACTTGGTACAGGATAAGTGAGGCAACATACGGAAACTGATTATAGGTCCCTGATGCTCCAACTGGATTAGTCCTGGCCCTGGTATAAATAGGGGCATCCTGAGAGTTTCTCTAGTGTACATAAGATGGCAAAAATATCTTTCCCAGATGTTGATTGTTAGGAGACCAGAGGGAGAGATCACAGCTAGAGTCCTACTGTACTCTATATAGAGACCAGGAGATAGACTGTGTAAGGAGTTGACCGTCTTGCCTTTCTCTCTCCTGCCCCTTCCCACGCCCCCCAATCCCTTATCTCCCCTCCTGTGGGGGTTCTCAGATGACTGGCTGTGATCCCTTAGATATGGAAGGGTTGGAATGGAGGAAGGAAGCTGGTTACTTGTTTTCATTCTCTAGCAATAATATTTCTTTCGCCCATACTCAGCTTACAATCAAAAGGTTGATGTTTTGAACAGCCAGGCTAGAAAAGTCAATCTGGGATCTGAAAATTAAGCTGGGTTCTTCTCACCTTTGCTGAGATCCCCTTTTAAAAAAGATGTGGTTGAAACTTAGCGGGTAATTCTGAGAGCAGATCAGAATCGTCACCCTGACTCCCCAAAGCTGAAGAGAGTAAAATTATTATTTAATAATTGGTATTTTTGCAGCAGCTCGGTCCTCTAGTCATGGATCAGGACTCTCTTGTGCTTTTGGGTTGCTGGTTTCACAAACTTTATCACGCCTGCTGGGTAAAGAAGTGCTCTTTAACAGTCGTTGTTCTGGCCATAACAGAACACCTTAAAATGCCATCTATGCTGTCTTCTCTAAAGTGTATCTTTTGCAAAAATATGCATTAATATGCCGCTTCAGTGGTTAGACTGATTTCTATTTAAAAAAAATGGGACTCTCTAAATCTTTGCAAAGTTTAATGTAGGAATGAAATTCCTGGAAATTAGTAAAGCATTCGTACTTGGACCAACCTCTGTAAAAACCCATTTATTTCCTTACAGCTGCTGAACCAGATTGTATATTGGTTTGAGTTGCCAGAGGAATAAATCAATGGTTCTTTGCCAGTGCACAGACATTTTACTGCAGTAACAATTCGGGCCCTGATCCTGCCATTGACTCTATGTGGGCACAACCCTAGTGAAGTCAGTGAAGCTTTGCATGGATACTCGGAACCCGAGATCAGAAATGTAGCCAGACAGGCCTCCCCCCACCCCCGTCACATCCATCTTGTTTGCCCCTCTGAGGTGCCTGGAGAATGCAGGGCGGAGAAGAAGCACTATAATCAGCATAGTCTCTGAAGCCTCGACACGAGGCCCAGATATGCTGGCTGCTGTGTCCCTGGATGGCTGTAAACAGAGATACGCCAATTGCTGACCAAGAGGCTGCAGAGGCGTGCCCTTGCCTGAAATCCATATTGATACGAACACACTCGTCTGGGGGGAGAAATCTCCTGCCCAGTAAAGAATGTCCAGTATTCACAATTTAGTTATCTCTCTTGCAAATGTAAATTAAGTTGAAACTCCCTTGTAAGAACTGGCGTCACAAAGACGGACTAACACAATTTGGCACCATAGATAAGAAAGAGAATACGGGCCCCCAGGGGTATAAAGATGGGTCCAGCAGCACACTCACTCTGAGTGTCAATCTACCATCTATCTGCTGGTTGAGTTAGGTGATTGGCCTCCCGAGGTTCCACGGGGACGCCCACCTCGTATTCGTCTTTCCTAGGAATTGAGGGACCGGCCCTGGCCTGATACGCTGGAGTCGAGAGGCACAGAAGGGGGTAAAAATTGTACCTGTCTGTGTCCTTTGTCTTAAGTGTACACATAGACTTAGAGCTCTTTAAAGATTAAGCTGTCACTTGGTACCATTATTTCTATTTTCTATCTTTATTTTCTTTGTAACCATTTTTAAGATCTATATTTGCTAGCAGTTAAGAAATAGAGCAATAGCCATTGTACCCATATGATTTATAAGCTTCTTTAATAAACCTGTAACTGGTTAAGCTTTAACCTGACTCCTTCAGTTGCTGTAAGAGAACCAAGCACAATTTAAAAGAACTCCAGCCGGTCATAAGGGACAGACACAGGCAGAGCTGGGCATTTGGATCGTGTCGCTTCCAGAGGACAGATCCATAGGGGCATCTCTCAGCCTTCCCTAGGCCACCCGTTGTGACAGGACCTTGTGTCCCAGCACTTGAAGACGTGGGTGTAACACACACACACACACACACACACACACACACACACACACACACACACACACACACACACACACACACACTGCCCTGACCATTGGCTGACAAGAACCTAAATTTGTAAGGCCAGGTCCATGCTACAGGGGGAAGGCTGGCTTAAGGTACACAATTCCAGCTGTACCTTACATAAAAAACATAGCTGAAGTTGACGTACCTTACACCAAACTTTGGTACAGTACTCACAGCGGGAGGCTGATGGAGAAACACGCCCGTCGACATCCCTTACTTCTCACTAGAAGTAGGAGTACTGGTGCTGACGGGGGTGCCCTCAGCATTTGATTTGGTGGGTCTTTACTAGACCCCACTAAATTGAAAGCTGGAAGATTGACCGCCGCAGCATCAATCTTCCTCCAAGTGGAGACATGGTCTAATTTGACCAATGTCCTATCATACACAAGCCTAAAACTGTATTGTGTCTGAGACCTAGAGTACTCTCTACTCCAAGTCAAGCCAAGTCAAGGTCTCCTCTCTACACAACACTCAGGCAAACCATCAATCAGCGTATTCTAACCTTGGAGTTTCTCAGAGGCGGTAGGTAGTCTGCAAGCCCAGGCAAACCAGACACCTGGGCTAATGATCTAATGTGTGAAAAGACCAGAGGCTTTCAAGTGAGTCCAGACTGTTTACTAACTCCATTATTTGGCCATAATGGAAGAAGCCCTTCCTCTCCTTGCCTTCCAGTCTTCGTGGCTCTCCCTCTGGCATTCCAGCAATATTCCCTACACTGAAGCACCCTTTAACTCCTGCCCTGGGGTTCCCCCAGTTATTTTCATATGTTGTATTGCTTCAGAAGAAATGTCCACAAAGAGCTGGAGGGGAGAGGTGCGTCTAGGGAAGGGGAGAGCACTGAGGATGGCTACAGAGAGCAGAAATGGAAGAGGGGGAAATAGAGACAGAATGGAAGGATTGACTTCTTCCTCGTGTGTTTCACAGACCATGCAATGGCTATGTGTGTCCATTACTGGCCTGACCACAGGGGTGTCGCTGAGGCATGTCCAGCAATTCCTTTGCAAACCAACAGGAATAATATTGGGCATGAGCTGCGGCCACTGGGTCCACAAACTATAGCCATCCACTAGACTTGAAAGAGAACTTTTCTATCATAGTTGCTACCAGTGTTCTACCACTGCAACAAATTTGTGCCAAGTATGTCCTGGCCGGTGTCAGTGGAAAAGTTATGATTTGCCAATGTGACTATCATGTTTATATGTATGTAACTTCTGTTATGAATATTGTCCATGTTCTTGTATCTTATACATGTGATTATATTCCTGGGTTAATATCCACGAGGGGAGTTTAAGTCCAGTCTAGGCAACTCTTTGGCTATGTCTACAATGCCGGCTTTGCCAGAAGTGCCTATGCAAATGAAGTGTAGATTAGCATATTGTCATGCTTCATTTGAATAATTTATTCAAGCCATTTTCAAGCAGTGTGGACGGGGTTTTTTTGTGCAAAAATCCTGTTTTGTGCAAGATCCTTATGCCTCTCTGGGACACTCTGCAGCAATGTAGATGTAGCCTTTGTGAATGGATGATTCAAGCTTGATGGCCCTGTTATGGACATTTCACTCTAACAAAGGGCCACTGAAAAAATTCATTCTGCTCAGCAAGCCTGTCTACGGAGCCTTTCCTGCGGATGCTTTAGCAGGTATATGAGTAATAGCAGCCCTTGTGAGACATCCAAGCATGTGATATGGTCATGTGACCTTGGACTTCATCTTAAAGTTTAAACTTTCCACCAGCTGCGGCTGTGAGCTTTGTCTGAAACACACATTTTCCAAGCACATGGCACATGGCAAAGGGTATAAAAGATCCCTCTTCTAATTCTCTGAACTTATAACTGAAAGGAGCATACTACAGAAAGAAGATCTTCCAATCTTTTGGAAGTTACCAGAGACTCTACAATCCAGCGACTTATTTCATTACTGCTACAAACCTGATATAAGAACTTTGCAATGATTGTATACAGGGCCGGTCCTAACCAATTGGCGGCCCTGGGGAACCACCTGGCTCGCCCGGAGGGTTGCTAGATGGTTTTAAAAGAAAATACCGGACAAAAATGTGTCAAGCAAAAAAAAACGGGGAAAATTTATTGAGCAAATATATACAATCAGAGCCCCTAAGACTTGTTCTGGTTGCATATATAGGAGCTATGAACCATTTAAACTCTCCTCTTTTCTCTTATTAATTAACCGTAGGTTTTAGTTACTAAAGGAGTGATGGTAGCATGATTATTGAGTGAAATGAGAATTAGACATTGACCTTGCTGTGTGGTTGATCTCTTGAGCTCAGAAGAATCCTTTGTTTGAATGAACTGGTTTTCAACAATCACTCATCAGAAAGTCCAGGGTCTTGGTGGTGAATAAGGCTGGAATGCATAAGGACACTGCATTTTTGACCTCTTGTTAACCAACATGGTGAGACAGAACCTTACGTTTGTTCCTGGCTTGGTATATCTAATATACCAATATAGCTAATAACGGAATATCCACCAGTTTGGGTGGAGTTTGCCCTCAGAGCTGTCTGGTCCATAGGACAGTTTGGGGTGGCCGCCTCAGACCTCACACATTAGGGCCCCCTGTGGTGGCTGTCGCAACCATCCTATGGACAGGATGGCTCCCCACATTGAGGTGAGGGATTACCTAGGGGTGCTGGAGTTAGCAGCAGGGCCACCCTGCACTCACCACAGAAGCAGGAGCCGTGGGAAGCAGCGTGATCCAGCAGCCTGTTCCGCACTGCTGCCCATTTCCCACTGGGTCGCTCCACTTCCTGCGGCTCCCATTGCCACAATGAGTGCAGGGGGGGCCCTGCTGCCCCCCAGTAATTCCTGAGTCACGATGCTTGGAGAAGGGGCATTTGGGGAAGGGATGCAATGGGAGTAGAAGAGGGCAGAGTAGGAGCAAGAAGAGGTGGGGCAGGGACAGGAGTTGAGGGAAGGGGTGGAGTGGGGCAGAGTGGAGTGGGCGAGGAGCAGGGGTGGGGGCAAGGTCTGGGGTGGATGGGGGCTGTCCCAGGTGCCACACCCTGCTAGGGATGGAGTGTCTGCCTGGATAAACTGTTGAGAAACCGGAATTTGGTATTTTTCAGCTATGGTCCTTGAAGCAGAGTCACGGCCAGTCTTAGGGTGACATAGCAGGGCGTACCTCGAAATAAGCTACGCAAATTGAGCTACATCAAATGCATTGCTTATTTTGAAATGGAAAGAGTCTACACAGCACTAACTTCGAAATAGAGCCCTCTTCCTCTGAAATCCCTTACTCCTCGAACAATGAGCATTTTGACATTATTTCGAAATAACTGCTGGCTGTGTAGTAATAACTACTTTAGTAATAACTATTTCTGTGTAGAAATAACTTCCAGACTGTGTTATTTTGAAATAATGTTGCTGTGTAGACGTGCCCTTACATGGTTAGAAATAATGTGTCTAAGGGTTTACAAATTCTGAGTATCTCCAGCTACGCTGCTGCAAGGCACGACATGCTGTCTGCAATCTGCTGCAAAGTTGTGATCTGGAGTATGTTCAGCATCTCAGAGGCGTTTGGGAACTCAGCGGCTGTGTCTAGACTAGCAAGCAGCTGCTTTTGCGGAAAAACTTGCCAGCTGTCTACACTGGCCGCTGAATTTCCGCAAGAACACTCACTTCCTACTGTCTGAAATCAATGCTTCTTGCGGAAATACTATGCTGCTCCCGTTCGGGCAAAAGTCCTTTTGCGCAAAGCTTTTGCGCAAAGGGCCAGTGTAGACAGCTCAGATATGTTTTGCGCAAAAAAGCCCCGATGGCGAAAATGGCGATCGGGGCTTTTTTGTGAAAAAGCGCATCTAGATTGGCACGGACGCTTTTCCGCAAAAAGTGCTTTTGTGGAAAAGCATCCGTGCCAATCTAGACGCTCTTTTCCACAAATGCTTTTAACAGAAAACTTTTCCGTCAAAAGCATTTGTGGAAAATCATGCCAGTCTAGACATAGCCAGCAAGTTTAGGCCCTACTTTGAGTCTTTTCCTGTCTCTGTCATCTCTTCCAGCAGATGCTTCCTTCTCCCTCCCCTAATTCTTCTACTTTTTCAGTAAGTTACCATGGAAACAACTCTTGATTTTTAAACAATATATATTTTACTTAAACACCCAATAAATAGGATTTTTGAGACTATCAATTTTTGAATATTTTAATTCTTCCCTCTTCTACTTCATCTTTCTTTCTTCCTGATCTCTTGAGACTAGCATCTCTCTCAAGCACCACTAGATGGTGCACGGGAGGGATAAACTACCTTATGGAGCAGTATTTTTTAGGGAGAAGACGGGGCAGAATGTATACCCATTCTGGTATCAGAATGTTATGGCATTAAATAGTATTCTGTTTCCGTGCTCTGCTATTGTAGCTGAATCTCTAAATTGTCTCTGCTCACCACACTTACTCTGAAGGGGCTCAACTGATGGAATTAAAATATGTCAACATGGATGACTTTGGCTCAATATTTGAAAAGAAAATACCGTGTACCTAGAGATGAAATGGAGAAAAAAATTAAGTGGGCCCTTGTTAAAGCCTTCTACTTGTGTTCAATACTGTAACCACACAACTGAATTCTTAACATGCTCTTCTTGAGCCGAGTTGCTGACAGACCAGGAAGGATTGACTACTATTTACATTTACAAAAGACTCATGCACCTCATCCTTTAACCCATCTAAAATAGTCCACCGAGCAGGAAAATCGTATAGAATGTGAAGCCTTGTTGATAAGCTTCTCATACACCAGCTTTCTACCTTGTACTTTAAACTGGAATGTAGATCCCAGAGGTAATGAGATCTTTTGACTAGAACCCTTGTCCCATTGATGGTAAAATCTTTCATTATCCTGCCTTTACAGCTTGTCTCCTGGTTATCTTGATGGGCACAAAGAACAGCAAAGCCAAGTGGGCAATAAGCTTTTCATCCTCTCTCTTGAATTCTACTCGCTCATGCCTACAGGTTGAACCTCTCTTGTCCGGCATCCTCGAGACCTGACCGGTGCCAAACCAGAGAATTTGCCAGGCCACGGGAGATCAATATCGTCTAGCAGCATTACCAACACTTCCACTGCTTACTAGGCTCTTAGAAGACATTTAAGTGTAAATTAGAGCTAAATCACACCACAGAAGACTGGGAGCCAAGACTGGTGGCTGTAAACAAACTTTATGGGACAGCAGGAAACTTGGCTACACTGCCGGACCAGGGGTGTTGCCAGACTAGAGTGCCGGACTAGAAAGGTTCAACCTGCAGAATGCTTTTTTCCCCCCTCACTCCATCTCAAATATGTAGTGAATCCCTTGTGCAACTACAGAAAGGGAAGCAAGAGCATAGAGTTTGTAGGGGGCAGAAATCAGAGCAATGTATCTAAGGCAACGGTGAAATTCTCTTCTGTGATCACAACTAGTTAAGGCCTTTGATTTCATATTTTCTGTGATTTTGGCCATATCCCCAAAACTGGATGGATTTTGTTCATGACCTGCTCCACCCTCCCTGCACCCCCCACTCCCCACTGCCAAAATCCTTGTGGATACTCAGGCGAGGGATGGCAAACGGTGGGCCTAACCCAAGAACAAAGTCGAGGTCGAGTTGGAGGACGATGTGGAGCAAATGGCTGGACTGTCCAATGGTGCAACAAGTCAGAGCCTCTTTTCCACTCTGGAAGTGTCTAACCAGCCCCGGCAGCCTGTCTCCGGCACTCACAATTTAAATCTGCACACAGACTTCTCTGGGAGTGTTGGTAAAGGGCCTTCTCTGTGTTATTCTATTATCTGTAATCCTTAGGCATGTATATTCAGCCAAATGTGCCAGCTGTAGGGCTGACAGAACCTGGGCACTGCTGAAGGCATGTTTGGGTAATGCGACCAGTACAATACAGGAGGCTAGATCACAGGATGAGTGTAGATTGACAGAGGCCGTCTCGTCGCCCTGGGAGCAAAGGCACAGGCCCCAGGATGCCTCGCCAGATTTTGGCTCAGTCATCCCCACAGACCTCCCTGCATCCCAGTTTTCCAATGGTAAAATGGGAACACTACTTCCTTCTCTCATGGAAAGAGAGAGGCTAAATTCTAGTTTGGGATGCGCTTTGGGCATAGAAAATCCTAAACATAAGCACTGCATACATAAGAGTGCATCCTCACAGCACCCGAATCGCAAAATAAGATACGCAATTTGTGCTATGCAAATTGCCTAGCTTATTTCGACTATTTTGAAATGGCCTATTTAGTCATTTGGCGCTGTCTACACATCAAATTTTGAAATAAAGCACTATTTCAAGCCATCCCCTTACTCCTCGTAGAATGAGGTTTACAGGGATGACAAAATAGCACGTCCGCTTTATTTCAAAATAGCGAACTTGTTCAAAAGACGCGGGGTAGCTATTTCGGGCTACCTCAGGTGTCCTGACATACCAATCGTGGGCTAAATCTTTTGCTAGAGTGAGTCAAGGGAGCAGGGCCATCCTGACCCATATTCAGAATATGCAGCGACACAGGACACCAGAAAATTTGGGGCACCACTGGGTCCTACTGTCCACCTCCCTCCCTCTTCCTGTCCCTGTTCTGTGGCTCTGCTTAGAGCAGGGGTGGGGAACTTCAAGCCTGGGGTCCGGATGCAGCTCCCAACTTGCCTGGATCTGGCTCCCTACGCCTCAGGGCTCCCCCTGCATTGGGGAGCCCGTGCTGGTGCTCCAGCCCCCCCCAGCTACCCCCACCACGGAGTAGGAGTACACAAAGTCTACTAGCCAGGGCTTCCAGAGGCTCTGGTGTGAGGGGAATGTCCATCTCCTTTTCAGTCCAGGTGCCACGTGACTAGTGGGCTACATCTAGACTACCTCCCTTTCTCGTAAAAGGGATGTAAATTAGACGTATCACAATTGCTAATGAAGCGGGGATTTAACTCTCCCATGCTTCATTAGCATAAAAATGGCTGCCGCTTTTTTTCAGCATGGAGCTTTGAAGGATAAGGGATAACTTTTCATGAGGGATAAGAGATCATTCGGAAAAGGCTTTATTTTTCGAAAGATCAGTGTCTAGACTGGCACGTTTCTCCGACAAAGCTCCGTGCCAAAAAAAAGCGGCACGGGAGAGCACGGGAGATTTAAATCCCCGCTTCATTAGCAATTGCCATACGTCTAATTTACATCCCTTTTCCGAAAAAGGGAGGTAGCCTCGACGTAGCCGTGGCGCTTTCGTTTTTCTGTTTCTCACTTGTGTGCAGCCTCCCGGCTGGTTTTTCTGTGGATCAGTCCCCCTGACTCAGAAAAGGTTCCCCACCCCTGGCTTAGAGGCTAGTTAATTTAAAAAGTGGAGAAGCCTGCCAGACCTCGGAGCACAACACTGAGCCTTGCAGTGGTAAAAAAGCCACTTCGCAGGCACGTGCCACCCCCGGGTACAGACTTTCCTGGGGGGGGGGGGTCGGGCCCCATCGCAGCGGAGTTTAAAATATTGCACGAGCGTGTTGCATGTGGGGGCTCTAGAAACCCGCCCCCTGCCCGTTCCCACGCGGCGCGGGGCAGCAGCACGCGCAGCCCAGCCAGGGCAACAGGGCGCGCGCTGGGCGGCGCAGGGGCCGCAGAACGTTCCCGGACCGCGTCGCTCCCTCCCTCCCGGGGGGCGGGGCTTGCCTCGCCCTTGGAACGCCCGCCCCAGCGCCTGACGGGTCACATGATAAGTCGCGGGGGAGGAATCAGCTGACCGGAAGTGGCGCGCGCGGCGCGAGCCGGAGGAACGCGGCGGCGGTGGCTGCCATGGAGCGCTACGAGAAAGCGGCGCCCCCGGAGCTCAGGCAGTAAGTGGGGGCGGGGGTTGGCGCCCCTCCCCCCCGTTCTGGGTCCCTGCGGGGCGGGGCCTGCGGCACCGGGCCGCCCGTGGTCCCGGGTTGGGGGGGGCCGCGCTTGGGGCGCCACGAGCGGGGTGGGGGGGGCAGGCCTCGAGCGCCGACTCGGGGGGGGGGGCTGGAGGGAGCTGAGAGCCCCCCCCCCGGGACTCGGGCCGCTGCGTGGCGGGGAAAACCGGGGGGCTCCTCTCAGGGCCCCCCCCGGAAAAGTCTCGCCCCCCCCCCCACGGGGGATGCATCAGGCCGGCCCGGCTCTTCGCCCCCGCGGCTCCGAGCTCGGCCCGGGGCTCCCCCACCCGCAGAGCTCTGCCAAGCAAACAGCGACGCGCCCCTGTTTGGGGGCGTTTCAGTGTCACCTCGCTTATTTTGTTTCCTAAATCAGAATAAACAGCCGGGGGGGGGGGGGCGTCTAGACTGGCAAGTTTTTGCGCCACAGCAGCTGCTTTCGCGCAGACACTGGCTGCTTGAATTTGCGGAAGAGCCCTGACTGTAATGTACCAAATCAGTGCTTCTTGCGCAAATACTTTCACGCTCCCGCTCGGGAAAAGGCCCTCTTGTGCAAGAGGGCTAATATAGAGAGGGAAGAACCGTTTTGCGCAAAAAAGCCCCGATGGCTAAAATGGTGATCGGGGCTTTCTTCTGCAAAATCGCATCTAGACTGGCCACGGATGCTTTTGCGCAAAAGCACTTTTTGTGCAAAAGCATCCGTGCCAATCTAGGCACGCTTTTGCGGAAATACTTTTAACGGAAAAACTTTTCCATTAAAAGTATTTCCGCAACATCATGCCAGTCTAGATGCAGCCCCGTGGTATAAAGTGTCTTCATACAGGTGCAATTGCATCAGCACTGAAGCTTTTACGGGTATGAGCCTGTTGGCAAAAAAATGAACACCCTGTGCCAGCAAATTTATGCTGATACAAATTTTAAATGTAGCCCAGTTGTCAAGCTTTCTCTGTGAAAACAAACTTTTTTTTTGTAGCCATATGGAAGTTTACAAGTGAAAACCTCTGGGCAAGTGCTAAAAATCCCTTGCTCAGCTTACTTGAGGAGATAGAACTTCATGTTTCAAAATGAAGATCCCCCTGTGAGGACATAGTGACATTGATTCTTCTAGTGTTTGGAAGTAGCCCCATAGATTCCTTGGGTGGTTAAATCATTTTGTTTTGGGGTAAACACTTAGCTCAAGCAAAATAAGAAAGAACCATCAAAAGCAAATTCAAAACCAAGTTAAAACTGGTTTTGACTGCAGGGCCTCAACTTGTCCCAACAGACCAAATGCAGTTGATCAAGGGAATGCTTTTCCTTGTTTTTATTGACCAAATTATACTTAATACTGTAACTGGTTTTTTGCAGTCTGTGTTAACTTTGGAGTAGTAACCAAACTTCACCAGAGAGATTCTGACATTGGTCTATAATTCTAGAGTCCAGTCAAAGAGGTTTAGCTATAATATTCACTTTATATTGTAACTTGAATTTGTTGTAGCTAAAGTAAATTGACATGGCTTTTTGTTCAATCCTGTTTAGTGAACGGAATTTAAATCAACTGAAACTATAAAATAGTGTTGAACGGTAATGCTATTGGGATAATAGAATTTGAGTTCTAGACAGTTTAGTGGTGAAAGTTCTTAAGTACTACACTTGCCTCTAACTCTCCTTGTCAGTTTTATGATCTTTAGTCATATTTTTTCTGGCTTACATTTTTTTCTCATCTCTGCTTGTGGAAGAGACCCCTATAAAAAGGGGAAGTGATACACAGCAATATGAACAAATTTGTCTACTGCTTCAAGTAAAAAAAATTGATAGGAATGTGTTATTTTTAATTTGATGCTGAGCAGATCTTTAAAAAAACAAACGAATACATATATTATATATTTTGAAGAGATTGTTTGTTTGTGGATTTGTTTGCAAAATAAAGTCATACTTTGCAGTTACTTACAGATACCAAACTTTGCATAAACAATTCTGCCACTTAAATTAGCAGGATGCAGAACTTTTTACACTGGAATATGCTGGATGAAAGGTTTAAATTTTTTTTGTTTTTTGTCAGAAAAAAGTCATGACTATTACGATTAGAGTTCATACAAAATATTTGCTAACAATTAAAATCAAGTTGCTTATTCAACTGTCATTTTAGTGCAAAGAACATTTTTACTGTTACAAATCACCCTTTCGGTAACTAATTTGAATTATTTTGTAATGGAAGCTTTAACAAGTGTGGTAATTATTCAATAAAATAATGTTTGAAGTTGAAATCCTACACATTTAAAGCTGTACTTTTACTTCCCTTTTGCAAGCATATTAATTAAAAGTTCTATTGCACATATTTAATTTCTTGAATTTTCCTATAAAATTAATTTGCCTGGTCAACCACGGACCTCACTTGCTAGTACTAAAATAATTTAAGACAGTGGTTTTCAAACTTTAGCAATCTGAAAACTCCCATTTTGATTTAAAAATATTCATGGAATCCCTATTTTCCCCCGCCCCTTTGTTCTCCTCCCCCTCACTTGCTTTCACCTGGGAGCAGCTCCCATCCCCCCCCCCATCAATGGCCTGCCATGGGCAGGGATTGCTCCAGCTGGGCTCTGTGCCCTGCGAGGCTGCTTGCGTCAGGCTCCCCACCCATGGGATCCCATTTGATCAGTTAAATGTAATGTTTAATCAGTTAACTTATTAAAAGGAATTTTACATCCGTGCTTTCACCTCAGTGAGGCAGGCAGGGGTTCAGACTCTGAGTGGGGGCAATGAGGTTCGGTTTCGGACTTTGGCGAGGCAGCATTTACCTTGAATGACTCCCAAAAGTGACTGGCATGCCCCTCTGGCAGCAGCTTCTAGGTGGGGGGACCAAGGGTTCTCCATGCGCTTCACCTGCCTGCAGGCACTGCCCTCACAGCTCACCTTAGCTACAGCTCCTGGCCAATGGGAGCTGTGGAATCAGCCCCCTCCCATGGGCTACAGGGACTTACTAGCTGCTTCCAGGAGCTGCGTGGAGCCAGGGCAGGTAGAAAGCCTGCCTTAGCCTATCTATGCCACTGGGCTTTTAGCATGCAGGATGCAGTGAGGAGGAGGAGTTGTTGATCAGCGGGGCCCTTGGACCCTCATGGAATGCTCTCAGGAATCTCTCTGGGATCCACAGACTCCAGCATTAGAAATACTGCTGTAAGATATTTCTTATCATAACTGTTTAATGGCAGAATTTGGCTCTGAAATAATTCTGAAAATAAGACCATTAAATACCAACTATAAAGCTTAATTTTTGGTATCTTCCAAAGAGCAAATGCTAAGAAAGTTCTTTAAAACTAATTTTGTATTTTGTGTTTGTATTTCTCCCCTTTAAGAAAAGTTGATGCATTGTCAGGTATATTACACGACTTTCTGTATTGTTACAGCTGTTCTTGTTCATTTCAGAAATGAGGGCTCATTAACATCAACTCTAAGAACACTTCTGTTCTTCACAGCTCTGATGATCATATTGCCTATTGGGCTGTACTTCTCTTCAAAAGTTTATGTATTTGAAGGTAATTCTGTTGCTAAACAAAGACTCATATCTAAAATACTAGTTTTTTGTCAGTTCTCTAGTATCCATTTCTTTTTACAAACTGAATGCATTGGATTAGAAAGAGAACTCCCTTGGAATATGAGTCAGGAAACATTAAAGGTTGTGATATTCATGGTTTTGGGTGTAAACAAGAACCAATTTATTTCAGTGACTTAAGTTTCAGCTATGTAGAGAATACTTGGAAGGCTACAGTGGTAATGTGTGTGGAAATTGTTCTGTTAAAATTTTCTTTTAACAACAAGGGACATTCAGAATGAAATAATTCTGTCCTTCACTAGCCCATCTCTGATTTTGTTTCTTGAAAAACATACTCAGCTATATTTAAAAACACCATTCAAACACTGTGCTTCAGATTTTGAATTCTATTGTTTGAAGAATTTCATTTTCTCCACCTTCCTGAAGGTTGTGCTGTGGAACCAGGGCTCTGTTATATCGCTAACAACTAATCAAGAGCCTTTCTCTAATTCTGCAAAAGAGAAAATGGACAAACCGGCAGAACTTCATGATTCTGCATAAGTCTTTCTGAAGGCAAAATTAGAGCTTCCTTAATAAACAAGGGGCTAATGAGTATGTGGCTGTTTAAGGGCTTCCTGAAAAATAAAGTGTTCCCTTTGGTCCTTACAGTTGCAAGTGTCTGAAGCTGAGGCTAGAGGAGTAGTAAAAATTCAGGAAAAACTATTTGATTTCCTGTTTTCTTGGTATGTTAAATTTGCCGAAGACTCTTTTGTTAGTTATAACAAGATCTACTAACAGTGACACTTTATCACTCCTTTTTAAGCCTAAAATATTCTGGAAATAGCTCGAGTATCTTAAATCTTGTTGTTTGATGAAAAACATTTATTTAGTTTCCCTTGTATTATCTGATACATACAGTACTTCTGATGAGGAAGCATTGCCTGTCTAGTGGCCTGAGCATGTAAGTCAGGAACTCCCAAGTTCTAATCACAGCTGTACCACTGACTCTGTCTGACATTAGGGATGTGAATGACTGGTCAACTAGTGCACCCCTCCCCCTCTTGTCTTCCTCTCTCCCCCCCCCCCCCTTGCTGCCTCTATCAGAAAGAGACAGCAAGGGAGATGGGGACAAGGAGAGTGTGCTTCAAAGCACGCCCACCCAGCCAGGGCTGCATGCAGCGTTTCAGGGCTGCATGCAGCGTTTCAGGGCTGCATGCAGCGTTTCAGGGCTGCATGCAGCGTTTCAGGGCTGCATGCAGCGTTTCAGGGCTGCATGCAGCGTTTCAGGGCTGCATGCAGCGTTTCAGGGCTGCATGCAGCGTTTCAGGGCTGCATGCAGCGTTTCAGGGCTGCATGCAGCGTTTCAGGGCTGCATGCAGCGTTTCAGGGCTGCATGCAGCGTTTCAGGGCTGCATGCAGCACATGGAGCCCAGTGTCTGCCTCTTTGAAATGCCACGTGCAGCTCAGGGTCCCCAGCTGGTCCCAGGCTCCATGTGGCACTGCCTCTTTGAAATGCCACATGGCGCCTGATGCCAGGCTCCCCGCAGTATTTCAAAGTGGCAACACCACATGGAGACCACGGTCACTGCTGCTTTGAAATGTCACAGGGAGCACGGGGTCAGCGGGAGACTGCTTGAGTCCCCTGCTAGCCCTATGCTCCATGCACCACCTTTCCCTTTTGAAGTACAGCAACAGCCCTTCAAAGGTGGAGGTGCCCTATCGACTAATCGAATAGTTGATGCAAATTGCATTGACTATTCGATTAGGGATGTAAAATTTCGATAGCCAATTAATCTGACACAGACAAATATCTTAACCCCTGATCCTTATTTTTCCCAATTATTAAAAAAGAACACCACCCCTGTCAACTGAGCATTGAAGTCTGATGTAGGAAGACTTGTCTGTCCTGTTTTGGGCCTGCCACTACAGAAAAGGATGTGGACAAATTAGAGAGTCTAGCTAAGGGCAACAACAATTATTCGGGTGCTGAGGCACATGATTTATGAGGAGAGGCTGAGGAAATTGGGGCTTATTTAATCAGCAGAAGAGAAGAATGGGGGGGATTTGATAGCAGCCTACTTGAAGGGAGGTTCCAGAGAGGATAGCCAGGCTATTCTCAGTGGTGGCAGATGATAGAACAAGAAGCAATGATCTCAGGTTGCAGTGGGAGAGGTTTAGGTTGGATATTAGGGAAAACTACTTCACTGGAAGGATGGTGAAGCACTGGAGTGGGTTGGAAAGAGGTGGTGGTGAAGCACTGGAGAGGTGGTGGAATCTCCATCCCTAGAGGTTTTTAAGTCCTGGCTTGACAAAGGCCTGGCTGGGATGGTTTAGTTTGGGTTGGTCCGGCTTTGAAGATGGTGTTAGACTTGATGATCGGCTATGGTCTCTTCCAACCGTAGTCTTCTATGATTTTTATGATTCTAGGAAGACAGAAGAATATTTGTAGAACATTTTAAAGATATAAAATGCTGCATTTCCAAAAGTTACCTTTTTTCTTTGAGGTGTCAGTTAACAAGCAGTTTTCATTATATGTATCCCAATTATAATATAGTAGTGAAGTCTTGGTATTAACTGACCTATTGTCTTTCTGTCTCTTACCTTTGATATGTAGAAATAATAAACATGCAATAAATTGGGCCTCTTTAAACAATTGCAACTTGATGTTCTGTCACAGTAGAAACACTTAGAATTCTCTTACATTTAGAGGGTCTCTTTTTGTCTGTCTTCTCAGGTACCTTGGGAATGTCCAACAGAGACAGCTATTTTTATGCTGCCATCGTCGCTGTAGTTACTGTTCATGTGGTACTTGCTCTCTTTGTCTATGTAGCTTGGAATGAAGGGTCTCGACAGTGGCGTGAAGGCAAGCAGGATTAAAGAAAGCATCGCTGTTTGGTATCTACAGCCTGAAGACTGGATATTTGTGGGTGGAATGAAAAACATTCTTGTGCTGTGTACACATACAAAGTAGAAGGGAATGTCTCTGGGCTCTGAAGGCCTGTATGTGAATAGTTCAAGATTTTTGTGCCATGTCATCTGAATACTAATAATTTGTTAATAGTGAACATTTGTAATTTTAATCAGCTGCTACTTGGCACAGTGGAAGAGGCCTTCACCTGAAACGAGTGGAGTGACAAAGGAATGTGTGTATTGTATGTATACAACAAGTGTGGGATCTCTTTACAGTTCTGATCTGCTGTAACAAGACAAAGAAATTGAGAAACAACTATGGTCAGTCATGAAGCAAAATTATGTATTCCTAATGTGAAGTTACCTATAAAAAGAATGAGCAACGTAGTAGAACTGAAACAGATTTGATTTGATTCCCACTTCATCTGGGTGGATGTGCAGTTTTAAGATCATGGAATCATATTGACCATTACTTTGTGCTACTCAGTCATGGTAGTAGAGCATACAGTTTACATTTTTGGTGGAAGAACAGCCAGGGATTGTTTTTTTTTTAAATAATCCTGAAAGGGAATTCTTGAGCAAAAGGTCTTGCATCCTGGAGAGTGGTGGTTAAAATGTTTATGGGAATTGTGAGCTATCAGAACAACAAAAGAGAGGATGTATTCTTAAAGTTTCACTATCAAGTAGTAACATCTCAGGTTCACTGAAAATCATTGGTTTGCATCAAAACATGATCTGACTCCTACTATTCATTTCCAGAAAAAGTTACTGAATAAACTACAAAGAACCATGTAGTGTGGTATCTTACTACTTCATCAAGCTATGGGCAATGCATTTCTGAGGGGTTATGCTGCAGCTGGGTTGGTGTCCTTCAATCTTGAGACAGAATGGATGAGTGTAACCTCCCAAGAAGTGCAATAAATCTCCTAGAAAGGGAATAATGTTGTGGGAGTGTAGCAAAGTGGTCAGAAAATTCAGTCAGTGTCTTCTATTTACAATTTTTAGAATTTTTTTTATTTTAATGTTGGCTTGCTGCATCATTGTATTGACTTTTCTCCCAGCTGCCACAGGACATCTTCTAAAGATATGAAAATAGTACTGACCTGCTCATACTTGCATTCATACCACCTTATATTTTTGATGCAAAGCAGAACTGTGCTTTATTTTCTTTAAACGGAAATACTAAGTTGCACCTAAACAATTTGCGCTTTCAGCCACCTTCCACCACTACTTGAAAGTGTTGGATATTTCTTACAGTGCGATCATAGGCAAAATACATTATGGAAGGGGTTTGGAAGATGTGCTGGAGGAGCAAATGATATTTAAGGGGAGACAAGGTGATAATGTTAAAACTTTTGTCTACTATTAAACAAAATGTAATGGTGGTGGCTTTATCATCACTACTTCTTCCATGACAAATATCCACTTCGCATATTTTGTGGAATCATGAAATAAATTAATTCTAATTTTTTATTCTCTTGAAAGGAAAGGGTCTCTACCCAAATTGACATCAGGATGAAATTGTTCTCACAGATCGTTATTCTGAGTTTTGTTCTGCTTTTTTTTTTTTAATAAGCTAAGTGGTTTCTTTTACCTGCGTGGAGCAGAATTTTCCAATGCGTAGCATTTTTTACCTTCAGTTATTTTTAAATTATTTTGTGATTTTTGTTTTTGTTTTGCCTGTTTCACTTGTATTATATTATAGTTCCAAAGGAACCATTTATTGTTGTGGGAAGTAGATTGTTTTACACTCACTTGTAGTCTGCAGAACATGGCCATGAATATGATAAATCAGATACTTGTGCTTATTTGCACAGTAGCACAGGAGTGTGTTAAGATAAACTGTGACCCATCTCTGTGTACTAACATTCAGGGGCAGGCACTAAAAATGAAGCGTGCTGCTGCATGTTCACTTCAGATTAGCACAGATCAAGCTTTACATTTCATGTCTGAAACATTAACTTCTCCAATCTGGAAGCCCAGTGTTAGATTGCTACTGGCCCACTAGAGAATGGTGCTTTAGTTGTTTGAAATGTAGACTTATTTTGTAAGAAGCCATTCTGAGTGATTCCTATTCCTCAATATGTATATTCTATGTTGTATAAGAGCCCTTTAATAAACAATTATCATTCACTGAGTTCCAGTATCGAGGCTCTGTAAACGTAAATACTTCAGTTGAATTACTTCTAAATCATCATCATTCTAATGTTGTGCACGTAGTAACAAGACTTATAATGAACAGATTAGCTACAGCAACATAAAGAATTCACTATTTCATTTGTAATATCTGTGCTTCATTAATGTATACCATGTTATTGTGAGACTGTTTATTTGTGCTAAATGTCAGGGGATTACTAGACCCTACAATGACATTTCCTTGAGATAATTACTTACCATGGGCTCATCTAGACTATAGGGAATGGTCGAAAGAAGATATACAAATTCCACGGGAATTAAGTAATTAAGACACGGCTTTTTCGTCTAATCTCCCCCCCTCCCTTTGTCGAAAAGCCGCATAAACCTCCTTTTTTGAGGAAAAGCAGCTTTTTGACGAAGGGGGCAGTTCACCAAAAATCCGCGTCTTAATTACTTTCACTTGCGAAAGTTCTGTTTTTGAAAGTGCGATTGGAAGAAGATATGCAAATTCCCACGGAATTTCCATATCCTCTTTTGACCATTCCGCGTTGTCTAGATACACCCTTGGTGACTCTCAAAGTAGATGTACTGAAAGGTTAGAGAGGACCATTGCTTAAATGTCTCAACTATTAAAGGTGAAAATGTGAGATTATTCTATTGACGACAAGAAATTTTTATTTCCTCCTAAGCACAACATCTTTGCTTTAAAAAGAATGAGTAGTCCTGTGGCACCTTAGAGACTTACCAAAATATAGTATCATGAACTTTCGGGGGCAAAACTCACTCCTTGAGACCCACTTCTTACACACATTTTAACATCCCTAGTTTTAAAAAGAATGAGGCAGGTTTATGGAAGATAGCTCGATCAATGGCTGTTAGCCAGGATGACCAGAGATGGTTGACCATAGTCTGTTTTTGCTAGAAGCTGGGAAGGGGCAAAAGGCAGGCTGGGGTGGCGGATGCTGCCAACCCCATGGCTGCTTGCTGAGGCCCTTGCTGCTGCCTGTGATCATGGGTGAGTATAACTGTCCCTGCTCTCATACCCCTTCCTTTCTGTTTGATACAAAACCATCACATTCCGCACTCATACCATTAAGCTAGCAGAGCCAAACCCTGACCTTGCTTTTCTTATTATAACTTGCTTTTCAGGTTATAATAAGAGCTCCATACCAAATTTGGTGCCCTAGCTCTTCCATTTAGGAGGAGTGCTTGAACAAAGAGACTCATGGATGGACAGACACATATTTCTAAAATATATAGCTCAATGGTTTTTAGTACTTAAAAGTACAGAGTTTTGAACAATTGTTGGTAACAAGGCAGATGTTACTAAAACAGTTCAGTGACTGTAAACTGTTCGAATACTCATCTGTCCCATTTTCAGGATAGATTTATCCCATGTTTCTTAAAATTTGGTTTGACCATCAAGGGCGGGTAAATGAAAGCTGATTAAATAGCGTGAATAGGTATCTTTTTAAAGCAAGTGGTATTCCTAAATTTTCAAAATACTAGCTATGTGGTTCATTGATGCAGTTAGGAATTGTGGAGTCAAAAACCCCAGGACTTTCCAAAATTATTAAATAGAGGAATTTGTTCTGCACAGCCTGTGTTTTCATCTGAACTTTCCTTTTTATAATGGTTGTAGATGTGTATGAGGCACACAAGTTGAATAAGCAAGCTTAATTGGAATGCAAGACACTTCGGCTACGTCTACACTGGCCCCTTTTCCGGAAGGGGCATGTTAATTTCAGAAGCCGTAATAGGGAAATCCGCGGGGGATTTAAATATCCCCCGCGGCATTTAAATAAAAATGTCCGCCACTTTTTTCCGGCTTTTAAAAAAGCCGGAAAAGAGCGTCTACACTGGCCCCGATCCTCCGGAAAAAAAGCCCTTTTCCGGAGGATCTTATTCAAGCCGCGGATTTCCCTATTACGGCTTCTGAAATTAACATGCCCCTTCCGGAAAAGGGGCCAGTGTAGACGTAGCTCTTATGTAGTTTAGACCATGAACTGCGAAAAGTTTAATGTAAAATGTACACAGGACGATGTCAATATTTTGGGTTTATCAGAGGGCATTGTTCTTAGATTTGTTCTCTCCCTCATCTGTCAGATCCTAAGTGGCTGATGTAATTAAGCTTTAATATGGGAGCAGCACAGTCTAGGTACACTGAAGTTGAATAAAACATGTAAAACATTTAATTTAATGTTTGGCTGGAAGGATGGAGGGTATATAACATGTATTTTATTTGAAACTGCTGAAAACGAATTAAAATGACATGAGCAGTATAGCAGAATTGGTCTTGGAGATAGAAGGTGGTGAAGTAACATTTGAAGGAGAATTCTGTGTACGCCCTCTGTAAGCTGGAAAGTTTGCCTTATGCAACAATACAGGTTGGTCCAATAAATATTATCTCACCCTCATAGTTCCTATAGTACAAGACTCAATAAGCAATCTTCAGTTTGTCATACTGCACTAGCAGAGTGACTGATGGGATGGCAGATTTTTCCATCCAATATTCTGTCTTGCGTGCGCATGCTCCATTGTCTAGAAAACAGAAAATTGTATATTTCTCACTTGGCCAGCTGCTGGGATGTTTGGAGTAACTGGCATCGTGACAGCTATATTTGGTTTAAGCTATATTTGGCACATCCAGAGTATGTCTACACTGCAGAGATTTTTCTGGAAAAAGGCAGTTTTTCTGTCAGAACCTCACATCCACAGTGCAGTCACGTTCTATCAAAAGAACAGAGGGGGGTTTTCTGACATAGGTAAATCTCTTTCTATGAGGAAGAAGCCTTTTTCTGAAAGCTCTTTAAAAAAAAAAAAGGCATGTGTGGATGGGGAAGAGGGAGCTCTTTCAAAGGAAGAGGAAAGAGGAAAAAGCAGACACCCCTGGTGGCCACTCCATCCATTGTAATCACAGCTTAAATGTGAGAGAGCATCTACGCTGAATGGACGCTATCTTTCGAAAAAGCAGATGCACTTTTGCTGTGTTGATGCTCTCTTGGAAGAAATTTTTTTGGAAGATCACTTCCAGAAAAACTTCTTCCGAAAGAAGCCTGCAGTCTAGACATAGCCCCAATGAGTTAGGGTACTCTTCAAAGTCTTGCAGAAGGGACATTGCTGATTCCAGTGCCGCTCTATGATGCAAAGGGTCTTTTCTGAGGGCCTTCAGTGTGGACCTATGTAGTGTTGGGAAGCTATGTAGTTTGGGAATGTCTTTCTGCTGCTTATTTTTCAGGAACGGCATTGTGCAAGAGGGTTTGTTTTTTTTTTTTGCGCAAGAAGGGGCGGTGTAGACAGCTCCTTCTGGCACAAAAGCCTCTTCCACACAAATGGTGGCTCATTAGGTATGCAAATGAGGCTCAGCAATATTCCACACTTAGCCTCATTTGCATAATTCTTGCACCCTTTGCATAATTCTTGCACAAGAACTGGCTAGTGTAAACATAGCCTATGGCTATGTCTACACTCACGGCTTCTTGCACAAGTACAGCCGTGCTTGCACAAGAATCTGCAGAGCATCCACACTGCCTGCCTGCTCTTGTGCAAGGAAATTTACAGTATAGCATGGTAAGAGAGGGCTTCTTGCACAAGAGCTACGCTCTTTAACAGGTGTACGCCCTCTTGCGCAAGAGGGCAGTGTGGTCGCTGGGCAGGGATTTCTTGCACAAGAAAGCCCTATGGCTAAAAGGGCCATCAGAGCTTTCTTGCGCAAGAGAACGTCCACACTGCCATGGATGCTCTTGCACAAAAGCACATCTTGCACGTGGCAGTGTGGACGTTTTCTTGCACAAGAATTCTTGGACAAGGGAAGATGTTCTTGCACAAGAAGCCACCAGTGTAGACATAGCCTATATGTGTAAAACTCTGTAAATCTGTAAGCAAAAACAGTCACAGCTCAGCATCTTTGTGTATGATTGCAGCAGGCATTTGTGTGCTCTGTTATTGGTTGCATAAGGGCACACAGAACCAGGTGGAGTAGCTTTTCCTATGGTATTTCAATTATACATCTCTAAGGGGGGAATCGAGCGGCTGAGGTAGATGCATAAAATCCCACAGAGCAGCTGGGATTTTGTTTAGTCCGCATTGTCTCTGATCTAGTACTTCCTGACATAAAATCAACGTTCTCAGTTTTAAGTTAATGATTGCCTCTTAATCTCTATTGACACTTCAGGGGCCACCATTAGTGAAGGCTAAATTGGGCTTAAATGGTGCTCACAAGGAGATTATTGCATAGTGCTGGGGTCCAAATTAATCCCTTTGTGTCTGTCAGTTAACATGATCCTGTTCTAATTTCATGAATGGCTGGTGGCGTGTGCTGCTGTCCGTGGGGGAAGCTAGGAGAGGACTGAAGCCAGATAAATGGACCACAGTGGTGCTGAAAAACCGAGGAAGAACAGCTCTTGCACAAGAGAGGATTTTTGCACAGAAAGGAGCTGTCTATACAGCTCCTTTTTTGCTCAAAAGCTTCTTGTGCGAAAGTGGCTGCTAATTAATTATGCAAATGAAGTGCGGCAATATTTCACTCTGCGCTTCATTTGCATGCGCTTTTCGGCAAGAAGGCTACAGTGTAGATGGAGCCATTATATAAAGATGAAGCCCTAGAGATCTGGTTCTTACTGGTCCCTTAGAATGACATTGGTTGGGCGTAGAGGAGGAAGGTGGTTTTATTTCCAGGAGTAATGCTCAAGGAACATTCAATCTGCTTCCTTGCCGTGGGGATGGAGATGCAGTAGCCTTCCATTTTTGGCGGGTAGGGAAGCTTTGTGGTGTGAGGGTGTCCTGGCTGCGGTTTGAGTGTGAAAGGTGGAGGCAAGAATGCTACCTTACCTGCAGGCTCTCATAGCTCAGAAACTGGAGTAGATCTATAGATGTGGTGGAAATTGATACCATTGTAGGGAGCACAGGATGCTGGCATCCTTCAGGTGAGCAGTCATTAAAGCCTTTCCTAAGAAAGTCTCTTCCTTTTTGTTCTCACTTTTGTCATATCTTAAGCTTCCTGGTTTCTGGCCTGCATAGGCTTCTGAGATTGTTTGTCTTCGATCTCCTTATAATGGTCTTAGATTAGGTGTTTATGCTGTTTTCCGAGTCAGCAGCTTTCAATGGCTTGAACGTAAAATGTGTCCTTTATTTTTAATCCTGCTCTGGTGGTAGGTTGAGGTTCTTGCTGCTCTGGTTTTAACCATGGCTCTGAGTAGCACTAAATACGGAGTTCTTGTTCCAGCCAGTTGGCACAGGGCATGATGCATTTTAATAGGTGTGTTAATGTAGATGCCCCAGAGGCTTAGGCAATAAGAGTGTGGTTTTTATTAATTAAAACAGTTCAAATGAAGCTGATTTATGGGTGAGAATTATACAAGTGGAGACGTTACAAAGAACAAACAAACAGCTCTGATCGGCACTGTGCCATCTAAGCTAGGTGTAGTCTTGGGCCCAAGGTGCCACCTCGTATCTCTACTGCTAGCCATGGTTTCTTCATGGCTCTCAGGGAGCCAACGTATACAGGCAGTCCCCGGGTTACATGGATCCGACTTACATTGGATCCCTACTTACAAACGGGGTGAGGCAACCCCGCACTAGCTGCTTCCCCCCAGCAGACCAGGGAGACGCGGAGCTAGCGCGCCCCCCCCTCCCCCCAGCAGACCAGGGAGACGCGGAGCTCGCATCTCCCCCCCCCCCACCCCCCCAGCAGACCAGGGAGACGCGGAGCAGCTTTTCTCATCAGACACCTCAGCTTGAGAATAAAGGACTGAGGGAAGTGAGGTGTGGGAGAATAAAACTGAGCTCTGGAGAAATGTTTGGCTAGAGTTTCCCCTACAATATGTACCAGTTCCGACTTACATACAAATTCAACTTAAGAACAAACCTACAGTCCCTATCTTGTACGTAACCCGGGGACTGCCTGTATAACCAATTTTTAGACATACAAGTCCATCCATGTTGAACATTCATCTAAATTGACAGAAAATTGCAGATCCTTCCCCTCTCCCTCAGTTACACCTCAGGCCCTCCAAAAAGGCAGAATGAATTTCCTGACCTTAGGAAGATGAAACCCAACGCTACCGCTGCCTCAGCAGAGCCTTTCCTGTCTGTCCCCGTTCAGGGCTTAAGCCTGGGCCTAGAGTGAACTCTCTAGGAAAAGGTGCCAGGAACCTTGTTGATCAAGCTTATTGCCAAAATCAAGACGGTGCTATGGTGACAGATGGAATTGATAGGTTGCTATTCGTTGGTCTAGTCTGATTTCCACATGCAGGCCCGCTTCCGCTGGTGCTATTGAGACTTTCATAAGCATAAAGGGAGGTATTTTTTGTTTAATGGCAGTGCACAGTGATTCCACATGGAATCAGGACCTCGTTGTTCTAGGTTTGGTACAATATCGAAAGAAGAACTGATTCCTTGCCTCAAAGAGTTTGCCCTTCAATGAGTAACCTGGAAAGAGAATACTTTTATAAATACAATAATGACTTCTATAAAAGGGTATAAGTTGAGGGTCTGCTGCTTCCCTCATGGTTGAGGAAGTGTCAATCATTTCTAAAGTAAATCGCCTCCCTATAACTTGATAAGCTTGACCCCTTCCTCCATAACTGATGATCAATATTAGATTAGTGCTACTACCCCTTCAGGTAACTTAGAAGTTGCTAGATCACAGAACAATGAAGTAAACTGGTCACGCTACAGATTGATGCTTATGAAACTTTAGAAGATGTACGTAACAGGAATGAGGCAGATGTGGGAATGGGCCATGTACTAGTGGCAGTTACATTGCAAATATAAGAACGAAGTAGAATTGAACAACAGAGATAACATGCTATAACATCACCAAGCTAAAACTGACAGCCTGAGAGTTTAGATTTCCTCTACCACATACACGTCGGGTGCATGAAGATGATTGAACAGAAGACAAGTGGAAAAAGATAAAGCAGGGGTTCTCAAACTGTGTGACACCGCAACCCCCCTCTAAGTTGCTCGCGACCCTCCCCCAAGGGGTCAGGACCACAGTTTGAGAAACGGAGAGGTAAAGGAACTAATACGTTTAACGAAGTACTCGGTTACAGGAAGAAACGTCACAATGGGAGGTTATTTGAGGATACGTGGCAGAAAATAGAAAAATCAACACTTGAAACTAAATCAAGCAAGAACAAGAGCTCAGAAACAGCAGCTCCAGGAAGAATGTCATAAAGAACAAAGACTAAAAAGAATTCTAGGAAAGGCCAGTGAGACTTTATAGGCAAAATGGTATCAACTGCACAGACTGCTGCAGCCCAGAATATGAAGACTCTATACAACAACATTAAATGGCTGTGTAGAGGGGAGAAGAAAAAAACCAAACATCTCAAGAAACCTAGGACACCTTAACAATGAAGCCATCCAAAATCAAGTGGGAAATGGGTCCTATATTGCTACTTCCTAATGAACGAGACCTCAGTGTAAAAATTGGAGGGTCATTCCATTTCTATCCATCCCAAGTAAGGTATTTACATGTTAGAAGAAAGAAACCACTAGATGAATGTTTTTACAAGAACAGGCATAGTTCAAATAGGAAAATTCCTATATAGATCAAATAGTACCCTGTGTGTCATCTTAGAACTATCAATCAAATGACAGTCACCACTTTCTATGAGTTTTATAGATTCCCAAAAAGCCTTCAATAAAGAGGATAGAACAAGTATATGGAAGTGACTGTGCTGTTATGCAATCTCTCTGGAATTTAACATTATTCAGGGCTTCTATGAAAATGATACAAGTAGTAATAACTAATTGATTAGGTCATTGTAGGTTACTATAGGCATCAGCCAAAGATGTCAGGACTAGAATCAAGCAGGATTTCTTTACTTGTAGTGGATGAGGCAATGAAAGCATGATCACGGAACGGCCAAGAGGTATACAATTCTTTTTCATGTATAAGTTAGAAGACCTTGACTTTGCAGATGTTGTCAGCTTGCGATCCCATAACCAGAGACATGCATGCCAGAACAATCTCCAGGCTTATGCACAATGAGTAGGATTGAAAATCAGCTCTGAGAACTAAAACCATGAGAATCAACACAAGAAACACCAAGAACACATTCTAGTCCTGACATCAAAGAGGTCTGATATTTCACACATCTTGGTAGCATTGCACATACAACAGATGGAAGAAAGACACTGCAGCCAGAGTAGTGATAGCCAGATGTTCCATTGTAATGCTTAAAGTCACTTGGAAGAAGCAAAAATGTTGTCCTCCAGACTAAACTTACAATAGCTGCTAAATATTGTAACATCTTAACTCTGTGGTACAGAAACTTGGAGTCTTGCTAAAACTTTACTATTGTAAACTCTATGGCCTTCCCTCTATGGGAAGATTGAAGTAAGATACACAACTTCAGCTATGTAAATTACGTAGCTAGAGTCGACGTATCTTAAATCCCCATCGACCCAGAAGGAGGTTTAGGAGCACGAATGCTCCCATTGGCTTCCCTTACTCCTCACAAGGATTAGGAATAGGAGTACCAGCGCCAACGGGGATGCCCTTTGAGTTCAGTCTAGTACAGGGGTGTGGAACCTAAGGACCGGGGGCCACATGTGGGCCTTAGTTTGCCTAGATCTGGCCCCCTAGGCTCAGCATCTACACCCACCATTGAGGAGCCTGCAGGACTGGAGCACACAAAATATATTAGCCTGGGGCTCCTTAAACTCCGGTGTGAGAGAGGAATGGGGGGAGAGTCTTTCTCCTTCTCAGTCGGGGGCCGCATCACTGAGGGCTTGGGGTTTGGGTTTTGGTTTTTTGTTTTGGGGGTTTTGGTTCCGCTTCTCACTTGTGTGCGGCCCCCGACTGATTTTTCTGTGGGTCAGCGGCCCCAAACACAAAAAAGGTTCCCCACCCCTGAACTAGTGAGTCTATGCTACACCCACTAAATCAAACCCCAGAAGATCGACTGCCGCAGTCTCCCATGTAGTCTAGATGTGCCCTGCATGTTCATGAAGAGCTGCCTTTGACAAATCCTCACTATCAGATGTCAAAATTACTATTGAAGTCAGCCTATTACCAGTTGAGGCCGGTCTAATATCATTGTTTTCTTGACTGTTTTGAGTGGAGAAACTCTCTGAAACGTGTAACTTTACGACAATAAGACGATAACAGCGGTTAAGTACTGTTTTCATTCTGTGACTCACCTGCACTTCTGTCAGAAGAGAACACATCAGAAATGTGACCTTTATCTTGATAATGTGCCAGCAAAACAACAATGAAGACAGTGACTGAGCACAGAAACAAATTCTCCTTGAAAGTGAATTGTGGGTTGTTTAAACTGTACATAACCGCCTTCGAGCTTTTGTGTGTTGCTGGATTAACTCCTGTTTTTGTCAACTACCTATTGGATTACCGATGGAGTCAACACTTGATCTTGTTTTCTTGAGATTCAAACTTTTGCTGGAGCCTGTCTTCCGTAGACGCTCTGCATTCATTCGTTCAGCTAATGCCTGCAATTAACCCCATCTATTTTTGAAAAGTACAGCTTAGGTGACTTTCCAGGCAGATACCATGACAAACACTGATCTGTTTATTCTTTACTTGAGCTACAATAAGATGCTACAGTGGCGCTGAATTTTGATGGTTTCTATCTCTCCCAATTGACTTTAAGATTACAAAGACCTGTCTGGCTATCACTACTCCGGCCTCAGTGTCTTAGCTCCATCTGTTCTTCTTACAGCGGCAGTAACCTTGCCCTGCCCTGTGCTCCAACTGAAATTTGGGTCTCCGGTGCGCTTAGAGCTGAGTGCATGTCCAAGATGACTGTACCCTTAAAAGCTTATAATCTAAGACCCCAAAAGGGTGAATGTGTACAGCAGGGTCCCCAGACGTCCCAGGATGGTACCCCTCCTTACTCCTGTTTGCACGGGGGCTGGAAGCGAAGCCAAGGCCCGGGCCACCATTGGGCACTGGGGACATGGAAGTGGAGGCAGATGGTGTTCCCTTCCCACACATGTAGGTTGGCCCCTGCCCCCCTGAACAGAACTCTCTATCCCCCACTCTTTGGGGACCTCTGGTGGGCATGTTTCACGGTGAGCACAGGAGTAGCCTTGAAATGTTTTCAGGGTCTAAGAGAGGGGTGAGGAACCTAAGCCCCAGGGACTCGATGCCGCCCATAGGTTGCCTGGATCCAGCCCCTGAGGCTTAGGGCCTCCCCCAGCATTGGGGAGACTGCACAGGCATTCCAGCCCCCCCCCCATTCTCCTGCCTCCCCCCATAACCCCTGATCCCCCACCTGATTTTTCTGTGGGTCAGTGGCCTCCGACCCAAAAAAAGTTCCCCACCCCTGATCTAAGACATGATGCATCGAGAAGCTGTAACACGCTGGGAGGGAAGGCAAAAATAAGTGATCGCTAATCACAGCAGATATTGTCTCTCGTTAATCCAGGGTGCTGGGGACGTGCCCTCTGGGAATAGAAATCGATGGAGTCTGATATGTTCACTGCACTTTTGTTCATTCACAAGGAAAATACGAAGTCCTTAGTCTCATACGCGGGCGAAACTAAGCACAAAGGACGTTTCTGAGATTGTAGCTCTAAGCCTCTGTCCCCCAACAAGCCCAGAATCTCTTCCCCCTTGCCCCCCCTCAAGGGTCACACTGTGCTCACCAGCTCCTGCTTGGCTATCTAGTTTTTATCTCTGCTTCTCTGTTGTCTGTTCTCAATTTCAATTTTCTTCCCCCTGCATTTACTTAGCAAAAGTTTACTCCGTCCAAGCTCCTGGGCTTCACAACCAATATTCCCTCTAATCTTTTCCATCCATGTTCAGAATCAGTTTTTATGTGGATCAAGGCATGTGCAAAAGTGAAACAAAAAACCGAGCTGGGGGCGCTCTGCTAATCAGTGGGGTGGCATCGAAATCTCTCCTGAGTGGCTGCACAAGCACCTAGCTTACAGGGAATACTTGTATTATAGGTGAGGGGGTTTTGATTAACTCATCCTGATAGTTATGCAAACTGTTCATCCTGGTACAGATTGAATGCAAGTAGTCGGTGGTATGATATTTTTCCCAATTCCCTCCGCCATTTCCCCTGGAAAAGGATAAAAATGAAAATCAGTCGCCGGCATAATGTTCCAAATATTGGCCATGTTAGCCAGCCTTAGTTAGTTAGTTTAAATCTCTAAGTGTGAGTCCTATGTAGAGTTGTTTTATTTGGAAGCATATGTGTGTAGAATATTTGCATGACTGTGTATTGCATATTGGCATAAGGAAGAACATGGAAATGAATCCAATGAACATAAGAACGGCCGTACTGGGTCAGACCAAAGGTCCATCTAGCCCAGTATCCTGTCTGCCGACAGTGGCCAGCACCAGGTGCCCCAGAGAGGGTGGACCGAAGACAATGATCAAGCGATTTGTCTCCTGCCATCCCTCTCCAGCCTCTGACAAACAGAGGCCAAGAACACCATTTTATCCCCTGGCTAATAGCCTTTTATGGACCTAACCTCCATGAAATTATCTAGCTTCTCTTTAAACACTATTACAGTCCTAGCCTTCACAGCCTCCTCTGGCAAGGAGTTCCACAGGTTGACTACACGCTGTGTGAAGAAGAACTTTCTTTTATTCGTTTTAAACCTGCTCCCCATTAATTTCATTTGGGAAATTAATGCCTAGGGAAATTTTGAAAAAGATATGTCTATGACTTCCTAGCTTAAGGCCTTTGCAAAATCAATCAAGACAGTGGCCTTATTTATTTTAAACTTAAAATGAAACAGTAGTAGCATCTGTTTTCACTGGTAGCTTCAGTGTTAACTTTTATAATTGCTAGCAGTTAAACCAGTTCCTTTATAATTAACAACGGGATACATGCTGTTCAGAGTTTAACTGAAAAAAAAATCAGTCACTGTTTACATAAATTCACTTAGTGCATATGTGGCTTAGAAGGAAAGCTTAATTAAATTTCTGCTAGCAATGTGTGTGTTTTATCCTATTGCTATAATCGATTTAGGCTGCTTTCGTCAGTACAGCACAATGGGTATGCTTGAAAATCTGCTTCTGTGCAATTTAGTAGACCAAATTATACAAGGGTAGTTAGGAGGTTGCACTTTCCAGGGTATAATAATAATAAAATATTTAATTTCAAAACCATTGCATTAAAGCAAGCAAAAAAGAAGTTGCCCATTCACATTTTTAGCATCATCTCCTTTCCTCCAATTCCACCTTCAAAATGTGAGGTCAGATACTTTACAGCAGCAGAACATTTCAGTTGCGTGGCATTTCTGTGACTTCGACTGTGATCCACAGATAAGATTACATGGAGTTTTATATATAAATCCCTCCACTCCACAGCTTAGACATAGTGCTTAGTGTCCACATGTATTAGACTAATTGGTGTCAGATTTCAGTTTTGTGACACATAACCGGGGTAACTGTTGTGGAGGAAGTGTTCTTTAATCACCTTCAAAATTTGGATCACTTGGTCCCACTTGTTTTAGTTCTGCGTTCTGAGCTAATCGTAAAACTATAGAAGTAAATAATAATGTAGAATGTCCATCACGGGATTTTTGCAGTAGTTTGTTGTGCGAGGGGTGGGGTTTTTTGCATTGTTATTTTCAAATCTCTCTCTTTACAGTGTTAATAGTTTTGTGATGCATCCAGATCAGCTTGTTCCATTCTCTCTGATGCGTTTTCTCCAGCTCCAGGAAAATTCGCCTCAGAATCTTGAATTCTGATGAGAGCTGCTGACAGAGTTCCAGATTCAACAGCCACTTCCGTTTTTAACAGCAAACGTATCTTTCAAAACATCCACCCACGCCCAAGTGACACATTCACCTTAAAAAGGTTATGCTTTTGCCATGCAGTGATTGGAAACCACTATGGATTGCAATGAGTTTCAGAACTCTCCTATCCAACCCTTCCTTTGAAAAAACGGGCTTATTTCGAAAAGAAACCCTTCCTTCAAAATAACCCTTAAACTGAGGTTATTTCAAAGGAAAGGTTTCTTTTTGAAACAACCCTGTTTTTTTTCTCAAAATACGGTATTTTGGAAAAGTGGCTGGATGCCATTATGCAAATGTGTGGGAAACTCAAATCCATGCTTGATTTGCAATTTCGTTTGTCTGCATTTGCATTCCTCTCTCAAAGGAGGAAAGCAATATAGACATACCCTCAGCCTGCCATGACAACCTCTTAAAATGTGCACCGATCAAAATTGACATTCATCTGAGGGTGGGTCATTCAGTTGTGTAAGGCAATTCCCATGTATGTTTTGAATACTCTTACCTTTTCCGTTGTCGGCTTCGGCTCCCTACTTCGCACCAGAAACATTCAACCCACAAAGAAAATATGACATTTGCATATAAACACGTCATGTCCTACAAGATCTATGGTCAGAATTAGGAATGGGTGTAGACTGGGAGCATCTGAAGGAGATACACATAGTGTGGTTGGTACTGGCAGCAGGATGGAAGGTAGAAAAAAGAAGGGTAGATGATGGTGAGGATGTGTATTTGCATAACTCCCTTGATTTCTAATGTATGCCTAGGGAAGCGGGCTGTGTGCACTGAATCTTAATTCTCAATTAATAAGTTTGTTTTGGGAAAATATGATCATGCTTGGCTAATGTTCTGCCTTTGTTCTCTCTCTCTGCCCCTCAAGCACTGTGCCACATTAAGTGTTCTATTTTCCCTTTATTTAAATGCATTATTCCTTACGCACCTAAAATCTACTTTTCATTTTTTCCAGAACAACTGTTAGAACCATTTTCGTTAATCACTTTTATCCTCTAAGCGCCCATATCTGCGACACACAATAGAAGCAAATGAATTGATTTTTTGAAACAAGGATGCTCTTTATCCTACAAAAACGATGACTCACGAGATTCTGCAAGCCTCATCTCTATTCCTCCCCCAGCTAATAAGTTAAATGTGAGTTTTGTGTTTATATTAAAAGGCAGCCTGTGCTTACCTCACCAGGGAGCTTGTTTGAGCATTGAATTCATGACAGGAAAAAACTTCCCCACCAGAGGAAAACTGCATTTCTGGTACTAATGTAGCCTTTCAAAATTCCCTAGGGGTGCATCTACACTGCACCCATAACTTAAAATAAACTACACAATTTGAGCTATATAAATTGTGTAGCTTATTTTGAGTGTGTTTCGAAATAGTTTATTTCAAAATTTGGCGTTGTTTAGACAGTGCCAAATTTCGAAATAAACCGCTATTCCAAAATGTCTCTTAATCCTGGTGGACTAAGGTTTACAGGGACATCGAAATGGCAAGTCCATTATTTTGAAAGCTATTTTGAAATAATGGGCTTGTTTAAAAGACGCAGAATAGCTATTTTGGGATACTGGAAGTATCTCAAAATAGTGCCACTGTCTAAACATCTCCCTAGGTGAATAAATACTTTCCAGCCTTGTTTAACTCCCTATGGCGAAAAGTGTGAGCAGCTGTCTGGTATGCTGGTAAATGTTCAGAATATTTAGGAGGTCCACAAATAGATGGCAACAGGCAGACAGGCCTAGGGAAGTTCATATCCAAGACTTGCTAAAGCTCAGCTAATTGTAATTAGTTTAGTGCAGATCATCACGTAAAAAGAATAAATGCGCCCGAGGCCCCATTGCTGTGTGACTTGCAGGCCTAGCCAATGGGGTATATTTTAAAAGGAAGAGTAGTCCTGTGGCATGTTAGAGACTAACAATATATAGAGAGAATCATGAGTTTTTGTGGGCAAAACCCAGTTCATCAGATGAATTGGAGTGGAAATAACAGAAACCAAGATATAGATATATAAAACAGTAGAAGAAATACCTGTCAATTGTAGGACCCACGTTAATAAGGCTAATTAAGTGGGCTGGATGTCTCCCATTCACAGCTTTAGATATGAAAATGCAGATGTTAAAAGGCAGGAGAAACACATTAGCCCTTCACTTTCAGGAAGAGTTCTGTTGGCTTCAGCGACCTCATGATATATGGAATCGCAGGGCTTTCAGACAAGAAGTCTTTATTAAACAAAAGGGCTGTGTCTAGACTGGCCAGTTTTTCTGGAAAATCCGCCGCTTTTCTGGAAAAACTTGCCAGCGGTCTACACTGGCCGCTTGAATTTCCACAAAAGCACTGACTTCCTACTGTAAGAAATCAGTGCTTTTTGCGGAAATACTATGCTGCTCCCGTTCGGGCAAAAGTCCCTTTTGCACAAAAGGGCCAGTGTAGACAGCTGAGATTTGTTTTCCGCAAAAAAGCCCCGATCGCGAAAATGGCGATCGGGGCTTTTTTGTGGAAAAGTGCGTCTAGATTGGCCAGGGATGCTTTTCCGCAAAAAGTGCAAAAGCGTCTGTGCCAATCTAGACGCTCTTTTCCACAAATGCTTTTAACGGAAAACTTTTCCGTTAAAAGCATTTGCGGAAAATCATGCCAGTCTAGACACAGCCAAGATGTACAGCTATAAAGAAATTGACTTCTGCCCAGCTTGAGTTCCAGCTTCATGTGCTTCTGTTTACCAAGGAACACACCTTACCTGGATATCAGTAGAACATAGAGACATCCACTGGCTGAATAATATATCACAAACATATAAATAAAAGCAGGGCTGTTTATGTAAGAGGTGTACGGTTAAACCTATTCTTTTAAAATGATTGTCATTGTGTTGCTATTAAGTATTTGAGCTATATCATTAATACACTGATATATAAATGATCTCTCTTTACTTACGGGGATAGGAATAGATCATTCCCATAATGTAAGGGGTTGTAAGACAGCAAAATTATTCAAGAACTAGAGAGTATAACATCCGTCAGTGATTGGCAGGAGCAGTAGAGGGTCTAAGACCAGCAAAACAGAAAAGTATTTGGAGATAGAGCACTGTGGCTGCCCTTAAACTGTCAATCAGTCTGCAACTGGATATTCTGTTAGTAACAACCTCCTTCTGGCCACTGTGTGTCACTCTTGAAGCTCTCTCGTAGATGCTTGAGAGCAATGACTGCAGCCAGTCTTTTCTCAGAGCGGTTTCCCCACCTCTGGGAACAAGGAGAAACTGGATTTTGTGAGAGCTGGCGACAGGAAACCAGAATCAGGGGTGTCCTGGGAAGTGGTGCCGACCACTGACAATCAAAAGGGTTCTGCTAAAAAGAGATATAGGTGCCCCTTACAACAATAGGAGGGAGCCTTTTCTCTTTCAAAGAGTGCTACTTTGTAGGTGGTCTACAGAGGATGGAATAAATGAACGGAAGGAATTTATAACGTCCTCAGTAACTGCCAAGCGAGAGAAGAACAGTTAAGCTTAGTACAGGAGAGACCCTCTGCCTATCGGGGCTGAATTCTGTTTTTGGTAGCACTCAGATCTCTGTGGAAGGCCCCTGTTTGGTGTCGGTTACAGCTAAAGAAAACGGCTGCAGAAAACTGCATGGAGACCTCTGTCCACATTGCCTTCCAGCAGGGCTGGAACCCTGTCACCAGGGCACTGTAACCGCCTCCGGGATGCGCCATTTGAGGTGGGGCAGTTTGTGTGCCTGGGGCAGGGCTAATCCTCAGGAGCCAGCAGGCTGTCTTCTGGGAGAGCTTGTCAGTTCTCTGCACTGAGTGGCCCACCTTGGAATTTCCTGGATCAGCGGAGAGTATCTAACATAATGGGAAACAGTTAAATCAGGGGTGTGGAACCTCAGGCCCGTGGGCCGGATGCAGCCCCTGAGGCTCAGGGCTCCCTTCCAGGATTGGGGACCCCAAATTGGAGCTCCAGGCCCCTCACTTCCCTGCCACAAGGCTGGAGAACACAAAATCTACTAGTCTGGGCCCTCCAGGCTCTGGTGTGCGAGGGGAACGTGGGCAGAATCTTTCTCCTCAGCTGGGGCCATGTCCGTGTGGGTTTGTTTTGTGTTGTCATTATCATTATTTTATTTTCCTTCTCACTTGTGTGTGGCCCCTGACTGACTTTTATGTGGATCAATGGCTTCCCCACCCATAACACGTTCCCCACCCCTGAGTTAAATAATCCAATCCTCATTGCTTGTGTGCAGCTGGGTCTGAGAGCTGTGATGTGATAGTTTCCTCTCTAGAAAGTGTTAATTATTTTAGTATCCTAATTTCACTAGGTCAGCAGAGCTGGAAAACAAACTGATCCTGTGTTTGCAGTTATTTTTTTTCCTTCCCTCTGCTCCAGGCAGTCTAAGCATTTATTGATATCTGTAATAATTAATAAGCTCTTATCTAGCACTTTCAACGCGCTTTGCAAACATTAATTAGTTAATGTCAACTGTGTGCCTGAGGTTTCTTTGGCTGGAAGCACCAGAGTAATCTTTCCCTTGCACCGTTTCTTACACGTGGGAGGAAGTTATATAGAGAGTTGTGTGTGAACAAACCTGTCTCTTAATTGCTCTTTTATTTTTATTACTTTTTTCATTTGAAAGTAAATTTGATCATTGTAAAAGGTGCCTGATGGACCTTCCTGGAAGCTGTTCCCTGTTCCAATCCCTTTTTTTCCACTCTCGTAACAGCTGACTAGCATGCTTTTCCCTCATGTCTTTCCACCCTGCTGCTAGTGTGGGAAGTCCTCAGACATCCTATTACTTGCAGTAGAAGGACTGGGGAGCATCAGGCAGGGAGAATATGTTCTGGCAATCAACAGCTGGTACAACTTAGAGCAGTCTCGAGGCTGCCTTAATCTTGAACCTGAGGCTATGTCTAGACTGCAGAGTTTTTCTGGGATACCGGAGTTATCCCGGAAAAGCTTTGCCGTGTCCAAGGAACACATCTGTTTTTTCAGAACAATTACCGAAAAAGCGGACATGTTCTTTCGCCATCCCTGTATTCCTCATTGTATGAGGAAGAAGGGATGTGGCGAAAGAGGAGGTTTTTCCAAAATTTGGTCCCATGTAGATGCCAAGCGGAAAAAGAAAGAAAAGCAGCAGAAGAAATTGCTTTGCAATGTGCATATCTTTTTCCATCTTTTCTTTGTAGTGTAGACCTAGCCAGAGAGAGAATTAGGGACGCACAGACTCTGATGGCCCTCCACCTCTGCGTGCCCAAAGGAGAATTGCCCTGAACATCTTTTTTTGCAGATGTATGTTATGGTCTTCCACTCACTGTCCTCAAACCTCCAGGAGCAAGTGGTAGTTTTACCCTCTGTTCAAACCCCAGCCAAGATACCAATTATTGCCAATTACAAAGATGAGCTTTTTGGGTTTGGGATTTATTTAAAATGTAAACATGCATCAGCGAAGGTCAGAACTAAACCGGTTATTCAGTGGCAGAGGCTGCCATGCAGTCTGGTGACGACAGCTTTTGCTTATTGGTGTTGACTGGTCCTTGGTGGAACCAGCAGCTTAATCCACAACCCTGGGAATTCACATCTATTTCCTTCTTGTGTCCCACTGTTAATTATTCAGACATATTAATTCCAACAGACTGAATCGAGTGCTTCTTGTTACTGCAGGATTTCAAGGAAAAATGAAAATAGTCAAGGAAAGAAGATAGGAAAAAATAATGATCCTGGTCAATATAAGCATCAAATATAAAACTTTCTGTTTCCCCTCCGCATATACACACATCCCCTCCTTCACAGTGGTCCCAGGCTCCCATATAGTGGAGAAGTACTTTCCAGATCTCAAGCTTGTCATGTTTGGTGAAGTAGGAAAGTCAAAATTAGGGACTGGTTGGTAAAAACTCTGAGCCAGACTATGTTGTGTCTTTCTCATTGTGTAGGGCTGACTCTTCCCTCTCCCCTCCTTTGCCAAGGCTCAAAGCAATTGCTTGGACTTCCAAATATGCATGCACGTGATTGCCAACCAAGTGTAGAGAAGCCTACATAAGTGCCTAGATGTGGTTTGTCTAGAAAAGTAGGGATATAAATGCAGCAATGCACCTGCATGGTTGTACCCAGACCTGGTCCAAAAGTAGGTCCTGGTTATGCACTGAATATCGTGCAGCAATTTTGTATGTGGCACCATTTTTTTTTTTTCAATCGAACAGTGCAAGTGGAATTTGTATTGATGTCAGCAGGACTTCTGCTATGCTGGCATTGTACATCCGCTTTGCACAAGTGCCTAGCAATGAAGCATCAAGCTTAATATCCTTCTCAGCAAATCAGTTGAGCACACAGTACAGCACGATGCTAGGTAATATGTGCTTTGTGTTCAGCTAGCCTTGAATTCCCACATGTAAGAATAACAGCTGAAAACCAATTTAGGTCATGAACTTTTGTTTTCCAATGCAAAAATGTTTTGCTCTCATGGGAGGAGGATGACGATACGGTTTCCGCGATCACAGAAGCTGTAGGAAGAAATGTCAGGGTTTGGTCATAGACTGCCAGCCACGATAGGTAATTCATTCATGTTCACTGGTGAGTTTCTGATCAGTCACAAATAAGAGCAGGGTGGGTGCTTCTTGGGAGATATTTGTCTCTCTACTGAAAGGCTTTACTGTTTGTCAGTAGCATGTTCTAAATTTGAATCCATGAATAACTCTTTACAGAATTCATCATGTGTTTTTTAGTTCCTCTTTTCTGCTGTGAAGGCAAAATTGGAGTCAAAGGAAGCCCTATTGCCAAAGAAAGCTCTCCTTCTGCCTCACCTAAAAGTAAGGGACCAGCTCTTTCACCGGAGTAAATTGGCACAACTCCATATACGCATCCCAATTTACACTTACGTCTACACTGCACACTTATTTTGAAATAAGCTATTTTGGAGTATTTCTTCCGGAATAGCTTAGTTCAAAATAGCATGTCTACACTACAGGGAAGCCTGGAAATTAATCCAAGGCAGGTTCCCCTAAAGTGGACATGCTATCTCAATTTAGAGGTCCAAGAGGCATCGGGGAGTAATTACTCTGAATGGCCCTGGGGAGGAGCTATTTTGAAATAGCAGCAGTGGAGCATCCACACTACTGCTCTTCCAAAATAGCCAGTGTTGTCTTCAAGTTGTCATTGGCAAGTCCGAGTCTCAAGTCACTACAGCTCAAGTCAAGTCTCAAGTCCCTAAAGTCACTTTCGAGGCAAGTCCCAAGTTGAGTCTCGAGTCTTAATTTTAAAAATGTCAAGTCATTTTTGTACAAGCCATCAATATCGGCATTTTCGGACAATTTTTTCATCAAGTCAATTTAACAAAATTAGCAAGTCTCAAGTCTCAAGTCACAAACAATGACCCCCCCAATCGAGTCTCAAATCGAGTCACCTAAGCGACTTAAGTCACGTCGTGGGACTTAACTCGAGTTCACGTCGTGGGACTCAAGTCAACAACTCTGAAAATAGCTATTTCAGAATAGCCGTTATTCCTCATGGAATGAGGTTTCCAGAAGTCAGAATAAGCCGCCCGTTATTTTGAATTTATTTTGAAATAACAGAATTGCTCTGTAGACGCTCACATTGTTATTTTGGAATAACGGCTATTATTCTGAAATAATGCTGCTGTGTAGATGCACTCTTACTGAGGATCATTCAGGATGTTAGTTTACTAGAGAACAAGTCATAAATGTTACCACTAGCCCTTTCCACAATGGCATACTCTTACTATTGCTGTCTTTTAAAGTACCCTATGATGAATATTGCATTAATGTGTTATGTGTACGTAAAACCTCTTCCAGACACAGCTGCCCCATTTGCCAGCTTCTACAGTGCTCTGTACTATGCAGAAGTCCCTATGGGTATGTCTACACTATCCTCCTATTTCGAAGTAGGAGGGTAATGTAGGCATACCGCACTTGCAAATGAAGCCTGGGATTTGAATTTCCTGGGCTTCATTTGCATAAGCCGGGCGCCGCCATTTTTAAATCCCGGCTGGTTCGAACCCCGTGCCGCGCGGCTACACGCGGCACGAACTAGGTAGTTCGAACTAGGCTTCCTAGTTCAAACTACCATTACTCCTCGTTACTCCTCGTTCCACCGTTACTCCTAGTTCGAACTACCTAGTTCGTGCCGCGTGTAGCCGCGCTGCACGGGGTTCGAACCAGCCGGGTTTTAAAAATGGCAGCGCCCGGCTTATGCAAATGAAGCCCGGGAAATTCAAATCCCGGGCTTCATTTGCAAGTGCGGTATGCCTACATTACCCCGCTAGTTCGAAATAGGAGGGTAGTGTAGACATACCCTATGTTATTTTCCCTGAACATGTTCATTATAAGTTGTAGTGGGTTTCAGTGGTTTGGGGAGGGGGATTGTTAGGGATGAGCATGTGTATTACCAGCTGGGGATCCTTGTAACAACCTTAAAACATAAATGGATTAGAAAATAAAGACTTTGAGAGGCATGAAAGTGATTAGAGAAGCACAAAAAAGTACTGAAAGCCTTAGTTGCAGCAGCGTAATCCCTGAAGGGGAAATTGTTCCTCCGTTGGTTTATAATGATGCGTTTAGCTTTGCTTCAGTCCAGCTTAGTATCTATGACTCTATGAAAATGTCTTGACTCTCTCTGAAAAACCTTCCCACACAAGGGGGTGGAGCAGCCGTGACAAAAACAGGTCACTATATTAGCAATAGCAGGGAGGAGTTCTGCTTCTACATCAAAGCTTCATCTAGGAACATTGCTCTAGCTCTAGTCACCTGATATGTCTCTGGGTCCTGTTCTTGTGCTGGGGTGGAGAGACACATCATGGTATGTGGTGGAATAACGTGAGAAGGCAGCTGAGTAGCCCCTCTCTCCCCTTTTGTGTCGATTGCCCCGTCCTTCAGGAAGCGTATGCAGGTGCGGCAGACAGTTGCTTCCCTACCACTGTTCTACTCTGGCCTGTGTCTCAGAGGCAGCCCTCTGTGGAGTTGGGGATAGTTGAATGGGGAACGTGCCCAAAGAGAGGGATGCACGCCAAACCCCATGGAGAACTCAGTGTTAGGTGATATATACTAAAGCCGCAATCCCCTTCTGCCCTTCGAAACCTGCTCTGAAAATGGGCCGTGTCCTCGGGTGGCTGTGAATGTAACCTCCCTGGCGGTGTGCTTCTATGGCAACCATAAAGCCTTATAATCAGAGAGGAGGCTGTGGGCCCCCAGAAACAAGTGGATATCCCTGGCCTCTTGGGCTGAGGGAGGGACATAGAGGTGGAGGTGGACCACTTTTCCTATTTATTAGGCAAAACTCTGCCTGGGAATTGTGATGTTCTCCTCCCAGAAGCCCTTCCTGCATTTCCACACAAGGGAGCCCTCCAAACCAAAGTTAACTTCTAAGAAGCAGAGAGGTGGCCAAGGAGGTTACTGCATCTTCAACCCCTTGGAAGCCTGGGGTTAACTTGAGGTCATTGTAGGGGTTTTTTTTGTTTGTTTTGTGTTTTTTGGTTTTGTTCGGGTTTGGTTTGGTTTTCGTATTTGTATATCCTGGTGTCAACAGCATCCCAAGGGGATGTTTTAGTAAAATAACAAACCGAAAGCCCGACCCCTGCGTTCTCCATGAGCAGAGGCCCAGCTCTGTACTGCTTCCTGGGCAAGACTCCCATCTCCTTCTCCCCTTCATTAGCAATTGCGATACATCTAATTTGCATCCCTTTTACGAAAAAGGGATGCAATCTAGATGTAGCCCATGAGTAAAGGGACACTGAAGGGGAAGAAAAAATGGAAGAGCAAGGCTGCTGATAGCAGAAGCCACTCCATGAAAAGAAAGAATGAGGTACGTGGTGCGAGGAGACCGAAATCTCATCTAAATGGGACAATGAGCAGTGGAAGCAACATTTCTGAATATTAGGGCAGAATTCAAAAAGAGCAGCCCACCATATCTATGCTGTACATTCAATAAGAAGAACCGTGTAAAAATAAAGCGCAGACATACTCTAGAGACCCACACATGGGAGTAGATTGGCCTCCATTTGTTAAATTACAAAGAATTAATTAACCAAATTAAATTGTTCTGCCTAGACACACTCTCTCTCTCTCTGCTACCTGGCCTTCTATTACCTTGTGTTTTGTGCTCATTGTGCTGCCACCAAACCAACCCAAAGTTTAATAAGTGGAATTAAAATAGTCAAAACCTATTGTTATAACAAGTAAAACTGCCACTGATGTTTGTAATCCACAGGGCATAATGCCACAATGTATTTGCTGTTTAAATAGCGTTTTAAGTCGTTGGTTCTCAACCTGTGGTCTGTGGACCCCTGGAGTCTAAGGCTGTGTCTACACTGGGCCACTTATTCCGGAAAATCAGCCGCTTTTCCGGAATAAGCTGCGAGCTGTCTACACTGGCCCTGGAAAAGCAATGATGCTCTCCTGTACAAAATCAGCTACTATTCCGGAAAAACTATTCTGCTCCCACTCGGGCATAAGTCCTTATTCTGGAACACTGTTCCGGAAAAGGGCCAGTGTAGACAGCCCAGTAGTCTTTTCCGGAAAAAATCCCCGATCGCGAAAATGGCGATCGGAGCTCTTTTCCGGAAAAGCGCGTCTACATTGGCCACAGACGCTTTTCTGGAAAAAGGGCTTTTCCGGAAAAGCAGCCTGCCAATGTAGATGCTCCTTTTCCAGAAAAACTGAAAATGGAATAGTATTCCGTTTTAAGCATTTCCGGAAATTCATGCCAGTGTAGACACAGCCTAACAGTATGTGTACACACAATTTTTATTTTGGGAGAAGGATGCAAATAGCGTTGCACATTTGCATACTTCCTCCATTTTTTTTCTGGAAGACACTCTTCTAATATTTACCCGCACCTACACGCGGCCAAATTTCGAAATAAACCCCTATTTTGAAAGACCTTTGTAAATCTAACTGTAGGAGGAATAAGGGATCTTTTGAAATAGGGGTTTATTTCAAAATTCAACCACGTGTAGACGCAGGTAAATACCGGAAGAGCATCTTGCAAAAAAAAACCCAGAGGAAGTATGCAAATACGCAGCACTATTTGCATCCTTCTCCTGAAATAAAAATTGTGTGTAGACATACCCTTTGGGGCCCATGAAAGACTTTGACTGAAAATTGAGTGAACAGAATTTAACTACATATATACAATAAATTTCCAACAGAATCCACAGCCCCATTTGACACTTTTCCAGCGTCTGCAAATGAGAACCACTGTTTTAAACTATTGTTTTGCTAAGTCATGAATATCTGTAGCTGCAGCTTACTGTAGGAGTTGCCATTGTGTTTATAAAAATAGTGAGACAAAGTGAGTGAGGTAATGTCTTTTATTGGTCCAACATCTGTTGGTGTGAGACACTTAAGTTCCACAAGACTATCCAAAGAGCCGCATTGGAACAATCCAGATAGGCTATAGTGATCTTCACTAAGGGTATGTCTAGACAGTGATGCTATTTTGGGATACGGGAGGTGAAATAGCTATTCAACATCTTTTGAACCAGCCCATTATTTTGAATAGATTTTGAAATAACGGGCTCGCTATTCTGACGTCCCTGGAACCCTTGTGTCACGAGGGTTAAAGGACATTTTGAAATAAGCTATTTCAAAATTAGATTGAAATAAGATATGCAATTTGCGTAGCTCAAATGGCATATCGTATGTCGATCTACGGGCGCAGTGTAGATGCAACCTAATAGAATAAGTCATTAGGAAATTTCCCAGTGCTAAATTAGACTCATAACTAGGTGTCATGTTAAACTCCATTCTCTCTTCCGTGCAGCTGCCATATATATATGAGGCCTTGTCAGTCAATGCCCACTGAAATGAATGATGGTGTTTTCACAAACATTAATGGCAGCTGGGTCAAACCCAGAACTGTGCTGTCCATAGGACAGTTCAGGGCAGCAGCCTCAGGTCCCATGCTTTGGGGGGCCCCGTGGCAGCTACCTCAGTCGTCCTATGGATGGGCTCCAGGAGATGACTTGGGGGTCTGGTGTGGGGCAGCAGCACCGTGGAGGCAGGAGCCAGAGCGGCTGGCAGTCTGCTCCGCACTGCCCCACTGCCTTCTCCAGGTCCGCTGTGCTCAGCTTCTCCACAATAGCAGGAAACAGAGCACCCTGGCCCCAGGATACTCTACTTCCCGCTGCTGCAGAGAAGCGGGAAGCAGCGGGCTAGAAAAGGGAGACAGGGTGGAGCACAGCAGGCTGCTGGGCCTCCCTGGCTCCCTGCCGCTATGAGGGTGCAGGAGCAGGACCCCTGCTGCCGTCCACGCTAGGCCCCCAGGTAAAACTCTAGGTTGTTTTGCTCAGGGGAGGAGGCAAAGGGGTAAGGTGGAAGCAGGGGTGGAGCTTGGAGGAAAGGGGGCGAGATTGGATAGGAGAAGAGGCGGATGGGGCCTGTGGCAGGGGTAATTGTCTGGGCCACTAGGGGGTTTGCCCCAGGCCCTCACCTCTCTAGAGATGGCCCTGGTCAAACCCTTGAAGGTAGAGCATGCTGTTAAAATGGGTCTAGGCGGAGCATTATTCCAATCAGTAACCAACTTGTTCTGGAAGCCAAGTTCAAATGTATGTTAGTCCAACCTCAGTCTGCTGTGGAATAGGCCCAGGTAGTGAGTCTGTTTTTCTTTTACATCCAAAGACTCGAACGGATCAAAATACAGAATCAAATTTTAATGAGAATGTTCACTGAATTGTTTTTTTCTCCCTAAAATTTGAAAGCCTGTAGAAATTCAATCAGCTGCACAACAAACATCAGAGTGTCCATCTAGCCCAGCGTCCTGTCTTCTGACAATGGCCAATGGCAGGTGCCCCAGAGGGAATGAACAGAACAAGGAAACTCCCTCTGGGCGGCCGGTAGGAGCAGCAGCAGGTGGCCAGCAGGGCGGCTGGCAGGAGCAAGTGGACCACAGGAGCAGCACAAAGGTGGTATTGCCTCAGGCCCAATGAGTGAAGTCATTAGGGTGATGTGTCTGGGTCCACACTGACTGGACAGAGCTGTAAGTGGGGCATTTGAAATGGGGTATGGAGAAAGTTTGGGTAGGTGAATGGGACCCTTACATTGTTGGACTGGTGAGCATGAGAAGCAAAGGACATTGCTCAATCCATTTGAGCTGGAACTGTTACTCATGGGTTGGTTATGAACGCCGTCTGTGATATTTTACCAAGCTGATACCATGGACTTCTCTCCCTCTTTCATTAAAAGTTTCTTTTTCTATGCTCAGACTCTGTGCTTGGGAGTGGGGAAGCATTGCCTCTCAGAGGCACCCAGAGGTGTGTGAATTTCCCAGGCTGCTGGGTGGGGGCTCGAGCCAATTCTGTGGGAGATAGATGAAAAGGAACCCCTAGATATTGAACCCGGCCCTGTGTGCTGCCAGCGCTACCTGGCAGAAGGGTTACACTCTGCATTGTTTGAAGAAGTAATTCCTTTTGTTTCTTTTAAACCTGCCACTTACAAATTTCATTTGGGGATTCCCTAGCTCTTGTAATACTGGATGTAGTAAATAACTCTTCTTCATTCACTTTCTCCAAACCAGTCATGATTTTATAGACCTCAATCATATCCCACCCCTTAGTCATGTCTATTTCAAGCTGAAACGCCCCAGCCTTATTCATCGCTTCTCATACGATCGCGGATCCAGACTCCTAATTAGGTTGATGTTTTTGTAACCTTTTTTAGCCATTAAAACTGGACGTTTTAATGACACATTAATCAGAACAGCAAATTCTTTACATTCTCAGCTAGCCAAACTCACTAGGATCCAGCTCTTTGGAGGTAGAGATGCTCAGAACTGGAATTAAGGAGGCTGTTCAACGTCTAGGCCCCAATCTTATCTCTGTGCAGACAATGATATTCTGGCCCCACTGACATCAATAAATAAATAAATATGAAATCCTTGCAGCAGCAAAACCACAGAGGCCAGGACAACTGAGTCAGCCTCATGCCACAGGACTAAAGACAGCAGTGTCCATGTGTCTGCTCTGATTCTGAAACCCAGCTGGGGAGAGGGCATTGAAAAGCCTGGCTCCAATCAGAGCAGGAACCACACCACTGCTGTGTTTAGTCCCACCTGTGAGCCAGACTCTGGGACTTGCTGCTGTGGTTCCCCCTCCCCCGCGCCCCCCCCCCGCTTCCCACCCAGTGTAGGCGGGGGTTCTTCATTCATGACCTCAGCAGTGTCACTCGCACGCGTACAATTGGACCCACCTCAGTGCTCCAATGTGATGACCCACCTCAGAGATATATGGATAGAAAAAACCAATTCCCCATTTGTGATGAAAGCTCAAGATATAAGAACTACCGAGGAAGGATAATGGAAACAGCAGGGTTACATATGAAATAAAATCGTAACGTGCTTCCTAGAGGCTAAACTGAACTCGAACAGGCTAAGCTCCTCTCTAAGGAAGTTAAATGTCTCTCATTTAAACCCCACGGTTGGTTGAGATCCTGTTTTCCTGAATGGGAACACGCTCTGCATTTACCTCCTAGGTGGAGGATTCAGGGTTGTTTTCTTGCCTTCTATTTACCTCCCTAAATTTCATTGTCTTTGGAGATTCCCCATCACTTTTCTCCCCACCCTCATGTGTTCCTTTCCTCCTAGGTGCCCCAGTAGCCTAGGCAGGGGGAGACTTTGCCTTCCCAAACTGCCAGGCATGGTCCCGCCCACACTCCGCCCCCCAGAATGCCTGCTGTAGGCGTCGTGGGGGTGGAGTGTTACTGCTCCCAGTACCCACCCTCCCCATGCTCCAGTCTGGGGTGGCTGAAGCCGTGTGGCCTTCTCCCTCCCTGGTGCTATGGCCATGCCACATGCCCTCCTCTCTCCCCCGCTGCTCCAGGAAGGCTGGGGGATGTGCGCATGCTCTCCCCTCCTGTCTCTTCCCCTCCCCATGGAGGGTGGCAGGTGCTCAGCGCGCTGCCCCGCCTCCTCCCCATGGGGGCGGGGCCTCACAGAGCCCCTCCCCCCAGTCCCAGCTGCACCAACTATTCCTGTCTTTCCTGTTGACTCAGTTTCTAAATGGGGCTTCCATTGTATTTAGCTTACAGCACTTAACATTTGACAGAAAGATGTTCATCTTACCTCCTGTCTGGAAGAGACCTGTTTTTCTGTTCGGGCTGGTGACAGCTTTGAAAACACATGTTCAGTACCATAGAAATCACTCCTTAAAGATCATGCAGACATGTATCTCGCTGTCTTTAAGAGGCTTGGTCTGATATGAGCTTTCAATTGGAAACCTCACATTTCCGGATAAATACCATGAAAGCAGTGTGCTAGATGTACTGAGTTCATTTGGTCTATTAGATGTTGTTGTTTCACAACAGTGGACCTTTTTGGGAGTTGGTGATGAGGGGTTCTCCAGTCACAACCGGATTCTGACTTCTTAGCCCCTGAAGCATGAAAAGGAAATTTTAATTGATGCCCAAACTGACACAAAATGTAGGGAGTAATAAACTGGCTTATTTTAAACTAGCATGAACACAAAAATCATACAATTTGGCACTGCTAATGCTTGTGATTTATTGCAAGTCTCAACTAGCTGATACCTAAAGTTCTAGCTCCTAGAGTTATAGAATTACATGAGAATCTTGGATTTTGTGCAGGGAAAAGGTAAGTTTTGTAGCTCTCGAGGCTGCTAAGAACAGTTTGAAAATGGGTCTTCGATCTAAGGCTCAAGAGCTGGAGAGCAAATTAAAAAGAACCCCAAGATCGTTGGCTTTTCAAAAGCTCGTGATTTTTTATTTCTTTTGCGGTCTTAACCCATGATTTCCAAAATGTTTGGGCTTGGCATTTCTGAGTTAATATGGAGGCACAATTACTTTTTCTGAAACATCTCGTTCCATTCATCTGAAGAAGTGGGTTGTGCCCACAAAAGCTCATGATACCATCTACATGTGGTGTTAGGCTTTAAGGTGCTACCAAACCATTTGTTGTTTTTTAAGTTTTTCTCTTCAGAATAGTATTTCAAGCTCTAAACTGAGAAGCACGTGCCTACCTAGCTACAGTTTCGTACCCTTTAAATCATCATCTTTATGGTCCTACAAGATTTAAGCACTACCAATCTGTCTCCATATAGCCATGAAGTGATTACACACCCTGGATTTGTTTTATAGAATCCTTTCTTCTAGGCTTACATTTGTTGATTTTAATTTAATTTAATTTTATTTTATTATTTATTTATTTTGCTTTTGTTTTATCTTGATCGTGTGCTGAGCAAATCAGTAAATACATACACCTGCACCCAAGTTTTTAACTTAGGCTACGTCTAGACTACAATGTTTTATCAGAAAAAGGTATGCAAATTGCATGCCACAATTTGCGTACCTTTTTCCGATAGTTTTGGCTGAAGAGGATTTCCCTAAATTTGGCCCATCTACACTGGGCCAAATTTTGGAAAAACCTCTTCTTTCAGAAGAGCCCTTCTTCCTTGTGGAAGGAGAAAGACAGGGCTGCCGAAAGAGCACATCTTCTCTTCCACAGAAAAAAATGGAAGAGCAGATGCATTCCCTGGACACAGTAGAGTTTTTCCGGGATACCTCTGGTATCCCAGAAAACCCCCATAGTACTCTAGACATAGCCTCAGCTATATGTTTCTTTCCTGAAAATGTATAAGTTTAGTTTCCTTTGAGAAGCCCAAAAACAAACAAGGGAGTGGGGGGTAAAAATCTTCCTTTCATGAAAGTATTAACATTGTAGTTAATATGCATTGTATAACAGTACCTAATTAAATGCTGATCTTGTAGGGTAAATTTAACTTGATTATATTGTTAGCCTCAGTGAACACCACAGGAGACTAATTCTAATGACTCAATCAGTGCAGAAAGCAACAGAGTCAGTTATGGGAGGAATCCAAATATTAGCATACACTTACACCTTGTACTTTGGAGCCCTGTGAGGTAGCAGCATATTTAGAAAGATAACTACAGGTGTCAGTAAGAGGATTACACTTCATCTGGAATCTCACAATTTCCAAAGAGGCCAAAACCCATTACAGAGCCAGCAGGGTTCTGTGGCGTCCCTCTTATACTCCCTGAATAAGGAGTCTGTGACAGGATTATGACTTACATAAGAGTTTTATGTGTGTCCAAGGCTCTGTGATCTATATGGAAGCATACTGAAAGCTGGCTATGACAATGACACCTCCGTATCAATAACTTTCTGATCGGACAGTATATCTCTTATGGTATAGCTGTATACGGGCCCTGATTTTGCTTTCATTGAAATCCGCTGGAGATATTACCATTGATGTCAAAGGACTGTGTGAAAAAATGAAATTCTATTAACTTAATGTTTCTCCTCCCTCCACTCTGCAGAAAGCGAATGGAGTCTGCATTTCTCTTTGCTGTCCTGAAATATTAAAGAGACAACTGCATCTTCAGAGGAACGATCCTTTTTCCTTTGCTTAGCCAAAAATACAGGCTTTTTCTCTCGCTCATTAACTCCTGTCTATCCATTTTACCCAATCTGATGGATCCCTGCCCCAGTGTGATTTTAGTCTAATGATCCTTTCGATGCTAATGAAAAGGCCGTTTGCATGCGTCATGTATTTCAGAGTGAATTGCTTAATTAAAAGCAAAGAGACACTTTCTTACTCCTGTTTGCATGAATGGTCACTTATCAAACAGTGGAGCAGAATCTAGGCCAAGCTGCTTTCAGCAAGCTAAGGAACACTAGACTACTGCACTATGTGCTCTCATAGTGGTAATATCTCTCACCAAATTTCAGGGACCTTTTGAACTTTCTGTGATACTATTAACCTCCCTCCTAAGGAGCGTGAAAAAAAGCCTACTTTGTCCCTCCCCCATTTCCAATGAGTGGTTGTCGCTCTCAGATCTGTCTGTGTGGGATGGGAAATGAGAATTATCTCTGAGTGGAAGTGCAATTGGTACATACTCATTGCCTACAGAAATGGTGCCAGTTATATAACAATCTCTATGAGTAATAAGGCAAAACTCTGTCAACTCTTCTGCGGGAGATTTCTGAAGCCTGAGCACTCCTGGCTGATCCCAAGGTAAGTTGGGGTTTTTATTTTCTTGTGTATTGGGCTGCCAGTCGGCCTGATTTGTATTCCTGAAAAGCTGCTTCAAAATGCCAGGCTTAGATGCATTTGCAATCAGCCTTTAAAATCTGTACGCAATCAAAAATATTTTCCAGAGATGCATGCCTCCCCAAACTTTATGTTTAACTTGCTTGTTTGAGGACATGAATGCTTCAGCCAAGAGCTGAATAACCTCTATTTTAGTACAAGACTGGCTTTCTGCAGGATGCTATGTATCTGAGGCATGTCATTGAATGTTCGCAGCATTTGCTTTTTCTTAAGCAGCTGTCCCTTAAATGTTCCAGTAGTAATAATTCTTCCAGAGAGCAATTTGGGTGAAACATTGGCAGGCAAACGTTACAGGGCAGGGAGCGCATTTAGAATTCAATCTGCCAACGTTTTGCTATCACTGTTTGCATCTGTGCAACACGGGAACTTTGCAATGCAATTAATATGATGTATCGCTTGATCACGGGAAGTGTTTGTATCATGATGAGTAGTGAGTGCAGGGTTGGATAACGACAACGGTTGCAAGTTTGGGATTGTACGCAGGCTTGGCTCTGCATGCCATGCTGATTCCTTTTGCACGGTGAGAAGCCGATGAGATCTTGTACAGCACGTGCATTTTGCAAAGTGCTTAGCAATCCTTCATTGTGGCCAGGTGTAAATAAGCTTGCAATGAAAGGAGCTCTTGGAAGTCTTTGGGCTGTGTTGCTGAATAGCTCGCTGCATAAACTCCGTGTGTGCTCAACGGGGTGTGCGAGCTGCTGGAAAAATCAGTGTGTTTCCTGTAGAACTGGTATTTATCCATGCGGGGATATTTTTTCAAGGGGCAATGGGTTGTGAGCCTGGGTGCATCACCCGATAGGAATAATCTCAGGAACAGAGGTGAAATTTGCACCAAACAGCAAAGGCACCTGAATTATTCCCAAACAAATATATTTTCACTGAGCAGTCAGCTGCCTGGATTTAGAGCAGCCTCGGGCTACATGGATGCCATTGCAGGAGCAATGTGTGTCCTCAAATGAACTGTGCAGCAGAAAACGCTCCCAAGTACTATACAGAACCACGGTCTTCCATCGGGACTGGGCGTCTCCTGGACGCGTGGCATTTAACTTCTTTTCTTCTTGTGAAAGCCATTTATGCCTTGCCACCAAAAGGAGAATTCTCTTCTTTTGTTTTGGCATGCGTGCCCTGGCATCGTTCAGACGGAGTAACACAACGCCTGACCTTATGTCACATTCAACACGCCAGCACTGTGAACCCCCCTGTTCACCCACGATCTTGCAGGGTGACTGTCTGTGCTGGCGGTTCTGTAGATTAAGGACTGAAAGGAATGTTTGTCCATTTGGGCCCAATCCTGACTAGTGAAGGGATCGTCCTGGGAGAAGCCTCCCATCTCTCACCCCCAGCGTTAAGGGCTGTGTCTGGGTAGATGGCCAGCACCAACGGTTCTGCATCAGGTTAGTCCCACTGAAGCCCCATTGGGGAGTAGTTTTTGAGCGGGGCCTGCGATGAAGGGCTGGATCGCACCCGTAACCAATCTGCTTCTGGCTGCTCACCCATAATGGACTCTCGCACCAGCAGTGGGAAATGTGAATCCAGCAGCTTTACTGCGGGAAGGGACTTTGGGGCATTTGAATCACTGGGCCTGGACTGCTTCCAAGGCGTTCCCTGTCTCCTGTCCCCGGAGCGATCTGGCAATGGGGGGTGGTAGAAGTTCTGCGGCTGTTCCCAGAATTCACCCCTGCTGGGGATAAGAGTTCTTGCAAGGGCAATTAAGGCGGTGATCTCTGCCCCAGATCTTGCGTCCCTGCAGGGGGATGGGTGGGATCTCTGTTAATTGTTTTACCTCTTCAACCCATTCGTGTCTGGACTAAAGAGGGGAGAGAGCTGGTAATTGAATCGTCGAGTAACTGCACAAATTCTTATCGGTTACTCAACAAAGCTGTAGTCCCCAGGGTTGGGGCTGGCAGCCAGTGCAATCCGGCCCCACTCCCAGGGAGCCTCCTGCCCCCTTTCGCTGCTGCCTCTGGCGCTTTTAAAAACTAACTCCCCGCGCAGACCGGCTGCCTGCTGTCCTCCACTGCTGCCTCTGATACAGAGGCAGCAGCCCGGGATGGCAGCAGCCCCTGTCTGCGGGGTGTCCGAGCACCCTGTGGACAGTCTGCTGTGGGGAGGCTGCTTCACCTCAGTAACCCCTGTCTGCAGGAGGCGAGGGGGGTCCCAGCTCTGCGCAGACAGAGGCTGCTCCAGCTTCTGTCTGCAGGGAGCTTGGACCCCCCCACGGACAGGGGCTGCTGCCCAGGGCCAGCTTCCATCCATGAGCAGCTCAGACCCTCTGTGGACTGAGGCTACTCCGCAGCAGCCTCCCCTGCCCCCCCACTGCATTGGTGGTGGGGGGCAGGTGGCATGGAGCCAGTGCTGGGGGGAACTGGCTTTTAAGATAGCTTCCTCTCAGCACCGGCTCCTGCTTCTCCTGCTGCAGAGGCAGCGGGGGGGGGGGAGGGGAGATTGTGAGTAATCGACTAGATTAATCGATAAGCCTAAATTATTAGAGCAAGAATCTGTACGTGGTGAAGGGGTTTGGAGAACAGGCATTCAAGGGCTTTGCTTCAGACCTGTGATTTAATATTATTGTACCGAACTGCAGTGAATCATTGCACAGTGGCCCCGGTAACATGCTGGGCTACCCACTGCACCGTAAAAACGTGCACATCCAAGACAGGCCTGTGTTTAAGGCATGAGGCTGCAACCCAGGCAACATGGCTTGGGCTCATTTGCAGGCCCTGCCATAGAGGTGGTGTATGATTTTGGGTAAAACACCTCTGTGCCTCGGTTACCCATCTACAAAATGGAATTACCTTTGGCTCCCCTTGAGTTGTGCCCGATTGGACTGTAAGGCAGCGATGGGCAACCAGCCAAGACCAGTGAGTGGTCCTCCTCCGTCTCAGCAGGTTGCAAGCAGTGCCCGATGTGTGCACAAGCAAGTAAAATACAGTGTAGAGGGTTAGATTCGGAGGGGTCTGTAAATACAAAAGGCTTCTTGTTAGTTGCATCCTCGCGTATGGATCGGTATAGATGCACATTTAAAATTCTATTTTTTGTATTTTCATCGTCCTTGCTGTTAGAATAAGGCACGTGTTTTGGTAATGTTACAGAGTTTGGGGCAGAGCTACTTAACAGGTGGCCCGCGGGCCGTTTGCGGCCCGCGGGCCAGTTGGGCACTGGCTCTCCAAGTGCAGGCGCTCACCCTCTCTCCATGCAAAGAGGAGCCCGCGCTGCCGCTGCAGCCTGCTGGTTGGCCGCAGCCGTGAGGCTGCAAAAGCAGCTGCAGCCGGCAGGTGGGGAGATGGAGCGAACAGCCCCCTCCCGCCCGGGAGGCACAGGTGGAGGGGCGGCGCCGCCAAGGTAAGAGCAGCGCCCCCTAGGCTGGTCCCACGGGGCAGGCAGCAGGTTGGGCTGAGCCGGCCGGCAGCGCTGGGACGGGGGACCTTGCACACGGAGGTAGATGGGGGCTTTGCACTAAAGTTCCCTTTAAGCTGCGCGGTCCCAGCCGTTCAAAGTTCCCAGAGCAGGCAGGGGGATCAGCTGAGCCGCGGGGACGGGCCTCTATAAACAGCAGCTGCGTGGAAGACAAACAGCAGCTACGCCGGGAATGAGTGTTCTGGGAGGAGGGAGTAATTAATTGGCTTGGGGGAAAGTCCCATCTGCTGGGGGGCAGAGACTCAGCAGTCTCTTCAATTCTCCTGGGCTGGGCAGGGGGAGGTAAAGGGGCTGACTGCATGAGGCAGGTGGGGGAAAGAGGGAGTGATTAAGTGCTGGCATCCATGGAGTAAGGTGGGAATCAGGGGGCAGTTTGTTTGGGGCGTCTGACTCACTGCAGTCCTCTTCGTTGGGGTGGGGAGGGGAGAGAGAGAAAAGAAGCTTGGTGTGTGTGTGTTAGGAGGACATTTGCATGATAACATTTCAAACACAGTTTGCAAATAGGTGTTAAAAGAATCCTTTCTTAAGCCATTAACCGTTTCAGAGGGGTAACTGTGTGAGTCTGTAGCTGAAAAGAACAGGGAATGGTACTAAGGGCCTGCAGGACTTATTTGCAAGCTCTTTGAAACATACAAACCCTAAAGCCATGTGTTAATTTGTTTTGGGGCTTCTACTTTCCTCCAGTGGAAGAAGGCTAATTCCCTACCTTTGTACTGCACCTTTGTAGGCAGTAAGGGTACCTCACGGCAACTAGTCACAGGTGTCTTGTTTTAATATAGTTTATTCCACATATTGATCATTAAAAGTGCTGTCATATGGGTGTTGCATTTTATTAATATCAGCAGAACTGACTTAAATGGGGGCCTGCCTGTTGTGTAGTCTTGCCTTAATCCTATTCATGCCAGTCAGTGTGAAATAAGCTATTTGCATATATATTTGCATGTAGATGCAGCCACACTTAAGTTGTGGCCCTTGGCATGTGCTGTGAGTATCATTGTGGGCTTACAAAGTTGAGTAGCCCTGGTTTAGGGCCTCAGCATGTCATCTTTATCCAGCCCTGACTAAAAGAATTGGCTGATGCATGGTGTTCAAGCTCTAGGAGGGAGGGCGGGGAAGAGCAGAGATGAAGGGCAAACCAGCTGATTCGTGGTGCTCTGCAAGCGCTGAGAGGGAAGGGGAAGAGTAAGTGTGGGGTTACCTCTTGAGCACTGGGGCTCAAGTGTGGATGGGGGAAGAGGGCCAAGAGGGGGTGTAAAAGCCACAGGTGGAACCATAGAGGGCCTTATGTGGCCTCTGGGCTGCAGGCTGCCTATCACTGAATCAGATACATGCACAGCTAACCTTGCGGTTGTCCCATCTGCAGCCCAGAAAGCATGAGTTCTGGAAGAACTCAAATGTGAAATTGCAGAACTATTCACTGTTGTTTGTAACCTACCCTTTAACTCAGCTTCTGAACCTAATGACTGGAAGATAGCTAATGTGAGGCCAATATTTAAAAAAGGCTCTAGAGGTGATCCTGTCAATTACACACCAGTGGCTACATCTAGACTACATCCCTTTTTCGTAAAAGGGATGTAGTCTAGACGTATCGCAATCGCTAATGAAGCGGGGATTTAAATCTCCCCCCCTTCATTAGCGTAAAAATGGCTGCCGCTTTTTTTCGGCCCGGAGCTTTGCCGGAAAAAAGCGCCAGTCTAGATGCTGATCTTGCAGAAAATAAAGCCTTTTCCGAAAGATCCCTTATCCCTCTATGAAATAAGGGCGCTCCGTGCCGAAAAAAAGCGGCAGCCATTTTTATGCTAATGAAGCATCCATGTGTGGAATAATTTTATATGCGCTGAGGTATGCGCACCACCAGTTGAAACAAAACACCTCACGGGGGAAGCTCTGCTGATCAGCAGGGCAGCATCTGAATCTCTCCCAAGTGGCCGCACAAGCACACGGCTGATAGGACATACTGCCTATGAGCCTGGTTGACTTGTCAGAAAAGTAAAATCCCCCTCTGGCCCCAAACTGGAAAGTTCCAACCATTTCTAGATAATAAACTGGGCAACTCTTTGGAGTGATCAAACTCCACCAGAAAGATCGGAGCTCAGTGTCCATATGTACCACTGCCGTCTGTTGAAACTCTCTTACTATCTGACGATAAACATCAGGCTTTATACTGCTAAATGCTAATGGAGAGTTTCCATTAGCTGATTTGCTAGGAGCCTTTGCTGTTTGGAGCAGGAAGATCTGAATGTATTTCCCACTGTTATAACACTTTCAACTGTCAAGAAGCTAGATCCACTACATACATCAGTGCATGACAGCATCCCATTTTAAGTGTTTTAGATTTGCTAAGTTGAACTAATTAAACCCAGAACCAAGAAGTGAGCGACTACATATCCCATCACCACTGGTAATAAATAATGTGCAAATATGAGACTGCAAAAAAAAAGGGGGGGGGGAATTTATTCCCCACTGGTCACATGTAAATGGCACAAAGAAAGTCCATCCTATTTTAGAACATTGGCCTGTGTCTCAAATTGTTCTGCCGCTCCGCTTGGCAGGAAAACGGAAGCAGCTGTTGTTATGTGCATTTTTCTAGGACAATCAGCGCTAGTGAGTATTCCAGATTAGAAAAACATTACATTTCACAGAGCAAACATTCTAATAACCTTAAGAACTTTGGCAGCGTTAACCCAAATCCAAGGTTATAAATAACCACAAAACCTTGAATGAAGGCATCAGTGACAAAAAAACAGTAAGGAAAAACTGGGCCAGAGAGGGTTGTTTCAGATATTGAAGGATGTGTCCTGTTCAAACCTTGACATTTTTATGATGTGTTTTCCATCCCTCCCTCCCTCTTCAGTCCTGTTGCCTGTGTGCTGAATGCTAGCGCTGTAAATATTTGTGCACCTTAAGACAATAGCTATCAAAGGGGGTCGTTGCTGAAGGAAAGTGTGAGATGCCAGTAGATTCAGGCTAGGAGTAAGATGGGGTCTGCTTTGGCAGGTGCGGAAGAAGGAAATATGATGAAAATAAAGTAAAAACCCAATAAAGAAAACTTGTAGAGCATTCTGAGCACAATCAGAACAATCCCCATATAAATCAAGTGGTCCGGGATATTATGTGAATGCTCTGTCTGCAGAGGTGGCGAGCTAGCTAACTATTAAAGTGCCAGTAGATGGCGCTCGATTATATACAGCATAATACCTGGGTTTTTGTAGGACCTATAAAACATATAAACTGTAAATTACTTCACTTGTGAAGTTCTTAACAGGTGATGAGTCACTGCTGATGACTGCAAGGCATTTCTAATCCAAGGGAGAAGGGGAAGGCAGCCAAGAACAGTAGCGTGACTTCTAGCCTTTTCCCCTTGGCCTCGTGAGCCACCCTGCTCGGAGCATCTCCCTGTGCCCCCACTTGTCTTGGGGAAAGGAGAATGGGCTTCTTCCTGCTCATTTCATCTTGTTTCTCTCCCCTCCCTTCCTGTCTGCCTGCATCAGACAGATCTCGCTCCATGCTTCAGTTAGTTGTAATGGGAGTATGGACACCTGACCCACCTGGATTAGCGTAAGGCCTCCTGAGAGCTCTTGTGTGCCCGTGCGGGGAGGTGGCTCTCATGTTCCACAGTTACCAACTTTGGCACCCTACTGAGGAGTGCAGGTACCAGAGCTAATACATTGCTGAAAGGGGTGACGGAGTGCGACCAGCGGGAGCGCGACCAGCGGCAGCCCGGCTGGGCGGAGTGGATATCACAGGGGGCAGAGAACACACTCCACAGAAGGATCGTTGCCCCCTGAGGAGCTGTCGAACAGGCGTGGGCGGGCGCAGAGGACACCCTGGCGAGGAACCGGTTCTGGGGGAGGGTGGCTTGGGCACAGGCCCGGTGGGGCAGTGAAGAGGCCCCTTAGCCAGCACACCCAGTGGTTTGCGGGCTGAGCGCTCTCCCAGGTGGCGGTGCCTGGCTGGCGTATGTGCCAGAGGCGCCTGCGTGATTCAGAAGACTCGCACGCTCACCCCTATAAAACGCGGCGGGGTGTAGCTAGGCTCAGGGCCGGCTCCAGGGCATGGCTGCAGGGCGCTTTCCAGTCAGAGGGGAGGGGGGGCCTGAAAGGGAGAATGGGCCCAGAAGGTGGGACACTGCACCCTTCTGTCCTTTCCATTCGCATCTGAAGGATGCGCTGCCACTTTCCTCTGCTGTTTCGCCAGCTCACACAGCTCGGGGGGGCTGCCTTAGAATAAACTTTGTAGCAGCCCAGGATGGACAGACCCACTCAGCCTCGTGGGCCGTGCTCTGGGCTGAGCTGACGAGCTCGCTGCTGTTTTATGTCTGGCTCGGTGTGCCTTGCTCCGTCAGACGTTACACGCGCTTCATGTTCTCCCCCCACTCATACCCTTGTTAGTGTCCTCGGAACAGGCGCTGTGCACCAGTCCAGGAAAGCCACCGAGGTCAGCAAGAAACACCCCCCCAGCTGCTGTGAGAATCGGCCCTTGACCTCTGACGCACAAGCGTGCAGTCACGCTCCTTCCCCGAGCAAAGCACGAACACACGCCGGCTGTGGAGCAACGTTTTCTCTTCCGTAAGGGTCACCAGTGAGTCCCACTTCTGAAACCTCAAGTAACCAGGTTCTGGGAAGGGGCCCCATGTGCCCAAGATGGAGGCACGGCACAAGAGATCCCGTAGCTCGAGACCTGCGTGGATACAAAATTGGTATCCACAGCTGCAAAAATGATGCATGGATCTCTGCATCCAGATCCACAGATCTCGTCATCCACCTCTGCAGTTGCAGATACCCCGGGTTATAAAGCAGATATCTGCCCATTTGCAGGGGGTCTAGATACAAAATTTGTCTCCACGTCCACCAAAGCGAGCTACGGATTTGTAGGGAGCTACATGCTGCAACCCCACAGCTGCGGCTGTAACGCTGGCAGACCCTGGGCAGCTGTGGGTGGAACTGAACCTGGGACCTCTGGAGCTTAGAACATGAGCCTCTCCTGCATGAGCTGAAAGTCAGCTGGCTGCAGAGCAGACTCATTATTCTTTGTGAGTGGTCTCAGTGCCACTAGATGGGTTACACAACCACAGGCCATGGGCTGTAATAGCAGCTACTGTTCCAACCTGGCTCCTACAGGCTGTTGGATTCATTATGTGTATGGATTAAATAGGTCCACCCATGCACGCACATAACCCAGTCCCTTAGCCCGCCTCTTCTCTGCTTCCATTCACCCTTCCTTCCCCCGGAGGCCCAAGGAGAGGCACAGAAGGGGGCCGAATTCACTACTCAGCCCATTTCTGCTGCATTTGGGGTCTGGTGCACCCCGGGAGGGGCCTGCCATATCATCTGGCCCAACACAAAGTAGGTTACAAGACAGGGGCTGAGCCGGGCCCCTAAACAGACACCTTTAGAACTCCCATTACGTCCCCAAAGGGACGTGGTTTTACTCTCATCTGTGAGTTCCCCAGGCCTGGGGCTGATTGGTTCTCTGCCAATGGAGACACCCAGCACTTGGTTGGCACTCAGTGAATAGTAGCCACAGCGTCAGAGTCCACAGCGCAGCTCCATGAGGCCTGGGTGGCGCCTGAGCACTTCCTGGGGCTCTGCACCAATCGCTGCCCCTTCCTCACTTGATTGACTTCACCTCCCTGGTCAAATCAGCAAGGCCCCCGCTAGTGGTAGCGTGTTGGAGCAGCCCCGTAAATCCATGAGGCTCCCCCACTGGCCCCGCCCCTGCCACGATAAAGCGATTTTGTGCTGTTTTACTCGCTTAGAAGTAAACCTCTCAGGGAAGCCGAACATGTTCCAGGCTTTTCTCAAATGGGCTGAAAAGTTGGCTTGAATTTTGAAGCGGCTGGCAAGGGCTTTGCCTGACAGCTCGGCCTCACGTTGCAATTAGGGATGTAAGGAACTAGTCCGGGGTGGGCAAAAGGGTCTCTGGGGGCGGGAACTAGCCTCCCGGAGGCCCTGTCGCTCCACCACCCCCAAGCCAATCAGGGACCCATATGCAAAGTCTTCTCCCACCCTGCGAGGGGCTCAGCACTTAAAGTCAACCGCCAGCCGCTGCTCAGGGGGAGGGTGACTGTAAGCACGGTGCTCCCTTGCAGAGCAGGGCAGGGCAGGGCGAGAGACTTCACGTGCTCCCCCTCTCCAGGCCCTAATTGACCTGGGGCAGCGGAGGGAGCACAAGAAGTCTCCTCCCACCGCTGGTGGCACAGGACCCAGAGGAAACTGCCAGCTCTCTAGGGGGCAAAGACTTTGTGCGCTTCCCCACCCCCAGACCAATCAGGGTCTGTGGGCGGGGAAGTGTTCTGACCCCGCCCCTTCTGCCGGAGGCCCCGCCCCTTCCGGGGCAGCCCCGGGCCACTTCAAAAATTTCTGAAGTGACCCCCCCAGTCAAAAATTATTGCCCACCCCGAAATAGTCGATAAAATATGCTTATCGGGTAGTTGAGTAGTGACTCAACTAGTTGTCGTCCCCCCCCCCCGCTGCTTCTATCAGAGAGAGGCACCAAGACGGGGGAGAGCAGAAGACGGTGCTGGGGAGAGCCAGCTTAAAAGGGGAGGCAGAGGCATAGCGGGAAAACAGCGTGAGCGGGGACTGAAGCTCGCGCCGGTCTGACTGCAAAGGAAGAGGCGGAACCCGAGGTGAGCGGGGACTGCTTGAGTCCCGCTACTCTTTGGCCTTTTTTTAAATGTAGCAAGAGCCGCGAGCTCCATTTAAAAGGCAGAGGTGCAGCAGGGATAGCGAGCGCCCCACTCCACCCGTTATCAGCTAACAGTGTGGTGTATGGAAATTCCATCGACTACTCGATTTGCAACTTGGGATGTTAAATTTTGATTAATCAGCAATCTCAGTTTGTTGGGATAAGACGACGCTGGATAACTTTTCCTTACCCTTTGCTCACCCTCTGTCCCAGGCAGTCTCTGTTGACGTGGGCCATGGACAGTGATCTGCTTAAAGCATCAGAGAGTAAAGAGGTTCACTTTCCATTTTACTCCGTGACACTTCTTGAAGTCCTGGCTTGACAAAGCCCTGGCTGGGATGATTGAGTTGGGTTTGGTCCTGTCTTGGGCAGAGGGCTGGTCTCTGACTCCTGAGGTCTCTTCCAGCCCTAGGATTCGATGACACTCCCATATTGCAAATTTCCTGAAGAAAGAGAAGGCAATCCTGGCTTGCATCAGTCCAACAGCTGCACCAAAGAACATGCCTTTTCGAGAGCTAACTTTTTTTAGGGGCTGATTTCATTTGATTACGTTGTTACGGGCTTTTAAGGAATACTGAGTGTTTTGTTTTAGTGTCGTCCCTCTTGGAACCTTTCCCGGAATCTCTTTACACCTGCTCCTTACATATGTGTGTTTAAAATAAAAGAACTGTGTTTTCCTGCATCCAGAGAGTACTGCAGGATTGATAGTTTACTCATTTTTTTAATTGAATCGCTGTAAAGGCCTCCTTTGCCTTAGTGAAATCATTCTCAAGCCAGGCGCTGACAATTGCTATGTGCATGGAGAGGTTTGCCATCTCAATTATTTAAGTGATGAAGTTAACAGTTCATCTTAGTGTTTTGCCAAGATAGTTGTACAACTCACTTTTTTATTTTTTTAACCCATTTTGAAATGTCACCAGCAATGGACCGGGCCTCTTCTCTGCTTTCTGAAATAAACTTGATATTTTAAAACCCATGTTCTCCTTGCAGAAGCATGGCTTGATTTGCCTAAATCCCAGTGACTCGGCTAGTGTTTTCTCTATGGCTACGTCTTCACGGCGAGTTCTTCCAGCAGAAAATATGCTAATGAGGGACTCATTAGCATAAGCCGCGATCTCATTAGAATATTTTCTGCTGTTTCTTTTTGCGCAAGGGGTTTTTGCACAAAAAGAAGCAGCGTGGATTTTTTTTTGCGCCAAAACACTGCTTTGCACAAAATCCTTAGGCCTGTCCTAGAGAGGCATAAGGATCTTGCGCAAAATGGGGGATTTGCGCAAAAAACCCACCATCCACACTGCTTCTTTTTGCTCAAAAACCCCTTGCACATTAATGGAGGTCACAGCTCTGCCGGGACTGTTACCTTGGCATGTGTAGCTCACATAAGGATGTGGGGTCTGTTTGCCTTATTCCTCATTGCTCCTCTGCGTAGCTGGGAGGCCTGGACCATATCATAGAATCATAGGGCTTGAAGAGACCTCAGGAGGTAACTATAGGCCTGTTAGTTTGACATCTGTAGTATGTAAGATCCTGGAAACAATTTTTGAAGGAGAAAGTAGTTAGAGACATTGAGGCTAATGGCAACTGGGACAAATTACAACATGGTTTTACAAAAGGTAGACAGTGCCAAACCAACCTGATCTCCTTTTTTGAGAAAGTAACAGATTTTTTAGATAAAGGAAATGCAGTGGATCTAATCTACCTCGACTTTAGTAAGGCATTTGATACAGTACCACATGGGGAATTATTGGTTAAATTGGAAAAGATAGGGATTAATATGAAAGTTGAGAGGTGGATAAGCAACTGGTTAAAGGGGAGACTACAGCGGGTCATATTGAAAGGTGAACTGTCAGGTTGGAAGAAGGTTACTAGCGGAGTTCCTCAGGGATCAGTTTTGGGGCCAATTTTATTTAATCTTTTTATTGCTGATCTTGGCACCAAAAGTGGAAGTGTCCTAATAAAATTTGCGGATGACACAAAGTTGGGAGCTATTGCCAATTCAGAAAAGGATCGGGATATCATACAGGAAGATCTGGATGAACTTGTAAATTGGAGTGATAGCAATAGGATGAAATTTAATAGTGAGAAGTGTAAGGTTATGCATTTAGGGATTAATAACAAGAATTTTAGTTATAAGCTAGGGACACATCAGTTGGAAGTAACGGAGGAGGAGAAGGACCTCGGAGTCCTGGTTGATTATAGAATGACTATGAGCAGCCATTGTGACATGGCCGTGAAAAAGGCTAATACGATCTTGGGATGTATTAGGCGAGGTATTTCCAGTAGGGATAAGAAGGTGTTAGTGCCATTATACAAGGCATTGGTGAGACCCCATTTGGAATACTGTGTGCAGTTCTGGTCTCCCATGTTTAAGAAGGATGAATTCAAACTGGAACAGGTACAAAGAAGGGCCACTAGGATGATCCGAGGAATGGAAAACCTGTCTTATGAAAGGAGACTCAGGGAGCTTGGCTTGTTTACCTTAACCAAAAGAAGGCTGAGGGGGAACATGATTGCACTTTTTAAATATATTAGAGGGATAAATACCAGGGAGGGAGAGGAATTATTTGAGCTTAATACCAATGTGGACACAAGAACAAATGGATATAAGCTGGCTAGTAGGAAGTTTAGACTTGAGATTAGACGAAGGTTTCTAACCATTAGAGGAGTGAGGTTCTGGAACGGCCTTCCAAGGGAAGTAGTGGGGGCAAAAGATCTATCTGGTTTCAAGATTAAATTAGATGGGTTTATGAAGGGGATGGTTTGATGAGATAACATGATCTTGGTAACTAATTGACCATTCATTATCAGTGGGAAATAGGTCAATGGAGGGATGATAGGAGTTACTATAGAGAACTTTCTGGGTGTCTGGCTGATGAGTCTTGCCCACATGCTCAGGGTTTAGCTGATCGCCATATTTGGGGTCAGGAAGGAAGTTTCCTCGAGGGTAGATTGGCAGAGGCCCTGGAGGTTTTTCACCTTCCTCTGTAGCATGGGGCACAGATCACAGCTAGAGGATTCTCTGCATCTTGGGGTCTTCGAAGTATTTGAAGGCTTCAATATCTGAGATAGGTGAGAGGATTATTCTAGGAGGGGTGGGTGAGATTCTGTGGCCTGCACTGTGCAGGGGGTCAGACTAGATGATCATAATGGTCCCTTCTGACCTTGGAGTCTGAGTCTATGAGGTCATCAAGTCCAGCCCCCTGTCCAACTAAATCAACCCAGCCAGGGCTTTGTCAATCCGAGCCTTAAAAACCTCTAGGGATGGATATTCCACCACCTCCCTAGGGAACCCAGCCCAGTGCTTCCCCACCCTCCTAGGGAAATAGTTTTTCCTAATCTCCAACCTAGCCCTCCTCCCGGGGCCTCAGCCTCGCTCCTCCCAAAATATTACCTGCCTGTCTATCCCATGATATCACCATTGCTAAAGAGTCCCGCCCTTCCAATGCACAAGAAGAGAAAGGGGTCCAGTCCAGTTTTAAAGGCATACCCTGCCTACCCTTGCAACTCCCACAGAAAACTGAAGAAATCAGAGACACTTTTCCTTGGAAGACATCGCATACAGCTGCTGCTTCCCCTGCAGCACGCCCTCCTTCTTTGCCAAAAGAGTCTCACTGGTGAGTTTCTTTTTAAGCCTCAGTTAATCATGTGACTAGTCCTATCGGCAGAGACGCTGATGTCCGTAAGCCCACTTGCATACTTAAATTAGGCCCCTGCTTAAGTGCCATGGAGAAGCAGGACCTTAAATATTTATCAGTTAATGTGCAGTGCCCCATTCAGTCACAAGACGGCTCTAGTCCAGTGGTCATTAGCTGGTGGTCCACAGTCAAGGTCTAAGCGTTCCCAAAGAGTCTGCACCTCTGTTCAAAATACTTTAGGGGACTGCAAATGAAAACGGTTGAAGGCCACTGTTTTGGTGTCTATGGAAACGGGTACTACTTATGAGGATGCCAGTAGATGGCGCTCAAGACTACGTTGCCTCGCTCCTGAGTTTGTCGCTCCAATGTAACTTGAGCTTGTGCATTGCAAATGGCTTCCTTTATCCAACTCTATACTAGGGATGTTAAATATTGGTTATTTGGATTCTTATCGGTTAGTTGACTATTCTATAGTCCCTGGGGGTGGGGCCAGCAGCCAGGATGCCTCACTCCCAAGAAGTCCCCTGCCACTCCGCTCTGCTGCCTCTGCATCAGAGGCAGCAGTGCGGGGTGCCAGGTAGGAGCTGGGCTGGGAGAGGAGCCAGTTTAAAAACCTGTGCTGTTGCCTCTGATAAAGAAGCAGCAGTGCGGGGTGGCAGTAGCCCTTGTCTAGGGGCAGGTCTGAGCTCCTTGACCCGGTGTGAGCCGGAATTGTGCTGGGCTGTCTGCCTGTCTAGCTCCTACTACACTTTAAATGCAAAGCCATTGCAGGGGGTAGGTCCCGGACCTGGCACAAACCAGGACTGAGCCGGGCTGCTGGCCAGCCTGCTAAAAAATATACTGGAGGGAGGGGTAGAAATGCCTGTAGTCTATAACATTAACCTATAAGATTTTGCTTATCGGTTAATCAACTACACTATTACATCCCTACTCTATACCCTCTGCCCGTATGCTAGTTTAACAAGGGTGGCCACTCACCCGTTCCTGGAACACTAGACTTTCTGGTATTCCTGAGAATGACATGGACCTGCCCCCGGCGACGTGACCCCACCCCCACCACAAGGTCAGTCATGTGGGGGACATTCTTTTGAAGCCCTGGCAGCTCCATGCCCACCATTGTGACCTTGCGTGTGAGATCATGCCAGTGTCATGTCACATGCTTCAAAATGACATCTGTCTGATACTGCCCAAAACCACGTCTCCTCTGTGTGCGTGCCAGACTGGGACAGGCCCTAGGAGAGTAGGACTGGCCTGTTTCATGCTGAACTATGGGCCCGACGAATCTTACCCGTTTGTGGGCGTGGTTATAGTGTCTCTTTTCTGATATTGTTGGCTACGCACAGGCCCATGTGCTTTGGCTGTCAAGTGGGGTATTAGCTGTTGTTGTTTGCTGCTTGTATTCCAGTGCAGCCACAGAGCCAGTGTGGCCCCAATTACGAAGTGTGACAATACATATAGGAAAAGACCGTCCATGCCCAAAGACCTTCCAATGTACAGCCCCAGTTGAGACGGTAGGTAAGTGCTTAATATGACATCTGTGCTTGAGTAGTTCCACTGAAGTCAAAGTTACGTGTGCACTTAAGTACTTGACTGAATCAGTGCCTTATTAGGCAGAACAGGCATAGGGAGTATTATCCGCCACGTTTCAGAGATGGTGAGCAGAGGCATAAGCAGATTAAATGATATGAACAGACTCGGTAACTGAACCCACATTTTCCAAGGTCCAGTACAGTGCCGTAATCATAAGATGCCCATTCTTCTCTGATAGCCGTATAGCATCGTCATCTTGTTGTAGAAGACATTAAACACAGACGTCCTGCCTGCTCTGCACAGATGTTAGGGATCTAGTGGATCTACCCACAAGAGTATGGTAAGTGTGACTTGTGTAAGTAACAGTTGCAGATTCAGGCGCTTAGTGCAATGTATTTGCTATTACCTATGCCAGATAGTTACACTTCGCTATCATGAGTATAAGAATGTGGTAGCTTTCGGAGGGGAAGAGGGATCTCTTGAGACACACAAGATTTTTAATTATTGTGGTGTTTGCATCTAGATGCCTTTCAGCTGCTAAACGATAGAGAGAGCACCTGAATCCCATATTATTGTTTTCAATCTCAAATTATTTACTCCCGTGATATGTGCGTCTTATCTAAAATTAATTCATTGGTTAAACTTTAAACCAGCTTTAATATGGAGGTCATTGTAATTATAAAGAGTTTGCTTCACCCCTAGTATTTGTATTTTCTTTCAAAAGGAAAAATAATTTAAACAAATTTTTGCTAGAGGATTTAAAGATGAAGAGCTATTTTTAAAATAAAATATGACACATGACCCCATATCATTTTTGTCTTTAATATAGGAAGATATTTGTTGTGTTTGATGGTCAGCAAGGTTCCCTGGCTCTTTTGCCTTCTGTAAGGTTTTCTCCAGGTAATTTTTTCTTTGGATGAATTAGGCAGTTTGCAGTATTTTGGGGATGCGCCCCTACTCATCCAGTTGCTAGTCCCTACGCAGGGCCAAGAGCAGGTAGGAAGGTGTCTGCCCTGGGAAGGAGCGTGGGTGGGGCCACCCAGGTTTGTTTGGTTAGGCAATTCCTCCCCTTGCCTTCATTACCTGTCACCCATGACCACCACCTGGAAGATCTGAGTTTGGCTTCCAACCTGGGTTCTTTATTCCTTGAGCTACTGGGTGTGGGAGTGCTCCCAAAGAGCATGGGGAGATCCCCGCTAACTGATATTGGAAGATGCCATGGATAGGTTATGGGAGCATCCCAAACAAGCCTTTTGAGGATGGTCTTAGGCCATGACGCTGAAAATGCTGCTCTCCCCCCTATAACTGTGCACGCATGAGTAGACCCATTGACTCTGACACATGCATACAAATTTTGGGCCCTAAGACAAGGAAGGAAAGGGGGGGAGAAAAAAGGATACCAAACATGCCTAATGGATCAACTCCCACAAAAAAGGGCCCCATTCACTACCAGGGAACAGATATGGGTTTTGTTCCTGTAACTAGGCCTCTTGTCTGTCTAAATTAGGTGCTTTATATGGTCCCCATTACCTTGTATCTGACTGAGTGCCTTACAGAATCAAGACTCAAACACAGAGCCCTGCAGGGATACAAAATTTGTAGCTGCATCCATATCTGCAAAAATAGCTGCATTGAAATCTGTGAATACGGATGCTCGCGGATATAGAGCGGCTCTCCCTGGATTTGCAGGGTTTTAGCAATATGATGTGCTTGAGGCCACATGGTTGGTGGCAGAGCTGGCCTTACAATGTAACAAATGCTGGTATCCAGTCCTCTGCCAATCTAGTAAATATACCATCTTGTCACTCAGAATGAAAAATCAAACAGATGAACGCAACACTATTAAAATATAGTTGAATTAAAATGGAAATGGGTGTGCTGAAGGATCAGTACCAAATGACAGTGCTATAGAAACCGAAAATATGAGCTCCTGGAAATTGTTCCCTTATGCAAACAAACAAACAGGTAGCCCCAGATACACCTACTTGTTTGTAAGAATGGATACAAAGCATTGAAGTATACCACGGTGCATGCTGGCATAATGAACTCTGTACCTTTGCTGAATGTAATGAAAACTTGCGTATAGCAGATGGGTGTCCCATCAAGTTTGTTTGTCCTTCCTTGCCTGTAACTTGATGGGAATGTTTCTGTCTTTCCTAAGCAATAAGGAAATTGGCTAGGAGATCATTTTAAAGGTGAAACCCGAAGCAGTATAATTTCCATTAAAAGTTGCTGCTGTGCATGGTCTTTGTTTCTGGATGTCATGAGATGTAATTGACCACACACACACACACACACACACACACACACACACACACACTTTTCCAGAAGTAATCCAAAGAGATTTTTTTAAGTTACTTTGAAACTTTTTTAGTTAATTCTATATAATTGGTATGATTCTTTATGATGAGAAGTCATGTATTCTAGAACCTGCCTTTTCAGAGAAGGGTGTCAGGGTCTATAAAGATCTCCCATGTAAAATTACCGAAACGGCATTCGTGTATCAAACCTTCAGCCACTCCAAGTCTGACCTACAGCAAGCGACTAAGAGGCTTCTTCAGCATGGGTTAGGTGTGGGTTAACGTTAGGGTTAGGTTTGGGGAGTGAAGGGTTAACAAGAGTATGAGTTTAGTTAGCCCACCTACACCTGGGGGCTTGTCAAGCTCGATTTGTTAGGAGACCCACCTAGGGAGGAACTGGGTCATCTCCATAAAGGAAGGAAGCAGAAGCTACAGGGAGAAGTCTAGGAGAAGGCCCTGAGATGGGCTCTCTTACTCTGGGAAAGGAGCCACTGAAAAGTTGTAGAAGAGGCACTAGCTGGGTAGGTAGGTCCTGGGAAAGCGGGAAGGCTCCTGGGAAGGTGTCCTTGGGGTGCGGAGGGAGGTGTGTTCCACGCTAGGACCAGAGAGCTGGGGAGATCTTAGCAGGAATAAAAGCTCTCCTTTTAGCTGTGGTTGGTTTGTTTGGAGTGTTGTGTTCAGAGACGCCAGGGGGTGCTTAAGCTACTGCAGAGGGATGAGCAGAGGATGCTGGGTTAATTAGAACCGCGTGAGCTTTGTTTGCATAGGACAGTCCCCCCTTGCAGGGGGTATGACGTTCAGTGACTTGGCCAGAGGGCTGAGGTAGGAGAAGCAGCGCACCACCAGCTGAAGCAGTTGTCAGCAGAGGAGCCATAGAGGAGGCGATCCTGCAATACCCAGCCACACGGGGGCGCACCAACAGCGCCTCTCTTCTTTTAAATGGGTCTTCTTAGAAAAATACTTTGTCCTGGGAACTTCAAATAAGTCTTGCTTGAAAGCTCTCGGTGAGATCCAGTGCATGGGTCCAGCTCTGCCATGTTACCACGCAAATATTTACGGAGCGGATGGGGGAGATTTCTTAGAGCACGGCCGACATGACGTCAGTAGAGATTGGGGGTGTTTAAATGTTTAATTGGCACAATCGGTGCACTGTATACACCCTGGAAAGTAAACAATAAATACATTTCGTATTCGCCGGAATAGAAAAGCTCCATTGAATTCAAGTGTACTCAGGGAGGGTGGAATTCACTGCACTGAAAAACCTGTGCCTTACTTAACCCCCAGGGCACTGTCAAAACAGAGTTTAAGGGGGATCTGAGTGGGGCGCAGCTCTCCTGAGGAGCCTATAAACCTGTGGCGGGCAACCTGCTGCCCATGGGCTGCATCAGAGTAAGCTGATTGTGGGACGTTTTGCTGACGTAGGTACCATCCCCGCAGATCCCAGTGGCCATAGTTCTCCCAAGTCAATGGGAGCTGTGGGGAATGGCAGCCAGTACACGTGGGAGGCCCCTTCCCCTGCAGGCGTTGCTTCCCACAGCTCCCGTTGGCTGGGAACAGAGTGCCACGTGCCCCAGAGGGAGTGAACAGAACAGGGAATCAAGTGAGCCATTCCTAGCTTCTGGCAAACAGAGGCTAGAAATACTTCAGAGCATTGTTTTGCATCCCTACCCCTCCTGGCTAGTAGCCATTGATGGACCTATCCTCAATGAACTTACCCAGTTCTTTTTTTTAAAACCTCTTATAGTCTTGGCCTTCACAACATCCTCTGGCAAGGAGTTCCGCAGGTTAACGGTGTGCTGTGTAAAGAAAAGCTTCCTTTTGTTTGTTTTAAACCTGCTGCCTATTAATTTCACTTGGTGACCCCCAATTCTTGTGTTATGTGAAGGAGTAAATAACATTTCCTTATTTACTTTCTCCACCCCAGTCATGATTTTGTAGACCTTGATCATATCCCTCCTTAGTCATCTCTTTTCCAAAATGAAAAGTCCCAGACCTATTAATCTCTCCTCCGTATGACAGCTCTTCCATACTCCTAGTGATTTTTGTTGCCTTGTCCTGCACCTTTTCAGTTTTTAATGTATCGTTTTTGAGATCGGGTGACACCAGATCTACACGTGGAATTCAAGAGGTGGGTACACCATGGATTTATAGAGAGGCAATATGATATTTTCTGCCTTATTGTCTACCCCTTTCATGTGGCGCAGAGCCCTTATGAAGAACATTTTCAGGTGCACTCAAGCACCATTTTTCAGTTTTATTATTTTACCCTTTTTTTAAATCCAAAAATCCCCAAATGAGCAAGCTATTCTGAATGTATTTTTAAAGACCTTCCAGGCTGTGCACTTTCCTACCAGCTGAGTTGTAAATCTCCTAATAATGGAGTCCTGAGATAACCTTTGGTAGAAAATCACAGATGGCGACCATCTGAGAAGGCTACTGAGCCTTGAATGCCATCTGCATTCTAATCACTCCAGTGAAGGAGCCTTATCCAGACACTGATATGTCCTCTTGTAATATCTCCTCTGTGATAGCAAAGCACTGCCCTTGATCCACATACCAACGTCCCACCAAGGTTAGCCCTGATGCTGAAGACGTGTCCTCAGCAGCGTGCATTGGGCCTGGAGTTAGAAATCGGGATGTAAGCAACAAGTTGATTAGTCGATTATCCGATAAGTAAATGCTTATTGGATAGTCAACTAGGGTATGTCTAGACTACATCCCTCTGTCGCCAGAGGGATATAAATTAGACATACCGACATTGCAAATGAAGCGGGGATTTAAATCTCCCGTGCTTCATTTGAATAAAAATGGCCGCTGTGTTTTACCAAGTCAGCAGTTTGTCGGCAAAAAGTGGCTGTCAAGACGGGGATTGGGTGACAAAGAAAGCCTTTGTCGGCCAATCCCTTATGCCTTGTAAAATGAGGTTTACAGGATCGGCCGACAAAGGCTTTCTTTGTCGCCCGAGCCCCGTCTTCACAGCCGCTTTGTGCTGACAAACTGCTGACTCGGCAAAACGCAGCGGCCGTATTTAAATCCCCGTTTCATTTGCAGTGTTGGTATCTCTAATTTACATCCCTCTGGAGACAGAGGGTTGTAGTCTAGACCAGTGGTCCCCAACGTTTTGGGGTTGCTGGGCGCCTGGGGGTGGGGCCGCTCACGGGCCACGAGCCTTGGGGCAGGACCGGCACCGGCATGTGCCGCGACCCTGGGCAGGGCCCGCCCAGGCGCCTGGGGCTGGCACCTGCCGCACGCCCGGGGGCGGGGCCAGCCCAGATTGCTCCGCAGGTGCACATAAATGGCCCGGCAGGCGCCATGGCACCCGCGGGCACCGTGTTGGGGACCACTGGTCTAGACATACCCCTAACGACTCGACTAGTTGCTTCCCTCCTCTTGCTGCCTCTGTCAGACAGAAGCAGTGTGTGTGTGGGGGGGGAGCAGGATCCAGCGCTGGGGGGAGGCGGCTTAAAAGCCGGTTCCCCTCAGCACCATCTCTGTGGGGAGAAGGGGCCTGGGCACAGAGGGGAACTGGCGGTGCTTCCGCCTTTGAAATGTAGCAGGAGCCAGCAGGGCTGTTGCTACCTTTCAAAGGCGGAGGCGCCCTTATCGACTAATCGAATAGTCGATGCAAATTCCATCGACTATTCGATTATTGCTTAATCTAAATCATAGAATCATAGGACTGGAAGGGACCTCGAGAGGTCATCGAGTCCAGCCCCCCGCCCTCAAAGCAGGACCAAGCTCCGTCTACACCATCCCTGACAGATGTCTATCTAACCTGTTCTTAAATATCTCCAGAGAGGCAGATTCCACCACCTCCCTTGGCAATTTATTCCAATATTTGACCACCCTGACAGTTAGGAATTTTTTCCTAATGTCCAACCTAAACCTCCCCTGCTGCACTTTAAGCCCATTACTCCTTGTCCTGTCCTCAGAAACCAAGAGGAACAAATTTTCTCCTTCCTCCTTGTGACACCCTTTTAGATATTTGAAAACCACTATCATGTCCCCCCTTAATCTTCTTTTATCCAAACTAAACAAGCCCAGTTCATGAAGGTCATGTTCTCTAGACCTTTAATCATTCTTGTCGCTCTTCTCTGGACCCTCTCCAATTTCTCCACATCTTTCTTGAAATGTGGCGCCCAGAACTGGACACAGTACTCCAGCTGAGGCCTAACTAGTGCAGAGTAGAGCGGCAGAATGACTTCACGAGTTTTGCTTATAACACCCTTATGAACACCCTTAGTTAGAAATCAGAAATCCAGGCTCCATGCCACGTTCTAATCCTGCTGACAAGCGCTGCCCTTGTCCCGCTGGCTTGAATGGAATTACAGGCTGCCCCCGACTTGCGACGTGATCGGATATTGGGATAATGTCGCAAGTCGGGGGCGTCGTAACCCGAGCCCACAGTGACGACAGGCGTCGTGCGCCGTTGTAAATGTGGGGCCGAGGATGAAAGTGGGGGGATTTTGGCCCCTTTTGCGCTTACGGAAAAGGTCGTAAGGGCGGCGGGTCGTAAATCGGGCCGCCGTAAAGCAGGGGCCTCCTGTACTCGTGCAACCAAAGCAAAGGACGTGTGTATTTGCAGGGCCGGGGCCGTCACAAGGGGAGAGCATCTCATTGGGTGACTCTTTGTGCACAAAGCCCCTATGCAATGAAATCAGTATGTCTGTGCTAAAGCTGGGAGCAAGACTTTTACTGAGGGGGGAGGGGCGCCCATATGCAGAATACGCAGCTGTATAAGGCACCTGAAAATTCAGGGCACCACAGGGTCTTGCAGTCCACTCGCCCTCTTCTTCCTATCTCTGTTCTGAGCCTCGGCTTCCACCAGAGAGGATCTAGTCACTGAAAAGTGACAACGCCTGGCAGGCCTATTAGCAGCTCACTGAGCCTGGGAAGAGTCGTGCCAGAGGTAAGGACGCCATTTCGCTGGCATCTGCCAACCCCAGGTACAGACTGTCAGTTTCCCAATTGACTGTGTTAGTCCCACAGGACCCGAGTTTAAAATTGGCGTTTCAAATATTTCATGAATGTGTTGCTGCGGATGATAAAATCACAGCTCTAAAAATTGACTCCCCCCCGCCGAGGGGGACCAGTTGAAAGGCACGGTGAAGGGCCTCCTATAGCCTAAAGACTGCCCTTCTGCTCTCCCATCACCTCATCTCCCCGCCGCACCTGGATGGCATGGTCAGGGCTGGGGAGCAGGGAGGTTGAATGAGCAGAGATTGGAGGGTTGGATAGGAAGCAGCGGCCGGGCCGGGCCTGGCTGTCTGGAGAGGCATAGCCTCCCCTGGCCTTCCTTCCTGGCCCGCTGTACAATTTCCCTACTCAATGTGGCCCTGGGGCCAAAATATTCACCCACCCCTGTGCTAGGCCATTCATAACAGCTTTGAGGATGCTACAGCACTTGCAGCGGCTTGGGCTAGTTGCTGGAGCTCACGCACATCCTAGTCCCTGAGTCCGAGCTCCACCGGTACCACAGTGTCCACTCAGCACTAACACAGGGCTGTCTACCTAGGCAGGGAGGCCGGCTTCCAGTGCAGGGTAGATCTGGCCTGTTCTAATGTCCGAAAGGCTCACCTCTACCTGGGGCGCCTTCATTGTTGCATGGTCTGTGGTAACTAATTTCATCCTCTGTATGTCAGCTTGTGTCGCCTGCCAAATGGCTGCAGAGTGAATCTCTTTTCACTAGGGGGACCGAAGCATGCAGAGTGTGTGCTAGTGGAACTGGAGATCTCTGCTTCTGTAGTACCCGCCTCCCCTTATACATTGACTATTGGGTCTTTCTATAAATCTTTCTACACCAGATGCAACCCCAAGCTGAGGTGTGTACAGTAACCATCCATTTTCAATCTCAAGCAGCTTTTTTTTTTCCTGTTTACTGTTTGCAGAGACTATTCAGGGAGGCAGATGTATTTTGCAACAGCTTGGGATGTTCCCCGGTTTTTACTTTCCTAGCTAAAACTGCTTGCAAGTTAAACACAACAGAGCCCATCAAATTTCATCTGAATGGAAGAATTCCCAGTGATGTCAAATGACTTAGGTCAGGGCTTAATGCTCCAGTTAAAGAGCTTAAGCGTGTGCTTAACTTTAAGCAAGTGAGCAGTGCCAGACTTTTCACCTACTTAAGTGTTGTGTTGAATCAGAGCCTAAGAAAGGTTCTGTCTCGTCATAATACACAATGTCTTAGTCTCTTCACTGTTTCCTGGCAATACACTTAGGCCAGGTCTACACTATCCCTGGAAGGTCGGGTTAAGGTATGCAACTTCAGCTACATAAAATACGTAGCTGGAGTCGGCTTACCTTACGCTGAGCTTGGCGCCGTCTTCACAGAGGGAGGCTGATGAGAACAAACGCTTCCATCAGCTTCCCTTACTCTTTGCGACTGCAAGGAGTACCAGTGCCAACCAGAGCCGCCCTCAGCATTTGATTTAGTGGGTCTTCAGTAGACCCAATGAATTGAACATCAGAAGATTGATCTCCAGTGCAGCAAGTGGAGACATGGCCTGAGTGTAGAATCTTTGCTGTGATCTGAATTCTGCTCTCTGTTATTCTGGTGTTTGCTGTAGGAACAACAGCTGCCACAATTGACATTTGGTTCCTTACCACAAGAAGTATTTAGCGGGTGGTATGAAAACACGTAACCCTTTGTGACAGGAGATTTAGAAGACAAACGAGTGACTCTCACCAATGCTAGGTGCCTGCACCATTTGTGTATAGCAGGTGTTGAACACTGATTGTCTCAGTCTGGCTGAACAGTGCCCAATAAGCATCTGGTATTCTTGTCTGTAGATTGCTTATGCTATTATTCAGGTACACTCTTGTTTAAAGTGTCGGGTTCTTTTCCTTGGAAAGACTTTCTTCATTTCACCACAGGATTCACCCTGCAGCTCCTGTCCCTCCAGTATCTGAGGAACCACTTAGAAAACAGTCACACAGAAATTAGATACCTGAGATCCTTAGGAATAAATTCTTCCTTTGTTGGCCTCCTCATTAGCCTAAATGGGGGCTTCCAGGAACCGAAGGCAGCATGCGGCTGGCTAAGATTGTCGATGGGTCATGGCTCTACTTCCACAGAAGCGCCGATGACATCAAACCGTGACTGATCTACAGCCTTAGCCAGGCACAGAGCCTCCACTGAAGTCCAGTGCAGCTATACTGAAAGAGTCAGTGTGGTACCCTACATCCTCCGTTCCTCCCTGAGGTATTAGTCATGAGAGAGAGGGTGGTTTTCTCATCTAGGTCACAGACTCAAATCCATCTCCCTAGCCATGGTTCTGCCCCCCAAGATGACTATCAGGGTGGGGGGCAGGTAGGGGAGGGAGTCACCCGTTCCATGCACAAATGGAGGACCTGGAAGGGCACAGCAGAAGAATTGGGGGTTGTCAGTGCAGCAGATTTCTTTACGCCGGTGCTAACACTTCCTTGCGGCCTTGAGAGACCGATCAGTGTGGTTGCCAAATAATCATCTCCCCTCAGACTTGACTGAGAGAGTCTGAGTGGGAACAGCCCAGAACAAGCCTTCTGATGAACGCTTTTACTCCAGGGGGAAAACCCCCAGACCGCTGCCTGCGTTCCCTTCCGCCAGGACACCCCCGCCTCCCGCCCGCCTGTCTGCAGAGAACACCATGGGGGCTGCAGTGGGGAGGTCGTTTTTTGACACGTTCCAACATCACCGATTGGATCGCAGGTGTCCCGGCAGCGGCGCTGGACCATGTGAGATTGGAAGCTGCCCGCCGTGCTCCTGTCTAGCCTAAAAAGGGTCTGTGGGCAGCGCTGAGTGAATGATGACCACAGCTCATCTCACTGGACCCGCTATTTGCCTCAGCGAGGTTAAGTAAGAGGTGACGTTGCAGTCTGAGCTGGGGGTGGTTTTCATGTTACGTGGTGCTCAGAAAGTAGGTTACTGGGTCAGGAACAGTCAGTTCTGACTGTTTGCCAGCAAGTGCTTCTTCCCCCCCGCCGCCCCCCCATGTTTATACTGCGGTGACCTGCCATGCTAAAATGAGTCTAAAACGAACGCGGGCAGTGCTTGGAAACGGGGCGATGTCTGACTGAACTTGTCCTCCTGTGCTTGTGTCAGGTTTATCAGTTTGCAGCATGTTTGCTCTGGGCTGGCTTCCTTTCTAGAAAGGAAAAGTAAAACTCACTGGAGTCCTGGTGCCATAAAAACTCCTGCTTTTTTTTTTTTTTAACTACTAGTTTGAAATCGATTTTTAAAAACTAGCATCTTCAACCTGAACTCAGTCCTGGGTTTCCAGCACTCCTAAATGTGAGGGTGCTTTGGAAGTGCCCCCGTTTTTTACCAAGTTTAGGTCCATACCGTGGTCTGGATTTTAAACTTCTCCAGTATGATGGGAGTGTGGACTAAGGCAGGTTTGAGTTAACCCCATTTCTATGAGACACAGGCATCCGCTGCTCCTATTGCTCAGAGGGTTGATTGGGATGAAGAATTCCCTGTCCCAGGTGCACTGAGATTTAAAAATCCATACAGTGCTGACTGCTGGCTTTGTACCGTTGGGCATGCAGCTCTCAACAGGGTACGGTTGCCTAAGGAGAGCACGGTGCCAAGTTCAGTGACAGATACCAACGGGGAATGGTAATATAAATTTGGGAGAAAAAGAGCGTGCTCGCTTTGGCAATGCTGCTACAAAATTTTAAAGGTGAAATTCACTCATGGTGTAGAGGATTTTGCACCAGGCCCTGGTCAGCACACAGAGGACAAACTCCTGTCCCTCCATCTTACAATGGGGAGCAACCTTCTGTTGCTAAACAAGTAGAGAAAGGATGGAAAAGAGCAACAGGGCCATCACCCCAAGGGGGATATGGAGTGACAGCAGCAAGTAGAGCCCGGCCTACCCGCCGACAAGCTGCCTGTGAGTTGGGAGTGTGATTTTTAGCACCTGATCCAACCCTTGTGGATGTCAATGGGAAACCTTCCACTGATTTCAACAGAAGATGAAGCCATTGACTCCAACTCTCTGCAGGAGAGGGGAACTTCTCCCAAACTAAAATCCGCACTTAGTGCTTTTGCAGTAAATCAAGGGCAGGCCTAACCCCGCTTTCTTTCGGCATTCAACCCCACTCTGCAACCGATTGAAATGCAGGGTTTGGAGCTCACAGGAAACGCAGGATAGTCACACATGGGCATGAGTAATATGACCCAGACGATGTTCTTAAATTCCACTTCGTGTAAGAAGTTCAGTGGCTCTCTGCCAAAGCTGAGCTGAAGAGCAAAGCATGAGGGCCATTGGACCAAATGAGTCATCCCGTTTTCCATGCTTCTGGAAACTTCTCTAAATAAAACTTTATTTGCTCAGCCCCCCTGAAACATTTCCCTTCAACCAAACCATCAAAGAGATCAGCCCGGACGTGTCCATGCCACGTCTTTACTGGGCTCCAGTGTCATCTAATCCCAGTGCATCAGTAACATTCTTTGTTTTCTGGGACCCCATTACAGAAAGGATGCGGACGCATTGGAGAGGGTCCAGTGGAGGGAAATGATGAGGGGGCTGGAGCACTGACCTACACGGAGAGGCTGAGGGATTTGGGTTTGTTTAGTCTGCAGAAGAGAAGAGTGAGGGGGGATTTGATAGCAGCCTTCAACTTCCTGAAGGGAGGTTCCAGAGAGGATGGGAAAAGGCTGTTCTCAGTAGTGACGAATGGCAAAACATGGAGCAATGGTCTCAAGTTGCAGTGGGGGAGGTCTAGGTTGGATATTAGGAAACAATATTTCACTAGGAGGGTGGGGAAGCACTGGGATGAGTTACATAGGGAGGTGGTAGAATCTCCACCCCTAGAGGTGCTAAGTGTATAGGGCAAGAGGCTGGATTACAGTAGGCCTGAAGGAAGGAATCCCCCCACAGAACAAAGCCCCAGGTCATGTCATAATGGTGGGCCACATCTGGAGTTGGTGCAAACTGGCATTGCTCCATTGACGACAGCACAGCTCCACAGATTTATGCAAACCAAGGATCTGGCCCAATGTACCCAGAGCGCTTGTGCAGCCACTCAGGAGAGATTGAAATGCTGCCCAGCTGATTAGCAGAGTGCCCACAGCTAGGTGTTTTGTTTCTACTGGTGGTGCCCATTCGCACATGCCTCACTGCACATAAAATTTATTCTGCACATGGATGGAAAAAATCCACACATGGATGGAAAAGTTAAGAGGGAATGTTGATCTGGCCCAACATCGTTATTTAAAACCCGCAGCTCTGGCAGCTCAAACAGAGGTAGCATCTCAGCATGTCGATACAATACAGAATGAAACCCATGCCTGCCTGTTGAACAAGCTTTTATTCTCATGGATCGCACTGATGGCAGGCCAAAGAATTTGACACTACAGAGATCATGGGACTATCGAAGACGCTTGTTGTTTTAAGACCTGTCCCAAGTGAATAAGGAAGTAAAGCTATAAATATAAAAGCCCTTTTGCTTCTGATCCGTTCAACAGGAAAATGGACGATTCTCTAGCGGAACGTTTAGAATAAATCAGCATCAGCTGTAGAATTAAAGCCAGCCTATAATAAAGTGGCACCAAATCATTTCGCGCTCTGCTGGGCATCCCCCTCTCCCTTCTAAAATTTTGTTTCAACAAGTGATGCTGTCTCTTCCCCTGGAGCCTTTCATTCCTGTGACCGTGCACGTCCATTTGCCCCCCACCTTCCGGTAAATTTCCCATCAATAATTGTACAGCTCTCCCAGTTACCCTGCCACTCACACTGCTGTTACCCTGCCGCCCACACTGCTGATGAAGAGTGGGCTTATAAAAAGGGAGTAAGGAGAGGGAATAATCTCCAACGTTTAGAGCAAGAGCCTTAGTCTCTGGAGAATTGGATTCTCTATTGGCTTGTTAGTTGCTTTGGGGCCTACCTCTTCTGTGCCTTGATTTCCCTATCTGTGCAATGGGGACTATGGTACTTAGCTCAGGGGTGGAGAACCTTTTTTGAGTCGGGGGCCGCTGACCCACAGAAAAACCAGATCGGGGTCGGGGATTGCGGGGAGGTGGCAGGGGGTCGGAGTGCCAGCACAGGCTCCACGATGCTGCGGGAGGCCCTAAGCCTCAGGAGCCAGATCTAGGCCACCCAAGGGCCACATCCAGCCCCTGGGTCTTAGGTTCCCCACCCCGACTTACTACTTCTACAAAGTAGAAGGGAAATCAGAATACAGGAGTGGAGAATTGTCATGGCTGGGCCACTTAATCCTCTCTCGTGAGGGATTCTCAACACATCCATGGCAAAGGACAAATATCAAACCAGAGGAAAAGGACACTACCAGGGAACTCACAAAATACGATGATGATATGCAAATGTCCTCGCTTTGAATCTTTCTCCAGCCAAAGGGGATAATCTAAAGGGAAATGCAGTGTTAATGTCGGAAGACTGGCTTTATAATGTGACATCCAGTGAATGTCTTTGTTCAAGCCCAGGGAAACAGTGTCAAATGAGGGCAAGAACCTGGACTGACTGGGTGCATCTAGACTGGCAAGATTTTGCGCAAAAGCAATTGCTTTTGCGCAAAAACTTGCCAGCTGCCTACACTGGCCGCTTGAATTTGCGGAAGAGCCCTGACTTTGTAATGTACAAAATCAGTGCTTCTTGCGCAAATACTTTCACGCTCCCGCTTGGGAAAAAGCCCTCTTGCGCAAGAGGGCTAGTGTAGACAGGGAAGAACTGTTTTGCGCAAAAAAGCCCCGATGGCTAAAATGGTGACCGGGGCTTTCTTCCGCAAAATCGCGTCTAGACTGGCCACCGATGCTTATGCGCAAAAGCACCCGTGCCAATCTAGACGCGCTTTTGCGGAAATACTTTTAACGGAAAAGTTTTTCTGTTAAAAGTATTTCCACAAAATCATGCCGGTCTAGACGCAGCCACACTGTTTCCCTGGGCTTGAATAAAGACATTAACTGGATGTCGCATTATAAAGCCAGCTTTCCCTGTCTTTAACACTACATTTTTACATCAAAAGCTAAGTATGAGACACACCAGCCCCCTTAATTAGCTGCATTGGTACCGGTCCTACAATCGACAGGCATCTTTTTTCTCCCCTGTTATAAATAGCTTGGTTTCTGTTATTTCTATTCCAGTTCATCATCTGAGGAAGTGGGTTTTGCCCACAAAAGCTCGTGATACTAAATATTTTTGTTAGTCTCTTAAGGCATGTTTACGCTAGGAAATTATTTTAAAATAATGACTCCCAAAATAACTGTTTCAAAATAGCATGTCCACATTACAGGGAAGCCTCAAAATCAGTCCGAGGCAGCTCCCTTAATGTGGACGTGCTACCTCGACTTAGAGCCCCAGGAAGCACCGGCGAGTAATTACTTTGAATGACTCTGGGGAACTGTTATTTTGAAATAGCAGCAGTGGAGCGTCCACACTCCTGCTTTTTTGAAATATCTATTTTGAAATAAGCGTTATTCCCCGTGGGAAGCAGGAGTTCTTATTTCAAAGTAACCAGCCTGTTATTTCAAAATAATGTGTTTGGCAGTGTGGACGCTCCGCTTGTTATTTCTAAATAAGGGGAGTTATTTCGAAATAACTCCCTCGTGTAGACCAGGGCTCAGAAGCCTCAGGTCTACTCGTTGATCTTAATAAGATGTAGCCGTTCAGAGGATGGATAATAGCAATCATCTTCTATTGCATTCACTCACTGAAATCCACACCTACTCACAAGCAATCAAACGTACCATCTGATGTCTCTTCAGTAGCCTATGCGAAATGAGTCTCAGCCCAGTCATGGGCAAGTGTTTGTATCCCAAAATCCTAGCCCCATAACCGGCACTTTTTAGCAACCCCTGCAGAGAGCTCAGGCAGGAATTGGCAATGTCTGGAATCTGTATTACTGTCTTCCCCTGTTAAGGACAGTCCTTCCAGATCAAGGTTGAAGTATATTCATGGGGCAATAGGTAGAGAAGCCAACACTGTCATCACATTAGTCGTACCTATTTAAGGACAAAACAGAAGGCTTGGCACTCCTGGGGTATGGCTACACTGGGGAGTTATTTTGAAATCAAGTGGAAAACAAGCAGAGCATCCACGCTACCCTGCCCGTTATTTCGAAATAATGGCTCCTTGCCCCAAGACAGGTGGTGTCTGGAGACCTGACAGGGCCCTTTTGGACCACCGAGGGGGGAACACAGGTGCAGTTTATCTTGAAACTGTGACAGGGCGCATTTAACAGCACTTTGTAAATGCTTCTTATTAACAAGCAAGCTGACACAACAGAGGCCGGGTCCGTTTCCTCTGATTCCAAGATAGAGGGTAATTTGAGCCCGTGAGGCAGCGTGGCTGAAAGGTCAGTGCTCCTAATAAATCTCAGACACGTGGCGAGCGAAGAAAGAGAAGAGACGTCCACCTGTTCAGCTTCAAAGTAAACAGACTGATTTGCAGACCTGGGAGTAAACCTGGCGTTCCCCCAGCTCCTGAGGAGAATCAAAGCCCACGATATCACCGTGTTGGTAAACTACCGCCCGAGACAGGACCTGCAAACCTGCTGCCTGTGTGCCACTGCTTCAACAAAGATTAATATCGGCGTGAGTCAGTCACTGCTATTACCTGACTCTGCATGGGAAATGCAGTTCTACTGATCAAAATCTCTGTTAAGACCCGTTTTGAAAGGACGGCATTAAGTAGGGCTGGGTTTGCAAAGGAGCTTAACGGTTTTAGGCACCTAAATCCCATCGAATCTAGTCACACACCTAATTCCCCTGGTCTCACCGCTGTCAAACATACCTCCAGGGGTTGGCTTGGAGTTTGAATGGAATGAAGTCAGCAGTTCAGCCGTCCCTATTTAGTTTCACAAGGGCTTTGTCTGATGACAGTTCTGCTCAGGTTAGTGTGAAACTCGGCCCAGGTTTGTCCTGGAGATTGAAGATCATTTGCAAGCTTCCCAATGAGCTTGGCTGGACTTCAGGTTTGTAACACAGCTGAAGTTGGGAAAGTCTGTGGGGGGCGGGGGTGCTCCTTTTTCGGTTTTTATTTTGGTTCTGTGGTTTTGCCCTCTCCTGGTAACCGTTTTGAAACTCTTGCTGAAATAGGAGTTTAAATAGGAGGATGCTACTGGCAGGTGTTAGCCCGAAAAACTGCTTGACTTTGGTATGTGCCTCGTTTGCTCCTCAGAGTGGAGGTATGTTCTGAGCATGTCGTGCCACCTCTTTTCTCCTGTTGTCTGACAAGGGGCAGAGTTGATGGATGGAACCGCTGGAAATGATCCTTGATTGGGCGGGGGGGGCTCATAAGGAAGTTCGACTGATATGCTCATGATTCAAATTTTTTGACCTGTTTGTATCTGTTTTACCTGTGGAAAAACACTAGAGGCAGCAGACTGGAACAATACAGTCTGAGTAAATTATTGTACTGCCAGCTCTTCTTATGTGCCCTCCTTGGCCATCCATCTCGGCTACACCTAGACCCAGTGTTCCCTGTAAGCTGAGCACTCGGGAACCACCTAGGGGAAATTCAGGTGCTGCCACAACTTCCCACAGCTGGCAGCATGTGTTTCTATTGGTGGTGCACATCTGCCCATGCCTTGGTGCACATAACAAAATTTATTCCATTCACGGATGGAAAAAGTTAGAAGGAACATTGCCTAGACCTGTTTGACTTCAACTCCTCAGTTTTCTTGAATGGGCTCATGTGGGCTAGTAATGCCAGGGACAGAGTAAGCATCGAAGGGTCACACTTTGGAGAGTCTTGATCAAATGCTCCGCTCCTTGAGAGATTTTAAAAAGATAATGATGGATTTTAGTAGTACCCAAAGAGCTCTCCAATTAATTGCTCTTCCAGAGGTGTAGCGAGCGGGGGCTGGGGGAGGGTAGTTGTCCCCAGGCGCCACAGTATGGGGGTGCCAATTTAGTCCTCCGCTCCCTGTCATCCCTCAACTTGGCTGCTCCTCCTCTGCCCACCACCGGTGGCTGGAGCCTCCTTCCTACCGCTCTGCCCCACCCTCCTCTATCTCTGCCGGCACGTTAGTGCATGCAGAGGCCTGGCCCCGAACTGGAGGGGGTGGGGGAAGATGCAGTACAACCTTCCCTACCCCCAATCTTCCCAGGGTCGGGCTCAGCCAAGTGCCAGGGTTGGGGCCCCACCGTGCAGCGGAGGGTGAGGGGTGCAAATTTTGCTTTTGCCCTTGGGCGCATAACGCCCTCGCTACGCCTCTCTGCTCTTCTGAACGGCTCTGTCTTCAGACCAGACCATTAGCTGCTGCATCATATGACTTGTCCCAAGGTACCATCCTTTGTCTGTGCCTTGTGTCTTCTAGCCAATAGGAATAGAGCAACTCAAATGAATTCCACCCTGGCCCCTAACATTGTGCAGTGGGACAATTAACCCTTTACTTACAGATTAGCACAGCCGGCCAAGCCTACGCGGACAGCCCTAGCGTTAGCTGAGGCTTATCTGAATTTTTCTACCCAGCTTTAAATCTTCAATGCTGGATGGAAATCTTATTTGCCAGCCATTCTGGGCACAAGAGGTGCATGTTGTGAAGGGGCCGTTGGAATTGATTCCAACTAGAGATGAGTGAAACTATTTATGCTCCCGCCCAGTTGGAATGATCAAAGACCCTTCCCTGCTAGGCGCATAGCACCACCCTGGCACCTTGCAGGCCTGGACCCAAAGTGCAGAGGGGTGTGAAAAATAATTAACACTCAGGTAACTCCTTCTCCACTATCTAACCTTTAGAAAAGGCGAGATTGAGAAATGAAGGTTTGAGAACATTTTTTACTTTGTCTAAACAGGTTCACCCATCTCTAGTTGTCCATTTCCAATGCCCCCTTCCTGACATGCATAACAGGGGTCACCAAATGAAATGAATAGGTAGCAGGTTTAAAATGAACAAAAGGAAGGGTTTTTTTCTTCACTCAGCGCACAGTCAACCTGTGGAACTCCTTGCCACAGGATGTTGTGAAGGTCAGGACTTTAACAGGGTTAAACAAAGAGCTAGATACATTCATGGGGGTTAGGTCCATCAATGGCTGTTAGCCAGGATGGGTAGAAATGGTGTCCTTAGCCTGTCAGAAGCTGAGAATGGACAACAGGGGTGGTGTCACTTGATGATTCCCTGTCCTGTTCATTCCCTCTGGGGACACCTAGCATTGGCATCCTCTTTCCTGAAGGGGTTATTGTGCATTATGCTTTCTCACTACTGAACGTAATTGTACAGCCCAGCCCTATAGTATATGAGATTCTCACCGTGGGGCAGTATTATTAACAAGTAAGACATGAGAACCATTGTTATATGCCAGTAAAACTGTTTCACCTAGAAGTGGCTTTGACAGTAGTTCATGGCATCTGCAGGATGTTTTTAACTTGGCTTGGTATTATGCTAAAAGTGCTAACTGGATCGGCAGGTAATATATTTATCAGGACAGTGATGGTTTGTAGAGGTAGCAGTTTCTTTTCTAAAGAACTGGGCATGTTTAGTTTAGAAAAGAGAAGACTGAGACGGGACGTGATGCCAGTTTTCAAGTACGTACAAAGGTTTTATAAGGAGGAGAGAGAAAAAATGTTTTCTTTGGCCGCTGATGACGGGACAAGAAGCAATGGGCTTAAACTGCAGCAAGGGAGGTTTAGGTTGGACATTAGAAAAAACTTGCCAACTGTCAGGGTGGTTAATACTGGAATAAATTGCCTAGGGAGGTTGTGGAATCTCCGTCCCTGGTGATATTTAAGAGCGGGTTAGACATATCTATCAGGGATGATATAGACTGTGCTTGGTCCTGCCGTAAGGGCAGGGGACTGGACTCGATGACCTCTGAAGGTCCCTTCCAGTTCTAGTGTTCTAGGATTCTGTGAATCAAATCTAAGCCAAAAAACTGGGATCGGAGATTTTGTAAGATAAATACTAACCAGGGAGTTTGCCTCCTTTACGCTAGGGTGTGAACAGGTGTGTAGGTGTCAGCCCTCTGTGTCAAAGGCAACTTCCTGGGAGAACAGGATTTCTCCAACTTTCCAGCAGATCTTTACAAACTGGTCTGCACAGCTGGGCTCTCTCCCACGCCGATGTGCAAGGCATTCTGGGGTTTATTGTGAGGAGGGCGCCTCAGAATTCTCTGCACCTGAAAAGCTCCGCAGCACTGGGCCTAGAAGAGAATCGGCAGGTGGTCGAGGTATTGCATCTTGAAGACAGACAGGAACGTCAGGAGCAGATGGTGACACGCCTGTGGTTATGGAGGGGGCAGGCCTGTCCAGGTGGCGGACTTGACAGTCGAAGGTCCTTCTACGATGCTGATCTTTGCTAGAACAGCGATGGACTAGCCTCGCTTAAACCCCTTGGAGAAGGGTGGGCGGAAGATGACTTGTTTCTAGTGCTCTGACAGTGTAACCGTTGCGTGTCTACGTGGGTTGCTTTGAAACATTTGACAATTATCTCTGCTAATTAGTCGCTGGAGGATTCTGAAGGGAGATTGTTACATCAATGAAATCTCTGCTTCCAAAAGGAATAAATGGAAAAGAGACACACTTGATTTCCAATCCATGGCATCCAGTAGGTCGAAGGGTGCGCGTATGCAATATCTTAGCAGCTCTGGCAGTCCCCTATAATTTGAATTGGCTTTGGTATTCATGTCCTGTCCTACATTTTTGGGGGTCATGTTGTTCTTCACTGATCTAGCATGTTCCACCCCAGAGCTGGCTGCATTTCATTCATGCATGAAGCCTTTCCGGGGTAGTTGGACATCCATTTCCGTTTGCCCTTTGGGTTCCTGGGGGCTGAAGGGCTCTATTTAAATGTGTTCATTACGTTACTCTCTCCTTTGTGGCTTTGGTTTTCCAACACGCAGGGCACTTGCTACTGCTTCCCCAGCACAAACAGCACCGTGGTTACTTAACTACCCACATCTCTCTAAAAATAGAAATCTCTGGCTCCAAAGGACTTACACATTTCCATTACCATATGCACAGTTTTCTCCTAGTTACCCCACCCTATTAATATCATCTCAAGCCTCTGGTTCTCTGACGGGTTTAACAAAATTCACTTTTTCCGCCCCGTGGCTGTTGGTATTTCTGAACTCTGAGATCAGAGTTCCTATCCCATCCACCCAGTGGACACTAGGAAGGCAGATTATGGGAGTGTTGATCAGAGACACATGTACATTTTTCTATGGAACCGTGTGACCTAGTCCGATCTGTGGAGCATGATTGTGTTTGATATGCCTCTCCTTGGGCTGGCGTGTTATAAGAAAAGACACAAAGGATTGAAAGGCTCGTGTTGATAGTGGGCTGGCTAAAGTGTAGGAAATGGCAGAATAGATTAAAGGAGAGGGAAAGATGCCCTTTCTTTTCAGCCAAAAGGAATGAGGGCAAGCGCCAGCTTTCAAACCTTCTGCAAACTCTACCCCCTCCTGCAAAGTAAGGATTCTGGTTATGAAATTCTTGGAAGGTTTTGAGGTCGCAGATTCGGCTGGCACGAGGAAAGAGACAGGAGGGCAGAGGGGCTCTCTGAAAATCACTTTTATTGCCCGGTGTGGGCTCTTGCGTGAGAGAGCCATTGACTGGATTGTTTCTGATCTTGCACACAAGAAGGCTGCAGACCGCAAGTTTGGGCATCGGGGGTTGGATCGTAGAATAGCCTACATTTAACAGAGAGAGGGATGGATTCTCAGCGGGTGTAAGCCAGCATAGGCCCATTGTGGGGGGAGGGACAAACCTGAGGTAACGCTAATCTCGCCACTGCAATTTGGCTGGGCCCTCGCACGAGGGAATTTTCCTTTCATTCTTCATTTCCTCACTGCACTGGTTCTCAACCAGGAGTCTGGGCCCCCCGGGGGGCCGTGAGCAGGTTTCAGGGGCCCCCATGACACAAAGCTGGAGTCCCTGTGGGGCAGGGCCTCGGGCAGTTGCCATGCTTGCTAACCCTCCCCCTTCCCCCCAACACCATCCCTGGTTTTTATATGCAGGAAAATAGTTGTTGTGACACAGGTGGGCACCACAACTATTGGGGATGGGAGCCTGAGAAACATACACACACCCTCCCATTCTAGTGCAGCTTCTGCAGAATATGTCGAGGCTGGGGCCTGTGGGTAGGAAGTAAAACAGGTCCTCATGAAATGTCTGGTCTCCTCTCAGCTCCCTGCGAGGAGAGGAAAGGGGTGAGGAGCTACAAAGAAGCTGTGTCCATTTGTGTTGGAATTGCAATTCAGACCATGCTCTGGCTACATGCGCGCTTTCTATTTACATTTTGATGTACGCTTTTCTTTCCCTTGCCACCCATTAATCTTTCTTTGTTAAGAGTCTAACCCACGCTGAACAGACAGGAGGCACAGATGGTTAGATACAGGGGTGGTTTTTTCTTTACGGTTTAATTTCCACAGTCCATTGAACGTCAGCAACATTGAAGTTACATAAACCTTAACTATCGTGTTTTAAATGGAGATCAATTACCGAGCCTGACCTCCGCGGCTCACCGTGCGTTCAGAACGTTTCACCGTTTGGCTCCGAGGAGGGAGGGACGAATTCTAGAGCGCTCTAAGTTTGACTGAACGGGGAAGGCTGTTTGGCCCAGTAAGACGCCATTTAGAAATTCTGCATCCGACAGAGGATCATGGGAGCACATGAAATTCCAGAGAGAACCTTCCCGTACTATTTACATGTCCGTAGGGGTTGTCGGGCTGCAGGCTACGCGAGACGTAGCCCAGTCTTTGGGGCCTCAGTGAGCAGAACGCAACAAGAGCTTTTTGTCTCCAGCCTAGTGCGGAAGTCGGGGGTTCTTGGTTTGGTTTCAGTGGCCAGACCACCTTCTTACAAGATCAGCAGCGTGTTTCCTCAGGCCGGCGGGAAGAACGCAGCCCTGGTCAAAGTCGGGGCAACTCTAGTGCTGTCAGTGACTTCCGCTCTCTTACACCGCATTGCCCCTGTGACTTCCTTAGAGCTGGATTCTCAGCCAGGGGTGCCGGTTACCTGGGGAGAGGTGTTTCTCAGCCTGGATATTGCAACCCCCAGGGGGCCACAGGAAGGGTTTAGGGTAGTCACAAGTACCAGGCTAGTGTTAAGAGGTGGCTAGCAGGCAGGCCAGCCAACAGGGAGGGGCAGAGGGTGCTCACGCTAGCAGGGCAGCTGCCTAGGCCACAGGGGGCCCGGTGAAGCTAAGTACAATAGACTTCTGGTAATCCGGCACCTTTGGGACCTAGGTGGTGCCGGATTATCGGATATGCCAGCGTACCTTGAGGTACTATAAGAGGGCATACTCCCAACCCAATCCCCCTCCTCCCTCTCTCCCACTTTATGCTCAGGTCCCAGAGCCGCCAGTACAGCCGCGTGTCTCCCTCCAGACGCTGGGGCACGTGCGCTGAGCGGCCGGCTTTTCAAGGAGCTGACTGGGACGCCGTGCGCAACCTAGTCTTCTCCCACTCCCCTCCCCCAGTGCCAAACACCTCCCCTCCCTGCTGTCATCCAGTCCCCCTATTCCCCCAACCATACATCTGGGTCCAGAAGCAGCTGCCTGCGCTCAGCGGCCGGCTACTAGCACATGCAGGCTGGACACTGTGTGCGCTGGGGACCGTGAGCGGAACGGCGCAGGTCACAGCAGCCCGGCCGTGAGAGCGGCTGACCTGCGCAGTTCCGGGTTCCAGCTGATGCCGGACTATCAGGAGTGCCGGGCAACGGGATGCCGGACTAATGGAGTTTTACTGTAACATGCTTCGACCCTCGGTGGTGGGGTTTGGGTGTGAGCTCCGTGCAGCGGGACTTGTGCAGCAAACTCCTGAAGGGGAATCACGTCATCTGGAGAGGCTGAGAACCGCAGCATTGGGGCATGTGCCAGTGAAGCAATTGGAGGTATTACCACCGGGACGTTCTAGGGCAGGGCTTAGCCTCCAGCGACACAGTCTCAGCGGGAAGGAAGGAATTAGCAACTTGCTTGCTTCCTTCCCCAGTGCGGTTACACAAGTCATGGAGCCTTGGGAGCCACAAGAGCTGGCAGTACTGAAGCTGCCACGGCATAGCACCTCAGGGAAGAACGGTGAATGTGCACAGGGCAGTCCCCCGTATTCAGTGTCCTCTCCCACCTGAGACATTTCTCCTTATAAACTGGGTCACCATTATTTAAAACCGAGCAACCCAAGTTCAAATAACCCCTATTTACCTGCCCGTTACTGCTTTGATCCAAAGAGGTGTTGCCGCGTTAAACACAAATATTTGCTCAGCTAAACCCTGCCTATATCCAGTTCAGCCAATTTTCACTTATCAGATCAGTGTACCTAACTAAATGTGCCTGCATGCTTTATTGTGTGCCTGATGACTGGGTTTTCTTTCAGTGACACTGTCTAAGTTTTAATGTCAGTGCATGATGTGGCTGACTTGATTAAGTGAGGAGAAGGAGGAGGAGGAAGAGAGGGAGCCTTACTTAACATTTATTTTTTAAGTTCTTTAATATTTACTGATGTTAGATTGTAAGTAGGAATTGGGACCAATTCACTGTATTTTAAAGCCTGATTCATAAAATGTCACACACACGAGATCTGTCTTCAGCTACCAAGTGTCACAGTTAGGTATTGTGACTTTTTGTCATCAGTTTGTTGCTGTAGGTTGTGTGTGGGGGGGGGGGGGTGTTGTTTGGCAGTTCGGTTAGTTCCCTACGGAAACTGGGGTACGTGCAAAAAAAGGACATGATGTACTTACAAATATAATTATGAATGTTTATTCTTTTGAGCTGGAAGTAGCAAACCAAGATGGTGAGAAGATAAATTCTGCCAGCTAGACTGTCCTAGTTTGCCTTCTTTAAATGAACCGTACCTGATTATTTTCTATTTACTATACCATGGAGTACGGACTGTACTAGTGCCAATTGATGAAGGCACTTATGCTAGCTCTGAAATACAGATCACTTCTGAAAATGTAATTAGTAGCTGACATTTCGTACTTTCAGAGTTTCTATTAGTATTAAATGGACAACCGGCTAGGTTACATGGGGGCAACTCAACACAGCTCCTCTGAAGCCAGACGTATTCCAAACTTACACCCTTGGAAATGAAATCAGATTCTCTCCAAATGTCTTTTGGGAAGCTGGCATGGTTTCCTTGTTTCTAGATTATTTTTCTGGGATTTCAAAATAAAAACAGATTTGGGGGCTTGTAGGCTAAATCAGGGGTGGGCAAAGTGCCCTCCACAGGCCGGATGTGGCCCGCTAAGCCAGTGGATCTGGCCGGCAACTGCCCTGCTGCTCCCGCACCCCCAGGCCTGGAGGCAGGGGAGCGCCCGAAGTCTCCTCATCTCCGCAAGAGCATGCAGTGTATAGAGAGACATGCCGTCTGTTTTAAAACAGCCGGCTTTTATCTCTAGCTGCCACTCACCTTTGGCAGGGGGAGTGTGTGAAGTTTCTCTGGTCCTTTCCCCGCCCTGCCAGGAGTGCACTGCAGCTAGAGAGACACACTGGCTGTCTCTCTAGCTTCCATGGAGGCGAGGAGACTTTGCATGTTCCCCTGCCACTAGGTCCTGACTGGCCTGGGGACAGGGAGAGCGCGTGAGGTCTCCTCCCGCTAGGTGCCAGAAGGAATGCCAGCTGTTTTAAAACAGCAGGCATTTCTCTCTAGGGGTGGGGCGAGGGAGGGAGGAGAGAGACTTCTCACATTCACCTACCCATGGCCAATCAGGGTGGGAGGGAAGCACAAGAATTCTCCTGGCCCCGCCCCTCCTCTCCGAGGCCCCGCCCCTCCTCTCTGAGGCCCCGCCCCTTCCGAGGTGGCCACCTTTTAAAAATTATTGCCCATCCCTGTTTTAAAAAGGGGGTGAGAGAGGCGAACCAGGCAGAGAGGGGTCAAAAGGCTTGTCCAAGGACTCTCAGGAGATCAGTAGCAGAAAAAGCTGTAACACTGAGGTGTCTTAGTCAGGCCTGCTGATGGCGGACATCAGGGAGGGGACAAAGGGAGCAATTGCTCTAGGACCCCGTGATTCAAAGGGCCTGAGGCTCCTGGCTGGAGCTCCGGGCCCTTTAAATTGCCACCAGAGCCCCGCATGGCATGCTCTGGACAGCTCCAAGGGCTGCCTGGGATAGGCGCAGCGTGTTCCGAGTGACACTGAGGCTGCCGGGGGCAATCTAGCCTCAGCCCCGCCCCTTCTACCTAAGGCCCCACCCCTTTTGGGGTGCCTTCAATCAGCAGCATTTAAAAAGAGAACTTGTGCAAAGGCTCAGGGCCCAACTCCAGCCGTCCCCTTGCGTATACACAAAATGAAGGCAGTGGAGGAGGAAGTAACAGCTGTGCTGCTGTCTGAGCCCCAGACAGAAACCTAGGAAGTTAGCTCCCCTGCAGGTCCTCCTCAGCTGGCAAGTGGCAAATATCAGTCTCTGATCCAGCGACCTCACTCGAATGCAAACGACTTCAGCGCTAGCAGCAGGAATCTACACAGGGGCTCTCTGAGTTGATTGAATTTGGCTCGGCTCGGTCCGATGCTAGATGGCCCGTCATTCTGCGTGTCCCCTTCCCTCGTTCATGTTCGCCATCTGTGCCATTGCATTTGATGAGAGCTCAGAATTGGCCTGAAGATGTATTGTTTGTTAGGGGTGGACCTCGCAGACGCTGAGTCCCTGGCAGGAATTAAAGGCCTGCTCTGTTCCACTGGCTGTGGCTGTCTCTCTGCCCATTTTGCACATCTCCAGCTGCACAAGCATTTCGGTGGCTATTCTCAGCAGCGCCTGGCGCGACTGTCCGCCGGGGGATTGCCTGAGCACAGGGCGCTTGCTGGTGGCGTTGCCTTGTTGCCTACATTTTGATACTCCAGGTGACCTGTCTCAGCTGTTGTCATGCAGACTTCGTGGGAGCCAGAAGTGCCTCAGAACTCAATTCCCTACCTCCGCGGCGGTCAGCTATTCCTCTTTTGGCACACCCGCCAGAATCGCTTCCATCGAGCGTAAGCAGACATATGGTCTTGATGTGCCGGGCAGTCTAAGAGGAGCGACTCCCGGTAGCAGACATGACCTTGCCATGGCCTGCAGGTCGGGGTCATCAGGGCCAGTCCTAACCAATTGGCAGCCCCGGGAGACTGTCTGGCTTACCGGGAGGGTTGCCAGATGGTTTAAAAAAAATACCGGACAAAAATTTGTCAAGCAAAAAAAAACACCAGGGAAAATTTGTTGAACAGGAAAAAAAATTTTCCCACTCAACAAAATTTGGGGGTCTGGGAGTAACCAGGGAAACCTGGGGGAAGGATTCGGGAGGTCGGACTGGCTCTGTCGCCCACCCCTAACACCGGTTCTGGGGTCAAAATGGGCAGTGTGGCATGGCTGAGAAAATTCCTTCTCCCCTGATCCATTTCCTGCACTTTCCGACTTCTGTATGACAATTAGTTCCACCCTGCAAGCTTCCCCTGCGCCCGATCCACCCAAGGTAGGTATCGCCTCTAGCTGCAGGAGGCATCCTGCTCACGCTTTGAAATCCGGAGGTTCTGGCTCTATCCCTGCTCCAGTCAAGATGCTGGCCATCACACATTAGATCCTCTTCTCCTTTCGGTCTCCAGGAGCAGAGCAGAAACCCGGCCAGCGGGCATGGGACGGGAAGGCTGCCTTTCCGTCTTTCTCCCAGGCGCCCTGCGGACACCCCTCTGTGTGAGAGAGTGATGGGGTTTGCCAGGAGCTTGGGGGCAGCTCAGAGGGCTGGGAGCAGATGGGGTCAGGAAGCAGGCTGTCCACATTGGGGCAGCATTAACTCCCAAACACCATTAACTTGGGACTGAGTCCAGGTTGCTGCGGCTGTGGCTGCTGAGTTTTGAGGGAGCCGAGCAATGGCAGCAGAGGTCCTAAAGGAGGCACAGGGCCCTGTGAGAGTTCTGGGATCTGTATGCATCTTAGGAGGGTGAAGTCCAAGCGCCAGAGGAAATTCCTGGGATTTCGTCCCTCATATATAGGGGGAGAATATGGTCTTTTGGGCAGCTCTTATTGCCTGCAGGGGAGGGAAAAGCTCTGACTCTACATACGTTGGTAGCTGAGGCAAAAATACATGGACGAAATACGTGTTTAAGCCCCGCTGTCCCAAGCAGCTATCCCGAGCTTTGCCACCCCCTGCTAGGGAAGTGTGACATCACTAATACGGCTCTGACCTGGATTAAACTTTCAAATGTAATAATAAGAAAAAGCTCTCATGGCTACACTTGGGAAACTCCCATTTGTGTTGACCGTGTGTGTGCACGCGTGTGTGCACGCGCTAGTCAGAATGGTGAGCTGTTCCTCGGAAGCCTCCACTCCGAGTTGTAGAGCCCTGGAATACGTGTTTGCAAAGATTTGCTGATAATCCCCACTTTCACCTTCTACAGCCAGCAGGCTCCCTGCTCCTGCCCACTTTGTATCGTCTCCAGCTTTTTGGTAGTCTCTTCAGATTCTTTCTAACTAGGTTAGTCCATTAGTAATTTGACTGCAAAATCATCCTCTGAACATCTATTTAGACGTTTAAAGGAGAATTCTAACATAAACAGTCGCTGGTTGTTCTGCAACAGTAAATGTACTATGTATTAGGGTACATCTACACTGTGGCGCTATTTCAGGAGCTGGAAGAATCCCGAAATAGCTATTCCGCATCTATTGAAGCAATTTCGATTTGGAAATAATGGGTGGCTTATTCCAACATCCCAGTAACATAGGGGAATTTTGGAATATTGCATTATTTTGAAATTTGGCACTGTGTAGTCAGCCCCAAATTATGAAATAAGCTATTTCAAAATACCATCAAAATGAGCTATGCAAAATACCATCAAAATGAGCTACATAGCACAAATTGTGTAGCTTATTTCGAGCTAAGGGTGCTCTGAGATGCATCCTTGGGGTAGCTTAGCTTATTTCGAAATTGCTGACTTTGAAATTGGGAGTGTCTACACAGCACTTATTTCAAAAGAGAGCACTCTTCCTCTGACTTCCCTTACTCCTCGTACAGTGAGGGTTACAGGAGTCGGAGTAAGAAGTCCTCCAGCTTGACAGTATTTTAACATTATTTCAAAATAACCACCTGCTGTGTAGATGCGGGCTAAGTTATTTTGAAATAATGTTGCTGTGTAGACATACCCTTAGGGGTCTCATTGTCCAAGCTATTGTGTATGCATATAGCAAGGTTTTCTGTGCCTGGAGGAGCGAAGAGTATAAAGAGACTAGAACTGGAGAGAGGTTATCATTGTGCCCACTTGACAGATGGGAGAATTGAGGCCCAAAGAAATTAAAGGAGAAATGAGATCTGTTTGTTCATTTAGCTGGCAAATCAAGGCCTGATTCTAGTCAGTGAAGATTCTTCTCTTTGAGAGCACTTAAAGTGGGGAAAAGAAGGGAACTCAAAACATCTCTAGTTTTCATTATTTATTTTCATAATGTGTTAGAAACAGCTTTACTCCTGATAAGCCATGATCTGTGTTAAAAGAAACATTACATCCAAAATAACAAAAGCAAATACACTGAAATGAATAGGAAAATGTATTTTAGGAGAAATCCTACATCTTCTACTTTCTAGCCTTGCACAATTCCCATGGAAATATTGGAACATAGGATTGGAGGGAATTTCCCAGGTCATCAAATCCAGTCTCCAGCTATCACTGCCAACCTTGCAATAGAATCCCATTCATAAACGTTCCAAATTCAGTCCTAAAACTAGTTCGGTTGTTTGCCCTGCTACTCCTCATGGGAAGCTGTTCTTGAACATCGCTCCTCTAGAGGTTAAAAACCTTTTCACTTCCAGACTCAATGTATTCAAGTGGGGATATATTGTCCTGTTCTTGCATTAACGTTGTCCTTTAGCTTAAATAGCTTTCTCTCTCTGTCTCTCTCTCTGGTGTTTACCTCTTGGATGGGTTCATACAGAATATACCTCTCCCCTCTCAGCTTTCCATTAGGGATGTGAAGGTTTAGCCAGTTAAATGGGTAACTGGTAACCCCCACCCTTAACTGGGTAGGGTTACTGGTTAAGGTTAACTGAAGGGGGCCTCCCCTCCTCCCCCTGCTCATTCCCTCTTCGGTTAGTTAACCGGTTAAACAATATGTTTAACTAGTTAGCCAACTGAACAGGATTTTATACCCCTACCTTGGGTTCAATAGGCTAAATAAGCCATGCTTGTTACGTTTTCCCTCATAAAATCAGCTCTCCTTTTTCCCCCGACCATTCTGGTAGCCTCTCTCTGTACTCTTTCCAGTTTAGATTAATGTTGTTCAAATACATGTGACCAGAATTATATCCAGTATTCCAGATGAGCTCTTACCAGCACCTTGGAACAATGTCATTAATCCTTCTCTCTCTCCCTCCTGCAAATACCTCATCTCATGCATCCTACAAAGGATTGCAATTCTCTTTTTTTTTTTTTTTTAACAGCATCACATTGGTGGCTCATGGTCATCTTATGATCTGCTATTATATCACCCTATATATATTCTCCTCCTGGGTCATTTGCAACTGCTGAGACCCCAAGCTCATAGCAGAAACTCGTGTGTGTGTGTGTGTGTGTGTGTGTGTGTGTGTGTGTGTGTGTGTGTGTTTAAAAAAAAGTGTATTATCGGAATGCACTGTGGAACAGACTATGTAACTCAACTAATTTTCAATACAAAATACATCTTCAAACAAGCAGCAGTATACTGCCTCCACCCAAAGGCTGTGCAGATACTGAAATAAACTCCACTAGCAACTGTCCTCTTGCTGCAAGTGCTAGTACATTTTTTTTAAGCTACTCCCAAGCCTGTTAAATAACTGGCCATCTTTTAAGCTCAGGCACCCAGGAGCGTAGGAGGTGAATGATTCACAGAAGGGATTTAACAGTTATGTAAAATAATCTAAAGCCATCCCAGTCGCTTCAGAAAGATTATAATTAAGCAGTTTTTAAATGTCTGCTATCATAGGCTGGTTTTTCTTTTCTAACAAAAATTGCTTGTGTTCCCATTTGTTCTAAAGGCAGTCTCCGTTCTCTCCCTATCTATCGCTAAGTGGGACAGATGGATAACACGCTATCAGGATGCACTGATAAGAGTGCCTTCCTGGCATGGCACATATTTTTGAGTAATATCTTTCAACATTTTATTAATATTCTTCTCTGGCTACAGCTGAAATGCTGCTGAGGTATTTACAAAAGGAGTTGTTGTCACTGTGACTTGTCACACTGAAAAAAAATTGTGGGTGGCAATGGAAAAAATTTACCATGTCCATTTCAAACAGGGTCATTTGTTTAAACCAACACTTGCACATAGAGTTGGGGTTTTCCTCCCTCCTCCCCCCACTATTGGTGCTGCTGCTACTTTTCAATCTGGCCAATTAATCTCCCACACCAAATTTCTGTGCCGCAAAACTCTGTTAGCCTGTTCTCCAACCGGACGGAGTACGCCCCGGTGTTTCTTGAAGTCTATCAGCACATATTCTTGCTGTTTCTATGTACTATACATATGGATGTAGCTTTCCATGAGATTTCATTAATTGACATCCTTGCCTTTGAATCCACTGACATCAGAACTAAACCTCCAGCTCATGTGTAAGCTCCTAAATAAGGCAGATAAGCCACTGTGTGGCTGCCAGCCTCATGCATTCACGATAGTTTAAGGGAAATGACACTAGTGGAATGGAATGCAATGGAACATATCAATCGGTACCCAGTTTTGTTATGGAGAGGATGATGTTTATCACATCTGAATATAAGTTGCACTGGGATTTTCATTACATTATAGCGAAGGCAGACATTTCCAAGAGCCTCTTGACTATCACTGTCCTGTGCCAAGACAGGGTGGTTTAATGCCATACAACATGGCCACATATTTTCTGACTGATGAATGAAAAGAGAAGCAGGAAGTTTCACCATGATTTCTCTGCATATGTGTTTGTCCATAGTCTATATTCCTGAACGGCTGATTCGCTGTTGTATTTCATTGTCCTTACCCAACCAGTCTCCTTCTAATTAAAAGAATTCCAGAGACTTCCATCAGTGTGATTAGTAAATATTCCAGTTTAGTGAAGATAAGCAGCTTTAGTTTGGAAGAAGAAGAGGGAAAAAAAGAAAACTCACTGGTCGTTCTTTTAAAAAGAGGTCAGTGTGACTTGAGTAAAAGTGTCTGTGTGTGTCCTGAAACCAGAGAGCAAGGGAAGGAAATGAGCCAGCAATAGCACAGCAAATGTTACTTACATAATTATAGAAAAAAAAACCCAAGTAGGACAACAAATGAAACCAATCGGTTTTCTGTAGGAGAGCTTGCTACGTACGTCACTGGCTGGGAATTCTTGTGCTTATTTCTTTTGGTGAGAGACGGGTGAAAGGAGTCTAATTTTGCTAATCTGCTTAATTGATACGAGAGTCATATTGCTTCCAAACAATGGATTGAATTAGCTAAGCAAAGGCTGCACATTTAAAATGAGAAGACCCATGTCATTTGCTTTTCTTGAACTGGCGGTTTCTTGTCAGAGGGTTTCTCTGTCAAACACCATGAAAGCTCATTCTAGCTAAACAGATCAACAGGTTTTAGGTGTATTTTAATCTTTTTTTTTTTGTAAACACCTCTCCTAACACACACAAACCAAACACTTTCTAATCTAACAAACATACTTCCAAAGTTGTATAAGTGACTTAGGAACTTGAGTTCCAGGTTTTTAAAATTGCTGTAGGTATTTAGGAGCTTACGTTTCACCGAAAGCCCTCAGGACTTAGGACCCTATCATTTAGGGCAGTGGTTCCCAAACTTTTTGGCATCACGTCCCCCTTTTTGACTTTTGAAAAACCCTCACACACCCCCCAAAACAAAACAAAACAAAAAAAGAACTGAGCAGGGCAGCAAAACTTGATGGGGGGGAGGTCGGGTTGCCTCGTACCCACCCTGGAATTTCTTCATGTCCCCACCCAGGGGTCACGCCCCCCAGTTTGGGAACCCATGATTTAGGGACTTTTGAAAAGCTACAACCATATTTACAGGACTTAGAACATTTTATTTGTGTATTTACCCCCTTTCTCCTTGCTAATTGAGATTAAAGTAGATGCTTATAAATGCCAGTGGCATAACAATAAAGCCCCACTATGGAGCCAACAGAAATGAAGATGAGCATACACCCCTAAACATGAACATGTACATCCATGTATATTTGTAGCAGTAGCAGATAACCATACTGTGTTGTCTAGAGTCCCCAGGCAGGACTCAAGGCCCCAGTGTGTTAGGCACTGTACAAATCAGAACAAAAAGACAGCCATGCCCCAAAGAGCTTCCATTCTGTCAAACAAGAGACAACTGGAGAGTGTAACAAGCAGCCTGGGGAAGCACCGGGAAACAACAGTGTTTATGAACAGCCTGGTCACAGCATTACTGCTAGCTGACCTTATAACTCATGATGCAGGATCAATTTAAAAATCACCTCTGGAAGATGCTGCATCATGATAGACAACAAGGGAAAAGGAATCAAATATTACAAAGCAAGTGCACTGATAGAACAATGCGTGGAAATCTTAATGGCCGTTTAAAAAAACAAGGCATCGCTTGCCTCATTTTGGTGAGCGGCCTTCGCTTTCTTTTCACCCTCACCTCACACTTGTGAATGTTCTGATGGGCACCTTTTAATGCCTTCCCTGACGTTGAGGACTCTTTTAATTTCCTTCTATAAAATCCCTTCATTCTATGTCCTTCTGTAAATTTCCTTCATTCCGAGTCCTGCTGTATTTATAGCTCGGTGGCGCACATAACCACTGGGCATATAGTAATGTTTCTTGGAATACTTTCCATGTTTTCTCTGTGCCTTTCCTCCCAAGTGTGTTCCAGCGTCTTATCCCACAAGACGCTTTTCTTCTCCACTTGCTCTATTATTTTTCAGGCTTCTTGCACCTCACACGCCTCAAAAAGTGCTTTTAAATGATTTCTTTGGGATGAATTCTCATACGTCGACACAGCAACGTTATTTCGAACTATCTTAGTCGCGTCTACACAGCCGGCAGCTGTTTCGAAATAATGTCGAAATGCGGTTGAGCTGGAGGACTTCTTACGCCGGCTCGTGTAACCCTCGTGGTACGAGGAATAAGGGACGTGGGCGGAAGAGGGCTCTATTTCGAAATAAGTGCTGTGTGGACGCTCCCAATTTCGAAATCAGCTACAGAATTGACGTCGCTCAGTGTGCGTAGCTTGTTTTGAGTTAAGCCCTGCAGGCGTGCCCATATAGAGTTAAATTGCTGTAGGGAGGACCACTGAAACCCCATTTACGCCCAGTTTTGAAGGCTTCAGTCAGGGGTCTCAAATTAAATTGAACTTAAGGCCAATACTAGTCCTCAAATCTTTCTAGTGGGCCAGTGGGTGCTTTTCTGGCAGCGGCTCCAGGGAAGCTCCCCGCATGTCTACCAGCCCATGTCACTTCCCCCCCCCCCCCCAGCATGTTCACTTGCCATCCCCAGGTGATTGAAAATGCCCCAGAGCTCCCATTGCCGCCCCCAGCAGTGCAGTGGGGCTAGAGCGGATCCCCGGCCAGCACATCCTTGTGGCTATGGGGAGGTGTGAGCAGAGCCGTCCTGTCTGTAGGGCACTGAGACCCCCCCCATAGGGGGAAGCGGAGTGCCCCAGCCTGCTGCACTCCTGGGGTATGTCTAGACTGCATCCCTCTGTCGGCAGAGAGATGCAGATTAGGCAGGTCGACATTGCAAATGAGGCAGGGATTTAAATGTCCCGTGCCTAATTTGCATAAAAATGGCCGCCACGTTTTGCCGACTCAGCACTTTGTCTGCAAAAAGTGGCAGTCTAGAGGGGGATCTGTCAAGAAGCAAGCCTTTTTTGACAGATCCCTTATGCCTCCTGCAAGAAGGTTTATAGGATCTGCAGAAAAAGGCTTTCCTTCTCGACAGACCTCCCTCTAGACTGCCACTTTTTGCCGACAAAGTGCTAAGTCGGCAAAACGTGGTGGCCGTTTTTATGCAAATTAGGCACGGGATATTTAAATCCCTGCCTCATTTGCAACGTCAACCTGCTTAATCTGCATCCATCTGCCGACAGAGGGATGCAGTCTAGACATACCCCGGCCTGGGAGATGACAGCAGAGCAGATTAGGCTGCTACATCCCTCCGCTTCACCGTGGCTCCTGCCACCACAGTGTGTGCAAGGGAACCTGACCCCTGCTGCTGCCCCATTCCAGGCCTCCCCAGTAATCTGCCAGGGGAGGGGTGCAATGGGGGGAAGGCCAAAGGGGAGTTGGTATGGGAGTTGGGCTTGGGAGGGAAGATCTGGACACACACACACACCCTGGGGCCATGGGGACTCACATGCCAGTAGCCACGTGGGCTGGAGTGTGGGACCACTCAGGCTGTAGATAGCCCATGGGCCATGCATTAGAGACCCCTGGCTTAGGTGGTGCACATGTCTCATTCAGGAGTTAATTTTCCCCACGCATACCCACACTGGCCATGGTCCCCACTGCCTTGTGATGGTCTTTACTGTTGCAGTGGTGCCCGATTCTTTTCTTCCTTGTGCTCTTCCCCCAAGTAGCGCATTGGTGGAAAGGGCAGATCTGTTCCTAAAGCAAGAATAGAAATATGGATGACTCGCAGCTAAAATTTCTCCCAGAGAACTTCCGCCCTGCTCTCCCTTTTAACTACAGCCGGTGGCTTACTACAGAGCTTTTCTCCTAGCTTTGTGGCACAGATACTTGGATAAGCCCAGGGAGCTGGCCTCTGAATGTTATTTGGTTTGGAATTCGGTGGCCACGTAAGATTGCAAGCAGTCTGAGGCTGGGATATCTCTTTGTGTAGTTACCATGCAGTGGCACCCAGACCACAGCAACAATTAAGACCAAAAGACCTCTACAACATGGGCTAGGAACCAGCTGGCTTTTAGTTCAGAGGATAGAGGCTCCTCTGCTGAGGTCCCAGGTTCAAATCCACTTGGTACAAAAGAGCTCCAGGAATAAACCAGCACTCCAAAGTGCTGCCAACACATGAGTTAGGACTGATTTTCACACCATGCTAAACACAGGCCAAAATCTTCAAGTTTCTCCAGGGAAAAAGACCCAGGTCAGGGGGGAAGACTTGACCCCCCCAGTTCCCTAAAAAACTACTTTTCTTGGGTTCAAATACTAGAAAATCAAAATAGGAAAAGCCAATCCCGGTGATTGGAGATGGCTGATGTTTTTAATTTCAACAGCCTGACCAACATTGAAACTAGAAATTTTGTTTGGAAAAAAATGGGAGGGAAACTTCAATGACTCTAATCAAACAAAATAGGATTCTATTTTTTTTCCAGTCAACAAGAAAATGTATTGATTTTTTTTATCAAGTTTCTAAAGTGTCAAATCGACCAGTTTCAGTGCAGACATGAGAAATTTTGAAAAAGACGTTTGCTATTTTCACCTGCTTTCCATCAAGTTCTAGGAGTAATACTAGATCCGACAAACAGGGGCCTGATTTTTCAAAGGGATTAAAACCCCACAGGGAGCTAAGGTTTGCTCAGCATTTCTGAAAATCAGTCATAACTAACTCTCCCTGTGTGGTTAGTAGGCAATATTCAACTACTGAATGTTAGGGATGGGGAAAGAGGTTATGTGACTTACCCAAGGCTACATGGTTAGTCGGTGGCAGGATTAGAACTTGGAAATTCTGTGCTCAGATCAAGAGGCTAACTTCCCCTTTCTATAAATCAGGGATCTACAAGACATCATAATATAACTGGTCACTAAATGCTATGGACAGCAAGCACCTTCACCACATTCTAGGTCTAACTGCCTATTCACTGGTTAGGTGAGCCAGGCAGGAGCACATCCTGTGTTTAATTACTCTGGAGAGAGCTTGGGGATTCGCTGCCCTACATCAGCATTCGGGAACACATGCACTGAATTACTATAAATCAAGAGCTTTCCAGCACTCCCAAGCCCAGGGGGAGCCTGATTTTCTCAAAGAGGTTAATTAAAGAGTGCTTATTGTTAACTCATCCTTGTTGCCCATTAGGGCATGGCAGAAGTTTCTGTTCTCCCACATCCTTGCTAAAAGTGGGACAGATCTTGTTTCCAAGGAAGCACCAAGTTCAAGTGCATAATCGCTTGCTTACATGTCTGTATTGTACGGCTGACTTTGTATGCATATTTGCAATTAGCTGTGGATAACTATTCACAGTACAAATCTAGCACTACCCATTCCACTTAGCGCTCGCAAGACATTATTAAACATACTATCCCCACTTAGTTCTTTTATCCGCTGTGGGTCTTAATATGCTTTACCGCAGTAAATCAGGATCCCATTTTCAAACGTGCTGAGGGGCTTGCACTCCTAAGTCACCTTTGAAAATGGGACTTCAGAGGCTAGGCCTTATTCACAGTCCAGGGGTCTTAGAGCCCTAAGTCACAGAAGTGCTTTGGATAGTGCCATCCACTGTGCGCTTTACAGATGGAGAAACTGAGGCACAGCGAGGTGAATTATTTAAACTGTAAACCTAGAGGGGAGGAGCTGTCTTCATTTGCTGTTTGCACACGGCCCCACGCAATGGGGGCTACATCCTGGGTGAGTACAAACAAACTCATCCAGAGATGAATTCAGGCAATGGGCCAGTGACAAAGGCAGGACAGTTATTATCTGGGCTGGATTTTCCCCTGCCTTGCACACTGTGCTTCGCAGCTGTGCAAAGGGAGGAACATGCGGGGTAGCCTGTTACACTTGTTTCTCTCACTGTCCACAGAGGGAAGTGATACAGAAGGTGCAAGGCAGCAGAGGATCAGAGAACCTCAGGAAAGGTTCCCTCTAAGCTGAGCAACAGCATGATAGCCCTTACTAAGGGCTACCATGCACGGAGCTACCTGGCTGGGGGAGGGGCTCCCTGCTGAAGTGCCCCTCCCCTCCAGCCAGGCAACTCCGTACGCGGCAGCCCTGAGCCCCTGGTCAGGGCTCATTAAGCAGCTGCATGGCCATCCTGCCACGCAGCTCAGAGGGAACCTTGCTCCCGGCCCTGTGCTGAGTCCACGTGACCGTGGCTGTTATACGGGCTCTCAGCTGTGGAAAACGGTAACTGTCCCGGAACAGGCTACAGTGTTGGCTCATTCCTGCAACTCCACCATGAGTAGAAGTCACCTGGAAGTGGACGCTTGAGCAGGGGTTCTCCAAATTATTCTTTCTGAGGCCCTCCCGACGTGCTATAAAAACTCCACAGCCCACCTGTGTGACCACAACTTATTTTTCTGCCTCTAAAAGCCAGGGCAAGCATTAAGGGTTACCAAGCAGGACAATTCTCAGGGCCCCAGGGCCTCCCACAAAGCTATATTGTTCAGGCCTCGGCTTCGGAGCCCCAGGTATCAATTCCATGCTGCAGGGCTTTGGCTTTCGGCACTGGGACCCAACAAATCTACTGCCGTCCCTCCTTGGCAGAGCCCCCGAAACCTACTCGTGGTCCCTTAGGGGGCTCTGACCCCTGGTTGAGAACCGCTGGCATAGGGGACAGGCCTGTGTGGGGATGGAGCCTATCACAGATTCTAACCCAACCTAGGCTGATGACTGAGAGTTGTTGCCACCTGGTGGTTGTTTGACAGCCTGGATGATAGCATCTGGGCCTAATTCCAAGTGGACATTTGTGGTCATTGCAAAAGTACAACTGGCCGCCTCTTTCCACGAGAGGCGTGGCAGGTATTGCAGCCTGGAAACACGTTGCAGGCCCCGCTGGAAAGCTTGCACCATCCCTACCTCTTGCGGACATTTGTCACGTTCAAGCTGGGAGAAGTCAGAGGCATTCGGGGGAGTTGCAGTGCGTTTGGGAACACACACAAAACGGCATGGGGAGAAAACCCCAGGATCTGCACATTGTCCTTTTTTAGCATCCCCTCTCTCTGCCTTCCCATGACCAGATCCTGGTCCAAAGATTCCAGACTTCATAGTGGACCGAAGCCAGGAGGCACCCAACCGCCTCCAACTCACCTAAAATGCCGGGCAGCTACAGGGTAGGGCACATCCACAGTGACAAAGAAACCCCAACAACACCCATCACATTCCACCTGCACCCATCTAGGAGGCATGCAGAGGAGCTTGGGGTGATGTAGCAAAAGATGCAAAATTAAGCATGGCCGTATACCACTCTCCTCTGTCCCAGGCTCTTTTATCCCTTCCATGCGGACACCAAATGCCACACTTCTTCTTGGAGACCATCACTACCCTTGCCACTGTCCCACCTCTCTCCGTCACATTTGTCCTACGCTTCGTCCCCTGCACCCTGCTTTGCTGAGCCACCTCTCTGGCTGGGTTCGCTGACGCGCCTGCAGTCAGGTTCCTTGGGATCTAGTGCACAAGGCATCCTTAGGGCTTAGCCCCTTCATGCACATGCACTAACTGGGAGACACGAGGAGCTGAGTTATGTCGGTGGCCAGTAGCAGCCCGGAGGTGTTAACTGCCTTTCAACACTGCATGGGCAGGAAAGGACAGTCATAGGGGCATGTGGGGAGGAAGAGATGAGCTCTGCAAAGACACAGGATCATAGAATCCTAGGGCTGGAAGACCTCAGATGGTCATCGAGTCCAACCCCCTGCCCAAAGCAGGACCAACCCCAACTCAACCAACCCAGCCAGGGCTTTGTCGAACTGGGACTTCAAAACCTCTAGGGATGGAGATTCCACCCCCTCCCTAGGGAACCCATCCCAGTGCTTCCCCACCTTCCTCGGGTATGTGTACACCGTGGCGCCATTTCGGGATACTTCTGGTATCCCAAAATAACGTCCTCCGTGTCTTGATAGCATGCCCGTTATTTTGAAATGTAATCAAAATAATGGGTGTGCTATTCCAATGTCCTGGTAAACCTCGTTTCACGAGGATTAAGGGACTTGTCAGAATAGTGGTCTATTTCAAAATTTGTCACAGCACCAAATTTCGAAATAGGCCATCTCGAAATAAGCTACGCAATTTGCATAGCTCAAATCGTGTTGCTTATGTCAAGCCAGTGCCGCAGTGTAGACGCACCACTATGGAAATAGTTTTTCCTAATGTCCAATCTAGACCTCTCCTACTGCAGCTTGAGAGTATTTCTCCTCATTCTGCCACCTGTCACCACTGAGAACAGCCTCTCTCCATCCTCTTTGGAGCCCCCCTTTCAGGAAATTGAAGGCTGCTGTCAAATCCCCCCTCACTCTTCTCTTCCTCAGACTAAACAAGCCCAAATCCCTCAGCCTCTCCTCATAGGTCAAGTCATTCATCCTCCCATCTCCTCCCCTATAGCTGGAGGCAGTGCCCGTCCCTTCCCTCTAGCACAATGCTGAAAGACTGCTGCTGGCCACATTCTGGTGTGAGCGCCAGCAGAAAAATGGTGAGGGGAGGCATGTGACTATGTCCCCCTCTCCATGTATTGCCAGCTCCAGGTACCAGGAGAGGTATCTGGGGGCCTAATCAGGCATGGAGTGTGGAACGCACTGGCTAGGAAGGGTCAGCACAGCTGGTCCCACACCTACCTGTGAGAGAGGTATATGGGTGGGTGTGGGGGGGTGCCCCTCCCTGTGTAAATCCTAAATTGTTTAAGATAAGAAGAGACATTAAAAGAATCCAGCTATGCAATATTTATTTTAACAGTGGCTCCATCAATCAGGTGTTAATTTGAACATCTGTACTACACAGGTCTGATTGATTGCTGTTGAACTCACCAGAATAGGAGTAATTTTACCAGGTGTCCCGTATTGAGCATAGGGAAATATGGTCACCCTACAGAAAGATGTATCAGTGTTGCCTATTCCTTAAGCTGTGGAGGCCAAAATATGGAACACAATGTACGAATAAGACCCACAATCTTTGACACACAACTATTACTGCAAGAAACCTGTAGATTTTTCCTTCACGCTATCTGCCTCCTGTTTTATAGTTTCATTTTTCTTTATCTCCTGTACATTTTAGCAAGCTTTGTCTTTTATCTGTTTAATCAAGAACTCTTCCTAAATGGTAAAAGAGAGGACCATCAAATTCAGTATACAGCTTCCTCTTATCATAACTTAAACCAAGGTAAGGATTTGGTTGTGCCAGAAAAACAGGACATGCCCGGAATGGGATTGCTTCTCATAAAACCAAACAGAAACGAGACAAACTTATACAAGAACAAATGGTCTGGTAGCACTTCATAGACTAACAAAACATGTAGATGGTATCATGAGTTTTCACAGGCACAGCCCACTTCTTCGGATGACTGGAGTTTTGAGTTTAGGATGTGCAGACCCAAAATAAATAGAGGAGAAGAGAGAGAGGGGAAGGGCAAAAAAAACGGAAGGGGGCAGGAAACAAGGACCAGAGGTATGAAAATATTAAAAGGAAAACCAAATAGGCAGAACTGGTAATCTATAAGCACCTAAAGATTGGATAGTTAAAAGAAGCAGATAAGGATCATAGGATAACAGAATCACCAAATCACGTACAATCCTCAAAACTGATGTCACTTGAGCAAATGTTGAAAGAGACTGAACCAAGATGAGCCAGAAAAATAGGATGAACCTGGAATAGGATCGCTTCTCAATACACGTTACAGAAAAGAGAGAAACATTTGAAATTTGGAGTCGTGCTCTGTTTTGACACAGCACCGTCAATGCTTAAGGTTTGAAAACTAGAAGACAATGTTATTGGAAACCAAATTGACTATAGCCCTTTTTTGTTAAAACATAGCAAATGACAAGAATTTATAGGGATGAAGACAAAATACACTTGATGGAATTCCCATTTTTTTTAAATTACTAAAATTAACTTTATCGAAATAACATTGTATTTTTGAAAAATACAATCATTTCAATAAAGCATGTATGTTTTCCTATTATTTTTCCAAAATAAATTGTTTGAGTTAAAGACCCGAACTAAGCCAGGTAAATCTGTTAGTTTAATCTAATTTTTAATATTGAAATTGAAGAGACACCAAATTTACATGGACTGTAGGTACTTTGAGACTAAAATGAGTGGCATCTCAAAGAGACACTTAAGACATAACTAGTACATTAGCTGCACACAATACTTCATTTTGGATGAGACCAGACAAGTAGGAATGAAAATCCAGACTATTTTGGGATCTAAACTTTGCCTATCCTTTGATCTGTATTCTCCCAAGGTTAAGCTTTCTTTTCCCTCTCTCTCTCTCTCTTCTTTCTTTCTTCTCATTGTAGCACCTGTAGTATCGAGACTGATCCTTACTTGACACCTTTTTTGGGCTACGTTTCATAGCTGCTAAAATACAGAGGTGATGTAGGTCAGTGCTGTGTTCATAATTGCCTTCCTGACCTATATACTTTGTGAATGTTGCTGTGTGTTAGTCATTGGCATCACAGATGTAATGCAGTGTTTATTAGTAGAAGAAGTGTGATCGTGTGTCACCAGGTTATACAAAATGGAGAGAGCTTGAAATGGAAAGGGCAGGAATAACATTTGCCTGATCTCTGTCGTTGGAGATCTGTATGGAAGACACATTTAGACATGCACTTGCGTAAATGGCTCCAGGTAAGAATTGCTGATACTGGGCTGTGTTGGAGGGTGCTCCTGTTACCAAACTTCTGTCTCAGAAGCAGCTAATAAATTGTGTGTACATAACTCTTCATCCAATATGAAAAGGATGGACTATTTGACTAAAGCATTAGCAGAGCACACATTGATTGGGATGTTATTAATGAAAAGCTCTAGTGTCTCTGGAGGGGTTTTAAATAGAATGTTACATCCTTATTGTCTGTCAGCCCTGAGACAGACAGACACACACACACACACTTAAAGGTGGCTTAGAAAAAGTCTCCCTGGAGTTTGGCTCAAGTAGTATGGAAGCCCATCCACAAATACAGCTCTGTGTGGTGAAAGTGAGGCTTAGCCTAAACTCCAAACTTAATCTGCCAGGACTATATCTGTCACCCCCAGCAACATAACTTCTACTGACAAACCCACACACTGTGTCTAGACTGGCCAGTTTTTCCGGAAAATCAGCTGCTTTTGCAGAAAAACTTGCCAGCTGTCTACACTGGCCGCTTGAATTTCCGCAAGAACACTGACGATCTCATGTAAGAAATCAGTGCTTCTTGAGGAAATACTATGCTGCTCCCGTTCGGGCAAAAGTCCTTTTGCGCAAAAGCTTTTGCGCAAAAGGGCCAGTGTAGACAGCTCAGATTTGTTTTGCGCAAAAAAGCCCCAATCACGAAAATGGCGATTGGGGCTTTCTTGTGCAAAACCGCGTCTAGATTGGCATGGACGCTTTTCCGCAAAAAGTGCTTTTGCGGAAAAGCGTCCGTGCCAATATAGACTGGCATGATTTTCCGCAAATGCTTTTAACAGAAAACTTTTCCATTAAAAGCATTTGAGGAAAATCATGCCAGTCTAGATTTAGCCACAGTGTAGATGCAGCTCTGGCAACAGAAGAGTGCTTCTGTAAAGTGGGCTGGTGACAGATTTCGCCGGGCCCTGGGCAATGTGGGTTGGAGGCGTGGCTTCGCTGAGACCTCCGGCAGAAGCGGCAGGTTTAGGGGCTAGCCTCCTCCAGCCAGCCCTCATTGCCACCTGGACTGCATTGCATGAGGCTCTGATGGTGATTTAAAGAGCCCAGAGCTCCAGCCATTGCTGCTGCTTTAGTAGCAGTGGTGGCCCACAACCCCAGGCCCTTTTAAATCATTGGGGCCCAGGACAGCTCCCCTCTTTGCCCCCCCCCTTCCCTTCTGCTCCATCAGCAGCTCTGTCTGTAAGCATAGCTAACATTGTCTGGGGAGGTAGTACAGGAACACCAATCAGAAAACTTTTCTCAGCATAGGCTGTGTCTTCATTGCGGGGCTATGTCAGCATAGGCTCTATGGTGTAAATGTAGCCCTTCGCAACTGTCTTGAAGAGAGACCAGGCATCTTAGTTTCCTATAATACTGGGCCAGTGCCTCAAGTCCTCACTTCCTCGTCCTACGCTACTGTGCAGAGAACTCCAGGCTAGGCCTAATGACCGTTCTAAGCTTGTAGCTGTTTCCGTTGTCCAAGTGCTTCATCAGTGTTAATTAATTGCTTTTCACAGCTCCCCTGAAAGGGTAGGTGGGTCGCTGTTATTACTCCAATGATAGGGCTGGGTAGAGATGGATGAATTGGAAAAACAAGATTGATTCATAAGTACTTTCACAGATAAAAGTGCTGTTTGGCTTACTGTGATTGACATCACTGGGTTATTTTTCCTAGTTATAGACCTCAGATTGAATCCATTGTGTTTACACTACCATAAAGCAGATCTAATAAATGCATGTTTCTCTACAGGCAATAACAATGTGTGATATTCATCATTTTACAATGCCTGCTGTACTCGATACTAATAGAGAATATTATTCTGCTGCATTTAGACCTTAATGCATCCTCTTACAGGAAGGATAATGGCAAGGCTATTCAAGACTTATGAAAGTATGGGCTTTATGTGTCCTGTATTCAATATTATTGATGAATTTTGACAATGTTCAGAATGCTCATTCATTACCACAGCATCACATCCTTTTGAAACATCTGGTGCAGTAACAAGCCCGGAACAAAATAAGAATAGTCATAGTAGGTCAGGCTGATAGTCCATCTAGCTCAGTATCCTGCCTCTGATAGTGGCTAATGCCAGATGTTTCAGACAGAATGAACAGAACAGGCAACCATAACTGATAATTGGACGCCTGTCATCTGCTCCCAGCTTCTGGCAATCAGAGGCTAAGGACATCTAGACTGCAGAATTGCATCCCTGCACTGCCCATCTTGACTAATGGCTATTGATGGACTTATCCTCTATGAATTTTGCTGTTGTTTTTTTTAACCTTGTTATAGCATCAGCCTTCACAACATCCCCTGGAAAGGAGTTCCACAGGTTGACTGTATGTGGTGTGAAGAAGAACTTCCTCTTGTTTGTTTTAAATCAGCTGCCTATTCATTTCATTGGGTGATCCCCTAGTGCTTGTGTTGTGGAGATTATTTTTTCACATTTCCTTATGCACTTTCTCCACTTGATTCATGAGCTTTTTAAGGATACGTGTGTTTCTTCCATGGAACAAAAAGCATCTGGCATGTTGAAAGTAAACAAAATGGCAGGATGCTAAATTGTGCATGATATTGATTTGTATGAATAAACATGGTAGCATTAAAGGTATCATGCTTTTCTCTAAACATCTTCATGCCTGATCTAAGAGCCCTCAGGGGAGTCAATAAGCTCTGGATGAGACCCCAATTGAATTTAACTTGAGAGGGTTTTTTTCTTATGCCCTCCTGACCATTCTATGTGCAGAATAAAATGTGTATGTGCACCAAGGCATGTGCAAATGTGCACCACCGGTACAAACAAAAACCTAGCTGTCGGTGTTCTGCTTATCAGCTGAGCACATTTGAATCTCTCCAGAGTGGCCGCACAAGAACCCACCTTACAAGGAGCACTGGTTATGATCTCATCTTTTCACATTTTTGTACTATAATGTTATTTCCACCAGCTGCATGAAATCATCCTGAGAGGCTCTATATATTATACCAAAACTAGCAAATTCCCACTCTAAAAACTGACTCTGCAGTTTAAAACATTTCAGCCTCACTTCTTCCCTTCAGGATTCCCTAGAGGTGAATGTTCATAAAAACTGAATCAACTTTCTTGCCCACAAATCTTAGGGATGGTCTCCAGTTACCCCAAGATTGATGCTCTGGAAATTGATCTCTTGGGATTTGATTTAGCAGGTCTAGTAAGGACCCACTAAATCAACTGCTGATGGCGCCTCCATCGACCCTGGTACTCCAGCAGGTCGCGAGGAGTAAGGAACCTCCCGCAGTGGGGACACTGCATAAATTCAACCTAACGTATGTCAACTCCAACGATGCAATTCTCGTAACTGGAGTTGCAGCTCTTGGGTCAACTTTCTCCCCTAGTATAGACCTGGCTTGAATCTTATACATGAATATCCTAGAAGCTTACACTAATACTATTCATAAACATCCAAAACTATTCTTCATCTACTTTTGACAGGATTATTTTATGACATGCCACAGTAAGATTTTTCTTTCATTTCTAAAACATTGTAGAAATTACATTTCTGCACAATCACTTGCCACTGCAAAAACTACACTTTCAGACTAAAAATATTCTGCTAAAGACCACAGGCTGGAGATCAGCTCTAGCTTTCTTCCCTCACTCTCTCTCTACGGGCATTTGTAAATGTCTGCCGCCGACACCAGTGCATGAGGGAAGGCAGAGCTGAGAAGAAAATGATGCTTTAAGATTTCTGTGGCAAGTATGCTCCACCACGGGTTACGTTTCTCTAATTTCTCCCATTTATAAATTGTTAGATTATTAGGTACAAAATAAACCCATGCATCCTGAAGCCATAGTTGTAACTTCTGAGTTATCTTAGAAATAATATGTAAGCCCGTCAGCCCCCAAACTTATAGCCAACGCTTGCACATATAAAGTAGAAATCCGTTTGGTTCTTAACACACATTTATCACCCTTGCACTTCTTAGAAAAAAGAACTTGCATTCAGAAGGATTCATCTCTCTAATTTTGTCCATTACAGTAATTCCTCATTTAACACATGCCCGCTTAACACGTTTTCGTGATAGCATGATTTTTGGGGGGGGGACATTTTTTGAATGACACGACCGTCCCTGGAATAACACGATTTCCCCAGCAGCCCTGTTGCCGGCGGCAGCACAGCGCTTCCCCTGCCTCCCTGCAAAGCGGTGGAGGGTTCGCCGCTTGCTGCGTCGTTCTCCTTCGCCGGACGCCTTCCCCTTCTTCTCTGCCCCCGCTTGCAGGCCCCCCCTCACTGAACGCAGTGCGGGTCCTGGCAGACCCGTCACAGGGGCATACCCCCAACCCAATCCCCCTCCGCTCTCCTCCCCGTCCCTTCCTTTCCCCAGAGCCAAACACCTCCCCTCCTGCTGTAACCCAGTCCCCTTTCTCCCCCAACCTTATGTCCCAGTCCCAACAGACACCACCGCTTGAAACGCAACCCCCAACTTTTCCATTATTTTCAATGGGAAAATCGACCCCGCATAACACGTTTTCACTTAACACGATCATTTTCTGAAACATATCTAGAGTGTTAACTGAGGAATTACTGTATATCTTTGTGCTATATTTTAGGAGGATATAGGAAGAAATCTGTTTCTTTGGGCTTTTAACATTGTTAACATAAAACTGCGCACCGTAAATCTGGAAAAACTTAAAAAACAACGAATAGTCTTACAGCACCTTATACAATAACAAAACATGCAGGTGGTGTCATGAGCTTTCATGGGCACGACTCATTTCTTCAGATGAATGGAGGTATTAAAGGACCAGTTTCTAAATAAATAAGGGATGGGGGGGAGGGGAGAAGGAAAAAGAAGGAAAAGAAAGAAAAAAAAGGGGAAAGAAATAGCCAATTAGGGTATCCATTCTACTTGAAGCTGATAGAGAAGGTACTAACTGTTCTTAAACAAAATACAGGACTATGTAGCACTTTAAAGACTAACAAGATGGTTTATTAGATGATGAGCTTTCGTGGGACAGACCCACTCCCTCAGATCAAATAGTTCTTAAGTACCCATTGTTTGGGGTTTTTTTTTAAGTCATTAGGATGTGGAATGTAGCAGGCCATCCCGCCAATGTCTTTATTCAGACCTCTGTTCTAGGAATCAAACTTGTAAATGAAGTTAAGTTCTCAGGCTTCCCTGTGGAGTTGGCTTGTGCAATTGGCCTGAGACAATACAGTGACTTGCGATCCATTAATGAGGGCGCAGGCAAGTTAAAATGTTCCCCAACAGGTTTCTGTGTGTCGCCTTGTCGGATATCTGATTTGTGTCATAAGAACACAAGAACCATATTACCAAAGGTCCATCTAGCCCAGTATCCTGTCAGCTGACAGTGGCCAATACCAGATGACCCAGAGGGAGGGAACACAACAGGTAATCCTCACGTGATCCCTCCCCGGACACCCAGCTCCAGAGAAACAGAGGTTAGGGACACCATTCCTACCCATCCTGGCTAATAGCCATTGATGGACCTAACCTCCATGAATCTATCTAGCTCTTTTTTGAATCCTATTAAAGTCCTGGCCTTCACCACATCCTCTGGCAAGGAGTTCCACAGGTTGACTGTGCGCTGAGTGAAGTAAAACTTCCTTTTGCTTGTTTTAAACCTGCTGCCTATTCATTTTTTCTTGTAGAGACTGTCCAGTTTGTCCAGTACACATGGCAGAGGGGCACTGCTGGCCTTTGATGGCATGGATCACATTAGTGGATGTGCAGTTAAATGAGCCTCTGCTGTGGTGGTTTATGTGGTTAGGTCCTGTGATGACGTCACTTGTGTAGCTGTGTAGACAGAGCTGACACCGGGGTGGATTGCAGGGGTGGGTTCCTGGATGAGTATGGTGGAGGTGTGATGCGTGGTTACTGGAAAGAATTTGTTTGAGGTTAGGGGGTTGTCTGTAGGCAAGGACTGGCTACCCCTCTGAAGCTACTGTAAAACTGTTTGCTTTTGGGAGAGGTATCTCGCTCTACATGTCAGCCTCGTACTAAAAAGCAGTGATGTTTGTCATGGGTCACTACAGTGTGTTTAGAACTACAGAAAAAGCAGCACCTAACATTTACTAGGCAACATTATTCTGTTTTCCAAACACCTGTGCACCAAAATTGCTCATACAAGAACTCTTTGCTTAATGGTAATAGAGATGCAGCCGTATTAGTCTGGTCTTACTGAAACAAAAGACAGGACTATGCAGCACTTTAAAGACTAACAAGATGGTTTATTAGATGATGAGCTTTCATGGGCCAGACCCACTTCCTCAAATCAAATTGTGGAAGAAAATTGTTATGACCATATATACCAAAGGGATTCCATAAAAAAAAAGTGACAAATATAAAACTGACAAATATAAAATTGACAAATCAGATTTTAGAACAGAGGGAGGATGGGGGCGGGGAGGTTAGTGTCTATGAGATAATGATATTAAAGGTGATAATTAGGGAAGCTAACTTTGTAATGGGTAAGATAATTAGCATCTTTGTTAAGGCCTATTCATAAAGTGTCAAATTTAAGCATGAATGACAGTTCAGAGGCTTCTCTTTGAAGTCTTGTTTTAAAGTCTCTTTGAAGCAGGATACAGGTAGTCAGGTCGTTGACACAATGCCCAGGCTGGTTGAAATGGCAAGAAACTGTTTTTTCTTTGTGAAACTGTCTGATGTCTGTTTTGTGGGCATTGATTCTTTGGCGAAGTGTCTGAGAAGTTTGTCCAATATACATAGCAGAAGGACACTGTTGGCACATGATGGCATAAATTATATTTCTGGATGAGCAGGAATATGTGTTTTTGATCTTATAACTGAAATGGTTATGTCCAATGATGGTGTCAGCAGAGTAAATATGTGGACAAAGCTGGCAATGAGGTTTGTTGCGAGGGAAAGATCCAGGGTTGATATGGAAATATTAAGTAAACCACCATTTGCCACATTTTAGCATGTACTGACCAATTGATTTTTGCCTTATCAAATGTATGGCTCTGTTTTAACATTGCATTCAGGTTATCTGTTAAATCAATCGGCATTTTAATTTGTTTATATTCCTCCCGTAAAGGAGAGGTTCCTGACAGAAATCCGTTATGACCTTTTGTGTCGGTGAACAACAAAGCGGCCACATAAAAGGCAAAAGCCTCTTTCCAAATAGTATCGTACAGCAGCTAGATAAGCTTCATTTGAGATTCCACAGCTCCACCCACTCCACCTCAATGCTGAGACTGTGCTGTGAAAAGCCCAGTCTCTAGTAGTCAGTTCCTTCGAGTGCAACCGTTTCTGCCTCATCTTGTGTCGCACAGTGGTCCTCACAAATGCATCGTGTCTGAAAACATACAGGCCCATGTAGTGGGTCCTCGAAGTTTTAGTTTCAAACTGGTTATAGAGACTAGACACTTCAACAAGCATTGTCAGATGAAATAACCAATAATCGGGAGCCTAAGGCAGTGGTTCCGGAACATGGGCCACGGCCACCTTCCAGATGGTTCACGGCTCAAGCTCAGCCCCCCTCTCCATCCTCCCTCCCTCTTTCCGCAGCAGGGAGTCCCTGCTGGCACTCCAGCCTGTCCCTGCCCCCGCACAAGATTGGAACGCCAACACTGGCTTCCCTTTTGGGGGGGGAGGAGGTAAGCCCTGAGCTTCCCCATTGGATCCAGCTCCTGGGGAAGAAGCAGAGCCAGAAGCAGCTCCGTGCGCCGCTGCTCCCCTTCCCCTGGCTGGGGGAACGGCAGCGCATGGACATGCTGCCGGGAGGCTTTCCCTGCTGTGCCTATTGGCTGGAATTGCAGCCCATGGGAGCAGCAGGATGCGATGCCTGGGACGTTATGCCTGGGAGTGATACGGGGGCGTGAAAGTAAGTATGTGCCCCCCTCCCCCGCTCCCTCATGCCCACTCTCCTCCTGCACTGCCCCCCACTCGCCAAGCCCACTCCTGCACCCTCCTTTCTGGACAGACACCCTTCCCCCACCTTGTTCCTGCACCCTCCCTTGCTCCTGCACCCTACCTCCTGCCCAGACCTCACACACTCACTGCCTCCTTCATGTCACGTCCCACCCAGATCCTGCACCCCCATACCTATCCCACTCACCGGCAGCCCTGTCCGGCACACTGAACCCCTCATTTTTGTCTCCACCCCAGAGCCTGGGGGGTCCACAAAATCTACTAACCCTGGAACCTCAGAAGAGTACATCCAACTGATGGGAACCCTGAACCTCAGTCCTCCCTGTCCCTCCCCCTCACCCCTGGAGTGGCAGAAGAGTGAGGTGTCTTAGTTGGGGGCCACATCAGTAAGGGGTGGGAGTTTTTTGAGGGGGTTTCTGCTTCTCACTTGAGTGGTCCCCAACTGATTTTTCTGTGGGTCAGTGGCCCTTGATCCAAAAAAGGTTCCCCACCCTTCCATAAATAAAGAAAAAATTGAAACCGTTTTTGTTGAACATCAATTAATATTTTGCTTTATTTAAAGTGAAATTTGATAAACTCACATGAGAAAGTTAAAGTGCTTAATCTATTTAATAATTTAATATTTTACTTTCTTAGGCTGTGTCTAGACTACATGCCTCTGTCGGCAGAGGCATGTAGATTAGACAGATCAGCAAAGGCAAATGAAGCCGCGATTTAAATGATCGCGGCTTCATTTACATTTACATGGCTGCCGCGCTGAGCCGACAAACAGCTAATCAGCTGTTTGTCGACTCGCCGCTAGTCTGGACGTTCCCCCTGTCGACATCAAAGCCCTTTGTCGGCAGCCCCGTTATTCCTCGTGGAATGAGGTTTATCGGGGCTGCCGACAAAGGGCTTTGATGTCGACAGGGGGAACGTCCAGACTAGCGGCGAGCTGACAAACAGCTGATCAGCTGTTTGTCGGCTCAGCGCGGCAGCCATGTAAATGTAAATGAAGCCGCGATCATTTAAATCGCGGCTTCATTTACCTTTGCTGAACAAACAAATCTACATGCCTCTGCCAACAGAGGCATGTAGTGTAGACGTACCCTTACTGATTAAATTAAACTGTTCTCCCTAGCTGCAGTACTAGCAAAATGGCCCGAGTGTACTTATGTAATTAACAGTGAGTTTCCATTAGCAACTGGTGGTCCACAGAAAGGTTTCATTGAGCAAGTTGGGCCATGGGCCAAAAAGTTTGAGAACCATTGACCTAAGTCATTCCTGATAGACATCTATCTAACCTGCTCTTAAATATCTCCAGTGATGGAGATTCCACAACCTCTCTAGCCAGTTTATTCCAGTGCTTAACCATCCCGAGTCTTGGTCTACATTAGAGTTTTATTTTAAAATAACCTCCCTTTAGGCTGAATTTATAAGCAGAGAATCCACACTACCAAGTCCATTATTTTGAAATAAGGGGCTGCTTATTTCAAAATCTGTATTCCTGCTTTCCTGGAGGAATAACGCTAATTTCAAAATAGTTATTTTGAAATAGCTATAGTGTGGACACTCTGGTACCACTATTTTGAAATGACGGCTCCCCAGAGTAATTGGAACTAATTACTTCCCAGTGCTTCCTGGGGTTCTAAGTCAAGTTAGCATGTCCACATTAACAGACCCTACCTTGGACTAATTTTGAGGCTTCCCCATAGTGGGAACATGCTATTTTGATTTTGTAATTTTGGGAGTTATTAGGGCGAATTTAGTTATTTCGAAATAGTTTCCTACTGTAGACATGGCCTAACAGGAAGTTTTTCCTAATGTCCAAACTAAACCTCCCTTGCTGCAATTTAAGCCCATTGCTTCAGAGGTCAAGGAGAACAATTTTTCTCCCTCCTCCTTGTACCTTTTAGGTACTTGAAAACCGCTATCGTGTCCCCTCTCCGTCTTCTCTTTTCCAAACTAAAGAAGCCCAGTTCTTTCAGTCTTCCCTCATAGGTCATGTCTTCTGGTCCTTTCATCATTTTTGTTGCTCTTCTCTGGACCTTCTCCAATTTCTCCACATCTTTCTTGAAACGTGGTGCCCAGAACTGGACACAGTCCTCCAGTTGAGGCCCAATCAGCACACAGCAGAGCGGAAGAATGATGTCTCGTGTCTTGCTCACCACACTCCTGTTCATGCATCCCAGAATCATCAGGGTGGGACAACCCACCTTTGACCCACTGATTCTCTGAAAGATTTTGCCTGTCAGAAGGGATCTCAGCTTGCATTTAGGAGTTGGAAGCTGCTTTATCACTTCCAGAAGCTCACTGAATGCCAGATGAAACTCAAGCAGAGTAGGCCTGATAGGGGAGGAGTCTCCTTCTTCTGCATAAGAGGCTTGGTCTGTTTCTTGTGTTGTGCACCATTCTAGATGTGTTGCTCCCGGGATATTAGAAATTCATGATGTAGAATCTTTTGATTGGCCCCACTGCTGTTGGGGAGTGGGCGGAAGATATACAAACTTTGGTGCTTACGCAAAGTTCTTCTTCATTCGTTTGACTTTTAGGGTACGTCTACACTACAGCACTAGTTCGAACTAACTTAGTTCGAATTAGTTAATTCGAACTAAGCTAATTCGAACTAACGCGTCTAGAACTAAAAACTAGTTCGAATTAGCGTTTTGCTAATTCGAACTAGCAAGTCCACATTGAGTGGACTCTGAACAGGGCTTAAGGATGGCCGGAAGCAGTGCCGGCAGGGCATAAGAGGAGGACTTAGAGCGTATCAGGCTAGCCGAGGGCTGCGCTTAAAGGGTCCCGACCCCCATCCCGGACACACAGTTCTAAGGGGTGCCCCGCTTGCAAAGAAGTTCTGGCTTGGAGTGCCCGGAGTACCCACACTGGGCACATCACACCACTCGGCCATCAGCCCGGCTGCACTTGCCGCAGGCTGCCATCTGGGGAGAGAGGGCAATCGGGGGGCTGCAGGAGAGCTTCCACCCCCAGAAGCCCGCAGAGCCAGCCCAGTCCTCCCCATCGGGGGCTCGTACCCCATTCCTCCCTCACCTCCTTCCACTTACCCTTCCCTAGACCCCCTTCTTATTGATGTACAAAATAAAGATAACGTTTCTTCCAACATTGACTGTGTCTTTATTGAACAAAACTGGAGGAGACTGGGAAAAGGAGGTGGGAGAGGGGAAGAGAAAGGCTGGGAGAGGGGAGGGCAACTAACATGATCAGGGGTTGGGAACAGGTCCCAGATGAAGAGAGGCTACAGAGACTGGGACTGTTCAGCTTAGAAAAGAGGAGACGGAGCAGGGACAGGATAGAGGTCTCTAAAAGCAGGAGTTGGGTGGAGAGGGTGCATACAGAAAAGTTCTTCATTAGTTCCATAAAGAAGGACTAGAGGACACCAAAGGAAAGGAATGGGTAGCAGGCTTCAAACTAGTAAGGGAAAGTTGTTCTTCACAAAGCAAATAGTTAACCTGCGGAACTCCTTGCTGCAGGAGGCTGTGAAGGCTACAACTAGAACAGAGTTTAAAGGGAAGTGAGATCAAGTCATGGAGGTTGGGTCCATGGAGTAGTCTTAGCCAGGGGGTAGGAGTGGTGTCCCTGCCCAAAGTTTGTGGAAGGCTGGAGAGGGATGGCACGAGACAAATGGCTTGGTCACTGTCTTCGGTCCATCCCCTCCAGGGTCCCTAGGGTTGGCCGCTGTCGGCAGACAGGCTACTGGGCTAGATGGACCTTTGGTCTGACCCAGGACGGCCATTGTAAGCTCAGGGCTCAGGGTCGGGGGTCTCAGTGGACCCCCTTGATTTTCATGCACACCTGCTCCTGGGTGGCCAGGCTGGAAGCTCTCCTGCCCTAGACGGCCACTTTCCTGTGCCTAGTGCGGAGATCGTGGACGATGTCCGCACTAGCCCAGGAAGGTGCCCGCCTCTTGCGGTCCAGGGCAAGGTCCCGGGAGCCGCCAGCCTGGTCCCGGGAAGAGGGGGTGGGCTGGGGGACATCGGGTGGGTGGCTCTGTGCCGTGCCAGGTGCAGGGTCTGCTGGCTGGGTGCTGGCAGGCTTGCACCTGGCACGGGCACCGTAGCCAGCCCGTGCCCCTTTAAGGGGTCCGGGGCCGGGAGGGGGGCAGACGAGTTTCCCTGGTGTTGGCCAGAGTGGCCACCAGGGAAACCTGGGGAGGGCTAGCCTCCCACTAGTTCGAATTAAGGGGCTACACACCCCTTAATTCGAACTAGCTAGTTCGAACTAGGCTTAATCCTCGTAAAATGAGGTTTACCTAGTTCGAACTAAGCGCTCCGCTAGTTCGATTCAAATTCGAACTAGCGGAGCGCTAGTGTAGCGCCTATTAAAGTTAGTTCGAACTAACATCCGTTAGTTCGAACTAACATTGTAGTGTAGACATACCCTTAGTTCCTATTTAAAATGGAGCATTCCAAGGAAGCTAAGTCCCTGCCCTACTTAATTGGAAAATGTGGCGAAATGGCATGCTTGAAGAGCACCTACTGATCTCTGGGGCTACGTCTAGACTGCATCCCTCTGTCGACAGAGGGATGCAAATCAAGCCCATCGAAATTGCTAATGAAGCAGGGATTTAAATATCCCGTGCCTCATTAGCATAAACATGGCTGCCGCTTTTTTTCTAAACGGAGTTCTTTAAAAAAAAAATGGCACTCTAGACACGGATCTGTCAAAAATAAACCCTTTTTCGATAGATCCTGTAAACCTCATTTTCTGAGGATATATCAACCTCGCGAAGCTCCTGGAGATGTCTCGGAGCACAGTTTGAGAAGAACTGCATTAAATAAATGGCCAGATGCAAAGCCAAAAGAAACCACTTCTGTAAGGTAACAAACTCTTTACGGGAAAGAGCTCATTCCCCTTTAGGCTAAACTTCACCCTAAAAATAAAAAGGTCATTTACAATGCACTTGAGAAGAATGTTTGGCAGCAGGAAGAGGTAAATAGCCAAGGTAATTATCATCTGTGCTGGTAGTGGTTTTCCTAACTACACCTTTAATATCAGCACAATCTTTATGTTTGAGATATTCATAGACTCATAGACTTTAAGGTCAGAAGGGACCATTATGATCATCTAGTCTGACCCCCTGCACAGTGCAGGCCACAGAATCTCCCCCACCCCTCCTAGAATAATCCTCTCTCCTATATCTCAGATATTGAAGCCTTCAAATAGTTTGAAGACCCCAAGATGCAGAGAATCCTCCAGCTGTGATGTGTACCCCATGCAACAGAGGAAGGCGAAAAACCTCCAGGGCCTCATAAGTCTTGCCACACTCATGAGCTGCTCTCTTTATTTCTCTGTTTCAAGAACATTTGAGGAACTTGCACAGGTCCCTAACTGCCAGGACTCACCCACATGTAGTTGTGCCCTCTAACGTTGCACAGCATTATTTGCACTAATGGTTGCAACCTGTGAGGAACATGGAGGCCCTGGGAGCAGACAGACGGTATGGAGCGCTCCAGTACAATGAAGTCCATCTGTCAAAGTGAAACAGGGCTTGCAGGGTGCTCAAAGCTGCATATTGCATTGCTGATTCTGGTCAATCATTTCATAGGCTTTATTCGTCATGACTCACATTCCGCGGAGCATGCAATTCTAATTGATTTTAATGGGCGAGGCTGGGCCGTTACATTCGGTTCTGACTGAGGAGAGGTGCGTAGCTTTGATTCCCTAGTAGCATCCCCTGAACATAATTACTACACAGGGTTATTGAATCTCCTACTGACTTTACTAGCAAATTACTTCTCGCCTTTTATTCCCCACCCCACATTGAGAGAAGTTGGCTGTGCTAACGAACACAGGACTGTACATTCCCCACCCATCTGGGTGGGGTGGGGGTACTGTTCCCAGGGAGCCAGGTGCTCTTCCCGGCCCAGCACATGGACTGGTGATCTATAAATAGCTCCTGCAGGGAGCAAAGTGAGGAGTCGAACGTCCTCTTTTTTTTTCTGAAGGAGTGCGTAGAGCGAACCACTATTGAAACAAAAGGTGTCGTGCCTATAATAGTGAGCCGAATTAGCCCCCACAGCTCTGTCTTCCTCCTGTTGCTTTCTCTGAATTACACACCAGAAGCAGCACACATTGGAGCAGAGGAGACCCGATAAATTACACGTGCATTTCCATTTTCCTGTCCTAATGGCGAGCTCTCTTCTGTAAACAAGAGCAAACTCTGGGTCACTCCAGGGCAATATTGTGCCATGCATCTTGGAAGAACTACCACTGGGGACAAATAACTCTCTGAAAAGAGAGCGGAATGAATGGATGTAACCAGGACCTGGTTTTGCAGCACATCTAGGAACATTTCTTTAGGATGGGAGAGAGACCGTATAGTGCACACTTCTGCCGTTGTCATGGTAAGGATTCATATTTCCCATGGCAACTGAAGCAGTAAATAGTTACATAATAGCTGCATAAGTGACCAGAATATAAGTAAACTTTCCTATGGGCATCCTTAACTTGGGCGTTTTACTTTGAAGGAAGCATCTGTCTTCATGCCGCCTTGTTGCAAGTCCCTACTTTCCAGTTGCAATATGATGATGGTAGTTACGCTACCTAGGTAATTAGTTGAAGCAAAATACAGGACTATGTAGCACTTTAAAGACTAACAAGATGGTTTATTAGATGATGAGCTTTCGTGGGCCAGACCCACTTCCTCATATCAAATAGTGGAAGAAAATAGTCACAACCATATATACCAAAGGATACAATTTAAAAAAATGAACACATATGAAAAGGACAAATCAAATTTCAGAACAGAAAGGGTATGCGGGGGGGGGGGGAGGTAAATGTCTGTGAGCTAATGATATTAGAGGTGATAATTGGGGAAGCTATCTTTGTAATGGGTAAGATAACTAGAGTCTTTGTTGAGACCCACGTGTAAAGTGTCGAATTTTAGCATGAATGACAGTTCAGAGGATTCCCTTTCAAGTGCAGATTTAAAAGGTCTTTGAAGCAGGATGCAGGTAATTAAGTCATTGAGACAATGTCCTTTCTGGTTGAAATGGCAAGAAACTGTTTTTTCTTTGTGATCCTATCTAATATCTGTTTTGTGGGCATTGATCCTTTGGCGAAGTGTCTGAGACGTTTGTCCAATGTACAAAGCAGACGGACACTTTCGGCACATGATAGCATAGATTATATTTCTGGATGTGCAGGAATATGTGTTCTTGATCTTATAACTCACTTGGTTAGGTAATTAGTGTAGTACTTGTGTGCAGCCTGAACCATCAGAGGATGACCGACAACCAAAGCTGTAGTGACTGATTGTTGTTCTTACGGAGGGCTCAAAGAAAACTTTGTGCTGTGGAGGTCTCCAATGCAGATCAACCAACGTACTACAAAGGGAAGGACTGCAGGCCTATAGGAAGTATGGGCATTATTTGAAATTACTCTTGGCCTCTGTTTTAGAAACAACATAAGCACTAAGGACAGGAAGCAGGATTAAACTGAAAAGAAGGCAAAATATACTACACAATAAAACGTTCTTCATTAGTGAGGTTTCGCTAGTTCCCACTGTTCAGTAAACACACTCCAGAGAATTACTGTGGCTTTTCACTGGCAGCAAAGGCAACCTGCCTGCCCCCAGGTATTCTTGAAGGGAACTCTGTAGGGATTTGCTGGAATGATTTGCAGGAGGTTGGTTGCTTATAGTCCATGCTAAATGAACTCTGCATTTGTGTTAAAAGGTAAATTGGGTTTCTATATGCGGTGGAACCCAGAGGGGAAAAGATTGGTCTCAGCCCTGATTCTTGCAAAGGTGTGCAAAGACTACGGTATCTGCAAAAAAACCAGGACTATGTAGCACTTTAAAGACTAACAAGATGGTTTAATAAACCATCTTGTTAGTCTTAAAGTGCTACGTAGTCCTGTTTTTTGTTTCAGCTAGACCAGACTAACACGGCTACATTTCTATCACTAGGGTATCTGCAGGCGCTGAATCACAGAACACTAGAACTGGAAGAGACCTCAAGAGGTCATCAAGTCCAGTCCCCTGTTCTCATGGCAGGACCAAGCACTGTCTCACATGTCCTTCTAATCTGCTCTTAAAGCGATGGAGACTCCACAACCTCCATGGGCAATTTATTCCAGTGTTTAACCACCCAACAATTAGGAAGTTTTTCCTAATGTCCAACCTAAACCTCCCTTGCTGCGGTTTAAGCCCATTGCTTCTTGTCCTATCCTCAGAGGTCAAGGCGAATAATTTTTCTCCCTCCTCCTTGTAACACCCTTTGAGGTACTTGAAAGCTGCTATCATGTCCCCTCTCAGTCTTCTCTTTTCCAAATTAAACAAACCTAATTTTTTCAGTCTTCCCTCATAGCTCGTGTTTTCTAGACCTTTCATCATTTTTATTGCTCTTCTCTGGCCTTCTCCATTTTGTCCACATCTTTCCTGAAATGTGGTGCTCAGGACTGGACACAATACAGTAATTCCTCATTTAACACTCTAGATATGTTTCAGAAAATGATCGTGTTAAGTGAAAACGTGTTATGTGGGGTCAATTTTCCCCATTGAAAATAATGGAAAAGGTGGGGGTTGTGTTTCAAGCAGTGGTGTCTGTTGGGACCGGGACATAAGGTTGGGGGAGAAAGGTTGGGTTGGGTTACAGCAGGGAGGGGAGGTGTTTGGCTCTGGGGACGGAGAGGGGAGGGGATTGGGTTGGGAGTATGCCTCTGTGACGGGTCTTCCGGGACCCGCACTGCGTCCGGTGAGGGGGGGTTCTGCAAGTGGGGGCAGAGGAGAGGAGGAAGGCATCCGGCAAGGGGGAGTCAGCGGGGAATGGCGCAGTGAGCGGCAAACCCTCCGCTGCTTTGCAGGAAGGCGGGGGAAGCCCCGCACAGCCGCCAGCAACAGGCGGGCTGAGGAAATCGTGTTATTCCAGGGACAGTCGTGTCATTCAAAAAACATTCAGAAAACGTGTTAAGCGGGCACATGTTAAATGAGGAATTACTGTACTCCAAGTCATCACCACTACAGAAGAGAGTCGGGCACTTCACAGAAAACTTAGTCTCCTCTTAAGGGGGAAAAAACCAACCCTTTTGCTGTGGGTCAGTCTAGCGCCCACAGGCATACACATTATAAGAGCAAGTCACTGCCACTTGTAAATTCCTACTCCTGCCCTTCCCTAAAAAACTCTGATCAAAATTGATGATCCTGAAATTCCTGTTTAGGTGGAGAAATTCTAAATACAAATATCTCAGAAATCCCCTTCTGCAGAGACACAGTAACCATGGTCATCAAAATGTAAGCAGTTGCTCGGAATGAGTGGGGTTTGTATCATGCACATCTAGGTGTGTGTGTGTGTGTGTGTGTGTGTGTGTGTGTTTCTACTGACTTGAACTGAACCTGCAACATTGTTAGGAGAAGAGCGATGTCATCTGACAACCGGAATAGCATTTTACTCCATTTACGAATGCCTTTCAACACCTGCTGAGTGCAGAGGAATGGTATGCCTTTCTGGGCTTGCGTCTGAGGTAGCATCCCACGCACTTCGGCGTATTCCCAGACACAAAGGCACAAGTACATAGTCTTGAGGTGGTTAAACAAAGCAGGGTTGGGCTCCCTGGCAGGGTTAGTAGGCTTAAATTTTGACCTGCTTTTTATCCGCTCATCTGCATAATAGCAATGGAGTGTGGTTAGCTCCTCCCAGGAGGACATGAGCTAGGCAGTGCAACAAGGCCCTGTAAATTCAACCCAGTCCCCAGTTATGTCCATGGCAAATTCCTCATGATGCAAAATCGGGCCCTTCACTTTCACACTAAAGCACCACACCTTTTCCTAGCTGTATTTTAAATTTGCACTAGGGATGTAAGCGACTAGTCGACAAGCATAAGCTTATTGGATACTTGAGTAGTGACTCGACTAGTCACTCCCCCCCTCCTCCCCGCTGTCTCTACCAGAGAGAAGCAGCAAGGGGGGGAGCAGGAGCCAGTGCTGGGGGGAGCCGGTTCCCCCGAGTACCGTCTCCACGGGGGGCAGGGGAGGCAGAGACACAGCGGGGAAACGGCACAAGTGGAGACTGAAGCAATCCCCACTCATGCCAGTGCCGACTGCTGCGCTTCTGTTTTTTAAATGTAGCAGGATCCCTCCGGGGCATTTCAAAGGCTGAAGCGCTGTTCGTTCCCCTGCTCAATTAGCTGATTCGTCGAAATGTAACATCCCTAATTCACATTAAAAAAGGCAATTGGAGAACTTGTCCCACAATCTGGGCTCTCGAGCCAGGTTCTTCCTGACTGACATTAATGCAGATCTAATGTCTTCCATGCGGCGGGCAGGTGGCTGAGTCTGCCTTGTGTTCCAGAGAACCCATGCGGCTCTCAAAAGCGATCAACCTGGGTCTTTGGTTGGGAGCTGAGATTATTCAAAAGTTTCGGGTGGAAAAGTTCTCACGATATTGGATTTCCTTGTCCTTGTGGGCGTGGTAGAGTTCTGTGTGTATGTGGTCAGCGATCTCCCCACAATGGACACAGATCAAGTGTCCTGGTTGATATTATTATAGACATTGAGCAAAATTCCACTCTATTACATCAGTGCAATTCCATTGAATACAGTGAGCTGCATAGATATGAAACAGGAAAGTTGATTCTAAGAATATGGCTATACCACAGATCTCATGGGCTTAAACTGCAGCAAGGGAGGTTTAGGTTGGACATTAGGAAAAAGTTCCTATCTGTCAGGGTGGTCAAACACTGGAATAAATTGCCCAGGGAGGTTGTGGAATCCCCATCTCTGGAGATATGTAAGAGTAGGTTAGATAAATGTCTATCAGAGATGGTCTAGACAGTATTTGGTCCTGCCATGAGGGCAGGGGACTGGACTCAATGACCTTTTGAGGTCCCTTCCAGTCCTATGATTCTATGTCTCTCGGCCACCTTCATGATCGTTGAGCACAGGGTGTTCTTGGCTCCTCTTTGGACTTGGTAAGGGGTAGACATTTCTGGACCCATTGAGTTGGGCTGAGTAATGGTTTCTCTTCCCTAAGGGCAGCGTTGTGTGGTACTGCCGCAGCCGTCCGTCCACCTTGTCCTCCTTCCCACTCAAAACAGCTGAAGCTGTGTGGAGGATTAGCCAGGAAGTACGAGTTTCAGCGCTCACAACAGATGACACCCGTCTTTATTCCTCCATCTTTTCCAGCTAGATCAAATCATAGATAAGAGCTCGCTGACTGTAGATCAATCCAGCTAACACAGTCAGTAAATGCTAGCAGCTTGGAGGAAAGCAACAAGGAAGTATGGAGATTATTATTATAAGTGCTTTTTGGCTGGGAGGATATCTGTCTGCCACTAGTTACCCACATTTGCAACATGGGAGTCTGGTCAGGTTCCTAGTAACAGGAAAAAGCTCAAATTTCAGCAACAGCCAGGCAGCTTTCTTTCATTTGTGTCTGGCCCATAGCGTGTTACTCTTCCCCCCACCCTTGGGTGCAGATTTTGCTCTTCTGATTCATGTTTTTGCCACTGAAAAAAAATCATCTGAAACTTTTTAACGTCTTGTTTTTGCTTGGTTAGTAACTGGCTACTTACAACATCAAACTAGAACAATGAATGCAATGACGGACTGACCTATAGAACTCCTTGCCACTAAATACTGGGGTAGACAATTCAGTCGCATTTGGAAAGGTAACAGATTCTGTGAATAAAAATAACCTCTGCAGAAACCTTAGGCAGTTAAAAATGACTAGGCTTATCATTCTGGTTTCAGGTCATAAAACTAGTAAATAACATCTATGGCAGGGGTGGGAAATAATTTTCGCAGGGGGGACCACTTAATGAATTTTAGTACATGGTCATGGGCCAGCGCCAAGTCCTGGAAGGGGGGCGGGGCCTGGGGCAGAAGGGGTGTGGCTGGGGACTCGCCTCCCCCCAGAGTTGTCTGGGGCCAGAGGCTTTAATTAAAAACACAGTAAAAGGCTCCCAGCTCCTGGCCCTGCAACTACCACGTTGCCTGGCAGCTGCCTGGAATTGCTGCAGCTATTTAAAGGGCGCGGTAGTGGCATGACCAGGAGCTGGGAGCCATTAAATTGGATCCTGCTGCCTGAGCCACGCCTGGAAATTCGGTGGCGCAGGCAGCAGGACATAAATAGAAAGCAGCCAGATGCAATCTGTGGGCCAGATCAAAGTGTTAGGTGGGCTGGATCCGGCCCCCGGGCCGCATCGTGCCCATCCCTGAGCTATGGCCTAATAAGTAGAACCCAGCCAGACTTTGCCCAATATTTTGCATCCTCAAGGATACACAACCACTATCCTGTTCATGTCCTCTGTGTTTCCACCATGCTGCTGTGCTCAATATTGTGTCATAGGTACCTCACCACCAAACACAGCCTCCCGAGACCCTATGTCTTGCCTTTTAGTGGAGCGTCACAGGTTGCTTTGCATGTCTGGCATCTCACAGACTTTCTGTGCACGGGAGGTTATGGCTCCCTAACATACATTATTCCTACATCACTTATTCAGAGCTCTGTTTGCGAAGCTCCTCTGTGGCTAATTAGAATAATCGGAGGTGATTGTTGCTAGAGGCTATTTGTGCTCATTTACCCCATATTTAAATACAGCCCTTTCAATCTGTAAATCATGGCTCTATTAGGGTCAGTGGGAGTCTGGCGGAGCCCAGCATACAAAAAATCAGTGAGTTGAGGACCTTGTTACTGTGCTGCAGGCTGGGTACACCGTGGCCCCCGCAGCCTGTGGTCAGATTCTGTGTCCCCCTGTCCATATTCCAGCTCTAGATGGCGGTGGATTCACATGCTGCAGCGTTACAATATTTGCGCTGTTTATATCAACTGGAGACTGTGCTGAATCCAACATGCAGGGCCGGCCCGAGCCCTTTTGGCACCCTGGGCCAGGGCACGTGGTGCCGCGCCCGGGTGCACGGCGCATGTGCGGGCCATGCAGGGCCCCGTGGCCGTGGAGGGAAGGGCGCTGCCAGTCGGCACTGTGGGGTGGGCCTGCGGGAGCTGAGTGCGCGGCGCCTGATGGCAGCTGTAAGGGATGCTGCACGCCCCTTACAGCTGCCATCAGGCGCCCCCATCGGTTGGTGCCCTGGGCAGCTGCCCGGCTCGCCCATGTCTCCATTCGGCCTTGTCAACATGAATGTAAGCACGCACACATACCTCGCCACAAAGTGCTCGGCTACTTGCTCAGATGAAACAGCCTGGGAGTCGCCATCTTCACCGTCGATGAGCGTGCCTGCACAAGGAGAGCCTCTTTTCTGCTTGGGTGCACATGGCTCATTTCTTGGCCTCGCTTCATTCTGAGTTAGGATTTTGGCTCGATCTGCACCACTAGAATGCGTATCAGAAAATATTTTATTATTGTAAATCTGCTGTGACAACTCCTAAGACCAGCCAGCTCGTGTGTGTGTGTGTGTGTGTTAGCCAGCGTTCTACAGCCAGCTCTATAGTGTGTGTGTGTTAGCCAGCGTTCTACAGCCAGCTCTATAGTGTGTGTGTGTTAGCCAGCGTTCTACAGCCAGCTCTATAGTGTGTGTGTGTTAGCCAGCGTTCTACAGCCAGCTCTATAGTGTGTGTGTGTTAGCCAGCGTCCTAAGTAGCTTCTTGCCGCTCACAGCTTTTTTTGAGGAAGGCGTTCGGATGTTCCATGCATGATTGCAGCCGTGCTCTACTGCATTTCTTGGGGATCTGGGAGGAGAACTTTGCCCTAAGTGGTGACTTCACCCTTAACCTTCCCACTAATTCCGAGTGGTTGTTCAAAAATTCCGACTGAATGGGTGCACAAATAAATGTAACAGGTGGGAGGAGGCTGAGGCAGCCTCGTCTCACCCCACAAAGCAGAAGTGTAGGACTACAATGAGGGAAAAAATCATGGCTCTACTAGGGTCAGTGGAAGTCTGGCTGAGCCCAGTGGAGCCAGTCAGAATTCCACAAGCATTCAAAAAGTGAGTTGAGGACCTTGTTACTGTCTGCAGGCTGGGTACACCATGGCCCCCACAGCCTGTGTCCCCCTGCCCATATTCCAGCTCTAGATGGTGGTGGATTCACATGCTGCAGTGTTAGGCTGTGTCTAGACTACATGCCTCTGTCGATGGAGCCATGTAGATTAGACACATAGGCAAAGTCAAATGAAGCCGCAATTTAAATGATCGCGGCTTCATTTAAATTTACATGGCTGCCGCGCTGAGCCGACAAACAGCTGATCAGCTGTTTGTCGGCTCAGCGCGCTAGTCTGGACGCTCCCCTGCCGACATCAAAGCCCTTTGTCGGCAGCCCCGTTAATCCTCGTGGGATGAGGTTTACCGGGGCTGCCGACAAAGGGCTTTGATGTCGACAGGGGGAACGTCCAGACTAGCGCGCTGAGCCGACAAACAGCTGATCAGCTGTTTGTCGGCTCAGCGCAGCAGCCATGTAAATTTAAATGAAGCCGCGATCATTTAAATTGTGGCTTCATTTGACTTTGCCAAAACAACAAATCTACATGGCTCCGTCGACGGAGCCATGTAGTTTAGACGTACCCCTACAGTGCACTCTGCCAAAGTCCCTTCTGTCTTGGCCCTGCACACCCGTCCTGCACTGGCATGACCATAACACCCTATTTCACACCCTCTTTTGAAACTTTGGGCCTGAGGTAAGTCAGGGTAGGCTTTCACCCAGGTGCTCACTTCTTAGCTTCTATTAACAGGCTATGCTAATCCTTTGGTTTTAAAAGAATAATGAGATGCTCAGAAAGTCCTCGAGAAGAGAAACTCGCTTCCCAGTTTGGAAGTATTGTAATCATTGTCGGCTGTCGCTAAAGGAGGAGACCTAAATTTTGGGCATGCTGTCCTTTCACTGTGGCATTAATGTGAAACTGCCTGTTGGACATAAAATCAACTTCAAACAGATCAGCTGGTCATAATAGACGACACTGTATTTCTCCTTCTGAGAACTTCCCTTCTTGCCTGTGTAAAGAAGCGTCACCGAGGAGGAAGTTTAGTATTCATTCTGGGACTGTACTTGATCTTTTGCAATTCCCATATGCCGTATGATCCCAGAGGGGTTGACAGAATCGCCGGGCCCTGGAGCCCAGTTGGGGGCTGGATGCGGTTGCTGTTGCAGAGTTCAAGAGGACGAGTTCATTCAATGATGCCCATAACGGGGACGCTAGCAGATAATACAGGGAAGCAGGGAGGTGTGGAGTGAACCTCCCTGGCACTATTATTGCAAAGCAGTATTGTCTTGACAGCATGTCACGTAATGATGTTAAATGATCCTTGCTACTGTAGTGCCCTGTGCTCCCTGCATTGATCCTAACGTGTGCCTGACAGAGTCCTACTGGCCATTGTTACCTTCCACATCTCTCTCTACAAGAAAAAACAGTTTCTTACAATTTTAACTAGAAAGGACACTCTCTCAATGACTTAACCACCTGCATTCTGCTACAAAGACCTTTTACATCTGCACTTGAAAGGGAATCCTCTGAACTGTCATTCATGTTAAAATTCGACACTCTCCGGGAAGGAATGAACAAATACTCAAACTATCTTACCCATTACCAAGATAGCTTCCCCAATTATCACCTCTAACACCATTAACTCACAGACATCTAACTCTCCCCACCTCTAATATCATCAATTCACAGATACTTACCTTCCTTCCTTCCCCCCCCCCCCCGCATCCCCCTCCTGTTCTGAAATGTGATTTGTCCTTTTCATATGTGTTCATTTTTTTAAATTGTATCCTTTGGTATATATGGTTGTGACTATTTTCTTCCACTATTTGATCTGAGGAAGTGGGTCTGGCCCACGAAAGCTCATCATCTAATAAACCATCTTGTTAGTCTTTAAAGTGCTACATTGTCCTGCATTTTGCTTCATCTCTCTCTACAGACATTTCAGATCTTGTATTTGAATGTATTATTAGTGATTTCAGGGAACAAGTATGTTTGTATTAAAGTTCCGTGGTATCTTAACTGACTTTTTGTAGTCAACGCATATTTTCATCTCAGCTTTCAAGGACTGAAATCTATGCAAAATCATGGGCCCTCATGCTGCAGAGATTTAGGCAGGTGTGTAACTTTATACAGTATAAACAGACTCATTGAAATAAATGTCTAAAGTTCAACCCAAGCCTGCATCTTTGCAGGATCAGAGGCTATAGACATGTACACAACATAGATGAGGAAATTCACTTTGAAATTCTCCAAAGACAAAATTTCCCACCGGTTTAATTCTTGCCTCTAATTGTGGGTAATATTGTGTTAGTGTCTGGAATTTTCTAGTCGGTTTCGCTAGTTGCACACTCAAGAGTTTGACTAAATGGCGCATGTAACCTCATGAGACTTCCAAATATTTTTTTGATTGTGCTGAAAATGCTTCACTAAGGCTACGTCTTCACTGCCCGTTCTTCTGGCAGAAAATATGTGAATGAGGGACACATTAACATAAGTTGTGCTCTCATTAGCATATTTTCTGCCGTTTCTTTCTGCGCAAAAAAGCAGTGTGGACGTTTCCTTTTTGCGCAAAAACCCCATTTTGCACAAGATCCTTATGTCTCTCTGGGACAGGCATAAGGATCTTGTGCAAAATGGGGTTTTTGCCAAAAAAAAAAAAAAAAATCCACACTGCTTCTTTTTGCACAAAACCCCTTGAGCAAAAAGAAACAGCAGAAAATATGCTAATGACATCACGACTTATGCTAATGAGTCCCTGTGACAGGGTGTTTGCCCTGCACTGGCCCTTTAAGGGCAAACCCCAGCCTGGAGCAGGGCTGGGGAGTTTAGCCCCAGCTGAGGCTGCCTTAGTGGATTAGGGCATGGGCAGCTGCTCCCAGAGAAGGTGGTAAGAGCCTGGCTGCTGGGGGAGCAGGAGGCTCCCTGGAGCTAGGGCAGGGCTGGGGAGTCAAGGCCGGGCTAGCGGAGCTCGGGCCAAGCAAACCCCCAGACTGCAGGGCCTGACTAACGGCCTGCTGGAGAAACAACAACCCCCGGAAGGGGGACTCAGAGACTGACGTGGGCACTGCCGGAGGGCCGTGTGTTGAAGAGGGCGACGCGGCCTGGAAGAAAGAGGGGAAACCCCATCGGAGGGAAGGTACCCTGCCAGCGAAAGGGGCGGATTCCGGAGACAGATGCTAGACCCCCGCTACGGTGGTGAGTGAACCCCTCACAATCCCCCTAAAGTGGGGGTCAGCAGGTGGTAAGGCCATGATTTAAATACAAGAAGTTATGGCGCCAGTGGCATTAACAGGGCCGTGCAGGGACCCACCCATGTGTTTATTGCAAGATCTGTAGGGTCTATAGATTGCCAAGACCTATGTCAGATTACCAATTAAATCACAGAAATTCATAAAGGCAAAAATTATACCCTTGAGCCTCTTTACTCCGCCATACTTTGGGAAATAGGCAATGCTGAATTATGGAATTTTACAGCCCATGGGCTTTCGCCATAATGAAGGGTAAACAAAGTCTATTACTAAAGCTTTTGTATGTACAAACCATTGTAGAGTACATGCATATAGAACATGTCATAAGATAAATGCTTCATGTGCTGTATATAAACTGCTATTAGGAGCACGGGGTCTGGGAGAGAATAAGGTGCAGGAAAACCAGGGAAATGTGGGATCTGGGAGGGCTATGTGAGGGATGTTAAATATCGGTGAATTGAATAGTCGAGTAACCTCATGAAATCTTATCGGTCACTCGACTATTCTATAGTCCCCAGGGGCTGAGCCGGCAGAAGGAACCCCTTGTCACTCCGCACAGCTGCCTCTGATACAGCGGCAGCAGCACAGGATGCCAGGCAGGAGCTGGTCCGTGAGGGAAGCCAGTTTACAAACCGGCTCCCTTCACAGACTGGCTGCCTGTCGTCCCGTGCTGCTGCCTCTGATACAGGGGTGACAGCAGCCCCTGTCTGCGGACGGGGTGTGGGGGGGTGTCCTGAGCTCCTGGACCTGGCGTGAGCTGGAACTGAGTCGGGCTGCCTGCCAGCACTTTAAATGTAGCGCCACAGCGGGGGTAGGTCCCGGACCTGTCTCAAGCCAAGACTGAGACAGGCTGCTGGCCAGCCTGCTAAAAAATTTACTGGGGGGGCTGCGTGTAGTCTATAGCATTAACTTATAAGCGTTTGCTTATCGGTTAATCGACTACACCATTACAACCCTAGTCTGAACCACAGGTGTGCCCAGATCTCAGACAACCGGATTAAGGAGGTTCAATATTTATATCAACCGTGATATAGCTTCAGGAGTATTTTTGGGGGGAAAGTTATCTGTGTGTGTCAACTCAGCTGCATACATAAGAATTTTTGCACTGCTTGACTTTTTTTGCGCTTACAATTTAAGGGCTAGTCTGCATGCACAACCCCTTGCTCATGTGCTTACGTACTCGCTAGCTAGCTGTGCAGTTTAGCTCCTGCCAGCCTTTTTATTTCCTTGTTTGCAAAAGAAATTCCCCCTGCTTAATTACGTTAGCACTTAACTTATCCAAGTGAAGCTGTGAAGCTCACCCTTCTTTGCAGCGAATGGGTGTGAGGTTGTTTTACTTTGTTCTCTGTGGCCAGGGGATTTTTTTTTTGGTTGCTGTTTGCCACAAATGAATATTTGCAACACAAACAATTTTTTAAAAACGACTTAAATATAGCATTTGCCACATGCTGTAAAAAATGCAGAACTGCCCCAGATCTGCAGCACCGAAAAGCATGTGATTTCCTTCTTCCATCTCTCCCCACCATCTGAGATTTCATGCAGGATCTTAAATGGAACGATTTTGCTGCTGTCTGAAACTGAGCTATTTACGGGTACCCTAGTGGAAACCATCTCTGAATCTACCAAGTTTAGGAATTTCAAGTGGGAAAAGTTTTCTAGTTAGAAAATAGGTTTTTGCTGAAATTTACATTTTCTATGGGGAAAAGACTGATTAATTTTCCATGGAAATGAACATTTATTTACATGAATCTCTTGTTTGCAGTGTTGTAGCCATGAGATCCCAAGGATGTGGGACACACGGGTGGGGGAAGTAATCTGTTTTTTTTGAGCCAGTTTCTGGAAGAGATGGAACTCACTTCACGTCCGGGAAAAGTAATCTGTGGGTGTCAGCTCAGCTGCATACGTGTGACAAATTGCTAAGCATAAGGGGGCTAGTACATTTCACACCTTATATGCAGCTGTGATGCTCTGATGACTTGTCCCAGACCTGAAGAAGAGCTCTGTGTAGCTCCAAAACTTGTTTCTTCCATCAACAGATATTAGGCTTGCTGTTGAGGGGGGGGGAGGGATGGCGGAGCATGCAAAATATGACTCCTCCCTCTCCTCTCACTGCTTGCCCCTTAAGCATCACAGCTTAGCTAACGTTCATTATTTGACCCTCATCTTCTCAGTGTATTAAAGAGCGATTCAATACGTTTGCATCTTTTTAATTCTGCCTAGTATTTCGCAGGGGTGAAAGTAACTTATGTTTCTTAGAGGTACTGTCGTATTGCTGCTGTCTGAAACTTAGCTATTTACGGGTACCCTAGTGGAAACCATCTCTGAATCTACCTAGTTTAGGAATTTCAAGTGGGAAAAATTTTCTAGTTAGAAATGGAGGGGCGCTCAGGGCAGAGGGTTGAGGGGAGCAACATGACAGTATCTGTCAAAAATTTGAGTGTGGTGGGCTGGGGACAGAAAGTTAGAGTGCGGGGGGGCTTGGGACAGAGTGTTTTGGGAGGGGTTGGGACAGAGAGTTAGAGTTGGGCGGCTCAGGCAGGGTTCAGGAATAAGGACAGAGACCTGGTTAGGGGCCCAGAGTGGGGAGATGTGGGTGGGGGGTGTAGGAATCAGGGCAGGGGGCTGAGGGTGGAAGGGCAGGGGAGGGGGGATGTGGGAAGTTAAGGGCAGGAGACTGGCTGGAGTGGGGGGAGGACTTAGGACGGGTGGTTGGGGTGGGGCAGCAGGGCAGGGGGCTGGGAGATCTAGGGGGAATATCAAGGGGGGCTATTTTGGTAATGCTGGGGGCTGCAGCTGCACATACCGAGTCGCTGCTGCTCTTTCTCTGGTGATCAGGGAGCGAGGGGAAATTCGCAGCCTGGGAGACGTCTCCTCTGCCCCTCCACTGGGCAGCTGGGAGCAAGAGGGAGGCAAACACACAGGGCACTTCCCCTCACTCCCTGATAGTCATGGGAAGAAGAGCAGCAGAGTTCCAGCTACACATGGCTGCAGACCCCCCCCCCCCCCATCCCCGCCCAAGGGCTTGCGGGGGGGCAGTTCTAGGAGCCAGGGTTGCCCCAGACAGGAGGGAGGGGTGCACCTCCCCCACCCAGCCCCTTTCACCCACTTAGCAAGGCAGCCTGCAGGAGAGCCCCGGGGCCCAGCTGGGAGCAACTCCAGCCGAGTGCCCCAGCCTGCCGACGTCTCTGGATTTGGGCCCCTCTGTGGCTGTGGGCCCGCATGCACCTGCATGCCCTCGAGGTGGGCCCCTGCTCATCCACCGTGCGTCTCTCATCCTATGGATCTGTGCCTGCCTGAGCGCGTGACCCATGGGAGTTGTAGCGTTGCACCCTCCTCCCGCTGGGCCATGCTGTCCTGCCAGGACTCGCTTTCCAATGACCTACCAGCTTGCTTGCTTCATAAGACCGAAGGGGAATCATTCATGTCAGCATAAGGCAGGCATGTCCAAAGTCCGGCCCGCGGGCCAATTGCGACCCGTGTTCCGGTTTAATACGCCCCACAGGTAATTTGGCAATATCTATCTTTTAAGGCCCCCAACGAATCATATGTATTGAGATGAATACATTGTAAAATCTCAGTTAATGTCAGTTGGTCTAAATCAGTTATAAATATATTTGGACACAACATGTATCTTGGTGTTATGTTCCTGTTCATATTTTTTGAACTTAAAAGTTGACAGACAACCTTTATTACCAATAATATGTAATGTACTTTACAATGTTCCTGACATATTTCAGCTTCCTGGATTTTTTTTTCATCTGGCCTTCAGATATGAAAGGCAGAGTGATTTAACACCTGTTTAGATTTGTGATCCATGTGACGAAATGAAAAGTATGCCGTTTGCAATAAACTTTGCATAAAATAGTTAATTTGCAGTTAATTTTAATGGTTCAAAGAATGTCAGGCAAAATGGTCGGCCCTCACGCATGTTCACTTCATCAAATCTGGCCCTCTTTGAAAAAAGTTTGGACTCTCCTGGCATAAGGCATCACTGTAGCTAGGCCACGGCACAATTTCTACACCGTTACACTGATGTATAGAGTTGCCAGGTGCCGGTATTGACCCAGACAGTCCAGTATTTTCGCCTCCTGTCCTGTAAAAAATTCAGAAAATACCAGACACCGAAAATGTCCGGTATTTTCTGTTTCTTTCCCCCTTCCAGGAGGCAGAAGTACCGAACACCTGGCAACCCTACGACACACTCAGCAACTGGGCCCAGCTCCTGGACCCCCCCTGCTTACCTGGTTATGCAGGGAAACTGCCTTCTGGCTTGATGAAGAAAACAAGAAGGCGACCGGCAAAAATCCTAAAGACCTGAAGCAAGGGGAAGCAATGACTTCCCTGGGTCTTAATGCTCAACCCCAGACCTATGTCTAGCCCTGCTCTGACTCTACATGCACTTAAAGGGGCCATGCTGTTTTATTTTTCATTTATTTATTGCTTAATAATTCTCGGGGTCTCCCCCCTTTTTTTCTCCACAACTTTGGTCTCCCTCCTTTGTCTTTTTTTTCCCCCTCAACAGAATTTTTCCTCTGGTATTTTTTATTAGGGGAGGGGGGGGGGGTCGATATTTTTGGTTAAACCATCTGGCAACCCTACTGATGTATAGGGGTACAAAAGCTATATTGACTTGCCTGGCATAACCTCTCTTCAGCGCCACCCATTGGAGTTCTACAGGCGTAAAGCTAGCAGGATTTGGCCTGCAGTTTTTCAGTTAACCCATCTTTTGGAGTTAAACAGCTATTTGTACAGATACTAAGCATCAAAGGATAGGCTAGGTCCCTCCTACATGTCCTCTTCTTGTTCAGCCTGGTTTAATTCAGTGGTCCAATCTTGTTATGAAACTCTGATCTTGTGTCTTCTGGTACCCTATAATTCTTCTCCTTGGAGCCTATGAGAAAGGACCACAAAACAATGGACATTCTCAGGTCCATGGCAAATAAGCAGTTATCCTCACAGTGGTAATAAAGAGTACTCGTTTATATGGTATCATCATTTCTGCCTCACTCAAAGGTGTGTGTGTGGAGGGGGGACATTATAATTTTCCTTTTCTTGGAAGTGATTACTCCCTACAAGTGGCACTTTAGTCTGAGGACAACAAAGTGAAAGCAAAAAGGAGATAAACGCCGTATTCAATAGCCATGTGTACATTGAGGGAAAGAAAAATAGAGGGTTTTTTTTTCTGGAATGGAATAGAAAGAGGTGCCCTAGTTTTGCTTGAGAAGTTCTGGTCAACGGAAAAACCTGAGAGGATCCACTCTTGCAGACGTGAGAACCAGCTTGGCCAGTGGGAGGCAATTAAGAGAGCCACACTCTATTTTTCATGTCAACCCGGGTTTTGTATAAGACATTTTACACTTGAGAAATGGAAGAAAGTGATGGGATACATCCTTCTGTTTCTGTACAAGAGAGTTTAGCGGCATGGGAGGCTTTCTTTCTCTTGCGTGCAGCAATAATGATCAATATCACTAAGGAGTCTTTATTAGAGTAGTCACTTCACCTTTTTTCTGTAGGGCAAATAGATTTTTCTTTTCTTAAGCTTACTCAGTGATAAAACATCTTGCCCACTGTTACTTTTGGAGACAGATTTTTTTTTTAATTCATTGGTCCGCTGCACTGTCTTGTGTATTTTCTTGACACAGAAATAGTGACTATATCTATATACAGGTAAAAGCACAAATGTTACTAATTGATTAGTCACCTACATAATTATTTATTGGACATAACATTTCAGAAGGTATCTAGGTTATTTAGGATTATTCACATCTTTAAAATAGTTACCTGTAATTTTACCTGACTACCCAAAAGAAGTAGGGAATGACAGGTGGCTGTAAAGCTGGTGTGAGATCAGCATCATGTGCCTAGGCCCCACCTCTCATTCTCACAACTGACGTCTGAATGCTATTTTACACCAGTGTAATTCCATTACTTTTAACAGATAAAGAAAAGTTATTTACTTGTTCCCATAACATAAGAACTAGGGGTCACCAAATGAAATGTAATAGGTAGCAGGTTTAAAATAAAAGGAAATTTTTTTTCATGCAGCGCACAGTCAACCTGTGGAACTCCTTGCCAGAGGATGTTGTAAGGACAAGGATTTTTTAACAGGGTTCAAAAAAGAACTAGATAAATTCATGAGGGTTAGGCTCTTAGCCAGTGTGGGTAGGATGATGGCCCTAGCCTCTGTTTGTCAGAGACTGGAAATGGATGATGGGAGAGGAATCACGTGACGATTCCCTGTTCTGTTTCACTCCCTTTGGGGCACTTAGCACTGGCCACTGTCGGAAGACAGGACACTGGGCTAGATGGACCTTTGGTCTGACCCAGTCTGGCCATTTTTATATTCTTAGGAATGTTTGTGCTTTCCATAAGTAGATGTGAAAAAAGAATCAGGCCCATTGACTTCACTGGGACAACTAAAGTGAGTAAGAATCACTCATAGAGGTTTCAGGGCTGGCCTTTAACTCAGACAACAGCAGCTTACCCAAAGCCCGGTTCATTCAAGTTAATGGGGTTGCTGCCCTGTACTGATGTCAGAATTTGGCCACATGTTGTGAAATTTGCTCCATACCCATACTGCCCTTAGTCACATCAGAATAAAGTACAAATGGCTACACCTGCCCTCTCAAAAATGTCCCCTTCTCTCATCTTCAGTATTTTCTCTAGCAGTTTTCCCTACTCTAAAGAGTGTATCTAGAATAGGATAGTATTTTAGCCTGAAAGCCAAATGGATAGCAATCATAAAACCACCCTGGGCCGAGCCTTATTTTATGTTGACTTTGCATAACCATTTGGCAGTTCTTTTAATTAATCACTGTTCTGATCAAGCCACTCCAGTGGCTAATGTGTACTCTTGAGAGGTGGCCATGATATGACTTTCGCCTATTGATATTCCTTAATAGTGACAGTTTAAGGCCCTGTTCTTGCAAGCACAAACATGATTAGCCTTTAAGTACACCAGTCCTCCCATTGAATAAAGGGCTTTAATATGCTCTGGTGACCTACTTCCTAATTCGTCTTCTGGGTCATCGTTCTCCTGCATTTCCCAACCTTTTGTTTGTTCCTTGGAGCTGCTGCTTCTTGTCACAGTGCTAGTCGATGGTGGTGGTCGTTTTCTGCTTGTTCCTACAGTGCCTAGCACAGCAGGGCCCTGATGTTTTGTATCAGAGGGTTCCTGAAGTGCTAGGGTACCACTAGCATAAAGGGGTATCATTTGCAAGGAGTCTACCTCTCCTCTGCAACGGGAGGTGGAAGGCACTTCTGTTCCCTCTGACATTTTGGGAAGGGTGAGGAGTAATATGGGAAAGCGTGTGGCCAATGCTTTGGGGGATACAATGCTTCCAGAAAGCAGCAGTCACACAACCAGGTCAGCAGGCTCACCTTAAGGGAACAGGTAAAGTCAGCCCGGCGTGTGGCTTCTCCAGACACAGGCCCAGGGCTTGGGAGAGACCTTTGTGTTTCCTGGCCTCTGTTGGCCTTTTCTCCTTCAAAAGGGTTTGATTGATTGTTTGTTTGTTTGTAAAGGCCTAGTCATTAGCAGAGTGGGAAGAAGTCAGCTATGGGAGGGTGGGGAACCTAGGGTAGAGGGGAAGAAAAAATTCAAGGAGGCAGGCAGCAGCAAATCCTAAAGGAGTGACTCATCCCCTCCTATGACTAATCGCTGCCTAGAACAGCTTGTTTCAGGGCTGGAACAGGGGCCGAATTGTCGTTGGAGGGAGCAGGCAGGTTGTGGGAATTGGCAGGGGTGCGGGGAGCCATTTCTTTTGATCCGCAGCTGGGGGGGGGCTCTCTGCAGCCAGGCCAGCACCCCGCAAGGGGGTCACCCTGAGACAAGGGCTGCCCCCTTGCAGCCATGGGGAGGAGGACAGCACGCCTCGCCTGGCGGGGAGGTCCCCAACATCCTTCACCCCCCCCCCCCCGAATAGCCCCCGAGGGGAGGCTCCAGGAGCGGGCTGGGCTGCTCTGCTGGGGGTGGGACCTGCCATTGCTGGGCAGGCTCCAGCGCGGAGCCGGGTGCGATTGCTGAGGGTGGCGTTAGGCGCTGACCTACTTTCCGTGCGAGTTCCCACTAGGTCACTGGCGCTTCCAGCGCTACCCGGGATCCTTGCACACACCGCCCCCCCCCCCCCCCCCCACCAGGGATCCTTGCACACACCGCCCCCCCCCACCAGGGATCCTTGCACACACCGCCCCCCCCCGCACCAGGGATCCTTGCACACACCGCCCCCCCCACCAGGGATCCTTGCACACACCGCACCCCCCCTGCACCAGGGATCCTTGCACACACCGCCCCCCCCCACCAGGGATCCTTGCACACACCGCCCCCCCCCCACCAGGGATCCTTGCACACACCGCCCCCCCCACCAGGGATCCTTGCACACACCGCCCCCCCCCCGCACCAGGGATCCTTGCACACACCGCCCCCCCCCCACCAGGGATCCTTGCACACACCGCCCCCCCCGCACCAGGGATCCTTGCACACACCGCCCCCCCCCCCACCAGGGATCCTTGCACACACCGCCCCCCCCCGCACCAGGGATCCTTGCACACACCGCCCCCCCCCCCGCACCAGGGATCCTTGCACACACCGCCCCCCCCCCGCACCAGGGATCCTTGCACACACCGCCCCCCCCCCCACCAGGGATCCTTGCACACACCGCCCCCCCCCCGCACCAGGGATCCTTGCACACACCGCCCCCCCCCCCCGCACCAGGGATCCTTGCACACACCGCACCCCCCCTGCACCAGGGATCCTTGCACACACCGCACCCCCCCTGCACCAGGGATCCTTGCACACACCGCCCCCCCCCGCACCAGGGATCCTTGCACACACCGCCCCCCCCGCTGCACCCCGCCCCCCCCTGCACCAGGGATCCTTGCACACACCGCACCCCCCCCCACCAGGGATCCTTGCACACACCGCCCCCCCCCCCCCCACACACCGCACCCCCCCTGCACCAGGGATCCTTGCACACACCGCACCCCCCCCCCCCCCCCACCGCCCCCCCGCACCAGGGATCCTTGCACACACCGCCCCCCCCCCGCACCAGGGATCCTTGCACACACCGCACCCCCCCTGCACCAGGGATCCTTGCACACACCGCACCCCCCCTGCACCAGGGATCCTTGCACACACCGCACCCCCCCCCCTGCACCAGGGATCCTTGCACACACCGCCCCCCCCCCGCACCAGGGATCCTTGCACACACCGCCCCCCCCCCCCTGCACCAGGGATCCTTGCACACACCGCACCTCCCCCGCACCAGGGATCCTTGCACACACCGCCCCCCCCCCGCACCAGGGATCCTTGCACACACCGCCTCCTCTCCCCCCGCTGCACCCGCCTCGCCCGGGATCCCCCTGCACCCCCCGCTGCACCCAGCCACTGTGTCCTGCCCTGCCGGGTCCAGGCACCAGAACCGCTGCACATCCCGGAGCCTGGGTGTGTGCAAACCCGGCTCCATCCTGCCGCGCCGAGCCAGCCCCTGCTGCCGCACGCCCAGAGCCCGGGGGCCCGATCCTGCCGGCACTGACACCCGTGAGCAGGCTCGGGGCCAGGGGCCGGGCCCAGCGCGCTCCCGCTCCCTCCCGGGATCGGGGCCCCGGCTTCCCTGGAGGCGCGCTCCCGACAGCCCCGCTGCCCCTCTGCGTTCGCAAGGCGCGCGCCCGCCCCTCGCTCCCCCGCGCGTTCCCCGCAGGCGCGCTCCCCCGGTGCCAGGGCCCAGAGGGAGGGGAGGCGGGCGCGCGCCCGCGCGGTGCCAGGAGGCCGGGCTAAGCCCGCCGCCGAGTTACACAACCAGCCGGGGCAGATCGCGCTGCTAATGCGAGTTCCCCAAGTCAGCCGAGCGGTGGGCAGCCCGGAGCCCGTCTCAGCCCAGCCCTGGCCCGGGAGCACCTGCCCCGGGATGCTGAGCTGCAGCGGGGGCTGGAAGGGACCCGCATGACATGGTTCCCTCGCGCAGTGGCACTGGGGGGCTCGTGGGGAGCCTGGAGCCTGGCATGGAACTGAGCGCTGCTGCTGGTGGCCACGCATCCTCCTAGACGGGGTAGGTACCGGGCTAGGTGCGGGGCTCCAGGGAGTTGTGCTTCTCCTGCCGAGGCAGCCCGAGAGGGGAGATGCGGTCTCCAGACACTCATCCCATCCCTAGGGGAGTTGGTACCAGACTCAGAGACCAGCCTTGCTGCCAGAGCCCTGCTCCCTTAATTGCCCTCTTCTGGTCTTAAAACATTTGCAACCCCCTTCTCCCCCTCCACCCCAAGAAAAAGAATTCGGTTCCAATCAGTACTTTCCTGAGCGCCCGACTAGGGTTTAACTCCTGCCTTCAGCTTGCATCCTCCCCCCCACCCCCCAGTTAGCTTCCACATATGTGTCAGCCACACATTCAACTCTAGTTATTTGTAAAATAAAAGTTCCACGCATGAAAATGAGCGCACTGGCCATTGAGTAAAATGGTTGTGAACCAGAGAGAGTATACCATGATGCCATCTACATTTTTTGTTAAGCTCTAAGGTGCTGCAGGGCTACTTGCTGTTTTAAGTTGTTTTCAGTTACAGACTCACAGGGCTACCCTTCTGAAACAGAATATATTTTAAGCCAGGCTGGTAGTTTCAAGCTTACTTCTGTCAGAAGTAGCATCTTAACCAGAAGACTCATAACTTACCTGTGGAAGGTTTGGGGGAGGGGGTGGAAGCAAGTGACAGTATGTGTTCCAAATGCCATGCATAGTTGGAATGATAATATACCAGGGTGCTGTGAAATCATTGAAGGGAAATAATAAAAGAGCAAGGGTTATATTGTGTTTGTTTTAGTGAAAGGAAAATTGATCTGCTCTAGGTTTACTTTCTGTTTTGAATTTCTATAATTCTGGGCATCTGAATGTACTAAAATTACAACAGGAAGAAAAATTAAAAGCCAGGTCATGTTCCTATATATAGAATCTAAAATCCAGGTTACAAAGTTACTCCTCCCAACATAAATAATGTGGCTTTTGATTTTGCAAACTCTTTACATTTAAAACAGGGGAATGTGAAGGCTTTTAAAGGTCCACGTATGTTTCAGGTATAGATTTGTAAATGATAAGCCTAGATATATTATTTCTAATAATTGAAATCGACAATAGATTGCTCTGGCAAGTTCATATTTGAAAATCCTTTGGAAGCTGAGGTTATATGACTCATATAATGTCATATCTGTTTTATAGAACATTTGCCCTTTGTAAAATTCCATAATCCGGTGTAGAATTTGCAGCCACTGTATTTCTAGCTTTGCCAGTCGTCTGAACAGTCTTCAAGGTAGATCCCTCATAAGCAGATTTAAGAGCAAGCCTGTGGTCGATATGGGTGCAGAACTGACACTTAAATTCAAGATGGGCTTATTCTAATGGAAGTTGTATTCCTGAGCTAGGGAGCTACTTCAGAAATTATATGGCTGAAGTCAGTCATTAAAATTTACCATACTTTGTCAGCCTCTCATGGTGTGGCATATCTTAGGAGGAAAGGGTTATTTTGTAACTTGATTTCTTTCCTCTTGTGCAGTGAAAGCAGAGATATTGATCTAATTAATGAGTTGTTCTATTTGTGTAGATGGTGAAATGTCAAGACACACTTCAGTTCTTAAACAAAAATACTGAGTCACTTGTGCTCTCCTCCCCTAATTTGATTGGATTGTATCTACTGGTACCTGAAACTTTGGTATAGCAACATGCTTTATATCAGATACTATTTCTGATACTTAAAATTTTACACTGTTCTTTGTAGAGTCACAACACTGTAATACGCATGATGGTAAATCCATATTTCTAGTATTTACTATAAAGACTGTTGCAGATATTGAACAGCCAGAAATGGAATCTGGAGGGGGAAAATCATTGTATAGTTCTTTTTAAACACAAACTTTACAGGCCAGAGTTCTCTGCAGTCATTACTGGGTCAGCAAAATCAGTTGGGGCTCTATGTACATGAGAAAATATGTTCCAACAAATATAGTTTGCCTATAATGTGCAAACCAGAGTAAACTAGTCGCGGAGGCATTGTATAGGTACACAACACCCTGTGGACTAATATGCAGTAATAATGATAGCACTATGGACTTCTTATCAGACAAGGCTCTGACGAATATAGCAAGCAGTAAAAGAGAAGAAAAGTATTCATCACCAGTGAAAGAAGTAATCCGAATGGTTATTAAAGAAAAGAACAGTTAAGGTAAAAATGAGTGTCCATTAGGATAATATTGGTGGGATGCTTTTACGTCTTTCTAGTTAACTCTGTTTTCAGTTGAAGCCCTAGAAATTACTAGGAGTAGAAACCATGGCGAATGTATAAAAGAGCAGAAGAATTTGTTGGTTGTTCTGTTTGCTTTGCTGAGTAAAAGAGTTCGATTGATTTTTGTTACTATGAAGTGAGAAGCTTTTGAGTCTAAAGTGAGTTAGTGTCAGTGGTTGAGACATTTTGAAAACAATTGAAATTTCACTGAAAATGGCACACACAAAAAAGGAAGCAGGATTCTTTTCTCATTTCCCAAGCAGCTCTGCTGTGTAAAATGATTTTATCAGGTTAGCTTTCATGTTGAGCACCAGCATATTCAAAAGCAACTCAGTGTCAAAGATGACATTCGGCATGCAAGTGGTCCATAAGGAAAATTGCATGGTCTTGGAAGCTTGCATAGGCACATGAGTCTCCATCCCTAGAGGTGTTTAAGTCTCGGCTTGACAAAGCCCTGGCTGGGTTGATTTAATTGGGATTGGTCCTGCCTAGAGCAGGGGACTGGACTTGATGACCTTCTGAGGTCTCTTCCAGTTCTATGGTTCTATTATTCTATGATTCTATTATTCTGAGTTGTCCTGCTTTAACCAAACCGATGTAATTAAAGCAGCACAACCTCTCTCATGTGGGTTCACTTAGACCAGTATATCAGAATGTATACCGATCTGGCTTATTCCCATATGGGAAGAGGAATAAGACACCTGTATAAGATACCTTTATACCACTATAACTGCGTCCACACTAAGGCTAGGTCTACAGTAAAGGGGAAGGTCAAATTAAGATACCCAATTACATAGCTGGCGTCAGTGTACCTTAATTTGAGTCTTCCTGCCATCCGCACACCAGGAGGCTGACTGGAGCAAACGCTCCTGTCAGCTTCGCATATTCCTCACAGGAGTACCAGCTGCCAACAGAGGCGCCCTCTGAGTTCAATTTAGCAGGTCTTTACTAGACCTTCTAAATCGAACTCCGGAAGATCTATCTGGACACCACCGATCTTCCCTGGAATGAAGGCATGGCCTAATAAGAGTGGTACTGGTTTGACTGTTTCAGTAAAAAACAAAACTAAAATTTACTCTCAAGCCAAAGTAGCTATGTCAATACAACATTGTGTAGAATAGGCTTTAATAATGTGGAACATGTTATTGAAATTATATACCACTAGCTCGTACTAGTTGCAAAAATCTGGTAAGGCAGTAACACAGAGATTCACTGACCCGTACTTCCCATGATAAGACCATTCCTACATCTCTAGTTACCTGACACACATTAGGTCAGATTCTGCTGTTTGACATATGCCTCCTCACTGAAGTACCATTGGACCAAATTCTGTTCTCGTTTGCCTTGCTGTCACCTCAGAGAGAGTTGTAGTTGTAGACAGGAGAGCAGAACTGTATCCAGAGAATGCAGCTATGTCTCCAAGGCCCAGGCCTTAGTGCAGAGATGCACATCCTGGGGGAGAGGTCTGGGAGGTGTGTGCCTCAGAGGGGTGCAGTGTTACGCAGTGCACCCCTGTATGGGGAGCTTTCTCCTTCTGACTAGTATTTGTACCACCTTCTTCACCATGGCATCTGAGCACCGTGACTCTCTCTCGGTGGCAGCTGCCTTGGAGGGGGGATTCAGAGGAGCACGGGAGCTGTTACTCCGCCTCCTCCCCTAACTGTGCCTTCCAGATGAGTGCAAGCATCCAAGTTGTGGCTGGCCCCTTGGGTAAGGCAAAAAGGTGAGCAGCTTCATGCACCCGCACTTTGGATGAAATGCCCCTCCAGGCTGCCAGCCGGCACAATGTCGATTTACCACTCCAGTCCCCGGTTTGGAGCGGGCTGGCCCACTGCACTACCATGGTAACCCACTCCACAGGAGTAAATGGAACTGCCTGGTGTGAAGGTGGAAGGGGGGGGGGCATTCATAATAGATTTGACCTGCTTTGTTTTTCATTCCAGAGCTTTGGCCCCGTCTGTGCAAAGATGTGGCACCAGTTCAAATTCGGTCGGGTTTTGAACGGCTGCAGTTGCATTGGTGCAATTCTAATGTGCGTTCCAAAGCGGCCTATTTTGGTTTAGACTAAACCTGTTCCCAAGTGATTTAAGCTGACCCCGAATAACCCACTGTTGCCCAGTGGCATAGCCAGGGGCTTGCCCCCTCTGCCCATCTGGTGGTCCAGCCACAGAGCCCAGTTGGGGACTTGTTCTACTCCTCCCGCCAGGCGTTCTTGCCAGGGAGCGGGACACAGGTATGGAGGGGTTATAAGACCCTGATTCCCGTTCTTCAGCTGGAGGGCCAGAGCACAGCAAGCCCCCATGCCATGACCCCACTCCCTTGCCGGAGCCCACTGGATGGACAGAGTGGGGAAAGTCCCACTGCCCCTTCTCTGCTCCCCAGAGGGAGTGCCAGGCAGATCGGGGCAAGCTCTCCCTCTCCATCCCCATCCCTGACTGTAGGGCCAGCACAGTAAGGGTACCCTTTTCTTCAACTCCCAGGGTGCTGGAGTGGGGAGAGGTGGCTCTCATGGCTCCTGCCCTGTCCTCCTGTCCTCGCTTGCCCGCCCTAAACCGCAGCCCATCCAAGTGCCCCAGTCTGCCGACGCCACCTCTGTTACACTGAAATAAGAATTTGCCCCAGTTTAACAAAACTGCTTTAAAAATCACATCTGTATTGTAACGATGCAACTTTGTCACGTAGGCAAGTCCTTCTACAAAGCCAGAAATAAGGTGTGGATTACAAGCACATTGTAGTATTAAAAAAAATACAATGCAACTTTCAAAAAGTCCTCGAGTGACTGAAAGTCATCCATAATACATTGCAAAGGTGGCAAATCACAGCCCTACCTTTCTAATTACCTCGGCTTCAGTTCAGATCTGAACTCTGTGGGTTGCATGTAGGGACTGAGGGTACGTCTACACTGCAGAGTTTTTTCGGAAAAACAGCCTTTTTTCCGAAAAAAACCCCCACCTTCTCTTACATCCCCACAGAATTTTTTTTCTTTCGGAAAAAAAATCGAAAGAACAGAGGAGTTTTTCCAACATTGGTAAACCTCTTTCTATGAGGAAGAAGCCTTTTTCTGAAAGAGCTCTTTCAGAAAAAGGCGTGTGTGGATGGGGGAAGGGGGAGTTCTTTCAAAAGACGAGGAAAGAGGAAAAAAGCACAGGTGCCGTGATGGCCACTCCGTCCATAGTGATCACAGCTTACATGCGAGAGAGCGTCCATTCAGTGTGGATGCTCTCTTTCGAAAAAGCAGATCGCTTTTTTGATCAGCTTTGGCAGTGTGGACGCTCTCTTTCGGAAGACATTTTTCCAGAAGATCTCTTCTGGGAAAGCTTCTTCCGAAAGAAGCCTGCAGTCTAGACATAGCCCTACAGAAGAATTAGGTGATTGCTAGCTGCAAATGATAAATGAACATTCTTCACGGGAAGAGTTTTGTTATTGGAGCGTTGAATGCACAACACACGCCATCCTCCACTAGAATGAAGAAAGTAGATTGGGGGAGCCTAAAGCCAAGAGTGCAAAGCTGATGCATTCTCTATTCATGGAGAATAGTGATAGAAATGTAGCCGTGTTAGTCTGGGGTAGTTGAAGCAAAATGCAGGACAATGTAGCACTTTAAAGACTAACAAGATGGTTTATTAGATGATGAGCTTTCGTGGGCCAGACCCACTTTCTATTTGATCTGAGGAAGTGGGTCTGGCCCACAAAAGCTCATCATCTAATAAACCATCTTGTTAGTCTTTAAAGTGCTACATTGTCCTGCATTTCTATTCATGGAGGTTCAAATATGGGGAAATGGCAGTGCAGAGGAGGAGAATGCTGAGATTGTAGCCGAGGAATGGTGTGTGTGTGTGTGTGAGAGAGAGAGAGAGTGTGTGAGTGTGTAGCTGTGTTTACAAACAGTCTGAGCTTGGTCAAGGTTTCAAGTATGTAGCAATGTAAGGAAACATATCCACAAAAATGCAGATCTCCTCCCTTGTTGTACCTGCTCTGCCTGTCACACACATACTCTCTCTCTCTCTCACACTCTCACACACACACACACACACACACACACACACACACACACTTAAAATAAATTAATAAGGTTTGTTTGTGCTGAACATTTTTGGGGACCTGCCCACTGTAATCTCACTTGAAATCACGGCAGTATGTCCCACATTGCTTTCGGATAATAAAGTGCCATAAATAATACATTAAAGCATGTAAACCATTAAAAAAATAGATAGCAGCACAAACCGCCTTTGACTGTTGCATGGGGGTGTGAGAGAGCGTGATAAAAACTGAATGAATTTCAAAACTAATTCAGATGAATTAGAGTGTGGGAGAGGGATAAAATCCTGGCCCCATAGGAGTCAATGGGAAAATTTCATTGACTGGATTGGGACCAAGATTTCATTCAGAGTTAGACAGACACTGGAATCATCTGAACTAGTAACTTCACTACAAGTCCCTTTGAAGCATCACTTGGCTTTAGTCTCCTGAGGAATACACAGAGTAGACCCACTCCAAGTCATTTTTTATTGATGTGGGTGGGTGTTGTGTGATTGGTCCAGTGTTTGCTTGCTATAGCAAACATAGCAATTAAGGTGGTCATAATAATTATGGACGATCACGCCCCATGTTTAGGAAGTACAGGGCTAAACCTGTTTAGCCTGTCTCTGATTCTAATATACGTGTGTGATGTACAGTCCATTCAAAATTTGCTCTGATCAAGCTGATTTGAATCAAGTCATACACGGTGAGGGGATATCAAACTAAAGAAGACTTCATCCCTCTTTTTTTCCCCCTTTTTTGCCACGCTAAAGCTTAATAGGCATGATATATTCATGGTTGTAGCTGACTAGCTGGATTCAGGGCTATCTTTTTGTTCCCTTTGTAACATAAGGGCTGTGTCTAGACTGGCAAGTTTTTCCGCAAAAGCAGCTGCTTTTGCGGAAAAACTTGCCAACTGTCTACACTGGCCGCTTGAATTTCTGCAAGAACACTGACTCCCTACTGTCTGAAATCAGTGCTTCTTGCAGAAATACTATGCTGCTCCCGTTCAGGCAAAAGTCCTTTTGCGCAAAAGGGTCAGTGTAGACAGCTCAGATTTGTTTTGCGCAAAAAAGCCCCGATCGCAAAAATGGCGATTGGGGCTTTTTTGCGCAAAAGCGCATCTAGATTGGCATGGATGCTTTTCCACAAAAAGTGCTTTTGTAGAAAAGTGTCCGTGCCAATCTAGATGCTCTTTTCCGCAAATGCTTTTAATGGAAAACTTTTCTGTTAAAAGCAGTTGCGGAAAATCATGCCAGTCTAGACGTAGCCAAGGAGGATAATTGAAGACACTTCTGCATATCTATCTATCTATCTATCTATCTATCTATCTATCTATCTATCTATCTATCTATCTATCTATCTATCTATCTATCTATCTATCTATCCATCCCCATACACAATGTCTGTCTGTCTCGGTTTCTGTTATTTCCACTCCAATTCATCTGATGAAGTGGGTTTTGCATGCGAAAGCTCATGATTATACATATTTTGGTGAGGCTCTAAGGTGCCACAGGGCTACTTGTTGTTTTTTAAGTTACAGACTAACACAACTCCTCCTCTGAAATGTTATCAGGAGGATAATAAATGGTGTTCATGGAACAAACCCAAGCTGGATTTCTCCTGAGCCTCCAGTCTCTCGCTCCATCTCTCTCTCTCCTCCTCCTCCTACTGCCTCCCCCCCTCTCTCTCAGCTCTCCTCCGCCTCTCTCTCTGTCTCTCTCTTTCTCTTCTCCTCCCCCTTCTGCCTCTTACTCAGGGAACCGCGGAGCCCATGAGGAGCGCGGAGCCCAAACGGTCGCTTGCGCCACTTGCTCCCACGCGACGGCCTGGCTGAGCGGCGCAGAAGTCAGCCGAGTGCCACTGCGGGAGGCGAAGGGGGCAGAGCAGTGATGTTCACAGCCAGGGGGCAGGGCCTGGAGCCTCTGTCATGCCTCACATCAGCGCCCCGCCCCCCTTCGCCTCCTGCCGTGGCGCTCGGCTGACTTCTGCGCCGCTCAGCTGGGTCACCGCGAGGCAGCAAGCAGAGCAAGAGGCCATTTGGGCTCCCCTGCGACGGCCCAGCTGAGTGGCGCAGAAGTCAGCCGAGCTCCACGGCGGAAGGCGAAGGACGTGACTCAGGCAACAGCGCTGCCCAGAGGGAACAGCCAGCATTTCAGTATTACAGAGTCTCAGACATTGGGCTACTATTTTTAAAATTAAGTATCTTCCAATAATGTTGTTAATTGCTGTCAGAAAATCTATGGTGTGACGAAATGATCTTCATGGTTAGAAGCATACAAACGTTAGCCATACTTTCAACATGGGTCTGTGGCTGAAATCAGGCTCACTGATGAACAGAGTGAAGCATCCACAAGTGGAACGTCTAATATCTAATCAAACAGACATAAGTAAACGAAAAATGAGAAAATACTCAGCTGACTACTAGAATCTTGGTTAGAATTGGCTTTGATGGAGGTCTACAAATGGTTTTGGAGGGTGATTGGGGGTCTGCACTAGTGAAAAGGTTGGGAACCACTGGTCTAGTTCATCCCTGACAGGTATTTATCTAATCTGCTCTTAAAAATCTTAGCATCAATGAAGCATCCACACAGGCCTTATTTCGAAATAGCTATTTCGGAATAGGCGTTATTCCTTGTAGAATGAGGTTTACAGATTTTGGAATAAGCCATCCGTTATTTCAAAATTATTTTGAAATAACAGAATGGCTGTGTAGACACTCGCATTGTTATTTTGAAATAACGCAAGTTATTTCAAAATAATGGTGCAGTGTAGACACAACCCTTGTGTGAAACTACTAACCATTTCGGTGCTTAGCATTCAGACAATGTCAGATAAATGTATTTGTTCTTAGATGAGTTACACACACAAGGAACTTTGTAGACATGTTTGTTTCATGTCATATACGAATGCATGCAGCTGTTTTTCCTTGATTCCTTTGAAAGAATTGAGTAAATATTGCCGAGATTATGCCTATTTTTAGATGGAATTGCCAAAAGATTTCTTTTAGATTATCTGATATTATCAAAACTTTCAAAACATTGTATTGTGTTAAATGTACCACAGTAGTAAAAGCCACAATACAAACATTTTGTTTTTGTCTTTTTCACAACATTGAGAAAGTCTAGGAGTGAAATCCTGACCCTATTGAAATGAATGAGGACTGTGCCATTACAGTACAAGGATTGCGTGCGGGCTTCATGTAGAAATGTGTCGCTTGGAATAATTATTGCAGTAATTACCCTTTTACAATATAAGAAGAAAGTACGTTTTACTTATATATTCTTGCAATATATTTACGGTGGAAAAGAGGATTTGGAGGAATTAAATCAGCTTAGCTAAATGTTGGATTTATCTTTAAATTTCCAACAGGTCACTAAAATTGAACATTTGATCACATTTGATAGTTGTTTTTGAGCAAAACCATGCAATTTATTTTGCTGCATTTTCTGACATCCATTTCAGATTTTTTTAGGCATCATCTTAGTTGATATTGTTAGTGCCTGGATCTGCTCCTAGCCTAGGTTCCTAGTGGCTTTGATAGACTAGCCTTAAACCTCTGATTTGGGAATCTTGTTGGCACATTATCCCACTAAAAGAAAAGGAGGAACCACATGCTTGGAGCTAGGAGAAAAGTGTTCATCTACATAAAGGAAGCAAACATCTGCAAGATATTAAATACTTTTGTCATTGACAGGAAAAGAATTCCTAACTTTTGGACCAAATTCTGCCCCCCTGCCAGGTCCACTGAGTCCTGTATTATAATTTTAAAGACATTAATTGACTGAGTTTACCGTACTTAACATGCATATGGGTACAGTCAGATTGCAAGCTATGATATCATCACCAGAAATGGATATTCTCTAATTGCCTTCCTAGTAAGAATGACTGTTTCTAAACCATATTAACATTCGAGTCAGGACTGGCTATGGATCGGTTGTAGTCGTAAATCATTTCCAGATAGGGTTGTGAAACACATAATCAGTTATTTCCTAAGGGAAATGTGTTTGATTGCATGAATAATTGTAAATATTTCATTCAGCAGTTCAGCTACTACAGCAAAGGCAAACAATCCTCTAAGGTTGAAGGGAGCCAGTTACCTGTTCTGTGCGTGATTTCATATTCACTTTCATGTCGGTGTTTAAATAAGGGGTTTGATGCTCTTTGATTTTCTTCTTTCACGATTGCTCTAATTGTAACCAAGAATAAAAATTAACAGTTTAATGCTGCCAAAAGCTGTCGGATAGAGATTCTTCTAAGCTGCAGCCCTCTGTTTATCCATAGCGAAGGCACAGTATGGGACAGAGCCATGCAAATTTCTTGGGTCTACCCAGTATATCTTAGCCTTAACTCAGAGCTTGCGATTGTCTTTAACGGGGAGATGGCAACTTAATGTTCAAACCTGTCCATTTCTTGGCCTCTCAACTGAGATTACCTTCATACATGCCAGTCTTTTGGGACATGGACATCTGTCCTCTAGAAACCGGACTAGCACTCATTTCAGATAGGCCACCAAGCAGTTGACACATGGTAACGCCAGTCTTTCTTTTTGCAACATGAACCATATATGACCAATGGGTATGGACCCTGTTTTCCTTTCTCTTTTGCTTTGATCTGCTCAGCTGTTCATGTCATTTTAAAACCCCAACGTGTGGTGTTACTTTCCTGTTAAACCCTGGCCTTGCTGAAGGGAATGGGAGTTTTGACTTCGGTGGGGCAACTCACCTGTTCTGATCCAAAGTTTCAGGAACGCAGAAAATGGCCTTTGGAGTTCACCTGCCGTTTGTGAGAGACATGCTCAAAAGCCATAGAGGAAACAGGAAATGGGAGGAACAAGTTATAAGTACTAGTTACTTTCTCTTCTCCAACACGGTGTGAAATATTGAAGGAACTGATCTGTTAGTTAAGGGTCAACAATTTTTAACTATGGCTGATGGCTCCATGTTGCCACGCAAATTATTGGCAGAGATCCCATTAATCTTGACAGTATAATGGGGTCATATTTTCACAGAAATGAACTCTTTTCGGACTGTTTGTTAAGTGTATTCCTATCCAAAAGGGTTCTCCTCATCATCTGTCTGGAACGTCGATTTCCTCTCCTTCCAGTTTTATTGAATTCTTCAGTGCCCCTATTTTACACGGTCTCAGGACAAAATCTGGCTTCATCCTGCTGCCCTTTGGTCAGAGACTCGAAATGAAAAACGGTGCCTTTGGTTGTTCGTGATCAGCTCAGATGTGGATGTGGGATTTGGCGGTAAATTGCCGCGTCATGGAGTCAGTTAGGCCCTTCCTAGCAGTAGAGACCTTCTTAGGGGTGAGGATTTCTTTCAATTTTTGTTCAGAGTACACCGTTGGGCCTTGATTCTGACTGAGGCCTTTAATAATAATAATAATAATAATAATTAATAATAATTAATAACAATTAATAATTAATAATACGTTTAAAAATACATTTATCCAGTGCTCTGGATTCACATGCAATTATGATAAAAGCTATAGACAGTGTGTCAAACCAGTATCCACAAAACAAGTAGCCTCCCCAATCTTACCAGATTTCTTCTGCACACCTCCGTGAAGCTCTCCCACCAGTTGCTGAGCTATACTCATCCTTCCGCTTACCTCCTGAATGACCGAACCCCAAAGACATCAATTGATGCTCCTCAGCACGTCATGCAGATATTCAGTGTGTGTCCTTTTGTTCACACCTAGGAGAATGCTTGGCAGAGACAACGGTTTTTGGGGCATGAAAGGGACAGCATTTGGAACAATACTTTTTTTTTAAATTTCCTGGTGCAGGTGGGACCTGCCTCATTGTGGGCATATAATATAGAAAGTATGCGGGTCGTATTCCGATTGAGCAGCCTCCTACAGCTCCTGTTCCTTGAGCTCTAAGACCCCAAGTTTGGTGGGAAGGGGGTATTTGCATTGTTCAGGAGTGATTTTTGAATCTCTCCATGCACATTGCAGAACTAAAGCTCCGTAGCCTCCGTTGCTGGAGAAGAGCATTAGGGACTTTCTCACCTGGCTGAGGGAATAGCAAGGACATGGCCAATAACTCTTAAGGCCAAAACTTTGCACAGGAAGAGGGCTTTGGCCACAGTCATTGATAACCCATTGCTGTGCTGGTACGCAATGCCCAGGGCTACTCAACTTTGGAAGCCCTGGGGGCCACAGTGATACTCAGAGCACAGGCCAAGGGCTGCAACTTAAGTGTGATTGCATATACATGCAAATATATATGCAAATATATGCAAATAGTTTTCCACACTGACGGGCATGAATACAAAGATTAAGCCAAGACTACACAACATATTGTCCCCATTAAATCAGGTCTGCTGCTATTAATAAAATGCAATATTTACCCAATTTCCACCCCTATGACAGCACTTTTAAAGAGCAATGACAGTCCAGGAATTTAACTACTAAAACGCATCTCAACAGAAGACCATTATATTGGCTCCTTTTTTTTGTTTTGGTTTCCACTCATGGGCCACATGTTGAGCCCCGTGTAAACCCAAACTGCACTGCAGGCCATGTGTTTAGGGTTGCTAGATACTTTCACAAAAAATACCGAACATGGTGCGAAAAAAATTGGTTGAGGAAAAAAAGGGGAGGGGGGCGAGGAACAAAGTTGTTGAACAAAAAAAAAAAAATTGTCACTGTGCCTTTCATTTCCCATGTTCCCGCTGCCACACGCAGCAGGGGAAGAATGTCCCAAGTGGCCTTCCATCTAAGAAAAACAGAAAATACTAGACATTTTACATGTCCAGTATTTTCTGGGTTTTTTTACCAGACTGAGGCCTCAAATACCGGACTGTCCGGGCCAATACCGGACACCTGGCAACCCTACACGTGTTGAGTAGCCCTGGTCTAACCAATCGCCATATTTGGAGTTGGGAAGGAATTTTTCTTGGGTCAGATTGACAGAGACCCTGAGGTATTTTCATCTTCCTCTGCAGCATGGGGGCACAGGCCTTTTGCAGGTATAAACTAGTGTAAACGGTGGATTTTTCTGTAGTTTGAAGGCTTTAAACCACGATTTGAGGACTTCTGTAACTCCGCTAGAGCTTAGAGGCCTGTTACAGGCCTGGCTGGGTGAGGGTCTGTAACTAGCCATGTGCAGGAGGTCAGACCAGATGGTAATGATGAGTCCTTCTGAGCTCAAAGTCTATGTGGGCATGTGTACACTACAGCACTAATTCGAACTACTTAATTCGAACTAGGCATTAGTCCTCGTAGAATGAGGTTTACCTAGTTCGAATTAAGCGCTCCACTAGTTCGAATTAAGTTCTAACTAGCGGTTTGTATGTATAGATGCTATTAAAGTTAATTCGAACTAACAGCTGTTAGTTCAAATTCATTGTGTAGTGTAGACATACCCTGAGTCTGTTAGACTTATCTCCAAGGTAGTGGAGAATAATTGCCCGCTCCCACCCCCCAGTATCCAAGTAGTTTTCTACCCTAGCCCTTCTTTACTTAGGCTTTGTATTTCTACCTAGCCCTTCTTTACTTAGGCTTCTTTACTTAGGCTTTGTATTTTCCAGTCTTGTGCTATTAAAAAAATCAGAATCTCAGTTGTGAAACTCGCATTCCGTGTGTGCGCTGAGTCCCATACTTTCGTTATTTGGGATAATTGTCCCTCTAGTCCTTGCAGATGAACTGCGGGGGGCGGGGCAGGGGAGGGAAGATGTGTGTGCATTACTCAAACAAAGCAATTTAAGACCTTGGGCATCTGTGTGTCATATTTACAATAGTGACTCTCTACTGAAGAGCGCCAATGGATGGACATGTCACTAGCTTCAACGTTCCCAAAGGTCAAGTCGATAACGCTGCAGAGATATTAAGACAAAGAAATGTCGATTTTTTTCTCTTTGCTTTTCCACTTTCTGAAAGGAAGTTTGGCTTTCTCCCTTGCGTTCTAACAAATCTGCACGGTATTTCCAGTATCGACTTGTGTTATTTCGGTAGAATGCTGCTGTTACGACAGAATATTGCTGTTATTGCAGTTATTTTACAAACCACAGGCCCACCTCTATAAAACGGTGGTTCTCCAAGTGTGGTCTGCGGGCCCCTCGTCTTGCAGGTGGACCGCGGGCTCAGGGTTCACTCCCCCCTGCAGCGGGGAGCCTGTGCTAGCACTTCAGCCCTTTAAACCCTGCAGTCTCCCCTCCCCCTCGCTAGTTTGGAGCGCCAATGCTAGCTTCCAGCAGCGGAGGACGGGCGAGCCTCGTAGACCAGATACAGCTTGCAGGGGAAGGAAGCGGCTCCAGGTGCTGCTACTCACCCTTTCCCTGGCTGGGAAAACAGCAGCACAGGAAACTGCACACCTGAAGGTTTCCCTGCTGCTCCCATTGGCTAGAATCACAGCCACTGGGAGCAGTGGGGGGCGGTGCCTTGGAGCGTTGGGAGGCACCGAGCGTGATAAGTGCCTCTCATGCCCAGAACCCACACCCCCAGCCTGCGCCTGCACCCAGCCTCCCACCTAGACCCTCTCCCCCCAGCCTGCGCCTGCACCCAACCTCCCACCTAGACCCTCTCCCCCCAGCCTGCGCCTGCACCCAACCTCCCACCTAGATCCTCCACCCCCAGCCTGCGCCTGCACCCAACCTCCCACCTAGACCCTCCACCCCAGCCTGCGCCTGCACCCAACCTCCCACCTAGACCCTCTCCCCCCAGCCTGCGCCTGCACCCAACCTCCCACCTAGACCCTCTCCCCCCAGCCTGCGCCTGCACCCAACCTCCCACCTAGACCCTCCACCCCAGCCTGCGCCTGCACCCAACCTCCCACCTAGACCCTCTCCCCCCAGCCTGCGCCTGCACCCAACCTCCCACCTAGACCCTCTCCCCCCAGCCTGCGCCTGCACCCAACCTCCCACCTAGACCCTCTCCCCCCAGCCTGCGCCTGCACCCAACCTCCCACCTAGACCCTCTCCCCCCAGCCTGCGCCTGCACCCAACCTCCCACCTAGACCCTCTCCCCCCAGCCTGCGCCTGCACCCAACCTCCCACCTAGACCCTCTCCCCCCAGCCGGAGCCTGCACCCAACCTCCCACTTAGACCCTCTCCCCCCAGCCTGCGCCTGCACCCAACCTCCCACCTAGATCCTCCACCTCAGCCTGCGCCTGCACCCAACCTCCCACCTAGATCCTCCACCCCAGCCTGCTCCTGCACCCAGCCTCCCACCTAGATCCTCCACCCCCAGCCTACTTGTGCTCTCAACCTCCCAGTCAGACCCCCACCCCAACCCACTCCTGCACCCTATGTCCTGGCCAGACCCCACCCGCACACCCTGCTGCGCCCATTTTGTCATCATGTGTGGTTGGCTGGTGCGCAGAAAGGTCTGCGTTGAGCAAGGTGGGTCACGGACCAAAACGTTTGAGAACCACTGCTATAAAGGTTCGTTGCAAATTGGCATGTTAAATAGACACAGAATTCTTCAATGCAAATGAGACAATCTGGTGCAGAAAACCCCCAAGCAAACCAGTGCATCAGAAGTGAGGGTATTTTTTAGAAAGAAATCTATAACGAGCATTAGCAGTTCCGATATATAAGTGACAGCAATTCATCTAGCAGAATTTTGTAAGCTTCACCTGGTCAAATCTATCCCTGTGGTAACTTCAGTGGACTTACATCAGGGATGGATTTGGGCCAACATCTCTTTTGGTTCTTGAGCTTTCTAGAATTATGTGACCCACATATTCAGACGAGTCATATTTTGTCCAAGATGTAGTCAGTTACTATATTTATCGTATGTCTTATTCATAGTAAACAAGAGAAGACATCTGTGGAGAAAGTCTGGTAGCCACAGAAAAATATTTGTCATCCTCCTTGCTAATTTGTGTCATTATTAACTGTTCTGGGCTCAAAGAGCTGTTCTCTGAGGAAGTTGACAACACAGGCATATATTTTATCCTGGGGACTTTTTGCACTCATACAACATATCTATAATTCAGTGGAATTATAAATCTGTTTCATGTGGCTTTGGATGGAAAATTGCCACTTCATGACAACTGCAGGCAATTATGGAAATTCTGAGTAATGGGGAAGAGTTTTCTTACAGTAATGCTCCTATCCAATGCTTAATCATACATTTCAAACAAGTGGGCTTGGAATTTATGAAAGAACGTTTACTTATTCAGACGTAAGGCACAAGCCAAAAAAGAACTGGATTGAGTTAGTCAAGTTTGAACAGAAGCAGCAGCCAGTAGAACCAAGTGATTGTGAACTACTGGACTGGCAAAACATCTTCCGCTTGCACAGGCTGGCCTGACCATGAGGCAAACTGAGGCGGCCGCCTCAGGTGCCAGACTGTGGGGGGCACCACTAGGCCCCAGAGTGTAGAAAATTGTGTCTACTGCTCGTGTATATGCTGCGTAGCAGAGCAGTGCCACGAGAGGAGTAGAACAGGAAAAAGGCAGAATTGAGACCTTTCAAAGTTTTGGCCCAAGCGAGGGGGCGTCATTTGAGCTCCCCGCCTCAGGTGCCAAAATGTTGTGGGCCAGCCCTGCGCTTGCAAATGTGATGCTCCATCTGTAACAGCCTCAGTTCCCCTAGCTTGAGGGTACTCAGCCTTTTGCAGCATCAGGACCGCAGTTTCCACAACTTCAGCTCAGTTTCTGTCTTAAATCCTTCTCTTGTGACAAAAGAAGTTGATTTTTTTTTTAATGTCTCCTCCTCCTCCCCCTCCCCGAAAGGCTTTTCACACGTACCGGGAAATGTGGATGTTTTTCTTAGCTTGAAGATTGCAGCGATGGCAGCGCTAGGGTCAGTGGGGCATGAACACGAGCTCTGCCGGAGCACAGATGTGAGCAGATCATTTAAGGATTGCGGCAGAGCACCCAGAGCCAACTGAGGAGAAGGCAAATTTTGAAATGTCAGAGCTTTATTTAAATTTCTTTTTGATGTATAGGCACGTTATACCTGGAATGCTCCAGAATCAAACATACCGAGGAGATTGAGAAGTGGCTCATATTCGAACTTGGAAGCAGAAAGCCAAATTTATAGAATGAGGTCAGTTAGCCTAGCGGCTGTGAGTCCTTTGATATTCATTTAATAGCTAAGTAGATACAATTCAGAGCCTCACATGCAAGCTTAGAGTTTTAACTACCAAAGCGCTTTATAATTCTCCCACAGCTCTTTTTCCCAGGGCAGTTGGATAGATCTTCAGCTCCCCATGCTGTTCTACCTACGCTCCCGATTTCTCATTTGCCGTCGCAGTGACCCTGAGAATCTGGTTTCCGTTCTGTTTAAAGAGGGGGGTGAGCTGCAGAGCGATACATAATTACTTATGAGCCCCCACATTTGGGGGGCATTTGGATTTGTGGGCCAGGTTCAAGTCAAGCCTTTCAGATCTGGATCAGGAGCGGAACTTTCTTCAGGTTCACAAGAGGGTTTTATCCAATCCTGGGTCTGGTTTCGGCCCATCTCTACACCTGTCGCGATGATGTGGCCTTTTTAGAATAGCTTCCTGGTGTTGCTCTGAGTTGCAGAAAGTCCAGCGGGGTAGTACCGAAGGTGAGCAGATGGCAGTAGAAAGAGGAGAATCTTTCTTGTTTTGGCTAGAAGGAAGGAACTATGGTACATACGGGAAACAAAGCCTGAGGCATCTAAAGGAGAGCACTCAAAATCAGGGTCCACCGCTGAAAAATGTTGGCAGTTACTTTCTATGTTGCTTTCCTCCTCAGTTACAGTGGCCTGTGTTTGAGGAAGGATTATATCTGTGGTATAATATCCGCGGGAGCTTCTTTTAGGAGAGTGAGGCAGGATAGTGGAGTCTCTTAACACAGAAAGCTAGTTATCAGAGGGTGTGGATTCAATCCTTAACCTCCGAACCGACTTCCTGTATGATCGTGGGCAAATAACTTAAGCCACAACTTAGTGTTCACCAGTTTGGGCTTCTGTGGGTGCACCCTGCTTCTGAAAAATAGGCTCAAGGTTTTGGGTTTTGCCACCAAATACAGAAACAGGGTTGTTGTTTTTTTTAATGTCTCAAACTCAGCTTCCAAAAATAGAATTATCCTGAGTGGTGGAGAACTTTGAAACCGTTGGCCTCAAGTTTCCTCACCTGTATAATGGGGTAATCTGAGGGGGGAGGGGGACAATTTTGGGGCCTAACTGATGTCTGTAAAGGGCTCTGGTAGGAAGCACTGTGGAAGAGAAAATTATGATTGCATCAGTTTATAATGAGCTTATGACACAGCAGTTAAAGGTTGTACAACAGACACTAAAGTGCAGGGTAGGGATGTAATGGAGTAGCTGATTAACCGATTAACAAAAGTTTACAGGTTAATGCCATAGACTACATGCATTATCTCCCCCCACCCCACCTCACCTCCTCCAGTAAATTTTTTAGCAGGCTGGCCAACCCCCCAGCTCAGACCCGGCTTGCTATGGGTCCTGGACCTACATTTAAAGTGTTTTAGGAACCAGGCCAGCAGGCAGCTCAGCTCTGTTCCCGCTCATGCTGGGTCTGGGAGCTCCAACTTACCCCCTACACCCTCCCCCCCGCTTCCCCTGACGGGGGGACTACCCAGGGACAATAGAATAGTCAGCTAACCGATACGAATTCATGAGGTTAATCAGCTATTCAATTAACCGAGATTTAACATCCCGAGTGCAGGATGTCACATCATGGAACAAAACTCAGCAGCTCTGCAACAGGCAGCACGATAGGATCCTGAGACTCAATTTAATGCCCAATAACAGTCAAAGGGCGATTAAGGATGCAAAGCAAGGAAGGAGCCCAGAGTAGGTCAGGACAAGATCGGTTGAAAATAGACGGGTTTTGTTCTGAATGCAGCTGTCTGAGGACTCTGGCAAACTTGCTTCAGGAGGGAATTCCTGACTTGCAGGAAATGTAAAAGCATGCCTCACTTCTGCAACGGCCGGCAGGCTGGGGAAGAGATTGGCTGTGGTGGTTCACGTGTAGCCCAGGCACGTTTGTGAGGTTGTGTGGAGGAGCAAGGGGTAAGTTACTCAATGACTGTTTGAGCCAAACCTGTTCTGTTGATTAATAGAGGCCATGGTAGTTCAGACGGGCAATCCGTTACTCTTAGAAAATCACTAAGGCCTTCATCCTGCTAGCTGCTTGGTGTGAACAGATCCTGTGCCCACACGGAAACATCTTTGAACATGATTCTGGGATGCATTAATAGGTGTATTGTGAGCAAGACACGAGTGCTCATTCTTCTGTTCTACCCTGTGCTGAGTAGGCCTCAGATGGACCCCACTGTGTCCAGCTCTAGACACCGCATTTCAAGAAAGATGTGGAGAAATGGGAGAAGGCCTGGAGAAGAGCAACAAAAATGGTTAAAGGTCTAGAAAACATGAGCTATGAGGAAAGACTGAAAGAACTGGGCTTGTTTAGTTTAGAAAAGAGAAGACTGAGAGGGGGCATGGTAGCTGTTTTCAAGTATCTAAAAGGGTGTTACAAGGAGGAGGGAGAAAAATTGTTCATCTTGGCCTCTGAGGACAGGACGAGAAGCAATGGGCTTAAACTGCAGCAAGGGAGGTTTAGGTTGGACATTAGGAAAAGCTTCCTAACTGTCAGGGTGGTGAAACACTGGAATAAATTGCCCAGGGAGGTTGTGGAATCTCCATCACAGGAGATATTTAAGGGTAGATTATTAGGACATGTGAGACAGTGCTTGGAGATATTTAAGAGCTGGTTGGACAGACACCTCTCAGGGATGATGGTGCTTGGTCCTGCCGTGAGGGCAGGGGACTGGACTCGGTGACCTCTCAAGGTCCCTTCCAGTTCTGGGATTCTATGATTCTATGATTCAGGGGCAGAGGAATTTGTAGGATTGGAGCCTAAATTTTCTTGCTCCTGCATGTTTGGCTCACTCCTAGCCTCCAAGATTTGGTATGCAAGGAATGGATTGGAAGGGAGGAGGGTTAAAATAAGTTCACATCAGCTCTGTTATTGGAAACCTTGAGCATAGTACAGCAAACACAAAGCATGTTGCTCGCATCTTCAGCAATGTCACCCTGCAACATCTGAAACGTATTTTATGCCCCGGTGAAGAAAAAGAAAGAAAGAAATTGTACAATTTAATAGGCATAGCATAGAAAGAGGGCTGCTGAGGACATTAATGCTAGTGTTGCATTTTTAGATTAAAGGACTAATTAAAACACGAAATAAAAATGTATGCAAAATAAACTTCCCATCTAATATCATGCCCCTTATGCCTTTGAAAAACTGCCCCATGTCTGTGTACTATATGTTACAAGAGGGAAACTATGTATCAGATCAGAAATCTGTTATTATAACAGCCTGGTTAGGAGCCATTAGAGAACTGTTCCCAATATGTAACAAAAATCAGATTTTGCAGGAAATGAAGCAGTTTTGAAGGTTTTATGTATTTATATCTACTTTGTTCAGAAGTGTCTCTTCAGTTGTAGAGTGGGTGCAACTCATTGTGTTGCTGAGGCGACGCGTTCTCTGGCCTTTAGCCTTACAAAAGGGGCGTGTGGGTTTCTAGAATTATTAAATGCCTAAATGTGCTTTATTGTTGCATGAGGAGGAACAGCACAAGGCCTAAAATAGGGTTTGGATGGGGCTTGAGTGGTTCATAGACATTGTGCCGGGCCTTTGCACAAGGGTGAAGTTCACCCTTAGTAGGTAAGGACAAGTTACAAGAAATGCCATTCGGCGCGTCAGACGGGGAACCTTGCCACATAGACACAAGTCTGAATGGGGTTTAATAAACAACCCAGCCCTAGAGAGTGGCACCAAAAAGATTTCTAGAAGACAAGCGACCTCACTGATTTTGACTAGAATAGGATACAGTGTCTGCCAGCTGTCTCCATCTCCTTTGAGAGGTTACAAAAAGAGTCCTAAAAAGAGAGCATATTGTGAGAGGGCAGAAAGGAGTATCTTACAGTTCTGTAAGAATGACGTCGGAGGAGGTCTAGGTTGGATATTAGGAAAAAGTATTTTACGAGGAGGATGGTGAAGTTTTCTTACCTAGGGAGGTGGTGGAATCTCCATTCCTAGAGGTTTTTAAGTCCTGGCTTGACTAAGTCCCGGCTGGGCTGATTGAGTTGTGGTTGGTCCTGCTTTGGGCAGGGGGCTGGACTTGATGACCTCCTGAGGTCTCTTCCAGCCCTGGGATTCTAGGATTCTAGGAGATAACATCACTGTCTTCATTGTGAGCGTTGGTTTCCTTTAGAAACGAACACGCCTCCCACCTGCTTTGTTATTCCAGCGTGTGAAGAGTAGGCCGAGCAAGCAAACCGGGAGAAAGAGTCTGAAAAAATAGAGAGATACATGTTACCTTCTTCAATCCCAATATACAACATCCAGGTTGTGTTTTTCCATGGAAACCCCAGCATTGGAACCAGTGGAAATATATGCTGAAATTCTACCTATAATTATACGCAGAATCTGGCTTAGTGCATCTTTATCTTTATTCAGCTTAGAGGAGCCACTTTCCATGACTGTCAGTTGCCATGTTAACCCTTTGTTGCTGTTAGTTTTGTGTTTGGCCAGCTCAGTGAATGGGATACCAGAGCGCGTCAAAGCACAACAGAAAGCCACAGCACCCTTCTGACTTTCTTATCAAATTCCTGCATTAGGAGTGGTTATTGAATGTAGGCGGTCAGCAGGTCAGCCAATGTGGAGTCCTCCTTGTATGTCGCCAGCACGGCGACTGGTAAGAATTGTGCTGAATATTTCTTTTTCCAAATTGCCCGGCATTAAAAACATCTATTTTCGCACAGCGGGGTCGCTGTTTAAACGAAACCAAATTGTTATGAGCAGTAGATACTTTGTGGGAAATTTTGCACAACATCCTATTTAGGAGGAATTCTTCTCATTACATTTTCTGTGTTGTTTTTCTCTCTCTCACTCGCTTTTTATACTGTTGGAAACATTTGTATGAAAACCCACATGCCCCAGTTCTCTCTAAAGGATATAAAGAATTTCCTGTAGTTCAGAGAAAACTCGGGAAACCATTCCACGTAAGGAAGCAAGCTGTTTGTATTCTGCTTTTTCTCTGAGGACGCTTGTAGGAAAGACACCAATGTCTGTTTTTACGTATATGGGGAACCCCTGCACTTACGACCTAATTGGTTCCTGGAGAACAGTCATAAGTCGAGCTGTCGTAAGTCAAACCCTTATTTCCCATAGGTGCAATGTTATAAATGGCAGACCCATTTCATACCCTAAAAATACCAAAATTGACTACGGAAATGGAGGAAAACTAAACTAAATCATTCAAATAATGCTCAAAAATAACAGAAAAGTGAAGACCCGATGTGGTGGAGACGCACACAGTTCAAGCAGCAGCTGCTGCCTGGGAAGTCTAACTAACTTTATGCGTTACTTGTTTTGGGATGGTGCGTGGAGTCTGTGTCGTATGCTGTCGTAAATGCGAGCTGCGGACATATATCGGGGGGTCTTAGGAGCTATCTCGCATGGAAAAAAATGGTTGTAAATGCGGGGAGTCATTAGTCAGGTGATCGTAAGTCGGGGGTCGCCTGTAGAGGTTTTACACTGGTGTAATGTCATGGACTTTAATGTAGTTACTCCTCATTTACAATGGCATAAATCAGGAGAGAATCAAGTCCAACGTCTTTATTGCATAATAGTTTATTTACTCTTGATGCTAGTTTTCAGCCTGGTTTTGTAATACTCCGTTATTGATATCATGGTACGCTGTGGAGGAAATAATTGTGCCAGTGTTATGGGATCTGTTTGGAAATAGGCCACAAGAGTAGGTGAACTCTGAGGCAACCAAGATTTCATTTCATACAGAATGTCCTCTGAAAAGATATAAGTAGATTTATTTCTTACTTATTCCCGACTGAGGGCTGGGGAGGCGGGGGAGGTTTGTGTTACTAATCTTATGAAGAGATTAATACAATGGATCATCTCTACTAGTGGTACCTTAAGGCCAGGATTGCCTCTTGCTGAGGGAGCAAACAGACCCGTTCTCTGTGGCAGGAATTACAGCAGCAGAGAATTTGGCCTCTGTCTCATGCAGGTCAAGTGAAGGATAATTTGTGGAACGGTGCGGGCAGCAGGCATCCCACTGGTCAGGTTTGGTAAATGCGTGAGAGTAAATGTAGGTTTCAGAGGCAGTGTTGCCTGGACTCTATTTCCCAGAGCTGCCACTGGCTTGTCGGGTGACATTGGTCAAGTCACTTCCCCTCTCTGTGCCCATTTTCCCCATCTGTAAACTAAAGGCAGGATTTATGGGATCCCACGCAGTGCTATTAAACTGGTGCGTCTAGGCCCGACCGCAGCCTGAAGGGGGTAAAAGATTTTTTAGAGCTGTGATTTTATAATCTTCAGCCATACACTCAAGAACTAGTTGTAATGCAAATTTTGCCTGAGGGCCTGTGGACGAACACAGTACATTCAGGTGCAGACAGTCTGCACCGGGGGTTGGTAAATGCCCGTGAAACGCTTCATTACCAGGTGAATGGCTCTTTCACAGGTTCAGTGTTCTGCTAATAGCTCTGGCACATTTCTTCACTTGTGAGGAGCAGCGCCACAGAACAAAGATTAGGAAGAGGCGGGTGGGTGGACATTCGGGGGGTGCCCCAAATTTTTGGGGACCCTACACAGCTGCATATTCTGGGTAAGGACAGCCCGGACTAGAGGAAATGACACTGAGCCTTGAGATCTCCTGACGGAAAGAGCTACTGATCCCTCGTCCGGACGCTCAGATTGGCACGAGGTGCGTGAAACAGGACTTCTCTGTCACCTTATCCCAAGGCAGGAGCACAGAAGGATGTAAATGTAGCGGGGTCCCATGCAGTTTTTGCTGAGCCTGGAGTGGAGAAGCTGCAGCGAAGCCCTGCAGAGGCCTTGCACCTTGAATCCCACGGAACAGCACTCGGTGTTGGCTCACTCTGCACTGTGGAGGGAGGGGTTGGAGGACGAGGCAGGCGCTGCTTTAGCCCACTTGCTGCGGTTGTTCTGCCAGTGCTACACACTCTGCGAGGACCGAGACGGACTCTCCCTCCCGGGCCCTGAGGCGTTCACCATGCCGGGCTCAGGGATCCAGAACGCGGCCGTAATTACCAAGATGCGGAGATTCAACTTCCTGATGAGGTGCAGAGCTGGGTGAAGGGGGAGGTTGTGAATGGCACCGTTATCCTCTGACAGTGCAACGTAGATACATTATCTCGCTGTCAGTCAGAGTGGCCTTCAGTGAGTTGAGGAGATCATCTCGGACCTTGAAGGAGCACATTTCTCACGCACGCTTACATCCCGGGGCAGGCCATGCCTGTGGAATTACAGCGTCGTTTTGTGCTATCCTCGGCGTTTGATTCAGCAGTTTTCCATCTTGGCACATTTTCAGAATTTTAGGAAGGTATTAGGCAAATTGATAGACCCAATAAAATAAATACCAGAATCTCTGTAAATTCTTTAAATGGTTGTTCCAACATTGTAGCTCTACAAGGTTTAGTAAATTAGTGTAGCAGAACAAGGTTGTTCAGTTGTTTACCTGAGGATCTAAAGTCCCCCAGAACACAATGCTTTCCCTTTTTTTTTTCAAATGTGTCTGTTCATATTTCTAGTCCCTTTTTTCTTTTTATTGTCAGACCACAGCATACACTGGGGGGAAAAAAAACACCGTTGCGTATCTCTGTATCTTTCATTTCCATTCTGCTTTGAAACACTGTGTTCCCAAACAGCCTTTTATTGCTTTGATTGTTTTGTCTGATCCATTTTCTTTGGTCACCTCTTAGAAGCCACTTCAGAGTGTTATAATGAATGTAGCCAGAAAGCTGTCACAGGTAACAAGTTACATTTAGATTCCTGATCAAGCGGAGAAGAGTAGGTTCCAATTACCCCAGTTACAAGAAACTAACAACAGTATAGAATCAGAACTCGTATTGTTTCTTTGTCTTGCAACATTAATTTTGCATAAGTGTTCATTCCCTTGCCTGTACATTCCAACTTATATTGATATTTGTTATTGAAATAGCTGCCTTAATGGCATACAGCTGTATAGTGATGCCACAGGATAGATCGGATGTTAGACCCCACAGAGCAGAGAGACCAGGACATCAGGTGCTTTTTTATCAGTGTATCTGTGACAGTCATCCTGGAATGGAGGTAGATGAAGACGGAAGATACCCTGGAAAAGGAGAGAAGAGAACAAGCAGAAAGAGCATCAGTCAAGAAGAAAGTGGAAGAGACATTGTAGGGAGGAGGGCAGGTGAGATAAGAAGGAACAGAGAAGGGAAAAGGGCAGTACTCTGGAATTTGCTCATAAAAATGTTTTTTACAAAATGTCAGTAAGCGGGGGGAGGGGGGGAGACACAGAAGACAGGAAGAGTGAAGAAAACAACAGGCGGAAATGAAAGGAAAGATACCGGGAAGCTGAAGGAGAGAATAAAATAATAATAAAAAAAAGTTGATGCCTCTGTGCCCCACCTCATTTGGATTAGTGCCATAATTTTAATCCTCCATTTTTTCCCTTGTGTTCCCGCCTGTATTGCTGGAAAGTGTCCCGCAGTTCTGATGGGGCCGGGAGGAGAGCCCACGGGTAATGTTGCTGAGGAGACTTGTCACGCTGTTATGTGCTGTCGGTTGTGATTGGTTGTAGGCTGGTTGCTGTTGGTTGTCGGTTAGGAGGCCATGTGCTTTTAGGAATTTGTGTCTCAGAGATGAGAGAGAGAGAGAGAGAGAGAGAGCCTCTTTTCCTTGCGACTGCCTGACACTCTAGCCTGCCCTCTTTTGGGATGGGCAAGAGGCTAGTTACAGCTGCAGGATCTGCAAATGGTAGGCAGCTGATTTTAACGCTCTCACGTGTATGCTCCATACGACGACTTTTAGTGCGAAACAACCATAGAGATGTGGAAGCACTGTCTGGCTTCCAGATGCCATTCACGTTCACCTCATTGAATTGGTAACACTTGGCTGAAAAAGTTAAATTCAGACTTTTAAAAATGAAATCAGTTGTGTAGCCGTCAACCACAGTCATTCCCTCTGGTTTCCTGAAGAAGAATGAAACAGCAAGCAGACATATCAAAGCTTTTGCTGGGAATGCCATCAACTCTCTGATTTGTTGTAGCACCACAATGTGCTGCAAAACTCTGCACCCTGCATTTGTGGGCAGCCCCTCAAAACACGTTATTTACATGTTCACTGTGCTGTGGTTGTGTTGGTCCCAGGATATTAGAGTCAGATGGGCGAGGACCAGGATGGCCTGTAAACTGAATACTTGGGCAGTCACTCAGGAGAGGTTCAAATGCCACCCAGCTGATGAGCAAAGCACCCACAGTCAGCAGCACTGTGTTTCTACGGGTGGTGCACGTCCACACATGCCTCGGTGCACACAACAAAATGTATTCTGCACCCAGATGGAAAAATGAAAGGGAGCCTTGGTGAGGACCCGAAGAACTGTTCTGTGTGTAAGCTCAAAAGCTCGTCTCTTTCACCAACAGAATTTGTCCAATAACAGACATCACTGTTGTCTCGCTGTTATTTACAAGGGCTCATTGTAGTAAATGAAATCTCTTTTCACAGTGTAAATACTAGAATGCCAATGCTTCCCTCACCTGCCAAATACTACCTGAGATTCTGATCCTGCAAAGATTTACATAGGCACTAAGCTGCACAGGCCGTGAATGGTGCCACTGAAGTCAAGGGACTACTCCGTGCATATAATTAAGGCTCAAGGTAGGCTTTATCACAAGCTCAATGGAACTAACTCAAGTCTGAGGTTGGACTCTCAGGACATCAAGCCCTTGTAGCTGCATAAGAATGGATCAAATGGTAAATGATCGTTACAGCCAACTATTCAGCTAAGCCAAGAAGAAGCTAATGATGTGTGTAAAATTAAGCACGTGCATAACCATGTGGATGGTCAAGGTATAAAATCCCAACCAGAAGATGTTTGTAGGAACATCCTTAATTGCCCTAGTGTTCCATTAACAGGAAACAGTGATTTTCAAGATGCTATTATACTTTGGCCCAGTGGACAGCCATGCTAGTCTGTAACTTTAAAAACAACAAGTAGTCCTGTGACACCTTAGAGACTAACAAAAATGTATATGTAGTATCATGAGCTTTCGTGCCCAGCTTAGCTGATGAAGTGGGATTTATCCACGAAAGCTCATGATACTATATATTTGGGTGCGTCTACATAGCAGGGCGTAACTGGAAAAGAAGCTACACAAATTGAGCTACATCAATTCTGTAGCTTATTTCGAAATAGGGAGAGTCTACACAGCACTTATTTCAAAATAGAGCACTCTTCTCTGACTCCCCTTACTCCTCATCCAATGAGGGTTGCAGGAGCTGGAGTAAGCAGTCCTCCAGCTTGACAGCATTTCGACATTATTTCGAAATAACTGCCGGCTGTGTAGACGCGGACTAAGATATTTGGAAATAACACTAGTTATTTCGAAATCATGTTGCTGTGTAGACGTACCGTAGGGAGCCACAGGACTACTGTTTGTCCCTGTGGGTTATATTAATTGCTGATTTGCAGACTGCAGTACACTAATAAATATACATTTCTGCAGCCAAAGCTCCACAGACCCGGATGTCTCCTGAATTCAGACAAGCAGAGATGTTATTTTTTTAAGTTCTGCAAAGCAAAGGGATTATGTTATTTTTTGGCAGGCTATGGGGGTTGATTATGCCAGTATATTGCCACTAGCATGAAACAGCATTTCAGCTATTCATTGAGCTACTGGGGAGTCACCTGTATCTTATTATAACTGGCCTGCTGTAGTCCCCTTTCTGAAACCCTTGAAATGACTTGAAACACTGTGAAGATTCTAAAATGTAATGTACCCTTAAAAATGGCCTGTTTTCTAAACTCTTCTGGTGATAATAGGGAGAGACAACTTGGAGGGGTGGAGTGAGAACTTCTTCTCCTCTGAGGGCTGCAAGACTGATGAAATCCACATTTCTCTGCAGGTACCAGCACAAAATAACAAATTGCGGGGGTCTGACGACAGAGTTATCTTGTTGCTGCATTCCTGCACTCAGAGAGGTTCCGGAATCGTTCTGAGCCTTTCAGGGGAGGTTGTTCAGTTGCCCAGAAACAAATCTTGATCCCTCTGATTATTGATCTAGTTTAAGTAAAAGATGTAATTGTTTTAAATAGTTATAGACGGAACCATCTTATAAGAAACCTACAGTATTCTGCTGCTAGTCTGCCGCCATTAAGATTAGCCATAACCCTTATGATACTATTCTTAAGTATTCCGAGTACTATATTTAGCTCCATCTTACAAGACACGGGGCACTTAGTACTAAATGTAGCTCTGAAGTGCTTAATCCAGTTAAGAATATTTTGTCTTTAAGAGAACCCTTTCTGGTCTTTTTACAGCTCACCATTCTGCTGCATCTTGCAAAAAGCATTCATTCTTTCATGGCCTATACATTTAAGACATTTGTATTGATTTTTAGACTTTTCTTTTCTTTCACCTACTGCTGTCTTGGTCTCTTGTTGATTCAAACTATCTCTGACTATTGTTGGCTGTATCCCATAAGGATAGGCACATGGAGCTTAATTGTCCAGAGCCATGCATCTTGTGTAATTGTTTATGCATGTACAAGATGGATATACAAACCTGAATTTTCACATCCACTTTGTAGTGGTATAGATTGTAGTGCATTACTCTTAATTCAGGCCTGCTAGACGTCAACAGATTATTGTCTTGTGTCCACTTACCGGGAGATTGACACTGTAGAGATCAATCTCCCGGGGTTTGATTAGGCAGGTCTAGTAAGGACTGGCTAAATCAACCACTGATCACAGTTCCATCAGCTACAGTGCTCCACTGGATCATGAGAAGTAAGGGAAGTCAACAGGAGAGTTTCTCCCATTGACCTCGCACAGTGGATACGCCACAGAAATTCGAACCAATGTACTTTGACTCCAGCTTCGCTATTCACATAGCTGGAGTTGCGTGTCTTAGGTCGACTTTCTCCCCTAGTGTAGACTTGGCTCGTTACCTAAAGCATCTTGAGCAGAGCATGCACTTACCCTCAGGAGAGATGTGGTCTGTTCTCTGCAGCTGAGCTGCTGGTTGGCTTTGGACAAGTGGTGGCTCTCTCTTGTGCCTAGGGCATTTGCCTCCAGCACCCTGGGGCTGTTGGTTTGAGTCCTGGCCCTGACTCCCAAGGAGCAGCCTGGTACCCCCCACCAGCTTCCCCAAGGCTGAAACTGGCATGTCTGTAACAGAGCAATAACTCTACTTATCTCCTTCTTAAAGTGCATTGAGATACACCCATGCAAAGTGCTGTTTAAGAGCTAGGTATTATTGCTGGAGACGAAGCTGCTCTTTATTCAGCTGTTAAGGCTGATGCAGAAGATTGCCACCTGTAGAGGCTGATGGAAACTTCTCTGCAGAGACAACCAGAGAAGGCTTCCTTATAACCCTTTGGTTTGAGTCACGACTTGGGGGAAATTCCTCACTTTGGCTGAATTTTTCTAATTGTGGCCTCAGCCCAAAATTACATTTTTTGGAAAATTCGAGTAAAATCCACAACCAGCCTATTCTGATCCCCTACCCCTTTTTTGTCCCACTAAGTTAATCAAGGGCATAAAAACTTTTCTCGACATTAAAAATAATATGCACATATAGCTCCAAAATGCTTGAACTTCAGGAGAATTTCTGGGTGGTTCATCCATCCGGAGGTCTAGTCTTTAAGGCTATTTCTACACAGCAGTGTTATGTCAGGATAACTGACGTTATTCCAAAATAACAAAGAGCGCGACTACATTACAAGACTTTATTTCGAAATCATGTTGAGCTGGAGGACTTTTTATTCCGACTCCTGTAACCCTCATTTCATGAGGAGTAAGGGAAGTCAAAGGAAGAGTGTTCTTCTGTTATCTTCCTACTGTGTAGACAGTGCCAAAAAATGAGTTAAACTATTTCGACTTAAGATACACAGTTGATGTAGCTGAAGTTGCGTAGCTTAATTCGAGTTTAGCCCTGCTGTGTAGCTGTGCCCTAAGACAGTTTGCAAAAATAAAGTTAATGGAGATATAAGCCATTTCAGCTAAGAGCAGAAGTACTATACTATTTATAGGTCAGCAAGAGAACATAAATACATTGCGGTCTCATTCTCCTCTCCTGCTAGGATAAACGGGTAATAATTCCATTGAAGTAAAAGCAGATAAATTGGTATAAAGATGATGTAAGTGAAGATTAGGAGTGTTAGACCCATCATACTGACACTTGTTATGTAGGTGGTGTTTTCAGCTGCAGTTTCATTGCGGTTTCACCAGTCGTTGCATAAAGCTGTGTCTGTGTGATTCTGAAATTACGTGTTCCAAACGGGAAACAGTAACAAAGCTAACATAGGTTAAATTATTAAAACATACAACATGGAAAGAACTCAACATAAGCTTTGAATGGTTTTCTCGTGTACTGCTATTCTTCAGGAGGTCTCTGAGTCCCCAAGAGAGAGCTGCAATTGAACAAGTTCCCTGAATTAAATTCTCAATGCAGACCTGATGACATAAAAGAGCGTGGCGCTAATGAACTGGAGTTTGATTTGTCTCAAGTTACTTATAGACTCCCTCTTCCTTTTCAGTGTATACTCACAATTGCTTAATATTGTTGGCTTTCTGTCTGTGTTACTCATGGTATTCAGCAGAGAGCCCTTATTTTCAATCCCCAAATCTTTCTCGTCTGCTTTTCACAAGGTACATACTTTACATCCACCAAAAGCAATGTCAGTGCTTGGACCAGCCTTGTCATTGTGTCTCCAGTTGAAATGCTTTGAACTAAGGTGGACCATGAACAAACTGCTTTTTTCTTCATATACCCAAGATATAGACATTGTCAATGGTTCACCTTCCTATTTTGCCAATTTGTACTGAATGGCAATGTCAGGAGCTTGTTACTGCATCTCAAATTGATTCTCTAGGCTCAGTGATAAGAGCAAACAGAAGAACCGTGAGGCTATAGCAGTGGTGTGCAACCTTATTTGATCTGCGACCCCTGCGCCGCAGGGGCCTCCAACTGCTGGGCCCAGCCCCCGACCAGCTGGATCTAAGTGCCGCGCCGCACATCTACCAACCCCCAGCCAGCTGGATCTAAGCACTGTGACCCCTCAGGAAGACATCCGTGACCCCTTTGAGGGTTGCGACCTGTGGGTTGCGTATCACTGGGCTATAGAACAGAGCTGACAACTTGAACAGCTTGGTGGGATGAAATAGTCTCTAAGTTTGATAAGCCAACCGATTATCATCGTTGTCGATGATGACCCTGAAATTATCGTGGGTTCAGCTGTACTCAGAGTGGGGTTTTTTGTGTGTGAACTTCTCTCCTTTGAAACAAGAAAAGTCTCAGCTCTAAGGGCTTTTGTGGGGACTACCAATGACTTGCGGAAAGAAGAGAGATGACAAAATTGGGCAATTGAGAAATAATGTGCATGGCAAAGGGACAAGAAGATGTGAGGAAAAGAAAAGAATTAAAAGAATTAAAATCTTTGGACTTAAAATGAAGCTCAGAGAGCTCATGCGCTTTTACCTCAAGAGCAGTTGGAGAGTGGTGATCATGTAAAAGGAGTCCAAGTCCATCTTTGGATGCATATTTACGCTCGCGCTGAGAGATGAACGTGGAGATCTGAGGGCAGAGTTTTGGCTGGAAGAATGAGTAAAGCCGGTATAAAATAGACTCAGAGCCATGACTGTTTGTCACAAGAACACACCATAAACTGTCTTGAACTTCACTGTTTTGGTGCAACTTTTTCCCACCCTGTGGGCCAGATAGTTTAGCTAAAACCCTGTCCAAACGGGTTCCTGAGGAATCTCTCTCCATGCACTATGGCAAACACCTTTTCAGTCCCCTCCCTTCCCTCCTTCCACATCCTCCTACATAGTTACAAATACAGATGTGTCTGTGGCCAGGAGGAGACAGGAAATGCTCTTTCAGTGTCTGCGTAGGAAGCAACTGTCCCCTTCTTTCAGGTCCAAACTCTCAAGGGTGTGTCTACACTGCACTGTAACTCAAAATAAGATACGCAATTGGAGCTATGCACATTGTGTATCTTATTTCAGTGCTATTCCGAAATAGCTTATTTCATCATTTGGCACTGTCTACACAGCGCCAAATTTCGAAATAAATCGCTATTCCAAAACGTCCCTTACTCCTCGTAGAATGAAGTTTACAAGGACATCAGAATAGCGAGCCTGAAAGAACGGGCTTGCTGTGAAGACTCGAGATAGCTATTTTGGGATACTCCGGCATCCCGAAATAGCTGCGCAGTGTAGACCTGCCCTTTGAACCCAGGGGGAGCCGATGAAAAACCAAGACAGTAGAAAGTCAGTGATTTTGCGGAAATTCAAGCGGCCAGTGTAGACAGCTGGCAAGTTTTTCCGGAAAAGCGGCTGATTTTCTGGAAAAACTGGCCAGTCTAGACACAGCCACCATGTTTTTCTACCATTGCAACACATTTGTTTAAACAACTTAATCGTAGCCAAGCGGGTGATGAAATTTTTGGGTATAAAAAGTACAAAAATAATAAAAGAGCTGTAAAACTTAAAACAAAAATTCTGTTTTCTCTAGATTTCACTTGTGTTGATGTACCCTCCGGACCTCTCTCGAGTAGCCCCTAAGGGTACTCATACCGCTGGTTGAGAAACACTGGTCTAGATGAGGGCTTTGGGTAACTGGAGTTAGAGGAGTTGCATGTGGTGTGAATGAGCCCAGAATGTGACCCATTATCTTTGGTCCTTGGAGGCTTTGCTGAGCTTTGACGGGTTAACAGGGAGCATTTTCTTAAGTGTGATAGAACTTGTCAGCTTTTATTAGCTGCTGCCTGCTAGTCGCAGTACAGGGGTGGGTTAACTGAACGTGTTCTCCCGGGAAGGATTAATTTTGCCTCATCTCTGTTTACATGGTGATAAGAAGTGTTTACCTTCCCCTGTCCGTCTGCGCCGGTGAATCTGAGGAGTAAAGCGGGTGATTTCTGATTCGGTTGTGTGCGGTCAGTGGCTCGGGGCACTGTGTGACCTGGAACCACTCCCTTCCTGTGATGTGCCGTTACCTTTTGGGAAGAAATTAATCCTTTTGTTCATTCCCTTTGCCCGGTTTGCCTCTTGTGGTGAGGGGTGTTCCTGGTCAGGGGAGAGGAGGCTACCCAGAGTTGGAAAATCTCGGGTTTAATGCAGGCAGCATCTTTTCCCTCTGAGCTGTGGGCAGCTCTATGGTGTCATTTGGGGTTGGAGCTGGCACACAGCAGAGGAAAATATTTGGATCGGTCCAATCCAGCATGTCCCTGGGGACACTGGGGGTAGTGCCAGGGGCTTGCCATCAAAAATACTGGCGAGCAGCATGGATGCTGATTGCCTGCTGAAGTCCATGACGGGAGTAGATTCCCGTCGATTTGGGGGCTGGTTTTGGAGCACCGGGAGGCGGGCTGTGACCTGGCCAAGCCTGTCTCTGGGAGACGAAGGACGTGGGATGGTCGGGGCGGGGTTGTCCAGCTCTGGAATGTGACTGAATCCGGATTGCCCAATCTGAGTCACAGACAGTAAATTGCCAGTGAAGACGTTACCCTGGTGTTCAATTTTCCACCACTTCATCCAGATCCAGTGCGCAGTGCTCCTGGCGGCAGCTGTCAGGCCCTGCGGCCCTGACCTGGGCAGTGGAAGGATGTAGAATAAAATAACGCCCAGGGCCTAGACCCACCTCACATGGTACGAAGAGGCGCCAATGACACTTCCCTGTGCCCCAGGGAGGCCAGGAGCTGTCAACACCCTCTCCCAGGTTTAATGCCAGGTGGGCAACAGCTTTAGTGTACAGCTATTTACCGTGAACTTAAGAACATAAGAGCGGCCAGCCTGGGTCAGACCAAGGGTCCATCTAGCCCGGTGTCCTGTCGGCTGACAGTGGCCAACTCCAGTTGCCCCAGAGGGAGGGAACAGCACCGGGAATCATCACGTGATCCGCCCGCTGTCGGCCATTCCCAACCCTGACAAACAGGCCAGGGACACCCTCCCTACCCATCCTGGCTAATAGCCATTGATGGACCCAACCTCCATGGGTTTCCTCTATGAATTTACCATGTCAGGCGGCTGCTGGGGTGATGCACAAGGAGCCTGATGCAAAGCCCACTGAAGTCAGGGCCAGTGTTTTCATTTTCTTCAGTGGCCCTTTGAATACCTTGGCAGGCTCGACTGCCTTCTTGTTGCTGAATGCCACTCCCTTTATGGACTGCACTGGCTGCCTGTTCCCCCCTCATCCTTCTACTGCAAGGGAGGGTTCAGCTACTTTCCGCCACTGCAGTTCCACCCTGGTGGTTTTACAGCTTGGATCTCCCTGGGCCAGCACCCTCAGGACCTGACTGGTCTTGAACAAGGGAGTTTGCTGGTCCAGGGAAGGTCAATGCTGGCCCCCTGACCGCCAGCCCGGCTCCACTCCCAGCCCTAGCTGGACTCCAGCCGCTGGCCCAGCTCCACGCCTGGCTCCAGACCTGGACAGGTGCCCAGCCATCAGCCCCTCTGCTGCCGAATTCCATGCCAGCCCCTGCTCCCAGCTGCTGAGGTTCTCTGGTCCAGGAACATCCGTGGTTCTGCCAGCTGTTGCCGGACCAGAGAGGTCAAACCTGTACCAGCAACAGCACCTTGTGCTAGCACAGACTGGCACGGACCCTATGCTGAAACTGGCTCTCCTTTTTAACTATGCAAAACGTCCCCTCGGCCCTCCTTGTGCTCAGATAAATACGCGAATCTCTGGGCAGAATTTGCCCTAGAACGTATTTCATAATTTTTTTTCTGCACAGAAGTATTGCGATGCCTTTTGAGGGCTAGCCCATTATCACTTCTCAATGCTGAGTATTCTGGGTACAAGGAAGTGCACCATCAAAGTAGGGGAAGGTTTGGAGAGAAACTAAATGAATAACCTGGGTTTTAATTATTTTGAGCATGAGAGTCAACCGTTCCGACTTGCCAAGTTCAGTGTAATTGGACAACGCTTCCCAGGTCTTAAAGGAGGTAACCCTTGCTTTTTTCCTTCCAGAACCCTGTGTCGTGTAAACGAGCTGATGGATGAAGATGAGAAGGACAGGGCAAAGAGGTAGGGAAGGGCGCACAGAGCCTTTGGAGCGGTGTGCATTAAATCGCTCTTGTATGTGGAAATGTAACAAGATTTGCTTGCATGGTGATTGGAATTCTGTTTGGAGCCTCATTCACCTACTGTGGATGTGAAAGGCAAAACTCCCACTGAATTAGCCAGATCCCAGCTAGCCAGATTGCATTCTTTATATGTCAGAGTTAGCGCAGGGACAAATATGCAGCCTCTTTCATCACCCAGAGGTGTAGCTGATGCCCAAGGAGAGGCTAATCGACGCTCTGAGATTGCTAGGTCACACTCTCTTGCCCTCAGGATCACTGATCATCTCATTCCTGTTTGTTATGATGATTCACTGCTCCTCGTTGGAGATTTCACTGGTTTGATTTAATACCTTGTTGGAGGATGGTTTCTCTGTGAAGCTTAAAGGAGGTTCCAAATTAACTCCGGATGTGAATTCATCTCTCTTAATAAAACTGTGACCTTTCTAATTTTTCTTTGGACTTTCACTCCAAATACAAATGTGCCCAAGTAAGTGGGTCTGAGACTCCCCCCCCAAATCTGGTGTGGGGTGTTTGATTCTAAATCTGAACCTGTGTGGGCTTTCTATAATACGTGTTCCAAACTTCCAGATGAGACGCGCTTGCCGAGAGGAATACATTTGTCAAAGGTTTTAATTACAACTGGCGCCTGGCTGCTGCATAGTAGGGTTATTTGTGATAGTAGCATGAAGTGGACTCTTATGCTAGAGATTGCACATGGGCACGCTTCCTGCTTTACTATTGATTTTACCAAAGGGGAAAACGTGATTAAAACCTTCTTAACCATACTCAGGGCAGGTTGGAAGTTGGTGTGTGGTTTCTTCACATATCACGGTACTGCTCAGTTCAGATTTTCAAACTATTGTGGGGCCTCAAGTTTTGTGCAGTTTTTTCACAGCCAAGTTTTTCTGGGCACAAACTGGTGTGTGCATGCTACACTTGCATGCTGAAAGCAGGAACTTGGTCTCTCACCTGGTTTGGCACACATTGTGCAAAAATACAGGCATAAAGAAACTACTTGGAAAACTATAAGTATACTCAGTTGTGGGTGCAATTTCAGAGGCTTCTTTGAAAATAATGTGTGTAATGGGTGAAATTTTTCCTATGAAACTTTTTTGTCTGAAAAGTACAGGTTTGGTGACATCAAAATGTTTTGTAAATTCATGTCTGTTTCACTGAATTGTTTCAGTAACACAAAAAATTTGGAGAAAGTGAAACATTTCAATTTTTCAGTTTGAAATGACAACTTTTTTATTTTACTTTAAAGACTTTATTTTTAATTTTAAATGGGTCAAAATTGAACCTTTTTAATTTTTATCGTCACAAAAATGTTTCGTTTAACTTGATGTTACATTTGTTTCAACTTTTTGATTTACTAGAAAATTGAAACAATTGTTTTTGGTTTGACCCAAAGCAATATTTAAAATATTCCTTTTAAATTGGCAGCAAACGAAAAAAATTAAACTGCTCGGGTTTAAAAAAAACACCCCAAACCAACCAACCAAATCCCCTGAATAAACAAATGTATTTACTCCAAAGAATATACATGACTTTTCCAACTTCCAGATGTTCCTTGTTCTTTCTGAGCTTGATCCTGCTGTGACCTGCTGGGTACTCTGGGCCCAATCCAGCAAAGTTCTCAAAAATACATTTAGCTCTAAGCATCTGAGTAGACCTATTGAAGCCCATAGAACTGTTCATGTGCTTAAAGTTAAGCATGTGCTATCGTACTTTGCTCAGGCTACAATACCAGAGAAAGTTGACCTAAGCTACCAACTCTAGCTACATGAATAACATAGCTGGAGTCAACCTACCTTACGTTGAATTACTGTGGTGTCTCATCCAGGGTAGAGTAAAAAAGAACGATTTGCGATTGATTTGACAGGTCTTCACTAGACCTACTAAATCGACTGCTGGTGGATCGATCTCAGAGTATTGATGACGGAGGTCGTGTAGATGTAGCCTCAGTCTGAGCTGCTCAGCAGCTTGTAGGATCAAGACGTAGCCCCCTTGCTTTCCTTAATGGTGTTTGTGCTTTGATCAACCAGGGCATCACGCAACAAATCTGAAAAGAAAAGGCGAGACCAGTTCAATGTCCTCATCAAAGAGCTCTGCACAATGCTGCAGGGTCATGGCCACCCTCTCAAGATGGACAAGTCCACAATATTGCAGCGGACCATTGACTTCTTGCAGAAACAGAAAGGTATTGGATAGCGCTCGGCCTGCTCTTGCCAGCCTCCCGGAAGAATGTGGGAATTGCAAAGGGGGTCATCAGAGCAGCTGGCTAGCCCTCCATTTCTGGTGAGAACAGGGACACTGAGTGGCAAAACAGCACCGCGGTGAGGAGAGGAAGGCATCCTAGCCAGACTGGGGCCGCAGGGGAGGCTAGAGCAGGAGGAGGCAATAATTTTTGGTAGGGGGCCACTCCAAAGTTTTGGAAAGTGGCCAAGATCTGCACTTTTCTGTGGAGGAAGTGCGGGGTCTAGAATGGAGGTTGGGTGCAGAAGGGCACATGGGGTAAGGGACTGGGGTGCAGATGACAATGTGAGGTCTAAGAGGGAGTCTGGGTGAGGGAGGGGGTTGTGATCTGGGTCAGGAGGTTGCGGTGCAGGGTGAGGGAAGGGGTCGGGGTGCAGGAGAGGATTCTGGCCTGGGGGAGGTTTGTGGGGGGGGTACAGGGTCTGGGAGGGAGTTGTGACCTGGGGAAGGGGGGTGCAGAGGTTTTGGATGGTGACCTGCAGCACCCCCAAGGCAGGCTGGGCACCCTGCCTGATGCAGCCCCAGATTGGGTAAAACTGCATCCTACTCCCTCCATGTGGCTCTCAGCTCCAGGAGTGGGGAGAGGCTTGCGCTGCCCCCAGACCCCAGGCCAATCTTGCAGCTCCTATTGGCTGGTTGTTTCAAGCCAATAGGAGCTGAGGATTAGGCTGGGGGTGGAGAGAGCACACGAAGCCTTCTCCCTCCCTCCCTCCCTCCAGAGCAGAGAGCCACATGCAGCAGCCCTGGGTTGAAAGCAGCAGCTGCTGTGTGCCTGAGGGTCCTGGCAGGGTGTCCACGGGCCGGATTCCAGTGGCTTGGCCGGCCAGATCCGGCCCGCGAGAGGAATCTTGCCCAGCCCTGGGCTAGAGGCTGAATTCTCCGACGCAGTGTTACACCACAGGCAGGGTAGCGGGGGGTCAGAGGGTTTGAATGGTGACCTGGGGGAGGGAGTTGGGATGCAGGAGGGGGAGGGGTTGTGGTTTAACAGGCAGGCACAGCTTGTGGTGTAACGCTGCACCAGAGAATTCAACCTCTAGCCGGGGTGGGCAAGATACCTCTCGGGGCCCGGATGCTGTAATGTGCAACCCTAGGCCAGAACCTCACCGGGTGTCTAATTACAGACTCTAGTCCCACCTCTGCCCTCCCTAGTTCCTTGCATCTCTTGGCTTGCTTCCCTCTCCTTGTCCCTTGCTCCCCAGTCAGGGCCATCCTTACCCCGGGCTGCCATGGGGCACCCAGGTAATAGCACTAGAGCCCCATAAAGCCTAAGGAGGTCCCTGTCCCCCCTCTACATTTTCTAATTCCTTGTTCCTCTCTGTGGCATCCCCTTGCCTCTTCTGCTCTGCCTTGAATCCTCTTTGCTCTGCCTCTTCTCTCCCTCCTTTGCTGCTCTGCCAGGTTCTGGTGTCCAGTTCTCCATCGCTTCCCTGTCGCCCAGATGTCCTGGACCCTGCTATGTGATCCGTGACCCGGTCTCTCTCCGCAAACTCTTTGTACCCATATCTCTTCCTCCTCATGGCCCCTTTGCTGTTTGCTTTCTCCTGACTCCCAGCCCTTTCTTTCCTTCTCTCGCTTCTCCTCCACAGACCTGCTAAGACTCATTTTTCCTCCCCACCTTCCCTGGATTGTCAGTAGGGGTATGTCTAGACTGCATCCTTCTGTCGGCAGAGGGATGCAGATTAGGCAGGTCGACATTACAAATAAAGTGGGGATTTAAATATCCCGTGCCTAATTTACATAAAAATGGCCACCGTTTTGCCGACTCAGCACTTTGTCTGCAAAAAGCAGCAGTCTAAAGGGGGATCTGTCAAGAAAGAACGCCTTTTTCCCTTGCCTCCTGCAAGGAGGTTTACAGGATCTGTCGAAAAAGGCATGTTTTCTCCACAGATCCCCCTCTAAACTGCTGCTTTTTGCCGACAAAGTGCTGAGTTGGCAAAAACGGTGGCCATTTTTATGCAAATTAGGCACGGGATATTTAAATCCCCACTTCATTTGCGATGTCGACCTGCCTAATCTGCATCCCTCTGCTGACAGAAGGATGCAGTCTAGACAGACCCTAGGGGAAAGGGCACCAGAGGACTCACTTCAGGGCTATCCCTCATCCCTCTGCGCAGGAGCTGAGGTTACGCACCAAGCAGAGCAAGCCAGTGGCTACCAGGCAAAGGCCTCAGAAGAACTTTGTGTCATGTGGGGGGAAGGTATTTCCATATCCAGTTGCTTGGAGCCTTATGGAGTATGTCACCCACCAGCTGAACAAGGGACAGCTGGCGTCTGGCCTCACAAGGGCTAGGGGATGCCTCAGGTGGCCGCCTGTGCTGCATCTGCCCTGAATAGGTGTGGACAGCACCATGAATTGAGTAATTCTCCCTCCTTGGGAGGTAATTTCAGATCTGAGGTCAAGTATTTCTGCCAACCGTAGCTCTCTTAGTCTGGAGTAACCTTGCGCTCTGAGAGGAGTTTACTCTGACCACAGAATTCAGGCCCTGACCTTCATTTTAAAACTATTTCTTCTCACACCTCCTTTATATCTGCCCCTTTTCTTGATCTTCCCAGTGACATCCGTACAACGATGGACCCGAGACTTCTATTTAGGAGGGCCCCGGAAGGTGAAGTCCATCGGAGCCCTTCGGGAAAGGTCTAGGGTTACCTCAGAAATGAAAAGCAACCCGACTGAAGTGAGTCCTGTCACTCCTCTGCTGTTTTCTCTTTCAGAAATCACAGCACAGACCGAGGCCTGTGAGATTAGGCAAGACTGGAAGCCTTCGTTTCTTAGCAATGAGGAGTTCACCCAGTTGATGTTAGAGGTGAGAAGAAATGAAAGATTTATGAGGGCAGGGCACTGGAGGGCTCAGACGTACGGTGCCTTTTCTCTCTCAGGCATTGCACTAGCAAAGTCTGAGACCACGTAGCTCATGCCTGGAGAGTATGAGACTGTTGTCGGATTATTACTGTTCCTCTTATTGTTTGCGGGATGGGCTTGGGAGCTTCACTCATGGGGCAGGTCCTGGTTGTACTAACTCAGAATAAAAAGACACTCCCTGCCTCGTCCAGAGTTTAGGGACGATAAACAATTCTCTGTCACTATCAACCTTGTCTGGCTTTGAACGGGTGGCAAACTAAGGGTTGCCAAATGAAATTAATACATAGCAGATTTAAAACAAAAGGAAGTTTTTCTTCAGGCAGTGCACGGTCAACCTGTGGAACTCCTTGCCAGAGGATGTTGTGAAGCCCAGGACTTTAACGGGATTCTAAAAGGAGCTAGATAAATTCATGAAGGATAGGTCCATCACTGGCTATTAGCCAGGATGGGTAGGAATGGTGTCCCTAGCTTCTGTTTGTCGGGGCCGGAAATGGGTGACAGGGGAGGGGGTCACATGATGATTCCCTGTTCTGTTCACTCCCTTCGGGGCATCTGGCATTGGAACACAGGACACTGGGCTAGATGGATCTTTGGTCTGACTCAGTATGGCTGTTCTTATGTTCTTATGCAAATGCAGTGGGGGGAGGAAAAGGGCAGGACCCCCCTCACAGAACAGTCAACCGAGCTGACAGTCTCAGCAGAGAACCCGCTGCCTCCCAGGTGTAGCCTGAAGCCCGTCGGAGGGCAGGGTGGAAAAGTCCACACTGCTGTTGCGTGTCCCATGCCTTGCCTGTTTTGTGGCTAAACCGGGCCCTGCGAATCCCACTCCTTTTGCCAGTAATGCTTTCAGGGGCGGCCTGTGAGCCTAGGTGAACTAGGCAGTTGCCTATGGCGCCGCTGGCCCGGGCACCCGATGATGATGTCACGGCCATTGACGGCCGTGCAGGCGGGGGCGCCGATCACGCCTTCCGCCTGGGGCGCCAGCTGCCACAGCTGGCCTCCGGCCGCTCCTGAATGCTTTCAGTGACACTCGCAAAGGAGCAAGACCCTGGCTCTCGCCCCAGCGTTCCTAGCGAGGAGAGACACGGGCTGTAGAGGAGCTGAGATGTTCTGCGAGAAGCCTGCGCCGGGTTCCGTGTAGCATGCCGCGACGGCGGCGCGTTCGCCCATCCTGGGAAGGCAGTGGCACTGTTAAGGGCATCGGTGGGGTGGCATTGCAGTGTCTTGGTTAGTCCTTTTCACCCGGGCGTCATGGGTGAAGAAATCTGCTCGTTCTTTCCGGGAGTTGCTCTCACCCAACTAGTCCCACGTTTTCGGTTGAACCAAAACAGCCCCCAGCCTGAGCAGCGTCCATGAGAGGAGTTTGGAACAGCGCTTGCTGCAAGGGGGCCATTCATACCCCAGGCTGGTTTGCTAATCTGCGCTGAGACAGTTTGGCCCTTTTCTTTTGATTAGCGAGGGCAGAGCGAGTGAGATGAAGTGATGGGGAAAGGGAGAATGGATAGTGCCTAACCATCCAGCCCTGCTCCCCGTGAGCTAAACTACACAGCGAGGCTTTGGAGGAGATTGCTTTGTTTGTTGTGCTAGCCAAAGATAAGATGTTCCTGACCTTGCTGGTGCAGAAGAAGAGGGGAATGGGCTGGTAATGCAGGAAGGAAACACACTGATGCAGAACGAAGGGAAAGAGAACTTCAGCTGCAGTGCGAGTTCCCCCTCGTGCAAGCTCAGATGCTTTTGGGCCTTGCTAGCTCAGTAGCACTCACCCAGCCACACAGTCCTAGAGCAAGGGAGAAGGAGAAGCAGCCGCCGGAGATGAGAAAGAGAAACCAAACTAAGCTAAAAAACGATTGTTTCAATCATCGGTTCCACGGTGCAAAGCAAAATCGATCCCTTTTAAAATCTCGTGGGCGGCTGTTGCACCGTCTGTGTGTGTCTGTCGTTTCCATCCCGTGCTCACCAGGATGGCATTTAGTGTTCATCAGCGGGTTAACGATTGCGTAACTTGCTCCATCGGCATCACCCCAGTCAGCAGGATTGTATGGGCCTCGAGAGAGGCCCCAGGTGTCCTGTATCTTGCTTCATGTTATATCAGGATTCCATGGCTGCGAAATGCAAGTTGAATTAATGTTCCCGGGAAAGTCATTAGCTGGAAGGACCCTGAACGAGACGCCATGTTTAGTATTCATCCTATGCTGAAGCACAGTGGATGTGTGTTGGTTGCAGACTGTTAGGGTATGTCTAGACTACATGGCTCTGTTGACGGAGCCATGTAGATTAGGTTTCTAGACATAGGGAAATGAAGCGGCGATTTAAACAATCGCTGTTTCATTTACATCAAAATGGCCGCCGCGCTGTGCCGATCAGCTGTTTGGCGGCACAGCGTGGTAGTCTGGACGCTCTGCAGTCGACAAGGGAAACCTCGTAGAATGAGGTTTACCGGGGTGGTTGACAAGGGTTTCCTTTGTCGACTGCAAAGCATCCAGACTACCGCGCTGTGCTGCCAAACAGCTGATCGGCACAGCATGGCAGCCATTTTGATGTAAATGAAGCGGCGATTATTTAAATCACTGCTTCATTTCCCTATGTCTAGAAACCTAATCTACATGGCTCCGTTGATGGAGCCATGTAGTCTAGACATATCCTTAGAGACATCGCTTTGGGGGAGGGGCAAAATCACCTTTATATTGTATTTAAAGTTCAGGTACATTCTTATTTTTTTCCCTGCCTTTTCTCACTAGGCATTAGATGGATTTCTCATTGCACTTACCACTGACGGGATTATTATTTATGTATCTGATAGCGTCTCCTCTCTTCTCGGACATTTACCGGTAAGCTCTAACACCATAATATAATGCTTGGACATCGGATTTTTACTTTAGAATGTCTAAAGTGTTACATCTTCTCTGAGGCTTGAGAACATCATGCCTTGGCAGGGGTGGGCATGTACCCCTCCCTTAGCCCAGGAAAGCCCAGGCATTATGCAGAACTCTTCCGGGGCCATGTGATATACCTCAGATACATCCTCCAGGTGGACTTCTGCCTACTTAGCACAATCTGACGCTAAAATTGCCCTAAAGGAGCAAATTCTACCACCCCGTCCCCATTGGTCCCTCAGCCCTGGTCTACACTAGGCCATTATTTTGAAATAACCCCCCTTAGGTTGAATTTATAAGTGGAGCATCCACACAACCAAGCCCCCCGTTATTTCAAAATAAGGGGCTGCTTGTTTCTAAAGCCGTACTCCTGCTTTCCATGAAGAATAACGTTACTTTCGAGATAGCGGTCATGTGGACGCGCCGCTGCCGCTGTTTCGCAATAACTACTCTCCCAGAGTCATTCGAATTAATTACTCCCTAGGGCTTCCTGGGGCTCTAAGTCGAGGTAGCACATCCACAATATCAGACCCTGCCTTGGACTCATTTCGAGGCTTCCCCATAGGAAGGACATGCTATTTTGATTTTGTAAAATCGGCAGTTATTAAGTTGAATTTAGCTATTTCAAAGTAGTTCCCTCGTGTAGACATGGCCTCAGAATATGTGCTATTTCAACTGCAAGACTTCCATTGACTACCGGGGGTCAGAATTCAGCCGTGTGCAAGAAAAAGCTTTTTGCCGAAACTGTAGTGTCTTAGGGTATGTCTACTCTACAGCGTTATTTCCAAATATCTAATTTTGAAATCGTTATTTCGAAATATATTATTTCGAAATAACGCGTCTACACACAAAATGCAATTTGAAATAGCTTTTTGCTAGTTCGAAATATTGCATCCACACGGACTGGACGCTGAATCGCATTTAAGGCCAGACGGAACTGGTTCCGGTATGGCATCAGGTTAGAAATTACCTTGTGGCCAGAGCGGCCAGCAGGGCACCGTGGGAAGTGCTGGAGGCCCCCTATTTCGAAATAAGCGTCTACACAGCGCTTATTTTGAAATAGCAATTTCGAAATTGGCGCTATTCCTCGTGGAATGAGGTTTACCAATTTTGAAATAAGCCCTCCGCTATTTCAAATTAATTTCGAAATAGCAGTTGGCTTGTGTAGACTCTAGGAAAGTCTACACAAAGTCTAAATAACGGCTGTTATTTCAAAATAACTTTGCTGTGGAGACATACCCTTAGCGACTTAGCCAGCACAAGTGTGCATGAGCAGGGTATATAGCATGACTGATATTTGGCCTTTTTTTTCAAATCCTACCTTCCTTTTGGGCTAGTAATACTACATACCTGGAATAAATTGCCCAGGCCTGGAATAAATTGTCCATGGAGGTTGTGGAATCTCCATCTCTGGAGATATTTAAGAGTAGGTTACATAAATGTCTGTCAGGGATGGTCTAGACAGTATTTGGTCCTGCCATGAGGGTAGGGGACTGGACTCGATGACCTCTCGAGGTCCCTTTCAGTCCTAGTGTTCTATGATTCTATGATACCTGAGTATTACACCTGGCCACACTGCATACCAGGAGTTACAGCATTCCTTACATGGGGCCTGCTGGTCTGTCAGCTACTTCACCGTGACCCAAAACGTGACTACACATTTACCGAGAAACCCATCCCGTGCTACAATCTCCTCGCACGCCTAGGGTAGTCAGTTTCCAGTCCGTTGGCGTTTGTCATGCACAATGCTAGCCATGTTGTGTCTGCCATGGAGGAGAGAACTAACTGGTCGAGTGCAATGCATTCCTGAGCGTATGTACACAACAGACCCATCGGGAGGGTCCAAAATTACTGTGAAATCTCTAAATAATAGATTTTGCATTAGACTCTCTGATTTAGCTTTAAAAAATGCGGCGTAATAGTCGCCAACGTTTTTTGTTTGACCGTATATCTGAGGCCGCTCATGTGTGTTTTTTTAATCCACCAAGTCTGTGGAAAATATTGTGGTCATGGAATGTGCTCTTGATAATGCTATTTTCCAACAATGTGCAGCTGGTGCAAGAGCTAACTCTCCCCACTTTTGATCAAAAGCACATGGGCATCAGAAGAGTATGTGACCTAAGAAGTTTCTGGGAAGAATCCTAGTAAGCAGCAATTTGATATTGTGGCTATTCCCCCAAAAGTATAGTTGGTTCTAGTATTTGGTGCCAATCGTGCCTATATGACAGCATGTCTTCATCGGATTTTTTGCCATGTTTTAACACATTAACTTACTATGACTGTAAATTCTACCGTAGGCAGGACACAAACCTTAGTTGCTTTATTAGTACAGCAGGTCAAGGAAGATTCACTGAAACCATCTTCCATTGAACTGTGCAGTTCCTCTGAATGGTTTGTGAAATCAGGTTGATTTCACTGTTATTTTGGATCAGAAATGTTTGGGTTCTGAACGTACGTTTTGTTTCCCTTTTGCAAATCTTGTTTTGTTGCCTTGTGTTATAAAAAATAGATCCACAAGTTGAAACCGAAACAAAACACTTCAGTCAACCTGCAACACTTCCCTCACCCCATCCCGAATTTTCCTTAATGCAGAATTTTGAACTTTTCAGGTTTTTTCCCCCCAATTTGGAATGAAGCCAAATCTTGAAATCCTTTGGGAAATGAAACTTCCTTCCTCCGCACTGCACTAGTTGCTATTACGAAACTATCAACAAATACTTATTTCCTGGAACAAATGTATCTGTAGTGTCAACACTAGAAATTACAACCTCGTTGGGTTAATTCAAGAAGAGAAGGAAAAAAAAAAAACCCCATCACCCCTTGTGTAGATTCTGGAATTGGCACTGTGTTCAGAAGAGATTTGACTTCAGAAATTCACTGACAAATGCTATTAACACTGACTTAACAGATGCCATCAATAGCACCTGAATGTGAAATGCAGATATTTATGAGCTCTACCGTGTATTTAGCTGTACCACTGGGAGAACCTTTCCCTGACCTTTAATGGAGATTGCCTATCTCCTAGAACTGGAAGGGACCATGAAAGGTCATCAAGTCCAGCCCCCTGCCTTCACAGCAGGACCAAGTACCATCCCTGACAAATTTTTGCCCCAAATCCCTAAATGGCCTCCACAAGGATTGAACTCACAACCCTGGGTTTAGCAGGCCAATGCTCAAACCACTGAGCTTTCCCTCCCTCAAGAAGAGCTCTGTGTGGCTCGAAAGCATCTCTCTCTGTCACCCAGGAAAGATGATCCAGTAAAAGATATTCCTTCCCTCAGCTTGTCTCTCTCATTTCCTGGGATGGACCCAGCTACAAGAGCACTGCCTGTTATCTATTTATGTTAGACAAGCAGAGAGGAAGATGAATTTTTGCTGTACAGAAGGCAGAATCACAATTCCTCCCTCTGTCTTCACTGTAACATTGGCCAATGTCACTTCTTTATGTTAAGTGAGGATGTTGGGTCTGCCCTCTGTTTGCGCCTCTTGGCGGGTATATGCTGTACTGTTGAACATGACAAAGCATTCTTTTGTCTCAGTCAGATTTGGTGGACCAAAATATATTGAACTTTCTGCCTGAGCGGGAGCAGAGCGAGGTGTACAAGCTTCTTTCTCCACGGGTGCTCATGACAGACTCGGTTGCAGCTGATTTTCTAAACAGTAAGCACCTCTCAAGACTGGGCTTAAGGGGAAGAGAATAACCGGGCAGCTGGCCCGCTGGAGAGGCACAGTGCTGGCTTTTCTGTGCTATAGCACCTGGGCTCCTTTATAGATTTCTGGAAGAAAAAAAAAAAAGCAGCACATCAGTACATTTGGAATTTGCCCTGGGATGTGCCTTGTATTCTTGCGGTTGCCCTGTATCTCTGATCACAACGGAAGAATGAAATGGATGCATTTCAGCTGACTCCATTAGATTACTCTGCTGGGGTGAGAGTTGCTGTTGAGCCTCTAAGGGTGTGTCTAGACTACAGGGTTTTATCGACAGAAGTGGACTTTTGTCGACAAAACTATACCTGCGTCTATAGTACCGCTGAGTTCTGTCAACGTAACGTTGACAGAACTCGGCAGTTTTGTCGACGGCGGTAAGCCTCATTCTACGAGGAATAACGCCTTTTGTCGATCAAGTTCTGTCGACAGAAGGCTTTATTGCACCCACACTGTCCTTTGCGTCGACACTCTCATGTCAACAAAGCGGCTTGCTGTGTCGACAGAACTGGATGTCGTCTAGACGCTCTTTGTCGACAGAAGCCTGTCGTCTAGACGTATCCTTAAGAGACACAGAATCCACAGCCCAGAGGGAAGCGTTGGCTGGGGAGAGGGGGGAGGGGACTTTGTTTTCTCCTGATGCAGAGGACTGGAGAGGCCCTGGATGACCTGTCAATATTACAGGCCTCAGCGCTACTTGGGATGTCCTCAGCTCTGCGTGCTACAGCCCTGTCCCTAGCCCCACTCTCAGCCCTGCCTCCAGCAGGGCCTAGTGATGGGGACCCCGGAAGCACCCTTATTACTAGCTCCCACAGTGTCTATGCAGGGAGAGCCCTCCCTCCCCCAGATATGGGGTTGTAGGGCTCTTGTATGCTGCTCTTGCCCCATAAGAAGGGTCGGCGGGAGGCAGTGGTGAGCGTAGAGCCAGCATATGGCCTCATAACAGGCCACCTGACATGGGGGGTGGCAAAGGGAGCAATTGCCCCAGGGCCTGGAGCTCCTGGTGACACTGCCGCTACTGGGGCAGCTGGAGCCTCGGGCCCCTTTCAATTGCCGCAGGAGCGCCGTGGCGGGTGCTCCACACAACTCTGAGGGCTGGGGGGAGCATGCTGTGGTCTGGGCGGTGTTAAGGGCTGGCTGCTCTCAGCCCCGCCCCTTTCACCTGAGGCCCCTCCCTTCCTGGAGACATGGAGGCCCCCGACACACCTTGCCCCAGTGCCTACGGTGGCCGTTGACCCCCCCGCCTCATAAATCTCTACTTAAGTATCATTTAAGCCCTCGACATGGGACTTAACCTGGAATTTCATTGGTGCTTACGCTTTGGGCTCACGGGGAAAAGCCACCCTTGCTGCCGATTGTATAAACCAGAGAGTTTGTGCCTCAGAATATACGTTTGTATGTGAGCCTGCGTAAAAGCCCTTTTGGGTCAACGGAAAAATTTTCAGGGCTTTCAGTCAGGTTTATATCAAGCATTGCCCAAAATGCCGCAGTGGTTCAGAGTGACTTGTGTGCAGCGTGGGGGAGTGATTTCTGAAACGCACCATGTGTTGCTGGCTCACTGGTCTGTGCAGACCCTGCTTGTGTGCACTTACAGTTCCCATGGCGCACGAGGAAATCTTTAGTGGGCAGCATGGATCAAATAGTGTGCAAGGAGTTAGTGGCTTTTTGGAAATCAGACTGCCTAGAACAAGCCCTAAAAGACTTCAAGTGCCATCCTGGCCCCGCTGACATTAGTAGCAAAAGTCCCTTTGACTTCAGCAGGGCCAAACTTTCAGCCCTCGTACAGCAGTACAAACAGGCCGTAGAGAATCGGGCCAGGGATGCTTTTCCCGAGTCTGACACGTAAACAAGTTTCTGCACTTGCTGCTGTTTATGTACTTGGGGAGATCGAGAACATCCCAACAGAATGAGCTCAGATATGAGAGTGAGGGGGTCTTCATAAAAACCCAGCTAGATTAGATAGAGGGAGTGTGTGAATGTGCAAACACAGGGACTATTTAAAATGTTCTTCTCTCTCTCTCTCTCTCTCTCTCGTTTCAGCTGAAAAGCAAATAGAGTTTTGCTGCCATTTAGCAAGAGGAAGCTTAGATCCAAATGAGCCCCTAACATATGAATATGTGAAATTTGTAGTGGATTTTAAATATTTTACTCATGGTAAGTTATGACTCCAGAGCACGCTGTCTCTGTCTCTCTCACACTAAGTTTTGACCAGAGCTACCTTAAATGTCTTGTTGCACATAAAAATGACATGTAGACAACAGAATGGAGTGTGCGCTGGGCGTGGTCAGAGTCTATTTCATGTGACAGAGCTGGGGTGGTCATTGGCTGCACGGGTGGGGGTGAAATTCTCCAATTGTTTTTCAAAGAGACTGTATCAGACCAGCCAGGCATTCGGCCTTGTGGTGCTGCACGTTTTTGGAAACAGCCCCGTTCACTCCAAAACAACCTAAAATGCTCTGATTTGATCAGAATTTGAAATGCTTTTTTGTGACCATTAGGGTTACCAGGTGGCTTCAAAAAAAATACCAGACACACTTGATCTCAGATGGGGGAGAACACCAGTCAGGAGGGGAGCCGAGTTGGCCGGGAGGATGTGTGTGTGTGTTGGGGGGGAAACCGCCTGGCGGGAAGCAGAGCTAGCCGGGGGAGATCGGGGGGTTGGGGGACCGGCCAGTGGGAAGCAGGGCTGATTGGGGTGAACAGGGCTGGCCAGGGGAGATCGGGGGGGGGGGGAGAGGAGAGGACTGTCCAGTGGGAAGCAGGGCTGATTGGGGTGAGCAGGGCTGGCTGGGGGAGATCGGGGGGTGGGGGGACCGTCCAGTGGGAAGCAGGGCTGGTTGGGGTGAGCAGGGCTGGCCAGAGGAGATCGTGGGGGAGGGGAGGACCATCCAGTGGGAAGCAGGGCTGATTGGGTTGAACAGGGCTGGCCAGAGATCGTGGGGGAGGGGAGGACCATCCAGTGGGAAGCAGGGCTGATTGGGGTGAGCAGGACTGGCCAGGGGAGATCGGGGGAGGGGCAGCTGACAGAAAACGGGGCTGGCCGGGAGGGAGTTGGGGGGCGTGGGGCTGGCCGTGGTGGGGAGCGAAGCACGAGGGAGTCTGGCCCCTGGGATTCCCTCCCCTCTCCCCCGATTCCCCCGCGTATTGCCTGACTAGTAGACACACTCACACAGCGTGAGCATTTCTACCAGCCAGGCAGTTCGCAACTAGATATTGATACTCCTAATAATAATAACACTTACCTAATTAGAAAATACCGGACATTTATATGTCTGGTATTTTCTTAATATTTTTCCTGGACAGAACCCTCCAATAACAGATTGTCCGGTTCAAAACCAGATACCTGGCAACTGTAGTTGACCATCAATTTGTATAGGAAGTCTGCAAAATCCTGAATCTTCCAGGATTGTGGAGGCAAAAATTGCCATTTTCTAGAAATAAAATAGAAAGGAAGGAAGCAAGCAAGCTGGTTGTCTGGATTTAATGTTGAAAATGCCCACATGAATATGCTCAACCCGTCTGCCTGGCTCTAATGCTAACAACCAGTACAAGCTGTAGTACTGGACACTCGGAACAGTGTTCAGGCTTCAGACACGGCATCAGTCATTCATTCTTTCTCCCACTTCCCTTCTGTTTTCACCTGGTAATTTGGACAGCAGACATACTTTTGGAAAGCCTGTCATAGCGGGTTCAATGTTTGCTGCCAGATTCCAGAAGGACCCCTGTTATCAACCCTTCTCCATCAACAACTTTGAAACAACCCCTCCTGTCAGTCACTTAGGGTATGTCTACACTACCCTCCTAGTTCGAACTAGGAGGGTAATGTATGCATACCGCACTTGCTAATGAAGCCCGTGATTTGAATTTCCCGGGCTTCATTACCATAAGCGGGGAGCCGCCATTTTTAAATCCCCGCTGCTTCGAACCCCGTGCAGCGCAGCTACACGGGGCTCAAACTAGGTAGTTCGGACTAGGGTGCCTATTCCGAACTACCGGTACACCTCGTTTCACGAGGAGTAACGGCAGTTCGGAATAGGCACCTAGTCCGAACTACCTGGTTCGAGCCCCGTGTAGCCGTGCTGCACGGGGTTCGAAGCAGCGGGGATTTAAAAATGGTGGCTCCCCGCTTATGCTAATGAAGCCCGGGAAATTCAAATCCCGGGCTTCATTAGCAAGTGCGGTATGCATACATTACCCCGCTAGTTCGAACTAGCGGGGTAGTGTAGACATACCCTTAGAGATACGAGGTGTCTATGCTGCATTTAAACAAATGGTTTTGTGCGCGTGTTTGTGCTGGTGCTGGGTGCATTATGTATATGAAAGATTTTGGTCATCATCTTTCCCATGATAGGCAACTTGGGAAAGGAAGTGCTGTTTGGTTTACCACGCTTCCTAGGGCTTAGCCACATTTCGTATTCCTAACTACTGGCGTTGGGGAAAAATTCTTCTCACAAAGCCACACCGCACATTTCCATTGCTTAATCTGCATCCACTGCTGTCAGTTAACTTCCGCAGACGTCCATGTGGCTCTTCTGCATGGAACAAATGCAGCATATGATCCTCAGGGTCAATATCACACATGCAGTGCAGCTAGGAGAAGAGAATTTTGCTAATCCACTAGTGAACTGTTTGCAGGTACAAAGTCTCAGAGGAGTTGCCGTGTTAGTCTGTAACTTTAAAAACAACAAGTAGTCCTGGGACACCTTAGCCCTGGTCTGCAGTAGGGAGTTATTTCAAAATAACCTCCCTTATTTCGAAATAATAAGCGAAGCGTCCACACTACTAAGCCTGTTTTGAAATAACGGGCTGGTTATTTTGAAATCTGTATGCCTGCTTTCCCTGGGGAATAACGCTCATTTCGAAATAGTTATTTCAGGAGTTAGTTCAAATTTAGTTATTTTGAAATAATTTCCTAGTGTAGACAAGGCCTTAGAGACTAACAAAAATATACAGGAACCTATGTATATTTTTAAATACCCTATACAGATATAGATATATACTTTAAAATATATATGATCCTATATACTTTTGCTAGTCTCTAAGGTGCCACAGGACTACTCGTTGTTTTGCAGATAAACAAAGATTCATGTTTGCTGCTGTTTTGGTCTGTCGTGGTAATTCTAGCTGAGATCTACAATGAGGAAAGCTCGTTTTCCCTAGTAGATGGTCAGTGGAATCACTAAAGAGATTTTCCACCTGAGGTAGGCAGTTGGAAAAGCATAAACAAAATGTAATGAAAGTAACAAACGAAACACCAGCAGCTGAATTTCACTGTCTTTGTTTCGATGACTTCTTGCCTTCCAAAGCCGAGGATTAGTGGCTGCACCTGTGTGTCCTTTCACATGATTGAACCAAGCGAATCTAGAGATGCACAAAGAATCCATCCAATATGTTTTCAATGCTCATCATTTGAACAGGTTTTAGGGGGCTTGTCTCTGTTAGGCTCTGAGCTGCGGCGGTAGAAGGGGGTAAATTTGTCCTGTTTTGTCAAGTACGGTCTGAGCCTTTGCATTTTCTTCTGGAAACGTTGATGGGGCCTGTGATTTGTTCTGCTTGTCTAGTGCCTACACCCTCCTGCAATGGCTTTGAATCAGCTATCGCCAGAGCATTCAGGTCAGCCACTGAAGAGCAGGTTTGCCTCGTAGCAACCGTTCGTCTCGTGACGCCGCAGTTTTTAAAGGTGAGAGTTCACGGGCCAGGTTTCCCATCCTACACCAGGGATCTATCCTCGGCTTTTTTTTTTTTTTTTTAAATAACACTTTTGACCCAAATGAATAATGGCTATTTAAGTCTGGTCTTTCCTAAAGGCAACAGCTTGCAAAAGGGCCGTAAATCTTGCACTTTGAGAGCTGGGCAGTGAACTGTGGAGAGCTGAGATCTGTGGATGAGTCACGGTGCTGCTGCCTTTTGGGATGGGAGGCTCTAAGATCACTTAAGCGTAGTGGAGACCAGAACAGGCTCTCTGAGCCGTATTGCATTGTCCAACAAGTGCAGAGCTGCACGTGAGAAGAGCCACTGACTGCATGAGAGGGGCCCTTTGAGCCATATGTTCAGGGAATTCCAATGAACCCCTGGAAAAGCTGAATCTCAGAAAGAAACCTGCCAAACTCACTGACTGTGTCAGACAGCTGGCTGCTCATTTCTGACCATGGGAGCCAGGCTTTTTTAAGCCAGTGTTAATCCACAGAAGGGCACGAGGTGCATAATAATGATACTAGAATTCAGCTGTGGCCCATTAATTGCCAGCGCATGAGCTAGCAAAGAACAAATTCGCACCATTGGCTTATTGCGACTTATTCTTTATTTGCATTAAAATAGCACCGAGGAGTCCTACGGGTGAATCCGGGCCCCGTTGTGCAAGGCGCTGTCAAACCGACGGTGCTCGCCCCAAGGAGCTTACATTCTGCTAGACCGGGACGCTCTGCCATCCTTAAACGCTCGACTAATGGCTGGCAAAGTCAGCTACCTGGCTATGTCACTCAGGGATGTGGAAAACGCCCTCCCTCCTGCAGAGACGTAGCCAGACTGACCTAGACACCCCCAGACGAGCAGGAAAAGACATCAGTTTATGGGCCAAAGCGCCCTGGTACGTGTGGCAAAGCTGTTTTGTCACAAACGCCATTAAAATGTGCCCTCCCCCCTCGCTGTTCTGCAGGAGCTGTGCAACGTGGAGGAGCCATGTGAAGAATTCACCTCCAGACACAGTTTGGAGTGGAAGTTTTTATTCTTGGACCACAGGTGAGAACACGAACGGTGAGAAAGGCCCAGCTGGGGAAGGCAAAACCAAGGTCCCACCCCTTCTGCCTGAGACCCCGCCCCTTCTCCAGTCCCGCCCCCTCCATGGAGTTAAGCCCGGCCCCACCGCAGGTTTCTGCTCACAAGCCCAGCAGGTGGCATGCCCCAGATGGCCAGAGGACCTCAGGCAGCCGCGTAGCAGCCGTATCCTTCCTGGCCGGTCGGAGAGCCAGACTGCTGCACTGTGGTCCCAACCTTTTGGGGCAGCCGAGGAACCGGCTTAGGTGGCCAGAAAGCCAGGCTGCCGTGTCAGAGTCCCCGTCCTCTGGGGAGCCAGCAGAGAACATCGGCAGTTTTGGAAAGGCAACGCCTTCTGTTGCCTATCTTACCCACTGCTCCTGGGAGACAGGGTTGTTTTTAAGACCTAAATACAACACGTGGTGATTGAAGAATAAACAAACCATGGTTTAAAAAAGGATAATTGTCCGGCAAATGTGGTCTTCATCCCCCAATTGAACATTTGACATTAAATTAGAACATTACGGGAACATGAACGAAAGCCTGCATTTCATGTTTTCTTAAAAGCTTTGCTCTTTCATACTTAAGAGCAGTAAGAAACTGTGTTCACCTTTCCTTTTGTGAGCTGGAAATACAGCCCATATAAACATATCCGGGGTGGTACTAAATAAGTTATTAGCATAGAACCGGGGGGACCATAGCATAAATAGGCATAAAATGCCATTGATTCTGAGAACCTGCCTCTGTTCTTTGCCCCTGTTGATTTGCATCTTGATATAGAATTTAAAGATTGTTATAAAAAGAACGAAAAGAATAAACCATTGTGATTATTGTCTTATTTTGAATAAGTAGACTATAATGGAGATAAAGTGAAATAGAGAGGCGATCACTTGGTTAAACGTTTTTAACTATAAAAGGGCAAATATGCTTCAAGAAAAGCATAGCTCTTTTGTGCTCTTTCATATTGGTGTGTGTGCAGGAATCTCTAACTGTATTACACACATTCCCTTCTTCCATAATGCACAATAGTACTAACTCCGTAGAGTAGAAACTCCGGCCTTGTACTTGCCACTGGAAAGACCCATTCTTTTGCTGAATGCTTATTCTCCAAAGAAACCCAAATACCACATTCAGGGTATGTCTACACTACAAAGTTAATTTGAACTATCAGACGTTCGTTCGAATTAACTTTGATAGGCGCTACACATGCAAACTGCTAGTTCGAACTTAATTCGAACTAGCGGAGCGCTTAAGTCGAACTAAGTAAACCTCATTCCACGAGGACTAACGCCTAGTTCGAATTAACTAGTTCGAATTAAAGGCTGTGTAGCCACTTAATTTGAACTAGTGGGAGGCTAGCCCCCCCCAGCTTGCCCTGGTGGCCACTCTGGGCACCACCAGGGAAACTCGTCTGCCCCCCTCCCGGCCCCGGAGCCCTTAAAGGGGCACGGGCTGGCTACGGTGCCCGTGTCAGTGCAAGCCTGCCAGCACCCAGCCAGCAGACCCTGCACCTGGAATGGCATGAGCCAACCACCTGCTGCCACCCAGCCCTCCGCCTCTTCCCGGGACCAGGCTGGCGGCTCCCGGGAGCCTGCCCGGGGCCGCAAGAGGCGGGCGCCCGCCTGGTCTAGTGTGGACATCGTGGACCTCATCCACGACCTCCGCACTAGGCACAGGAAAGTGGCCGTCTAGGGCAGGATAGCTGCCAGCCTGGCCACCCAGGAGCAGGTTTGCATGAAAATCAGGGTGGTCCAGTGAGACCCCCGACCCTGAGCTTAGAACAGCCATACTGGGTCAGAACAAAGATCCATCTAGCCCAGTAGCCTGTCTGCCGACAGTGGCCAACACCAGCTACCCTGGAGGGAATGGACCGAAGACAATGACCAAGCCATTTGTCTTGTGCCATCCATCTCCAGCCTTCCAAAACAGAGGCCAGGGACACCATTTCTATCCCCTGGCTAATAGCACTCTATGTATCCAACCTCCATGAATTGATCTCACTTCTCTTTAAACTCTGTTCTAGTTCTAGCCTTCACAGCCTCCTGCAGCAAGGAGTTCCACAGGTTGACTGTTTGCTTTGTGAAGAAGAACTTTCTGTTATTAGTTTGAAGCCTGCTACCCATTCATTTCATTTGGTGTCCTCTAGTCCTTCTATTATGGGAACTAATGAAGAACTTTTCTTTATGCACCCTCTCCACACCACTGGGCTACGTCTACACTGGCCCCTTCTTCGGAAGGGGCATGCTAATTTTGAAAGTGGGAATAGGAAAATCCGCGGGGGATTTAAATATCCCCTGCGGGATTTAAATAAACATGTCCGCCGCTTTTTTTCCGGCTTGGGGAAAAGCCGGAAAAAAGCGTCTAGACTGGCCCGATCCTCCGGAATAAAGCCCTATTCCGGAGGATCTCTTATTCCTACTTCACAGGGCTTTATTCCGGAGGATCGGGCCAGTCTAGACACTTTTTTCCGGCTTTTCCCCAAGCCGGAAAAAAAGCGGCGGACATGTTTATTTAAATCCCCCGCGGATTTCCCTATTCCCACTTTCAAAATTAGCATGCCCCTTCCGAAGAAGGGGCCAGTGTAGACGTAGCCCTCATGTTTTTATAGACCTCTATCATATCCCCCTCAGTCTCCTCTTTTCTAAGCTGAAAGTCCCAGTCTCTTTAGCCTCTCTTCATATGGGACCTGTTCCAAACCCCTGATCTTTTTAGTTGCCCTCCCCTCTCCCACCCTCTCTCTTCCCCTCTCCCACCTCCTTTTCCCAGTCTCCCCCAGTTTTGTTCAATAAAGAGAGGACTGGGGTGGCTCTGCAGGCTCCTCAGGGTGAAAACTCTCCTGCAGCCCCCCGATTGACCCCCCCCCCGGATGGCAGCCTGCGGCAAGTGCAGCCGGTCTGATGGCCGAGTGCTGTGATGTGCCGAGTGTGGGCACTCAGGGCACTCCAAGCCAGGACTGCTTTGCAAGCGGGGCACCCCTGAGAACTGTCTGTCCGGGGTGGGGGTCGGGACCCTTTAAGCACAGCCCTTGGCTAGCCTGAGACAGCAGCTCCACGCTCTAAGTCCTAACCTGATGCCCTGCCGGCACTGCTTCCGGCCAGCCTTAACCCCAGTTCAGGGTCCACTCAATGTGGACATGCTAGTTCGAATTAGCAAAATGCTAATTCAAACTAGTTTTTAGGTCTAGATGCACTAGTTCGAATTAGCTTAGTTCGAATTAACTAATTCGAACTAAGTTAGTTCGAATTAGCACTGTAGTGTAGACATACCCTCAGAGAGAGAAAGGGAGAAGAGATATTGCAAGAAATGAACACGAGATTAATATATGATACAATATAACAACACTGGAAATCCTGTTTTGAGGTGGGAATGAAAAACCCCTTATGCTTCAGGTTAGTGAATAGTTAGTTGCACGTCTTGTTAGTGTCTAGGTGTATTAATGTAACTTTATATGAATTGGAATCAGCATATATAGTACGAGCCGTCCTCACTGTAAGTCCAAGATATGTTCCAAAAAACTTGGACTTACAGCGAAACAACTTAAAGTGGGGAATTTTTTTCCCGCAGTTGACTTTCATTTGTGCAAATTGGGGTTTTTATTTATTTGCACAACTTAAGAGTGGGGAATGGGAGGACTTATAACTCATTAGTTCCTACAAGCGTCAACAACTTTAGTGCAGAATGGATGTATACCAGGGATGCCCTGTAGCCTAATCTTTTTTAAATGGATGTCTGAAGTTAGGCGAAGCCGAGACTTAGGTATCTAAATTAGTGACGTGGTTTTCAAGGGGCTGAGCATCCAGCAATTTTGATGATGAAAGTTACAAGGAGCTGGCCTAAGAGTTTTATTAAAATATAGCCAAGTGCTATATCTGGTGATGAATTTGGGATGTGGCTCAGAGAGGACTTGTTCTACTCCAGTCCTGGTGCTAGACCCAGGAAGGAAATCATAGTTCCTGAGAATAATTTATAGTCTTTTAGCTGGAGGGTGTCATGGTGCCTGATGTAAGCAGTGAACATAGAGCCAGGAGTGTGTTTTCACTCATTTAGTCCAGCAGTGAGCAAAATGTGGCCGAGCTGGCCTCCATTTTCTTTTCCTGTCTCGGTGCCCGACGTACATGAAGTGGGAGTGGGGGTAGGGGCAGACCGGTGCTTTACATTACAGGGGCCGCAACAAAATGTTCTTGGCGCTTTTTTTTTCTTACCAAAAATTTTCCTGGCCCTGGGGGTCGCACATTAAAAACGGTTGAGCACCACTGATTTAGTCATTGGCTCAAGGCACAAGTGGAGGCACCATGCTTCTCTTGTAGAATGTTTTCAGCGATTTCTCAGTGACTGTTTTCCACATTTGATGGCTGATCCTGAAAGGTGCCAAGTATCGGAGTAGCTGGTGCTGATCTCTACTCAGAATCAGGGCCTTGTTTGCTCAGACTCAGACCAGGTCTACCCTATGGGATGTTTGAATTAAGATACATTAATTGCGTAGCTAGAGTCGACGTACCTTCATTCGAACTTTGGCACCATCCCCACAGTGGAAGGTCAATGGGAGAAAAGCTGCCATCGACTTCCCTTACTCCTCATGAGGTGTAGAGTACCAGCATTGGTGGGAGATAATCTCAGCATTTGATTCAGTGGGTCCTTACTAGACCTGCTAAATCAAATGCCAGAAGATCGACCTCCAGAGCGTAAGGTAAGTATAAACGTGGCTTTAGTGTCAGTGAGGGAGTGCAGAAGCAGTATAGGACAATTCCACTGACCTATAGAAACACTGACCAGATAGAAACATCTGGTGCCTGAAACTACATACACACATTTAAGAGGAAAAACAAACTGGATGCTTTTATATTGGTCTGGTTCTGTTCCATATTTGACTCCTTCCTTTGTCATTCATTGCCATAATTACTACAGTAGATGCTCCTGCTATGCCTACACTTTGTTGACAACTTAAAGTCTCTCTCTTTAGCTTTCCACATTAAATGCAGCCATTGATCTCTTGCTCAGAAAACTTGAACAGTTCCTTTCGCGCAGGGAGTTACGGACTTCCTTAGCAGTGACTAAGCGAGCTAAAAACTTTCAGATTGCTCAACCAGCATGCCGACTCCTCCAGCCCTGAGTTAGAAGCAGTTTGTAATTACTTTCTCAGTTAGAGGATCAGTTCCTCTGCATTATGTTGTCAAATCGGAACGCACTGCGCTTTCTCGAGCTGCTTGAAATGTTGAGCTGATATTCATCTGAAAGACATTACAGTATTATCACGAGGATACGTGTGATGTTATGGTCCCCCCCCCAAGGCATTGGCTCGGGTGCATAAATAGAAATAAAAGCCAGTTTAATAAGCACACGTTCTGCCACATTTAAAAGAAATCTGGGTCAGATAAAGAAAAGGAGCCACAGGGCTCTGTAAAAGATATTTGGGGTGAATATGACTGTGTTCTTTGTGTTATGGTAGGGTCTGCTAGGCACTTTCCACAGCTGTTCCCAATAACTTGCAATCAGAGATTGATGGCATTTCCTTCCCACAATTAATTAATGATGTAGAAGCATGTTTTCGGAAGTGCTTCTAATTTTTTCCACCCATGTGCGGAATAATTTTTTATGTGCCCCCAAGGCATGTAGGCCACCAGTAGGAACGTGTGCTACCAGCTGTGGGTGCTCTGCTCATCAGGTGGGCAGCACCTGAATCTTTCCTGGGTGGCTGCCCGAACTCTCAGCTTACAAGGAATACTGGTGCTGAGCATGTGCTGCCTCCTAATAGCCAAAGGAGAGCAGTGTTTCCTGGAAGCTGAGCGTTCGGGCGGCTGCCCAGGAGAGATTCATATGCCACTCTGCTGATTCGCAGAGCGCGCACGGCACCCGCGGCCAGCCGCATGTATCTGTGCCGGGCTGTAGTGCGGCTATAACTGAGTGTTTGTATCGCTCGATGAATGGTCTAACTCAGAACCATCGCAGACAAAGACCTATGGCTGCGTCTAGATTGGCATGATTTTCGAAAATGCTTTTAACGGGAAAGTATTTTCGGAACAGAGCGTCTAGATTGTCATGGACGCTTTTCCGCAAAAGCACTTCTTGCGGAAAAGCATCCGTGCCAATCTAGACACGCTTTTCCGCAAAAAAGCCCCGATCGCCATTTTTGCAATCGGGGTTTTTTTGCGGAAAACAAATCTGAGCTGTCTACACTGGCCCTTTTGCGCAAAAGCTTTGCGCAAAAGGGACTTTTGCCCGAACGGGAGCAGCATAGTATTTCCGCAAGAAGCACTGATTTCTTACAGTAGGAAGTCAGTGCTTTTGCGGAAATTCAAGCGGCCAGTGTCGACAGCTGGCAAGTTTTTCCGGAAAAGCAGCTGATTTTCCAGAAAAACTGGCCAGTCTAGACACAGCCATGCAGATGTTCGGGCCATTCTCTTTCCAGTACTGGTTTGCTGGCTAAAGGATACTTCGTACAGGTTGAACCTCTCTAGTCCAGAACTCTCTGGTCCGGAAACATCCGTGGTCCGGCATGATGTTAATTAGCTCGCTGTCCACTTTGCATGGGTGTGGCCAAGTTTCCCACAATCCCATAAAGTCTGTTTACAGCCACCAGTCCTGGCTCTCAGTGTTCTGCGCTGAGATTTAGCTTTAATTGACTCCTCTGTGTCCTCTAACAGTCCAGTCAGCAGTGGAAGTGCTGGTCATGCTGCTAGGCAAGATTGACCTCCCATGATCCAGGAAATTCTCTGGTTCGGAACCGGTCAGGTCCGGAAGATGCCGGACTAGAGAGGTTCAGCCTGCACTGCCTCTTCCACCCTTTCTGTCCTCGGAGTCACAAAACTCATTCTCAAGAAGGTTTTTTCCCCTGATAATCCCACTGTTTTTCCATTCTTAATTTCCTTTGAGAGCCCCTTTCGCAGCAACATGCTCAGTGAGCCTGCTTCGTCCTTGACATTTTTGCCTTTCATATGTAGACGGGACCATCCGCGGGGGGAGCAAAGGGGGCAGCCTTGGGGCTGGTAATTTAAAAGGGCCCAGGGCTCCGGGTTACCACTGCTGCTCCTGCAACAGCAGCAATGGCTGGAGCTCCGGGCCCTTCACATCGCCTCTGGAGCCCCGTATAGCACAGTGTTGGGTGGGGTGGGGTAGCACGGTTTGAGCAGCGCTGAGGGCTGTTTGCCCTTAGCCCCACCCCCTACAGGATAGAGCCATGCCACCCCCACATTACCCAGGGCCCGGGATAGTTTGTCACCAGCTCCGCATGAAGACAGTTACCATGTTGCAGGCCTACCTGGCATCCTATATCTGTGTAGCTGTTGTAATCTTTTCTCATCAATCTTAGGTTTGTTTCTGTTCTCTAAACTTCTAAGGCCTTATCTATACTTACCTGAAAGGTCGAATTAAGAACGCAACCCCAGCTACGTTAATTGTGTAGTTGGAGTCGATGTAGCTTAATTTGACCTTCAGCGCTGTCTCCACAGCGGGAAGTCGACAGGAGCATTTCCCTTACTCCTTGCGAATCATGTGTTGATAGGGTGTACCCTTGATGTTTGATTTAGCAGGTCTTTAGTAGACCTGCTAAATCAAACTCCGGAAGATCAATCACCACAGCGTCGATCTCCCCTGCAGTGAAGACGTGGCCTACATCTGTTTGACCACGTGGTGTCCAGGAATGAATGCAACATTGCTCTGGAGCTGATTTGTGCATTGACAAAGGCCGGATCTTTTTTCCTAAAAGTTGCGTTCAAACCGAAGTTGTGCTTTGATGCAGAAATTACTATCCCAGGGCCAGCGTCTTGCAGAACGTTAGACAAGGTGCTCCTCAAGCTCCCATTGGCTGTTTCAGAATGTCTGACTCTACACTCAGCCCCTATCCAATGCCTGGGGAGTCCCTGGTAATCTTTCAGTGGTTGGGGAGTAGGCCCAAAGAGAGGGTTTCCCTCCTGGCTCTGGGATGCTGTACATACTGCCCAAATTCACGCTTGCCCTTTTCTTTGTCATCTTGCACTGCAAACATCTCTTCTCAGAGTGCTGTCCACGCTCACCGTGGACATGACTGGTTCCCCGGATTTCCCTCCTTTTAATTACAGAATCGCTATTTTGGATTACTCCTTTCCTCCATGGCAGAGAAGCTTGCCTTTTTCCCAAGCCGAATCCGTTTTGTTATTTTGTGCCCTTATTGCAAGCATCTTTTAACGTTACTTGGTGGCACTGGCCTTTGCACTAAGGGTATGTCTAGACTACATGCCTCTGTTGCCAGAGGCATGTAAATTAGACTACCCGACATAGTCAATGAAGCGGGGATTTAAATATCCCCGGCTTCATTAAAATAAAAATGGCCGCCGCGCTGTGCCGGCTCAGCTGATCATCGGCACAGCGCGGCAGTCTAGACGCGGATCGGTCGACAAGGGAAGCCTTTGTCGACTGCTCCTTTATGCCTTGTGAAACGAGGTTTACAGGAGCGGTCGACAAAGGCTTCCCTTGTCAACCAATCTGCGCCTTGACTTGCGCACTGTGCCGACGATCAGCTGAGCCGGCACAGCGCAGCGGCCATTTTTATTTTAATGAAGCTGGGGATATTTAAATCCCCGCTTCATTGATTATGTCGGGTAGTCTAATTTACATGCCTCTGGTGACTGAGGCGTGTAGTCTAGACATACCCTAAGATATCCCAAAGGAAAGGAAGCAGGAGGAGGAAAATGTCCCTCTTTTCAGCCTGGCCTTGTGCGGTGTAATTTTAAAACATTAACTACTGGGGTGACATACCGCCCCATTGACTCTGGAGGAGTGAATTGAAAACGTTGCTGGCAAACTGCGTTGCTCGCAGCCGGCAGCCAAGGCAAATGGACAGTGAAGCAAAGGCAAGAAGCAAAATAAATGCTATCCGGCGAAATGATACCTTCCAAAGCAGAGCCAGCGTTCCTCTGAAGCTGCACACAAGCAGGCCAGGGCAGAATTTGGCCTGCTCCGATGTGCAGTAAGTGTAATAATTATGTCTTTGGTCCCAACTTGCCACGTTGCGTGATGTTAATTATTCCTCAGGTGTTACCATGCCCTTGCTCCAGTACAGTTTGTTTACTGCTTTGTAATTGCATCTTTTTTTTTTTTTAAAGTTCTCGTTTTCAGCTGCAGTTGAGCATTGGGCTTCTCGATGCTGGCTTTGCATTGGAAGCTTGAACCTGGATCTCATTTTTCCCCTCCCTCCCTTCCCTGTTCATCTGCCCAAGGCAGCAGAGTCCTGGAAATCAGCTCTACAGCTGTTCTGAAGGAAACTCTTGATCCTGTAGAATACACAGCGAACATTCTGCAGGTTTCAGTCTCCCAAGCTGTGCCAGGGGAATAGATGGCTCATCGTTCATCCCTGCACCCAGTGTCCCTGCACCCACTGTCTGGGAGAGACCCATTTCGGGCTTGTCCGCATGAACACTTCAGTTGTGGCAATCTGGCGTGTGTACCTATGCGTCGCTGGATTCAGCTTACCTTAAGCTGAACCACCACGGTGTCTACACCGCAGGAGGCTGACGCTCCTGTTGGTTTGCCTTACTCCTCACAGAATGAGGAATACAGGACGCTGATGGGGGCTGCCCTCAGCGTTCAATGCGGAGGGGGGGTCTACATTAGACCCACTAAATTGAACACTAGAAGATGGGCCTCTAAAGGGTCAATTTCTGTCGTATAGACATGCTGTAAGGGGCTGCAGGGCCCATGCCACTGGGCACTGAAAGTCGCCCCGGGCGTTTAAGCTATGCCCGTCACAAAGCCCGGTAGATCAAAGCACGCTGTAGTTCTTGGTTTTCACCTCAGTCAGGATCCACACAGTGCGTTAGGCTAAGTCTCTTTCAATGCATGTCTCTTTCGATGAAGAGCGTCTAGACTACAACCAGTACTTTCGAAAAAGCAAGCCGCTTTTTCGAACGAGAGCACCCAGGCAGTCTGGATGCTCTCTTTCAGAAAAGCACAGTTTGCATTCCATAGCGCCTTTTTTCGAAAGAGCACTTCCAAAAAAGGTGTTTTTCCTCGTAAAACGAGGTTTTCCGCGGTCAAAAAAACTGCCGCGGTCTTTCGATTTACTTTCGAAAGAACGCGGCAGCAGTCTAGACGCAGGGGAAGTTTTTTCAAAAAAGCCCTGTAGTCTAGACACACCCTTAATGTGCTGCAGGCTAACACAGGACAGATTTACACCCCAGCTTACTGTATCCTAAGTGTAGGCTTACTATTTCTCTACGGTTCCTCCCCAGATGACATTTGCACCCAGCCTTACTGGATAATTTTACACAGTCTCCAGTGTATTATGCGCATGAACATCCAGAGTATTTCTTAAACTAACAAGCATGATTAACGAATGACTCACTTGCATGCATACGTGCTTTTCCCTACACCCACATAATGAATAGAGCAGGAAATAATAAACAGATACCTCCTCATTTACTCAGTTTTGACATGCTTGTGTTTATTTCTCACTCTGCTGCAAAGAAATCGATATCGCGCCTGACTTCCTTGCAAGGAGATAGTTGGCTTTCAGTTTGCGGGAAGTCTTCTACCAAATGGTTTTCGCCTCAGCTTTTGTACTGACTTCTTTCTCTGTGCTTTCATTCTAGGGCCCCGCCCATCATAGGCTATTTACCCTTTGAGGTTCTGGGAACGTCAGGTTACGATTATTACCACGCTGATGACCTGGAGCTTCTTGCTAGGTGCCATGAACACTGTAAGTTCCTCTCCCGTTGCTTGCAGGGAACTGACAATACGCAATTACGACACGTGTGCAAAAGACGGTACTTGCAAAAACGGGTCTGTTTATTCGGGGGGTGCTTCCCTCTGCCTGTGAAATATGGCTCCGTTCAGGCCTCACTAGGGAAGAGGAATGCCTAGGAATCCAGGGTTTTATCGGGGCAAGTTTTATCGGTGAGTATTTGCCAGATTGGCAGCTCTCTGTTGTGTCTGAGCCCTGGAAGTCAGTTGCCCTATCAGTGTGGTTACACTGCAAAACTGGGAAACCAGAGTTCCTGTCTTCCGTTCCTGATTGCTCTTGTGTTGCAGTGCGAGCAGGCCTACCAGTGGGGGCGCCCAGGGGGAGCAGCAGCAGCCCTAGGCCCTTTAAATCTGAGGGCTGGGGGGCGGGGGGGTGCACCTTGCTCCTTCTGCCTGAGGCTCCACCCCTTCCAGGAGTGTGGCGCCTCAGGCAGGAGCCTGCAGAAGCTGTTGGCTCCCCTGAATGCAAACAACCTCGATTCTTGGGGTTTTGCTACTGAACACTCTCCATTCCCGTTGTCTTCAATGAAACCCTGTGTACTTAGCACTTCCGGAGAACAGGTTCTAATTAAGTTCTTTGTGCTGGGGGTATTTCCAAGCTGCACAGCTCTGTGAATTCTCCGCCAAGTCAGGCTGCTTACGCAGGCCTGCTTCACCTTCTCCTCAGAGGAAATCAACAGCATAACTGCCCCCAGAAGCCAAGAAGGCACCAAGAAGCCCTTTCTGAGCAAGTGTAACCCGCACACCTTGGCTACGTCTACATTGGCATGATCTTGCGCACATACTCTTTAACGCAAGAGTTCTTGTATTTGCGCAAGAGAGCGTCTACACTGGCATGTGCCTTTGTGCAAGAGATGTGCTTTTGCGCAAGAGCATCCGTGCCAGTGTAGACGCTCTCTTGTGCAAGAAAGCTCTGATGGCCATTTTAGCCATCGGGCTTTCTTGTGCAAGAAATTCATGTTGCCCGTCTACACTGGCCTCTTGCGCAAGAACAGTTGCGCAAGAGGGCTTATTCCTGAGCAGAATCATCATAGTTCTTGTGCAAGAAGCCCTGATTTTATACAGTAGAACATCAGTGTTCTTGTGCAAGAACACACGGCCAGTGTAGACAGGCAGCGAGTTTTTGCGCAAGAGCGGCCGCTTTGGTGCAAGATCACACCAGTGTAGACAGAGCCCTAGTGTGGTTACTGAGCAAGCAAGTGGTACCTAGACCATAGCAACAGTTAAGACCAAGAGGCCTCTACAGCATGGGCTGGGAGCCAGCTGGCTTTTAGCTCAGAGAGTAAAAGCTCCTATACTCAGCTCCAGAGGGCCTAGGTTCAAATCCGCCTGGTGGTGGTTACACCAGCACATATGTTCTTTGGGTAAAAGCAGAACATTGCAAACATTAAAAAAGATCTACACACATTCTAATAAGCTTACCAGAGATCACACCACCTCTACCAACTGGTGGTGAGTCCCTCACATCCCACACAGGTGGTTTTACACATTCATATCTTTTGCTCAGAATAAGAGAACATAAGAATGGCTGTACTGGGTCAGACCAAAGGTCCATCTAGCCCAGTATCCTGTCTGCCGACAGTGGCCAGCTCCAGGTGCCCCAGAGAGGGTGGACCGAAGACAATGATCAAGTGATTTGTCTCCTGCCATCTCTCTCCAGCCTCTGACAAACAGGCCAGGGACACCATTTTATCCCCTGGCTAATAGCCTTTTATGGACCTAACCTCAGGAAATTATCTAGCTTCTCTTTAAACTCTGTTATAGTCCTAGCCTTCACAGCCTCCTCTGGGAAGGATTTCCACAGGTTGACTACATGCTGTAATCAAAACCCACTTCCTCTAACAAGGCTACCTCCGGAGACTCAAGATTTTGAGCCACTCTTTTATCCAGCCTTGATCTTTGATCGTGGAATAGATCATGCATTGATAGCGGGTATCTCCTCCAGACATAGCATCAACAGGTTGGATCCAGAGGTGTAAATTTGTATTTTCCACCTCCCAAACATTTCCTAGGAAATCCACTCCACTTTGTTTATCCCAACTATTCCTTTCTGTCTGACCTCTTGTTTAAAAGAGTCCTTTGAAACTCAAGGGTTTCATTTGTCTTGTCTCCACCCTGGAGATTTTCCCTGCAAGCTCACAATAGTACATTACTCATTGGTGTTTCTAATGCAACAAACTCCTAAAATACTTAATTCAGTAAAGTTGGTCCAGGATATTTCAGGAAATTGCCATCTGTGTCACACTGTAGTATTACTACAGGTTGAACCTCTCTGGTCCAGCAACATCCATGGTCCGGCATAGACTCATAGAACACTAGGACTGGACGGGACCTCGAGAGGTCATTGAGTCCAGTCCCCTGCCCTCATGGCAGGACCTAGTACCGTCTAGACCTTCCCTGATAGACATTTGTCTACCCTACTCTTAAATATCTCCAGAGATGGGGATTCTACAACCTCCCTGGGCAATTTATTCCCGTGTTTGACCACCCTGACAGCTAGGAACTTTTTCCTAATGTCCAACCTAAACCTCCCTTGCTGCAGTTTAAGCCCATTCCTTCTTGTTCTATCCTCAGAGGCCAGGAAGAACAATTTTTCTCTCTCCTCCTTGTGACACCCTTTTAGATACCTGAAAGCCACTGTCACGTCCCCTCTCAGTCTTCTCTTTTCCAAACTAAACAGGCCCAATTCCTTCAGCCTTCCTTCATAGGTCATGTTCTCTAGACCTTTCATCATTCTTGTTGCTCTTCTCTGGACCCTCTCCAATTTCTCCACATCTCTCTTGAAATGTGATGCCCTGAACTGGACACAATACTCCAACTGAGGCCTAACCAGCGCAGAGTACAGTGGAAGAATGACTTCTCGTGTCTTGCTCACAACACTCCTGTTAATGCCTCCCAGAATCATGTTTGCTTTTTTTGCAACAGTGTCACACTGCTGACTCATGATTTTAGTTAACTGCATATCCACTTATCATGGGTGTGGCCAAGTTTTCCGCAGTCCCATAAAGTTTGTTTACAGCCACCATTCCTGGCACTCAGTGTTCTGTGCTGAGATTTAGCTCTGATTTACCCCTATATGTCTTCTAAGAGCCAAGTCAGCAGTAGAAGTGTTGGTAATGTGGCTAGACAATATTGACCTCCCATGGTACGGCCAATTCTCTAGTTAAGCACCAATTGGGTCCCCAGGGTGCTGGTCTAGAAAGGTTCAACCTGTAGTTACGTTTCATGACTTAGAATAGCGTGTGCTGAACGTCTCCTTAGTAAGACTAGGAAGAGCTCTCAACCTGCTGCTCTCTGCCCAGTAGTTTGCTTTTAAGTTCTTCAGGGGCCATCCATTGCAGGAGTGGCTTGCTCCTGCTACACTATATCATGCTGGTCTTACTACAGATCTCACTGGAGCATGGAGCTAGTCTAAGGAAGGGCTCAGTGGTGGGATTACGTAAATGTTGTTTTACCACCTGGTGTGAGTTTGTAAAGTGTCTCTGTTACTATTTTTCGACCCTATTTTTTCATTTCATCATGTATGCTTCCGAATAAAGTATAGGAAAGAAAAAAAAACTTTTCCAAACCAACCTGATTAGCTGAAAAAAGGCAAGTAGGCAGCTGACCCGCTATAGACTGTCCGTCTCAGCTGCTTCTGTTGTCACCAAGACAGACCATTTGATGCAATACTTGTAGCTTCCATGGGGCTTATCCATACATAACAACCATGAGTAGCTCATTGTCGTGTTCAAAAGGGTGCACTTTTTGCTTTGCTTGTATCAAAGGCTGCACATGTATGTGGGTGGGGGGGGGTAGCCCCTACAGTTGTCCCACGACTATAGGTACAATTCTAGAATTTGGAATCGAGTCAGTTTCAAAGGCCATGTCTCCACTTGTGGGAAGATCGACACCGCAGCAGTTGATCTTCCAGCAGTCGATTTAGTGGGTCTACTAAAGACCTGCTAAATCGAATGCTGAGGGTGCCCCCGTCAGCACTGGCACTCCTACGCCTCACGAGAAGGAAGGGAAGTTGACGGGAGTGTTTCTCCCTTCGACCTCCCGCTGTGGAGATGGTACTGAAGCTTGACTCCAGATACATTTTTACATAGCTGGAATTGTGCACCTTTAGCCGACCTTTCCCCATCGTGTGGATCTAGCCGAAGAGTGAATTAAAAGTACTTTCAGGCACTGTATTTGTGTCTCAGTCCCCTGCCGTATCTTGTGGTTTTTGTTTTCCTCTTTTCACTTGTTGTGGAAAAGACCCAAACAAACAGCAGGCGACCGTGCTTGGCTGTGTACACAGGGAAAACATTTAACGCACATATTGGGTCAAATGCATGCAGGTTGGGAGAGCCAGCATGGGATCGGGGCCTCAGGGGAAGAGGCAGTGGGGTGGGAGATGGGAGGGACTCATAAGGAAGGAGTGGCATGAGGCTGAAGGACAAGCATGAGGGCTTCCAGAGGAACAGGCCATGAGAGGGCAGGGTCAGGGATGAGTCTCCTGCAGGGTCCCAGGGCACAGGTCTATGAGTACATGCCCGTGTCTCTCCCCCCCCCCCACACACTTTTGGGGCACTTCCACTGCGCCTACTTTGAGTCCAGCCTTTTTAGATCCCTACCTGCCGGGTTTGTGGGTGGAGTCAGATACTCAGGCATCTAACCTGCTTGGCTACTTATGTTCCCATCCCTGATGTTGTCTGAGCACCTCGCTAGTGTTATCTGCTCAACTGCCCCTGCACGGCAGGGCCGGGCGTCCCCTCCATTGGCACGTGGGCAATTCGATAACTGCCCAAGAGGCTCAGGAAATGTGTGGCAGAGCTAGGGACTGAATCCAGCCCCCCAGGTCAATGCATTAACCACAAGACCATCTGCCTTGATCTCATCGAAAGCCTTTCAAAGCCAAGGAGAGTCTTTCCATGGAGCTCAGTGGGTTTGGGATCAGGTTCTGAAAGAGTTCAGCTGTAGGCCCAGTGAATTGCTGGTGCAAAATTGTGCCTGTCACATGGGAAGCCCTTTTAAAAGCCTGGTCCTTAATATTATGTTCTGTTACATTTTTTTTTTTAAACAGCAGGGTTACGTCTAGACTGGCATGATTTTCCGCAAATGCTTTTAACGGAAAAGTTTTTCCGTTAAAAGCATTTGCGGAAAAGAGCATCTAGATTGGCACGGATGCTTTTGCGCAAAAGCACTTCTTGCAGAAAAGCGTCCGTGCCAATCTAGACGCAGTTTTGTGCAAGAAAGCCCCGATCGCCATTTTCTCCATCGGGGCTTTTTTGCGCAAAACAGTTTTGAGCTGTCTACACTGGCCCTCTTGCGCAAAAACATTTCCAGAAAAGGGCTTTTGCCCGAACGGGAACGTCAAAGCATTTGCGCAAGAAGCACTGATTTCGGACAGTAGAACGTCAGTGCTTTTGCGCAAATTCAAGCGGCCAGTGTAGACAGCTGGCAAGTTTTTCCGCAAAAGCAGCTTGCCAGTCTAGACACAGGCCAGTTGATAAACAGTCTTTTAAAAAGGAAATATAACTGGTTATCTTTGCACACAGCGCCAGCACAGGAGCAGGGCCTCAAGCTCTCAAAGAAACACTTGTAGGGAGTCTAAGTTGTGGACATTTCAAATACCAGTTAAACAGACTTCCTCTTTCTGATCAGGGTTCTTCTACTATCAGGTTCCTAACTTTAAGCCAGCGATCTGTGAAATGCATGCAGATACAAAGCACCAATATACAGTGCAGCTGATATCATTTATGTGTACGGCTTGATAGCAAAGAAACAGATTAGCTGCCTGTGTCAGCAATGGCCAATTATGTAAGTGAGCCCCAAATATGGGAGCCCCCTTCTTTTTAAATTACCAACAGCAAATAAAAAAAACAAAATGCCCTGGCACCTGGTGGAAAAGGTAAGCAGTGTTTAGGAAGGATTGATAGCAATGTTAGCTCTGTTAGGCGGGACAAAGCTTTTTTCCTGATCTCCGTTACAATCAGAATGTAACTGTTATTGCCAAAAGTGTTTCTTTGTGTTCCACAGTGATGCAGTTTGGAAAAGGCAAGTCCTGTTACTACAGATTCTTGACCAAAGGCCAGCAATGGATATGGCTGCAGACACACTACTACATCACGTACCACCAATGGAATTCCAAACCGGAGTTCATTGTTTGCACGCACCTGGTCGTGAGGTAGGAATATGTGCTTAAAAGCTGGCAGTTACTCAGTGTGCTCACCCATTCCGTTTTTCCATTCCTTTATATCTGAGCCAAATATTTGCGGTGTGATCTGACTCACTGCGATGATACATAGTTATATAAAATTCTTATGGGTGAGAACTTGGAAATTGTTTTAAATCTTTTTGTTACTCACTTTTTGGCAACCACGCCAAAAAGCCTAGAAGCAACATTTGGCTGTGTGTATCTTCCATTCCCCTTTTGGCCTTAGCCGTGACACAGATCTATCAAAAACTTTGAGCTGTTCATTACCAGAATGCTGAATGGATGTCAATGCATTCGTACACTTTTTACAAACCGTTTTGCACTGCGGCTTTAGGTCGTTGCTACTTGGAGATAACTGTTTGTGTTACCACTATATGTACTGAAAAAACAAAAAACAACAAATGGTCTTTCAGCACCTTAGAGACTAACAAAAAATGTAGATGGTATCATGAGCTTTCATGGGCACAACCCGCTTCTTCAGATGAATCTATATGCACTACATGTCCTGTAAAATGTAGCATAGGACACCCCCTACTGGTGGTTCTGTTGTACTCCTGGCATTAAATAAGGTGTTAGGAAGCTTGTACAGTCTTGTCCGTGTTTTGGAGGTTTGTTGAGATACTATTACTGGTTTGGAATCTGCTTCCATCTATGCCAGTGGTAAATTGCCATTGGTGATTCAAACAAGACTGAGTGGAATTGATTTAGAGAAGAGTTTTGAAAAGAGACATCCCAGTTTGGCCAGATAATGGTAGTAAAATGTGAATTTAGCTTTGTCTTCCTGGTTTGAGACTGTCAGATCTTTGGAGAAAACGCCATTAGGAACAAGTTGCTCTGTTTAGATATTTTGAAACACAACTTTAAGAGTGTAATAATGATAATAAGTAGATGTATGTGAGTGGCATTATATATGCTGGTATAAATCACAACTGAGAGCTGTTTTAATTAGAATGAATTCATGTTGTACATACCTGTGTAACCCAGAGACACTTGGGCTATGTCTACACTGGCACGATCTTGCACCAGTGATATGCAAATGAGGCTAAGCGTGGAATATCGCCGAGCCTCATTTGCATACCTAATGAGCCACCATTTTTGCTCTTGGGCTAGAAGGAGCTGTCTACACTGCCCCGTCTTGCGCAAGAAAAACCCTCTTGTGCAATGCTGCCACGCTGATTATTTTCAGGAATAACGGCACTGCGCAAGAGGGTTTTTCTTGCGCAAGAAGGGGCAGTGTAGACAGCTCCTTCTAGCGCAAGAGCCTCTTCCGCAAAAATGGCAGCTCATTAGGTATGCAAATGAGGCTTGGCGATATTCCACGCTTAGCCTCATTTGCATACCTCTGGCGCAAGATTGCGCCAGTGTAGACATAGCCTAAGACTACTGACAAGGGGGAGTGAAGTCTGCTTTATAGTCTTAGCTAAGTGCCAGTTGGCTTTTAGTGTCTGTGGTAGAGGCTCATTGGTTTAACCCCTAAGGTTGCAGGTTCAGTCCCTCCTGTGGATAACTAGTATCCATTGGCTGTACTCCAGGGCTTGGGAACCTAAGGCCGGGGCTTGCCTGGATCTGGCCCCCATGACTTAGGGCTGGAACACACAAAATCTACTAGGCTGGGCCCCCTAGACTCTGGAGTGTCTTTCTCCTTTTCAGTCAGGAGCCACGGCAGTGAGGGTTTGAGGTTTTTGTTTTGTTTTTTGCTTCTCACTTGTGTGCAGCCCCCGACCCAAAACAGGTCCGTCCGTCCCCCCGCTCTCCACATATCTTCTGGCACGTGTGCATGCTAAATAAAGTCCTAGACACACATCAGATAGCTCAGGCTGAACATGCATTTTAATCGGTAGAAGAAAAACATGAATAAAACCTCAGATTTAAAAGATAAAATCAAGGCAATTTGCAGCAAATGGGCCCGCTCTTGAGCTGATGTAAATGGGCAACTGCCAAGTGACTTCTTAATGGATCTGTGCCCATTAACCCCCCATGAGGCGCCCAGGTTTGCCCCAAGCTTAGTTCCAACACTGTACCTTTACCCCCATGCCAGATCTCAGCAGTTCCCAACTGCCAGTCTGCGAACCGGTGCCATGCCGTGCCAGGAACTGCTGGGCTGCAGCAGCTGCCGGAGCTGAAGCCGGCTGTTTGCAGCAGCTCTAGGGGCCGTGGCTGGGATACACCCCAGCCCCCTGAACCACCTCACAGCAATCGGCTTCCGCTGTGGCACCCACCACATGGTGCGCAGCTGTTCGCAGCGGCCTTTGGCGGACCGGTAACATTTTATTTGCATATTTGCATAGTCAATATTTGCATAATGAGGATGCAAATAAAATGTTATCCATCTGCCCAAAGTTTGTGAATGGGTTTGGCAGTCCACAATGTAAAAAAGCTTGGGAACCACTGTACTATATGTACTGCAGAGTCTCTGACCTACCTGTGTGCTTAGAAGTACTCTCAGGGTACGTCTAAACTACATGTCGACGGAGCCATGTAGATATGTTTTATTGGCAAAGGCAAATGAAGCCGCGATTTAAATGATCGCGGCTTCATTTACATTTACATGGCTGCCGCGCTGAGCCGACAAACAGCTGATCAACTGTTTGTCGGCTCAGCGCGCTAGTCTGGACGCTCCCCTGCCGACATCAAAGCCCTTTGTCGGCAGCCCCGGTAAACCTCATCCCACAAGGAATAACGGGGCTGCCGACAAAGGGCTTTGATGTCGACAGGGGAGCGTCCAGACTAGCGCACTGAGCCGACAAACAGCTGATCAGCTGTCAGCTCAGCGCGGCAGCCATGTAAATTTAAATGAAGCCGCGATCGTTTAAATCGCGGCTTCATTTGCCTTTGCCTATGTGTCTAATCTACATGGCTCCATCGATGGAGCCATGTAGTCTAGACACAGCCCCAGAGTTAAATCTCAGGGTTTATACATTGTTCAGGTTTGATTATTTAAAAGACAGTGAGTAAGAGCTTCAAGAGAGCTTAGAGTCTTTGAGGAACATTCTCCAGGGGTCTCAATGGGCTTTAAATGCGGGCTTATTAATTGCCGTCACTCCCGATGCAAAGCTTCCACTGAAGTTGATAGATTTCCTTTCCAGTCTGTGGTGCAATGCGGTGCTGGCTGCATGTGTTGAGAGGAGGAGGCCTGCGCAGGTGTGACACTGTTGAGTTACAAAAACTAAGGTCACGGCCGTGCAGGCCTTGCTTACATGAAATTCCCCAGGGAGCCGCTTGAGTCCCTCCGTGCGACTGTCCCACCGTTATGAAGACCCCCACAAAAACTGGCTGCCGGCTGAAAGCTGCGTGTACCTCCTACCCGCCACCAACCTGCATCAGGCCTGTCTCTCTATGGGGAGTGGCTCTATGGTGGTAACTGTAGTAAGGATGAAGATGTTCTTTTCCCCCGCTGTTCCCATAGCAACGTGTTCACAGAGCTTTTCCTTTGAGCACCCTTTTCCTTCTAAGGCGGGGTCCGAACCAGGGCTGGCCTTACCATGAGGCAAACTGAGGCGGCCGCCTCAGGTGCCAGATTGTGGGGAGGCCCCAGAGTGTAGAAAATTGTGTCTTCCACTGGCGCATCTGTATTCTCTCTGCTCTAGATGCACAGAGATGGCGGAGTGTCATGAGAGGAGTAGAACAGGGAGAAGGCAGAATTGAGACCTTTCAAAGTTTTGGCCCAAGTGAGGGAGCATGGGGGCGTCATTTCTCAGTTGCCAAAATGTTGTGGGCCAGCCCTGGCCCGAACTTACAAACCAGCTTGTCAGTTGGTGCCCCGGGTCACATGTGCCGTTTCTTGCGTCTGCTCTGCAGTTCTGCCCGTGCCAACGGGACAGGTGCACCTCTAAATTGGCAGTTAGACTGTAGACGACTGTACCTTGTGTCCACGCAGGATTGTGTGTCTGTAAAGCAGAGGGTCCAACATGAGAGGCCCTTAGGCTATGTCTAGACTGCAGGCTTCTTTCGAAAGAGGCTCTTTCGAAAGCATCTTTCGAAAGAGCCTCTTTCGAAAGATCGCGTCTAGACTGCAGGCGGATCTTTCGAAAGAGCAATCCGCTTTTTCGAAAGAGAGCACCCAGCGAGTCTGGATGCTCTCTTTTGAAGAAGCCCTATTTACATTGAAGAACGCCTTCTTTCGAAAGAGAACTTTCGAAAGAAGGCGTTCTTCCTCGTGAAACGAGGTTTACCGTCGAAAGAAAAGCCGCATTCTTTCGAAATAATTTCGAAAGAACGCGGCTTGAGTCTGGACGCAGGGGAAGTTTTTTCGGGAAAAGGCTACTCTGAGTCTGGACACGGCCTTAGAGAACTGTGTATCGGCTTAGCTATCATTAAGGAAGCAATCCCCGTATTCATTTCACAGCCTGCTCTTCACTTCCAACAGGCAAAAAGAATTTTGTTCTAAAGCTCTGTCTCTTTTTTAATGTAGTTATGCAGAGGTTCGAGCGGAAAGGAGGAGAGATCTTGGCCTTGAGGAGTCATCAATTGAACTGGCATCTTCTTCTTTGAAGGTAAAAAAAAGTCTCAAAGGGGCAGCTGTGTTAGTCTGTAACTTTAAAAACAACGAGTGGTCCTGTGGCACCTTAGAGACTAACTAAAATATATAGACTCATGAGCATTTGTGGGCAAAACCCACTTCCTCAGATGAATAGGAGTGGGAGTAACAGAAACCAGGAGATATATATAACAGCCGAAGAAGTACCTGTCAATTGTAGGACCTGTGTTAATGAGGCTAATAAAGTAGGCTGGACTTGACCCACAAATAACTTTTGATGTGGAAATGGAAATGTTAATGGCAGGAGAATTTGGCTTTGTAATGCTCCAACATTACAATCCAGCTAAGGACTTTGTTTAGGCCTAGAGTAAGTGTGTCCAATCTGTAGATACATTCCAGTTCTGCAGACTCTCTGTCAGGGTATGGCTAGACTGCAAGGATCTGTCAGAAAAAGATACGCAAAATGCACTTCGCGTTTTGTATATCTTTTTCCAATACTTTTGTCAGAAGAGGCTTTTCCGAAATTCAGCCTGGCTAGACCCAGGTTTCGGAAAAAAATCCTCTTTCGAAAGCCCCCTACTTCCTTGTAGAACAAGGAATACAGGGACTTCCAAAAGAGCACATTTGCTCTTCCGCAAAAAGAAGCAGAAGAGCAACCGCGTTCCCTGGATGTGGCGGGGTTTTTTTGGGCTACCTCTGGTATCCCGAAACCCCCCTCCCCCACAGTCTAGCCATATCCTAATTGGTTAGTGAAATTCCTTTGTAGAAGAATGGCTTCTTAAATCCATGACTGAGTGACCAGGCAGGTAAAAGTGCATCCTGAAGGGAACGAATACAAGGAGCTTGTTAATGTTAGAAAAACATATGGACCACATCCTCCTTGTTTCCCTTTCCTCACCTCAGCCTGCAACCCATCGAGTCCTTTATCTATAAACCCTCCTGCAGGATTTGAACACTGCATTGCACTAAAATGTAACAATACCGTCTCACTAATTGCATCGTTCTTACAGTGCTAGGTCACATCTCCCACTTTGTCTGAGACCTTTACCCGAATTAGATCGCAAAACCACCTCAGTTCAATAGACGAAAAGACGCTGTTTTACGGCGAGCAGAATGAAGTGTAAGCTCGACCGTAAATGATGTACTGGCTGCCGACGCCACTCTCGTACAACTGCTAACTACAGAGCACTACCACAAGGTTTGCTTCTGCTAGGCTGACTCACCCGGAGTAATCAAAGAAAGGAAGCAAAGGGGGAAGAATGCTTTATGTGGGGGAGGGTTCCGGTTTCAGCTACGTTTGCCAGGTTGGGGAGGCTGCAGAGGGCGGCAGAGCCGTGATCAGGAATAATGTCCGTTGTTTGGCTCAATCTGGCAGCGTCACTCATGCTCAGCCAACAGGGTCATTTCAGTGTAGCCCCCGAATAACTTCAAACCCAGACGCTGCAAAGGGCATAGCAAGTGGCTCGTCATATAAGCAATGGGGCAATCCATCCAGTGGCTTTATAGCGCGGCAGATATTACTGTCGAGAAGCCGTTTCAAGGGAGGTGCGGGGTGGAGACAAGGGGCGGAGCTGGTTCTATCATCATAAACCTTTAATGGGGTCCTTATTTTATATGGCAGCGGGCTGGGGCACAGTGGCTCGGCTTGCTGAGTACTGTGTGGAGACGATTTAGATTTGTTAGGGGCCAGGGTGTGTGGGGGATAGTTTTACTGTCTTAAAGCGCCTCTGTTGCATTCACGCAAACACTCATTGCACTAAACAGCTCTTGTGGACCCGCTGGCAGGAAGCTGACAGAATCGCTGGGTCCCTGGGCAGAGTGTGGGGGGGAGGGGTGGCTCTGTGCTCGTGGAAGGGGCGGGGCATTGGGAAGAGGCGGGGCCTCTGGGAAGGGGCGGGGCCTCAGGAAAGGGACGGGGCTGCCTGCCCCCCAGCCGTTAGTGCTGCCCTGAGTACACCACATGGGGCTCCGGCAGCAATGTAGCGGGCCCTGTTCCCACTCCCTACCAGTGGGTCTGCCCTCTGTGGCCCTGCTGTCCTCGTTTTCTTTCCTATCCCTGTTGGTTGCCACGACATTACCACTCAGGCCTTGACTTGGACCTGGCCGGCCGGCGGGATGATAGAAGGGGAAGCCGCTCGTTCGGAGGGGAGGGGGGCGGGCGGTTGGCGTGAGTCGCTGCCTGGGTGGGCATGGAAGGCTGGCAAACGGAGTGTGGGGACGACGAGGCCGTCCCGTTGCATGAGAGGAGGGCGGCTTTGTCATCAGTGTACACATGCAGTCTGCTGGCTGGCTCCGTGGTGCAAGGCCTGCCCCGATGGTGTGGAGGGAGGGGATAAGACCAGTCCCCTCTCCAAGCGTTTTGCCAGACCCCACCGCCCTCAGACGTGAGAATGGCTCCATTGAGCTCCCGCGCCAGCTGGCATTCATTACACACGCTGTGACCGAGGTCCCGGCCTGTCTGTCTGTGTCTCCTCCCATCCCCCTTCCACCACATCTGCAGCAAGGGGATCTTTCCCCTTTCCAGCCAGCCAGCTGCGCCTGCCTCATTGGCCAAGCCGGACAGTCTGTGACACAGGATTAATGGACACAGACACTCGAAAGGGTAACACACAGAAACCTGTTGGGGAACATTTCAGCTTCCTGGGCACTCACTCCTGGATCGAAAAGTGTCTGTATTATGGCAGAGCAATTTCAAAAGGCCCCTGGAGAGAGAAACTACAGAACTGGGTTTCACTTACAAGTCTGACACCTTGAATAGAGGTTCAAACAGAGACCTGACCTGGATAGGCCTCTACTTTCCACATCCTAATGACATAAAAGGCTACGCACTGGGTACTTAGAATACTTAGAGCCCGCTCTATTAGCCTCATTAGCACAGCCTCTCTAATTGACAAGATTTTTTCTCCATTTTTTCCCTTCTCTTTCCCTCCCCACTCCTCTCTCTTTCTCTGGGTATGTCTACACTACCCCCCTAGTTTGAACTAGGGGGGTAGTGTAGACATACCCTCTGCTATTTATCTGAAACCTGGACCCCTTTACTCCATTCATCTGGAGAAGGGCTGTGCCCACAAAAGCTCATGATACCACCTATGTTTTTTGTCAGTCTCTCTGGTGCTGCAGGACTACTTGCTGCGGTTTAAGTTTGATCTGTGTTACCGGGATGTCTAGAGGCCTCTATACTGCCCAGCACTGTCGACACACCTGGGAAGAGACAGGCCCTGCCTCTCAGGATGTGTCTAGACTACAGGGTTTTTTCCGAAAAAAGTGGCCTGCGTCTAGACTGCTGCCGCATTCTTTCGAAATTAAATCGAAAGAATGCGGCAGTTTTTTCGCCCGTGGAAAACCTCGTTTTACGAGGAAGAACGCCTTTTTTCCGAAAAAAGGCACTATGGAATGCAAACCGTGCTTTTTCAAAAGAGAGCGTCCGGGTGCTCTTTCGAAAAGGCGGCTTGCTTTTTCCAAAGTACTGGTTGCAGTCTAGACGCTCTTTTTTGCAAGAGGCTGGCAGTCTAGATTAGCCTTAGCGCCTAGTGTAAACAGAGAAAAGGGAGTGCCGAGTCCAGTCAAGGAGAGATGCCACAGTCACCCAGCGCAGGCGGAGGGGGGCGCTGAGCTTACGTCCCAGCCAACATCCTATCCACAAAGCCACTCTGCCCCTGGCCTCACACATACACAATACTAGGCAGGGGGCTGGTGCGGTGTTTCCCTCTTCGCCACACTGGAGCCGGGGCTGAGGATGAAGGCGTGACGGGTCCGACCGGGGAAAGGTTCCTCCCTTCCAGCGGGGGGGACGTTGGCTGTAAGTAGGAGCCGGCCTCCGGGAAGAAGCCCAGGGGCTGTGGCAGTGGAGCCCATGTGGCTCCAGGAGTTTGGGGTGGGTCCGTCTGATTGGAACCTGCATCCTCCCGAAGTCTGAGACGGGTGGGGGTGCTGGGGAGGTGACAGCAGGAAAGGGTGTGTGCACGTGGGGGCGTTGGGCCATGCACAGGCAGTCGGCGTGCCCAGCAAAGAGCCCCGTCCTTACGGCGAGGTGAGGGTCACCTCTCCAAGCGGGCCCGCTGTTTTAACCCCGCAGGCCTAACGCTTAGGGCCACCCGGGTGTCGCACTGCAGTCCGGCCCGGCACGCCAGGGTACGTATCCCCCTCACGAGCCCACGCTGACGACTGGGCTGCCCCGTCTGAGCGGGGCTTTTAGCTGTAAAACTAGCTCCGGTTTGTCACACCTCAGGGGGCCGCGAAGACATCCCCGAGGGAGCCGTCCCAGGAGCTCCCACGGGCAAGCTGCGGGTTGTTTCCAGTCCCCAAAATTAGTATTTCAGTGGCGGTCGTGGCCCTGTCCGAACCAAACGCCCTTTCTGTCTGGGAAAGCGCCAGGACCGCGCCGCCAGGGGGCTCTGTGTGCTCGTGCGTTTGAAGCTGTTGCTGCCTGTGTTCTCTTCACTGCAGAGTCACAACAGTTACATAGACATCCGGCAATGCGGCGCCAACCAAGACACCGGCGGGGACGGTGTGTCCAGATCCTCCCCGAGCTCCCGGCGCTCGTCGCACACGGCCCTCTCCGACTCGGCCTGTACGTATCCTCGCCTGCACTGGCAGAGCCCAGCGTCGGCCGGGGGGTGTACTCACGGACTGGCCAAAGCATGGAACCCGGCCCTGAGGTTTGGGGCTCCCCACAAGCATGGGGGAGCCCATACTGGCGCTCCAGTGCCTGCCATTCCCCATGGGGCTGGAGCACATCAAATCTACTAGCTCGGGCCCTCCAAGGCTCTGGTGTGTGAGGAGAGTGTCAGTCAGGGACCACTGAGGGTGTTTGCTTGTTTGGTTTGTTTTTTGTGGGGGGGGGGGGGGGGGTTTCTCACTTGAGTGCAGCCCCTGACTGATTTTTCCGTGGGTCAGTGGCCCCTGACCCCCAAAAAGGTTCCCCACCCCCGACTTAAAACATCCCCATGCCTCAAAGCTCAGCTAGGGAGTTTAAAATAGAGAGCGAGAGACCTAACACACCACGCAAGGGGCCGGTTCTCTCACACCCTTTGAACCCAGAATTGCCCCTTGGGGTCCACTGGACACCAGGACTCATCCGCACCCCGCCTTTAAATGGACTGACCCACGGTGGAGGTGCCAGGGGGTGTCGGCACCGGTAAAGGGGGTGTTTCCTTTGTAGGACAACGCGTGGCCTTGCGCCCTCCCGGAGGTGCGGTGCCTCGTCTCCACTGGGATCGGACAGTGGGATGGGAGGTCTGAACACACCTTGGTTAGCATGCTGTAAAATCTCCTTTTCAAGCTGGGCAGACAGAGCCCAAGAGCTTGTGAGAGGGGTTAATGGAGGGAGGCGGCACTGAGTTTTGGCCGCCTTGGTACTCGGCCTTTCTCCTCCAAAGCCACCTTGTTCCTGCAGCGGCAGGTGCACTGGAAAGACACGCCGTCCCTGAGCCAAGCAGGAGGCTTTGGGCTGCGGTTTGGGGGCGAGCCAGTCAGCGCAGCAAGAGGAGGACGCAGTGCAAGGAGGGAAGTGCTGATCTCAAGCAGGCGGGCTTGTGGGGAGGGTCAGAAACGGAGCTGACTATTAAATGAGCAGAAGGGATATTGGGACCAGCCTAAGCTGTTTCTACACTAGACATTTGCTCCTAAAATTCCCCACTGGCGCATTTCCCCTGGGTGCTGTATTAACTGTAGGCACTCAAAGGTAGACCAGTGCTGGCATTTGAACAGCTGCGGCTTTTCCTCCTTGAAAAAGTCTATCTTGCTCTTTTTTGAACCCTGTTAAAGTCCTAGGCTATGTCTGCACTGCAGGCTTCTTGCGCAAGAACTTTTTGTGCAAGAGATCTCGCGCAAAAAGTTCTTGCTCAGGAGTGCGTCCACACTGCCATGCGCGTTTGTGCAAGAGCGTCCATGGTAGTGTGGGCGCTTTCTCGCACAAGAAACCCCTGTTGCCTGTCCACAGGTGCCTTTTTGCACAAGAGCTCTTGCGCAAAAAGGCTTATTCCTCATAGAAAGAGAAATCACTCTGGCACAAAAAGCCCTGCCTTCTGACGATTTACTGTACTTTTTCTTGCACAAGAACGCGCTTGTAGTGTGGACGCTCTGCACGTTTTTGCGCAAAAACAGCTGTTTTGTGCAAAAACTCTGCAGTGTAGACATAGCCCACGTCTTCACCACATCCTCCGGCAAGGAGTTCCACAGGTTCTGCAGAAATGGATAAAACTGAGGCACTTTTTCAGGCCAGTCTCAGAAAGGTCATAAAACTACCCGATCTTGTTATTTCAGCTATGACTATCATGGCTGAGTCTCAGCAGGAAAGCTAGAAAGCTACACATTTCCCCCTTAAGCTCCCCCCGCATTTGACTCCTGGGGCAGCTTGACTCCTGGCTAAGTGCTGATAGCTGTCAGGGCTTTGACCAGTCTGAGCTACACCTGGGTCAGCACTTAGCACCCCCACTGAGCTAAGTTTAAGTGATGGGAACTGGGGGACAGGGGCCGTCAGAGCTGGTGTTGCCTGCAGCCAGTGGTGGCCCTAGACCTACACGGCATAGGGCACTACTAAATTTGGACCACCGCTGGTGCCCCACATGCAGCGGGGTCCCATGCATCAGCAGATGCCTAAGACCGGCCCTGGGGCTGCAGCAATAAAGAGCTGTCATCAGAACTGTTTGGGGGGAGAAAACAGGTGAGCGATCCTGGGCAGCGTGGCGGGACTCGTGGGTGGCACGTGGCCCTTCCTTGCTACCCTCTCGCGTTCTTTGCCCCGTCCAGGCTGTTGTGCCAGCAGAGACACAGGTAGGGAGCAGCTGGGGCTGCCCTGCCTCCTCTCCCTGCTTTGTGAGGCTCGGCGGGCGCGTCAGAAGTCCTCGCGCTGGTCCCTCCCCTGAAAGCAACTTTCTCTTTTGCAGCCACCTCCTCCATGCGGCACACGGAGGGCAGCACTCCCACCAGGCCGTCCGCGCCCGGGGGCCAGCAGGAGAAGGCGTCGCTGAGGCTGGCCTCAAGTGGGAGCGCACAGGTAGCGAGCCCTCTGGGCGACTTTTGCAGCCGGCGCTTGGCGTCATTTCCACAGGGGTGGGGAGGGGGGTCGTGTTAGGCGGAGGGGGCAGGGCAGGGCGGGTGACCTGGCTTGCACAGGAAGTCCAGCGAGCTGGTCGGGTGCGTCCTACTGCCCTTATGGCTCCCAAGGAGCTGGGCTCACCCGTGGCCCTCGCACAGTGGTTGTGATGACACGGTGACACAATGCTTGTGATGACACGGCGGAGCAGCGGTGCAGGGTTGTGGAGCACGGCAGCACGGGCTGCAGCCACGGCCTGGGGTCACTCCGGGAGCCGTATGACCCAGACCAGGGTGGCGGGGGAATGGCCTTGCTGTCCCAGACCCTCCACTGGCTGAGCACCTGGACACAGGGCTGGTAACAGACTTCTCCAGGCAATGGGAGGGGGGCTTGGCTCCGGGTCCCCGGAAGGGGCGGGGCCTCTGGCAGACGGGATGGAGTGAGGGCAGCCAGTTCTCAGTGCCACGCCTCCCACACCCAGCCCTCAGAGCCACCTGCACTGCGCCACGCGGGGCTCTGGCGGCAATTTAAAGGGCCAGAGCAGCATCAGTGGCCGAGAGCCCCGGGCCCTTTTATCGCTGGAGGAGAGGTGACGCTGCAGGCACACACCCGGCCTTGTGGTGCCTGCGCTTGATTTTTGCTTCCCCCGACATAAGAACATAAGAACGGCCGTACTGGGTCAGAACAAAGGTCCATCTAGCCCAGTAGCCTGTCTGTTGACAGTGGCCAGCACCAGGTGCCCCAGAGAGGGTGGACTGAAGACAATGATCAAGCGATTTGTCTCCTGCCATCCCTCTCCAGCCTCTGACAAACAGAGGCCAAGGACACCATTTTATCCCCTGGCTAATAGCCTTTTATGGACCTAACCTCCATGAAATTATGTAGCTTCTCTTTAAACTCTGTTACAGTCCTAGCCTTCACAGCCTCCTCTGGCAAGGAGTTCCACAGGTTGACTACACGCTGTGTGAAGAAGAACTTTCTTTTATTAGTTTTAAACCTGCTACCCATTAATTTCATTTGGTGTCCTCTAGTTCTTCTATTTAGGGAACTAATAAATAACTTTTCTTTATCGGCCCTCTCCACACCATGCGAAGCCAGTTGTCCCAGGCATTGTGGGAAATTTCAAAATAAAGCGCAATTCCGACAAGTCCCTTAACCCTCATGGATGCTGGACTAGCCCACCCATTATTTCGAAATATATTTAAAGACGTGGAACTGGTACTTCTGGTAAATACACCACGGTCTAGACGTAGCCTAAGGGAGTCTGCCTTGGACTAATTTCGAGGCTTCCCAGTAGCGTGGACACGCTATTTCAAAATAGTTATTGCGGGGGTTATTATTTCAAACTCACTTCCTAGTGTAGACATGCCCTGAGGAAGTAAAAGATCTCGGAAACGCGAGACATTCAGCAAGGTAGGAAGGGCCTCTCCTCAGGCCACGGGAGAATTTCTTCCCTGGCATCTGGCCAGCGCCGACACTTTGATTGTGTTATCCCGGGGGCATCCACTCTCATTCCTGGAGTGGATCTGGCACTCAGTTCCTCCCGTGGCCCCACGTTAGGTCTAAAACCGTTGTTCTCTTTCCCAGGCCCTCGTAACTCCTCAGACACCTGCCGAGCATCATGCGCCGCATCACATGGCCCAGCCGGCCGTCCCCTCGCAGCAAGCAGTGATGGTACGTGGTTTATCTTTGTTCTCATCGTGGTAGCCCTGGCCTGGCCAGCATAAGGCGAGGTCTGAAATCCTTGCCCAAGAGACTCAGCTGGCTTGAGTTAGCAGTGCTTCCCCCTCATGGCTGGAGGCCCCCCCGGCTTTGAGAGCGGGAAACCGTTGGTCTGGTTCCAGCAGCAACGTTCTCCCCGGTTATTTTAGCTGTGTCTGTGGTGTCGATCGGAGCAGCAAGTGCAGGCCCCTCCCATGATGGCTCTTGAGCGCGCCGTGACATGAACGATACGAGCGAATGCCACTTGGGTCAGAAGCCAGAATTTGACATGCTCCTAGTTCAGCTGTTTGCATCCCTTCTTTTTCTCTCGCTCAGTCACGACTAGATCCTGGCTTTCCCCGGAGTAAGGAGCCGTGTGCACTCGCCCTGCCCCACAAGCAGCCCAGGGACCAAATTGTGACTCCGAGCGTCCTGCTCTGGGCCCTGTTTCCACCTTTCCTCGAACAGCCCTTCCAGGTTCCCTCCAAGCTGCGCGGCAGCACGGCCCTTCAGCTGCATAACGAGCCCTGCCAATGGCTCAGGGTTCCACGGAGCTACCTGGTTGAGGGAGGGACACTTCTCCCTCCACGACAGCAGCAGCTCCCTGCTGAGGACCGAGCAATGAGTCTCTCCCAGTCCATAGGGACACGGCCCCTGGGGAGAGTCTCGCTGCTCTGTCCTCAGCAGGGAACTGCTGCTGTGGCAGAGGGAGAAGTGCTCCTCCCACAGCCAGGCAGCTCAGTGAGCGGAGCCCTGAGCCAATAGGCGAGGCTTGTTAAACAGCTGCGGGACCGTGCTGCCGCGCTCCTTAGAGCAGCGTTTCTTAAGCTGTGTTCTGTGGAACGCTGGGGTTCTGTGCGCAACTTGCAAATGTACCACGACGACTTGTTTGTTTTTGTTACTTCTTTGGTGTTTGTGTGTGTTTTTTCTGCTTTTCCCGGTGCCTGATGGAAGTTTGGGAGGGACACGTGGCCATTAAAGGGGCCACGACAGCATTTTGGTTACTTCCCAGCTCTTTTTTTGTTTTTTTGCTCAACAAAAAACACCTCAAGTGTTCCACATAAAAAAATAGTTTGGTGTTCCGTATTCTTAAAAAGGTTAAGAAACACTGCCTCAGAGAGGACCCTGGTGCTCTTGTCCCTGCAACAGATTATGAGTAGCTGCCCAGCCCTGTACATAAGGGGGCTCATGACTTTGTCAGTATTTCCATTGACTTTTCTGAGAGGTGCATCAGGCTGGTAGTCCATTCAGAATAACATTCTGGGTACGTCTAGACTACAGGGTTTTGTCGACAGAAGTTTTGTCAACAGATACTGTCAACAAAGCTTCTGTCGACAAAGAGCGTCTAGACTACATCCAGTTCTGTTGACAAAGCAAGCTGCTTTGTCGACATGACAGTGTAGACGCAAAGGACAGTGTAGATACAATAACACCTTCTGTTGACAGAACTCTGTCAACAAAAGGCATTATTCCTCATACAACTGCTGAGTTTTGTCGACGTTATGTCAACATAACTCAAATGCAGTGTGGACACAGGTATAGTTTTGTCGACAAAAGTCCACTTTTTTCAGGCTTGGGGATAAGCTGGAGAAAAGCGCCAGTCTAGATGTGATTCGCTGGAAAATAAGCCCTACTTGAAAGTAGGAATAAGAGATCCTCCGGAAAAGGGCTTATTTTCCGGAGAATCACGTCTAGACTGGCACTTTTCTCCGGCTTATCCCCAAGCCAGAAAAAAGCGGCAGCCATGTAAATGCAAATGCCGTGGGGGATATTTAAATCCCCTGCGGAATTTGCAATTCCGAAGTCTACATTAGCATCCCTTTTCCGGAAAGGGGTGCCAATGTAGACACAGCCTTAGAGTAAAACGCCTTCATAGCAAGCACCTACCATTTAGCCATTCACTGCTGCAAGAAAGAAGTAGAGCAAAGTAAAACCAAGAAAGTGTCCCTAGGGATACAGCCTTTGATAGGAAGAGTCGACAGCTCCCTAATTCACCACATCTGAAGAAGTGGGCTGTGCCCACGAAAGCTCATGGTACCAACTACAAGTTTTGTTAATCTTTAAAGTGCTACCAGACTATTTGTTGTGTTTTAAGTTTATCCTGTTACAGACTAACTTGGTGAACCTCTGAAACTTCATAAATTTTCAGGACAAGTAAAATTACAACCCAAATGTAGCTCATCACTGGGTGATGCCGCATTTTATGCTCATTTGAGTAACTCTAGCATGAGACCAGTTAGGTCCTCGGCTTAAAAGTGCCCAACACATCAGTTTTCAAGGCTTTTCCATCGGGGACGCTTCCCATATTTTGAGAGTCTGCCTGTTCTCGGCCAGAGCGTTGGCTTTTCTGCCGTCAACGGCAGCTGTATTAGCTCCTCCGGCTGCTAACAACAGAAGTGCTAACCGGGAAGTGGCTTCTCTTCTCCACAGCCAGTGTACCACTTCCCAGCCCAGTTAGGGATGATGCATCAGCTTAAAGAACAGCTGGAGGAGAGGACGCGCATATTGCAAGCCGACATCAAGACGCAGCAAGAAGAGCTCCATGTGATCAAAGAGCAGCTCCAACTAGTGCAAGATTCCAACCTGCAGGTACATGGCTCTCCTCCAGTGGCCCCACCAGCCTCCAAATCTGATTCCCTGAGCCCACATATCACTTGGTTTTATCTTACGAGTCAGGAAGGTCCAGATTGGTAGGAAAAAGAGAGCAGTGGGGCATTTCTTTCCAGCCACAAGGGGTGGGGGAATTAGAAATGAACCCCGTTTACATCAGCAACGTATTCCTAAACCGTTGAACTTTGGCAATTCCTAATAGAAAGGAAGATTTAGGCTACGTTTACACTGTCATGATTTTCCGAAAATGCTTTTAACAGAAAAGTTTTCCGTTAAAAGCATTTTCGGAAAAGCACGTCTAGATTGGCAGGATGCTTTTCCGCAAAAGCACTTTTTGTGGAAAAGCGTCCGTGGCCAATCTAGATGCGGTTTTCCGCAAAAAAGCCCCGATCGACATTTTCGTGATCGGGGCTTTTTTACGGAAAACACTGCTGTTTACACTGGCCCTTTTGCGCAAAAGTCTTTCAGAAAAAGACTTTTGCCCAAACGGGAGCAGCACAGTATTTCCGGAAAAGCACTGACGATCTTACATGAGATCGTCAGTGCTTTTCCGGAAATTCAAGCGGCCAGTGTAGACAGCTGACAAGTTTTTCCGCAAAATCAGATGATTTTGCGGAAAAACTTGCCAGTCTAGACACAGCCTTAGTGTTTGTAACAGCAGGGCCGGAGGGTTTTTGCTCCCCTGTTGTTTAAGTATCAAATGGGTCATTGCTTGGATCAAAAAAATTCCAAAAGTTTAAGTCTCATTAAAAAGTCACCTATTCATGCAGAGTTTTAATGACCGGGTTAGACTGTAGAAGCTCAGTAGCAGATTGACAGCGAAAACTGACCGGGTTAATAGGATTGGGGTGGACCTGGATGCCATATGGCTGTTGGGCACAAGCGAACATTTGATTTTCTGTTATTCACAGTTCACTATCTTATTGTATTTTATGATTCGGCAGCTGCTGGATAATGTCTGTTGACTGACACAGTGTGTGAGTTGGTGACACATTATAATCAAGTGCGGAGTATTCTGAAAACACTTACTCACGGGGTGCAACTGTTATATGTGAAATACACAGGCCCAGTTTGCCAGGGACTGGCGCGTAGGATTGCAGAGGGAAAGGAGCAGAGAGCAAGAGGGAAGGGAGAAGATTAAAAAAAGCAACACCCCACACAGCGCAACATTTACAGTGGGAACCAGGGAGGCTGTGAGACACTGCTGCTCAGGGTACCCTCAGTGCTACCTTCAAGTCTGTTGTACATCACTTAAGTACCACACATAGCTAGCTAGTGCATTTGTGGCTAATGATTAAGCACCATCTAGTGGCTATTTCAATAATTACAGTAGTTGGTTCTAGACATTAAGACCTCAGGCAGGTTTCCTCCAACAGAAATCAATGCATGCGCTTTTAAAGGTCAGCGAGTGGAGAACTTTATTCCAGTGAGAATAAAATCACTCCCGGTGGCTCATTACAGGATGAAGAGCTACAGTCGCTGGTGAGAAACAGCCTATGCTTTGCTGTTTGAGGAAACACAGAATTTGTGTTCCACACTGGCCATGGCATAAAATGTCCTCGAGTTGCAATAAAAGCAGCATTGGCACAGACTCATCCTGCAGTAACACACACACGCACCGACCCCGTATCCTTACCTGCCACACAATGCCATAAACCAAGAGACTCGTTTTTAGCACAAGTGAAAGGGTTCTGTAGCATGCTGTTCACTGGCTCTGAATGCTTACAGTCTACTTGCCATGTTCATTTGGCAAGCCGGGTAATAGGGTTTTCTCATGTGATGAGGTTAGCAAAGGTTGGTTGTCTCTTTTCTCTTAATGTTGCATTTGAACAGGATGGCTACGTCGACACTGGCATGATTTTCCGAAAATGCTTTTAACGGAAAACTTTTCCGTTAAAAGCATTTTCGGAAAAGCGCGTCTAGATTGGCAGGATGCTTTTCCGCAAAAGCACTTTTTGTGGAAAAGCGTCCATGGCCAATCTAGAGGCAGTTTTCTGCAAAAAAGCCCTGATCGCCATTTTCACGATCGGGGCTTACATGAGATCGTCAGTGCTTTTCCGGAAATTCAAGTGGCCAGTGTAGACAGCTGGCAAGTTTTTCCGGAAAAGCGGCTGATTTTCCAGAAAAATTTGCCAGTCTAGACACAGCCGATAGGGTTAGGCAGCAGGCCCGAATCCTCCCTAAGGAATTAGAGGACATATATTGTTCATTATATTATACAGGATATGCCCTGCTAGTGATAGCAGGTGCATCATAACTACTACCAATTTCAGGAGAGCGGAAACATCCTATAATTAAGGAGAGGTGGCTGTTCCAATCAAATCTGACACTAAAGAAGGCAATGCTCACTCTTCACCAATTTGATTAAGCCATGAAACAAACAAGTAGATACGACACTAAAAATAATGACAAGCCAACATGTGACAGCAAGTGCCGGAGGTTGGTGATGCTGGAATAGGGCCTGGTCTACACTAACGGGGAAAGTCGACTTAAGATACGCAACTTAAATTGTGGTTTTAGGCTGTGCACACAAAGGGAGGTTGATAGGAGCATCGACTTTCCTTACTCCTCGTGATGAACAGGACTACTACCGGTCCCTCTCAGTTTGAACAGGCAGGTCTTCACTAGACTCGCTGATTCGAACCCCGGCAGATCGACTGTGGCAGCTTGTATCTTCTCTGTAGTGTCGACATGGCCTAGCTGAGCATGCTTGAACTCCAGAAATGTTCTCCAGAAATGATTTACATGGGAATTTTTTTGGCATCCACAGACTATCCTGTCGTCCCTTTAAAAAAAAAAAAAAAGCTACCTGCAACTCACCCAGTGTGAAATTGTTTTGTGACACCAAAGCACGCCTGCCGCATAGATTAATTAGTTTGCGTTTCAGTCGTGCGTTGGATATGTCACTGATCAGACCACATTCTGGTGCAACTAGAACAAGCGTCACTCTGTCCATTTCCTCCTTTTACACAAAAGTCTACAATGTACTGAAAAATAATTCATTTTTACCAACTGAGAGCTGGCCTTGACTAAACTATAAGTTGATCAGATTTACGGTGTATCTAGGCGCTTTCATTGGCATGAACTTGTATTTTAGATGTCCACTATACTCACAGTAGAAAAGAGGTTGAAAGCGAGAAAAGTACAGTCGATCATTCTAACTGGGTATCCAACACCAATGATTCAGTCAGATATGGAGGAGGGTCTGGAGGGCTGGTAAACAAATCAGTCAATAGCTGAGAAAGGCTTTGTTCCTGTGCTTCTTTAGGTAGTTTCTGGAGTCGATGGCATAGGGTTTATTTGTATTCTTCAGTGGGATCAGAGATTAGTGGCCCGTAGAACGAGGTATGGGAGAGTCATCAAGCAGCCTCCTGTTTGTAATCAGACCTATTCATGATGACGACAGCACCCCCTGTGTCAGCCTCTTCTAACAAATATGCTTAATAACCTGCTCTGGATAGTCACCACTTCACTGCTACAGAATGTAGCAACTTCCACCAGCAACTGTGGCCTTGTCCCTAGTACTATTAGTATCAGAGCCTGAAAATGGCCATATGCACCAAAGCCTCTGGAGGGCGTAGAACTGTAATTGGCCCATGTGAGGCTCCGTGTTCCTTTAGTCCGTCTCTGACTGACGCATACACCCCTCCCCCCGGTACGTGTTGTGTTCTAGGCACTCACAGGTTCCGACTGTGTCACAAAAGCTTGTCCCCCTGGCAAGGTGAAACAGTCGGTAGGCCAATACCACATTGCTGGCAAAGGCTCTCGTTTTACTGGGAATAGGGACTCCCCTATACCTGACATTAATGTATCTATGCAACGGAGCCTTGGGAACACGGTCGTTGGCACTAGCCATCCCGTGCGTTGCACTAGCGCTCGTGGGGGGGCCGGCAGGGCGATGCATTCAAACACCGAAGCCGCTGTACCCGCTCACCTGTCTCTTTCCTACAGATGTTGATGCAACAGCCTATGCCCGTAGTCTTTAACAACGTACAGCCGCACAGCCCAAGGCGGCCGTCTCAAGCGCAGCAGCCCGGGGTGACCAGGCAGACGACCGCCAAGAAGTCTCAGCCACAGGGCCTTATGGGATCCAAACACTACAGTTCCCCCCACTTACCGTCACCACATCAATTCCTCAGGGAACCGTCGGTCACGTCCTCCCAGGTGGCTAACTCCTTGGTTTTCCTCAGTAGCCAGCGAATGGTCGTTATCAATGGCTCTTGTCATTATTGGGTCTTGGCTCATTTAGGGACAGAGCCATCCCTAGGGCAACTCCACCTGACATGGCGGCAGAGCTGGGCCATAGGCCTCCCGCTGCTTTACACCCCCCCCCCTCCACTAACGAGCACAATTCTCCTTTTGCCGTCTGAGGCCAGGTTCCATGCTGTAGTGCGGGAGGAAGCGCGATTTGGTCCCGTGACGCCAGTTCCGCGCTCAGCTAGTGCCGCGCGTATCTGGAGTCGCTTAGCAGGCCTGTACGCGGGGCGTGGGTGCACCCCTCCCCCTCAGAGTCCTTCATGGTCCCTCGCGCCACTGAGTCCAGCCAGCCTGGGGAAGGCAGGGGGTGGCACGTTGCCCCAGCTGCTCTCCCCCATGCTCTGCTCAGCGTGGGGAAGGCAGGGGTGACACATTGCCCCAGCCTCTCTCCCCCATGCTCTGCTCAGCGTGGGGAAGGCAGGGGTGACACATTGCCCCAGCCTCTCTCCCCCGTGCTCCAGCCAGCTAGGGCTGATTCTCCCGTCCTTCCCCAGGAGCAAGGCTGGGGGCAGGGCTGGGTCACAGCGTCAGGGCAGCCACCAGCCCCACTCACAGCTTGCGTCCCTCTCCCACAGAAATTCCTACATATGGGCCTGCTTAGTGATCCATGGGGGGTACCCAGCTCTAACTGAAGGCATCAGCTTAGACGTCTAAGACTCCAGTAGTGGGGCCTCCCAATTTTTCTGGCACCATCTCACACGAGCGCCCCCATCAGCCCTGTGCTGTTACGTTGGCTGCTTCTGAAAAGACAGCTCAGTTTTACAGCAAAGTCGCCCGGCCCCTGGCAAACGGCCCTGAGGGGGTCACTGTTTGTAGCGGTGCGGGTGGCACCCACGCACACACACACAGCGCCGCTGTTGTATTCTGGGAGCGGGCAGTGTCATTCCCACCAGACGCTGCTCTCTGACTGCGCGGTACAGGTGGGGCCACGGAATCGCGTTGCCTAACAAGGGGCCATGTTGTATGTCGCAGGTGCAGCAGCAGCAGCAGCAAGCCCTGCGAGGCAGCCAAGCGTGTCTGCCGGTGCAGACCAGCATTTCAATGCCCCTCTACAACAGCCCCATGGTGTTCTCCCAAACGCACGCCCTCGCTGGGGCCGCCCCGCTGCCCGCCGAAATGGGCGAAAGGCAGCCACCGTCTGACTACAGCCCGGATAGGAGTTTACGGTAGGAATGCGGCGCTTGAGCCTGCCGAGGGCTGAGTGGGAGGAAAAGCGCCTTGGGCGCTAGGCTGGGCAGCCGGGAGGGCTTGGCGGTCAGGCCGAATGCATTGCCCATGCCTCCCGCATGCACGTGAAGCAGGGACGCGCCTTGTGGCGGTAGCTGTTGACATCCACAGAGCGGGGTTTTCACTGGGCGTGTTCTGGTCACCACAGAGGCCTTTTCTGCCCTTGCTAGTCCCATATAACTTAACAGCTTTTTCGGCCCATACGTCCTGCTGCCGTCAGAGGGAGCTGAACTTGAGGCAAAACTAGCACGGTCCTGCGATTGCTTTTAGTTGCCCACGAACTCCAGAAAAGCCTTTCTCCTGCCCAGATGGAAATCACCCTTTTCGGTGCAGCCCTGCTCAGCATCCGCATGCAGAACTCGCTTGACATCTCAGCAGACATTGGTTATGTGAAGGGTTATCTCAGGATCAGCCTAAAAAGTGCTGGCAAGATGGGGCCATTTGAAAAAAAATAGTCGTGTGACAGCCATTAGATCATTGAACATGTTACGGTCAAATTCCCATATCATCCAGGACGGAAGTCGGCCCCCTAATGTTGTTATCGGTCATTCACTTTTCCAATCCAGCCCATCACCACCCAAGCCGGCTTCCTAAAATAGCATGCACACGCTTTCACTTTTGGTGCCATTTGTGAGACACCTGGAACTCTTCTGTGGCGAGAGGCAAAATGTGCATAGGAGTCCAAAGCAAAAGAAAGCACAAGAGCCTTAATTTGCACGAGGGAGGGACGTTAGAGTGTTAACGAGACCTGTTAACCTTTGGGATCTGAGAGGCTTAGACATTTCAACTCGGCGCGAGAGTCTCTTTAGAGCAGGTGGCAAAATTGTGACCTTGTATTAGACACGCACAAGCATTCAGGTCCATGATCTTTGGCGGAATGAGACGGTTCGAGTGCTTCTGCCCAGATTTTATGGGGATAGGATACTAGAGATTGACTGTGAAAAATCTGACCCTAAGGAAAACAAAGTCCCTTTTCTGACTGTGTCATGTTTTCATTCTTCCACAGAATGTTGTTGGATCAGCCCGTGCAGACCCTGATGTCCAGTGCGACTGGCAGTAACCAGTCATCACAAAACAGTGCCGGCCACCAGCAAGCAAAGTAAGCCTTCCCTGTTATACTCCTACAGTAGCTCAGCTGTGAGGTTTCTCTTCAGAGGTTTTGTGCATGGGTAAGCGTAACCTCCACCGAGCAGATTTGAACCTGGGAACTCTGGAGCTTAGTGTAGGAGCCTCTACAGCTTGCACTATAAATCCAGCTGGCTCTCAGCTTAGGCTGTAGAGCTCCCTTGTTCTTATCTCTCACTATACATGGTCTAAGGGCCACTACATGAGACCGTGACCCACACTAGAGCTATGTCTACACTCGCGGCTTCTTGCGTGAGTAATATGCAAATGAGGCTAAGCGTGGAATATCGCCGAGCCTCATTTGCATACCTAATGAGCCATTTTTTTCAGAAGAGGCTCTTGCGCAAGACGTAGCGTTTACACTGCCCCTTCTTGCGCAAGAAAAACCCTCTTGCGCAATGCCGTTATATCTATTACGTTTCAGGAAGAACGGTATTGCGCAAGAGGGGTTTTCTTGTGCAAGAAGGGGTAGTGTAGATGCTCCTTCTTGCGCAAGAGCCTCTTCTGAAAAAAATGGTGGCTCATTAGGTATGCAAATGAGGCTCGGTGATATTCCACGCTTAGCCTCATTTGCATATTACTAGTGCAAGAAGCCGCGAGTGTAGACATAGCCTAGATGTATAGCTTACACAAGCTCTTCTTGGGGCTCTTTTGCAGGCCATGGAAATGATCAAAAATGTTGGTTAGAAAAAAAATCATTGGTAAAGAGAAGTCACTAGCGCTGGTGGAAACAAAAAAGTAAAGTGGGATTTTGTTTTTTGAATGAAAAACATCCCTTCCGCAAAAGAGAAATGTTTCCAAGCGCTTTTCAGTTCTCATCCAGCTTGTTCAGGCTTTTGTGGAAAACCAAAATCGCACATTTGGGGCAATCTGGGCGACTGTGTTCCACGTTCAGATGCACAAACCCCCAAGGGGTCAGGTTTTGGGTTTTTGCCAACCTCCCCAAAATTCAGTTTTTGAAGAAAACAGAAAAAAATGGGTGTTCGGATATTTTCACGGGAAATAAAACAACTTCCCTGTCCGGCTGTATGCCTGAGTGAGAGAGAGACTCACGCTGCCCCACGGCTGCCCCCCGGGTGGAGGTAACTGCTTTGCTGTGTTCTGTGCTCACCAGCTCACGTTACGGCAGCTGCACACCTTTCCGAGCGGTGCTGGCGCTGACGTTTGGTGTTCTCCCCTTATATCCATTGTGGTTGTTTCAGCAGCATCCAGAGATACCACCTCTGTTGTGCTAGGCACTGTACTGACACAACGAAGTAGGGGGCCCTGCCCAAAGAGCTTAAAGTCTAAGGCAGTGGTCCCCAATGTGGTGCCCACGGGCGCCATGGCACCCGCCGGGGCATTCGTGCGCGCCCGCCGACAACCTGGACCGGCCCGCCCCTGGTGCACGGGAGGCGCCGGCCCCAGGCGCGCGACACGCACCGGCGCCGGGTGCACGGCGCTCGGACGGCCCTATCCCCGGGGCACATGTGGGCGCACTGTGCTCGAGTGGTGCCGGTGCCGGCCCCAGACGCGCGGCTCGGGCGGCAGCGCCGGCCCTGGGCCCACGGCACAAGGCGCTTGGGCGGCCTTGGGCGCAAGGCGCTCGGGCGGCCCCAGCCCCGGCCCTAGGGCACATGCCGGCGCTGGGTGCAAGGGCATCCCCGCCCCCTGGCGTGCCCCCGGAGGTGCAGCCCCGCCCCCAAGCGCCCAGCACGTGAGTGGCCCCACCCCCGGGCGCCCAGAAGCCTCTAAAGGTTGGGGACCACTGGTCTAAGGACACCAACAGCTGGGGTTGTTTCATTGATCAAAGAGCTGTTTATTGAGCTTAAAGAGAAGGTGAAGGGGGGACTGATGACAGGCTAAAAAGGACAAACATTTAATAATTGGCTCTTCAGTCTAGCAGGGAAAGGTCTGACACCGTCCACTGGCTGGGAGTTGAATGCTAGACACATCTACATAGGAAATATGGCTGCATTTTTAAAGGAGAGTACAGGTTGGACCTCCCTGGTCTGGCACCCTCGGGACCTGACTGGTCCCGGATGAGGGATTTTGCTGGACCAGGGGAGGTCGTATCTGGCCCCCCTGCTACCAGCCTCCCGCCCAGCCCTGGACTGCTGCCCTGCCAGTCTCCTCCCATCACCTTCCCTGCTAAGCCAGGCAGCCCAGTCAGCAGCCCTCCACTGGGACTCCGGTCCTGGAACATCTGTGATCCATCCGGATGGCTCAGCCGTAGGCACAGTTTACCCAGGGTCAGAGCGGATTCTCCATCGCTGACGGGATCTTTTCCCACTCGAGCGGCCCTGGGGATTATTTGGGGCCGTTCTGGGGCCTGCGCGACACAGGTGAGCACATGAGCACACCGGTCCCATCTGGTCTTGGAATCTGTGAATGGCTGAAGCTGGTGAGTGAAGCTAAGGGAGGGAAGCCTCCATCCCCACCCCTTCTCCCCGAGCCCCCACAGGACCCAGGCCTACTCCCCAGTGCTGGGGCAGGCCTCCAGCCTCCTGCGTGAGCCTCCCCGGCCCTAGAGCACAGGGAGGGCAGGCATCCCCTCTCTCCTGCCCCGGAGCACATGCAGGGCTCACTCCTCCAGCTCAGCACAGCACAGACGCTGGGGGCGGAGTGCAGGCGGGACCACAGCTGGCAATTTGGGAAGGCAACCCCTTCCCTTGCCTCTCACGCCCGCCGCCCTGGTCACGAGGCTCCTGGTTTCGGGGGCGGGGAACAACCAGCAAAGCCTTCAGCTTCTCCACATCCGCCCCTCGTGTGGAATGCCACTGGCCGCGTCATCACGCCGATAAAGGACGGGCGAGATTTTTGCGGTGCGCCTGGTACATTTCCCGGGCCGTTTTCCCAGAGCGCCTTTGGCGTCGCGAAGGACGTCGTGGTGTGTTTGATCCGAGCCGTTCTCGGGCGCGGCGGTGTCATGCTGAGTCACCGTTTATCATCTAGTAGTGTTTTATTTTCCTCCCGTTTCCAGCTTTGTTCCAGAACAGCAGATGCTGCCTCCTCCTTTGCAGATGCAGCCGATTACATGTAGCACAGTCAGGGTTCCGGCTCCTTCTCCCGTATTCACCCCTTCGGTGATGATTCCACAGGCCAACTTCACTTCCCACCAGACGCAGCCTCCCGTTCATCTCCACCAATGGCCACCTCAACAGCCGGTTCAGCAACATCATCTCTACCTGCAGGTAGCGTCTGTGGGCGGGGTTTGGAAGTGTCACTCAGAGATCAGAACAGGGGTGGGCAATAAGCCAGCCGGACACGGTTCACCAGGCTTAGCGCCTGGCAGGTTGCCACATACTTGATTTACCTGCGTGGACGTTGGCTCGCAGCTCCCATTGGCCGCGGATCACCATTCCAGCCAATGGGAGCTGCAGGAGGTGGTGTTTCGGTCCATGCCACTTCCTGCAGCTCCCATGGGCCGGAAAGGGTGATCCATGGCCAACGGGGACTGCCGGCGGCTGTACCTGCGGATGCACAGGTAAATAAAGCACATCAAGGCTAACCCTGGCAACCACGTCCGGCGCACACGCCCCTTATTCTCCACCGCTGGTTGAGAAGGAATGGCGTCTCCCTGGCTGGAATCTGTCGGTCTTATCTACTTACATGACCCCCATCCCCACTGTACCAGTACACACCTACCCCCGGCCTTAGACAGTCAACATATTCAAAAACGATCAGCCCATGAAGGCCTGCGCGTCCAAAGGGAAAGCGCGTTACTGTCCCACCCGGGGTGCGTTTGGTCTCTGCCCACGTGCGATGGCTACTTGCACAACCGTTACCGTTAGCCGTGGTTGAGCATGCCCCACCGCCGGGCCACGCTGCAGAGGCGTACTGTGCGAGGCAGCACGGCTGCGCCCCAGGGAACCCAGCTGAGCTCAGAGGGGATGGGCGCTGGGTGGATGTCCCAGCCGTTGCTCCTCACGGGAGGATAAAGAGCATGCAGGTGCTGTGGAGGCTTCTAGACAGTCGCACTCACCCAGACTGGCCCCTTCCCATGCGCGTCCCTGGGAGTTTAGCGACAGTAAAACTCCCCCCCCCCCCCCCCCCCCAGACTGGCTACGGGAGGGTCCGTGCTTTAAGGACTGCAGATAACTTGGGAGCACCCAGATGAACGCCCAGGCCCTTCGGGGAAAAGACCGGCATCTGTATTTTGCTCCTGGACTGTGCTGTACGTTCCTGGGCGAGCCTCAGCTAGCCCCGGCCTCTCCAGAGCCGCGCGTTGACCCAGCAGAGCAAGCTAGCCCTGCGTGTGTTTGGCAGCACGGCTGATTGTATCACATTTCTTTGGCCAGATGCAAGCCCCCGAGCCGGTCCAGGGGAGTCAGAATCAGCGTCTTTTCCAGCCCTCTCATCTCCCGCCGCAGAACGTCATGGGCTACTTCCTCCATCCCCAGCAACAGAGCCTCCCGCCGCAGGGTCAGGCCTGCAACTTACAGGACCTGCCTGAAATGCAGCTGCCGTGAAAGCCAGGGCACGAAGAGGAGGTGATGAGTCGCAGCTGCTGAGCTGAGCAGGCATGAGGGGAAAGGCGGCGAGGGGCCCGGAGAGAAGGCCCTGTTCACGGGCCAGAGGAGAGAGGTTTGGCCCAGCGGGAAACGTGGCCGCGTCGAGGACGATCCCCGCGGGTGCTGCGTACGGGCAGCTTGTTGATTACCATTTAGCCGTAGTCAGTCCTTGATGCTGCACAGTGACAGCATCAAAGCAAAGGCTGGATTCAGTGAAGCCACAGGACCATTTGACTCAACACAGGGCTCGAAGCCCTGTTCACGTACCGCCTGTCACCAGGGGCTAGTAAGTGCTACACGGCTTGGGAGGCGAAAATCAGAGCCGCAAGAATTGGTTGCGAACCTCCTGCCCGCCAATCAGCAAAGGCAGCGACACTTGCTGAGCAACATGGTCGACGTGGGTAGGAAAATGATCGCAGAAGACTTCCCTCCGACGTGGCTGTGGTTATTGGTCACTAAGCCATATGTCCTCGCTCCGTGCAGCATTGTAATTCCTTTGGCCTGCACGGCGAGTTTCTAGCTGCAGGCTTGTTATTAATCAGCTCAGGGCAAAGAGCACTTTGCAACTGAGCAAATATTTTCAATGCCGGACATTGTTGCTCCTTTTACATTTTGCTGAAATTCACTGTGAATTGAAGACCAGTGTTTGGAACACGAAAAACCTGTAAGAATCAGCAGAATCCTGTTTCCTTAGTGTGTACATAATTCGTTTGGTTGCAGTAGGTTAATTGTGGCTTTTGTTTTCCTTCCCATCCCCCCATACCTCAATCCTGTAATTGGTTTTTTCAGATGACTAGGTAATGCTGCTAATTTCTGGGACACCAGTCTGGCCTAACTTTCTTACTGTTGTATACCGGCTCACGTCACCGTTAATAAGATACAGGTGTCATTTGGGTTTTAAAATGGCAGATACTATGACATGCTTTTATTCCCAACGTAGCCAAGTATTTTTCAGGGGGTACAGAACCGGTCCCAGGAGACCTTGCGGTACGTATTTCTTGACCCCTGAAAAAGCAGATGAAGGCAAACTTTGTGGTTTTGCAACTTCAATGTGGCCAAGCTGAAATTTATACAAACTATGACGCAAGTGGTATTCCAAGCCCATAGGGTTAGCAATAAATTGTATTTTTGTAAATTGTCACTTTATATGTTTATATTTATGAACTGACAAAATGTATATTCCTCAGTGGGTGTATAGTAACGTGTCCCTACTGGTTGTGTCTTTCCAAAGGAAAATGAATATTTAATTTTTAATGTTTTATTTAAGTAATTGGGTGTTAGATTTCAGGTAACGCTTGACCCCAAACGCTGAAGACATTAGGCCATTACTACAAGCTTTCTGAGGCAACACTTGGATATTTCCATAAAGGAGACAAGTGCCCAAGGCTGGCGCTTGGAACAGAGTTTAGGGAACGCTTCGTGTCTCGCCGCTCTCGCACCGTCAAGCTGCTCTGTCTAGGCCCTTTTGGGACCCCTCCTCCACCAGGATCACTGCATACCAGCTGAGTTGAAACAGACAAGGCTGAAATTGTGGTGCTAGGTCCTAGCCTGCATGGGATCTAGGCTCAGCAGCGCTCGGACAAGGTCTGGACGTCGCCATTTGTCTGCCAAACTAGCGCCCCTGTGGAAATGCTTTACTTTACGCCAGCACCCAAAGGTTGTTCAGGCACCGGATGCTCCGAGCCTAGCGCCTCCCAGGTCCTTCCTCCCACCCTGGCTTGGCGAAACTCTGTCTAGCATCCCTGTGCCATAGGCGGATTGCCCAGGGAACCCGGGACTTTTTCTGCCACTGGTGGCTGGTGCAATCCAGCCATGAGGCTGAGCTAGGCTGTTCCTTTGGACCTTTTAAAACCCCTTTCCAAAGAATGTAGAGATACCTGTTAGTTTCCAGCCCCAGGTGTGTTTGGGCTCTGCCCATACACGGCTAGTGGGTGCCTGCTGGCAAGACCGTCACCGTGGACTCTGAGCGTAGATGAGGCTGAGCATGCTCAACGCCCATTGAGTTAAGTGCGTGCATGGCTTGGGAGGGTGCAAAAATGATTAAAAGTCTGGAAAGTATGAGGGAAGGCTGAAAGGGCGAGGCTTGTTTCGTTTAGAAGAGAGACCACCGAGAGGGGAACTTAAGAGCAGCTTTCAAGTACCTAAAAGGGTGTTACAAGGAGGAAGGAGAAAAATTATTCTCCTTAACGTCTGATAGAACACGCAGCAATGGGCTTAAATTGCAGCAAGGGAGGTTTAGGTTGGACATTAGGAGAAACTGTCAAGGTGGTGAAACACTGGAATAAGTTGCCTGGGGAGGTTGTGGAATCCCCATCTCTGGAGATATTTAAGAGCAGGTTGGACAGATACCTGTCAGGGATGAGCCATGAGGGCAGGAGACTAGATTTAATGATCTCTCAAGGTCCCTTCGGCTATGTCTACCCTCAGGGCTTCTTGTGCCAGAAATATGCAAATGAGGTGAAGTTTAGCAGATCTCCAAGCCTCATTTGCATACATAATGAGCCACCATTTTTGCAGAAGAGGCTCTTGCGCCAGAAGGAGCTGGCTACACTGCCCCGTCTTGCGCAACAAAAACCCTCCTGCTCAATGCCGTTCCGCAGATTACTTTGCGGGAAGAACGGGGTTGTGCAGGAGGGTTTTTGTTGCGCAAGAAGGGGCTCGTGGACAGCTCCTTCTGGGGCAAGAGCCTCTTCTGCAAAAATGGCAGCTCATTAGGTATGCAAATGAGGCTTGGCAATATGCCCCACTTGGCCTCATTTGCATATTTCTGGCACAAGAAGCCAGGAGTGTAGAGATAGCCTTCCAGTCCCCGTGGTCTATCCCATTGTGGCACAGAGCAGGGGTTTCAGGCGGGGACACCGCCCCACAGAAAAATCTGTTGGTAGCCACTCACTGACTTGGTTCCTGACCAGCTAGCCCAAAAAACCCAAAACCTCACGGCTCTGGCCCCGTCTCAGCAAACTCGGGGCTTCCCTCACACTCCAGGCCCTTTCCGGACTTCCTCAGATTCTCCTTGCGGGGGGTCGCTGGCACGCGGGCTGCAGTTCTGCAGCAGGACACAGAGCCTTGCCGCAGGGCTGGCACACAAGCGCCGGCTCACCCCACAACAGGAGGAAGCCCCATGCTGGAGTCAAGCCAGCCGAGGGTCAGCTCCAGCCCGCAGATTTCCCCCATGCCTGGCGTTGAGCAACACAAAGGGAACTTAACGGTGAGCGGCTGAGGAAGCCGCATCTACCCCTCAGCTGCACTGTGGGGCAAATGCATAGGCTGGACTGCTCAAAATAGGCCTAGTTTGTTGGCTGACTCTGCTTTTGGCCCAGGGTGATGAGGGTTGACCGATACCAAGGATTAGGTGGTCAAAAAAAAAAAAAGAGAGTTGGGCTTAATCGTGTAGGTTGTGTTTTGTATGGCCCCTCTCAGCAACCAGAGGGATGGGAATTAGATTTTTCTTTGCAGGCCCCTGGGACTGAAGTGTGTTTCGGCAGGGACCATGGCTGGAAAAATGCTGTGCAATAGCGACCCACGGCTTCCCTAAAACCTCTGCTTAGACAATCGTTGCTTGGCCTACCATTAGTGGGTTTAATGTGCTGATGCCAGCCGAGGGCAGGGGGGCGGGTCAGAGTCGCTCGCTAAAATTAAGGTGGGGGCAACTGGGGTGAACTCCTGCAAGTATCCCCTTGTAATGGAAACTGCCACCACGGCCTCAACTCGGGAGTTTGGGATGGGGGAGACATTCTTACCCTAAGACGTTGCGTGGCTGAGCTGCAGCCTGAGCAGTGAAAACCCGTATGACCTGTATGAGTGGTAGGGGGTTTCTCTGCATTGATGCTAGATGCTACTTGGGGCTCTCCTCTGCAGCACAGAGCAGGCCCATGTTAATAGGAGGCTGAATTAATGCGCTTGCTTACAGCACCCAGGGCCGGAGCGTTGCCCAGCTGAGATGGACAGTGGCTACTGGGTGCAGTATGCCCCTCCCCTGCCGGCTCGTTGCTGCTGGGCCATCTGGGCCAAGAGAGCTTTGCGGATGGCCCCGACCTATGGCTGGGGAGACTGAGGTGGGGCCAGGAAAGAGGCTGTAGAGTGGCCCTAGAATGCTGGGGTCGGGACCCCTTTTCTGGATTGGCCTTTCAAAACAATGCACTTTATTACTCAACCCCCCCCCCCCTCCATTTCTACTGGCTGTCACGCCTGTTAATGCCGTTTGGCCAAGAGTCACTGGCTTACGTCAGCAAGCGAAGAGGCAGCTTCCCTCAATGCACCTTCTTTCTTGCTGCCTTTCAAGCACCTCCCACTCTAACCCAGTGTTTTCAGACAATCACGAGCGGGCCACGCTGTTGAGATCCTTACTCAGGTTTTACTCCCTTTCTGGTCAGTCCTTACTCTGGCACGCTCCTGTCGCTGCTACAGGAACCCAGCCCAAGAAACTACTGGCACCAGACCTCAGCAGGTGGCCCTGAGCTCGCTCCGGTAAAGCGACCCTCTTCAGGTTACGGTGGATGTGTTTACCTCCGTGCGTTAGCTATGGCCGCTGTTTTCAGGAGCCGTTTGGAATCGCATCCAGCCAACTGGTCTGGCTGAGCAGGTTGGCTCGTCCACTTACCCTGGGATGCACTTTCAACCACTAGCCTGTGGTCTCATTCCTGTCTGTTGGAGGGTAGGAACGCAGCAGAATACACCCAAAGATTAGCTCCAGGTCATTGCAAAGTACCCTACATCATAAGCATCGTCTGGCTTTGCAGTACGCACGTGTATACACATTTGGCCACACAATTCCAGACCTCTGAAAACACAGGCAGCTTTAATTCAAGTCTTGCACTTTTAGCGTATTTGTACATTATAAGCTACAGCCCGGTGGTGAGAACCAGGCTGGTTTGACAAACAGTGAAATGTTCTTGTACATATTGTACTATATGTCATGTAAAAAAACCCTTAGACTGGCGTATGAATATTAGTTTATTTTATATGATGTCAAATATAGATACATTTATAAATGTTAAAGTATTTTGTAATGGAAAAAAAGGAAGTGTCTTATGAAGACCATTAGATTTTATTGTTATCTTGCATACACGTCTCTGCACAGCTCCATTGGATAGGAGCTGTTGCAGCTCTACAAGCTTTAACAGATTGTACATAGTATTTTGGAAGAAAATAAAAGTATACTTTTAAGAGCTCTTACACCCATGCTTGTGTTCTTTGCTTGGCACGTACAGCAGGGTCTAAATGAATTTTCTAGGGATTGATTGGGTCCTTGGCATGTGGTTTAAGGCGGTAGCAAGTGGCTGATCACATCACATATCACACTTCATGGAAAAGCAACAAAAGGTGGGTGGCTCACACAACAGATGCTGGGCAGGGAGCCTACAAGTCCTGGTGAATCCTCAGGAGTGGAGGGTAGCAGAAAGACAGACCTTACCTGGTTGGGAATGAAGGGCAGGGAGACAAAGTCCCCCAGGGTAGCAGGGTAAATAGACATTAACAAGGTTCCCCCATCCTCAACTGTAGAATTGTAAAGGTAAAGCTCCTCTGTTGGAATAAATCCAGCCCAGGATTAAAAAGCTGGTCTCCTCTCGCAGCTTCCCTCTGTCTGCCTCTTGTTGCCACTGCTATCTGTTGTCACTGACAGCCAGAGGACGGCTCCTTGCGCCTCTGCCCAGTCAAGTGTTCTGGCGATTGATTTGGAAAGGAATGTGCAAAACTGGGGTTGAGTGTTGAATGGGATCTGCTGCCTGTAACTGCTAAAATCCACATGGCCCTCAGTACGAGGGTGACCACATGTCCCAGTATTAGAGACTGTCTTATATTTACACCTCTGAAAAAATGGGGAGGGGGATCCTGAATGTTCGTACTAGGGAGCACATGCCACCCGTGCATGGGCTTCCTGTTTTCCTGAAGGTGCTGGGAGAACATTTAAACCCCAAACAGTCTGGGGCCTGGCCACCCTCCCCTTGAATTCCATCACAAACGTGGCTTTTAGCTCTCTGCTCCCGAGCACACACGGCTCTCTGAAGGCACAAGCCTTCTCAAATAGGGTCCCACCTTTGGGAAGTTCCAATTCATCCACTAAGGTCCTGAACCTTTGCACCCCTACAATTCCCATTTCCTGCCAAAACCCAGTCGCTCTTTGCAGCGTTCCCGGTATCGCTACCGTAAAGTGGAGAGATTCTGCTTTTAGTAACACCAAGGGTGGGATCGGCCTTCAAAGGCCCTTTTGAAAGTCACATGCTGGTTAAACCTGACAGCAAACCTCAGCTCGATGAAAAGGGAACACCATGCTCCAAAGCAGGTTTTCCTTAAGTGAAACTAATTTATTGACATCTCTTTACTTACAGTACTTTTACTGCATACATTACATTGTATAAAAAGCCAACGTGCCAGCACAAACATTTTGCATTCTTGGTGATATAACTGTAGCAAAAACGACAAAATATCTTATTTCTCTGGAAATAAATTGGAATAATTCTATTAAAACTTTTTTAAACAAACAATTTTAATTAAATATAAGAATTTTGTATAGTACAAGTGGATGGAGGCTCTCCTGTTAAGGTAAACAAACATATACATTTCTTAGTTGCCACACTGACCAACGACTAAAAACAAGATCATTTATTACATGGCCATTTACGAGTACTTAGCAATTACTGTGTTGGATGAAGTGCAACTTAAGTGTTTTTAGTACCATACGACTGAGATCACCCTCAACTTCTTAGAAAACATTAAAGTGCATATCTTTTTCAAACAATTACAATACTGGGTTCTGCTCTTCCTCCAATCTGCAAATGTAACATTCATTGATATTAGTAAATGTAACATTCATTAATTTGCCATTCCCGGCTGAAACTATTGGTCAGGCACAGTCATCCATGTGTCCCCCACTGCGATCATGCCTGCCACAGTGTTGCTGAGGCAGGTGGAAAACCCCCAGATGCACCTTTTAGTTCATTTCACTTGCATCAGGGGCACAACTATACTTTTTTGTCAGCCATTCCATCGAACTGGTATTTTAGCCTCTCTCCACTCATTTTGGGAAGGCGTTTTATATAAGCTAGTGCCAATAAAAGTGAGTTTGGGGAGAGAGGATTCCTATAGAGATTGCTAAAAGGCTGTCAGTTACCGAGAGGAGGACTGGGTGTCATGGGGTAGCCAGGTAACTATCAGCTTTGAAGTCATGCTGGTGTTTTCATACCACCTGCTCCAACTTATGAAGTGAAAATGTATAAATAGCAAAGAGCATTAATAGCCGCAAACCCTATCCAGACAAGCTTCCCCCCACATCAAGGCCAGTCTTACCTGGGAGGCAATGTACATTTTCCTCCCTATAAAAAAGCAGGGTACTGTGCATGACAATGTCTAGCTACGGCTGTGTGTGGGGGGGGGAAGGGGGGAATTATGGGGCTCTGCCTAGTGCAAACCCACCTCTTCAGTTGCCGGCCCCTAAAATATGTCCTGAAGAGTCCAATGGGAAGTTCCTTCTAGGCAATAGCTAAGCAGGTTCTGCAACTGCCTGGAACTTTGCCAAACTCTGCTCAGTCCTCTACTCAACTGTTTCTGCACCTGGGCTCATCCAAGAGAAACCGGGGGATGTGCAGTCTCCCACAATAGCCAAACAGAGGCATGAGAGTTATTCTCAGCATCGCCACAGAGAATTTTGAAGAGGTCAAAGCTCCCAGGTAGAGATATGCCTGCCAACGCTGCTAGAGCTCTCCTAAGTAGCTATTCTACCTTTGTCACCTTACAGTAGGAATCCCACAGCAGAGTCAATGGGGAGCAGAAAAGGGGTTTGCTTCTGACTAGCTTCTATAGATTGTGTTAGCCAGGCCTTTTCCACTGGGGAGAGGGAAAGGGGTTAGGAAAGGAACACAAGACACAAAGAGTGATTCTAAACTAATTCACCACAGCGTGAAGCAAGTTCCTCTCCTTTGACTTCCTACAAACACGCACCCAGTTTCACATCCTCATCTTGAATACTTAGTACTAACCATGGAGGGGGTTTCAGATCAGGGCTAAGTGGTGTGAGGGGATCACAGGGTGGTTCACAGCCTGCAAACACCGGGAGCGCCACGAGTGCTTCCCCAAAGCATGTGCACACTTCCTTGCCCCCCACCGAAAAAGGATTTCCTCTGGAGGGTCAACCTTGCAGGGCAAAGCCTCCTAATCATGGCCATCTGGAGCTTGCATGGCACAGAAGGTCAAGGCAATTGTATGCTGCACCAGAACACAGGTGTATATTGATTGAATGATTAAAACAGACGTTACATTCTCTGTTCAAAAACCTATAACAAACAAACAACTAAAAAGACAATCTCTTGGGATAATACAATAAACCAAGATTGTACCCCTAACTTTTAACCAGATCTTACATGCATGCTGGTCATTCTGTGCATAAATATGTGTGTGATAATTATACTAGAGAGGCAGGTACAGAACTTGTATATAATTGGCTCTGTACAGTCCTTTTGATTAATAACAGAAAATGCATGACGTTCGTAAAGTCAAATTTTTGCCTAACAGCCATATAATATCATGCCTACTACATTTTACAAACGTCTTTAACACCTTCTTCCTGCATATCATTTAACCTGCATCTAACTCTTTTCATAACTTGTTTCCACACCCGCCCCCAAAAAAATCAATAAGCCTTTAACTTGCCTGGCAAATACACCATACTTGTTAACCCACAGTGAAGCCTGAAATTTAACACATATGGCTTGATGCTGTTCAGCCTTTTGCACAAGGAACTGCATTGACTTCAATGGGGTTGCTTGCATTCTGCTTACGAGCCAGTTTGCCTGATCAATCAAGCCCTGCCTAGAACATCGAGTTACCTGCTTTTTGTTTTTAAAAGAGCAGTTAGTAAAACAGATATACAGATGATTGCAGCAGTATCCATTTCAGCCTTAGAAATATACACTATAGACTTTTCAGACTGCAATACATAATATACAAATCAAAATGATATAACCTCAAGCCACATTTAAGTTTCTAATTCTAGGTAAACTGCCTAATTTCACTTGCTGTACATACTATTATCCAATTTTTGCAAGTATTCCTTTAGTTAAGATCAATTTACATTCAATCCTGAGATTAGGAAGAAATGGTTCTATACGTGCATTGATATTGATCAGGAACAAAACAGTTGCCAGCTTCTTTCAAGGAGTCATGGTAACTTTCCTCCCACTCACAGGGACAGAATTTCAACACCGTTTTGCAACACAGCCAAGTTCAGAGATCTTAGTTCTGTTTCTACTCTGTGTAAGCATCAGAGAAAAAGCACCTAATATTGGTGCTGCCGCCTGTCCCAAATTCTTTACAAGTAGCATGCGCCTTATAAAAACGGTGCTGCTTTGCACTCCTTGATATGCATTAACAGGCACGGTTTATCAATTTGTAAAAATACAAGGTTTTCTGCTTTTTCCCCATTTTAACGCACACTACCTGCACAGCAGCCAAACAATTTTTCCTCAGTAACATTAGCAGAGTTTGCCCCCAAAGGATCCTTACAATAAAGAGCTAGCTGCTCCTTTTTTAAATGACTCAGAAAGCGCCTTTTTTTTCCTGCTGTCGTATTAAAAACTCTGACACTCAGACTCTGAAGGATTTTGTTGCTGCTATTTGTTGTGCTGGATCCAACTATCACAGTGGTCATTAACCAAAAGTGAAGACCAATGGCAGAAGATCAACAGTTACAAGCTTGAGCTTGATTTAAAGGTAATAAAGCAGCATCTGCCAGAGCAGACCAGCAGCCTGGCTCAGCAGTCATAATTAGGAGGTGGCTACTGATGGCTACTATTGCGTTTTGAAACAACATTCAAACAAACTCACGATTCCCGGACATGCTCCAGATGAGAGAATTATCCCTTTCCTCCCTGCATGCAGATAGAGACAAAATGCAGGTGCTTCACATACATCATAACCTTATTCCTTGTAGAGTAAAAGGAATTAGCTGTTGTCCACCAGTTTCCTTGTGCCTCCAGCAAGCTAGAATACAGTTGACTGGATGTTCAGCATTTTGATAAGCCGTCCCCCAGCTTGCTCATCCTTGTGTAACGGTAGCCACAAGAATATCAGTTAGCTCCCCCATCCCGGCAACTTAGGGATACAGGATATTGGCGGGGAAGAGAGAACCTACTCATCTGGCTTGATGCAGGAAACCATGGAGTCAGGAGGGAAATCGTGCCCGAGCTACAAAATCTGGGTCCCCAAAATTCCAGGCTGTACAGATTCAGTGTAGAAATGCTGCCCTCTGGGAAGTTAGGATTCTGGTCTGGATTTTGCATAGATTCAGACCAAGCTCTGACACCAGCTATTTACTAGAAGTCAGTGGGGACTGATAAAGAAAAGATTAACACTACAGTACAGCAAACAAGTAAAAAAAAAGGGAAACTTCCTTTTTTATCAACAATGTTGCTTTGACCATCAAGGATACCAGTTCAAAAAAAATCTACTCCCTTTTGCACTGAGGCTTTTGCCATGGGCTGGTGAGAGTTTACATGGAGATTTAGAAAGATTATTTAGAAATTAAACCAGCCTGAAAGTAAAGCACTCAGATGCTAGTACTACCTATAACTGAAGATGGCAGAAAATCATTATATTCATCCCCACAATGACCAGTAAATTAAGAAGCATGTAACCAGTAATAGTCATATGGAAAGTTTTGCAACAGGGTTGCATTAAGAATTTCCTAGCAATAGTGCATATTTTGTATAATGTGGTAAAAATGCAGTTTACTTTCCTGTCCTTATTGAACTCTACTGAAATTTATTGAAAGATGCAATTGTGCTTCGAAGTGTTCTTAACTACTTCATAACATATTACAAAGCTAAATCCTCAAACCTCATTCTCAGTATAAACAACGCTCAATTTCCATAGCAATGGCCTTTATGTTACACAGAGTACAAAGGGGAAGAAAACTATACTCTTCTTCTCGCTTTTAATTGCGACGTTTTAGCATTTTCTATCTTGGCTTTTATATCTAGAGGTTTCTCAAAAAATCTCACCAAAGCTGGTTCATTTAACAAGGATGCCAGGATCTGCTCGAAGGCAAAAGACCATTCGTGGTCGTCTCTGCCAGAGCGCTGTCCTTTCCTGCACTCCGGCTGGGGGGGTTCACCGTCCTCCTCCTGTGTGTTCTGGCCATCAGTGCTAGACTCTGCCGCAGACACTGGGCTTTTGGCTGATGACGTGGGGCTTTGGAGTCTTCTCCCAACTTCTTCCATCTTCAGCAAGAGACTGGTGACAGTCGCTATAGCCCGATATAACAGCTCCTCTTCAGGGTCCCCGTGGAACAAGTTGTATAAAGTCTTTGAGAACTGGATGAATTGGAACTAGGGAGTAATAAGAGGGAGACTATTGAGAGAACAAACATCAACTCAAAGGCCCACCAACAGGCTTGTCTTTTTAGCTAGTGTTCTTTCCTCCTCCTCAAAAATCACTGATCATGGAAAAGCATCCTCAAACAGTGGTTCCCGAATCCCGATCCATGTGCCGCTGCTGGAGCCAGGCTGTGGTGAGGCTGTCCCTGGTTCCAGCTCCGTGGCAGTTATGCGGCCCGGCCGGTGAGGCTGTGTGGTGGGCAGCTGCCCATGTGCCACACTGGGGCCGGGCAGCAGTGAGGCTGTCCCTGCTGGGGAAAGCCTCACCACGGCCCCAGTTCCATGTGGCGGGTGGCTGCTCTGGGGATTGGGGGCGCTCCTGGGACGGCTGGGCCATGTGGCGGAGCAGGACCGCCCTGCCACACTGAGGCCTGGAGGCTGGCTCAGGGACCCCCTAGCAGGGTGACTAGGGTTGAGCAGGGGACACCACTACCCAGGCGGTTAGGGTGGGGTGAGGGGACAAGACAGGAGAAGCCTCCCCAGCCAAAGTCAGCGCCCTGATGCTTTCAGCCAAACCTCTCCCTTGCTTGGTCCCCCTTTTCTTTCCCTCCCTGCTTCCTCCTGGCCACAGGCCCCCTTCCCCTGCCTGCTGTACCCTTTTGCCGCTCTCCAAAAATTAGTGAAAACCAGAACTATTCCGCAAAGCATGTCACCAGTTTAACAACGTATGATTTTGATCTTCCCATCCACACAATGACATGTGTTGTGTGCACACAGATGCAACGTAAAACACGTGACTGCTTAAAATTAATCAATGAATATGCAAATGTTTCAGTGCCAGTCTGCCGAAAGGTTTTGAATGAGTTTGCTGACCCGCAGTATGAAAAAGGTTGGGAACCACTGGTCTAAAAGCACAATGGCCATTCCCCACTTTGAAACATGCCTTCCCCCACGCAGCAGGGCGAACATTACATCCAAAGAGATGCCTCCAGCTGGTTTGTAATGGCGCTAAAGTCTCCTATAAATGGGTAGGTGATACTCAGATGCTCAGAGCCAAAGAAAGACTCCTAAACAGGGGAAAAAAAAAAATCTCTCCCCCCTTCCACTGATGCCTTAATACAGCAGTGGGGAAATATTGGCCTGTGCCACGGTTAGCCCCTGGCCTCTGCCACTGTATTCACCTGTGCCTGGTATGGGTGACTGCAGCTCCCATTGGCCGCAGATCACTGTTCCCAGACAATGGGAGCTGCAGGAAGCAATGTCCCCGTCCATGCCGATTTCTGCGGCTCCCATTGACTGGGAACAGCAATACAGAGCCAACAGGCGCTGCAATCATAGACTTTAAGGTCAGAAGGGACCATTATGATCATCTAGTCTGACCCCCTGCACAATGCAGGCCACAGAATCTCACCCACACACTCCTAGAATAATCCTCTCACCTATATCTCAGATATTGAAGTCCTCAAATGATGGTTTAAAGACCCCAAGATACAGAGAATCCTCTCGCAAGTGACCCGTGCCCCATGCTACAGAGGAAGGTGAAAAACCTCCAGGGCCTCTGCCAAGCTACCCTGGAGGAAAATTCCTTCTCGACCCCAAACATGGCGATCAGCTGAACCCTGAGCATATGGGCAAGACTCACCAGCCAGACACCCAGAAAAAAGTTCTCTATAGTAACTCCTATCTTCCCACCATTGGCCTATTTACCACTGATAGTGAAAGGTCAATTAATTACCAAGATCATGTTACCTCATCAAACCATCCCCTTCATAAACCCACCAAGCTTAATCTTGAAGCCATATAGGTCTTTTGCCCCCTCTACTTCCCTTGGAAGACTGTTCCAGAACTTCACTCCTCTGATGGTTAGAAACCTTTGCCTAATTTCGAGTCTAAACTTCCTACTAGCCAACTTATATCCATTTGTTCTTGTGTCCACATTGGTATTGAGCTTAAATAATTCCTCCCCCCCCCCCCGGCATTTATCCCTCTAATATATTTAAAGAGAGCAATCATATCTCCCCTCAGCCTTCTCTTGGTTAAGGTAAACAAGCCAAGTTCCTTGAGTCTCCTTTCATAAGAAAAGGTTTTCCATTCCTCGGATCATCCTAGTGGCCCTTCTTTGTACCTGTTCCAGTTTGAATTCATCCTTCTTAAACATGGGAGACCAGATCTGCACACAGTATTCCAAATGAGGTCTCACCAATGCCTTGTATAATGGCACTAACACCTCCTTATCTCTACTGGAAATACCTTGCTTAATGCATCCCAAAACCATATTAGCCTTTTTCACGGCCATGTCACATTGGCGGCTCATAGTCATCCTGCGTTCAACCAGGACTCCGAGGTCCTTCTCCTCTTCCGTTACTTCCAACTGATGTGTCCCCAGCTTATAACTAAAGTTCTTGTTATTAATCCCTAAATGCATAACCTTACACTTATCACTATTAAATTTCATCCTATTTTTACTACTCCAATTTACAAGATCATCCAGATCTTCCTGTATGATATCCCGATCCTTTTCTGAATTGGCAATATCTCCCAACTTTGTGTCATCCGCAAACTTTATTAGCACACTCCCACTTTTAGTGCCAAGGTCAGTAATAAAAAGATTAAACAACAATGGTCCCAGAAATGATCCCTGAGGAACTCCGCTAGTAACCTCTCTCCAACCTGACAGTTCACCTTTCAGTATGACTCGCAATAGTCTCCCCTTTAACCAGTTCCTTATCCATCTCTCAATTTTCATATTGATCCCCATCTTTTCCAATTTAACCAATAATTTCCCATGTGGTACTGTATCAAATGCCTTACTGAAATCGAGGTAGATTAGATCCACTGCATTTCCTTGATCTAAAAAATCTGTTACTTTCTCAAAGAAGGAGATCGGGTTGGTTTGGCACCATCTACCTTTTGTAAAACTATGTTGTAATTTGTCGCAATTGCCATTAACCTCAATGTCCCTAACTACTTCCTCCTTCAAAATGTTTTCCAATCGCCCGGACCTGTGGAGGCACAGGTAAATACAGCAGCGGCAGCCGGCCAAGGGCTAGCCCTGGTGAACTGTTGCCATCTTATTGCCCACCCCTGCCTTAATACACAAGAACAAGGCTGAGTGTCAAAAGCAGGAATGAAGATCATGTTCAGAGAACTCTTGCAGTCACTTAGTCAAATAGCAGAACATGAGGGTCAGGGAAATGGAATGAGGATGGCAAGATGTGTCTTCTGTCTCACACAAGGGTTTAACATGGAGCGTTTAACATGCAGTACGAACTCAAGCGAGCACTTACATAGCAATGCTCTCATATAGATCGCCATAAAAATAGTGACCCACAAGACTTGATCACATGCTTCTGTTGCCCTCTTCCCCCCCCCAAGTCCCTCGGCCCTTCAGGATAGCCCTGCGTCACCTGCTCACCTTATGCTAACTGCAAATGTAACCTGGACAATAAAAATGGTCTGTATGAAACTCCCAGTCAATTGAGAAATAGTAGCCCAATCCCACTGCACTTTAGCTATTATGCCAATCTCAAGGAGTGTCAGTGAAAAACTAGAGTGATAAAGGAGTCAAAGAGACAGTTTTACCTGGTTCATTCTAGGCAAATCCTTAATATTTTCTTCTTTTTTAAGAAGTTCATCTTGCCATTGCTTCAGATAGGCCTGAATATCAATCTTCTCTTTACCTGCTTGAGAGAAAAAAATATTTCAGAGCTAATAGATTTCTGACGTATTCCACCTTGGAACATGTTCTGCTAAGTCACATATGTCCTGCAACGTTTGGCTTATCTTTTTCTTTGGACACAATCATCAGATATTAAAGGAAAGAAATCTAACCACAGCCCAAGGTTTCCTATATAGAGATATGAAAGCACATGCCAAGGTTCAAGCGAGAAGCCGAGTCAGCGCTAAGATTCAAGTTCCGATTTGGCAGCTCTCCCAAGAACAAATTTATGTGGGAGATCTTGGCTATTTGCTAGCTTGGAATCCAATTGCAGAGGCAGGTTTTGATCAGAGAATTCAAACCCAACTTCTCTCCAAAGCTTTTATGCCGTTCAGGTGAGACGTACCAGTTTTGGCCCATAAGATGGACAGTATTTTTGTGAAGCGTCAAGGTGATATTAAGGATGCTAAATGGCATTTAATCAACTAATCGACTAGTCAATGGAATTTCCATTGATTAGTTGAAAAGGAACGAAAACTGTGGGGGGCAGACTGCTCTGTTAAGGAAGGAAGCTGCCTTTTAAATGTATTAAGAGCATCCAGGCTCTTAAGTTTAAAAAGCACAAACACAGCAGTGGGGACTAGGTGCCAACCAGGAATCAGCTGATTCCCAGCTCACACCCAGTTCCCCTACTACATCTCTGCCTCCCTGCAGAGATGGTGCTGGGAGGGAAGCAGTTTTTAAGCTGGCTCCCCCCAGAACCAGCTCCTGCTCCCCTCTCCTTGCTGCCTCTCTCTGGTAGTTAATGACTTATATGAAATGAGGTGGTATCCTCAGCACAGTTCCTACTCCGCTGTCTTAGTGAGACCAAGGACAGACTAGGTAGAGATGAATATAACCCCTACCTGTGACCTGCCCTGAGAAAGCCCAACAATACAAAGAGATTAGACATAAGTTCTATCATGCAGGAGCGGCCATAAGGAACAGATGCTACATTTCTTCTCCACACATGCAGTTGATTCTTCTTTCCCAAAGGCATCACATGGCTACCAAGTCTCTGGCTTTGCTGGTCAAGCTTCTTTACCTTTTTCTGGGCTTCTCTTCAAAGCATCAGCTTCTTGACTATCCACAGGGGAGGAAACTACATTTGAAAAGAAGAAAGTGTTTGGTGTTTTTTTCTCAGACTGAATTTTATAATGTGTTTTCCTTCATCAAAATTTCCTTCTTCAAAAAGGAGGATATCTAAGACCAAGTCTACACTGGCACTTTGCAGCACTATAACTTTCTGGCTCAGTGGTGTGAAAAAACACTCCCCCAAGCACAGCAAGTTACACGCTTGTTTGTGTATTGAGCTCAGCTGTGACAGAGCAGAAGCTATACGGAGGCACCTACAGGCCTCCTTAAGAGCAAGAATTGTTAACCATACCGCAGAGCTAGCTAGAGACTGCAAAGAATTGTCAGGGGCACAGTCTCAAATCCTCCCCATTACCTCTGTCCCCAGGTGTTCAAGACTGGTGGAACATTTATTGCAGGTTTTGTATTGCTGACATAGGTTTAAACCTCCCCCACACAGCTTACGAAGAAGAAAAAGTAAGTCAAGGCCAAGGGAAAGAAATGAGTTTTCCCAAAGGAAATATTCTATAAGATCCTCAGCAATTTGGACTCATTTCTTTTTTCACAGGACTTCAGAAACTGAGGAGGATGTTCCTGGCACCTCAAGAAGATTATGAATTTAAATTTTTAACTCCCTGGAGCAAGGAGTTTTCCTTTGTTTTTGAGTAGTTATAAGCATACAGTCAGCAGTTCAACACAAAGAAAACCTGACATCCATTAGGCTTCTGCTGTACTGAAACCACTGGTTAGCACTCTGACCAGTATTTTCTCATTGCTCCTTGTGTTTTCCCATCTGTCTTTATCCTCCTGCTCTTTCCTGTCTTAAGTCTATAAGCTCCTTGGGTATTTTTGTTCTGAATTTGTACAGCACCCGCCTCCATGGCCCATGACTAGGGCTCCTGCACACTATCATAATACAATACAAGTAAACACATACATGAAATAATAATTAGGTACTGCTTATTGTGATATTCCACAGAATCTAGCCACTAACCTGAGGCAATACACAGAGATTCAAAAAAAAAAAATACAACTCTGAGAAGACAGTAGGTGGATATTTGTAGAGAACTTCTGCACTGCTTTGTGGGATGCATTTAATCTTCAAGGCTGGGGCTTTTGTAAGAATTCATGTCATCTGCGGGTACATTTTACAGCATTCTCCAGGGCAGGACTTGTGTCTTCATAGGCATTCATACAGGACCCAATCTTGATTAGGCTGAGCTCTACTCCAGCACAGCTAATAGACGGTCACCAAATCTAAACCAAGCATGCTGGTGCTTACCATTGAGTTGACTGAAATGAATCAGCTCTTCTTTTGAAAGTTCATCACCTTTGGAAGGGCTTAGAGATTCCACTTCAGTAAAAGCTGTAGGAAAAGTTAGGGTAATCAATACAATGAATGGGACTTGGGCCATCAACACACTGGAAAGGGCAACATAGTAACAGCCAAGAAACTTTCTTATGGTTTCTTGGTGCTACATGAGCTGAAAGAGATGGAGGAGGTGGGAGAAGACAAATAAGGACCTAACAGTAAAGAGAATAGAAAGAAAAAAAATTGAGCACACTTTGAGTGCTTGGAGTGGAAATTCCTCCATACAAACCCCATTTCTGGAGTAAGCTGTATTCAGAATTAATGGCACCAAAATGCTCAGCAAGCCATTAGCGAAGGGTTCTGAAAGAATATGGAAATATTGTTTATTAATAATACGCCACAATGATTTAGGGCCTGATACTGCAACACGAGTCATGCAGAAGGCTCCATACAGGTGCGGGGATCCACCCATGTAGGGGTCTGCAAACTCCATTTGCAGGTTCAAGGCTTAGTACTTTTTGGCTGATGATTTCGAAGGGCTTTAGAAACAAGTGAGGAAAGCTCACAATGCTCCTGGGAGATTAAGGGAATTCTCCAGCACATGGCAGAGCTGGCAAAAGTAACCTGATTACTTGACTTCCAGACAAGGGGCGGGGCGGGAAGCTCCCCAAACACCCTACCTTTCCTCAGAACATTTTCCACATTCAGATCCAAATTTAGCAAAGCACGTAAGTATGTTCTTAACTAGAACACATGCTTTAGTCCCACCGAAGTTAAGGCAATTAAGCATGTGCTTAAGGACTTTGCTGAACAGGGGCCTTAGGGTTTGGGTCTTTCATGAAGTTAATGGAGGCTCCCACCGATTTCCATAGGCTTTGGATCAGGCTTTTAGTAAACAAATCTCTCTAAAGAAGTGCATTGTTAGATAATGGGGACCTCCCTTCCTCGACTTCCCCTGGGCTTTATCATTTGGAGGGCAAAGGAGGCATCTGCCCTGAAACCTGGTGATTTAAAAGGGTTTGGGACTCCCAGCCTCAGCCACCACTACAATGGCAGCAGTGGTGGCTGGAGTTCCAGGCCCTTTAAAATCACTGCTGGAGCCCCATGCAGTACGCTCTGGGAAGCTGGCTGGGGGAGGCTCATCCCCCCGCTCCCAGGAGCATGGAGTCACGCACCCTCCCCCCCCACCTTGCGTAGAGGCCCAGCAATTCTGTCGGCTGCCTTGGTCTTATCACATCTCTGAATCAAACCAGATACTGCATGTTTCCATGTCATCTCTCTCCAGCCTTTCATGGCAAAATGCTGACAAATCAAGAGATGAGATGCAAATTTACAAACAAAATCAATGGCTGAACATAGACATCGGGCTTCTGAAGAGCAACTAGAGTAATAACAGAAACTCAGTGACCAGCACTGTTTTGTAGCACAAACAGCACAGGGGTATGTTTGTCCCAGAGAATAAAGCAGAAGTGCTCCAGGAGCCTACTAGGTGGTCCCTGGTCCTGTGGAACACACTACACTGGGTGAAGCAGGTGCAGACACCACAGCGGTGGGTCAACACTGTGCATGTTGTACTAGTGAAACAACAAAGAACACGCAGGCCTTGGAAATTAAAGAATGAAAGAGGAAGAGTGATGGAAACAGCAGTAGCCAAGAGAAGAGCTCTCAAACAATACTGCTAAAAACTTACCTGGAGGGATGTGCAGCTTAAAAAGCAGCTTCAGCTTGTCAGTGAAACTTCCATTACACATGACATCTGTAAGGAGAAAGGCAAGACATTCCTTTCAACTAGCTCAGATCTTGGGGGAAAACCCTAGTAACATGAACAGGAACAGCAGAGCATGGCTGAAGTTGGACATGTGCAAGGAAGCTGAGGGAAGGTGCAGTTGAATTTGGGTTTGTCTATACTGTGAAATGAGTTGTTGTTTTACAACAGAGTCAGACATTTTATTGAACACGTTTTAAACCACCTCTTAGTACCTAGATAAAGAGAGACACATTTATTGAGTTAGTAAATCCTTCGCAGGAATGGCCAAAATTGGAGGTATGGCAGCCAGAAACATAGGCAGAGTTGAATGCACACAATTTATTTGCCAGATAAGGATACCTAGCACACTGTGCTGATTTTTTTTCCTGTGTTTTTGTTAAACATTTACTTCCTATGCAAACAGCATTCTAGATTAGATATAAAAAAGTGTTAATGCAACATTAAGGTTTAATTTTATTCACAGCTAAATTCATAAAAAAGTAAATGAAAAATTATGCTCCCAGCAGACATGCTAGCTCAGCTATGTTGCATGTGTTGTCTGCGTGATGATACATAGTGGAAGAAGTATTTTTCATCAGCTAGACAGGTTGTGCAATAAGGCCTAGTTAACACTCTGTTCAGAACTTGAACTTCTGCACTGCCCAGCTTTCGGGAATTACATCTTAAAGTTGCATTAATACATACTAAGCACGGAAAATTTCAAGCCAATGTTTCAGAAAAATTACTAGTAAGTGAAGTCAGAGGTTAACAATAGAAACTGCTTTGACCCTTTATATATAGGGGGCACATCCAGAGCATTTTAAACAAATTTTAAGCTAATCGTTTTAAACCACTTTCAACCAGACTAAGCAACACCATATCTGAGGTTATAAATATACCCTGTAAGCCAGGTGCCTCAATAGAGTCCATATTTGGGCCTGATTCTGCAGGATAATGAGTACTATCAATCCAATAGTTAAAGGGAACTGAGGGAATCCAGCACCTCCCTGGAACAAGCCTCATGTCAATATAGTATCTGTATTCAATAGTCTCCTACCAAGGGCACAGGCAAATTCTTTGAAGTTTATAAGGCAATCGGAGTTTTCGTCCAGCAACCTGAACGTCCACAGTGCAAGAGAGTCCCTGTTTGCACAATGCGCCCATGGACTCAGGAGATGATAGAGGACCCTGAACTGCTGGCAGTTGATCCGATACTGGTCCAGATATGGCAGACTGGGGTCATGGTGTCTCAGGACTGGGCTATTTGCATTCCAGTAACATGACAGAAAATGCTCCTTCTATAAAGAAAAAGCAAAGAATTAGTCCAAGAGAAAAGAAAATTCTACTTGAGGGAAAAAATATTGAACGTGTTTCTGGTGTTATTTGAAGATGACATTGTAAGAGTGTATGCATTAAATGTTCCTTTTCATTGGGTTAGAACTGTGACATTTCCTTATCAGAACTGACCCTAAATACAGACTTTCTGCAAATGACATTAAAGAAAAACAGCACATTACCTTGAATAATTCATACAGCTCTTCCAGGTCACTAGGATTGAATTTTACATCCTGAGACATAACACGCAGCTAAAGAAATTAAAATAAAAAATTTAAATAGTGACTTTCCCCATTTGCTCTACAGTCTTATTCCAATGCTCTCTAAGATTTTAGCTCACATTTAAGAGGTTGTTTGAATTTTGCCTACAGATTTTTTTGCTGCTTACAATTATGGAATGAGTGGAGAATCTCTAAAACAAGTCAAGGATCACATACTTACCCAAAGAGGAGAGAATAAATCAAATCCCATTGCATGTGGGTGTTCATCCTACACTACCGACACCAGAAGACAACTCATATACCAGCCTGTGCATACTAATGCAATATATGGCTTCATTCACAAAGGACAAATGGCTCTTTCAGTCCATGCAAACAAAGGTTCATTTTTCGTAAGAGAATTAGGAATTCAAGTGTACAACTCCTTACTGCCAAGGGCAGCTTCAAGACTAGCATCCACATTCACAATATGTTACCCATATAAAACAGGGCTGAGGAATCTCCAGTGCACCAGCTGGATGGCTGCAGGCATGGCCACTCACAGCTACCCTCGGCTGCCATTCCCACAGCTCCTATTGACTGGGAATGGTGAAGTGGTGGCCCAGGGGCTAAACAGTGAACTGCATCCAGCCTACAGACTAGAGGTTCCCCATCCCTGATCCAAAAGGAAATACAACAGTGATGGTTTCAGTGCCCATACTAGATTACTGCAGCATTTACAGAAACCCTTTACTGCAGAAAGAGATGTTACAGGTTGAACCTTTCTAGTTCAACCTGACTGGTGCCATACAAGGTTGGACCTCCCTGGTCTGGCACACTTGGGACCTGATTGGTCCTGCATATGGGATTTTCCGGACCAGGGGAGGTCATTTCTGGGCCCCCTACCCTACTCCCCAACACCAGGCCTCCTGGCTTCCCCCCACAACCCAGCTGAGCCACGCACAGGCTCCCAGCCCTCCGACCCAGCCCAGTCAAGCCACACGTTGGGCTTTCTGGCTCCCCCCTATCCCCCAGCCCAACTGGGCCGCATATCACTGTCTTTCCCCTCCCCCCCCCCCGCATCGCACTAGGCTCCTGGCCCCTCCACCCCTCGCAGTGCACCAGGGGGGAGTGCACAGATCCTGGAACATCTGTGGTCTGGGTGTTGCCAGATCAAAGAGTTCCAATTTATTGAGGTACAACCCCAGTTATCTCCTTTGTGATTTTCCATTGATGGTTTATTGGTTACTAGTACTAGACTTCATTTCTTCCTTGCAAAATAGAATATACAATTAAATTATTACTTAATTAATTGGTTATTACTTTAGTGTTTCATTGTCACATGTATCACAGGCCTTATGTCTTGAAGGAAAGTGCACTACATTTAACAGCAGCTCACAGCAATGCAGGGCAGCCCACACTGCACTATTCTCTGTGGCTCCCTGCACTGATCAGAGTCCTTGGAAGCATGTGGTGTTACCAACAGGAGCAGCAGCTCACATTTTCATTTGCAGATTCAAAACACCTTGGACCAATCCCCCATTTACTAGAGCAGTGTTTCCCAATTTTATTTGGCCATGGACCCTTTTCAGAATGTCAAGGAACCCCTAAGTTTGTCAAGCAAACAAAAAGGGGGGGGGAGAAGAGGAGGGAAACCTACCAATGCATGAAAATCACATTCCTTCCCCAAGACGCCACCCCTTCCTTGAGGCCCCATCCTCTCCGTTCCCCTCCTCTCCATCACTTACTGTCCCCAGTCCTTATACCTCTCACTAGCTTGAGACAGGAGGTGCGGGCTCTGGAATGGGAATGAGGGATCTGGGTGTGGGCAGAGGTGAGAAGTGCAAGCTCTGGGAAGGAATTTGGATGCAGGAGAAGGGGATGCTGGCTTAGGGAGGAGGCTCCAGGCTGGGAAGTGTTGGGCTCAGGTGGAAGGTTGGGGTGCTGAACAAGCCACAGGCTTGTGGACGCTTCCACGATGCCATCCTGGGGGGTGGGGAGGGCGCGGGGAGCCCCAGGGCAGAGTGCGCTGCCTGCACAGTCGGAGCTGTGCAGCCCCGGGTCTCCTGAACTCCCCCCATTCTCCTCCACGGCCTTTCTGCATGGTGAAAAACAGCCCCAGCTGTTCAGGCAGCACGCGCCGGCTCCTTTGGGGAGGGGAAGTGCTTTCCTCCCCGCTGTGGGTCACGTGGGATCACCTCTGTCTGGCACCTCCCTAGTGTGCCGGCCGGGAGCAACTGTTCCCTCTGCCCCTGCCTCCCTACGCCTCTGCGTCGCCAGGGAGGAAAGGGAAACACGTGTGCTGCTTCTTTAAGCTGGCTAGCTGACTCTCTCTCTTTCAGAGGGGGCGGGGGAGTGCCGGCTCCTCATGGAACTCCTACTTTTGCTTCGCGCAACCCCAGGGTTCCACGGAGCACCAATTGGGAAACACTGTACTAGAGACACCCATCAGAGAAGGATTTCAGCCTTCAAGGAATTATTCACTCGTCCTGGGATTTTGTAGGTCAGCTTCATTCAATCCCTTGCATTTTCCAAAAGGGAGGAAGTCTAGCAGAGGAAAGGCAACAAATGCTACTTCACATGGCCCATAGAGTCTGCCCTTTCAGGACACTTACCACATTCTGCTTTGTTGTAGTTTCTAGAGTCTGGATCACATACAGCCTGTTCCTGCAGCGCATTCTCTCCACGTCCTCATATCGAATATCACCATATTTCTAGGGGGAAAAAACAACTCTGAGAAATTGAATTTCAGCTACTTCCAGCCACGGAGCAGCTCACATACGTGGGTATTTTTGCTTTTCCTGCCACTAAAAAAGCAGCAGCAACACTGGCACGTCTGCACTCTGGAAACTCACCGATGAGTAAAGGTGTATTTACAGCCAGGCACCCATGGCTGACCCATGCCTGTTGACTTGGGCTTCTGAGGCTCGGGCTCTGGGATTGTTTCAGTGCTGTGTTGACTTCCGGGCTGGAGCTGGGGTTCTACCACCCTGCAAGCTGAGAGGGTCCCAGTGCTTGGTTTCCAGCCTCAGCCTAAAAATCTACACGTTAGTGACATATCCCTGTAGCCTGAGTGCTATGAGCCCACCTTGGTGGCACTGGTCAGCTGTGGGGTTTTCTTTGCTGTGTGGACATAAAGGCCAGCAGGCAGAACTGTCCTTCGGTGTGCACACCCGCACGGGGGACTAAGGGTGTGTTAGGTGCCCCCTTTCCTACAGAGGGTGGGTCCTTGTGTGGGATGAGGAGGAGGAGGAAGTCCTCTTTGAAGGGCTATTGCACCCCTTCCATATAAGTGAGGAGAGAGAGTGCTCCACATGCTGGCCAGCAGGGCTGAACTGACAAGGAAGCCGGGGTGTGTGTACACTGCACTGTAGCTCCAAATAAGAGACGCCATTTGAGCCATGCAAATTGCGTATCTTATTCCGATCTTATTTCAAAATAGCTTATTTTGTCATTTGGCGCTGTCTACACAGCACCAAATGTCGAAATAACCTGCTATCCTGAAATGTCCCTTTCTCCTCATGGAAAGAAGCTTACAGGGTTGTCGGAATAGCGAGCCCGAAATAACAGGCCTGCTGTTAGGGTGCAGGATAGTTATTTTGGGATACTCCAGTATCCCGAAATAGCATTAGTGTAGACGTAGCCTGGCAGATAACTTCCTTCCTAGTGCAAAGAGGGAATCAGGGAGGGAATTTCAACTCAGTCACAACTAGCTCCCTGGTCTATTCCTCTGGCAGGGCTGCTATCCAATGCCCTTCATGAGAGGTAGACTACAAATTTATCATTGAGTCTTAAATAGATGCAACAAATTAAGAACTACAGACCCATCCACATACAAACTAAAAATTGCTCCTTTATGATTTAGCCTGAAAAGGAATCCACTTGAGAGTCAGCATCATAAAAGTACATAAGCAAAACATAGCGCTCTCAGAGCATTCTTCAGCTTCAGATATGACCTCGTTCATCTTCAAAACACCCCGGAGAGGCAACCGCCATGGAAGGCATATTCTCTAGCCTCTTACTCATCGTTAGTAATTCGAGTTGACTGCAGGATGACTTCTGCAGCAACTTTCAACATTTTGAAATTTGTTTTTGTTCCACATTGGAACAAAGCCACAACCTTCTGTGGAAACAAAACTGTGTTGAAATAGGGCTCTCTCATGAGGAGCAACTCTCACTCTCATATTCACACTCTACAGCCTAGCAGTTAGGAGGTTGACCTGGGATGTGGGAGACTCAGGCTCAAGGCCTTATTCCCCTGGGTTGGTAGGGACGTGGAATACAAAACTCAGCTCTGAATCAGGTACTCGGAACCTGGGTCTCCCACATCTCTAGCTAGTCGCCTAACCATTAGACAGAAGTGAGTCTCTCTGGACATTTGTGTTATTGAAATACTTTTGCAAAGCAGCATATTTTGTCAAAAAGCACTGCACCTGCTCTACCAGTGAACCTTCGCCTACAGAGTATTCCCACTGACTTCTATGGTGCTGCACTCCATGAGCGAAATGGGCAGTCAAGCCCATGACAACTTACACCTCTAATGCTATCCTTCCAGTGACCCTCAAAAATGCTTTACAAACATAATATTACCTCTGCTTACCTGAGAAACTAGATTGATAGTGCCATTTCTCAGGGAGGGAAAACTGAAGCACAGATACATTGTGTGATTAGTCCAATGCCACGGGAAATCAGTTCAAGCATCAGAATTAGAAGTAGAATCCTAGCTCCTAGCCCTGTGCTCAGACCATAAACCCATGCCTCTCTTCCTAACAGGAAGTGAAAGGCTCTGAATGTTATCCCTGCCTTCTTCACAAATTATACCAGGAGTAGCTAGCTCCATGTCCAAGCTAATACATTTATCCAGAAGCTGTTCTTTAGCATAAAACACTGCACCTTCTTCTCCAAGGCCCCAGTTAAAAATTATATGCTCTATTCCAGGGGTGAGAAACCTTCTTTGGGTTGGGGGCCGCTGACCCAGAGAAAAATCAGTCAAGGGCCGCACACAAGTGAGAAGTAAAGCGAGAAGCCCCTGACTGAGAAGACGACAGACTCTCCTCACATTCCCCATGCACACCAGAGCCTAGAGGGCTAGTAGATTATCTATGCGACAGCCCCACGGGTGGGTGGCAGGGGGCTGCACAGCCAAGTGTGGGCTGCCCAATGCTGAGCTTTGGCGGCTGAAATCAGGCAAGCCAGAGGCCAGATCCAGCCCCTAGGCCTGAGGTTCCCCACCCGGCTGTAGGACTTTCACTAGCACAATAGCTAGAACTGGAGTCAGAAAGGGCATCTCATATCTATGGAAAGAACAGACGAGAGAATATGGATTACACTTTTCTCTCATTTCTCCTTTCACACTTCAAAGCAGAGTTTACAGTCTAATTCGTCATCATCCAAGGGAAGGAAATGCCTCATACAAAAACTATGATAGAAAGAAGAGAAAACAGAAGCTACGTTAATTTCCTTCCCAATATAGATTGCCACAGACCAGCAAAAGTTGAAAAACCCCAATGTCAGACAGGGAGGAGAAGAGGAAGTGGTAAAAACCTAAACAGGAGATCACAGTCAATTCTGGTTTGGATATTTCCTCCCCACCAATGTCTCAAAATGTCTATTTTGCTGCTGTCCCAAAATACAGAGCAAAGGTAATTCCTTAAATTGGCAGCTGAGATGAGAATATCAATTTTCACCACCTCTCACAACCTGCAGAGGTCAGAGTCTTGAATTTCTGATTGAAGTTTCTGCTTCTACCAATTTGCAATTTGATATGACTATTGGGGTGACTTGTGGGACTGTTAGCCCAACTGACTACTATGCTTGCCATGTGGCTAAAGGACTCCACACCCAAGACTGCAAACCTAGTACATTTCAGGTACAATTTAAAAAAAAAAAGAAGTACTATGGGCTAGGAAGTATTAAATGAGATTGGACAAATGTCAGGGGACAGTTCAGCACTGAGAGGGGATGAGCTAATGATCTGAGCTGTCTGATGTTTCACCGGCTTCTATGATTCGGTAACTCTTTCAGCAGATTCAAAAATTGTGATTTTTGTGAAGGGCAAACAAGAAAACACAAATAAAGGACACAAAACATCACATTGAAAAGAATACAAACCTCGTTTGACTCTCGGATCAGGTCAGTTATGTCTACTTTTGGGTGGAAACTCTTTTTATCGTTTAGGTTTGAAGCCTGCTGCACAGCTGGAGGCAATGGACTGTCCTTGTTAGTGACGCTGTCGAAAAATCTGCCCAAAAGGGACACAGAGATAACATTAGTGAGATCCAACGGTCAAAGTAAAGTGAAACGGACAACAACTGAGTCGAATAACCTGGGGAAGAGAAAAATGGATGGAGAGGGATCACTTGAAAGGGAATATCTATCTGGAGGCAAGCAAAGACTGGGCTATTTATGTGGACTAAGATTATAGTGACTTGGGACCCTAGTCAGTCTTATTTCACCTATAGACCTGTATTATAGTGGGTCCTGATCGGCACACGTTCATCATTTATGTGATCTTCAACAAACATTCAAGGACAAGGGCAACCATAACCTACAGAGAGAGGAACTACTCCACAGAGCAATCATTTCCTATTCGCTGCTGAGATGCAAATTATCATGAAGCTCTTTGAAATGTATTGGATTTCCCGCAAGCCAGATAAACTGTGCAAAAGAGACAAAGCATAGCTAGGCAAAATTTTAGAAGATGCAGTTCAAAACAAGTTTACAATTTTTGTTATTTATCTTTAAATGATAGCTATGCCAACATAACAGCAGAGAGGTGAACTGTGCATGGATATTGAGGGAGGAGTGATTTCACACTGACCGTACGAGTTAAAAGCCAAACTCTAACCCATTTTTTATACCTATGCTTCAGTAAACATCAGCTGTAAGACTGTGCTTCAATTACTAGTTTAATTTAGGTGTTAAGAATTTAAATGAGCATAGCTGAGTTCTGAGCTGACTGATAGTCTATATGGATTGTTATAACAATAATTACATTCCCCCTGCTAAAATATTAAAATACAATGGTTTCCAACCCCATTTAAAAAGAAACAATATGTTAATGCTCCAGGTGAAACCATTTAAAGCCAAGACATTCATAACTGTAAGCATCCCTAGCATTGCTGCACAGGAAATAGGTCTCATTGTTCATATGGTACAGCGTGTGCAACATTTTACTATTCTGAGGTATACAGACAGAGAAGAAGGTCAGCAAGGGTATGCAAATTTAGGAATACGTTCCTGCCTACAGTATGTCAGTTAAGAATACATTTTCACATACATATTTAGTGACATGACTACAATACAGAGGAGCGATTCCCAAAGTGTGGTCCACGGCCCAGTACCAGTCCTTAGAAAAATTATCGCACACGATCCTATTAATTTGTGTGATGGGGTAGTAGCACCCCGCACTGCTAAGTGCGGCAGTACGGCCCTCTTGGGAGAGAGCCCACCGCCGCGGCGTCTTGCTGGGCATGCTCCCGGGCGGTGGGGCTAGATCCGGCAGGCGCTAGGACTCAGGGAGAAGTCTGGGCACCATGCGCACCAACGCACAACACCCGGCTCTGGCTGATAAAGTGGTCAGGATTGGGGCCGGGGGGGGGGGGAGCCAAAACAACCCACCAGACAGGGAGGGCCAGTGACACAATTTATTTGCATATTCATCATTTGCTCAATGAATATGCAAATAAATGTTACCAGTCCTCCAAAAGCTTGTGAATGGGTTTACTGGTCCCCAGTATCAAAAAGATTAGGAACCACTGATATAGAGCAGTGTGAAAAGGGCAAGTACCTTGCTTTGATTTTTTTTCCACTTAAAGTTCATTTGAAATATTAACTCTTAACTACAGAGGAGGCAGTAAGCATTGCTACAAGAACCCTATTAGAGGATCACATTGTTATTAATCTGATCTCTGAACTATCAGACATTTTAGTATTCTCTGGGTTGCTTGGTTGTTGAGGAAAGCCAGGTCTGGAAAGTGCAGGTTTTGTATTAATTTTAAACATACCAAAGTGCCTATCGTTTTAGAAGAAGATGAACTAAGCCTGAGATTTTCAAAGGAGCCCAAGGGAGCTGAACACTTAACTCCTTAGGCTCCTTTGAAACGCCTAGCCTAGTGCTTTCTCAGCCATTTCTCAGAGGCAAACCTACATGTGACTATATATCTTTCCAAATTTCATTGAGGAGTGATGAATACACCAATACCTGTTTAGAACAGTCACTGCCTCTGCATCATCCTTACAGGTTAGTAGCTTCTCTATGTTGTAGTCCAGTACTGCCAGACCCAGCTGCAAGATCGCCTTTATCCCATCGTAGAAGAAACAGTCTACCACGCTGACTGCACTTTCAATGGGCAGCACACTGATGAAGAGAGTAAGAAACCAGGAGAGAGAGACTGAGGAGAAGAATGTCATGTCTGTCGTGTGGTCTGTCAGCTGAGGCAGGTGATCTCTGATGAGTTCCTCAAAAACTGCCTGATCCACCAAGGCACCTGCAGAAGGACAATGAAACAGCCACCCAAATATTAATCTAGAAAATAAAGCAGCAGATATTTCCAGGAATCAGATTCATATACAGCCATATATTAATTATAACACAGGTCAAGCTGCTGACATGAGGCTCTGGGTGTGCTGCTGTACCAAACACCTACATGACCTGCGTACATTAGGAGCCATTGAGACAAAGTGTGGGTAGTCAACATGACTGCATTGCACATACAGGTTGGACTTCCACGATCTGGCAACCTTAGACCTCAGCAGTCCCGAACACAGGAGTTTGCTGGAACAGGAGAGGTCAGGCCTCCGGGGATCCCCTCCTGGCCATACAGCTCCAGCCAACGCCGCTGCCCCCAGTGGAGCTCTGACCCTGTGGGCTGCCTACTCCCATGTGGGGCTCTGCTCCAGCTGCCAATCCCTAGCTCACAGCCACTGACCTTGTGGGCTGCTACTGGCCAGACTCCCTGAAGGCTGCCAGCCTGCCATACCAACTGTGCCCAGCCGCTAGCAACCTCTCCAGCTGGGGCTCTCTGGTCTGACAACCATGTTGGACCACAGATGTTGCCAGACCAGAGAGTTCCGGACGAGAGAGGTTCAACCGGTAGCATGTTATTGCTTTTGATAGTCTATAGCCAGCTTCATCGATCCTCCTTTGTAGTCAATCTTCCTTGTTTGTAACAGGGGAGAAAGAACATGGGGGAAAAACTCCACTCCAAAAAAAAATTGACCAGCAGAATTAGGGACAAGTATAGGACCTAGTACAATTTTTTTTTAAACTGATTAGATTTTCAAGTTAACAGTGTGCCTTTAGGATGCAAATCCAGGATAACTGTAATATGGTGCAAATTATAGTATTTCCCAAATAATCTCTACAGCAATAGCCCGGGAATAAAAAGCTACATTAATTCCATTAATTCCTGCACAAACAGAAATATTCCCGTTTACTTTCAACTCTTCCTACCTAAACTACAATTGAACCTAACTCGGAAGTTTTCTTCCCCCATCCAAACTTCTGTTTTAAGATGTGATTATGTTTTTTTTTTTTAAACTGATAGAAGACAGAAACATATTACCGATGATTCGACGATTGAAATAATCAGGTAACATCCTTTCACACACAGCAACTAATAACCAGAAAGCTTCTTCTTCTTTGGCATAAAGCAGCAGCACGGATGTCAAAATATTCATTGCCTACAACATTCCAGCAAGGCAAAAAGTGTTGGCAAGGAAAGACAGTGGGAGAATGCAGTTTGTTACATGTTATAATTTTAGATAGACACACACATACACAGTATTTTAAAGCATAGATTACATGGCATTGTTTTACAGTTCAGCTGGGGTAAACTGCAACTATATCCTGTACCAAACTTATGCTGCAACACAGTTAAAAGGCCTAGTATAACATTTAAACTACATAATATAGAATTATAATGTTAACTTAGCATAAATCCAATGTTTATAGGAGATAAAATAACGTCACAGGCACAGGGCAGAGCTTCATGTCAAACCATATATAAAAGTCAATGTTCTATTATGTTTTGAAATTGATATCATGATTAAGTCACTGAAGCAAGAAACCCCAGGAATTCATGTGATGGGTTTATGAGGTGTGGCATCACTATACGGATACCATATATTAGTGTTACTGATGTTTATAAGACACATACACATGATCTCAAGAACGTTTTACCTGACAGTATCCAATCTTGGGATTCCTGTACGCATAGGCTGTAAGAACTCTCCTGAGGGCAGAGATACCAGTGTCACTCTGAAAGGCAGGATGCTCAGGTAGGGAGCGCCGCAAATCTCGTTCAATTTCATCAGTAGCCAAAGTGCATGTTCCTAGGGACTTTTCCACCAGTTCGGTGTAATAACCAGGATTTGTAGCCATGTCATTAACAGCACCTGACAATATGTTTTATTGCACAGCATTAGAAGACACACAGTGGAATATCCATCTAATTTCTTTGCCACATGTACAACAACTTTTAGTTTAGCTTGAAGTTATATGGCTTATGATGGAGTCTTGGGGGCCCATTCCCCAGGCCATTAGTCCACTTTTGAAATCAAAAGTGGCATGACCGGAGTAGCAAAGAAGAAAACGGGGCTCAAGGTAGTGGAGGCCGAAGGCGGTTTTCAATTGTAGGTCAGATTTTGACCCTGAACTCTCTCCATTTCCACAAAAAAAGCCCCCATGCCGCCTGTAATTTTGCAGATGTTTTCTGGTGGAGTCCACTGCCACGCTGGTAGTGGTGTGGCCAAGCCACTTACGAAATACACATTTTCAGAAAGTGCTTCACATATAGATCATTTAAAGTTTTTTGTGCCATCACATACCACAGGTGCTCAGACTCCAAACTTATGAGTGAAGAGTAAATGTACAGATAGTTACCGCAAGAACAATTAGCAACTACAAATCTTTTGTATTCGTTACTTCTCAGCATGAGCTAAAATATGGTAGATTGTTTTAAAAGTAATGCACTGAACCTCTAGAAGAGCTGGAAAATCGCTGCTGGTATTGGGGTGAATAGTCTTGAGGTCAAAGCATTGGATGGAAGGTCAGACAGATCTGTTCTCAGTTCCTGATTCTGCCACAGACTTCTTATGCAACCCTGAGTAAGTCACACAGAAGTCAATGAGAGCGGTGGAAGCTCAGGACTTCTGAAAAAAATCAGTGACTTAACTGCTCTGTGCTTCAGTTCCCCATTTGTACAATACAAATTATACAAGTTCCCTATCTTGTGAGTGTGTTGCTAGGATAAGTTAATTAATGTTTGGGAGGCACTCGGATACAGATATTGCACCACAGGGATGAAGGCCATAAAAGAACCTTGGTAACTTTCACAAGAGATGGTATGCATCTTCAGAAACACTGCAAGTGAAGCACATGATATTTGTAAGTTCTGTACTTTAGTTCTAGGGGCCTAGTGTAGAAAACAGTTGAAAGATGGAGCAAATTCTCTGCTACAGAAATTCTGTTGGTTTGTAAAGCTGCCATTTCTGACAAAAGAATTAAACCCAGTTTTGCAAATACATTTTTCTGGCTATCTGAGGACTTGGCCTTAATTGGTACATCTACACTGTATCTGGGAGTGTGTGTCCCACCCTGGATAACAGAGTTATGCTCGCAAGACTCAAACTAGTGCACTAAAAATAGCAATGTGGACATTCTGGTTTGGAGCAGAAACTCTAGCTCTCAAACCCCACCCTATAGACATCAAAATTAAAGCTCCAGACCAAGCCAGAACATCCACATTGCTATTTTTAGTACACATCTCGAGTCCTACTAGCGAGAACCTATCTAGCCAGGCTCTGCTGGAATACACAAAGATGTTTTCAACCTGTCTCCTTGAACGTTAAGGGGATACAGAATGTACCTTATCACCAAGGAAACAAACATTTTTACCTGTACAGTTTTAAAAGCAGTTGGATTCAGCAGCTATGATTTCCAACTGTAAAGACTGCAGATTGATTTTATCACCCTGAATAAAAACAAGATCCTTAACTTCTGGCAGGGAACAACAATTCCTGAAGCAGCATACTTGATTATTGACTAGAATATTTTTTGCAATACAACTCCATAAAACTAATCAAGCTATCCAATACCTGAGAAGAGAAGCCAGAGTTCTCCTCGTAAGGTCTCTGGGATCCCTCTTAAAACTAGATCTCGAGTCTTCTTTGTTCGAAACATGCTAACACCACGTCCACATTCTACAAAGAGGATATTCCAGGACTGCTCTTTCATTTTTTCTTTCAACTATCAAAACAAAACAGCCTATTAAGCATAATGAAAAAGTCTGCTCACACATTACAAAATATAAGGTTAAATGTTGCTCTCAGTATTACCAGCATGAATCGAGAGTGACAATTCTGATACAAGTGGTGTTTTCTGGATTTACATTGGTGTAAGCAGAAACAGAATCTGACCTACTGAATTCACATATTAACTTAGCATGAATCATTTATGTAGACTTTTGAACCCCATTAAAATCTTTCATCTATACTGTCTGTGATTGCAAACATAAAAAAAAATAATACGCAGACAGCCCAGCCTACTTTTGCATCTCTGACACTGTATCGAAGTCCACATAATTCTGAACAGTACAGGACATGATACAGTTCCCAAAAGGATTACCAGTGCAAGGGAGCAACACACCTAACCAGTGTGTGTGACTGTGCAGACAGGTGCTGGGAAAGGCTGCCAACAAAGTTCTCACAAATGCTCCAAAAACACAGTCAACACAACATCTATGCCACCACTGACATTCTTCTCCTGGACTTTAGAATGGACTAAACTGTGATGATCGTTTTGTGATTCACAAGGGACTACACAGGAGAGCAACAAGCCCCGTGAGACTGTCTACTTGGTTTCCAGAGGCACAAGTCTAGTTTGTTAACCTACCGTGTACTCCCTTAGCCTCTTTTAAAATTCATTTTTGCCCATTAAAGCAGCTGTTTAAACAGCTCCCTCTATTTTGTAAAAATGTCCACACTCTCCTATAGTCTAGTCATTTTCCATCTTGACGGAAGAAGCTAAATCAAAGTGATCAATATAAAACAGCTAAGAACAAGCAGAATCTAAAGGCTATGGTTATGAAGTAATTAAGCACTGGCTGCTTTTGAATGTTTCAGGCAGATTTCAGTAAAAAGCACCATCTGTACTTCATGTACCAGGAATGTCTTTGTTGACTTCAGCAGTATACTAATGGACATGAACAGAAGAAATGCATAGCCGAAGAACAGAATCTAACATTAAATAGCAGGTCCTTTTAGAAATAAATACAACTGTTTAATATTTTTGTAAATAAAAATGTTCACAAGAGCCTATACCTCCCCCAAGCTGGGCAGACAGAGCTTAATACAATGAGTGACCTACTTACCTCATCAGGATACGTCCAGCAACATTTTCTCACACTAATCAGAATATAATAGCATAGGAAGGTAGCATGTCTCTTAAAGGCCATCCCCAGTACAAACACTGTGATTATGTGACTATGGGCCCACATCTTCCCATCTGACACTGCTATACCAACAACCAGCCTGAAGCTTGATCCTTCACCATTCAAATCGAAGTTTTTCCACTGATTCAGATGGAAGATCAAGGTAGTTGCACTGCTAGTGCTTAAGGACAACTTGTATGCCCACTCAGGCTCTTGTGGAAGCCAGCAAATGCAAATTTTAAGGCTGATGTTAGCTACAATCCCAGCAACATTTTCTTATACCCGCTTGGCTCTGATGCCATCAACTGAGCAAGACAAACTAGAGAAATTTAGTTCAGCTCAATTCACTTTGGACCATCCCACTAAAGTTATGCATTAATGACACTGGTGCTGATGCTGACTTTAAACTTATATTGAACGCTGCACAGCACCTTGTAATATTGAAAATGTACGGCTCAAAGACTTATCTAATTATGGTATTGCTCCTACTGAAATCAGTGTCAGGCTCCCATTTACTAAATGAGTGTGTCTTGGCCTTCCATGCTAATTCAAGGGTTGCTATACTACAAGAAGTAGCTTTTCTGCAAGAGACTGCTGCTAGCATATAGTACTCTGTAAAGATGGTCAAAGATGTTTGATTTTAACAAAGAAGAACAAGTATTTTCAGCAGAAATAAAATATAATCACACTCACAATGGAGAAGAAGCCACTTAAGCCAGTGGTCCAGGGAGGGAGCAGGAGGGAGGACAGCGGGGCCAAGATCCGGCCTGCCAAGCATTGGATACAGTCCAAGGATGGCCCAATTCAGCCCACAGACCTCCCCACCGGGACCCTTGGGCAAAAGAGCAGCCAGTCACTTAAAGTGGCATGGGGTTGTTCTGAAATGACTGGCTGCTCCCTATGGTCCTCTGCTGGGGTGGAGGGAGAGGGTTGTGAGTGTTACCCCCACATCCCAACAAAATCCAGCAACAGGGAGCAGCCAGCCATTTTGAGCAGTCTAGGGCTGTGGCAGCCAGAGAACCTGCCTTGGGGTCTTGCAGGGCTGCTGCCAGGGAGCCACCCAGGTAAGCACCTCCTTACTACAGCTAGCCTCTGGCACCCAAGTCCCTTCCTCACCCAACTCCCTGCCCCTGGTCACCATCCCTTGTTGCCCCAGCTCTTCATCAAAACCCCTCTGCACATCCTCTTTCCCCCAGGTCATAGAATCATAGAGCTGGAAGAGACCTCAGGAGGTCATCAAGTCCAGCCCCCTGCCCAAGGCAGGACCAATCCCAACTAAATCAACCCAGCCAGGGCTTTGTCAAGCTGAGCCTTAAAATCCTCTAAGGATGGAGATTCCACCACCTCCCTAGGTAACCCATCCCAGTACTTCACTAGCCTCCTAGGGAAATAGTTTTTCCTAATATCCAACCTAGACCTCCTCCACTGTAACTTGAGACCATTGCTCCTTGATCTGCCATCTGTCACTACTGAGAACGGCCTCTCTCCATCCTCTTTGGAACCTCCCTTCACGAGGATGAAGGCTGCTATCAAATCCCCCCTCACTCTTCTCTTCTGCAGACTAAACAAACCCAAATCCCTCAGCCTCTCCATATAGGTCATGTGCTCCAGCCCCCTCATCATTTTGGTTGCCCTCCGCTGGATCCTCTCCAATGCATCCACATCCTTTCTATAGTGGGAGGGCCCAGAACTGGACACAATACTCCAGATGTGGCCTCACCAGAGTCGAATAAAGGGGAATAATCACTTCTCTGGATCTGCTGGCAATGCTCCTCCTACTGCACCCCAATATGCCATTAGCCTTTTTGGCTACAAGGGCACACTGTTGATTCATATCCAGCTTCTCATTCACTGTAATCCCCAGGTCCTTTTTTGCACAACTGCTACTTAGCCAGTCAGTCCCCCAGCCTGTAACAATGCTTGGGATTCTTCCTATCCAAGTGCAGAACTCTACACTTGTCCTTGTTGAACCTCATCAGCTTTCTTTTGGCCCAATCCTCTAATCTGCCTAGATCACTCTGGACCATATCCCTGCCCTCCAGTGTAACTACCCTCTAGCTTAGTGTCATCTGCAAACTTGCTGAGGGTACAATCCATCCCTTCATCCAGGTCATTAATAAAAATGTTGAACAAAACCAGCCCTAAAACCGATCCTTGGGGTACTCTGCTAGAAACCGACCGCTAACCTGACCTCGAGCCCTTGATCACTACCCATTGGGCCTGACAGTCTAGCCAGCTTTCTATCCATCTCACAGTCCATTTATCCAATCCTTACTTCCTTAACTTGCTGGCAAGAATATCGTGGGAGCAAAAGCTTTGCAAAAGTCAAGGTATATCACATCCACTGACTTTCCTATATCTACAGAGCCAGTTACCTCATCATAGAAGCTAATCAGATTTGTCAGGCATGACTTGCCCTTCGTGAATCCGTGTTGACTATCCCTGATCACTTTCCCCTCTTCCAAGTACTTCAAAATGGATTCCTTGAGGATCCCCTCCATGATTTTTCCAGGGACTTAGGTAAGGCTGATTGGTCTGTAGTTCCCTGGATTGTCCTGCTTCCCAGACCCTGTACTCTCTTCTATACCCCTCCCCCAGACCAGAATCCTCTCCTGCACCCACACCCCCTTCCAGACCCTGCACCTCAAGCCCTTGCCCCAGATCACAACCCTGTCCGTCACTCAAACACTCTCTCAGACACCACACCCTCTCCTGCACCGCAGTCCCCTATCCCGAGCTACCTTCCACATCCAACCTCCATCCTGGACCTTGCAACCCCTCCTTGACCACTTACCAAAATCTTGGAGCAGCCCCCCCCCACCCCACCCCCAATTACCCCTGTACTGGTAGAATACAAAACTTGTGTAATTTATTACCAATTTCCTTCCATTTCTAACATTTACTTAAATGATTGTGCTAAAGCCCTTTGAGGGCTTTTGACAGCAAACTGCCTGGGAAAGTGCGCACTGTGTGAAGAAACTGAAAAAAAAAGGCTGAATAAGGGGGGTGGGGTTGTCAGGAAAATTTTCTAAAGGGGAAAAATGTTGGCATTAGCTATGCTCTGCTGAGAAGAAGCCTGCAGGTGTAATGTCTATTATTAGTATGTTTTCACATCAGCTCGTGGGGGTAATGAGCAAATTGAATATTTAAACACAAGGGCACAATCTCTGTTTGAAAGTTAGATGCTCAGCGTAACACCATCTGGAATTCTACTGCAACTTTCCATTTCTCAAGCAACGGCCTACATAAAGTCATTGTAACTTGGGCTAATTTTAGAACACCTCACACATTTTTATTAGATCTTGTTGAAAAATAAGACTTCAGGGTGGGGCAATTCAACGGAATTAGATTTATCTTTTAGCGTAGGGAAAGGATGAGGAAAACAGGAGAGAGAGAGAGAGAAACACGAGGAATCAGAACAGAAAAATGGAGAGAAAGAAGAGAATGAGGAAGCAGAAGTAGGATCCAGATTGATCACATGAGATCAAGTTGCTTCTAGGTCTTAATCTTTTTGTGTAATTAACCTAGTTCAAAGCGTTGAACAAACTGTGGAAGGTGTATTGTGGCCCTGATTCTGCAAAGTATGTAAGCATATTATTAGCCAGTAGGCTACTCATGTGGTTGAAATTAGGCACTTCACGCCTGGGGGCAATTGTGTACTACTGTGCAATGCACAATTTGTGCAGAATTGTTATATGTAGAATTTTCACATTTCCCCTGCAGAACTAGGACTGCAGCCCACCAACAGGGGCTGCTATTCTCTGCAGAGCCTGACTCTTCAGCGCTCAGTGAGTAGAGCACCCAGCCTAGTGAGGATGGAGACTTTGCAAGCTGTGGCTATCTGGCTGATGGCACACAAGTCCCATGGGAGTAGGCACTTGCTTACTTACATTGCTAAATTACAGCCTATTTGCTTTCAACACATCACAAACTGTTCCTTACTGATCATCTTAATAATCACACTTAGCTATTACATAGATAAAACAATATGTACTACTGGCAGGCAATGGAGCTTGTTCTGATTTCCCTATTTATCACGTATGCTGTGCTATCGTAGTTTGACAGATCTGGAACAGCTTTGAGAGTGGGAGCTGGAAAGCAGGCCAAAGGTACAACTCAAACAATACCATCTTCATCAGGATGCGGTTTCTTAAATCTGTCTTGTCCTCAGGCTCATTTTTGTTATAAACCATGTTCGGTACATAACTGTTCCATGTAACAGTTCCCAATAAACAATATGAAAGGTTAATTAAAAACAAGAAAATACAAAGCAGGTGGAAGTCTGGGCTAGTTTGAGTAGCTGAACTGATGGCTGAGTATTTTTAGCTCCATTTGGAGCATAGACAGGATCAAATATTTATCTGCCACACAAATGAAGAGAGTAATTTTGCACACTGGTTACTTCCTGTCAAAACACAAGGATTTATTTCTTCTGAAATCTGGTAGAACCTCAGTGGGAAATACCACAGGAGTAAAGCCAACTTGGCATGAGTAGGCTTACACAGGCAGAACAGAACTGCTCAGTGTTTTGCCTGAGTATGGGAAGGAATATTGAATAGCCCTTTGAAAAACACAAGACTTACACTCTACAAATGAGCTCAGTAATCTTCAGGACAGATAATGCAGCAGATGAGTTCTTTCCATAGTCTGCAGAAAGTGTGTGCACTCCCACTGCATTTTGTATAAGCAGCACCACCCTCCCCCCTCCCCCAGCACCGGCTCCTGTTCCCCCACCTTTGCTGCTTCTGTAGGCAGCAAGGTTGGGGGGAAAGCAAGTAGTCAATACTCCCAACTATCTGATAAGCTTATGCTTATTAGTCGACTACTTTCTAACATCCCTAATCAATAGAGCTCCACCATTTCCAAGAACTGGATTTCTTATGTGAAAAGCACAAGGATATTTTCAAATAAAATCTTTCAGGTCTTCTTCCTACTTTATTAAAAAAGGGGAGTGGGTTTTTTTCCACAAATACACTTTGTTTCTCCTAAATAATATGAAACATTTTCTCCAAATCATAATGTTACCAAGAAGTGTAACTGATGTTTGGATCATAATTTTGCTTGTTCTCATCCCATTTCTAGTAGTGTTAAGTCTTGACACTTCAAATAAATGTGAAATTAAGTACTTGCTCACTGTCACAAAACAGACAGGCAGCTCCTCCCTGAGGGGGTGGAAGAGTGTGAGGAAGTTTGCTGTGGGAAGATAAGGCATATCATTATTAAACAAGATTAGCAGAGAATTGAATACAGAAATACATAAGGCCCCCGTGGAAACAGAGTAAAATACAGAGTAGGCAAAAAATAAAGAATGGCAGACTCTATAAAAGAAACTGGCAGTTTTCTCTGGAATAAGTTTCCATTTTGCTTGAATCCTTTGTAGTTATTCAGAAAGTTATGGAAAATTAGTTTCGCTTACCATTTTAGAGTCAAGATTATCAGCATCCTGAGGGTGAAATACAGTCATTAGAGCTTCTGTGCTAACGGCATTGCCGCTGCCTTTCTGATCTGCCATTGACCGTCCTTCATAATAATCCACTGGATTGTCAGAGTGGGAAGTAGTGGCGGCCTGTAAAAATGCATTAACAGCTGTCAGAGATGCTTAAAAGATCCTGTAAGAAACTGCACTGATAACAGTTGATGTTTCACCCCCAAGCATCACTTGTTATGGACCTTTCAAAATACAACAGTCTTCAGATGCATTGCAGTTGTTATTTAAATTTAAAACAACATTAAGAAATGTGCCTGAAGAGCGAAGAAGATAAGAAGTGGTCCCTGATCTGTAGAGCTTCCTAGTCAAGCAGTAGCACTTGAGAAAGCCATATTTCCTTTTTGACACCACAAAATATTTATTCATATATTAACATTAATAAGAATGAGAGCTGCACAAAGGAGGAAGGCCTGATCCAACTCCCCTGAAAAGACTCCACCTGCTTAAATGGTAACTGGATGAGGGCCCTGGACAGAAATGGTCACGTATTGTATTGGCAGTTAAATGCATGGTATGCTCTCCTACCTCAGGATACCTCTAGCAGGATTTCAGAAGCAAAGTTTGGAGCCTACTGGGAGAGACAAATTCTATTTCAAAAATCTATAAGTAAAATGCCAAAATGTACTGAGTTCAGAAGCTTTGCAGTTCGACATGTTCCCATCTGTTTGCCTAAAGAGCCAATTATCTTTGCACTTTAAGAGTGGAAATGAAGAAGGAAACAAAACAAACGGCTTATTAGCCAGGTAATATAGACAACAGCATGTAACGGGACATGTGTGCCCACTCCAAAAGCGAATGCTTTTGAGAAAGCAGAGCTCAGCACCCAAGCGTCACAGAACTGTGCTGCACTCCTACCTGGGGAGCATTTCTGGTCAAGTTAAGCCATTTTGTGGTCTTGTTGCTCAACCCAGGTTCTAACCCTCAATCCCTGAGGATGAGCCCTCCACGACTCACTGTTTTTCTGTGCTGAGATGACCACCTCGGCAAGAAGCGTAGAGCTTACTGCGCTGGGGTGCCAGTATGGACACCATGGTGCAGTAATGCAGCATGACTGGCCTCTGACACCCTTCCCACAAGACCTATTCTTGCCTCTCTGGTCATGTTTGAATTCTACTGCCCTGCAGTCAGCTGCCCAACCCTCAGACCCGTCCTTTGCATTCCCTTTTTACATTTGAAAGTCCCCCTCCTGTTTGCTCAGCGATGGGTGGTGTATTCTCAGCACATCTTTCCAGCTGGCCATGCCTGCCCCATGCACCAGGAGATCCCCTGCTTAGCACCATGCCAAAGTACTAGGCCACAGCAGCATTTAGGGAGAAGAGTAAAGATGTCAATGTGTAGACATCAGGCTACACCTTCCCCCCCGGCCTGCCCAGGGCAAGTTTTTTCCTCCCCACCAGCCCCCAAACAATTCCCCCACTTGCCCGGGGCCAGTTCTTTCCTCCTCCTCACCTCCACCAGCTCTGCAGCCAAGGGCTGGGAGTAGGATTGCCAGATGGTTAACCCAAAAATACCGAACACCCTCCCCCCCCCCCCCCAAAAAAAAAACACCGGGGAAAAAAATTCTGTGGGGGGGGGGGGGGGGGGAAGGGGGATACCAAAGTTGTTGAGACAAAAAAAAAAAAAGGAGTTAAAGCTGTTTTAATGCTGTTTTATTTTTTCTTAAGTGCCTGTAGAGTCAGCATAGAGATAGTAAGAGGGGAGAAGTTGAGCACTAAGAGCCAGGGAAGGCTTCAGTTCTTTAGGCTTTTTGCTGGAAGCCATTGTGTTTTCTTCATGGAGCCAGAACTCAGCTTCCCTGCAGAACCAGGTAAGCAGGGGTTCCGGGTGCAGGGTCCGGAGTGGGGGGGCCACGCCGGCGGCTGGGCCTATTTGCTGAGTATGTCATAGGGTTGCCAGGTGTCCAGTATTTTTGCCTACTGGTTGGGAGGAGGAGGAGGGGGGAAATCAGAAGATACCAGACATTTTAGGTGTCCGGTATTTTCTGAATTTTTTTTTAAACCAGACAGGAGGCAAAAATACCAGACTGTCTGGATCAATACCGGACACCTGGCAACTCTAGATGGGAGGGCGAAAGGGCTTGAAATTGGGGGCTGCTTACTCATTTGTCTAAAGGCAAGATGGAGGAGCCCCAGCCCTACTGGCCACTCCCTGAGGGTACAGCTGCCCCTAGTGGACATTCTGCATATAACTCTCCCTTACGGGCTCACTGCCCCCCAATGGCCATTCTCTACCATGCCCCTCAGAACAGCAGTCCCTCCCCCCTTTGCAGATTATGGAAAATAGACCTTTTCTCAGGTCTTCCAGTTGTCTTGGCACAACCAAACCCTGACCTTCCTTTAAGTTAGAACATAAGAACGGCCGTACTGGGTCAGACCAAAGGTCCTTCTAGCCCAGTATCCTGTCTGCCGACACTGGCCAGCACCAGATGCCCCAGAGAGGGTGGACCGAAGACAATGATCAAGCGATTTGTCTCCTGCCATCTCTCTCCAGCCTCTGAGAAACAGAGGCCAAGGACACCATTTTATCCCCTGGCTAATAGCCTTTTATGGACCTAACCTCCATGAAATTATCTAGCTTCTCTTTAAACTCTATTATAGTCCTAGCCTTCACAGCCTCCTCTGGCAAGGAGTTCCACAGGTTGACTACACGCTGTGTGAAGAAGAACTTTCTTTTATTTGTTTTAAACCTGCTACCCATTAATTTCATTTGGTGAAAGTTAGGAGAAGAGGAAGCAGCATACTAAATTTGGTGACCCTAACTCTTATAGTTTAGGAGGAGTTCTTGAACAAAAACTCAGACTGACGCAGTCTAAAATACAGACAGCTCAACAATCTTAATAAGCCTGATCTAAAACCAGAAAACATGCCCAGGAAAAAAATGCTCTCTTTTCCCCTCTCCTTCCCCCAGGAATGCAAAGTCACCATAGAAAGCACATTTATCAGTGTGTCTGAATGGCATGTGCGCCCAGAGAAACATTCAGCTGACACTTCTTTCAGTCCTGACATGTGCCAAGCGTTTCCTTCCTTGAAGCACTACACCACTGTGAATGATAGGGTTTTCAGTCACTCTTTCACTTTGGGATAAGTTATGACGCATTGTTATAACTCCCCCTTCATTATGCACAAACCCTCTACAGCATATGCGACATGGACTGAAGTCTTGTTCAACATCAGACTGTCCCATTGCTATGCAGTGTTCTCTCTCAGAGCCTCTCATAATTCCTGCCAGATGACATAGTCAGGGCCCCAAAGAAACACTTCAACTGGAATTGGTCCCAATTTACACAACTGATAGACACTTTCCAAATTTCAGTATGTGAATTGTTGGCCACAATTAGAGTTCGAAACCTCTGAAGTTTGGAAATAATCCAATCTGGGATTTCGATTCAGTTCCACCTCTTATTTAAATTCACATTTTTGAAGTGGTGACATACATTACTACTTTAAATGATGGGATACAACTAATGACTATACTTAGCCTTCTAGCAAGATCGAACAAAGTGCTCTCTGCAGCTCCATAAACAGTTAATAAAGAATTAGCATTAGCTGGGCTTTTACCTCCGTACTTGCAGTATGTTGCGGACTTGAAGTTGCTCCACTTCTGATCTTGAGCTTTGCTACCAGGTGTTCAAAATCCCTAAGCTCAGTGAAACGAAAAGCTCTTTTTCCTTTGGTACTAATGCTGACTCCTTTGTTGGCTGGATCAGAAATTTCCACTGCTATGACCTGAAGAAGCAAGGACACACGAATTAGTAATTTCATCTGTTGGCATGATCTGCAAAAACAAAATTCTATTGAGTGTGGGTGCGTGACATACAAGAAGCTTTCTGCATTACCCTTATGAATAGTGTGACATGGCTTCACTACTCAATGTTGTGTAGTTGCCTGCCTGAGTGCACAGAGCTGAACCGAAGCAGTCTGTCAAGAAGTTGTTAAAGACAACGCAGGAAAAATAAAACAAGGACTTAGATGAGAAAGTTTTGCAATTCAACTTCAAAGGAGTTAAGATAACAATGGCTAGGATATCAGTTGGAGAAAACCAACTACCTAGCTAGCTGAGACTAAGATCGTCAGGGTCCCTATGGAAGAGACTAGACTGCAGAAAAGAGAAGGCTCCCCAGGATACATCAGCAAAAAAGCTGACAGGCTGGGAAGACTGACTCGGAGACAGAGGGAGCCCTATGCAAAACAAGCAGGCTGTTTCTCTTGACAATCTCAGAGGGGTGGTTGTATTAGTCTGTAACTTAAAAAAAATTAAACGAGTGGTCCTGTAGCACCTTAGAGACTGTGTGTGTGTGAGAGAGAGAGAAAGAGAGAGAGAGAAAAATCCGGGCTCGTCGAACTGTGACGAGCCCCACTCACCAGCCGCGCTGTCTGGCGATCTACATGCACAGATTGCCCGAACCCAGCTCTTCCGGGTTGCAATCTACTCACCACAGGTGAGTAGACTGCATTATTTGTCAAGCCCTGTATATAATCATGAGCTTTTGTGGGCACAACGCACTTCCTCAGATGGGTGGAGCAAGAGGCACAGAGGGGCAGAGAAACCTCACACATTTAAGGCAGAAAAAGGGGAGACACACGGAGGAGAAAAGAATCCTTTCAGTTACAGTGTCCATGCTAAATGAGCACTGAATGGTGAGAGCATATTATCATGCAGGCGTGGGATGAAGACCAAGGGCCACAGAACTTTCCGACATGTAAAGCAGCCTTCCTAGAGGGGTGTGCTGAGCTGGCTCCGAACTGCAGCGCAAGCATACCCGAATGACAGCTGCTCTCTCAGTAGAGAAGCGTGTTGCAATGACTGTGTGGAAGCTGTCGACTCACGATTGCTACCATATAGTTGCAAATCAGTTTGGAGTGGGGAAGTCTACTATCAGGGCAGCACTTATGCAAGTATGCAGGGCAACAAACCACATTTTGCTGCGTAGGACTGTGACTGAGAAATGTGGAAGACATAAGCGGCTGGCTTTGCTGAAATGGGCTTTCCAAGCCATGGTGAAGCAATCAACGGCACATACTCCCACACAGTGCCATTCCATCTTGCCTTAGAGTACATCAATCGCAAGCAGTACTTCCCCATGGTGCTTCAGGTGCCTGTGGATCACCGTGGGCATTTCACAGACATACATGTGAGATGGTCTGGAAAGGTGCATGATGCATTATCTTCAGGAACTGTGGTCTGTGGACCCTAAGCTGCAGGCAACGACTTACCCCTTTACAGCCCTGGCTCATGAAGCCTTACTGCTGTCCAGGTGCCCTGTGTAAGTCTACTATCAGGAGCAGTTCAACAACATGCTAAGTTGATGCTGCACGGTTGTTGAATATGCCTTTGGCAGACTGAAAGGGAAAGGGAGGTGCCTGTATGTTAGGCTGGACCTTTTGGAGGATCATATCCCAAGGCGCTGGCTGCACGCCGCTGCTTACGTAACTTGTGTGAGAGGAAGGGCGGCTCTGAGGAATCACTCTAGAATAAGAGGCACTGACATTTCTGTGTTGGAGTTGCTTTCCTGCCTCATCCCACTACTCATCCTGAGCAAGGTATTCCCATGAAACCAAGGGATATTACAGGGACCAGAGTGCTTGGCGGGGCTTGTGCCACACAAAATAAACTCATGGAAACCTGCATCACATTTGTCTTTATTGATGGCTTTCAATCACGATGCTCAGTGGTAAGGGTTATTGGAAAACCTCATAATGATGTTAATGTCCAGCTGTCAAAGTCACAGCTGCTTTGGTGGGGAGTGGAGTGCGCTGGGAAAAAAGTGTTACCTGACTATGAAAATGAGTGTGTGGGCATAGAGGGAAGGCTGCTGTGAAAAGAGTTCTGCATGTGTTGACAGGGAGGCTTTTGGTTCTGTTCACTCTGCATCTTGATAAAGACACTTGAGCATCTCATTTTGGCCTTCCGTGAGCTTTAGCATGTGCTCAGTGGCTTCTGTTCTGACTTGCATCTCCCTAGCTCTTCTTTGCTTCTTTTCCTCTGAAGTGTTGAATGCTGCAACACATCCTTGACCAGATCCTCCTTTGTCCTCAGTTGAGAAAGTCGGTCTGCTGGGGAACAAGCCTGACTTCTCAATGTCTGGTCTGGAAAAGTAACCATTAACAATAAGAGCGACTGTATTTCTCCTGATAAAGATTGTAACATTTCACTAACATGCACATCTCTCTCCTTGGGTGTGGATGTGGGATCCCCACCCAGGATTGTGTCCAGTTCTTTGTAAAAACAGCATGTTCTAGGTGCAGGATCAGACTGGCTGGCTGCCTCCTTCGCCTTCTGGTATGCCTGCTAGAGTTCCTTTATTATGGCTCTGCAGTGTAGAGTGTCTCAATTGTACCCCTTTGTACAAAGCGCTCTAGAAATGTGACCATAAGTGTCCCAGTTCCTACGGGTCATTCACAGCTGTGATTGCGCCATTTCTTCACCCCACACATTGATAAGATGCAAAAGCTCTGGCGTGCTCCAAGCAGGAGAGTGACAGCCACTGTTTCCCTAAGAGAACATCATGAGGGCCGCTACACAGTGAGCCAGGAGCACCACTACCAGGGGTTTGCAGGTGGGAGGGGCACATCTGTTTACATGTCCGCAGATCAGCAGAGTTCAAAGCGCAGGCCAGGATGGCTAATTAGGCATTGTTAGAAACAAGCTGAAGTTCAATAAACTTGACAAAAAACCTACTGTAGTACACGCTGCAGGACTGTTGACAGAAAAGCAAGTGGGAGAGACAAAAGTTCCTTGCAGAGCTGGATATTGTGTGTCACCAAAACTGATAAAACTTGTTGCGACTTTGATTGCCTTACAGTGTAAATGGTCCCTAGGTTTTATACCAAAAAGGGTTTTTTGGCAACAAAACTTGTCAGTACAGACAAGTCCTTAAAGATGGGGAATAAGCTGGAATAAGTCCTTAAAGATGGGGACTAAGCATGGATAGAGAGGTTAGACTTCGATTTTTTTAAAATATGCATGTTGGACTCTGTTTTAAACCTTGGCTCTACGGGCTTTTTATCTTTTGGGTGACAGAAATAATGCATTGTTTTGGTGAAACTGTTTCTAGGTAATTTTGATCAGCTGCTGTCACAGGTGCCCAAAGGGAAGAGTTTCATTTGGTACCCAGGGAATTGTAACCCAGTTCCTGGTTCAAGAATTGGCAAATTGCAGAATTCCAGCCTGTGGGGGTGCACTCAGAGAGACCCCAAGAAGGGACAATAGTGCAATTATCCTGGTAACCATGACAGCATGCATAACCAAGAGCGTACTGGACCATTCTATAAGCAGAATTAATACTCTCTATGATTACACAAAATAGTTAGTTGCTATTCTGTCACAAGATAATGAACTGACATGTTATCCTCATAAAACCCAAACTTCATTATGGGACAGATTTTTTAGAAAAAAAAATCAACATATTGATACAAAGCTCTTTTCAAAATCTGGCTTCAAGTGCCTTCTGAAACTGGTGCATCTTACATAGTTTTCTGAAAGAAACCAGACTCTGGCTCTTGCAAATAATCAACTGAAGCAGATTCACGGGAAGGATCCTCCACTGAATACCTTACAAAACACATCTGCACAAGAAAGGACCGCTAGAGCTGATCTTAATTACAATGATGGGATAGTTATGATTTAAAGTGGCCAACACACCTTAATAATGTAGTAAGAAATTAGTAACACGACAGTGAACTGCTAGACTGACTTCCACGGACGCTGCTTTTTTAACCACAATGGGTGAATAATGAAAACCAACTGATATGAAACAACTCTACAATATTGTGAAATAGTATTAGAGGTCTAACAACTCCTAAACGAGAATTTGGAATTAAGAAGTCAGCTCCTTTTACTCAAACTGTTATGCTTTGTTATTACACTTTGCACAAGTTCCTATTGTTTGCAAGACTGCCAATAGAAAAATCACATGCACTGCAACAGCTAAGCAGTGTGTGCCTGTAATATCGGCGAGGAGTCCTGTGGCACCTTATAGACTAACTGAAGTGTTGGAGCATGCTCCAGCACTTCAGTTAGTCTATAAGGTGCCACAGGACTCCTCGCCGCTTTTGCAGATTCAGACTAACACGGCTACCCCTCTGATACTTGCCTGTAATATGCCCACTGAAGTGAACTGTGTTACACAAGAAATTAATTCAGACCTCTGTATATTACAGCTTTTAATAGTTTCAAACACTGAGGTCAACTGAAAGAAGAAATTCGCCTAGCAGAGTGTAATAATGTGTGCTCCAATAGCACATAGTGGGGCAGATTTTCAGCTGGTGTGAAATGACATAGCTCCATTGACTTCAGTGTATCTCTGACAATTTGCACATGAATGTAGCACACAGCATGTATGAAGAGTATTAAAAGTATTAATCAACGTCTTGGTAATTATCTATTTCAAGAACATATTTGGGGCTAGCCACAGGACGACTAAGCCTTAAAGCGACTGATAGGAGCTCAGTCCACAAAACACATACAGCAGGGCTACTCAACCTGCGGCCCGCGGGCCACATGTGGCCCGTGACCTTTTTGTTTGCAGCCCGCGGGTATGAGACTTGTGCAAGATGAGACAATAAAAGATCCTCAGCTCATCTAGAAAGGACAGAGGATAAAAAGAGAGAGACGTGAAGGTTGTCTTTGAGGTGAAAGGAGTTCTGCATGCAGTAGGATTTAGCTTAATACTGCTGTCACCAAGAAAAATGACAACATATAAATCGAATAAAAAGAGATTCAATTTTGTAATGAGAAACCAGAGTAAGAGAAAAGTAAATTAAGTACTTTATCCAAATTATAAAACTTTCAGTGTAACTGGCTCTCACAGCAATACCTCTCTTAGGGGAATGATTATGCTGCATAGGTTGCCATCCTGGCTAGCAAAACAGATGTAGTTCTCTGAAATGCACATTTTTCCCAATGTGTTGTAGTGGCAGAAAGGTACCCATAAGAAACATTCATGCACTTCCTTCAGGGTCTCTTCCTTGGGTAGCCTGAAGAATGCACTGAACTGCTCACTGTGGGCTCGGTTCTCCAGGCCTCTAATGGATAGAGAAGGAGAAGGAAAAATAATCAAAAAGTTATTTTAGTATAACTTTATATTTCTTAAAACTGAATTGTGTTGGGAGGGAACTATATTAAACCTTTATATGCCGTGTTCTCAAATACATTGTGGGCTCAATCCTGGAAGGCACAAAGCGAGGTTCCGAACTCAAATCAATTCCCAAGGGAGCTAACAGCACTTAGCACATTGCAAAATCAGAGCATTACACCCCAGTTTAGCAAAGTGCTTAAGAATTTCTCAAAGTTGAGCACATGATTAAGCACCTTGCTGAACAAGGATGGACTGCTGTGGACAAGGATGGAGGCCTACACTGGATGAAAAGTTATCACTTTTTAATAGCCCAACTGGCTCTGCTTTTCAACACATTAAAATAAACCAAAAGCTTCAGAGGGGTGGCCGAGTTAGTCTGCAACTAGAAAAACTTAAACAACAAATAGTCTAGTAGCACCTTAAAGACTAACAAAACATGTAGATAGTATCACGAGCTTTCCTGGGCAAAACACATTTCTTCAGATTGGAGTATTATAAGTCCAGATCCAAGAATAAATAAGGGAAGGGAGGGGAGGAGGGAGAAAAAAGGAGAAAAAAAAAAAAGACAGTGAATAGATAGTTCAAGTAATTACAAGAGGCTGATAAGAACAATTAGCACCTCCATTGATTGGCTAGTTAAGTCATTAAGATGTGGAAGGTAGCTGTGAGCCAGCCGATATCCCTGTTCATTCCATTGGGATAAGAATAAAACTTGTAAATGAAATTAAGTTACAACCCTTCCCAGTGTATTTGGCTTGTGGAATTGGCCTGAAACAATACAGTGACTTGGAGCTCCATTAAATAAACCAATTAAGCCTAAACCAGTTTTGGCTCAATGGACAACTGATTGGCCAGAACATAGCCTCCGTGAGTGTGCTTATAAGAAACATGCTTCAGAAAGAGTGCAGCAGCAGTCAAAAAAAGCAAACACTAAGAAAGGGATAGAGATAAGACAGAGAATATCTTATTGACTCTATATAAATCCATGGTTTGCCCACATCTTGGAAACAACATGCAGATGTGGTCGCCTCATCTCAAAAGAGATAATTTGGCAATAAAAAAGTTCAGTAATCACAAAAATGACTAGGGGTATGGAACGGATGTCTATGAGCAGAGATTAATAAGACTGGGACTTTTCAGCTTGGAAAAGAGATGACTACAGGGATATATGATAGAAGTGTTGAGAAAGCGAATAAAGAGGAGTCATTTACACCTTCCCATAACACAAGAACTAGGGATCACCAAATGAAATTAACAGGTAGCAGATTTAATGCAAACAAAAGAAGTACTTCTTTACACAACGCACAACCAACCTGTGGAACTCCTTATCAAAAGATATTAATGAAGTCAAAACAAAAACATACCAGGGTTCAAAAAAGAGCTAGATAAATTCATAGAGGTTAGGTCCATCAATAGCTATTAGCCAGGAGGGGCAGGAATGGTGTCCATAGCCTCCGTTTGTCAGAAGCTGAGAATGGACGCCAGGGGTTGGATCACTTGATTCCCTGTTCTGATCATTCTCTCTGAGGCACCTGGTATTGGCCACTGTTGGAAGACAGGATACTGGGCTAGATGAACCTTTGGCCTGACCTAGTATGGCCCTTCTAATGTTGTTATTATATTCATGTATAAAGGCAGTGACAAAATTAAGTTTTGGCAAAAGACCAATATCCACCTCTAGCACTATCAAACTGAAACGGATATTCTGGACCTGCATCTTTCAATTCAATAGTAAGGAAAACCAGCCACCAGTCCTCAACACATGGTTGCTTATATCACCCATTGCCCATATATTTGCTCCCCAATGAACATATGCTGAAAAAGGTGTTGTTCTTCCCCCTTCTTCATTAGCAAGTTACTCTTCAGTGACACCACCTCACCTTTACTTTTTATTCTCACTTGCTGCTAGGATATTACATTTTTAAACAATTTTGCTGTAATATTTTTTCACAAGATATTTAGAACCTTAAATACAATTATTAACTGGAGAATGTAAACTCTCCAGAGAGCTTATTTATATAGGATGTAAACAAATGTAAATCTGGGGCTGTAAACCCACAGGAAAATCCCTTTAAAGCAGCGAATAAAGCAATAACATTTTCCTCTTTTCCTATGTGAATGTATTAAATGGTTTTCTCTTAAAGAACAAATCAAGAAATATTATTAATTATTATTATTATTATTAATAATAATAATAAAAACAGTTTTGGTTAAATGACACTACTGAAAAATGCTTTCTGCATTTTCCTGTTCTAAAGAGGTTCTCTGTTTTCTGTGTAAAAATAATAAAAGACACAGATTTAAAGTCTTGAATTATAATTAATTCTGGCCTATCAAATGAGAAAGGATTTTAGAAACCTGGGCCAAGAAAACTAACTTTGGTAAGTTTAATGAGTCATAGGATATTCATTAAAACACACAGAGAAACTAAGCTTTACCACAGAACAGTCTCTGAAAATGAAAAACATGCAAATAGGCCATTTATAATACTGCTCACTTGGGACTGGATTATTATTACAATTACAGCTATACAAATCCACAGCAATGCCAGCAACTTTCCTGTGGATACTCCAGATTTACACTTGTACATCTCAGATCAAAATCTGACTCTCTAGACTTAAGCCTGCACTGCATGAGACAGAAGCGAATGAAAAGAACAGGATAAGAAAACTTTACTACAGAATGTACAATGAAGGCAACGAGCTCCCATGTCTAATGGATGTTTCTGGTTTGAGTAAATACCATGTGTTGTTTAGTTTTCATAAAAATTACAGGACACTAGAACTGGAAGGGACGACGAGAGATCATCAAGTCCAGTCCCCTGCCCTCATGGCAGAACCAAGCATCATCTAGATCAGGGGTGGGTAATAATTTTAGACAGGGGACCACTTCACTAATTTTTGAAGTGGTCCCGGGTCTCCAGCGGAAGGGGCAGGACCAGAACCCTGATTTGCTTGGGAGTGGGGGAGCACGTGAAGTCTATGTCCCACTCCCCCACCTAGAGAGAAATGTCAGCTGTTCTGAACAGCTGGTGATTCCTTCTAGGAACCCGCCCTCTTGCAGGGCAGGAGGAGACTTCCCAAGCTTCCCTCAGCCCCAGGCCAATCAGGGGCCCGAGGAGCGTGCAAAGTCACTCGCTCCCTGCCCCCACCCTGCAAGGGGCATGTGCCTGGGGGCAGGGGAGTGGCAGGGCATCCGCAGGCCGGATCTGGCCCACAGTGGCTCCTTTGCCCACCCCTGGTCCAGATCATCTCTGTTAGATATCTGTCTAACCTGCTCTTAAATATCTCCAGTGATGGAGATTCCACAATCTCCCTAGGCAATTTATTCCAGTGTTTAACCACCCTGGCAGTTGGGAAGTTTTTCCTAATGTCCAACCTAAACCTCCCTTGCTGTAGTTTAAGCCCATTGCTTTTTGTCCTATCATCAGAGGGGCCAAGGAGAACAATCCCCTCCTCCCCCATGACAACAGTTTTCAGGTATCTAAAAGGATATGTCCCCTCTCAGTCTTCTCTTTTCCAAACTAAACAAGCCCAATTCCTTCAGCCTTCCCTCATAGCTCATGTTCTCTAGACCTTTCATCATTTTTGCTGCTCCTCTCTGGACCTCCTCCCATTTCTCCACATCTTTCTTGAAATGTGGTGCTCAGAACTGGACACAATACTCCAACTGAGGCCTAATCAGCGTAGAGTAGAGCAGAAAAATGACTTCTCATGTGTTGCTCACAACATTCCTGTTAATGCATCCCAGAATCATGTTTGCTTTTTTTTTGCAACTGTCACACTGTTGACTCAGATTTAGCTTGTGGTACACTATGACCTCTAGATCCCTTTCTGCAGTACTCCTTCCTAGACAGTCACTTCCCATTCTCTATGTGTGAAAGTGATTGTTCCTTCCTATGTGGAATACTTTACATTTGTCCTTATTAAACTTCATCTTATTTCCTCAGACCATTTTTCCAATTTGTCCAGATCATTTTGAATGATGACTATCCTACAAAGCAGTTGCAACCCGTCCCTGGTTGGTATCATCTGCAAACTTAATAGGTGTACTCCCTACGCCATCATCTAAATCGTTGATAATTGTGTTAAAGAAGGAGAACCCTGTGCACTTAGCACGTTTGGTCAAGTTATGCTTTTGTGCTTATTCTGAACAGCATTTTTGTTAATCTGATTAGCCATGAAGAATTTGTGGTCATGAGACACCCACACAATTATTTTCATTAAAATTGACATGATTTCTTACACATCATATTCATGTGATTTCTTCTGACAACTAACAGTTAATTAAAACACCCTGTATTACTTCATTCCCAGCATCCAGCAAGACACTTGGGTAAAAGACACAGATGTTAGCAAAGCCGTTATTGTAAGCTCCTTCAGTCAAGGACTGTGTCTTCCTGTGCCTGGAACTCTATTGAGCACACAGCTGACATGCTACAAATAATAAATTACCTCTTGGTGATTTGCAGGGGATCATGGAGGACTAGGTCACTTTCAAATGTCTCCTTGTCAAAAAGTCTCCTTACAGCATAGTTTGCCAGCTGCTCCATAAGAAGGAACGTTTCATTAATGTGCATAAACATGGAAAAGTAGTGATCCTCCCCACGGGAGCACACATGAATACTCTCGGTCAGGATCACATTGGAGGTCTTTTCAAGCTTTGAGATTTCATCCCAGGAGATAACGAGTTTTACTGAAAATATGAGTATAAGCAGGTGTGAGTAACTTCTCACTGCTCTAGCCGCCTATACTTTTTTCTTAACGCTAAGGGAACAAGCGGTCAACAGTTCTATTAACATAATTAAACATCAGAGTTAAATCGCTAGCACGTAGGAAGGTCTAACATGGCTGGAAGCATTATATTAAGCCAATGAACAGCCTTTATCTTATTTCATATTTCTGAGAAAGACAAGCCTTTGTGTTTTTCAATAAGATCCAATATGTAATAGTCCTCTCATATAGAGTCATACCATCTTCCACACCTACTCCATTGGCTTCTGTGGAACCGTTTGAGAGACAAGGTACTATTTAACATAGGTGCCATAATCTTACCCTACACATAATCGCTTTCCTTGTTTTACAGCCCAATCCTGAAAGGTAGTGACCACTTTCTTCCACATGCCCAGTGCTCTCAACTGCCACTGATCGCAATGGGAGAGGAGAGGAATCAGCTCCTTGTAAGACTGGGCCCTCAGTCATTTGTGATCTTGCAGAGTAAGTGTAAAGAAGTACTGAAACGACTGCTATTTTACAAGTGCAAGAATATCACAGGCTATCTTCCGAATTACTCTACAGGAAGCTTGCCAGCTAGAATTTCTTGGCTAGAAATACATCAAAAAGTGCCCTATATGTTAGCACTAGATTATACTTTCTGATCTTTGCTCCAGTGTAAAACTGCAAATTGCTAAATGAACTACAGTACTATGCAGGCTACTCTGCTTTAATGGTACATTTAAAATAAAGTTTCTTAGATAATATGGTCTGTTTGCTTTAAGGGGCCAGTATCTTTCTGAAACACTGTTGTGCCTCCTGTTCGCAAGGATGAGTGCTACATCTCTGTACTGGCTGCAAGACTTACAAATGCTTGTAAGTCTATGCAACTTTCTTCATCTTTTCTAGTTTCCATTCACACAAAGTTATTACTCTCACAAATGCAAATAGACAAAATTATGCACATGGAAACTGTGTATAAATACCAGCAATGTATAAATGCCTCTATTTGGGAAGATTATTTTTGTTTTAAATTTGTACATGTCATATGAACTGAATTAAGAGCCTCCAGAGCTGAAAGCATGAATATCCACTGCTTAAGTTAAAGACCCAGGCTCTGCAGCACAGAGGTGTACCAAACCCATATTCTGTTGCAAAATAACTAAATTTCAATCTCAAAGGATTAAGGGTGTGATGTGTTACTTCAAATTTGAAAACTACAAAATAAAATGGTGATCAGTGACTGAGCCAACTTACTTTCTGCTCCCAACAAAAAAGAGTAAAAGCTAAGAAAGTTGGTACTAAGATAAAGCCATCCCTGACAGGGCATTCGCCCTCTCCAGTAACTGCAGGAGTAATAGGTCACCAACTTCTCCTGCTCTGCTAATCCAAAACACTTTTCAAACTTCATAATAGCTTCTCGAAACTTCTCAGGGTCATCTTCTTTTATGAAAGAACCTTTCCCTTCTTCAGCAATCAATCCCTAGAAGCAAATCAAACAAAAATGATTAAATTAAGTATATGTGAACAAGCCATGCAACATATTTTGTGCTGGAAAGATATTTCAGAAGGGGAATAATGGTCCTGTGGCCAAAATACAGGATTAGGAGTCAGGAGGCCTAAGTCTATTTCAGATCCTTCCATACACTTCCTGTATGACCGTCAAGAAGACGCCTGCCCTCAAGTTTCCCTCTCTATTACAGGGGAATAATGAGGCCTCCTTACTCCATTAGAGGTATTATGGAACTACATTCATGTGCTTTGTCATCCTTCAATGGAAAGTGCTTTAAAAAGCTAAGTATTATTATTAGATGGTCTCACACTCCATTGCTTCCAAAGGCCAAACTCATTGCAAAAACCAAGGGCTCTCTCCATTCTTCCATTACCCATCTCTCCCTCCAGCTCCCTGCAAGCCTCCCTTCAAGCCCAACCCCTATCTCCACTTACCCCATCACGCCAAAGGCTCTGTGTGACAGCACATTTCCTCTTCATACCATTGTCCCAATTTCTCCTCTAGTACCAGGCACTCTGTGCCCCAGGCCTCCATGCCCGCCATCCACCTGCACCCTTTGTAACAGAGTTCCTCAATCATAGGCATGCCTCAGTCTCTCTCTATGCACACTGGATGTAAAAGAGTTAACACTGCACCTGGAATGCACTGGGGGGGGGTAGTGAATGAGTATGGGCTATCTAGATGTCTGGGTGGAATGACTAGGTCCTTAAGGAACTGGCTGAAACCAACCCACGGCAATGCAGGACACAGCAAGATAAAGAGCCCCCCACCGCTGCACCTAGGCACTGATCAATCAACCCCTAACAGCTAGAAACCCCAGCTGGCAAGTGGGATGTGTGAACTGAACTACAATAACGCCTGCACTTTTGGAGGGGCTCCATACTTCTGACCAAAGGGAAGAGTAAACCAAAAATCACCACAGGGCGTTCGCACACATCACGTCCACATTGGAGGCACCTTTACTGACAGTGGGAACAATGCACTGTGGGTGTGTATCCCACAGTGGGCATTGTGGGAAGACAGAGCTGATCGCTGCGCAGCTTGGGATTTCCCCTCCTCCTCCCTGAAGTTCTCTCTCAGCCTCCTCAGCTGCAGGGAGTGGGGCATCATGAGTAGCTGCCTATTCCCCTCCCCTACACTGTGTTCCTAGTGCAGGGAGTGGGGCATCATGAGTAGCTGCCTATTCCCCTCCCCTACACTGTGTTCCTAGTGCAGGGCAGAACAGGAGCAGTCAATGATTTGTTTGGTTGTTCCCCCAACAGAGCAGCACACTCAGCTGTCAGATACTTCCGGGATTTGAAAAGGGAGGGCCACGTGCCTGCAGGGCAGCAGAGATTAAAACACTGAGCAGATCAATCGGGGCAGATATTGTGGGATACTGGCAGAAGACAGCTCTGGTCACAAAACAAACAGCAAAGTCTACACTGACTCTTTTGTCGACAATAAAGGGAGAGGAAAAGAAACAAGTCTGTCTCAGGGTGGAAAAGTGGGCATTTTTCCTGACAAAAGTTGCATTGCCATGTGCATGCTATCACTGTCTTGCTGCCAAAAGGCAGTTTTTGGAGACAAAACTTGGCAGTGTAGACACAGCCTCGGATGGAGTCCATTGCTGACACTATCACAACCTGGCTGATGGCACTGGCTTTGGTGGAATATCTGCTTCTCTGTGCTAACCTAAGGACTTCCAGCTTAGGTGACTAATAAAGTGCCACCCTGTAGTGGAGAGGCCATCTGTGTTCTGAGAGAGCCTCCCACAAGAGTCTGGCTACGGTGGATTAGCTGCTAGGAGACAGGGAGAGAGACAGAGAGCCCCAGTGCCAAAGACCCAGCCTCCGAGTCTTGGAAGGTAAAGACCTGCCTATGTGCAACTGTGTTAATCTTTGGTGCCTGGTATACCAAAGGGGGCCCTGGTTACAGCTAGAATCCAGGCCCTGGGCATCTGTGACAATATTGCACATACACAGGGAAATGCCCTTGAGTTTAGTGTACTGTCTCATTTTTGCTCTATCAATTATTATTATTATTGAAGACTGTTCTTTTTCCACAAGGTTTAAACAGTTATTTAAAGGCAACAGACACATTTGATATCCAGCAAGAACAGAATTGGTCTCTATCAATTTTACTTTACTGTGAAGTGAAATAGCTTCACCCCATTCTTCTGCTCTTATCCGACTGCAATATAGTACTGCACCACAACGCTGTCCTCTACTGTCCGAAAAAAGGGAATGTTATAAACTTATTTCCAAAGCATGGAAAGTCAAAACCCTCTGTTATATCACCTCCATGCTACTTACTCTTATCTTTCCCTGTACAAAGCTAGTCACATCTTCGTTTGAATCAAATACACATAAGGTCTTCATAACATTGTGTTCCAACCAATCCCAGTGTTCTGTAATTTCTTCTCTGCTGGTTCCTGATAAGAGAGTAATAGCATTTAAGAAATAAATGTCTCCTAAACAAAAATCACAAGGCCTTGTCCACTCTGGGGAAAAAACTGTAGGGGTCAGCACAGTGATCATAGTTACTAGTATTTCCCAAACATTGGATACCAACCCATCAGTGGTTCACCGGAAGGTTCCAGTTGGGTTAGCATGAGTAGGGCCAGATCAACCAGGACAGGGCACTATCCTTAGCAAACACGCACCCCTCTTGGCCCAGTGTGGAGGGGAGATAATCAACTTCAGAGAGTGAGATGTGGCCAGGCCAAATGTGAGTGGTGCTGTGACACCATGCCCCAGATCACAACATGCATAGGAATGGGAGCTGCTGCTGAAGGGGGGCGTGGGACAGGTTTGCTCTCCAAATATCCCAACCCAAGAGGGTCCCTTCTGTACCAGGCCAGGATTAGGGTTGTGGTGCCAGGACAGGGATGCCTGTATGTGAATATCCGCTGAAAATTTTTAAAAAAAGATAATATGCAGTTGCTGAGCAGGGGGAAATCCTGCTGCCAGCGTTAGCCTGCTCCACCCCCTCAAGCCAAGAGCTGCCCCAGCCCCTCCTGCCTTGGGGGCGCATGTGGCCCTGCATGCACTCTCCCCTTGCCTATATTGGTGAGCCTCCCTAGTAAAAAATTTGGAAACCCCTGTTCAAGATATAGCAAAGTATTTTCCTCTTCAGATACATTCTACAGACATTTATGTTGTCTAAACTCCATCCTAAGGTCGGGCCCGATTACCGTCAAGTGGCACTCAACATGGCTATGTCATGCTTTGACTTTGTGATACAGGACAAAGCCACATTTTAATCATATTCTTTAACATGTTAAAGCTTTGGTGACCACAATTCAGAAAGAACTGTTGTTCTGTCTACATAATTCAAGTCCTGTGCAGTGGTGGGTGGGGTGGGGTGGCTCTCCAGCCTAGCCGGACTGTAGCAGCACTCTCTCTTGATCCATTTTAAATCAGTTGAATGGTTAAACATAACATTTAAATGGGATTTTACATCCCTACTCTGATGTTAATTTGCTGCATGGATTTGTGCAAGTCACTCAACCTTCCTAATGTATTTTAATGCATACGTTATTGCAAAAAAAAAAATTAAATTTTTCAGATAAAAGGAGCTGTCAAAATTTTTGGGATATTTTGTAGCATATAGGTTACACTAAAAAGATGGGTAACGTAGAACACAGGCCAACAATTCCATTAGACATCGGCAAAACTATATATATCACCTTTTTAATTGATACTTATTATCCAGGGTTTATTAGTATAAAATATAGCATGCATAATTAAGCAGAAGAGAAGAACAACTGTGCAGAATCCAATATTGCAGCATTTACTCAAGTGAGCAGCTCCCCGCATTCAACAGAGCTAGATATTTAAGTAAAGGCCAGAGGATTGGTCCCTAAAGCTTATATCACAAGATTCACAGAACAGGTCACTTTTTGATCTCGTTTACAATGTCTTGTGTATTATGAAGTGCTGTGAGTGTTTGTGAAGCTATGTACATATGTACGTACTTCTGATTCACCATCTAGTTGGTAAATACACAAAAAACATTCTTTGTTGGAATCTGTCCCTACCAATCCCAATTCTCGGAATGTTAGCTATCATGTAATTGAATAGTCGTGTAACCATATGAAATCTTAGCAGTTACACGACTATTCAATAGTCTCTGGGGGCAGGACTGCAGCCAGTGCGCTCCCGGCCCCACTCCCAGGGATCCCCCTGCCACCCAGTGCTACCTCTGTACCAGAGGAAGCAGCGCGGAGTTACAGGTAGAGGTTGACGAGAGGAGCCCGTTTAAAAATCAGCTCCCCAAGCAGTAGGGTTGCCAGATGGTTTCAACAAAAATACCAAACACACTCGACATTACATCACAATCTACATTACAGCTTATTAAGAAAATATCAGACATTTATATTTTCTCAATTTGTTTCCCCAAACAGAAAGCTCAAATATTGGACTGTCTGGTTCAAAACTGACACCTGGCAACCCTACCGAGCAGACTAGCTGCCTGCTGCCTCTGATACAGAGGCAGCAGCGCTGGGTGGCAGCAGCCCCTGTCCATGGGGCATCCAAGCTCCCCACCATCTCCCCTTCCCCCCTTACACTGCTGCCTCTGATAGAGGAAGCAGTATAGCAGGGACGGGGGTAGGTAGCACAACAGAGCTGGTGTGGTGAGAAACCGGCTTTTAAACCGGCTCCCCTCCAGCACTGGCTTCTGCCTTCCCCCTCCCCACTCCTGCTGCCTCTGCAGGAGGCAGCCAGGAGAGAGGCAGCCAGGTCCACAGAACCGGCATGCGAAGGTAGCCTGTTCGAAAGCAATGCGAGCAGGGAGTTTTGGGGGGGGGGGGGGGGGAGACAAGCGGATCCAGTGCTCATGGGGAGTTGGCTCCTCACAGACAGCAGCTCCCACTCTCCCCTCCCCCGCTGCCTGGGGGAAATGCACGTAGCCAACAAGATCAACCAGCTTATCGGTTAATCATGTAGTCTACACAATGACATCCCTACCACATTCTACGCATTCTCTAAAAAACTCAAGAGTTTCCTAAAGAATGCCTACTCTTAATGAATGAGAATTGGCATCTATCTTTTAAGGAACTGCATCCCCAAGGTGTTTTTTAGTTATTAAACCTCACACGATATTAATGTGAATAAAGCCATGCCTTATAGTGGGCCAACAAATACTGAGTTTTCCTGCCAAAAGTTCCCTGACTGTTGTTTCATAATTGTTTGCCTAATTAACGGCATCATTTCCCCAGTACACTCATGCTCTATTTGACTTCCTGAAACACGAGAAGAATGGCCTTTTAAATAAAATATAAACACACACACTCTCAGTATTCTCAGTACTGCCATCTTTCTGCCCACCAAAACACCATAAACATAGGCTCTCTGCTTCATTTCCCAACAAAAGCCTGTAAACACACTTTGTCCCCAGATTACCGTAAATACTCTGACGGAGACAAAAAGATCTTTCTGGCATTATAAATTTTAATTATTTTATTAGCTGAAGTTGGCCACAGGTTTTATGGGAATAATAACCTTACTCCATTATTACAGTGAAAAGAGCAATAAGACTATCATCTTTTGTGTGTCTACCAGGAATCAAGTACGCACAAAACAGCAAGTAGTCCTCAGGCAAGATTAAAACTCCATTAACATACATTGTAATTATCTTTTTTAAAGTAACAATTGGAGCATTCTTGTTTTGAACAACTGGATAAGACTTCATGGTAGGAACAGCCCTATTTGAACTCTGCATGACAAAGCCATTATATAGCCTTTGAGAGTCACACTTTACAATTTCAACTACTTAGCAGGCAGATTCCCTTTCCCCCGGATTCCTAGGGGTTGAAGTCAAGGCAATAGAATTCTCAAGAGTAGGTGTTTATTATTATTCACGTATAGGTATTTTTACTGCACTTGGCTGATGAGTGCAGTATATTTTATGGCAGCCTGTTATCACTGCTGATTTTTTCCTCAGGATTAGTCCTAGGATTTTACTTGCCAACCATTTCCAAAGGTTCATTTTCTAGTAACTTCATAATATTTCCCTTGCTTTTAAAAGTGCTGTTTCAGAGTATGTTATTGCACACATTGTCCCTTGGCCAACACACAATGATGCCCCCCATGCTTTAGCATAATTGGCTTACGAATACGTATCACTCAGACATGCTTTAGACAAAATACCTCATGTAACATCAATTTTCATGTCGCAGTCTGATGGATCTGAATACCCTATTTCTGTGCATGTTTCATTCTTGTATGTGAGGTTAGAAATATGAAGTGTGAAGATCTGCTTATAGTTCTTAATGTGCTAATGAGGGCCATTACAGGTGTCCCAGAAATGTAATGACTCAGATGCCCTCAATGACCTGTAGATAGCCTTGTCAGGTGTCAGCAACCTATGGCTCACTAGGGAGCCAGGTATGGCTCTTCTGAAGCGCCTGAGAAACGTGCTGGGCTGCTGCCCTGGAGTGGGTCTCACTGGTGAGTCTCCTGGCAGAACCTGCCTCTGGAACCCCAGACCCTCCCTCCCCCACAACCCTCTGCTCCCCTATCCCACATAACCCAAACTCCCTGCCCTCCTCCTAAGCCCATACCCTCTCCCCCAATCTCCTACCCTAGATCACCATCCTCTCCTGCCCTAGGTCACAACCCAAACCTCTACACTATTATCCCCTGCCCTAGGTCACAATCCAAACTCCTGCACCCCAATCCCATGCTTGGGTCTCAACTGTCTCCTTCACTCAAACTCAGTGGCCAAAAAAAGTTCCCCACTCCTGTCATAAATAAAGACAGTGTTGAAATCTTCTGTGTTGCATATTTTATTTAAAAATGAAGCCTGGCCAACAAGCCTCCAATTGGGGCCTCGCCCCATCTAGCCACAGCATCATAGCACTCCTCCACCCCCCACATACACACCAACCCTGAGCCCATCATACACATGAACCCGCTGCCGTGAGCTAGGGATATAAAATCCCGTTTAATTGGTTAATCCGTTTGTGACAGATAGAAGTGCTAGCCAGCACCTGGCGACTAAATGGTTAAACTCTGGTAGCTAGATGGGGTGTTGGCAGAAAGCTGCCAAAGCCAATGGGAAAATGTTCTACATTTACTCAGAACCAAAATACTAATTCCCCTTTTTTTTTATTGGAGCATCCACCTGCAATGTATAAAAGTTAAAGGCTGCAATATTGTGCTTATGCAGGGGAAGAAGAAAGTTCTTAACAGGTATCACATTAAAGAAGTGCTTCCTTTTGTTTGTTTAACACAGCACACCATCAGTCTGTGGAACTCCTTGCCAGAGGATGTTGTGAAGGCCAGGTCTTTAACAGGATTCAAAACAGAGCTAGATAAAATCATGGAGGAGAAGTTCACCAATGGCTATTAGTCAGGATGGGCAAGAATGATGTCCCTTACCTCTGTTTGTCAGAGGCTGGGAAGGGGAATACAGGATGGATCACTTGGTGATTCCCTGTTCTGTTTATTCCTTCTGTGGCACCTGGCATTGGTCATTGTCAGAAGACAGGATCCTGGGCTAGCTGGACCTTTGGCCCTACCCAGTATGGCCGTTCTTATGTTCTCATGAAGCAATTCCAGTGTTCCTTGCTGTCTTTTCAGGGTTCTTTAAAAAAAAAAAAAAAAAAAAAAAAATCACTTGATGGAGGCAGCCTATCTTCTAGAGTCAGTGCATCCATGACTCTGGGGAGTTTGTTTTTTTTGTAAGCAGAGCCTATAGAGGGAAGGTATTTAAGGTCTTTTGCAGACCCCCATCTTCTGCCCTCAGAGTGCCAGAGTGGGGAACAGTTGACATGGTTAAACATAGTTTAACTGGTTAACTGACAAAAGCGGATGTGGAGAATTGAAGGAGCTGCTCCAGCCCAGCTAGAATGCCCCCGCCCCGCCTGCCTTTGGGCTGAAGAAGCCCCCACTGGTTAACCTTAACTGGTATGCCTCACCCATTAAGGTTAAATATTCACATCCCTACCGTGAACCCCTCAGACTTCCACAGCCCCAGACTTCTGCACCCTCACATCCTCAGCTCCTGCCATAACACTCCTGCACCCCCACATACTCCAACCTTGTGCCCTAAGCCAATCATACACACGAACTCCCAGCACTCAGCCCGAGCCAATCATATACCCCAACCCAGACTCCTGCACCTCCACATCCCCAACCCCCTGCCATACGAATGACAGAAGACAGTCTGAATGCACGCATGAAGCTGGATTTGACCAGTTATGATGTAAACTTCCAAGAAATGTGTGAAAAGATGCAGCAGCAGTACTTCCATTAAATAAAGTCTGAGAGTACAATGTTTCATCTATGCTATTATTAATCATTATACCAATTATCAATAATATTAAGTTGTACATTTTCAGTCATGCAAGTGAACCTTCCTATGTGGTGCTTTGTTGACCACTTGTTCTGAATTTTGATGCAGTTTGGCTCTTTGGTTTGAAAAGGCTGCCTGTCTCAGGATAGTTGGTCCTAGAAGGGCATGTGACTTTACCACCTAGTACTGGAATCACAGAACACTAGAACTGGAAGGAACCTCGAGAGATCGTCAAGTCCAGTCCTCTGCCCGCACGGCAGGACCAAGCCCAGTCCTGATAGATGTCTGTCTAACCTGCTCTTGAATATCTTCAGTGATGGAGATTCCACAACCTCCTGAGGCAATTTATTCCAGTGTTTAACCACCCTGACTGTTAGGAAGTTTTTCCTAATGTCCAACCTAACCCTCCCTTGCTGCAATTTAAGCCCATTGCTTCTTGGCCTATCCTCGAAGACCAAGTAGAACAATCCATTTTGAACCTGGTAATTTTCCAAGTGGACAGATACAAAACAAAGGATTCCTGCTCTGAGGCAAAGTCTATTTAAGCAATAGAAAGCAATCAGCCATTTGTCTTTAGCTGGCTTTGGAAACTGCCTGGCAAACCCGGCCTATGAGGATACAAAAGAACTTTGAAGAAGTCCATAGATCAGGGGTCAGCAACCTTTTCAAACCAAAGAGCCAAACTACATCAAGCTACATCACTGCCAGATTGGGGCCTTGTTGGCCAGGCTGCTGCAGGAGCAGCTGCACCACAGCCCTGGTTGCAGCTCCCACCACAGAGCCTGCCCCAGGAGCAACCGGGCAGCCACCAGCAGCTTCCAGGTCTGGACCCCCGGCCATGGTGGTTGCCTGGCAGCTCCCACTAAGCCCACCCTGGCTCCAGCACACAGCTGGGGGCAGGGATGCAGCACTAAGGACCGACTGCCCTGCTTTTTCTGGGGGTGTGGCACTATCCCACCCCACCCCCCCATCTTGCTCTGGGGCCTGTGTTGACTGGTGGCCCTGCTGGGTGTGGAGGCAGACTGGAGGTTGGGGGGGGGAGGGGTCTGGCCAGGAGGGAGGATGCAGGAGCTGGCTGAGGTCTTGGTGAGGGGAGGGGGGGTGAATGTGAGAGGAATATGGGATCTGGGAATAAGAAGGAAGGAGGAGCACTACTTCCTCCCACCCCACCCCATCCCACCCCGATGCTCCCATTGACCATGCTCTGCCGTTCCCTGGGGGTTCTCTCCCCCCCCACTAGTAAGAGGATGGTGCTGATGCTCTGGCCTCAGAGGGGGGTAGTGTGAGTGGGATTCTCACCCACAATCTCAGGCTCTAGAGGCTGATGCTTATCCATCAGGCCACTGGGACCCACCCCACCTCCCTGCCTTCAGCTGATGCCTTTTCCATTAGGCCACCCTCCCACTCCAGGCAGCCCCGCTGGGTGCAGGAGCAGGCTGAAGGGATGGGATGGGAGGGTGGCTTACTGGACAAGGCAGGGAAGTGGGGTGGCCTAATGGATAAGCATCAGCCTCCGGAGCCTGGGACTGTGGGTGTGAGTCCCACCCATGCTGCCATCCCCACCCCTTCCAAGGCCAGAGCACCAGCACCACCACCCTGCTGGTGGGAAGAGAAAGCCCCCAGGGGAATGGCAGAGTATGGACACACTGCCTGGAGACAAGTATCAGAGGGATAGCCATGTTAGTCTGAATCTGCATAAACAATGAGAAGTTCTGTGAAACCTTATAGACTAACAGATTTATTGGAGCATAAGCTTTTGTGGGCAAAGACCCACTTCGTCAGATGCATGTCATGGAAATTCCAGAGGCAGGTATAAATATACAGGCATATGAAAAAAAAGGAGTACCAAACAAGAGTAAGGCTAGAGATAATGAGGTCAATTCAGTGAGGGAGGGTGAGGACCACTTCTAGCAGCTGATGTGGAGGTGTGAACACCAAGAGAGGAGAAACTGCTTTTGTAGTTAGGTAGCCACGTAGTCTACAGCATCAATCTATAAGCTTTTGCTTATTGGTTAATCAACTACACTCTTACATCCCTAGGTGCTGATGTTGTACCAAATAAAAGCAAGCAGGATCTTATGAGGGGGATAAGGCAAAAAGCCACATTTATTGTAAAGATGATAATAAAAAATAAAGAAAAGATAGAAGCAAACAACGTTGTTTAACTACTTATTCCTATCACTACTTTACCCTTATACATACATACATATAAACCATTCATTCATACATCCATTCATTCAAGTTCTGTGTATAGTTACCAGCCTGGAAGTTGCTTGTGACAGAATACTGGCCAGGTACTCTGTACACAAGTGATGGGAGTGGGGAGGGAAGTCCTGATCAGATGCGCATCTGAAGCTCCTGGTAGGCTGGCAGCAGAACCTTGGACTCTGATTCCATAGTTTTTTAGTCCAGTTCTTATAGGAATTTCTTCCTATGCCAGTCTATGGAAATTGCTGTATCATGCTGATGTCTCCAGGGTGGCTGCCAGGTGCTCATCAGTGATCTCATCGGGTGGACCTCCAGTTTCTCCACTTGACACCTTTTGGTTGCACTGGCACCTGACGCCTTCTTCAGCCCTTTGTTGCTGTATTCTCAGGCTGGCACCTCTCAGAGCCATTCATTCATCATCCAAGCACTCTCTCATACATTCATACAGTATTTTGTATAATAATAAAAGTTGTAGTTACAGAAAGTTTCTGGGTGGTATTGCTTAAAACATTCTCTGACTGCTAAGTAAAGTTAACAATGCCCTTAGACAATTACAGGGCTTGGCTCCCATAGCAGAGTTAGTGGTTTGACAATGCATTGTTACAATGTATCTCTGCAATGTCAATTTCAAGCAGCCCCTTGCACAAGCTTGCGCATGCCCTGGAGCACAGGGGGGGGGGGGGCTGTTTCTGGCTACATAGGATTATATTCTTAACAGTTAGGATTATATTTTTAACAGTTCTAAGTTACATGACCTAATATATTATATTCTAAAGGGGCAATAATAATCATAAATCTAAACATTTAACAATCTTAAATAATAATAATAAGAAGAAGAATCCTAATAAATCTAAACACTTTAAGTTGTGGGGAACAAATTATGGGGAGTTACTTCCATTTGGGGGAATCACATTTTTAATACATTAATATGTTATCCCTACACTGAGTCTTTAGAACTGAGTTCTCCCAGAGCTAAAGTGGTTCACTGTCTGCATGGCTCTGCAGGGATGAAGTAAAACTCTGTGCCTTGTCTGGGGAGGGGGGGGGGGGGGGGGGGGGGCCAGAGGATTTGGCCCAACAGGATAAGATGGTGGGGAAGCCAGAGATAGCAAGGCAGACAGACATCAGTGGCATGATCAGAACACTGGGGAACAATTCCAATGGAGACTTTTGTGATTAGACCCCATCACATATACCCTAGAATTAAGTGTCTTATTGATTGTTCTCCTCTAGAAGAAAGTATGTACAGGAGGAGATTAGGTTATTCTGCAGGAGAAGAGGTTTCATATTACAATGTAAGGATATGGTATCACTGTATTATTAAAAGCAGAGGAGAGTGCAATAGGATATCATTTCCCATCTAACCGGACAGATGATTCCAATACATATTGGATAGGAAACATCCACACGACTCTGGCACAGCATTTAATAGTGGAATTATTTGTATGTAAGAATTTGTGGGAATGCTACAAAGCTTATCTTTCCTCAAAGGCATCTAAAGGAGGTACTGGAGGGAAATTTAACTAGAGTCTTATGTCTCACTACAATGTCTACTTTTTGTTGAAGTCTATTAACTTGAAAGGTTTAAGTAGGAAAAAAGCTGATGAACTAATATATAACATTGCAAAATTTTCGATTTTAACTGCATTTTTAATTTGTGGAGGTTTCCTGAGCTCTAAATAATGTCTGAGAAATCAAATAAATATATAAACATGACATGAGTGACAGCAAATATACAATTAAGATATAATGCTAACCGCAATATAAACATAGTATGTCTAGGAAATATTCAGTACTGTCCACACTATTCCACTGAGTCTCTGGAATTGAGAGTGAGCATAACATAAAGGAGACAAAAGTTTGGTCTCTAGGAGATGATCCTGGATACAATTTCTGCACAAAATGGTACGCCATCAAACAGCATGAAACAGAACAAGAAGAAATGAACTAGTACCTGGAGTGAAAGAACAGGGAACTCAACTCTTGCTACAGTCCACGGCTATGTGTACACTCGCGGCTTCTTGCACGAGTAATATGCAAATTAGACTAAGCGTGGAATATCGCCGAGCCTCATTTGCATACCTAATAAGCCACCATTTTTTTCCAGAAGACGCTCTTGCACAACAAGGAGCATCTACACTGCCCCTTCTTGCACAAGAAAAACCCTCTTGCGCAATACCGTTCTTCCTGAAAAGTAATAGGTGTAACGGCATTGCGCAAGCAGTGTAGACGCTCCTTCTTTCGCAAGAGCCTCTTCTGAAAAAAATGGTGGCTCATTAGGTATGCAAATGAGGCTCAGCGATATTCCACGCTTAGCCTCATGTGCATATTACTCGCGCAAGAAGCCACGAGTGTAGACATAGCCCAAGTGTATTTAACAAGCAAAAGATAATTTAAGGGAAAAAACAATGTATTTATGTTCTGTTTATTCCCATGAATGCTGCCCTCCTACTGCCTTGTGTGCAAACTTATCATCATTCTCCTGACCTCTGTTGAGCTGCATAGACCACAAACAGCTTAGAATGGAAAAAAGCAGTGTACATTCTGCTCTAGGAAGAATACCAAAGCAGTTTCATAGCATTAGAAAAACAGCTGCATCTGAGAGCAGGGAATCTGATGGCAGAACACAAAGACTTCACAGCAGAACCACCAAATCCTGGGTCATAACTTGTTTTCTTATCACACTATTGGAGCTACATAGGGAAGGATTGGGTTGGGGAAATACACAAAGAGTTAGGGGCAAGTTTTTAAAAGCATCAATACCCATTTTGTACAGAATTCCCATTGTACCGCTGAAAATTTCCCCACTGACCCTTTCTCCAAGGGAACTAACAACTTACAGGAACTACAACTTACAAACAACAGAGACAACCAAACCCTGGGCTGGAGCAGGGGTCTAACGCAAGCCAAAGAACAGGGTAATAATTGCCACAGTTACGTTTTATTTTGATGACGGTTCTCTCATCCCTTCCACTTTTTAATTCAGAGTAGAGATAATGGAGGGGGAATGGCAGAAATGGAGGAGTTAGTACAGCTATGACAATGACAGCTGGTCACCCTCCTAGGTCTAATAGCAGGTATGGTTTTGTAGGCATTAGGGATGTAAAATCCCATTTACTGGTTAACCAGTTAAACATACTGTTTAACCAGCTAACCAAGTAAAAGGTAGGCGGGTCAGCTCCATCCTGGCTGGAGCAGCCTCGCCACCAGCCCTGTGGCAGGAGCAGGCCCAGGACGACGCAGCCCATCTGCAGGGCGCCTGGGTCTGCCAAAGCAGCCCCTGTTCACACTAGGCCCCTCCTGAGGTGCTGGAGCAGCCCATTGCACATGTCAGGCGGGGAGCTACTGCAGCCCCCACCAGTTATCCTTAATGGATGAGGCTTACTGGTTAAGGTTAAGGATTACCAGTTAACTGGTTAAACATTCACATCTTTAGTAGGCAGCGTGAAACAGGTGAGTCTGAAGGAGATATGTGAAAGAGGATGAAACTGTGGCCTTTGAACTTACTTGCCATTTTTACCTGTACTGTAACTGAATACTTTGTCATAGCAGCTGCCTGTTGATCATGGTTGATATTTAGTTAAGGATGAACTCTCCTATGCTAATACAAATCTTATTAGAACAGGACAATAGAAAATGACTGCTGTACTGCTCAAGCACCTGGCATAGTTCCAGTGCCTTCCCCGCCATAGGAAGAGATGAAAGCTGTAGTGATGTTAAAACAATTAACTGTTTTAAGTCAGGGCCTCACGCCCAGCCTGTTGCCTGGTCCCACCATAGCTATGGGATCCTACCACCTGGCTCGCTTGCCCCTCTGCAGCTGGGGCTGCTCTGGCCGGGCTCAGTGCACCTGGCCTCTGCCTGATTTCACCGGCAAGGGTCAGCGAACTAGTAAGCATACGGGTAAGTCTCATCCTTACCAGTATACCATTTAACATCCCTAGAAGGTTGTGGCACCCACAACTCAGCTTCCATTCTCTCTAAATGCTCCTGTGAAAGTCTGTTCAAAGTATGTTTGCACTGAAATAGAAACCTCAGCTATAACATCTATACACCTTTAATAGTCAATAGGAAGTCTATTGACTTCAATGAGTGTTGGATCAAGGCCTAACACTATACACTCTTTATAATGCCAGTGCCTGTATAGGTGTGTCTATTTGCCTTGCATTGTCTGTGCAACTAACTTGGATCTAACTGGTTTAGGGATAACTTGACTGAATACTGAAAAGGGGGTAAACATTAGTTTTACTCTAATCCACCAGCAAAAATCTGCAGCTGGCTAAACTCCTGTTACAAAACTCAGTATGAAAAAGTTCCATATTATTTCCTCAGTGCTTTAGCTTTATATCCTCTTCAGAAATATAATACGTTTGGGCAAAATGTATTCCTGAGGGGGAAGCTATCAACAGAAATGGACCATGGAGGCCCTTTTGGGATGATTTGTGTTTTAGTTCATCTTCAAAATAAATAAAACTATTAGAATAGTGAGGGGAAAACAGCATTAATATAATTCCTATAATATTAACAAATTTTATGATAATTAGTGAGTATGTCAAATTGTCTGCGAGTCTATAACCTTTTATATATGATGCTTTTTATTGTGACATCTCCCAGAGGTCAGTAGTTCTCAGTGAAGTAGTGAAGTGCTGTTTGTACAAGCCTGTACCTATTATTTAATAAAAATAACTATGAGACTAAATCAGGAATTATTAAAGGCAGAATGTTTGGTACAAAATGAGACAGTATTTGCTATCATCTGTCTCTCTCAATGTGTGTGCGCGTGTGCGCGTGCGCGCATACGAGAGAGAATAAATAAAATCCATTCTCTATGATCCCAAACATTTTCTAAATGAATACAACGGAAAGAAAAACACCACATTGAAACAGGTCATAAAAGAAAAAACCCAAATACTTCATGCTGGACTTTTAAGTGCAGATGTACTGGGCCCTTAAATGAACAACAGCAGTCAAGTTTTCCATTTCCTCAATAATGGAAATAGGTGAGCAATTTTCCTGTTAAAAATGGACGGGGTTTGAAGGAGGAGAGAAAGAGAATTACCCCCATTAGATGTTTACATATTCTCTGGCAGACTGGCATTAAGAAAAATATTTGCCACTTTTAAAGCCAATTAGCCTCTAAACAAAGAATCATACTTACCACATGCAATGGACCAGTAGACTTGAGAATCTGGTGTTTGATGCAGGATGCGAAATGGAGCCACTTTTGATGTTGAGTCCAAGACTGCATCTAGTGTCCCCATGAGAAGGCCTGTTGTATTTAAGGTACAGTGTTAGACAGTTTATTAAATAGAGAGCTATTAGGATGTTGCATCATATGTTCAGATTCTAATACTGCATTTCTTACTCAGCATGGGATATTACATATCTAAGTCACACACACTTCCACATCAAAAGGTTTTTTTTTTTAAGCAGATATTAGTTTTCAAAATAATTCTGTTGCACTTCCTATCAAGATAAAAGCCTCTTGAAGCAAACCAAGAGCAATTAAGTACCAGTAAGTTATTTATACAAGTATACAAATCTTATCTTGCAAACTATAGTAACTGTGTAGAATATAAGTGAGCAAAAATCACATTTTCCACCACCAGAAGCCAGCATTTGATAGTTTATACACTCTACCTTATATAAAATGATAAATAAATCATGTTTATATTTGTTTGAAAAGCTTTTGTTTTATTGTATTATTCATAACACTGAGCTCATTTGACACTTGGGCTTGACTTAGCAGATTTTTTACTATTATCTCTCTCGCCATTCTCCCAGTGTCATTTTTGGCTATGATACACAGCACAAGGATATATTTGCAAAGTCACCACTTTCAAAGACTGATGCAAGCACTCATTTTAAAAGGGTGATTTTATTATTTTCTGCTACAAAGCTATGCTGCTCAAAAAGTCAAAACGTTCTCAATATCTATTGCAAAGGCTGACAACATTTCACTAGCAGGTCGCTTCTGCCCCATTCTTACAGCTCCCATTGGCCAGTTTCTTTGCACCACATGAAGACCTGCTGCCCTCCTCCCCCCAAAGCCACGCAGAGACATGCGTGCCAGCAACATCTGGCTACCTTGAATGGTGTGGGGCCCACCCGAGTGCCATGCTGCGCCAGTGTCCAGGAGCTGCCTATGGTAAGCGCCTCCCTGCCAGGGCCAGGGCCTGGGCCTGGGCCTGAACCTCGCATCCTCTTCCACATCCCAAACCCAGGTCAGAACCTCTTCCTGAACCCAAACTCCCTTCCAGAACCTGTAGTCCCTACTAAATCTCTGCCTCAGCTCAGAATCCCCTTCTGCACCCAAACTCCTGCCTGGACTCCATCCCTGCTCCTGTACCCCAATCCCCTGCCTGGAGCTCCCTCTTTACTCAAATTCCGTCCCAGACCCCAAATCCCCTCCATTAATATAAGATAGTGCAGCCAAATAGTTGCCAACATTTTTAAGTGACACCCCACCCCAAGAAAATTATTGCTCACCCCAATGTACCTAATTGTTGCTACCACTGTTATATAATTGTAATAAATGTTGTCCAAATGTTGTCATGTAAGTTATCTTTGGAAAGGCTACGATTTGCTGAATAGGATTATGCTACTTGTATGCATGCAGCATTTTGTGTTTGAAATTGTGAACTTTTGGCTCTATACCTCTAGTTGTAAAATGTGTGGTCCTAGGTAGCACTCCCAAAGTATTTAGCCTGCACAACTTGAGGGAACTATTTGTGTGGCCCATCAAAAGAACACTGAACTCACAACAGAAGATACAATCTACACTGACTGGACTTTCCGGGGAATGTTCCATCTGAAGCACAGGGAATGGCCGCTACTACAACGGTAATGGACATGAGCCCTGCCCAAGTGACTCCAAACACTAGCTTGTCACCTGTAATGAGACCAATGGGTTTCCCTTCACTTGAGAGAAGCTATAAGAGGCCCTGAAAACATCTCCATTTTGCCTCTTTTCTGCTCAAGCCTCTGGACTGTGAACTTACACTAATAGAAGCATTCTGAGCAAAGGATTGAGGCTCTTCCAAAGATATGGAAGCAGGGGACTCAAAGCTGGGGGATAAGGAGAGGCTTAAGGCAGGGGGTGGGACATGCAGGAGTCAGGGCCGAGGGTGGAAGGGGTAGGGAGTCAGGGCAGAGGCGTGGGGGTTGCTGCAGGCTGTTCCCCAGAGTCAGCACATAGCGGCAGGGGCCACGCTACCCAGCCACTCCCTGGGGCACCAGGAGCAGTGCTGTCCAGCCAATGGCTGCTGCCTTGGGCAAGGCCAGGGCAGCAGGGGCTGTGCTGCCTGGCCAGCAGCTGCTCTACATCTCTCTGGGGCTATCGGGGCAGCGAGGATGTTCATGCTTGTGGCCCTCCTGTGATCATTCTGAAGTATAACTGTCTCCCATGCTTGCTGCTCCCACCCCCGGTGGTCATTCTGCTATATAGCCATCCCTGCTATCACAGCCCTCCCTTTGGGTGCGTCTAGATACATGGCTCCATCAACAGAGCCATGTAAAGTAGTTTACTTGACATAGTCAATGAAGTGGGGATTTAAATAATCCCCGCTTCATTCAAACAAAAACGGACGCTGCGCTGTGCCGACAATCAGCTGATCCAGCACAGCACGGCAGTCTAGACGCGGCATGGTCAACAAGGGAAGAGCTTGTCGACAAAGGCTTCCCTTGTCGACCAAGCCGCGTCTAGACTGCCATGCTATGCCAGATCAGCTGATTGTCGGCATAGTGCGGCAGCCATTTTTATTTGAATGACGCAGGGATTATTTAAATCCCCACTTCATTGACTATGTCGAGTAAACTACTTTACATGGCTCCGTCGACGGAGCCATGTAGTCTAGACGCACCCTCTCTGTTTGATGATGGGGAAAAAAAAACCACACACATTCCACACACATCCCATTGTCTTGGCACAACTAAACTCTTACCTTGCTTTCAGTTATGATAAGAGAAAGGTGCATACTATGTTTGGTGGTCCTTGAGCTTTCCATTGAGGAGTTCTTAAATAAACAGACTCAAAGACAGACAGATGGCCAGACAGAAACAAATGCACTAACTCTCTCAAATATATAGTAAATATTTAGATTTTAGAGAGTAAAGGATTGGCAATGGTGTGATTATTGGGTAAGATCTGAGTGATATATATACCTAGGGTTACCAGATGGTTTAAAAAAAATACACGGGACACACTTGATCTCAGATTGGGGGGCGGGGCCAGCCAGCGGGAAGCAGGGCTGGCTAGGAGAGGGTTGGGAGGAGTGGGGCTGGCCGGGGGGGACGGGACGGGATGACTGGTCGCTGGGGAGCGGGGCTGGCAGGAGGAAGGGGAAGAGCGTGGAAGGGGGGAGAACCGGCCATCGGTGAGTAGGACTGGCCCAGGCACACAGATCCTAGGGTGCTGCCCATCCCATGCACGGTCCCGGCAGGATGCAAGGGCAAGTCTGGCCCCAGGGATTCCATCCTGCCTCACCCCCAGCCCCACCCCCCTCCTCTCTACTGCATAGTTGCGTACTGCCTGGCTGGTAGACACACTCATGCAATGTGAGCGTGTCTACCAGCCAGGCAGTACGCAACTACGTACTGATACTCATGATGATAATAAAAAACTTAATTAGAAAATACCGCACATTTCTATGTCCGGTATTTTCTCAATTTGTTTTCTGGACAGAAAGCTGAAATACTGGACAGTCCGGTTCAAAATCGGCAGGTAAGAGGAAAGGAAGCAGCCCAGGGCAGGGCATTTATATATGACCCACAAGCTGGCGTGTTTCGGCAGGAAGCCCAGATAGATAGACAGGACCACGTCAGATCTGAGTCCTTAGGGCCCTGGGCTGGGATCCGTGAGAGAGGGTGGGCCGGGACCCTTCTCTCCCTGCTGTCTAAAGTGGCATTACTAGACAACGTCACATCCTGATTTGAACTAGCCCAAATCATGACAAAGAAAGACTAGTGCTGGACAGACACAGCGTGGGTCGAACTTTGGGATTCGCAGAATGGGTGATAGTTAGGACAGAAATAAAAACACCAGGTGACAAACTTTACACATGCATAATGTTAAAACTATGAACACAGAGACAAGTGAGACTTATATGTCATCTGAAAGAGTGAAAGCTCATGATACCATTTATATATTTTTGTTAGTCTCTAATGTGCTACAGGACCACTGGTTTTTTTTTTTTTTGTTTTTTTTAAAGTTACAGACTAACACGACTACTCCTCTGAGCCCCCAGGCTATTATTACATTTAAAAAGCTGAGCCGCAATGGTCTGGAACTGGGTGCAAGATGGGAGAGCTGAGTCTGGGGACTCATTAATTCCTATCAGTTACTCGACTATCCTGTAGTGCCTGGGGGCAGGCCAGCAGCCACTGTGCTCCAGCCCCACTCCCAAGGAGCCCCCTGCCACCCCACACTGCTGCCTCTGTATCAGAGTAGCCAGGCAAGTGCTGGTCTGCAACATGAACCAGTTTAAAAACCAGCTTCCCTCACGGACTGGCTCCCTGTTGCCCTGCACTGCTGCCTCTGACACAGAAGCAGAAGCCTGGAGTGTCAGCGGCTCTTGTCCAGGGGGCGGGGGCCGAGCTCCTGGACCTAGCACGAGCTGAAACTGAGCCGGGCTGCTTGCCCGCCTGGCACCTAATACATTTTAAATGCAGAGCTGCAGCAGGGGTAGGTCCCAGACCTGGCACAAGCCAGGACTGAGCAGGTCTGCTGGCCAGCCTGCTAAAGAATTTACTGGCAAGGGAAATGGGGTGAAGTGCATGTAATCTATAGCATTAACCTATAAGCTTTTGATAAGTGGTTAACTGATTAATCTACTACACTATTACATCTCTAGCTGAGTGCCAGCTCGTGCTGGGTCCCAGACGCTGCACCTCTGTTTTTTAAATGTAGTAAGAGCCCCTGTGATCTTACTACATTTAAAAAGCAGAGGTACAGCATCTGGGACTGGGCACAAACTGGAACTCAGCTGTCCGGTCTCGCATCAGGTCACTTGCTGCATCTCAGCCTCCCCTGCCCACCTTGGAGACAGTGCTGGGGAGAACCGGCTTTTAAGCTGGCTCCCCCCAGCACCGGCTCCTGCTCATCCCCTTGCTGCCTCCGATACAGAGGCAGCAATGGGGGGGGACGGAAGCAACTAGTCAAGTAATGACTTGGCTACTCACTTACATCCCTAGCTTCTTTCACAAAAATCCACCTATATTGTTTGCTCAGGTCATGGGACCTATTTAGAAATCTAACACAACAGGACGCCAAGACAAAGTAGGGCTTCTGGGCACATTCATATCACAAGTAAATAATAATAAGAAGAAACACCTCAATGGCAAATAAATTAGCTTTTGCCCAATACAAATTTAGCATTCAGAAAGATGCTCAAGTTTATTTCAGGGACTGGTTTAGCATCTGGGCTGCCAAGTAGTCAGCTGAGAGCCAATGGTGACTTAAAGCCAACTACGTCAACCACTCCCAGCGAAACTGCACTGTGTGCTTTACAGCTGCATCCAATTTAGGAGCTTTTGTGCTGCAGAGTTCAGATCTCCACTTGAAACTAGTCCACAGTTTCTGATGATAGGTTTCCCAGAAGTATATACCCTGATGCCACTAAGAGAGATATTACCTCTTAAGCAGGTGAACCTCAGAAAAACAAAGATTCTGTTTCTATTAGGGATGTAAAATCCTGTTTCATCAGTTAACTGGTTAAACGTATGATTTAATCAGTTAACCGATGAAAGGAGGGGGGAGGGGTGCCTGCCTACAGTGCACTCTGGCATGCCACAGACAAGGTCTGCTGCAGCCCAGATGGAGCTCCCCTGTCTGCGGCGGACTCCCCAAAGGGCCTGAGCAGCCCCCCTGCCCATAGCAGGCAGGGAGTTGCTCCAGCACCTACCCATTAACCTTAGTACGTAAGCCTCATCTTTTAAGGGTGAGGCTTACTGGTTAACCAGTTAAACATTCACCTCCCTAATTTCCATGCAAACATCCCAAGCTGAGTAATACTTCAAAAACAGCCTACAGGACTTGAAAAGCAGAGTGGCATAAAATATATTTTCCCCAAAAAAGTCCATAAACAACTTTTTCCCCATCAGCACTAGCTGCTGGAGCACACAGTCTAATATAAACATTGTATGAATTGTTGTAGTTGTATTGATCCCAGGATATTCAAGAGACAAGGGAGGCGAGGTAACATCTTTTGTGGGACCCATTTCTGTTGGTGGAAAGACAAGCTTTCGAACTACGCAGAGCTGAAGAGTTCTGTGTCTCTTGAAAGCTCCTCTCCACTAGGGATGTTAGATATTGTTTAATTTAATAATCGTGTAACCGCACATAAGCTTAGTGGTTACGTGATTATTCAATGGTCCATGGGTAGAGGGTCGGCAGCCAGTGAGCTCCCAGCCCCACTCCCGGGGCCCCCTCAGCAGCCCTGCATTGCTGCCTCTCCATCAGAGGCAGCAGCGTGGGTTGGTAGGTGGGAGCCGGTTGGCGAGGGAAACTGACTCAGCTCCCCACAGACCGAGGCTGCGCCTGCATCCCATCGAGCAGTCTGTCCGCGGCTGATGCAAAGGCAGTGAGGGGGAGGGGAGTCCATGTAGTCATTTAGATTAACTGATAAGGCCAGGCTTATCAGTTAATCATTTCCACAACAATACGCCAACATTTACAACTTGCACTCATTCAAGGGCTCTAGTTGCTATGTGAATGCACGAGAAATCAGGAGACTTTATTGCCATTGAAATTTTCCATTTCATCCTCAGCTTCATCTCAGCTCACAGGTGATTTTAAGCAGGGAACTTGAGCAAAACCTTTCAGCTCCTTTGCTTTATGTTAATGTAAAAGAATATCCACTCACTGTTTTCTGGAGCCTTCTTGTTCACATATTAACAAATATTACTGAAATGCTCCCCTTGGCTACATTAATTTAAATATGTGTAAGTCTGTGGGCAATAAAAAACCAAAATCCTGGTGTATTGGGACTTATAAATACCTTAATTTACACAAATAAAGCAACTGGTGAATTAATTCTTCTCCCCTACTTCAAGTTACATATAAAAATCAGCTTTAAAAAACACCAAGCGCAGTAAGAAGCTGGGACTGGGGAGTCATAAGCTCTGCCCAAGACAAACAGGCAAGAACACTAGTATTTGTCTCCAGGACCAATGAGTATGAGCAGCTTTACCAGCAGCTGCATTAGACAGAAGGTCTTGACTACAGCTTCAACCCTGAAGAGCATTTAAGCACCACAGATAAAATATCACTGCCCTAGCATCTCTGTGTTCCTGTTCAGCTAACAAGTTTTGGAACATAAAGGATACTCTCTAGTTCTACACCATGCAACAGAAAGAGCCTCCCAGACTCCTGCAGAGTTTAAGAAGTTTTTAAAGCTGGAACTCCTAGGTCAAGGAAAACAATTAAGCCCTAGGAGAATGTAGAAATGATTAGCTTCCCAGGGCTATAAAAAAAAAGTCTTGATTATGAGTGCTCATTCTGGTCCAGTGGAACTTGGGAATTTTGAACTCTTCCAGGCAGCTTTCTTTGCTGTTACTGCAAGCTTTTATAAATGCTCAGGGCAACTTGAATGCTCTCAGTAGTTCAGATATTTGTAATGACCATCTCTAAAACAAACTACATGAACATCTAAAACACTGCTGTGAGGTACAAGCTCTCAGTTATCACTAATGAACAAAACAGAGTGAGAGATTCTAGATCAAGCCATTTTTTGCAACAGCACATTTCAGTAATCCATCTCAGGACTTGCTTACACAAAACAGCTGGAAGTCACTTCCAACAGTGCTGGTGCTGCCCCCCACCCCACACACACAGCTAGAGCAGACTAGTTGTCCCATGATTCAAGAAATGAAAAAATGTACTCCCTGCTGGCCTTGTCCAGGTCAAGGTCTGAGTGTTTTACACTCCTGTTTCTAAACATGCTTGAAAACAGAAAAACGCTATGTACGCCTCATGCAACAGTGGTGTTGCTAGTCACACAAATATCTGCATCGCAAAACAGTATTTCCTTATAAATCCCAAACCTAAACACTGCACAGATCACACAAGATGATTCTTATTAACACAGTTAAGTTTTCATCCCATTTTCTACAACAGTTAGAAACCAGCTGCAAGCCAAACATTGGAAAGGTTCAATCTAGTAAAACAGCAGCTGGTAAAATCCGTTCTGTCATATATTCTAGCACTATACATTTAACACTGCAGCAGCATCCACCATCATGTGTTGAGAAGCGGCCATCCTACTATCATATACCAAACCACTCACCTCTGGTGTCCTGCTCACCACGCTAAGAAAACTCCCTGTAAAATTAAGCAGTGCTATCCAAGTATTTTTTAATAAGTCTAAGAGGAAACTCTATTGTCACTAAAAAAAAAAAAATGTTGATTTTCTGACTAGATGATTAAATTTTAAAACCGGGAAACAGGGTAAAATCCATATTCGCAGAGGGACACAGGAAAATTTCTATCTGTACCTGTATCTGCAAAAATGAGCCACAGATATCTGTATTGACATCTGCAAATTTGGATACCCGCAGATATAAAGCAGATATCCAGAAATCTGCAGGGTTCTAGATACAAAATTTGTATCCATATCTGCAAAGGAAAGCCAAGGATGCAGTTACTGTTGGATTTTCAGGGTTCTACATATAAAACCATCTCTGCAGCTACTCGTTCCAAGTTTCTGGGATTGTGGACTGTCCACAAAAGAGAGAGAACAGGGTCATGATATGAATCAACAAGCAACAGCCCCTACAGAAAAGAACAAGTTACAGCAGTTATGGGTAACAAAAAAAAAAATCAAGACTGAAGTAATAGGCAATAAGTAGTTCAATACTGAAGGGAAAAGATCATTCCTTTCCTCACCAGCAACAAACAAACCCCCTTACTCCAAGCCTGGATACTCCAGCTCTTAGACTCATATGAGACTTCTAGCTTAATATATGGAGAAGGGAGGATTTGATTCCAGCAATGTATATTACCTAAAAATATCAGCTTTTCTGGCTATTCCATTTTGTCTATGTACCTTGTGCTGAAAGGAAAGCAGAATCCCTTTGAGACAACCAGAAAAATGGTATAAGCAAATTAATCTTTTGGTTTCTACCTCTTCATTGAAAGGCTGGTATTATGTTGCAGTTAGTTCTCTCATGACTTTGAGAGGCAGTGGGCCCTGTTTGGCATTCTATGCTCAGTTTATCCCTTCGGTTCCCTTGTTTTGAATAAGGATTGCTGCCTCTTTCAGAAAGAGTGAGAGTAGAAAAGGAGGTCCTGGGGGAAGACAGCTTAAAAGCTGGTTCTTCCAGCACCAGCTCCATGGGAGGGGACAGAAGCGATGGTCCACCTTTGAAATGTACAAGAGTCCCCCCGCTGGGACTCTGGTAAATTTAAAAGCAGAAACACTGTATGGAGCCTGGGATCAGCAGGGGGACTCTCCACTGGCCCCAGACTCCATGTGGTATTTCAATCTTTGAAATGCACAAAAGCCCCTGCTGGGGCTCTTGTACATTTCAAAGCGGCAGGGATACTACTCTGCTAGCTAATTAAGAGCCTGTCTGCATTACAAGCTTAGACATGTCTTTGTAACCAGGGCAGAACACTCCCATCTGAACCTAGTTACAAGAAACATGGATATACATCTTGCAGCTTTGCTGCCATCAGAACTGTGGTGTTGCATTGATATCTGCTATTATGCCTAAATAGATCTGTAATAGTGCGTTTTGGAAAAATCTGAGCTGCCATCCAAGAATCCGTCTGCAGGGGACAGAACAGCCAGAGGATGCGGATGCAGACTGGCACCTGCAGCACATAAGGTAATGCCATGGCCTGCTATGCATAGAACTGTGAGGAAGGAGAACCAGTCAAACAAGTTACAAAGCATGCTGCATAATTGGGGGAAGTGGTCTCGTCTAAAAAAAAAAAAAGAAAAAGTGTGCAGCAGATTGAGTACAGAAAGACAATGAAATACTAGCACAGGCCTTTGGCTTCTCACGTATATGGTTACTAAGCAAATATTAACCATGCTGCATATAAAAACAAACCATGATTTAGCGCAGGGGTGGGCAATAATTTTAAATGGGGGGCCACTTCAGAAATTTTTGAAGTAGTCCCAGGTTGCCCTAGAAGGAGCAGGGCCTCTGATGGAAGGGGTGGGGCCAGGACCTTCCATGCTTCCCCGCCCACAGACCCTGATTGGCCTGGGATGGGTGAAGTTTTTGTCCCTCAGAGAGAACCGCCAGTTGTTCTGAACAGCTGGTGGTTTCCTCTAGGCATTCAGGCCCTTCGCTGGTGGTGGGAGACTTCCAGCACTCCTCCTCACACTCAGGTCAATCAGGGCCTGGGGGAGCATGCAAAATCTCCTCCAGCCCTGCCCCCATCCTGCAAGTGGCACATGGCACTTAGTGTCAACTATCATGGTTGACTATTTGTTGTGCGCCTCCGGCGGAGGAGGAGACTTCACATGCGCCCCTGTCCCCAGGTCCTGATTGGCAGGGCATCCGCAAGCTGGATCAACCCACTTGGCAGGCCGGATCCTGCCCTTTTGCCCACCCCTGATTTAGAGCCAACCGTGTCTCCAGCTGGTTATAAACCTATGGCATGGTTCCGTAATCAGACCCGCAAGGATTACATACACAAATCTGATTGTAGGACTGGAGTCCTGTTTAAAAATTGTCTAGAGGACACTAATAAGTAGTTCAAGACTGTACTTGGTAGATTTAGGATGGTCTCTGACCCAGAGAACTGTTCACTCTGTTTGATAAAGTAGAGCTTTTATGTAAGAGTATTACATCCAGCAACATAAAGATCCACAAACTAAACAAACACAGCCAATTATGTTAATTAATACTTTGAAAGTTTATACTTGATAGTTATGAAAGCATATCTAGCTGCAAACATGTATTTAATAAACAATCTCTTTCTAACCCTCGGTCATCATATTAAATGTATTTCAAAAATATTCTGCAATTTTATCCTCTGGCCATTCAACAACGACATTCTTTCAAACAAAAGTTGCCATGATACTAATAATGAAAGAGACAAGCATCAATAACGTAATGCAACAAGGATAGGAAGGGGACAGTAGGACTATATTTGTATTTTGTACATATGTCCTTCCATACAGATGAATACCATCTTGGACATCAAACTAGTCACAGAGATGTCACCTTCAGAAGATTTAAGGGCTCAGAATATGAATGATTATAAATAAATTCTACACATTGTTTTGTGGAAATTCATCTTTAGAAGTATGAACTTTTAATTCTGGAGTTAGCTCTAGATTTGTAAACAACACACACAAGATAATCGTCAAGGAAAGTGATATAACGGATAGGGCTTACTTTGGTCTCCAAAGATGTCAGACTTAAAACTAGAAGGGGAAAGAAGCCAATGCGCATAAGCGATTCACCTTCCCTGGAAAAGCACTTAGCTACCCAGCCAAAGCAGCAGATGCCACACCTCTGCTCAAACCAGTACTTCCTGTAAGAACTGAGTTCATAAATAACTTTTACAGTGGTGTTTATGACCAGAATCACCCTTGATTCCTAAACCCAAACCTGCTTTTTTCCCCTGTATTTCTTATAATTTGTTGCAGCCTTTTTGGAGGTTTAGTGTGTTATTCCTTTCATCTGTCCCTTCTTCCCTGCAAATGACTTGTGTGTCCAGCCATAACCAAGTCGCCAACACAAGGATTGCATATTTAGAGTAGGGATGTTAAAATGTGTTTATTTCGGTAAATGTGTAACAGCTAATGTTTTCAGCACTTACATGTTTACACACGGTGGGAGGTGGCACCACAAACACCAGCTCCCACCTCACACTGCTGCCTCTGATACAGAGGCAGCAGCGAGGCAGGGGGGCTGAGTGTAACCATGAAGGATAACCGATGAGCCCAGGATCATCAGTTAACCGTGTAGACGTTTACACTGTCACATCCCTGCTTGTTATTTTGAGCAAAAAGACCTGCCACCCCCTCAGGCGGTCCAGAGGCAATGCATGGTCCAAGAGGGGTCACGTGCCCCTCAACGTCTGCCAACGTTTATATGTTCTGCTCTGAACTCCA